>NC_042618.1:242754515-243954515 GCF_901001135.1 Rhinatrema bivittatum
GTGATATGGTCTATTCTGCGTGAGTTGGTGAGGATTCTAGCTGCTTCATTCTGCAGCATTTGGAGAGGTTTTATTGAGTTTGAGGGGAAGGCCCAAGAGTAAGGAATTGCAATAGTCGATTTAGTAAATAAGGTGGCTTGGAGGAGTCTGGAAGTCATTATGATGTAGGAGTGGTCTTAATTTCTTAAGTATCTGCAGCTTGTAGAAACAATCTTTGATCGTGTTGTTAATATATTTTTTTTAAATTGAGATGATTGTCAAGAATGACACCTAGATCTCTGACATGTTGGGAAAAGGGGAAGGGCTGACAGGATAGAGGAGTGTCGTGGTGGGCTGGGGAAATGAAAAGGAGCTCATTTTTTGACCTGTTTAGTGCGAGTTTGAGGTTGGTGAGGAGGCCGTTGATTGAAATGAGGCAGTTATCCCAGGTTTTGAGGGCATTAGGAACGGAGTCTTTGACGGGGATGAGTATCTGTACATCATCAGCGTAAATATAGTGAGTAAGGCCAAGGTCCACGAGGAGTTGGCATAAGGGCAGAAGGTAGATATTGAAAAGGGTCGGGGAGAGGGAAGAGCCTTGGGGGACCCCGTGTGTTAAATTAATGGGTTGGATTCATGGTTGCCAATTTTGACCTTGTAATGTCGGTTGTTTAGGGAGGCTGCAAACCAGTTCAGGGCTGTTCCTGAAATACCAATTTCTGAAAGTCGATCAATTAGAATGTTGTGACTGACAGTGTTGAAAGCTGAGGAAATGTCTAGCATGGCAAGGATAAAAGATTGGTCTTTGTCAAGGCCTTTGAGGAGGGTATCTGTAAGGGAAATTAAGAGGGTTTCCATGTTGAAGAACTTCCGGAAGCCAAATTGTGAAGGGTATAGAAGGTTGTGTTTCTCGAGGTGATCTGTGAGCTGCAAGTTGACCGCCCTTTCCATAAGTTTAGCTAGGAAAGGGAGGTTAGAGATTGGCCGGAAGTTAGCAGGGACGGATGGGTCTAGGTTACATTTCTTTAAAATGGGTTTGAGGATGGCTTGTTTCCACGCAGATGGGACAAGTCCAAGGGAGAGTGAGCAATTAATAAGTTCTAATATTGGTTTGGCTATATGTCAGGGATGGAAAGGAGTAATTTTGTAGGAATGGAGTCCTCTGGGTGTGTGGAGGGTTTCATTTTCTTTAGAAGTGTTAAAATCTCGGAGGCAGAGGTGGTTTCAAAGGAGTCAAGGCGATGTTTGGACTCTTGTGAATGGTGTAGGTGAGGGGGAAGAAGGGGGGAACTGTGAAATGAGATTGGCTATTTTGGTATGGAAAAAGGTAGCTAGTTCATTACATTTATTTTTGCTTCACAATCTGTGAAAGAGGGAGGAATAGAATTTATGAGGTGTGAAGCATAAGTAAAGAGGGCTTTAGCATCGTACTGGTAATTGTGGATTTTTTGGGTGTAGTAGTCTTTTTTTGCTGCTTTTTAACACAAACTTTCTCTATTAGCATTCCTTATTTCTTTTACTATCCATATGATTATGTTGATTGCCCTGGACTAACAGTCCATACTCAGTGTTGTTTTTGAATTGCTTGATTTAAAATAAGAAAACTGCAAGTTTATCATATAATTCACTACTGTACTTTTCCCATTTAATGTTTTGGTTGGATTTACTGTCTAGTTACACAATACTAGTAAAAGGGTTAATTACTATTTTATTCTAGTGTGATGATTTTATCTGCTCTGTGGTGCCACAAGTGAGAGGTTGTTTGGGAAGAGCAAGGAATTGTGGTATCAGGGTGACCACAACCCTGTTTCATCCCCCATCAGGCTATGCACCCAAAGATAAATCGAATTGGTAAATATATTCTCATGTGGTCTTCCCACCCCAAGTATAGGGGTAATTCAAAGTCTGGACCAATGGGGGGAGCCAAACTCATCTTCAGGTTTCTGGGTAGTGAGGATGTGGAATCATTTGTCAATGTTTTCCAAGGTTAAAACAACATACAAAAACATTCTCTGCCACTACAGAGCTTAACTAGCTATATTTCATTTTGCTGATGAGATTTTATCTGCAGGCGCCTATTTTGCAATACGGCCGGCGCCATTTTGCAATACGGTAATATGACCTGAGTGCAGGAGGTCACTCCCGGACCCCCGCTGGACTTTTGGCAAGTCTTGTGGGGGTCAGGAGGCCCCCCAAGCTGGCCAAATGTCCCTGGGGGTCCAGTGGGGGTCTGGGAGCGATCTCCTGCGCTCGTGACGTCGGGGGACAGGAACCAAAATGGCGCCGGTGCTACCTTTGCCCTGTCATATGACAGGGCAAAGGTAGCGCCGGCGCCATTTCTATTAATGCAGCCGTGGCCCGAGAATGGAAGATCACACCGGGACCCCCCCACTGGACCCCAGGTAATTTAAAAACATTTTGGGGGGGTTCGGGAGGGTGGGGGATTTATTTTAAAGGGTCAGGTGGGTTTTAGGGTTGTTTTAGTGTGCCGGTTTTCCTGCCCTCCCCCTTCCCCTCCCCCTCCCCCGATTTACGATTTTTGATGATAAATCGGGGGAATTCCTATTGTATATTGCCTCTAACGATTTTTGACGATTTAAAATATATCGGACGATTTTTTAAATCGTCAAAAAACAATTCACATCCCTAATACCCATACGCAAAATTTGGGTTGTGCAAGCTCCGGCCACTTACGCGCATAAGTGCCGTTTTCTGCGAATGTAACCCTTTGAAAATCTGGCCCTTGGATAAGTTCTTGGAGGAGAAGTCTATTACCTGCTATTAATTAAGTTGACTTAGAAAATAGCCATTGCTATTTGCTATTACTAGCAACAGTAGCATGGAGCAGACTTAGTTTTTGGGTACTTGCCAGGTTCTTATGGCCTGGATTGGCCACTGTTGGAAAAAGGATGCTGGGCTTGATGGACCCTTGGTGACCATCAAGTGACCCAGTATGGCATGTTCTTATGTTCTCGTCAAGGACCTGAATGGGTATATCCAGGAAGAGTTGAATTGCCCAAATAATTTAACTGGCTAAAGTCAATATTCAAAGTTAGCCAGCTGAATTATCCAGCCAACTCTGGACGAGCCATAGGGATGTCTTAAAGTTAGCGAGTTTAACGTTATCCAAGCTAACTTTAAAAGAGAGAAGTATATTCAGTAGGGATGTGAATCGTTTTTGACGATTTAAATATCGTCCGATATATTTTTAAATCGCAAAAATCGTTAGGGCCACGATACAATACCATTCCCCCGATTTATCGGGGGGAATTGGTATTGTATCGTGGCGGTCCCGAATTGGTATTGTATCGTGGCGCGGTCCGGAACCCCCGCTGAATTACCTCCTGCAGTCGATCTCCTGCCGGCGCCATTTTTCCGTACGGAAAACGATTGCGCGGCAGAAATCGCTTCCTGAACCCCGCTGGACTCCCAGAAACTTTTGGCCAGCTTGGGGGGGGCCTCCTGACCCCCACAAGACTTGCCAAAAGTCCAGCGGGGGTTCCGGAACGACCTCCTGCGTCGAATCGTTTTTGTCTATGGCCCGCCACCATTTTGCGGCGGCCATTTTGCAAAATGGCGCCGGCTGAAGACAAAAGGGATTCAATTGAGGGGGCCGTTCCGGACCGCCGCCGTTCTGGACCACCGCTGGATCCCCAGGTAATTTAAAGCATTTGGGGGGGGGGTTCGGGAGGGTGGGGGATTTAATTTAAAGGGTCGGGGTGGGTTTTAGGGGGTTGGCTCACGATTTATAACGATTTTTCACGATATTTTTAAAACCCAAACGGCAACAATACGATTCCCCTCCCCCTCCCAGCCGAAATCGATCATTAAGACGATCGAGGACACGATTCACATCTCTAATATTCAGAGGTGCGGCTGCACCATTGAATATACTGCGCTAATTAGCTGGATACATTTATCAGGTTAACTAGCACAGCTAAGCAGCAACTGAATATAGACCTCATAATTTTTAAATCAACACATATGATATCAGGCAGAAAATAAACTGAAAACCATGCTCTAGAGATGAGCATAAAAAACAATTAGAGGTTGTTATCAGTGGGAGTAGCCACAGGTGGGCCTGGGTGGGCAGCTGCCCACCCAATTTGGACCCAGGTACCACCCAACTGGACCTGGAAGTGTGAAGCACCGGACCTGCAAGGCCGTCGCGGGGATCCCATCTCGGTATGGCGGAGGACCCAGGGCCAGCGCGCCATTCCGTGCATTTGCACGGCACACATGGGGAGGCGATCCTGCGGACCGTATGGCCCACCGATATTCTTATTTTGGTGGGGAGGAAGCAGAAGCGCCGCATACAGCTTCTGCTTCAGCCCCCTCCTTGGTGGGGTGGAAGCAGAAGCTCGGAAGCGGAAAGCAGGAAGCGGAAGCAGGAAGATCGGTGGGCCAGACGGCCCAAAGATAGCAGGAGGCCGGGTGGGCAGCAGAGAGGCCAACTGATCTTCCTGCTTGGAGGGGGGTGGAAGCGGAAGCTGTGCATGGGCTTCAATGCGTATGTGTGGGTGAGAATGGGAAGCCTGGGTATGGTGTGGGGGGTGAGAATGGGAGCTTGAATGTGTGTATATATGGGTGAGAATGGGTTGCCTGGGTTTGTGTGTGGGTGAGAATGAGAGCTTGAATGTGTATATATATGGGTGAGAATGGTAGCCTGGGTTGTGTGTGGGTGAGAATGGGAGCCTGGGTTTGTGTATGGGTGAGAATGGAAGCTTGAATATGTGGGTAAGAATGGGTGCTTGAATGTGTGTATATGTGGGTGAGAATGAGACCTAAAATGTGTGTATGTTGGGGTGATAATGGGAGTCTGGGTTTGTGAATGGGTGAGGAATGGGAACTTGAATATGTGTATGTGTGGGTGAGAATGGGAGCTTGAATATGTGTATGTGTGGGTATGAATGGGAACTTGAATATGTGTATGTGTGGGTGAGCATAGGAGCATCGGTTTGGTGGGTGAGAATGGGAGTCTGAGTTTGTGTGTGGGTGAGAATGGGTGCCTGGTTGTGCGTCTGTGTGTGCATAAGAAAATGTAAGCCTGGGGAGGGTGAGAAAGTGAGAGCTTTATGTGTGTCTGCAGAGAATGTGAGCTGTGTGTGTGTGGGGGGGGGGGGAGAGCATATGAGAGTGAGAGCTTGAGTGTGTGAGAGAAAGTGTGTATGTGTGTGTGTGTTGTGGAAGGGAAGAATGATAAAAGTAGAAGAAAGACACTGGAAAGGATTTAGGAAATGAGCGACAAGGGAAAAATGGGAAAGAGACCAGGACCAACTGATTAGAAAAATAACAAAGATCAGACAACAAAGGTTAAAAAAATATATATTTTGAGATTTAGATATGCCATCTTTGGGAATGTGCATTTCTTATATTTTGTATTTTGCTCTTTCTTTCAGTATTCCACTGTTGAGAGAGTTTAGTTTCTCAGCGCTTTCTATTTTGGTTTTATCTGCATGTTTCTGTTTCTAATTTGTGGTCTCTTGTTTCTATATTAGGTAAGGGTCGGTTTTCTGTTTTGCCTGTGTGTGTGTGACTGAAGTGCAGTATTTCTGCTAGTGTGTAGTTTCTCTGTAGTAGAAGTCCAGCTTGTTTCTGTTATTCCCATCGTTGATGTATAATGTTCTAGGGCTTGGTGTAGTATTTGCATTGCTGCTTTTTCATAAGGTTGCTGTTATTTGAATCCTGAGAGTCAGTGCTGTGACTGTATGGCAAGGTTCTAGATGCCTCTTTCTTTGCAAGAGTTTGTGTTACTTCACAAATAGCAGTGGAGGGTTAATTTTTGCTGAGGTGACACCTGAATTTGACTTTTTTTTTCATGTTAGTTGAAATGTGAATTGCTCTAGCTCTGCACTGCACCTGTTTCTGATGATTAATTCTATTTTATTGTATTTATGAAGATTTCTGGTTTTCTGCAAAGATGGTTCATGAAAGAATACATTAATTTTTGTTTTATTACCTGAGTGTGTAAAAATCGGGGGTTATGTATATGACTGGGGCCTTGTGCGCGTTGCACCATTTTAGAATAGGCCCAGTCACACGCGCAATCCCCGAGACACACACAAGTGCCGGGCCTGCTAAAAGGGGCAGGCCAGGATGGGGTCTGGGTGGGGAGGGGCGGGAGGCGGGCCGGGACAGTGCCATTAGATTGCTGTCCCAGGGAAGCTCGCACAGGCAGCCAGCCATGTATTGAGTTTACTTCTGCTTCAGAAGAGCAAGTAAGTACAAAAATAAAAAAAATACGGGGATAGGTAGGGTTAGTTTAGGGGTTGGGGAGGAGAAGGGAAGAATGAGGAAGGATAGGGTTAGGGGTAAGGAAGTTCCCTCCCAGTCCACTGCTTTACTGGAGCGGACTGGGAGGGAATTGAGGAAGCTCTACTCGCGTCGATGCGCGTATTATTCTGAAATTCAACTCCCCCCCCCCCCCGCATGTGGAGCAGGCCACCGCCCCGCATATGCACGCACAGACATGAAAATCCGATGTGGCATGTGCACGCGGGAAGCATATTTATAACATGTGCGCCAACGCCAGAAACTGCATGCACATGGAGGCGCGGCACACCTTTTAAAATGTATACACCATGGGGTAGATTTTAAGAGGAAGCGCGCACGGGGTACATTTGTGCGCGCTACCCCTGCTTGCACAAATGTACACCTGATTTTATAACATGCGCGTGCTAGTGCGCACATGTTATAAATCCGGGGTCGGCGTACGGAAGGGGGTGCACGCTTGTGCACCTTGTGCTCGCTGAGCCCTAGGGGGAGGCCCAATGGCTTTCCATGTTTCCCTCCAAAGCCGCTCCGAAATCGGAGCGGCCTTGGAGGGAACTTTTCTTACTCTCCTCCCCACCTTTCCCTCCCTTCCCCTATCTAACTCATCCCCCAGCCCTACCTAAATCCCCCCCCCCTACCTTGTTTAACTTCTTATGCCTGCCTCTGTCAGGCGTATCTTGCGCGAGCTGGCCAGTTGCCGGCGCACCCACCCCCCGGCGCAGCCGCTGTGCTGGAGGCCTCGGTCCCGCCCCCGGACCACCCCTGTCCGCCCCCGGATTGGTGCCACGCCTACGCCCCCTTCCCGCCCCTTTTTCAAAGCCCTGGGACATACGTGCGTCCCGGGGCTTGCTCGGCGCGCGCAGGGGCAGGTTTTCGGAGTTACATGCGTAACCCTTTGAAAATCTATCCCTTTATTCATTTTCCTCCAATCAGTGAGTCCTGCCTGTTTTCTCCAGGTATCTGTCCCGAAGAACAAGAGAACACACACAAACAAGGTTTCCCTTGCCTAGACCATGAAGGTTATCCTTCAACCCCACAGAATGATTCTCCCCCCACCGGGAGAAAGAAGATTTGGGGGAAAATAAAACAGAAGAGCTAGCCCACATAAAGAAATTATTTTATGGCCCTTTGGAATTATCATTATTCCCCCAAAAAAGGGTTACATGTATCTATGTGCCTGTATGTCGAAGTCAATTATGTGCAAACCCACAAATTTTCAAAGTGGATTTATGTGCGTGAATCCGTTTTGAAAATTCTAGCTAAAATCTGCATTTTAAAAGTACTCACAGACTTTAATATATGCAGGCTATTTGAAAATTTCCCTCTCAGAGTTGTAGAGTTGCACACAAATTGTTATGCATTTAATACAAAAACACATTTTAAAACTCCCTTTGCCACTGTACCTAAATATTTGAAGACATAAAGTTATGTAACAGCCATTTGAAATTTCTGCCATATTTTTCAGTTACAGTTTTCAAATTATTTGAACCAGCAGTACAATGGTTGTACTGCAAATCGGTCAAAGAGGTTCTCACATCTAATCTTCAATTAAAAAATATTATTCCAACCATAACATAGGGTTTCACTTTTGCATTTCAATAAGATAAATATACATTGCCAAATCTACTTTGATTAATGTTTGGCAACTTAATGTTTATATATTTTTTTAAATCAATGTTTGGATAAAATATAATCTTATTTTTTTTAAATCTAGTATTAACAGATGCTCATTAAAGAACATTTTTGTAAGCAGCACATAGGGAGCTACTGTGAGTATTAAAAAATATGTTTGTTGAGAACAATATCAGCTTTATATATTTGAAATATGAGTCTCTTGGGGTTATTTTAAAAATACCTGCATTGGTGCAAAGTCTGTGGGCCCTTTCTGCTTGAAAATTATCCCATAAAAACTGCACAAATGCATTTACATCTAATAAATTATGCAAGTGGTTTTCCAAGAAAAGTTTTTGAGAATTGAAAAGTATGCACTAAATGCAAACCCTCTTCAACCCCACCCACAGGAATGCCTCCCTGTACTGCAGGTAAAAGTGTGTGCACAGAGGCCCTACGGATGTAATTTTCCCCACCCAGGGGGGGGAAATTTTCTTAAAAGCCCATTTCCATGGGTAAAGCACTGTTTTACTCACAGAAAGAGCTTTGAAAATTACCTTTGTTAGATTTGGGTTAAAACTCTACAACATGATTTGCCTATGGAAGAAATCTAGCATTAAGTATGTAAGTTCAATTAAATTCCCTGGATAACTCAGGATGCAGAATTCAGCACCTCCTGAGGTCTCATAAGCAACACCATTTGATATTTTTAAAAGGAAATCGAATAATTTCATGAATATGCAAGAGTTGGATCAGTTATGTTAGACTATAGTTGAAGGCTGAAACTGGTGCACATAAAATATAATAATATTTAACTTGTGTTCTATTGCAAGTCAGTCTTTAACCTGCAACATTTTCAGTGTTCCACTCTTTTCTTGGAAGAGGAAAAAGAAGTATTTTCCCACCAAATTCTATACATTTTATTTTATTTTTGATCTAGCAGCTGCTTCCTGCTCAGTTGGAACCAGGGCTAGGATCTGACACCATGGGCCTTCATTCTCAACTTCTCTGGGATTTTTTGAGTTATTTTATATCCTGTTACCACTGGTCACTGCAGTAATGGTCCTAAGCTGAGGGCCTTGCACCAGGGCTCCTTCTTGAACCTTGACCTTCAATCCATCCACTAGATGTCAGCTCCAGCAGACTTGGGAAGCAGTTGACCTGACCCTAGGATTGAACTGGGAATCTTCTGCATAGGGGTACACAGAACTTGGCATCTGAGCCACCAAGGCTGGCCCTATGAATACAAGCGCCTTGATGAATCTGTTATTTCAACATGCAAAGTGAATTTTGTGGAGAATCCGTGCAAAAATATGCCAAGGTGGGGGGCGGGTGAAAGAAGGGAGATGATTAATTCAGATTCAAACATGGTCTCATTTGAGAAGAAACAGCTTGTTGATTTTTTTTTCTTGTTTACTTGTTAATGCATGGT
This sequence comes from Rhinatrema bivittatum, assembly GCF_901001135.1. Classification (NCBI taxonomy): domain Eukaryota; kingdom Metazoa; phylum Chordata; class Amphibia; order Gymnophiona; family Rhinatrematidae; genus Rhinatrema; species Rhinatrema bivittatum. The sequence goes on from NC_042618.1 coordinate 242,763,811, forward strand.
CTGTTCAAACCAAGTTGTTATAGGTATACATGATTTGATTCTGGCAGAAAATCCTGAGGTTGTCTTTCTTACTGAGCCTTGGTTATCTACTAAAGGAGGGATATCTATGTCTCAGATTTACCCGCCTGATTTTATGATCTTTATTTGTCTTAAGTTGGCAAAAGAGATGGTGATTATTTTAAATCTAAGTGGACTGTCTCCCAAATTCCATTAGATTGTCCATAAAATACCGAATGTTTGCTTTTTCAGTTGAATATGGGATTTAATATAGATTTGTTAGACATTTATTGACCCCCAGAAATTAATTTAAATTGAATAAACGTTTGGACTGTTGTGCATGTTGTATTGAGATTTCCTTAGCTTTTGACATTTCGGGGATTTCAGTCTCTACTGTAATGATCTGTTATGCCCTTTAGTCCAAAGCTTTGTTACTTTTACCAAGGGTATTGTGTTGGAATTGATTGTAGATTTTCCCATGCATAAGGAGGTCAGTCTCTAGATTTGATTTTGTCCTCCTCTTATATGAGGGAAAACTGCAATGTGATAATTACTAGGACTAGAAGGTTCCTTCAGCTGATCATTTATTGCTGTTTTTACATTTGAAATTTATGATAACTTTAAAGCACAGAATAGAACTTACTTAGGAAATAAGCGACTGGTTAGAGGTAAAGTGGCTCAATATATTTTTAATAATAAATTAGATCCAGGGTTGATGTTAGCTGAAGATGATAATTGTGAGTCTTTGGTTAACAAACGGCGTGAGGAGTTTTAGATGAGATTGCACCCTGAAAATCCGATAGTAATAAGAGGTCTAAGATCACCTCGTGGTTTATGGATAACTTCCTATGCTTAAAAAGAGAGGTTAGAACTTGGGAAAGGAAATGGATGAAGCAAGTTATCTAAGGGCTTTAGGAAGTCTTTTCCTTTACTGAGGCGAATTGGGAATGAACTGGGGAAACAGGTAATTGCGTCGGCACTTCTACAATTGAGGCGGCATTTGCATACACATGTACGCATGCATAGCCGATTTTATAACACATGCACATATGTTCATGTGTTATAAAATCGCCGTGTCCATGTGCGTGAGCCTGCTAACATGCGCACATGTGCGCAAATACGCAGGTCTTAAAATTCACCTCTTTGGTATCAGACTATGGAGGACATTTTCAAAGGAGGTGCACGTGTAAACATAGTATACTATTGTAATAAGTTTAAAAAGACATTTACGCTCATAAATTGCACTACATGTGTAAAACCTATGGAGAATTCAAAGGTATATATTGTAGTAATTGTCAAAAGGCCACTTACAGGGGTAAAGTGTATTTACACATGTAAAATCCAGTTTTAAAAGTGTAAATGCTTTTGAAAATCAGGCCCTATTTGTATAATAAATTAAGATAGCATGTCCCTAATTAGCAGTTAAAATCAAGCCAACGCGCTCTTCTATTTGCTCCTGGTATTAAGGAAATAATAGTAGTTTGATTTCAAGCTAGAGCTTTCTCCAGTGCAGCACCAATGCTTTGGAAATGCTTACCTATAGATAATAGGCATGAGTCAAATTATCCCACTTTTTGAAAAAAATTGAAAATGTGGCTTTTTTCTCAATATCACCTGTAATACTATTAAAAGCTGAAGATTTGTTTTCCAAGGTTATTTTCAACAATTTGATTAGGGGCGATGGTCTATTTATGGGAAGCTGGGCATACAAAAGGCAAATTTAATGTGAATAAATGCAAAATGATGCACTTAGAGAAGAGTATCCCAAATTATAGCTACACAATGCAAGGTTCCACTTTAGGGGTCACCAGGTACTTGTGATCTGGATTGGCCACTATTGGAAACAGGATACTGGGTTTGATGGACCTTTGGTCTGACTCAGTATGGCAAATCTTATGTAATAAAAATGTTCACAGAATTATAATTCTAAGCTGATGCTGGTAACATGTAATTTTACAATTTGTGTGATTTGGTTTTTTTTATGATTTGTATATAATTCTTTTTTTATGATTTATGCAAGTTTCAGTTGTACACCACTTTGGACAGTCCTTTCTAGAACTGGGAAAGAGGTTAGAAGGACATTATAAATAAATAAATAAATAAATACATACATACATACATACATTTGTATTTTGGGTATATGATATTACTATAGTGTGGTTTAGTATTTTCACCTTTTTGGAAGTACAAGAGAAGGGACCTCTGTACATGAGGGCAGCAGGTGTCAAAAGAGATACTCCATGTACAGATCGCTAAAAGGTATTTTTCCAGGCTGTTGGCTTCAGACCATTGGGTCTGTGGCAACAAGGTAACTAAACTCTCACCAGTTTCCTTTGTGGACCTTTTTCATTGGTATGTGAAAGGACAATTCATACAGTTGAGCTATGCCCCATCCATTACATATATGGACTTACTTTTCAGATTTCCTTAAGAAGAAGAATACTACTGCATTATGTATTCAATAGACAAAAGCAAAGCTAGATCAGTTGACAACCATAACTTGGACTAACTACCAACTGGCCTACTGTCACTCCACCTACAAACTATAGAACAAAAACTAGAATGCTATTTTTTCTCCACTAAGCAATCAATCCTTTCTTGGACCAGTCTCTGAGGCCCTTTAGAAGCTGAATGTACCTGAATGTAATCCACTTTGAAGTGCTGGAAAAGTGGAATATAAATTTAAAAAAAAAAATGTTCTTCTTAATTATTGTCCTATACATTAGGGGTACATTTTCAATAAGGAATCTGACACCAAAAGTATATGTGTGTTTTACAATTTGCACAAACCAAAGCTGCTATTCATGGTCTATCTTTGAAGATCAGGTTGCTATGTGAATAAAAAGTATGCAAATACATTAAGTAGCTCCAAATTAAGTCATAATATATGGCCTCTACCTGTACATTTTTTAAACTTAAATGCATATGGGTAGTTTTCCAATATCTCTCTGAAATGCCCATGAGAACTCCTTTTTCCAATGTAGCTAAAGGCTTGCTTATCTCAGAGGGCTGAAAATCCACTTATGCAGATTCAGGCATTCTGCTTACATAACTCTTGTTTTTCTCCATCCAGACTTTGACAATTTATCCTGTAAAGAATGATTTAATTTTTTAGATTAATGTCTTTAAATATCCATGATAGGGATTGCCACCCTAGTTACATGTGTCGCATGGAGGTATGCAACCACATTTCAACAAGCATAAAGGAGTCAGTTGAACCGTTAGATGATCAAGGGTTTAAAGGGGCACTTAGAGAAGACAAGGCATAGCAGAAAGACAGGAATGGAAACTTTCAAAGTTCCGCGCAGGCATCTGTGTGTGTGCGGCTGCCAGCGCGCACATATGAATGTGCCCATTTTATAACAATCGCACGTCAACACGCGCATGTTATAAAATCCACTACCCACGCGCATGTGCGTGCGAGTGTCATCTCACACATGTAAATGGGGGGAAATTTAGTAGATGCACACAGCGATGGAATAGGCCTTTTCTCCAGTTTCCTCCCAGCCTGCTCCAGTAAAGGAGGGGACTGGGAGGGAACTTCCAAAACCCCTACCTAAGCTGCCTCCCTTTTACCCAACTAGCTCAACCCCTAAAACCCCACTCCCTTTTACCCAACTAGCTCAACTCCTAAAACCCCACTAACTACCCTAGATTTTTTTGTTTTGTTACTTACTCACTCTTCGGAGCTGTAGCAGGATGCACGGGCCGGTTGGCTCCCGGCGTGCGCTTCAGTAGGACAGTGCCTAATGGTGCTGTCCCAGACTGCCCTTGCCATATCCACGCCCTGCCAAGACCCTGCCTCTGGCCCGCCCCTTTTTTATTTAGCCCTTCCAATGCACATATTGGGAGATACGTGTGTGGTTGCAGGCCTCCTAAAATCCACGCAGCGGGCACATGGCCCAGCCACACACTTACCTCCTTGATTCTGCGCATGCAGGGGTTTTAAAATTCGGCCTTAAATGAATTCTTTGCTACGGTGTTTACCGAACAGGATGTTAGGGAGATACCTGTGCAGAAAGCAATATTTAATGGTAATGATAGGGAAGAACTGAACCAAATTACAAAGAATCTGTATGATGTAATAGGGCTGATTGAAAAACTAAAGAGTAACAAATCACCTGGACCAGATGGCTTATACCCCAGAGTTCTGAAAGAACTAAAAAATGAAGTTGCAGATCTAATACTAGTAATATGTAACATATCAATAATATTGTCTATTGAACCTGAAAACTGGAGGATGGCCACCATGATGCCAATCTTTTCAAAGGGCTCCAGGGATGATCTTGGAAACTATAGACTGGTGAGCCTGACATCAGTACTGGGAAAAATCATCAAAACTATTCTAAAGAACAAAATCACAAAACATATAGAAGACAATGACATGGCTTAATGGAACACAGCCTGCATGGATTTACACAGGGAAGCCTTGTCTCAGTAATCTGCTACTTTTTTTTTTAAGGGGTTAATAAATATGTGGATAATGGTGAGCCAGTGGATTTAGTGTCTTTGGATTTTTAGAAGGCATTCAACAAAGTCCTCCATGAGAGACTCCTGAGAAAAATAAAAGCTCATGTGATAGGAAGCAATACCCTACTGTGGATAGCAAACAGATTGAAAGACAGAAAACATTGAGGAGGACTAAATGGTCAGTTTTCTCAGTGGAGAAAGAAGCAGTGGAATGGCTCAGGGATCTATACTGGGACTGATATTTTTTAATATATTTATAAATGATCTGGAAAGGGGGAACAATGAGTGATCAAATTTGCAGATGATACAAAATTATTCCAAGTTGTTAAATCACAAGCGGATTGTGATAAACTGCAGGAAGATCTTGACAGACCGGAGACAGGGCATTTATGCAAAGCGATGCACATGGGTAAAAGTAACCCACATGATGTTTGGTTAAAATATTGACACCCAGGAAAAAGATCTGGGTGTCATTGTACACATTACTTTGAAATCCATGGATCAGCATGCAGCAGTGGTCAAAAAAGCAAACAGAATGTTAGGAATTATTAGGAAAGGCAAGGATAATAAAATGGAGAATGTCATAATAAGTTTTGCTCCATGGTGAGCACACTGTGTGGAATTCTCGTCGTTGCATCTCAAAAAAGATATAGTTGTTAGGGATGTGCATTTGTTTTCAACGAATGTGCAATCCGCAACACATGTCCCTGTTCATTTGATTTGTGGGTTCGTGAAACGCATGGCGATCCGCCACGAATAAAACATATCATATTAGTTTCATTCTTTTGGTGCTCAGTGATTTCTTAGCAGCCGTTTGAAATAGAAGGCCATGTGGGAGTATCCATAAGAAAAACCAGCCCTTTCCTGTGAGTCATAAGTGACCTCACAGCCCTGTCATAGAGTGGGTCAGACAGGTTGGCAAAGAGAGGAGAATGCAACTTATCAGAGCTAAGCATTTTTCTAATGCAGCCAATCGCCGCGCTCACTCAGTGCTCTGTGACGCTGTTCCTGATGACGCTGTACTATTTATACCTTAAGCATATGGCGTGCCACTCTCTTTCTTTGCAGGGTTGTCCGGGGAAGAGGCTTTACTCAGAGCTAGTCTGAGTGTTTCAAATCTGTATTCAATTGCTAGCTACTTTGATAGAATTTCCCATTGAAAAAGATATTTGTTCATTTTTGCTGCAGTGCCAGCCAGCCAGGCTTTAATTGACCACACGTTTTTTTATTGAACTCAGACGGTCTCTCTGTCTCTCCCACTGAGACAAGCTTCCAGCAGTGGCATCTTTCTGCTGATCTTACCCCCCTGGGGTAGGTTGCATGCAGGGTTTGGATGGTGTGGGTGGGAGATATATTCAATTGCTAGCTACTTTGATAGAATTTTCCATTGAAAAATATATTTGTTTATTTTTGCTGCTGTGCCAGCCAGGCTTTTATTGACTGCACTTTTTTTTTTTATTGAACTCAGACTGTCTCTCTGTCTCTCCCACTGAGACAAGCTGCCAGCAATGGCATTGTGCTGCTGATCTTACCCCCATGGGTTAGGTTGGTGCAGGTGCAGGTGCAGGCACAGGCAGGGTTTGGGTGGTGTGAAGGGAATTAGTGTGAGTTGGTATTTTCAAACAAGAAGCAGCATCACTAGGAATTGTGCTTGCTCAGGCTTCTAGTTGGCATTTTCTCTGCTGTTTCATTTTTTTGTACACACAGAGCAGTCTCAGTTGTAGTGTACATCAAGGCACTGCACTGCATCTGTGGGCAGTTTTGCAGACTCACATATATTGGGACAGCAGTGCTCTTTTAAGCCAAATCCCCAGTAGGCTCTTTTGTAGTTACAAGTTTGATGCGTGCACATACAGCGGTCTCAGTTGCAGTGTACATCAAGGCACTGCATCGTGCATCTGTGGGCAGTTTTGAAGACTCACATATATTGGGACAGCAGTGCTCTTTTAAGCCAAATCCCCAGTAGGCCTCTTTTGTAGTTACAAGTTTGGTGCATGCACATACAGCGGCCTCAGTTGTAGTGTACATCAAGGCACTGCATCGTGCATCTGTGGGCAGTTTTGCAGACTCACATATATTGGGACAGCAGTGCTCTTTAAGCCAAATCCCCAGTAGGCCTCTTTTGTAGTTAAAAATTTGGTGTGTGCACATACAATGATCTCAGTTGTAGTGTACATCAAGGCACTGCACCGTGAGTCTGTAGGCAGTTTTCCAGACTCACATATATTGGGACACAGGTGTTCATTCACCAATAAAGAAATAATTATTTTAATTGAAATCCCTAGTAGGTAGTAACATTAAATCCATGATGTCTTGGAAAGGTAGATGTGGTCAAGTGATTGGGACTGGCAGAGGAGGCACTTCAAAAGGCAGTGCCAGTCCCCCATTAAAGTTAAAAAGGGAGCTGTTCCAATCTAAAATCTCTGGAGGGGCAGGCAGTGCCATCCGTACAAAACTGAAATTTAAAGATGATGCACTGCCACCACCTGTTTCTGAACCTGTAGTTTTGGAGGTGAGGGAAGGGGAGGCTGAGTCATGCAAGACATAAGGGCGAGACCCAAAAGCAGCAGTGTGACAGCAGACTCGACTTAGCATTGGAAATGTAGCACAGGCACTGTTTGCTTCTGATTCTGATGAAGAATCATCTTGTGTGGGATTCTCATCATCAGAAAAGGAAGAGGTAATAGCTGAAGAAGGTTTAGGAGGATTAGTTAGTTCTGTCTTAGCCTCCACTTCTGTGCTGCAGGGGAGAGATGAAACTGATGATGATGAGGAGGAATAGCTGTCAGCACAGGCACAGAGTGTGACTGATGCCCCTGGCATTGCTTCTCAGGGTGCACCCACTACTTAAACTCCAGTGCCAGCATCCACCCCAAAGGCTATAGAGAAAGGATCACGAAAGAAATCTGCAATCTGGAGCCACTTTAAAGTGACGGAGGACCCGCGTTTTGCTCAGTGTAATTTCTGTGACAGGGCTATTAGCAGAGGCAAGCAAATGGGACATCCAACTAATTTTGGCATGATGCATCATATGCAGAAGCAACACCTAACAGTACTGCCATCTGGGGATGGTGGCAGAACCAGTCAGGGAACCCCTTTTTCCAGGCAGCGTAAAGTGGTTGAAAAGATGCAGTCACCCCATGCCTACAGCCACTTCTAGCAGTCAGGTGGCAGGCCAACAGCCCCCTGCCAATTGTCAGAAGCAACAACCCACCATGGAGAAAATGGGGTGGTGTTCGGTAACGCTATCCCGGGGAAGGAGGCAGGCAGCCTCAAAAGTTGTAACCAGGAGCATTGGGGAAATGATTGCCCTTGATGACCAGCCCTTGTAGGTAGTGGAGAATGTGGGTCTCAAGTATTTGCTGAAGGTCTTAGTTCCAAATTACAAAGTCTCCCCCAGAACCACATTTAGCAGAAAGGTCACCCCCAGCTTGTACAATCAGTGTCGCAGTCGCATCCAAGCGCTGCTAGCTAGGGCAGAGGAGAGTGTGAATTACAGCTGCGATATCTGAACCACAATAAATGCTGCACACTCTTACCTCTCCCTGACAGCATACTGGTGGGATCTGGCTGAGGCAGGGCAGGCAGCAGCTCTATTAGTGAACAAGTATCAGGGTGGAGGTGGGCTTTACTGCATACCCACCTGATGGACGACGTCCATACCTCAGCTAATATTCTAGCATGCATCAGACAGATGCTGGCGGGCTGGCAGATACACCAGCGAGACAGGAATCTTCAGGCAGGGTTCTTTGTCACAGACAATGGTGCAAACATGTTAAAGGCAATATCCGACGGGGCTTTCAGAACATCCGATGTTTTGCACATACTCTGTCTATTCACTAGCTACAGTCTCTTTACAGCTCAACAACTCGGGGATCGCAGTTCCAGCATCTGAGGGACTTCAGCCCTGCTGGGCATATCAGCTCACTACTGCCACCTCTGGTGGTTCTACTACCTGTCTAATCAAAGAACAATCTGTGTCTGTTTCCATACTCAAGCCTAGCCGGTGGTCCCTGTCAGGATATCCTTCTGGGGGCGCTGTCATCTGCCATCGGCCCAAGGATTCACCAATTTACATTCCTGTCCAGCTGAGCACCCTCTCTAGCACTCCGCTGGTACAGATTGCCAACCCAACAGTCTATATCATAACAGATTGCCAACTCCTTAGCAGATCCGTTACAGATTGCTGGCTCCTCCTTCCATAGGAGCCAGTTCACAACAGATTGCCAACTCCTCCTTCCATAGGAGCAGAATTCTGACGAATTGCTAACTCCTCCCCCTTGGGGGAGTAGATTCTATCAGATTGCTACTCTCATCTGCCAGCTCCTCCCCAGCATAGCAGATCCGCAACACAAATGTCAGTGACACGGTATCTCCAAGAGCCCATAGAGGACATGCAGACAGATCTGCTGGCCTATTGGGCACACAAGTCCACTGTCTGGCCACACCTAGCCAAAGTGGCTCAGCAATATCTGTGTTGTCCACCAAACAGTGTGTTCAGTGAACATGTATTTTCAATGACAGGGGATATCATGAGCCCTCACTCAAGGCTGGCACAACAGTTGATGGAAATGCTAGTGTTTTTGAAATGAAACATGCCTTTGCTTGAGAACCTAAGAAAAAAAATCCCCAACACAACAAAACAAGAGATTCAGATGCCCACTAGGGACGTCAGTAACTGGTCAGAATTTGAAGAAATATCACACACTGAAGTCGAGAAAATGATAAACTAAATGAACCCTGCTACCCACGTAATTGACACCATACCCATTATAGAACTAAAAAACTAGCCACCACAGTAGCCCCAACACTAACCAAAATCATCAACCTCTCACTAGATGAAGGAGTAATGCCGGATACCTTGAAAGGAGCCATAATCAAACCAATCATTAAGAAAAAGAACATCGACCCACTAAATCTCAACAACTATAGACCAGTATCCAACTTACCCCTAATTGCCAAATTAATTGAAAAAACAGTACAAAAACAACTGTCAAACCACCTTGAAAGTAATAACATATTATACCCAGCTCACACGGATTCCGCAAACACTACAGTACAGAGACTTTACTATTAGCTCTATCAGATAATATATTAAGAGGCTTTGACACAGGAACATACTACATTCTGGTTCTATTAGATCTCTCCGCAGCATTCGACACTATAAATCACAAAATACTAATCAACAGACTGAAAGAAATAGAACTCACTAACAAAACAATAAACTGGTTTGAATCTTACTTAAACAATAGATATTTCCAAGTCCAAATCAATAATACACTTTCAGACAATGTCACACTGCTAACAGGGGTCCCACAGGGATCAGCCCTGTCTGCAACACTCTTTAATATTTACTTACTACCAATATGTCATCTACTAGCAGGACTTGGAATCATACATTATATATATGCAGACGATATACAACTACTGTTACCCATTGTAAACACCATTGAAGAAACAATGAAGCTAGCCAATATGTAACTTGAAATAATCAAACAGCTCCTAAACCAAATGGAATTGATTATAAACTATAAACATCGACAAAACTGAATTCTTACACCTTGAACGCAAAAACATACATCCTATACAACCTACAATCAAAATAAAAAATAATCAAGCCATGGAGTTAGCAATAAAAGTACGGAATCTAGGGGTAATAATTGACCCTGAGTTAAACATGAAACAGCACATCTCTCAGAAATTAAAAGAAGGATACGGTAAACTAATGACTCTGAGAAGACTGATACCCCTGCTAACGATAAACAATTTTCGCACAGTTCTACAGGCAATGATATTCGCAAGCAGACTATTACAACTCTCTGCTATTAGGGCTACCACAATCAACGATTAGGCCACTGCAAATATTGCAAAATTCCGCTGCTAGAATTTTGACTGGCAAAAAAAGAAGTGACCACATTACAGGAACACTTGCCGAACTACACTGGCTTCCAATTGAACAAAGAATTCAATACAAAGCATTATGTATAATTCACAAGCTAATCCACGATGAAAAAGTCGACTGGCTTAATACAGCATTGCGCGTGTATGTACCGCACAGAAACCTGAGATCTGCTAATAAGGCTCTACTAACTAGGGATGTGAATCGTTTTTTGACGATTTAAAAAAATCGTCAGATATTTTTTAAATCGGCAAAAATCGTTAGAGTCGCGATACAATAGAAATTCCCCCAATTTATCGTGAAAAATCGTAAATCGGGGGAGGGCGGGAAAACAGGCACACCAAAACAACCCTAAAACCCACTCCGACCCTTTAAAACAAATCCCCCACCCTCCCGAACCCCCCCAAAATGTTTTAAATTACCTGATGGTCCAGTGGGGGGGTCCCGGCGTGATCTCCCGCTCTCAGGCCATCGGCTGCGTTAATAAAAATGGCGCCGATGGCCCTTTGCCCTTACCATGTGACAGGGCAAAGGTAGCGCCGGCGCCATTTTGAATATTGGCAATACGGCCCGAGTGCAGGAGATCGCTCCCGGACCCCCGCTGGATACCCAGGGACTTTTGGCCAGCTTGGGGGGGCCTCCTGACCCCCACAAGACTTCTTTTTATTTTCTACCTCTCAGTCTCTCTTATCTATTACAGCACCATGAAAAAACAAAAACAAATATTGTTTTATTGCTGCACTGGCCACAACAGTCTTTCAATGTCAGCATTTTCTCCAGTATTTTCAGTAAGTATTCCAGGGACCATGACAGCCTCACTGAATATGCAGAATTCACAGCATTCAGACAGAACAACAGCTCTCTTTTAACAGATTTATAGCAGCTCTCTCTCTTCTTGCAGGAACCTCAGGATACAGGCAAGTTTATTATATAAAAAAAATATATACTCCCCCTCTTACTTAAATTTAACCACTGGTTACAACAACACACAATTAAGCTCTGGAATTCATTGCCAGGTGATGTGGCAAAGGCAGTTAGGATTGCTGGGTTTGAAAAAGATTTGGACATGTTCCTGAGTTGAAGTCTATAAACTGTTATTAACCAGATAGACTTGGGAAAAGCCACTTTTTATCCCTGGGCGTTAGCAATATGGAATCTATCTTCTGTTTGGGATCCTGTCAGGTTTTTGTGATCTGGATCAGCCATTGTTGGAAACAGGATTCTGGGCTTGATGGACCTCCATCTGACTCAGCATGGCAATTCTTATGTTCTTATGCTGCTTCTCTCACTCACAAAATGTGAAGACAATGAGCAAGCATTTTCAACATTTCTGGGCCAATAATGCTGATTTCATGATGCACAAAACCTAAGATTGATTTAACCAACTTATGTGGCCCTGGGCAAACGTTTGTGGATCAGCATCATTTTATTTTTGCTATACTGATCACCATCCTTCCTCCTGATCCTAGACTTTCATTCATCCCTCTCTTCTCCCATGAATCTGATGCTGCCAGTCCACTGTTGCACCTTTCCTCCTCTGTATTTGGTGACAGAAGGGCAGATACATGCCACCTTCACCTTCCGGCCCATGCAGATTGATGCAAGAATACCGCTACCTTTTTCCAGTCTGTGCAAGTTTAGCATAAGGCGTCATCTTCCTCCTGACTCATATAGCTTGGAGCAATGGGCAGGGATCTGTGCAATGGGCAGGGCTCTGTGCAATGGGAAGGGCTAATGGAAGGGTATTAGACACTTTAGGTGAATATTCAGCTTTGCCACGTATGCATATGATCCCTGCAGACAAGACAGGAGGTGAAACAAGACTAGTTTCAGCCATTCCCCTCCTATTCCATTTGCTATCTGGGAGGAGAGGGGCTGAAGCAGAGGACTATGTTATGCTACCTGAGATTATAGGCAATAAAGTCATCAGAGCAGAGCCCTAAATGCTCATGCAATGAGCCCCCCTGCTATGAAAGGCTCAGAGCAGCTGCCCCTTTTACCCAAAGGTAAAAACGGAACTGATGATATCAACATTCCAGCCTGAACATTTTACAAATGCTCATAATCACATGGGCGAAAGAAGTGGCATGCAGGACAGAACTGTGCAAATTAGCACACAAGGCCCAGAGGTAGCATTTTACCAAGAGACTCTGCCACTTCCCCACGCCAGAGATGAAAACTTCTTCATTCCTATCTCCCTCTTACTATTGGAGGAGGTGTAATTATATCAGGTGTAGGGGGATGTGCTTTCATTTGAAAGAAAAGTGTAAAATGAGACAAATGAGAAGTTTCCATTTCATTTCAAATGAACTGCAAAATAAAAAAAAATGAATTGTATTTTCCATTTTCTGCAAACAGTGTACACTGTTAAAAAATAATACACACTGGGGAAGATTTTAAAAAGGAGCGTGCAGGCGGTCATGTGCACGCGCTACACGGCGCGCACACATGTATGCCTGATTTTATAACATGCACGAGTAACCTTTTGAAAATCCGGATCAATATTTGCATATAGCAATGTTATTTTATTTATTTATTTATTTAGTATTCTTATATACCGACATTCCTGAAAAGTATTCAGATTATACCGGTTTACAGTATAACAGAACTGTTGCGGGGCGCGATTACATTGAACATTAAACATTAAAACAGTTGAAAAACAATTAAAATGATTAAAAAAACAAAACAATTAAAACAATTACATTGAGACATTAAAATTGTAGAGTATAAGAACATTAGGAACAAATTGGAGGAGCAACTCCAATGAACAAATGTGGACCTTATAGACTGAATATGGGATAACTATAGAGCATCACTGCAAATAGTGTGCAAATAGTGCACACTATTTGCTAAAAATAAAAAACACAAAATATTACCCCCCCCCAAAAAAAAAACCAAAGAAACAAACGAATTAAACATATTTGAAAATTTTTTCCTGCAAATCCTAACAAGGGTAACCTCCCTCTTCCTCCCTGAGGCTGGGGGTCAGCAAAGAAACATCTTCTTAAAAGATATTTTGGGGATTTTTGACACTTTGCTAAAAAAAAAACCCCAAAAAACTGTAGATTCTTGATCTATGGTATATCCTAATGTCTCTTCAGGGTTCTTCTATACATAAAAGTAAGGGGCGGAAAGTGTATAAGGATACATATACTTTCCATTCAACCACAGCTTTCTGTCTTCAAATACTTGACATTGGATAGACTGCAGAGAATGCTGAAAGATTTGGCTACTAGTCATTTGGTTTTTAGTTTCTTGTGCAATGTTTGCAGTGGTTTTTCATAATTATTTAAATATTTTGGTACTTTGGTGTGATACAATGTATTGACCTTGCAGAAAAGGATTATTCTTTCTTTGACTTAGCTCATTCCTACTAAAGCACAGTGGCAAAACTCAAGAGAATGCCCTTGGCAGTATTCATGTGCCCTTTTTAGCACTATGTAATTAAACTGATATATTTTCTTGACACATTCTCTGGCTGTCTTTTTGATGTTTAATCCTTGTGGTCTTGCTAAATGACTGGCTTTTGTCATGAGTTCAAAACTTCAACAAATATTTAAAGCAGAGACACAGAGAAAAAGAAAGATAGAAGGGAGATTATTAAAATAAAATTATATGTTGCGTGTTTATCAGACAGACAGTAACATGAAGCACATGTTTGTTTTAGCTGTGTCCTTAGTTCCTCATTTGAAAGTCAGGGCTTAAGGAACCCCACATGCCGCATTATTGATTAACAATTGTCTGACACTGCCGGAGCAGATCACCTATCTGATAAAAGCATCCTAACCAAAGCAAAGCCTTCACCTGGACAGAGTCTGTAATCTTCCATCCGACTCATTTTAATAACACCATTTAAAGTTTGTAAGCATAAATATTTTCCACAAGAACAGGAACTACTTTTATGTGAAAGATGCCGTATCCTGCTATGCATCAGACTTGGATCTTCTGTGCCTTGGAAAAGTAGGCACTAAGGATATACTGTTTTGTTTTTTTTTTGTTGTTGTTTTGTTTCATTTTTCTACGCATTCAGTTTTTTTTTTTTTTAGTGTGCACTAAACAGCTTCTGTGCAAAGACCTAGGCTCAGATTCTGAGCCTGGTTTCTGTTCCTCAGGGCATCGCAGACTGGAGACGCTGTGCAGGCAGTTTTCAAAAATTCTAGAATTCCCAAACCTTGCACAACAAGAACACCTGCTATACTCAGGATGGAAGGGAGCTGTGGTCTTTTGCCTATGGTAAGATGACTGTTATGGGATAGCTGGGCTAGATGAGAGAAAAGAGAGGGTTTAAAATAGAAAGAAAATAAATCTCTGGCAGTTGCAAATAAACGGGCTGGTTCCAGCTGAACTGGAAATCCAAAGGAAAAAATCCAAAGAAAAAAACATTAAAAAATCTTAATCAAAAGTTGAACCGCCCAGGCAGGCACTGATCCCCTTCCCACTAGGGTATTGGCCCAGGCTGTGTAACCCAGTACCCAAGAAGGAGAGCAAACTAAGAAAAGACACTCCTGCTTTCTCTATTAACCAAAATACAGCACCTAGAATTGCTGCAGCCTGCTTTTATAAGTGATAGGAGGCTGGCCATTCCAGCAACTGCAATGGAGCTATGCAGGAATGGAGCATCTCTCCCTCCACTAGCTTTCCTATCCTCCCTCACAAGGTTCAAGACTACGGCCTTATCACGATAATCCCAAAATGTTGTCACACCGGCATAAAGATACAGAAATTGTTCCAACTGTATTGTGTGGCACTGACATGATTAAAAGGAACTTCCAGGCAAATCTAGACATGTTGCCTGTGCATAAAACAGTGGCGTGGCCATGGGTGGGCCTGAGTGGGCAGCTGCCCACCCAATTTGGACCCAGGCCCACCCAACTGGAACCAAAAGTGGAGCACCGGACCTGCAAGGCTGTTGCAGGATTCAGGGGCGGATTGGCCTATGAGGAGATCGGGCTTCCCCCAGTGGGCCACTCTAGCTGATCACGTGGCCTCCTCTGCTCCTGCTCACGTCGAGGGCGCCAGGTGGCTGTGACGAGCCCTGCAGCACGAGGCGTCGCTGCCAGCCGCCGCCAGAGACCAGGCCGGCGGGGGCCAAAGAAAAGAAGATCAGCGCAGCCAGCCGCCGCCAGAGACCAGGCCGGCGGGGGGCCAAAGAAAAGAAGATCAGCGCAGCCGGAGACCAGGCCGGCGGAGGCCGAAGAAATTAAGATCGGTGCGGCCAGAAACCAGGCCGGCGGGGCCGAAGAAAAGAAGATCAGCGCAGCCAGAGACCAGGCCGGCGGGGCCGAAGAAAAGAAAATCGGTGCTACCAGCCGCCACCGGAGACGAGCTGTTCAGCTGGGGGCCTTTGTGTGTATATGTATTTGAGATCAGAAGGGTGCTTCTGTGCATGTGAGAAAGGAATGGATCTTGTGTGTGTGTGTGTGTGTGTGTGGTGTGTATGTGAGAAAGGAATGGAGTTTCTGTGTGTGTGTATGTAGTATGAATGTGAGAAAGGAATGCTGCTTCTGTGTGTGACAGGGAAGGTGCTTCTGTGAGAGTGTAATGTGTATGTGAGACAGGGAGAGTGCTTCTGTATGTGTGTGGTGTATATGTGAGTCAGGGAAGGTACTTGTGTGTGTCAATGTATGTGCGAGAGAGATGAAGCATGTTTTTGGCTGGCTTATGGCTGTGAGAGAGAGGGCATGTGTGTGATTAAGCCTGTTTGTGAGATAGAATATGTGTGTGATTGAGATCTTTTGTATAAGTGAAATAGAGAGAGCATGTGTGTGATTGAAAGCCTGTGTAAGTAAGAGAGAGACTGGCCAGAGAGGTGACGTGTGTATGTGTGTGAGAGAGACTGATTAGGGAGATGACTGGTATGTGTGTGTGCTTGTGGGTGTGTGTGTGAGAGAGAGAGAGATTGGTTGGGGAGATGATTGGTGTGTGAGAGACAGAAACTGGTCCTGAGGGTGTGACTGGGGTGTGTGTGTGAGAGAAACACTGGTTGTGGTCCCTAAGGAAGAGGACCGTGAGGACAGCTTCAGCAGCTACTCCTGCTTCTGCTGTGGCCTGCAAGGGAAAGGAGTAGAACTGCTGGAGAGGGTAAGTAAAGGTGGCTTTTTAAGTTCATTTTTCTTGATTGACTACCATTTTAATTATTGGGTAGTGTGTGATGTGTCTGCTGTTTGAAACATTTTATTGGTGTTTGGTAAAGCTTTCAAAATTTGCATGAGTCTTTAATTATTGGATAATCTATTCATCAGCTGTTTTGAAATTATTTTATTAGTATGATTTTATAATTATGATTAATGATTTATATATCTTGATTTTATTGATTGTTTCATGAGGAATGGTGAAATTTTTGTTTTTCCATTGTTGCACTGTATAGAGTCTGGCGTGATGCGTTTTACAGTTCAGTTTTTGTCTGCACATTTCTGTTTATACTTTATGTGGTTTTATTCTGTATTTGGTGAGGGTTTGTGTTCTGCATGCAAAGACTGAGATGAAGCATTCTTTTAGCATGTGGTTTCTCTTTAGGGATCTGTAGTAGCTTGGCCTGTTCTGTTTTCCTGATAGGAGGTGCATTGATATTTTAGATTCTGGTGTAATATTTGTGGTATTCTTTTTCATAGGTGGGGTTGTTATTCTTTGCGTGTTGGCAGATAGTACTGTGTTGATACGGGAGGACCATGCCGAAATATATCACAATAGGTATGATGCCATATGAATTCCAAGATCCAAAGTTTTTTTGTTGGCATCACAACAGTGCATGAAATTATCACAACGTGTGTATATTAATTTTATCTCAGAATGTCACTTTTCATGTAAAATATGTTATAAATATATAATTTAAAATTGTTTATGGG
Source organism: Rhinatrema bivittatum (assembly GCF_901001135.1). Classification (NCBI taxonomy): domain Eukaryota; kingdom Metazoa; phylum Chordata; class Amphibia; order Gymnophiona; family Rhinatrematidae; genus Rhinatrema; species Rhinatrema bivittatum. The sequence continues at coordinate 242,781,022 of NC_042618.1, forward strand.
GAGGTGGGGGGAGGGCGCCAGGCTGTAAAATTTGCCTAGGGTGCCTAATACCCTTGCACCGGCCCTGTGCATAGCAGCAACACTCCCCCCCCACCCAAAGTACCCCTGCAGGAAGTTTTTAATGCTGGTAAGTGCTTGAAATAATTGAGGTAAAATGTTTTAAAGTTTCACTCATGATGCATAATGGCTATTGCAAATTACTTAGAAAGCCATTCTATGGTGCAGTATATGGCATTATTTATCAATAGATACGCGCATATCCATTAAAATCCGGGGTCGGTGCGTGCAAGGCTGCCCAAAATCGGCAGCCTGCGCGCGCCGAGCCGCGCAACCTGCCTCCGTTCCCTCCGAGGCCGCTCCGAAATCGGAGTGGCCTCGGAGGGAACTTTCCTTCACCCTCCCCCCACCTTCCCCTCCCTTTCCCAACCTTCCCCACCCTCCCAGCCCTATCTAAACCCCCCCTACCTCTATCACGAAAGTTAAGCCTGCTCGAAGCAGGCGTAACTTTGCGCGCGCCGGGCCGGCTGCCGCGCTCCATGTTCCAGTCCGAGGGCTGGTCTGGAGGCCGCAGCCATGCCCCCGGGCCGAAACCACGCCCACGGCACCGCCCACGGATGACACGCTGAATGCATCATGCCCCCCTCGACACGCCCCCCCCCCCAAAACGCCCCCCCCAGGAAAGCCCCGGGACTTACGCGTGCACCAGAAGCCTATGCAACATAGGCTCGGCGCACAGGGGGTGTTTGGGCCAGGTTTTCGGGGGGTACTCGCGTATCTTATGTGCGTACCCCTTTGAAAATCTGGCCCTCTATGAACTCCAGAAGTAAGCTCTCTTCAGCACAAGTATTAAGAAAGGCATTTGTAGGAAATGTGAGAGATTGAGATAAGACTCCACATACTCTGGCTTATGAATGAGGCTCATTCCTGTCAAAATACGTGCAAAATTAATTCACTTTGAGACACATTACCCCAAGAGTCTCTAACCTGGGAGAACTGGATGGAAAGGAATGGAGATAGTGAACAACAAGTAGTGGACAACAATATTTTTGGAAATGAGGAACCACTAAAAATAGGAGGTTCTTTTCCACACTGAGTACTTTTATTTTTCTACCTTCTGAAACAAAGAGAACCCTGGGAAAAAAATACCAAAGAACACACACACACACACACACACACACACATATTTAATAGAAACTAGAATCTGGGACTGATCATGGATGTAACTAAGAAAAAGTGTGTCTGATGCCCAATTGATTATCACAGTAAGCTTTTAATTTTGAAACACGCAATCCAAGTGTCCAGTCTGATTTGTTTTGACACATAAACTCCTAAGAGCCTAATTGTTGAGCGTGCATCCTAGAGAGACTACTGCACAACACCTTGAGCCCTGAAGATACATCAACTTGGAGAATCCAAGCTGGGACTGGGTAAGATGTTATCAGGACTCAATTCCAGGACTCAATGTGTGACCTCCACCTTCCTAGTCAACACTAGAAAAGGGGCTACAATGGACATGTTCCACCATTTCCCCCTAACTCCACAGGAATATTATCAAGACAAACCAGGGCTGGTCCAGTACGAGCCAGGAAGTTTCACAGTTCAGGAAAATGTACTGTTCCAGGAACGAAGCATCTTTCAACCAGCGCTTAAGCCATCAGCCTCCACCATACACCTGAACCTTGCTGGCTTCAACAAACAGAAGACACAAACTTTATTCTCCTTGATGTGCTTCAGCTGCAACGATGGGGCCAAGCAATTTAATTGCATTCCGCTACCAAGAGATATGGCTACACACATAAAAGCAGGGGTGTTTCTAAAAATGAAAAACAGTTTTGTCTATGCTCCACACTTTCTTTACACAAGCACAGTTGAAAAAAATATATTTCATCCCAGCTCTGCCTCTTTCCTCCCAAGTAAAGACTTTGGTGTCCAAGATTTTGTTTTTGAGTGCTCACTGAAACTTGGAATCTTGGCATGAGAAGCTCATTTCAGAGTTCAGACAAAGGAGGGTTTAAATATCTAAACACAGAAGGAGTAGACTTTGGACTTCCTAGGGATTTTTGTGCCCTGCTATCTGCAAGTGAACTATCTGCAGAACAGTGCCGTTAAGAATCCTGCTCCTGAGGCCCTTGCTCAGTATTTCACTTCCTTGTGCTGTACGTGCAGGATCTGATTTCTCAATGTTTGTTGGTGTTTTGTCTGTATTTGTGCTCAGCGATGCCTTGCGGCCCTCATTGAAAAACACCCTTTTAGCTCCACGAAGTTACAGAGTATAAATAATTCTTTAACAAAAACAAATACATTTCTCTCAGTTTGCTCAGTCCTGTCCTCTTATTTATTTGAACAGAGTAAGCTCCGTGTTCGTTATGGGTCTTTTTACTTATTTTCATAACCTGCCCCTATTTATTGTGAGTTTTAACTTAGAATGTCAACCTTGCACAGTTTATCTCAAAGTTAAGAATTGGCTATACAAAAAGAGTTCTGCAATGTTATGCAATGCTGTTTTCTTTTGTAACTAAAAACAGGCCTTTCCTTTACAACAGCATACCGAGGTAAAACCAAAAGCTGTGAAAGGTAAATTAATTTTAACGTCCCAGTTTCTATGTGACCATAGCTATTTTTTTGGCTGTAATTTTTTTTTTTTTTTGGCAAATGCTGTGTACATATTTTCTATAATTAATCTGCAGTGTACATGTATACTGTATGTCCACAATGACACTTCATTAAACATACTTGGGAAGAATAATATTCAGAGCCATTTCCTGCGTAAAACTGTGCTTTACCCATGGAAATGGGTTTTCAGAAAACTGCCCACCCCTTCTGTGCAAGTGTGGTGCCACTAAGTGCATGCTTTTACCTGCAGTAGGGAAAGGTTTTCTTGGGGGCAGGACTGAACAGGAGTTTGAAATTAAGTACATACTTTTGAAAAATTCAAACAAGACAGGGCAATTTTCAAAATGATAACACATACGTACTTGAAAATTAGTGCAAAGTCCAGGGGTAAAATGTATCATGTTTTTACAGATATGCAGCCGGTCTGAAAATCACCCCCATAAGTGATATCCAGCAGAATCCACATAAGGGCCGGGCTGATAGCTCAGTGGCAGGGCCATACTGTCCAATGCAGAAGGACTTTGCTTTGATTCGGAAGTCAGATTTTGCACTCCCCGGGTCCGTCAGGGCTGGGGATGTGGTGAAGGCAGCATTCACAGCCCTCTCTGGGGTGGGCAGGGAGTCATGGGACTTGCTCAAGGGAGATACCTGGTGGCAGAATGGCAGGGTTCTGCAAGGAGACCTGATGTGTAGGGGAAAAATGAAATCATCCTCCTCCAAAGGATCACGGTGCAGATCCCAGGCCTGGGCCTGGTGGTGAGCACGTAAAACAGAACAATTTTCACCACATAAGATCCATGTTTCCATTAACCTGCATAGGGGGATACCTGGTTCCCTTCTCCCTACCTGGCACTTCTCCAGCCATCTCACTGTTTTAGCCATGCAGAGGCTAGCATGTCCCATGAGACCGCAGGGTCTGGCATAGTTCAAACCTCAAACAGCTGGAGGGTAGATGAGAGTTGGAGGTCCCCTGAACCTGGCATTTACCCATATTCTTCACAATATAATCCCAAAAATGCTCATATCCCACAACAATACACACCTTGTCATGTCATACGCTTAAATAAATAGCAACTACACAAGAATGGTGATTTGAAAAGAACAGTACTTAATTGGCAATAATTCCATGCACCATGAAATGAAAAGAAAATAAACTAGTTTTTATTACTAAATGGTGAAGGAGCCAGAACACCAGGGCCTTGTAAGAGGTCAGAGAGTCGAATTTGACCCGGTAGACAGTACTAGTGATCTCAGTGATGTGCTGGAGGGCCCTTGTTAATTTATATTTTGAAAACAAAGAGCATCACACCAAGTGGCACAGAGTTAGTGAGAGCTCCAGAATAAGAAGTTGGTAGTGCATCACTGGGCAAACCCAGTTATAGTTAACTGCATCACACAGAATTCATAATGATCAACATAATTTTAAGATTCTACACAAAAGAAAATGGTGAAACAAATTACTAGATTCTGGATTTTGTTGAAATGAACTAACTCATTAAAAAAAAAAAAAGATCTTTATTTATTTAATATTATTTTTTAAATAATGCTATTGGAGTCTTAGTACTTTAATATTTTAAGTGTAGAAGGTTTTTTGGACCCAGAAAACTCCCTTATTCCCTGACTGATCAACTCTGAATAATCTATAAACAAAAAATCCTCAAAATATTAAATATTATGAAGATGTGTCAGCAACAGATTTTTAATAGTTGTCAAACTATCTGTGGATCACTGCTGGTCAGTCTTTCTATTAGTCTGAGGAAGCAAGCTGTATAAGATTTCTGAAAATAATGAACTAATACTGTTGGCATCTCTGAATGTACAGCAGTACCAGAGAGACAGTGTTTACAATATAAACTGGCAGAATGCTGTAATGTCTTTGTTTTTGGAGCAATGACCCAGTTTTTCCACTGGAAAATATTTATATATTTCTGAAGCGTGTTCCCCTCCTGTGTCCTCACCACTGCATTCTCACAGACTCGGTGACAGGATGAAGTAATGCAGGAAGAAAATGGAGAAACCAGGACAGGACAGATAGGAATCTCCAACTAGTTCAGCTGCACACGTTTCTCCTTTTGTTTAATGGTAAACTGGAGTTTCATGACACAAACTTCCGGGATGCAGGAAATACAATGAAGCAGTAGAATGCTTCAGCGGACCCTTACCATGCAATTTATTTAATCAACCCAAGCAAAATGGCTACAAATTCCTTTGAGTGCTTAGTTAAAAAAAAGGATCAATATTATTTTTAAAGCCTAGTTAACCCCAAGGTCGCCCATACCGGGAGACTGGAGAGTGGTGGGGTAAGGGAAGAGTCTCCCTTGGAGAGTAGACAGGGGTGGATTCGAGGCACCTTCAAAATTTGGCCAAAAATATAACACAAGGCACCCTTCCAAGCAGAAAATGATGGTTGATGGAGAATGATTTTGTGTATGTAAGACTGGGTAATAGCACTCCCCTTCTGTCCTCTCATACTCTGCTGAGTCCTTTCAGAGAATATCTGATCTGTGAGAGGCCCACACAGGGGCACAGAGAGCAGCTAGAGGAGGAAGAGTGTGTTCCTGGAGCACACACACTGGAATATAAGAAAGAACAAAAATTATTATACATTGGCCTATTTTTTGTGAGAAAGATACAACTGCGGTTGTTTTATTGCCCTGCAGAAATATAAATTTTGAAAAAAAACACTTAAAGAGTACTAAATCACAAGAAAGAAAATGCCACATTAGGACTCAACCTTATCACAGCCTCCATGGGCGAATCACAGAACTTCAGTCCATACAATAAAGAGGTCAGGAAACAACACTATGCTGAAGGAAAAACTCATGGCTACAACACCGGGAGGATAACTTTTAAACATCTGTGTGTTGGCAGTATATATGTGTATATATGCCTGCAAGTATAGCTACAATAACATTTTATAACCTCCATGTTATAGCATACACACATAATATAAAATACTTGCATCTCTACTCCACAACTCCACGAGTATGTATGCTTATGTGCGAATATACGCAATGTACTGTGGGGCCGATTTTAAATTTTACACACGCGGGGTACATTTGTGCACGCTAATGTACACCAGATTTTATAACATGCGCGCCTTTGGCAGGCGTAACTCAACCAAATAAGGTAGGGGGAGGATTTAGGTAGGGGCGGGGGTAGGTTAGATAGGGGAAAAGAGGGAAAGGTGGGGGGATCCAAAAAAAAGTTCCCTCCAAGGCCGCTCCGATTTCGGAGCGGCCTCGGAGGGAACGGGGAAAGCCATCGGGGCTCTCCTTGGGCTCGGTGCGTGCAAGGTGCACAAGTGTGCACCCCCCTTGCGTGCGCCGACCCTGGATTTTATAACATGCGTCTCTGGCAGGCGTAACTTGTGCGCGCCGGCAGGCTGCTGGTGCACGAACCTCCAGCACGGCCGCTGTGCTGGAGGGCTTGGGAATGCCCCCGGCCTCGCCCCCGCACCACCTCCACGCCCCAGCCCGCCTCGTGCCGCCGCCACGCCCCGGCCATACTGCGTCCTGGGGCTTGCGCACGCTGCCGAGCCCTAGCAAAATAGGCTCGGCGTGCGCAGGGGTAGGTTTTCAGGGGTTACGCGCGTAACCCTTTCAAAATCTACCCCTGAAAGCGAGTATTTCAATGTACTGAACGCATGTACTTTTTCTACCTATTTTAAAAATATGCACGTGTATATTTTATACAAGGAAATAAAGTAGGACTTATTCATGCAAATCGGGATTTACACACATAAGCTGGTTATTTTAAGACATGCATGTGTAATTGAAATTACCAGTTTTACCAATTACTTCAGCAGTTTGCTCAGTCCTTCTCCCGATCCTTGAGACCCTCCTGAATTCCCTATAGTTCACCCAGAACTCTCACCTGGTCAACAGTACACTATAAATACATTTAATATCACTTATGCAAAATAATTAGCGGGTGTAAAATTATGCAAGATGGCAAATCTACACGTGTCTTTTAAAATAGCAAGTTATGAATGTAAATGTTGGCCCTGCCCTGGAATGCCGCAGACCGCCCCATTTTTACGTTCTCATACGTGTATGCAAAAGCATAAATACACATGTATGTTTGATGATTATAAAATAGCATGTACTTGAGTAGATGCTACTTATGTGCATATATGCTAATTTTTACATGTGTGGCTCTTTGAAAATTCAGCTTTATGTAATTTCAAATTATAAGTGGAGATTTCTGGAGAGAAATTAAAAGACTGCATGACAGGACAATTTAGTGTGAATCTTATGAAAGTTGAGAATCGAAGGATTTGCACTAAATGTTATAGTTGGGTTTGGTAAGGGAGTTTTTCTTTTTCTTTTTAAAGTACAGCCGGACTGATAATCACTCTACAGTGGGGGTGGGATTTGAAATCCAGTCTATTATTGCATAGGGGCTGCCATAAAGCAATTAGAAGACAATTGGTTTTAAATGACTTTTGGTTTTCTTTTGAGCTACCCATCTATTAAATTATACAAGGCTATATGAATTTTAGGTTGTAAACTATTTGAAGTCAGCAGGAGGTGGGGGTGGATCATTTTATAACCGATTGCATTTGTGCAAAGTCTGTGAGTACTTTTTACTTGCAAATTTTAATCTCATTTTTAAAGGCAAAGTACACAAATACTTTCCCTTTGAATATTATTCCACAAAATCTACCCACGCACATTTACACTGTCAGAGTGATCTGTGCTTTCTCACTGTCTTGGGAAAGATACTGAGAGAGCGTCCACCGCATGCTCATTGCGCTATTTGCTTTCAGGTAAGCTGGGCTTGCTGCTATTCCTTGTTCTTGGAGCTTAATGCTGTTCCCCACCCCCTGTTTGATGTGTCCTTGAAGTTCTCCCAGCCCCTCCCTCAGCTTCATTGCAAGAAGTCTTACCCAACACCAATGGTGGTATGCCACGGAGTAAGAGCTCACCCCTTTCTGGTCCCCTTTGAGGGACACCTGAGCGAGACCGCTGAGTCATCCTGCCAGTCTGTTTTCCAGTACAATGCACTTTACAAAGAAATAGCTGCTTCATTTCTGAAGTCTACTCCTGGTCGTGTTATTTTTCATTAAAACAACAAAATTGGTGTGAAGAGTGGATTTCTTGAATAACTGTCCATCCTGAACCCCCAATTCAGATTATATAGTTTTGTTAGGTCGCTGTAGCACCCCAGAGTGGAATCCTTTTGCAGGGGAGGATACGGGAGGAGGGCTAAATTTATGTTCAGCACAGCCATACCCACAGTACAAAACCAAAAAATAATTTGGATTTCATCACATGGACATTAGGTAGATAATTTCTTGTAATCCCTAGACCAAAACTAGGAGAGGCTGATAAAGTTAGTGGTTGATTCTTGTACAATGCCTCTCTACCTATTATTTGCTTTTAGCCTGTGCAATTAGTGTTCTGATTTTCATGAGACCTAAAACACAAATCATTAAACTCAACCAGTAGGCATGTAGATAGTCTGCCTTTTAAGAATGTACTACTACTTGGACAGATTATGTATGTTTATTTCAGTTGAAGTTATCATTGAATAAATATTTTTTTCTTAATTAAACAGTGAGTAGAAACTTTCAAGAACTGAAGTTAAAAAGAAAACAATTCAAATGTACAGTGTCCTGTGTCAACAGGTGTTTTCCTGTTTGTTCACTGTTGTTCTCGATTCACTGTATCCTTCTTCCATAGTAGCTTTGTTTGTTTCTGTTTGCTAATCTTGTGATCATGCTTTTATTCTGCATAATTTTGTGTTTCTGTTATATTGCCAACTAGTGGTCAGCCTGCATGCTCACAGCTTCTGCTGTCTTCATTGCAGCTGGCTCTAAAGGATTAACCTCTGACTTGGAAGCAGAGGATGCTGGGTGGTTTTCCTTGTGTTTTTCAGTCAACTTTAGTCAGCTCTGTGTGATGCAGCACCTAATCTGGCCCAGCCTTACAAAATAATTCTTATTTTACCTGTCTTCATTTCTGTGGACCAGACTGTTCTGGTCACTGTTATCTCCAGTTTATGCACAGTAAGATTTTATTTATTTGGACTGTTCATAAAGTTTGGAGTTTAAGAAGCGGCATCCTCTGTCTGCGAGTAAAGACTGAGTTAAGCTATCTGTTAATTTGTACATAGGGAACATGTGACAGAGACAGAATAGTAAAATAAGGAATTAAACTGAAAACCAGAAGCACTCCAGTGGCTTCCACAGCAGATTCATTCCTGTGGCTACATCTCTATAGCTGGCCTCCCATGACCATGATTCAGACATTCAGTCAAATATAGGAGCGAAGCGCATGCTCCATGCATGCTGTTCTGCTGTCCTCTGTGACATCTCTCAGTATCCAGTTGATCTTTAACAGGACTCTAAGTTGTGCCATATGAACTCTATCAGCTTTTGGCCATGCTGCAATGGTAATTATTTTTGAGTTGTTACCAGTGCTATAGACTCATAAGCAGTGCATGTAGAATCTAAGCCCACAGACAGCACTACTCTGTCTCTAGAAACCATATAGACTGAAATCCTCCCTCAGCAAATTCAGGAAACTCAAAGGTCTAAACAGACTGTGACTTTCATACAGGTGGCCAGAAAAAACTATAAAATTGTCAGAGACAAGTATCATGAAAAACTGGACAACGTCTGGAAAAAGTCTCAGAATGAAATGTATAATATTACAGGCACACCAAGTAAACAAGTTGTCAACTAGCTCAGGTCTATTTACAGAAGTTACCAATTGCTGTCACAAGACTTTCTCGTTTTCCTAATATGGATCAATTCAGATGACAGCTTGAAGGATCATGATCTTCAGTGAACCATTCATCAGAGACATGACAGTTTGATCAGAGAGATTATAGCAGAAGTAGAATCTCAAATAAATGTTCAAAAGAAACTGCATCTCAGTGCTCCAGGTCCTCTCCAGATGCACCATAAAATACTCAAAATCAGTGCACTCAACCTACCTCCAACAAGTGTGGCATGAATTGAAGCAGCAGCTGGACAGATATATGCAATTTTGGTAGGAAAAGGATAGCCTTAAAACTAGAACAAGCTAGAGAGGAGGAGCAGGAGCAGAGTGCTACCACCATCACTGCCACTTCCCCTGCACACAAGAAAGAAGAGTTGGCAAAGCAGGAGCATATTGCTGCTGCTGCCACCATCACTGCATGTAAAAAAAGCTGAGTTAGAAGCTAACCTAGAAGTATTACAAGAAGAAAAGGAAACAGCTGTAGCTAAAGCCCAGGCAGAGATCCTTGAAATGGCTTCAGAACATGTTGGTGGGGAGAAGCAGATTAGTCAAATTGCCTCAGAGGATCCAGCCCAATGTACCAGAAAATATGTACTAAGCTATACTGCTAGATATTCCAACTTGCCTCTGTCATAGGCTACTGCACAAGCGCTGCACAGGTTCTTATGGCCTGGACTGGCCACTGATGGAAACAGGATGCTGGGCTTGATGGACCCTTGGTCTGACCCAGTATGGCATGTTCTTATGTTCTTATTGACACTTTCTAGGATGCATGCTCAGAGATAGCTGTTTGCAGTGAGAAGAGTTTTTTTATTCTAAGTACCAAGGATTCTGTCACATTTCCAGTTTTTGGATGAGATACCGGGTTTTACTTTACAGTATTTGGGTAGTAGCAGCAGGCCAATACAAGCCCCCCCCTCTGGGCTCCTTACACCCTACTTCCCCACAGTATCTCTTGCAATCATGTAAACTGATCAACAGCCAGAGCACCACTGCTCCTGAGTTGGGGCAAGTCACCAATTCTGACTCTCCACCTGGGTTCTACTGAAAAGGCAGTTGCTGCCTTCCTTAAAAAGGCATGCTGATTAGCTCCAGCTGTGTTTCCCAGTCACTGCATAGCTCAGAGCCAGCTTAATCTTGATTGGTGCTTTGCCAGAGCTCACCAGACTACTTTTCCCATCTGCCCTGTGCCTCTTCTTCCTCAAGGTTTTATCATCCCCGAGGCAACTCTGGCTTAGATTGTGGAATTGATCCCACTGTGAATCACTTTGCTGCACACATAATTCCATAGATACAAAATTGAAAAAAAAAAATCTTTAGTTTTTCCTGGTCTCTAAACCTTTCTTCCTCACCCCACCCATCTCAGAAAATGAGCTGTATGCTGAATAGCAATTGTCTGTCCATCACACTTGTCAGTCAAAGATGCCCTATAACTTCTTTGAAATCCGTTTATAAGCACTTGGTTTTATAATTTAAACAACTCCTAAACCTAATATTCCTATTATTACTACTAAATTATGAGATTAGAATTATTGTTCATAGAGTGCCATTAGTATACATCATTCTTGCAATCCCCATAGAGCTTGCAAGCTGTGCTTGGGTAGGAGGAATTTAAAGCAACATTTTAAAGATCACATGGTCGACGACAGTAGCCTTCACTTTAGCGGTTCTGTTCTTTAAGCCACTTTGCCGCACTGTCAACTCCAGTCCTTAGCTGAACTGTATGGACTTTCAATATTTCCACCCTCAGCTCACCAACGTAAGTGGTTCCAGTGCTGTCTAGACATAAAAGCTAAGCAGGGCTAGAATTGGGAGACTGTCCAGAAGATCATGTACCGTGCACTGCAGAAAGAAACTGCAAACCACTGCAGGGTCTGGCCAAGAAGAATCATGGTTCCGTGGTGGGGAGGGATCACCAATATCTTTATAAGATATGACACAACAATGCCCTACAAACACACATACCAATAATTATTTAAAGCTGGATATGCACACAGATTTTAATTGATCTCGTTTTGGAGGTTACATTTACTTTCAAAAGTAAAAATTATAAGATGCAGATACTTATACACATAGAAACATAAAAATACAACTTTTAAAATTTCAATTTAACTGATCCTTCAAAACCACAATATAGTTAAAAGCTAGACTTTTATTTTCATTTGTGTTGCATTAACTTGCAATCCTTCCACCCGAAAAGACAGAAATGCTCATTTTTGCACTTAAGTGCCTGAGGTCTAGATTCATCATTTTGCTATAAATATAGCAAAAATAGCACCGACGATAAAAAAAAGGGGCGTGGTACCGCATGATAAATTTATTTATTGTTATTTTCACATTGCCAGCTGAGAAGTCCATTGCATGCTGCATTGCTGGCAAGAGAAAGAAAGAGAGAGAGAGCCTCTGGAGAGACTCATCAAAAAGTTAACTATTTATACCACTATAAGTGGGGACACTAATAGCTCAGGGTGAGGTTTGGAGGGTGAGTTGGGTTTTGGGGGGCAGTTTAATATGCACAGTCTGTTACGGAAGGCCTTCCTGTTCGAGAAGGCCATGCATTCTGTTACGAGAGAGGGGGGCGCACTAGGAGAGCGATCCCATCTTGAGGGGATTGTGTGCCCTTGGGCCTCGGCACGACCCCAGAGAACTCAAAGGCAGCGCCGAGGGTAGGTGAGGTGTGTCCCAGCATGGGTGGAGACAGACGGTCTGACCCTCTGCCAGACCTGCATGCTTCTGGAGCCAACACAATGGTGTTGGAATGGAACAGTCCTCCAACCGTTCCTGCCACACAGAATGACAAGAAGCAGCCGGCCGGACTGAGGCTCTGAAACATAGAGACTCTAGCTGTAGACTCAGGAACGAGGTACTTGGGTGCACAGACGAAGACTCAGGAACGAGGTACTTGGGTGCACAGATGAAGACTCAAGAACGAGGTACTGCAGGCAAGGTATTCAGAAGCAGGATCAAGGGCTGGGTTGAGACTGCGACGCAGCGCGCCCTACACAGCCACTACCCATGGGCTGGTCGTGGACCATGCTTGCATGCGAAGTAGGCTCTAGAAGAAGTGTGGAATAACTGAAGCTGGAACATGGCGAAGATTCGGTAGAAGCCTGTACCAAGGTGCGCCCTTCACGCTGGAATGCACAGGTTCAGTCAGAGTCTTAGGCATGGACAGACACAGTGCAAGGAACTCCGAAGACCGGGACGGAAGCAAGCAAGGATTCAAAGACAACTCAGGACTGAAGCAGAAGTCTTCCGGAGGCTTGTACCTGCGCAGGTGAAGATGGCCTTGTACCATGAGCGCCCACTAAGCCACTACCCATGGGCTGGTCACGGACCACAACATGGCACGCCAGGAAAGGAGGCAACGAGGAACCTAGGGTACAGGACATCAGGAACAGGCGAGGAACATCAGGACTGGATCATAGATATCAGGAACAGGCGACGGACATCAAGACGAGACATGAAGCTCCAACAAAGAATGAAGGCCTGACGGAGCGCTGGAAGGCGAGACATCCAGGAGCATGTAACTCCAATGCAAGGCTAAGCAGAACTGAAAGAGAAGTCCTTTTATAGTGCAGGAAGCAAGCAATTCCCTGGGAGAAGTTTAGATGGACCATACCCGGCTGGCCCTATAACTAGAGAGCAGGCCTATAACTAGAGAGCAGGCCGGCCCCTTAGGAAGGCGTGGCGAGGCCAACCCAGAGAGTCCAGGAGGAAGCAGCTACTACCTCCAGGCTGCTGATTTCGAGCTGCTACTTCCTGCCTGCTGCCTTCCAGCCGTGTGTTTAGGCCTACCTCCACCTCGTCCAGCCAGGCGGGGCTCCAGGCCTGCAGGGCCTCAAGGAGGCCTCAACTAGGGCCAGCACCTTCCTCCCTTCCCTCCCCTCCACTCGCATTCAAGTGCTGCAGCACTTTCCCTCCTTTTCTTTCTTTTGGTTTCCCTTCTCTTAGGTTAGTTTCTTCCTCCCCCTCCCTGTTTGGGGTTTTCTCCACACCCCTCCCCTTCTTGTTTTTCTTGTTTCTTTTTTACTCACTCCCTCCTCCCTCTCCTCTTTTTGTCTTTTTCCCTAGGTGCTGCTCCCCCTGTTTGAAGGGAGATACCTCCACCTGCCCCTCTGTGGTTGGGCCTCAGAGGCTGCAGGCCCTGCAGGCGAGCGGGCCGAACACGGGCCAGAGGTAAGGGGGAACCTGGGAGGAGCCACCGGAAAGTGGCCTCTCCTCCCCACCCCCCAATCAGCTTCCTTAGACCATCTGTCTGGTCCTTACCTCGTGCTCCTTTGTATTGGGTTTCTGTTCCTTTTGGTTGTTCCTTTCTTTTTGTTTTGGTTTCCTTCTCCCTAGTTTGTAGTGGATTTTTCTTCCTGCTGTTTGCGTTACCCCCACCCCCATTCCGGCTGTCCTCCCTCAGCTGCCTGCAACCTGTCTACTTGCTGACTTCATTGGCTACAGCTGATTGCAGCTTCAACCCGCCCTGTTACAAGTCCTGTCCTCTTCCTTTTGTTTCTTGGTTTCATTTTTCATTTGCCTTAGTAGGTCTCTTTTCCCCCTAGTGTGTCAGCACAGCGGTGTGTGTGCTGCCCCTACACCCCTCCTTCTGTAAGGGAGTGCAGAAGTACCAAGGGAGAAGAAGTGCTACTTCTTCTTCCTTGGGGGTTTTGATTTTCTTAATTTTCTCCCTGTGTCTTTTTTCTCCCTCATTTCTTTTGGCTCTAGGTGCCTTGCTCCTTTTTTCCTTCTCCCACCCTTCCCTCTGGGTCTGTAGCTTAAGTCCCGGGGAGTATTTTGTATTGGCCCTCCCTCCCCCTCCTATTATTTCCTTCCCCGAGGACAGCCTTTAACTCCCCCTCTCCCCTCACTCCAGCTACTTACCTTTCCATTTTCTCTCCTTCTTCTTTTGTTTTCTTTCTCTGCGGGTCTTGCGGGCAGGTAGTCTGGACGTTATGCCCCCCCAAACGACTTCCCGTGTCCGCTGTACAGGGGGGAGCCCCCCGGCCGCCGCGCTGCCCTCTCTCTGACTCCTTTACCACCTTCCGGACCGGAAGGGGAGGGCCCCTCCTGCCCCGTGACCACTTGGCCCCTGCTGGCCACACCCCCGCCCAACTCCTTTTCGGGGGTTGTGGCCCCTCCTACCTGCCCTTCTGCAGTGGCGCCGGCGCGAAGCCCGCCGGGAAGAGGGCGAGGAAGGCGAAACATATCACCTCGCCCCTCCCGTCTTCCAGCGGCTCCCCGGCAGCCCCGCCCATCCCCTTTAAGTTCCCCGCTATTGGGGACCTTATCGGGGAGAATGGCTCTGTCTTCACCTTCCCTCCCTGGGCGCAGGATAACCCATCCTCCCCGCAGGCCGTAGGACCCGCTCTTCCTCCTCCTCCCCTGCCGCAGAGGAAGGCAAGCACCACCTCTCGGCGGGCCACCATGCCCGCCGCGTCCGCCACCCCTCCTGCGGCACCCCTCCCCCCCTTACTGCAGGCTGTAGTCATCGGTGGCTCCTCCGCTGTGGCCACCATCACGACAACCTCTGGGGGCCCCGCGACGCCTCCACCCGCCACCCCTCTCCCTGTCCTGTGGCAGCGCAGGCGAGCTATGCCACCACCGCGGCTCAGGGAACGAGCGCCGGAGGGAAGCCCGTCCCGTCACTGGACCCGTACTCCTCGACAGCGGGCTCCTCCGGCCTCACCCTGCGGCACGGCATGCGCTGCCAACTGCTGGCCACCGCCAACCCCCTCTCCCTTCCGCCTCCGTCCCCTTCTCCCCCTTCGGAGTGGGCTGCCCTCAGGCTCGCTCCTTTGCTCCCCCTTCCCATCCCTCAGACCCCCCTTTCCCATCCTCCCCCTCCCGTCTCTCCTCTCCCTCCCACTCCCGTCCCCAGAACCCCCATCCGCCCCCCTCCTTCCCCCCTCTCTCCCCTTCCTCCCGCTCCCGCCCCTCTCACCCTCCTTCTTTCTCCCATCCCCTCCCTCCTTTCTTTGATTCGCCCTCCCCGTCCCTCTTTCCCTGCCCCAGGTGGCCCGGCACCCACAAGGGCAGGCCAGCGCCCTATGGGGGGTGGGAGGGAGGGTGAAGGCAGTCGATCGTTCTTCTCCCGGAGGGACCACAGGAGGAGCTCTCGATCCCAGAGAGCCCGCTCCGAGGTCCGCGGGAACAGGTCCCAGTCCCCTCCGAGATCGGGGCCTGGAGGTTCTTCAGATGCGAGGAGGAGAGGGAGAGGGGCGAGTGTGAGTGGGCACGTTGCCGAGCAAAGAGGGCCACGCGTCAGCACGGGACACGCTGGCCTCTCAGACCCCGCTTTCCCTCGCATACAGCTCTGACCCCTTCCCCGATGAAGGTAGGTCCCAACTCGCAGCTCAGTCGGGGTGGGGAACGTGGAGGGGTCGGCTGTACCGCTCCTGAGCCGTCTCCTGCCCCAGCGAGGAGAGAATTTCCATCAGTCACGGCATACCGTGCACGCTCTGGCTGGCTCTGTGACGGGGCCGGTCGTGCGCGTAATGCCTGAAACCCCCCTCTTGACAAAGAATGGCTTTCACATTCTGCACCTTTAACGCCAACGGCTGCCAGACCGGGTTCCGCAGGCACTGGGTACTTTCTGCTCTCAAGTGCGGCGGGTACTCAGTGACCTTTTTACAGGAGACCCATACCACTCCGGACGCTGAAGCGGCCTGACGGCTGGAGTGAGACGGCGAGATGGCCTTTAGTCACAACTCGGGAGTGGCTGGTGGGGTGGCCATCTTGATTTCGCAGATGGCGGGGTGGCCATCTTGATTTCGCAGACGAAGGTGCTGAGCGTCGAGGCTGTCGTGCCAGGCAGGATACTGCACGTGATGCTGCGGATGGAGGGGAGCTGCACGGTGAATTGCGTCAATGTGTACGCCTCTTGCGTCCCGGCCGAACAAACAGTATTCTTTCGTCAGTTGTCCGACCTCTTGGACTTGCTGGACCCTGGCGAGGAAGTGGCGCTCGGGAGGGGGGGGGGACGGACTTCAATGTCACCCTTGGCCCGCTCGATCGGGGGGGGTGCACGCGAGTACTACACCGCGCAGGCGGCCCTTCTTCGGGGGGCCATCCTGCGTGGCGATCTGGCAGACGTCTGGCGTGAGCAGCACCTGGATGCCCGCTCCGGCTTCACTTTTGTACAGGTGGTGGGGGAGCACGTGTGTTGCTCCCACATCGACCGGTGGTATCTGTCCCATTGGCTGATGCACCGGGCCACGGAGTGCATGGAGGAGCCGGCCGCCCTCTCAGATCACCACATGGTGGTCCTGAGGGTCGTGCTCAGTCCCGCGCAGCCCAGGTCGACCCACTGGCACTTCAACAATTTGCTCCTGCAGGACGAGGAGTTGGTGGCGGCGGTGCGGGATTTCTGGGTGGACTGGCGCCGCCGGGAGGCGGACATCCCTTGCCTCGCTCAGTGGTGGGACGTGTGCAAAGTCCATCTCCGGGTTTTCTGTCAGGAACGCGCCAGAGGCGTGAATGCCGAGCAGCGCCAGACGCTCTGTCGCCTCTCGGGGGAGGTGATGGAGTTGGAGGAGCGCCTCGGCGACGCCCAGGGACTGGGAGGGGAGCCGGCTGTGCTCCTTGAGTATGAAGAGAAGAAGCTGGCTCTGCGCCACCTCGAAGAGCGACAAGGATGTGGGGGCCTACATGAGGTCACGTGTCACCAAAATCTAAAATAGGGCAGACAACCTGGGAGGTGTGGAACACACATGGAGAAATCTAGTGAAGCTTAAGGAATGGTCTAGAGCAGGGGTAGGCAACTCCAGTCCTTGAGTGCCTCAACCAGTTTTGATGATCAGGATATCCACAATGAATATGCATGAGATATATTTGCATGGTCTGTCTCCACTCTGTGCACATATATCTCATGCTTATCTATTGTGAATATCCTGAAAACAGAATGGAGTTGCATACCCTTGGTCTAGTTTGGCAGTTAGGTTTTAATGCTACAAAATGCATGTTCATGCACTTGGGTGGGAAAAACCCAAAGGATCAGTACTGTAAAGCGGGTGAAGTTCTTTTCTGGACAAAATAAGAGCGGGATCTGAGGATGATCATGTATGATAATTTTAACATGGCCAAATTGGCAGATAAAGCAATGAGAAAAGTCTGAAAGATGTTTGAATGAAGAGAGGGGAAAGGAGGGAGAGGAATAACCAGCAAGAAAAGGGAGGTGATATTGCCTCTGTATAAATATCCAGTGAGACCTCATTTGGAGTACCATGTACAATTCTGGAGACCGCACCTTCAAAAGGTTATAAACTGGAGGGGGTTGATTGAGAAGGCAGCTACTAAAATGGCCTGCCCAATGGTCAATGGGGACAGGCTTAAAGATCTAAACATGCTCAAAGATCTAATCATCTTTGAGCATGATCTAAACATGCAGATCTAAACATGCAGATCTAAACATCTAAACATGCTCAAAGATCTAAACATGCTCAAAGATCTAAACATGCTCAAAACCCCTCTCCAACTCCACACCTCTACTAGACCAGTGAGACATGCCTACAGAAACAATCTCCAGATACCACCAATGAAATCAGCTTTAAGCAAAAGAGCATTCTCCACAGCTGGTCCTAAACTCTGGAATACGCTCCCGCCGGAACTCAAATCAGTGCAATGCCCCATTATTTTCAAAAAAAGACTTAAAACTTGGCTCTTCCACCAAGCTTTTCCATAACATCAGACAGCACAAGCTTCTCTGCCAAGGTCCCCCTTTAAATCATTTTCAATCAAACCATAAGAGAATCTATATAAGAACATCAGTTGTTGTCAACAACCTATAAGAGAACTATACAAGAACTAGACAAGTTCAATTCTAAAAACTCTTTGAACCCCTATTCAATACCCATAGAACAACACAAAGAATTCCATAGAACATCACAAAGAATTCCCCAAAGAATTCTTCAACTTTAACTCCTTGGCAGCCCAAAAGTACAAAATGCAATTCCCAACCTCCTGACAGTCTTAAAAGCTATACACAACCCCACACAGAAGTTATCTGCCTCTGCCTATATTAGGCTATGTATATTGTATTTCTTTGTTTAACCCCATATATTCATTTCCAAGTTATTCTTCCTGTTCTCTGTAAGACATTTGCTTGTCACTGTTATTGTTCAAAATGTAAACCGAATTGATCAGTAATTCTGTTATTGGAAAGTCGGTATAGAAAAGTTCTAAATAAATAAATAAATAAAATAAATGTATACCGAAGAGGAAAGGAGGGAAAGGGGAGATACCATAAAGACATTTACTGTAATCACCTCAAAGGATTAAAGGGTATATTTTTTAACCCCGGTGTGCATAAATCCGAGGTTTACACACGTGGCCAGGCCTTATGTGCGCCAGGCCAATTTTCAAATGGGCCCGGCCACGCGTGTAAACCCCGGTACGCGATTAAGTGCCGAAGCCTAAAAAGGAGGCGGTCCGGGGAAGGGGGTGGGGAGGGACAGGGCCGGAGTCGCTGGTACAGAGGCTATTTGCTGCTGTGCCGGGGAAGTGTGCGCCGGCAGTTGGCCGGCGCATACAAGTTGCTTCTGCTCCAGAGGAGCAGCAACTTAAAAAAAACAAAAAAAAAGGTAAGGCAGATTAGGTTTACTGGGTGGGAGGAGAGGGGAAGGAGAAGGGGAAGGGGAAGGGAGGGTAGGGTAGGGGGTAGGGAACTGATGAAAGATGTGATGCATCGCTGCACAAAACTGCACATGTGGATTACAAAATCCGGCTAGCATGTGTGCACGACCTGTCGATTTTATAATGTGCACGCATGTTATAAAATTGCGTGCGCCGGGTAGCGCGTGCACATGGAGGCGCACACATATTTTTTTTAAATCTACCCTTAAATGCACAGGATGCAGGTCTCTTTCAATGGAAAGGAGCCTTTAGAATGAGGGTCATGGGATGAGGGTGAAATGGGGTAGGCTCAGGAGTAATATAAGGAAATACTTCTTAAGAAGAGAGTAATGGACACATAGAATGGCCTCCCAGTGAAATTGGTAAACACCGGGACAGTGTTGAAGTTCAAGAAAGCATGGGACAAGCTTGGGATCTCTGAAGGAGAGGAAGGGATTATAAAACTAAACAGGATGTATAGATGGGTAGTCTAGTTGGGCTATATGATCTTTATCTGCCATCATGCTCTGTTTCTATGTGTGTATTTGTGTGTGTGTATATACATATACATACAATATCAACATAAATCATTGCCAAAATATATACAGAGTGATTGTAATAAAACAATAAAACATTTGCAATAGAGTTGAACTTCAATAAAGATACTTTGTGAATTGCAAATGAGTCACATGAAAGACACCTTCATTATGTTGGTATTTATACATGCTATAAATGCATAACACTAAAGAGAGTTTAGTAGTGTGAATGAGAAATGATTGACTAGGACAATTGATCAATATATATATGTCTGTTATTGTGCCAATTTTATCTTTTGAATAGATTTAATATTCTTTGTCATGGTGTAATAAAGCTTGCAACATTAAGCATCTTTCAAATCATTTAAAATGTTACTGGTGTTACTTACCCTCTTTTAGGGTTCTCTGACGGATATACCATTTTAGGTACCAACATATCATTTTTATTTAAAGCCTAGATCTCAAATACTAAAAATATATATTCATCCTTGTTGTCCATGAGAATATGACATGAGAATTATAACAAAAGCATTGGAACAGTGCTGAGGGATTGTGCAATTAAATATTAATAATTTTTTTAAAAAGGTACAGAATTTCTATTTTACACACTTCAAATTTTAGAACTATAGCTTCAATCATCAAAGTTTTAACCCTAGCCTTGGTGATTGGCCCTTGTGAGCAAGTTTCAAACTTGTGTAAATTCTCCCCCTTTGTGTGTCTGCTACCATGTGTCCAATATATGTGCACATATTTTTTTTGTGCATTTTCCACGCTGAAACACTCCAAGACAAATGAGGTGCTGAAGCAGGATTTATAATTCATTGAGTAATAGGATTTCGCACTGTTTAGCAGGATTAAGCATGTTAAAGAAAGACCTATTTATTGCAGTCTGACAATGGATCAAAAAAGTGCATAGTGCTGCTCATTGTTGTTTTAAGCAATTTACAGGATTACTTGGTGGCTGAGGAGGCCCCGTGTTCCCCCTATGTGCAATGTGTCACAGTATTGGTGATACTCGGGTAATTGCAGTTTCCTTAATACAGTTTCATAATCGCTGTACATGAACTGCAAAAGGTTTGCAAGAGGGGGTAGGTGGTTGGGGGCAGGGAATGAGAGGAGAGGAGAGGGAGGGGGAGAGAACAGAAACCAATTAAAGTATTCCCTTATTAGAACCCTAACCTTTGTGACCTCAGCCCTTCAGTCTTTGGGGCAGCACATTGTGGCTTGGCTGTTTTGTTTCAGGGTTTTTTTTATGCTAAAGTGCTGACTGTGCTTTCTGCAAAAGATGAGGGCTATTGACATGGCAGTGGCATTGAAACCCCTCTTGCAAAGTGGAGAAGAATAAAAAAAAAAGACAAAAAGAAAGAGGTTTTCACCAGCTAAGGACTCACGCTAAGCCTCTCGATTATATGACATTACTTTAAAAACACACACACACACATCATGGCTCAAGTTTTTTTTCTTGTCCTTCCCTCGGTAAAACTGCTTGGCTATTCCATCTTGAAACTGTTTTTCATGTAGGTATTTGTTTCTCTTGGCAAACACGGGAATAGAACTATCAGCAACGTGTAAGAGGAGATCTCGCAGAGCAAGAAATATGACCGAAGAAAATACTCTCCGGCTTGAATAAAACGTCAGCACTTTCTGTTCCTCTGGGCCTGAAATAAAGGGTTTCCGGGAGAGGTAAATCATATCAACACATGTTACAGAGTTGGCTTAATCCAGGTGATTTTAATACAAGTAAAATGTGAAATTTTGGATATTGTAAATCTGTGTTTTGATTGGAGGGGGAGGGGAAGGGAGGAAGTGTTAAGAGTTATTGTAGTGAGACATGCTGGGTACAGCAAAGAGCTCTGAAACCTACTGACCCAGGCTTGAATCTCACCAACACAGCTAAACTGTGTGGGCTTAAACAGATCTTAAAACCCCTGTATTCAAAATATAACCTTCCTAACTGTCCAATAAAAATCAGATTGTACAGGGATACCTCTGGACCCCCAAACCACAAACTCTCTCTCTCTCTCACACACACACACACACACACATATATAGAAAGCCAACAACTTCACTTCAAGTGTTTTACTTGCTTCTAAAATAAGCAAAAGCATAGTCCTGTTTGCAGCACTTGAATGAAAACTGAATCGTAATTTAGTTTCCTTTTAACATAATGGGCCATATTCAATATTTTCCATAGGCATAGACTGGGAAAAGGTCATTTATAAATAATGAATTATTTATGTATTTTTTACTTTAATTAAAGTAAAAAAAAAAACAACACTGTCACACTAATCCCCATGCAGTTGACAGTCAAAAGATTTACCCAGTTAAAACTGGATTTTAGCTAAGTAAATCTTATATATTCAAAATTTCTACTCTTTACCTGGCTAAATTTGTGCATATAAAATCTCTACCTGCACAAATGTATCCAGGTAAGAAAGGGAACAGATTGGGGTGTTTCTGGGCTAGGCTTTTTAAATTAAGCTGGGTAGCATGATATTTATCCCCATCCAGATAAATGTGCATGGATAACTCCATCTGCTCCATCATTGTTCTAAATCTATCTACCCAAAATATGTGCAAGTAGATTTATCCAAAGATGCAACAGCTCATATCCAGATAAGTGCCACTGAGCGTCTGGATAAAATTAAATGGGCTAATTTAGCTGGTTATGTTTTCCCACTCATCTGACTTTAAAATATTGGCCACCAAGTATATTTTGTACCATTTGACCTGTGCTTGAACTACATTCTAAAAAAAAAAAAAGAAGAGAAACAGAATCTTGACTTGAAGTGACTTGTAATTGATTGTATCTGTAGCCATATGGGTAGCTCACGTGGAAGGGGGATAAAGGGGAACTTATTCTTTGTTAAATTGTACAGTTTGTCTTGTAACTATGCTGTGTTATTGGTTCTCTCATTAAAGATATTCAACATAAAAAAAAGTAAAATGTCAAATTGGGAAATTGGGAAATTACCAGGTATTCTGGACTGAAACATTGCAGCCTCCTTCCCAACTAGAGTTGCATGATCCTGCCACAGCTGATTTTGAACCAGGCAGCTTTTCAGTCTGGTTTAAGTTCAACAAAATCTGTGGTTTTCTGGTACATTCAATATGAATCTGCAGAAATCTGTATCAGGTTTCCTGAGATAGATCCAGCTTGGATTTTGCTGGTAACGGACTTCTACAAAATGATCCGTAGAACCAACTGATCTGACAAGTTCATTAAATGGATTCACACATTTTATGACTCAGGTTTGTGCATTCTGTTCCCAACCTCTCAAGTCTCTGACGTCCCACGAACAACAGAACATCGCAGAATAGAGATATGAAGTTTTGCATCGTTTTCCTAGGGGAAAATCTGTTAAAATTGTTCATTAAAAACAGTGAAATATTTTCATTGATAAAGCAGGAGTAATGTCTGCGATTGGGCAAAACTTTTACAGATCTTCCCCTATGACTGATCTGAGCATGTAAATGCTTAAATATCTGGAGAAATTCAGCCAATAACATTTGCACCCATGCTACAAATGGATACATTTAGTTCTTCTTGTTAAATTATTTTTCTTGAGTTCTGCTACTTGAATATGTGATGGAACCCTCATAAATTAGTTCCACACGAACAATTTGGCATGTGGAGAGACTTTAGATGAGAGAGCCCTAAAAGTATCTCTTTTAGGGGTAAAAAATGGTAAAAATGATACTAGGTTGCAGCACCACTAAAACTACTTCTGGATGGCATAAAAATGGTAATGAACTTTTTTTGTTTGTGATGTAATGTGAATATTCCAGAGAAAAGTTACCAAGGGATTATGATGTAGCTCCCTTTAAGAGGGTTGGAAAGGAAATTCCCTGGAGGAGTGGTCTAGAAGGGTTTATAACCTGGTCCACATGGTTGATGAGAAGAACTTTTGTTGCAGAGTCTCCAGAATGGGATAGGACTCTGGAGGGATACAGACTCCAGGCTGGTGGGCCCTGCAGGAGTTTCCCCCTCAAGGAGAGAGGCCTGAGGCTTGAAGTGGAAGAGGTGTTAGTATGAGTACTTCAGTCAAAGCAACCCTGAGGATTTTGTGAGAAGACACTGGTGGCTCATACTACTGGTGGGGTAAATTAGTTGTCTCTGAGGTTTGGAAAGTAATTCAAGGTTTGGAAAGTAATTGAAGGAGTAAAGGGGGAGTACTGGGGCAAAATTGGGAAGATTGTTGAACATGGTACTCTACTGAGCACTGTTTAATCAAAGTTGTAAAATATACTTTGCCTGAGAATCCTGTTAAACTCCTGAATTATTCAGCAATATTATCTTACCTTCTATAATATTGTAAACAGTTGCTGGCTGGTAGCCCTAGAAAATAAAAGTAAAAGTTTTGAACAATACCTAAGTGTGGTTTATGTTTGAATGCACTTGTTGTGCTCGGTCGCAGATGACTGCGACCGCGTGTACTTACTTCCTGCACTACTCTCCTGTCCTCCCAGGGGCTGCTCGCGGCTCGGGCCAGCTTTCACCGCGGCGTTCCCCGAGACTCCTTATGGCGGTTTGGACGCCGCTGCCATCCTCGACTTTGGGCCTTCCTAGGCGCGCGAGCGTGCCACCAGGTCCTCCTTTGAAGCCTCATCAGCGAGAACTTCGAGGGCGTCTCTGGTTGATGACATCATCAGACCAGTATATTTAAACTTCACCTTTGCCCTCAGCTAGTCGACTTGGCAACAAGTTCCGTACATCTTCGACTACTGCTACGTGTTCCTGAGACCCGCTCCATGTCTTGGACCCTGTCTGGTACCCGCTCCTCAGGGGCCAGTGCATGCATTGGGGACTCGGTCTCCTCGCCAACCCCACTCCTCAGGCTGGCTCTGCATCTCCTGGGTCCTACCCTGCAAGGCCTCCCGCCCCTTGGGACTACCTCTGGGACATCTCAGCTATCCGTGAGTTCTAAAGAGGGGCTTCCCTGCTCCTTGAGGTTGCACCCCCAACCTGAACAAGACTGTCAGTGCCTCCCACTCCTGGGGGCCGTGTTTACATTTTACAGTGACTACTAGGGATTCCCCGCTCCTCGGGATAGCGCCCCTCCGGCTTCTCTTGGACTTTGTATGCCTCCCTGCTCTTTGGGGTTGTGCCTATGTACTGTATCGAGACTGCCTACTTTTCCCACTCCTCGGGGCAGTGCCACCTCATCAACAGAGGTTCATCTTGGGCTTCCCAGTCCTGGGGGGTTGGCCTACGGCGTTACATCATCATCATACGTTGTGCAGCTCCTCCCCTCATGGTTGCCCTACGGAGATCCTCCTGATTCGCCAAGCCTCACGCCTCCCGCTCTGTGGACTTTCTGGCACTCCTCCCCTTGGGGTCCCTGCCCAGGTTTGCCTCCAGTCTACTCTTCACTGGGGTCCTTTCCTGGTACCGCGGGACCTCTCCATTGCCTCATCCAGAGCTCTCCGCTGTCTCTGACCTCGCCTTCCAATGGTGCAGACCTGTGGGGGTCCTTCCCACAGGTAGTAACTACTTGCATCTTGGGTCAAGAGCCCACATACCCACAAATCATAACAGCACTTTAGCTAAAATCCACAAAGAAAAAGGTGAATATAGAGGGCCAGGGATCACAGAAGGGAACTCCAAGGAGGGAGTTTCCTGGTCCAGCTCAAAAGGAACCTATACCCAACTGCCTTTATGCCTAGGTCCACTACACCATCCACTTGATCCAACATTATAGAACCCTCAAACTCGAGAGTCTGACACCTAGTACCCAAACAGACTCTCTCAACATTTTATGTGCCCCATTAGGGGGTTACACATGAGTTCTCACTGCTTACTGGCAGATGGAGGCAGAGAGAAAATCTTTTTCAAGTGCCATCGTCACCTGCTAAAGAGGTGGTCAGCACCAGCAATAGCCAGTATTCTTATGTCAAAGCAATGGACAATACCAACTACCCCTAAAACCACAATTAACTTTAAGAACAATTTGAGGTAGATCTTTAAAAAGTACGCCGGATTTTATAAGATACGTGCGTAGCCGCGCGTATCTTATAAAATCCGGGGTCGGCGCGCGCAAGGCTGCGCAAAATCGGCAGCCTGCTGGCACCAAGCCGTGCAGCCTGCCTCCATTCCCTTCGCATCCCCCCACCTTCCCCTACCTAATCCACCCCCCGGCCCTACCTAAATCCCCCCCCCCCCTACCTTTGTTGGGCAAGTTACGCCTGCTTGAAGCAGGCGTAACTTGCGCATGCCGCCTCGCACCCCCCGGCACAGGCCGCAGTGCCGGGGGACTCGGGACCGCCCTCCCGGCTCGCCCCTGAACCATTGCCACACCCCTGGACACGCCCCCTCCCACCCCTTTTACGAAGCCCCGGGACTTACGCGCATCCCGGGGCTTTGTGCGCGCCAGCGGCCTATGCAAAATAGGCACGCCGGCGCAGGGCTTCTAAAATCTAGCCCTAAATGAATAGGATTTATCATTTACTTTCTGGATGTAAGGTCAGCCCAGTAGATGAGGAATCTCAACCTCCTGGTCTGTCCCTACTCCCTGTATGTTTCTGCATTATTAATGGTCGGATGGGGAGGTGATCTCTTATGCTACCTTAATTGTGAATTTTGCCCTAGAAACAGATACAGAATTTGTCTTTAAGCTTTGCCTTAAAGATAGAGAAGTGTTATTGTATAATTCTAAAATATGGGCTGGTCCCAGGAAACAAGACGGAAGCCGATCCAAAATGGCACCAGGAAGCAAAGATCGGTAGAAACAAGAATTTGTTTATTAGTATGTGGTCTAGCAGCGGTGAAAGCCCAACTCTGGCCAAGTTTTTGCTCATTTGAATGAGCCGCCTCAGGGGCTGTAAAGGTTCAGACTCATTTTCTTAATGGTCTTTGAAATACCACAACCAATCCTCCTTTGTTACCAGATACAATGTTGTTCTTACATATATAAGTTTTTTGCCGGAGTCAGCATATCCAGCGTTTTTGCAACGAAAAACCGGAAGCTGAACTCTGCCAGCCGTCTTAAGTTATCCTTTTATACCATAAGTTTTGTGCCGGAGTGATTACGTCCAGCGTTTTTGCGCAAAAAGAAAGGACTGTTTTATTTTCTTCTTTAAGTTTCCTTTCCTGTGGATTTATTGTATTGGGCCTCTCTCCTACTTTATAGACTTAGGGGCGGATTTTCAGAGCCCTGCTCGCCGGTGAGCCTATTTTACATAGGCCTACCGGCGCGCGCAGAGCCCCGGGACTCGCGTAAGTCCCGGGGTTCTCCGAGGGGGGCGAGTCGGGGGCATGTCGGGGGCGGGCCCGGTCGTTGCGGCGTTTAGGGGGCGTGTCGGCAGCGTTTTGGGGGCGGGTACCGGGGCGTGGCTACGGCCTGGGGCGGTCCGGGGGCGTGGCCGCGCCCTCCGTACCCGCTCCCAGGTCGCGTCCCGGCGCGCAGGAGGCCCGCTGGCGCGCGGGGATTTACTTCTCCCTCCGGGAGGCGTAAATCCCCGGAGAAAGGTAAGGGGGGGGGTGTAGACAGGGCCGGGCGGGTGGGTTAGGTAGAGGAAGGGAGGGGAAGGTGAGGGGAGGGCGTTAGAGGATTCCCTCCTAGGCCGCTCCGATTTCAGAGCGGCCTTGGAGGGAACGGGGGTAGGCTGCTCGGCTCGGCGCACGCCGGCTATACAGAATTCATAGCCTTGCGCGCGCCGATCCAGGATTTTAGTGGATACGCGCGGCTCCGCGCGTATCTACTAAAATCCAGCGTACTTTTGCTTGCGCCTGATGCGCCAGCAAAAGTACGCCTATTCGCGTTTTTTGAAAATCTACCCCTTAATACTGTGATTAATAATTATTTTTATATTTCCTCTAACCTGATATAGAAACTTTTCTTTTGTGTTAGTTGCTTGTTGTAGTTAAGAAGTACTTCTTGTAATTACTCTAAAACTCAATAAATATTAAATTTAAAAAAAAAAGAAAAATAAATAGACACTTCATAAATAGGATGGACAGAAGAAACTCTCCAGTATGTTTATCCTGCTTAGAAAACAAACATACTAAGCAGGAACTAAGTCTCATGTATCTCTATATGGCACTGCACATGCCATGCTGCACTACTAGAGAGATAAATAGAATAGAAGAAGAAGAAGATGAAGATAAAGGCAGTTTAGGGTGCACCTAGAAAGCGAAATAGAAATTTTCTTCCATACCCAAGGTCCACTGCCAAGGATAACAGTGCAAGCCCTAACTTTTTGGAAGAGTCCTGGACTGGTAGAGCAGGACTTAAAGAAGGAAATTAAGAGGCAAGACTCAATTTCTCCTTCCTTACTATTTTGTTATACTACTCCAGATGCATGGGACATACTCATGCCCATTCCAATGCAGATGCAAAGATGACAGGGCTGGTCTGATAATGCCTACCCCAAGGCAATATCTCCTTTGGTTTGCACTATATCATCTACAAGTAAATCTAAGGCAGATCAAATGGCTGCCTTACAGATGTCCTAGAGAGCAGGCCCTGTCAACTCTGCTTGAGAGGAAGCCTGAGCCTTCATAGAATGAGCACAAAGCAGAGGTCAAGGGGGAGAGGATGCCACTTATGCTGCTCTGCCTCCTAGTTTCTTAATAACGCTATTTCTCCTATTTGCATAGAAATAATGCCACACAAAAGGAAGGGGAAGGTTCAGGTCTTTCCACCAGACTCAGCCAGCCCTGCAGGGCAATGATTAATACCTGAGTATGCGGTACCTACCTCTGGATTTAGGGCTTCAAGCCCCGCTGGCAAGAATGGGAGAGGAGCTCCGTTTTCACCGGGGGAAGTGACGTTGAGCCCGCCGGACCTCCCGAGAGTCTCTGCGATCTTCTCCCCTGCACGAAGCCGAAAAGGCTGAGTCCCCGAGTGATGACATCATAGGGCAAGATCAGCTGGGTGGTCTTGTCGAAGCTAGTTCAGCTGGGATGGCCTTTCCTTCTCAAACTACGTGACCCAAGGCTCCTGAGGGAGGAAGGCTGAGAACAGGAACCAGTCCTCCAGAGACATCGGATGACGGAGTGCGAGTAGAGGAAGAAGGAGTGTACAACTTATACCCCCTGGAGATTATTAAACCGGTGGTGATTAGACTGATTACCTTGGAGTCCTTATGGGACATAATAGCAGGTATGACCCATATGTTCAGAGAGCAGGCCCGATGCTTGGAGAATACAGAGAAAAGAATAGAGTCAGTTGAAAAGGAGCATTTACTGACATTACAAGAACACTCTAATTCAATTCAAGTATTAACTAATGATGTTAAAGTCTACAAGACTCTAATAGGGCCATCATGAGTGGTCGTATATCCTCTTTAAGAAGATTAGAGTCTATGGAGAATTAACTGAGACATTTAAATATGAGACTGTTAAATTTTCCAAAAGTATTGGGTGAACTGCCTTTGTTGACCCTTAAAAGATATATGTTGGAGACTTAAAATTCCCTTGGAATCAATTCCAGCTGTGAAGAAAATGTTGTTTCTACCACAAAGAAAGAGTCCTACCCAGTAATTAGTGGGTAATGACCGGGGTGATTTTTCTAATCTTTCTGAATATCTTGAAAATTCTAATGTAGAGGTCACTGAGCGTGCAGTACTCTTTGTTTCCTTTTTCTCCAAGTACGATTTGAGTCTGATAATGAAAAGCTATTTTAAAAATTTAAATGTTTCCTTTTTGGGAGGTCTGATACATATATACCCAGACCTTTCAAGAGCTACACAGCAGCATAGGAAGTTGTTCCTATCAATAAGGTCTGAAACTTTAGCTTTAGGAGCAAGTTTTTTGCTACGCTATCCTTGCAAATGCATAATTAAACATTCTAGAAATACTTTTATTTTATTTTCTCCGGAACAGTTGCAGATGCTCCTGAATAGGAGGGCATAAGGGCTGCAATTATTGAAAGGGATTCATAAAGTATGATGGGGTATCAAGCAGTATTGTTTTATTAGTTTCTTATAAGTCTCTTCTGTTTTCCTTCTCTCCCCTACTTATTACCTATGAAAAATATGAGGTAATTTATTGTTTCCATGATTAACAGATTTGTCTGTATTCTGTATTAGAGATTTCTTACCCCTTAGTTACACTGCAAAGTGGTTCTTCGTAAAGTGTATGAAAATGATGATAAAAAAAAAAAAAAGGAATGAGCACAAAGCACCTTTGGAACCGGTTAACTCTTCAGCAAAAGGTAGAGGGGATCATATGGACAATGAAGATTTTGAAGCTGCCTCTCCCTTGTGAGGTCTGCTGAATAAAGGCCTATCAGTTAGCCAAAAGGGATCAGCCATCTTTTAAATACCTGAAGAAGGTTCAAAGAATCTTTAATAAGGAGAAATACTATCCTTACTATCACATTCCTCTTTATGGGGCACCAGAAGAGATATTGCGTCTTTAACTGAAGATGAAAAACACCTTGGATAAGAAAGATGGTACAAGTTAAAAATGCACACTAGCAAAGAATACCAGTGTGCCCAAAATATTACTCAATTCACCAAGAACCTGTAAAATAAGTGATATCAGCTACCATGTTTCTAGCTGAGCAACCGAGCGTCTAAATACTTGAGCCCTTGAAAAAGGATCGTTTGATATCTGAAACACGGTCCCGTGTCAGGCAGAGTTTACAGGGCAAAATTCAACTTGGATACATTGGCTTCAATTTGCTAAGTTAAGTAACGCGGCAAATTTTGAATTGAATTGCGATAGAAAGGAGCATGCGATTTAAAGGAGCACAACACGTGGCACTAACATGGGGTATTTTGCAAACTGAAAAACTAACAAAAAAAATGTACTTATATAGACCAATGATTAAATATATGGCGGAGTGGGAAAGTGAAACTATTTTATACGATAAAGCCTATTATGAAGGTCAATGAAGCCTAGTATGAAGGACACTTATTTTACAGGTTCTTGGTGAATTGAGTAATATTTTGGGCACATTGGTATTCTTTGCTAGTGTGAGTTTGTATTTACCAACGGTCCATCCCAAAGTATAAGTGATTCAAGGTCTATGGTTCTATTAGTGACAAGTTAAAAATGACCAACTCTGTGGAAAGATTAGGAAGGATCACTGTCAATTGAGGTCAGTAACTTTGGACATAGGCCACTAGGCATACCTCCCTTAAAAAATCCTTTGAGAACACGTGGCTATGCATCTCAAAAAGAGAAGGCAAGATCCTATTGGGGCACCAGAGCAACTGGGAACTCAAGAGAATTTTAGCCCTTATCAAAAACTCCTTTACAAGAAGATCAGCATGGATGGCATGTTCACCCGCCAGGGTGAAAAAGCCAGAGCTTTGAAGCCTCAAGTTTAATGAGACTCCAACACAGAGAATCACTGCTGAAGAATATTCCTCTCTGCACTACCACACTCCTCAAGGGTTAAGATTATAAGACAAAAATCAGAGCCAGTTCCTAGCATTCCATGCCACATGCAATCACTGGAACTCTGCTGTTTCTGGCAACTGAAGTATCTGTCAGCTTTGAAAACTAGCAATTTGCCATCAGATCCAATTATAGGGGATCCCCATAATCTATTCTGTTCAGGAAAGCTTCAAGGCTAAGCTCACATTCTCTGGGGCCAATGCAATAAAAAGCACAGAAAGTGGGCGATGAAAAGTCAGCACTCACTCTCCTAACATGCGCATGGTGCCCACAAGGGGGGCGCCATGCAATTCCCAAATTAGGGGGTCGTGCTAGACCGACGCCAGCAAACTTGGCAATGGTTTTCATAACCGGCCGTCTGCCAGTAATAAAAATGGCTGCCGATAAACTTGGCTCCAGGCAGGGGTTAATATCTGAAAGCTAAATGTGCATCTGAGATGCACACTTTTATTTTTTGCATGCAGAGTGAATGAGTACTCAATTTGCATGTGATGAGTGCTATTGCATTCACTCCGCGTCCGACGCGGGTTAAATAGGCGCTAATCCCCCTATTGCATTAGGGGTGGATTAGTACCTATTTATCCCACGTCAGAGTGTGGGTTATACAGTGCGCTTGGCTGAGCACACTATATTGCATCGGCCCCTCTGGGTTCAACATATTCCTGTTGAGGAAGTCAGTTTAAACGTGTGCTACCCTTGCAATATGAGCTGCTATAAACTGCAGTAAATTATGTTCCTTCAACCAGAACAACCTGCTTGCATTTTGGGTTATCAGTGGTCTCCAAGCATCCCCTTGTCCATTCAGATATGCAAACATTTAGGGAAGGAAGTACATCAGGGCCAGTCAGACAGTCTTTGTTTTCATCTGTTTATAGACTGCATACTTCTTCTTCTACTGTGGACCAGATCCCGAGAGTTTTGTGCGACCAAAAGAGCGCATTCCAGTGCTCCAGACTTATGTCTGACTTGCCCACAACCCATCTGGTATCACCAAGTTAATGGGAATGGGAATAAATGGGAATGGATCCGGATTTACCCAGATGGGTTGTGGGCAAGTCAGACATCTGTGATGGAGTAGAAAAGGAAGATACACCCCACAGTGTTTCTGCTGTGGGGACTAATGAGACAACAGATACACAGGTCCCAGGGAATTAGATCCAGAGATACCATCATGGAACCCAGAATTTCACAATGATCCTATACCCTGGGGACTATTGTGGGATGTTTCCTAGCTGAGCTTACCATTTAGTGACTCTCACATGAGTCACAAAACCTCTGCCTATCCTTGTATCAACAATCAATCCACAAAAATGGGGATAACTCAACCTAATAACACTACCTAACCCGCATCAAATATATATTTTATTTTCTTTTTTGCTTTTTTTAATAATTTGAAAACATGCTGAACACCGGTCACTGATGTGTAATCAACCTTGTAACACACTTCTCACAATGAAACGTTTTTAAGGGAGGAAAGTGATGTTTCATAAAATTCATTCAAGGTACCATCCAGGTTTACCTCATTGTTTTTTTAATCATGAACACCACCGTCCACCTTATATGGAATTTATTATTTTAAGTGTCAAAAAACATTTTTTTGAATTATATTTATAATTTGATAAAATATTGTGAAAAGTCCATCCTAAACGTGAATAAGAACAGTCCACCAACTCATTATTTATAAGCAATACTTAGCTTTTAACTAAGACCTTGAGACATCCATTTGGCACGAGCGTTTTTACCTAACAAGGCCAAGTTTCAAATATCTTCTTCATCAAGGGAACTGCTTAACCACTGCTCCTCTCAGCTCTTCAACATTGTTAGTCCATGAACTTCTCCTTAGATTCAAAATGCTCGCAGCGCGCTGCATCTATTCAAAAAAATGGCGGACCCAAGTTCCCATTCATGGCGTCCTCACTTAAAGGGACTCCATCAAGTGACACCTCCCTGGCGTAAATGTCAACCAGCCTACCCTTTAAACTAACCTTAAAGTAACGTAAGCCAGTCCATCTGATCATTTAATCCAGCTTCTGATTTCAATTTAAAGACCCAAAACTGCTCTCTGTAATTCAACAGAGCTCCAATGTTACCAAACGGTGTGCTGCTCTCTACTTTCTCGATGACAGTCTCAAGGCAAGCCCCTCCAAAAACTAAGAGACTTGGACGGCTCCAGACTTCCTTGATAGTTCAACAGTCAGGCCAAAACTCCAAGGATCTAAGCTCCCTTGGATGAGGTTGTCAGACATTCCTTAGCCTTCAAATGCCAAGGTAAGGATCAAAATAAGGATTTATTTATTTATTTAACAGTTTTATATACCGCAGTTCAGGTAACATAGTTACTAATGAATTCGGTTCACATTTCAACAAATATATAATGACAATATAAAGACTCGTTTATAATGTCTTACATAGAACAGGGTGATTTAACTTGGATAAAAACTAATAATGAACAGGGCGAGTAAATTTATATACATATGTCTTGTATATACATGAGTGGGTTAAGAGAATGCTTGGTTGAACAGCCAAGTTTTGAGTCTTTTTTTGAAGGTTGGTGTCGATTGTTCGAGTCTGAGGTCTGGTGGGAGTGAATTCCAATGTAAAGGGCCTGCGGTGGATAGAGATCTTCTACTTAGTGTTGTTTTGACGGGATGTGCTTTCAGGGTGCCTCTCTGGCCTTGTCTCCTCGGTCGGGAGGTAGAGTGAAGCTGTAATGGGATCGTGAGCTCGATTTGGGTGGAGTGGTGGATGACTTTGTGTATGATTACGAGGATCTTGTATAGGATTCTATATTTGATTGGGAGCCAGTGTAGGTTCTTTAAGATTGGTGTTATGTGGTCCCTTTTGTTGGATTTTGTTAGAATCCTTGCTGCGGCATTCTGTAGTATATGTAATGGTTTCAAAGTGTTGGCAGGTAGACCTATCAGCAATGAGTTGCAGTAATCTATTTTCGAGAAAATGATTACTTGTATCACATATCTGAAATCCTGGAAGTGTAGTAGGGGTCTTAACCTTTTTAAGACTTGGAGTTTAAAAAAGCATTGTTTAGCGGTGTTGTTGATGAAACTTCTGAGGTTAAATTGATTATCAATGACGACTGTGGGAAATATGCGCTTGCCAGCAAGCCACTTCATCAGGGTTTAAACACTAACTTCCCTTCTCCCTGACATTTGCCTGAATAAAAGCATCACTTGTGCTTAAGTCCCTGCCTGGGAAAGGATACCTGACTGTCATGTATTTCTCTAGTTTATAATTAATCCTGTTAGCCTGAAAGAGGGGCTGGGTGTTCCCTAGTCAGAGGCAGGACAAAGTCAGGAGGTATAGATTTCAGCAGCCAATGAGATGATCCGTGCACACCCCCTGAGCCAAAGCCAATAGTGTAGGGACTCGTCTGTTGCTATGGGGAAAGTAGCCAATCATGTAATGACACATCATCTGCCTTTGTATGAATGTACAATAAAAGGAAGAGCCTCGTGAGGGCTCACCCCTTCTCTTCCTGCCTGCGATGAAAGCTGCCTCAAGTGTCTTCTTTGCCTCCATACTCTACATCTGGTGAGCCCGACCGTGATACTCCATGCTTATTTCGGCTGGTCATAGCCTTAGGTACGTACCGTTCAACAGATTTGCAATCGTAAGTATTTTTAAGGTACTTTTTAGTATTTTTAAAGTATTTCTCAGCAAGTTTGTTCCCCACACTCGTAAGCATGGGCAGTGATTTGACTGTACAGCAGAGGCTACATGCCAGGGAGCTGCAGAAAATAATCAATAATCATTATTTCATCACCAGAAGAAAAGAAAAAGCACAAATCAGCCTGGGGGACTTAGAAAAATTAATAAGTGAAATAGCTTGCCGCTGCCCTTGGTATTCAGATACGGGAACTTTAAATATCCAAGATTGGATTTTAATCGGCAATTGTCTTCATACGGCTTCCAGAGCTCCCATAAAGCAAAGATTAATCTGGCAAAAATGTACAGAGGCCATCGAACATATAGAAAAAAAAAGTTTAAAGACAGCAGTTTCAAACCATGTGCTTTTAGAAGCAGGCAGACATACCCTTCCCCCATCTTATGCTCAGTCTTCCTCAGAGACAGCAAATTCTTTGTATCAGCTCTCCATACCCACACCCAAGCCCATTCACACCTTCCCCACTTCTTTAGAAAAGCAGTCCTTGAGAACAATTGAGCCACAACCTGGCCTGGGTGGGGCGATTAGCATTGAATTTCAGCAGAAACCGCAGAAAGAAAACTTTACAGAAGAAGAATTATTAGAAGGACTTCAAGCCTTCCCCATCACAGAAAAGAACCATGAACAAAGGGGGACAGAAAATGAAATAGAACATCTGGGGACCCACACTCACATGGCTCCTGTGGCTTCCTCTGCGTCCACCTCAGAGAAAAGGCCCCAGGAAACTGAAAACACTGAGGTCAGAAAAACTAGCCTTCCTCCATCTTGCCTGCAACCCCCTTCCCCCACCAACCACTCCCTGTACCCCCATTTGCCATTGCCTGAGACAGTCATTGATTCTGCATCACCAATTTGTCCAGGTAAATTACCATCTCAAACCACTGCTCCCGGTAACAATTTATGTGCCGCGGTCAGCATGGGATTTCACCTAGAACATGGAAATCTAATAAGAGAGGAATTATTGAAAGGGATTCAAGCCTTTCCCATTACAGAAAGAAACAAAGAACTAGGTGTGGCAGCAATAGAGTTGAATGCCATGAGCAGTGGCTATGCCCCCAGGTCTTCAAAGAAATCAGCGTGTAAGACCTTGGGCCAAGCAGCTGCACTCCTGCGTTACAAGCAAAGAAAATATCAATATGAAAAAAAGGATTTAATTAGACTCCTGCGTTACAAGCAAAGAAAATATCACTATGAAAAAAAAAAATGGTTTCTCTTAACAAACAGTACAAATTTGGAAAAAATGGTTTCTCTTAACAAACAGTACAGATTTGGAAAAAATGGTTTCTATTAGTCTTTGAATTCAGTTACAAAAAATCTGCATACTTTGAGAGTATTTTTCCCCACAAAGTGTATGCAGAACCTTATGTTAAAACTGTACTGAAATTTGAACAATTGCTGTGTGAATTTCATGTGAAATGTTCAAGTTTATAAGCAACTGCTTGAATTGCCAGCGCACAGATTTTTATTGTAATTCTCCCTTTCAGGACAAAAGTAAATTAAAATAGAATCTGTCTGCAAGGAATCAGCAAGTCCTTGCCAAGCCATTGTCTCTGGTTGATTTGTTAAACAATGCTATCTTTAAGTTCCTATTGACTGAAGGATTAATTCCTTGGGTGCAGTTCTTTTCTTTTGAGAAACACTGCTCCTCCTCCCCTTTACTGTCTTTCTGTTACCTCTTGCTTGCCACTCATGGGGGAGGGAGCGAGAACTTTTGAAAAGAAAGAAAAAAAACTGGACTTAGTACTGCAGTTTCTCTCTCTAGTATATATATGTTATAACTCAGCATTCCTGTACTAGCCCTTCCTCTCAATCTGTCTTTAATCCTTTTAATACTTTCAAACATACTTTCAAACTTTGTTAATACTGAACTGAGATTACTGTACAGCGTGTTTAATTTCCTATTCTAATAATTATATGAAGAAATTCTATTCTGATATTCCACATTGAAAGTAAGCTCAGAGTATTATTGATTGCAACCTGGAACAATAGTTGCAATCTATAAAGTAATGATGGGGTCTCCACTAGGAGGCGCTATGTTATTCTACAAGTTATATTATATTATTGTTTTAATAATTCTGTTGTATAATAGTTTTTGTTTTTCAGGCCTACAGACCTTCTGTATTAAAGAAACTTCAGTTTTATTTTCTTTTTCACAAAATTTTTACAGAATTCTGAACCTTAAAATTTTTACTGATAGAGGTTGCTACATATAAAGCAATCCCTCCCAAGCCTTTTCTTGCAAATCCAAATTGATTTTATTAAATTGAATGATAGAATTGATTTATCCAAGGTTAAAGTAAGAATTTCACTTTAATCCTTACCTTAGTAATTTTTTGCAGTATGCCAGTTTTTAATATTTTCCAGATTTACAGCCTTCCTGCCATGAGGAGATGTGAAGGTGAACACTTTGCAGTTTATTTTAACATTTTTCTAACGCCTTTTGACTTTTGATCCTTGATCTAATTTTGTTTTTGATAACTTTTTGATGATTTTTAGCTCAAATTATGTGTTATCTGTTGTCTGTCTTGATGCCAAGAAGACTATGAATGAATATTTGCAAGATGAATGAATATGTGTCAGTCTTGTGTAACATATGTTTAATATAATGTCTGATATACTAGTCATTTGTGCTTCAGCCTACTACAATTGACTTTTCCTTTAAACTATTAATTTACATTTATGCTATTTTACTGAATGAAAATTGATCACTGCATAAAAACTTTCTTGATAATGGGGTTACCCTCTGTTCGGAAAACTGATAATGGCTATATTTACTGCAGCCATTCCTTTACATGAATTTTGTCAATAATTGAACATTAAATACGTATTTGGCATCCCCTACAACACCACAGGGCAAGCCATTGTAGAGAGAGCCAATCATACCCTTAAGAGCTCTTGACAATACAAAAACTAAAAAGGAGGGATTGCCCCTGGATTTTCCCCTAAACAGGTTTACTTTAAATCATCTCAAACATATCAAATTTAAGACCACAGCCATGAGTAATCATTATGGGACTAGGGTTAGTCACCCACAGCCATCAGTTTTGTATAGAATATTTAATGTCTGGTACGGTCCCGTCCCCTTATCAAAGGGACGAGGATATGTTTCTCTGCTTGCTTCCACAGGTATCAAGCCGTGGAAAGATGGAAAGGTGTCCAGGTCTACAGGACCCGATCCCCAACTTCTCCCTGAGCCTCCACAGCCCTCAGAAGGACAGAGACCGGACTCCTTGCAAAAAGCAGCACCACATGACCTGGGGACAGATCAAGGCCCTATCCAACCAACCTGCACAACTCTTAGAACAGCAAGGCCTTGAGAAACTCCAGAGAACTTATTAGCCGTCTTTTCTTGCCTGAATGCCAACTGATTAACAATTGTGTTCTACATCCTCATCCTCTGCCTTATTTCTCCAGCTATGGCGAATTCGATCTGCACACACTTGCCAACCCATGCCTGCGGAGAACGACTGATGCATGCTGTACCATTTAACCTTACAGTATGGACTAATTATCCTTTACAGAGAGGTTTTTATTAACTCTCCAGTTAATAATACCATACTACACATCGGCAGCCGTATTCAAGAGACTGCCGCTCTTTGTTGGGATTATGATACAGGGGATGGAAAGGGGATTCAGGTGGGAAATATCCATATTGTAACCGAACCTTTGTATTAATCACTGAACACTTGCATAATTATACCACATATGTATGCAATTGGCAGATTTCAGGATGTGCAGTGGGAGACCCAAGCAAGTACAAAAAGTATAGAGGGGATGAAGGATTTACCCTTTGTAGTTATATAGCCCAAATGATAACCAATGACATGTCCACTAATCTGTTAGGAAACATATGGATGTTATGTGGGCATAGAGCATTTATGTACATTTCCCCAAGATGGAGAGACAGATGCACTTTAGGCTACATCCTCCCCTCATACCATGCAGTCAAATATTTACCCAAAGCAAGGCTCTGTAACAAAAGGGAGGCGATAAATAATCCCATAGAAAAGTATACAGAAACTCAGATAGTTAGAAGCCTGTTTCCCCCAATGGGGACAGCTATGAATTACAGAGACTTACACATCCTAGCTAACTGGACGACTGCCCTATTTAATCAGACAGTCCATGCATTAAAACTACTCACAACAGAAGTTTCTCAGATTAGAGAAGTAGCAATACAGAACAGCTATACCTTAGAAACCATTTTAGCCTTAAAGGGTGGTGTTTGTGCATTAATTGGATCTCATTGCTGTGTGTACATATCAGTTTATAAAGCAAACCTTACACATACCATAGAGCAGATAGAAACCATGGATGCTGATGCACCACTTTCAGACAGAATACCAACTTCTCCATGGGACTGGCTATGGTCCTGGCTCCCTGATATTTCTGGTCTCAAAAGGGTGATTTCTATTATAATTACTGTAATTATCTTAATTATTTGCCTGTGATGCTGTATTCAGTGCATACCCAACCTCATAT
Organism: Rhinatrema bivittatum; assembly: GCF_901001135.1. Classification (NCBI taxonomy): domain Eukaryota; kingdom Metazoa; phylum Chordata; class Amphibia; order Gymnophiona; family Rhinatrematidae; genus Rhinatrema; species Rhinatrema bivittatum. Next base: position 242,820,016 of record NC_042618.1, read on the forward strand.
TCCATATTGAAACCTTGCTCTCAGCCCGGATATAAAGATGTCTTGTATGCTGCCTAATAGGGAATCATGAGCCCTGCAGCGTTGGCACACCACCTGCACCAGCTCTGGGTGATGTGGAGATTCAGGAGCTCATCGGTGGCTGGCACACCACGCCGAATAAGCTTTCTTCTCTCCATAATCCCCCTTCCCCTATTTCCAGCCCATACCAAGACATAACAGATTTCAGTAAGGGTCTAAAGCTTTATTGAGCTACCTAAACAAAAACAGAAAGGGTGAGATGTGGGAAATATGCGCTTGCCAGCAAGCCACTTCATCAGGGTTTAAACACTGACTTCCCTTCTCCCTGACATTTGCCTGAATAAAAGCATCACTTGTGCTTAAGTCTCTGCCTGGGAAAGGATACCTGACTGTCATGTATTTCTCTAGTTTATAATTAATCCTGTTAGCCTGAAAGAGGGGCTGGGTGTTCCCTAGTCAGAGGCAGGACAAAGTCAGGAGGTATAGATTTCAGCAGCCAATGAGATGATCCGTGCACACCCCCTGAGCCAAAGCCAATAGTGTAGGGACTCATCTGTTGCTATGGGGAAAGTAGCCAATCATGTAATGACACATCATCTGCCTTTGTATGAATGTACAATAAAAGGAAGAGCCTCGTGAGGGCTCACCCCTTCTCTTCCTGCCTGCGATGAAAGCTGCCTCAAGTGTCTTCTTTGCCTCCATACTCTACAGATGACTCCAAGATTTCTGACCTGTGGGGATAGGGATGGAAGGGCTAAGGTGTTTGTGTTAGATATTGAGAGGTTGCCTTCTGGGGTGATGAGTAGGAACTCAGTCTTATTGGAGTTGAGTATCAGGTTAAGTTTTACTAGAAGGTTGTTGATGGATAGCAGGCACAATTTCCAATAAAGCATGGTTTTGTGTAGTGAGTCTTTAATTGGTATGAGGATTTGTACATCGTCTGCATAAATGTAGTGTGTTAGATTGAGTTTTGAAAGGAGTTGACACAGAGGGAGAAGATAAATGTTAAATAGTGTTGGAGACAGGGAAGATCCTTGTGGGACTCCGAGTGTGGATCTGAACGGAGGCGACTCTTTGCTGTTGACCTTAACTTTGTAGAACCTGTTTTGGAGGAAGGATGAGAACCAACTGAGGGCTGTGTTTTTTATGCCAATTTCTGAGAGGCGATCTAGGAGAATATCGTGGTTCACTGTGTCGAATGCCGCTGTTAGGTCGAGAAGGATGAGTAGACAGGATTGTTTTTTTTCAATGTTCCTGAGGATATTGTCTGATAGTGATAGAAGGAGGGATTCGGTACTATGACATTTACGAAAACCTAGTTGAGATGACGAGAGTAGATTGTTGTTGTCCAAGTATTCTGAAAGCTGTTTATTGACTATTTTTTCCAAGATTTTGGCGATCATCGGAAGATTTGCTATGGGGCGAAAGTTGGCTGGGTTATCAGGTGACAGATTTGGTTTTTTTAGTAGGGGTTTCAGAATTGCGAGTTTAAGGGGGGTAGGGACTACACCCTGGGATAAGGAGGCATTAATAATCTGTGATATTGGATTTGAGATGTCTTTGGCACTCGCTATCAGGAGGTTGGCTGGAATGGCATCTAAAGGGTGTGATGATGGTTTCAGTTTTTTTAGTATGTTTTCGATCTCTAGGGTGGAAAGACTCCAGGGTCTCGAGGCTTGCGGTGAGTAGCTGGGGGGGGGGGGGGGGCGGTGAACACATGAGGTGGGGAAGGGGCTATCCTTTTCTTGAGTGGGTCAAGTAGGTTGGCAATTTTGTTCTTAAAATAGGTGGCCAGTTCCGTAGCTTTATTTGCTGCATTTTCGTCTGGAATAGGGCAGGTGGGTGGTTTAGTGAGAGAAGCAACTAATGAGAAAAGGGCTTTTGGGTCGAAGATAAAGTTGTGTATTTTTTGTGAGTAGAAGTCCTTTTTTGCTTGAAGAATGGATATCCTGTATTGGTGCATGTGAGCTTTGAAGGCTGCAAGATTTGAAGTTGAGGGGTTCTTGCGCCATGTCTTTTCTTTGTTCCTGAGTTCACGTTTTAAGGTTTTTAACTTGGGGGTATACCATGGTATTTTTTGTCTCCTTGTTGGATTGGATTGTTTTGGTAGTTAGAGGGCAGGTCAAGTTTGCCACTTTGCTTGTGATTTTGGACCAGGAGGCTAATGCTGAGTTAGCGTCTGTGAGGTCCAGGTGGATTAGCTCCGGGGTTAGATGGGAGATGAGGGTTTCAGTTTTGCAAAGTTTTCTGAATTGAATCGTTGATTTCTGGGAGGCCTTGGGGATTGGTTGGTGGTATAGTAAAGATAGATTAATTAGCTTGTGATCAGACCAAGGAATTGTCTGGCAGGTTGTGTTGGAAGAGAGGGTGAAGCTTTGGTTTATGAAAATTAAATCCAGGGTGTGACCAGCTTTATGCGTTGGTTCATTTATGAGCTGTTTGAAACCCATGAAGTTGAGGGTGTTTAAGAAGGCTTCACAGTTGGATGAACGAGGTGTGGCATCTACATGGAGATTGAAGTCTCCCATCAATATGGCTGGTGCGTCGGTGTCCAGGTGTTTGGTAATGCATTCTATTAGGGGCGAGGGGTCTGAATCTAGACGACCTGGAGGGGAGTAGATGAGGCCTATTTGCAGTTGAGGGGATTTAAAAACAGCAAATTCGAGAGATTGGGAGGAGGTAGATGTTTGAAGCGACAGTTTAAGTTTTTTGTTGGCGGCGAGTAGGAGACCACCACCTCTTTTTTTCAATCTAGGGATGGAGAATATATCATAGGTAAGTATCGGGAGTTGATTGAGGAGGACCGTGTTTTCTGGCTTTAACCACGTTTCTGTGATGGCACACAGGTCAGGGTGTTCGTCTGTGAGAAAGTCATTCAGGAGGTGGGTTTTTTTTGAGAGGGATTGTGCATTCAGAAGAGACAACGTGAAAAGTGTGAAGCCCAAAAGTTGATTCAGGGGTGATAGCATGATTGGGATGAGCCTGTTAGGTTGTTGTGCGGGATGAGAGCCTTGGTTTTTTATTGGGTTTCTCTTGCTGTTGAAAATGATTGGTATGGTTGAATAGCACATGTTTAATCGCTGCTGGTGAGGTTGTGTGGGTTGTTATGTGTGTGGGTGAAGGATCTAGGAGGGGGAGGGGTGGAGGCTTTGGGTGAGAGTGAGGGTGGAGTAGAAAAAGCTCAAGTGAGCAAACTAGTAGGTGTTTGGGTCTGTCCAAAGGGTCTGTACGAAGGTGTGTACAAAGGGGTAGGCCGGCGCCGGAGCAAAGAGGATTTAAATGCCCGCTTGGGACAGCCCAATTGGCTGTCTTGGGCTCTCATGATTGGCTGGCTGTGCTGCAGGAAGAGGCTGTGCGGCCGGAAGATGAGCGCAGCGAGAAGAAGGCTCGGGCGCGGTCTGGCGGCGTGGAACCCTCGTGGTCGGCCTGGGGACCCGTCTGGGGTGAGTTTAAAAGTTGTTAGGCCTTACCCCGGCGGGTCTCCGGTGCCAAACGCGCAGGCCTGCACTCCGTCGGATTGGTGGAAGCAAGAGAACGTGGCGCCGGAGCGAAGAGGATTTAAATGCCCGCTTGGGTCAGCCCGATTGGCTGTCTTGGGCTCTCCTGATTGGCTGGCTGTGCTGCAGGAAGAGGCTGTGCGGCCGGAAGAGGAGCGCAGTGAGAAGAAGGCTCGGGCGCGGTCTGGCAGCGTGGAACCCTCGTGGTCGGCCTGGGGACCCGTCTGGGGTGAGTTTAAATTTGTTAGGCCTTACCCAGGCGGGTCTCCGGAGATGGGACATGTTCTTCTGACCCCAGATAAAGGACTTTGCAACCAAGCTGAATTTGAAGAGTAGAGATTTAAAACAGAAATGCTTCTCTCAAATACACAATACAAAGGGATGAAGAGAACCTCTAGATATCTTAACATATGTGAATTGACAGAAGCTTCTAAAAGGTACAGGAAAGAAATATACTCCTTGTGCTTCACTGATGGAGCAAGGGTTTCCATATTGAAGCAGGGCATCCCAACACATCTGTTGATTCCCTTTTGACTGAAGCAGCACCAGAAGAAACCAGCCATTTTTCTTAGAACCTAAATAGGTAGACTAATCTAAACTATGAGCCTTGAACACAGCTGCTAAACTCTAAGACCTCCACAGAGCAGCCTTTACCCTCTATTCTTAGAGACTGACACGTAGGGACACACCATGAAGTCATCAGAATAAAAAAGTGGCAACCCCTAGGGAACATCTGTCCCATACCATGACCAGAACCACTGGACTGACAAGGCAAGGAATCACTCCCACTAGTGCTGCTGTAACTGGATACCTACAGCATTGATTTGGGCATGGGGGAGACCTGCTAACCCTTGATGGACTAAATGAGTAGCTGGGGAAGTCCCTGTATTGGCAATTCTCATCTTCAACCCCTTATGAATTGGCTGATTGGCTGATCAATATCTGGACAGAATATTGCTTCCTTAGGCTGACTCTTCTAACATCTCTAAGGTCACGTGGCTTCAAACACCCCCTGAGGCCAGTAGATACTATCATCTGGGAGTCTGGGAATCACTGAGATTTAGCCCTCTAACTTGCAGGCCAAATGCCAGAGCAAAAGCCCAAAGGACAAGAGATAAAAATGCCCCCTTTCTGAAATAATCTGAAGAAAAAGAGCCCTCTTTGGAGGCAAAATCTCCTTATTCCAGGCTTTCTAAGGGATTGCCTTCTACCATGCTCACCTCATCTGCTGGCCCCAAGGGAAATTCAATGGAGGAGGCTTCCTAGAAGCCCGAGATTCCTCTAGTTAGCCTAGGGTGGTAGGGGGCTGAATTCCTGTGCAGAAGGGCTGTGAAAAACTCGATCAAGAAGCTACACTTGCCACCTCCCCATCCAAGTTTTAGCAGAGAGCAGAAGCTTGTTGCATAATAAAAACAGACTAGGAGAAGGAAGGAAGAAGGGCACTACTAAAGCTGCTGGACTCTGTTACTCTCAGAAACGTGCTCCTTTTCTTTTCACAAAAAATGTTTGAAGAGCTGACAGGGCTGAAGAAGTCTGAGGGAGAAGCAAGTAGCACATTTTGCTTGGAGCCTGAGAACTTTTCCATAAGTTTGCGAGAGGAAAATAGACCCTCCGTGTACGGATTGAACTGCAGGCCTTCATAATGACTTCAATATGATGACCTCTGAAAATGAGCTCCATGTTGAATGTGCAGTCTCACCAGATTCACACTGCCTGTGCATAAGTAAACATAAATTAGTTTCTCTGCCCATGGTCTCCCGTTCAGCCCCATTGGGCATGGCACAGGCTGCCACAGTAGCAGGGCCATCTGCTTCCCTCTGCCTTGTGTCTTTTCTCGTGCATGGGATAAACAACTGAATGTTCCAGCTCCCTTTGAAGGCCAGACCCCAAATAGGCTGCAGAAATTCCCTTTCAAGGGCCAAGTTGTCTCCACAATAGCAGCAGCATCCGCCCAAACATACCTTCAGGAAGGAAAAATGCCAGAAGCATTTGATTTTATAAGGGCCAGTCGAGTTCCCCAATAACTGCTGGTCCCACCATGACAGCGAATTCTTGTGCCTGCTTGGCAGCTCTTCAGAAAGGAGAAGACCCTTCCCTGCTGCTCACAGCTATGTAACCCCCCTGCCATAGCAGCTGCTGAAGGACCACAGATGGCTATATTATGTTTTTTTTCCCCACAATAAATCAGCCTTACTGCTCCTGGCTAGCTCAGCCAATCCAGACGTAAGAGAATTAAATCAAAACATGGTTGTTGTGGTGGTGATTGTGTGTGTGTGTGGGGGGGGGGGGGGGGAGAAGTTTAGAAGCAGGGAGGGAGGAGAAGAAGTGGGGAAATGCCCATATCCACAAACCTCAGGAAAAGGGGGACCCAGGTGGCTCCCAGACCTCTCAAGCCTCCACTGGAGGTCTGGGAGCCACCCACAAGGTCCAGAGCCACTTGCCAAACCCTGCTCAATGAGACCAAAAGGGAACCTGTAAGCTACATGCCTGGCCCTACTCAAAAAGGCTCCAAAGGAAACCCAGGAGCCACTTACCAAATGCTGGTTAACCAGATCCTGAAGGAAACTTAGGAACCATGAGCCAGGGCCTGCTCCAGAAGGGGAACAATCACAAAAACTGTTATCTCAGTGTGAAGGGGAGTCCAAGTTATCACTAATATTGCCCTTGTAATTTGAATATTCAGTAGCTATAAGAGGGGTTTTGTAGTTTTGATTCCTCCTTATGTGATAACATAGGCATCTGGGGTATATATATAGCCTGGGAGCATGCCCAGTGAGTCAGAGGGTTAGGCAAAGCTGAAACAGCCAATCGGGAAGGTGATACAGGAAGAGAAAAGAACTTGAGATTCATCCCTGAGTCTCAGGAGAGGAGTTAGTATTTTGATAGTCCCCCCAGGATTTCAAAAACCTTTTGGAGAGCTCTGGATCCTCCAAGGATCTAGGACAGGGATCGGGAACCCATGGCTCACGAGCCAGATATGGCTCTTTTGATGGCTGCATCTGGCTCGCAGACAAATCTACTAAATAAGTGTGTCGCCACACTTTCCAGTCCCCCGCTGACCCAGCTGCTCCCCGGTCCTCCTCCGCCCGGGCTTAAAATGCTGTCAGCCCGGGCGGAACGCGGCAGAATATCTGGAGTCGGCGGCACCGGCGTGCTCTCTTCTTCCTACCCCCCCCGCCGCGGCCCGGAAGCGGAAGTGGTGAGCATCGGGTGCGTGCGCGGGAACAAGAGACCATGCTAGTGTGGTCAGCGTCGGCCCGAAGAGCAGAAGAGAGGCGCGCAGAAAAATGAAGAAGAACGTCAACCCCTACGGCCGATGGGACTCCTCCTCCGCCCGGGCTTAAAAAGCTGTCAGCCCGGGCGGAACGCGGCAGAATAGCTGGAGTTGGCGGCACCGGCATGGTCTCTTCTTCCCGCCCCGCGACCCGGAAGAGGAAGTGGTGAGCATCGGGTGCGTGCGCGGTAAGAGACCACGCTAGTGTGGTCAGCGTCGGCCAGAAGAGAGGCGCGCAGAAAAATGAAGAAGAACGTCAACCCCTGCGGCCAATGGGACTCCTCCTCCGCGAGGGCTGAAAATGAAGGAGGTTAGCGTTGGGAGGAGGCTGCTGCTGCCGCGAGTTCCCGGGGTGGGGGTGGGGAAGAGAGAGAGTGAATGAGCGAGCAAGCATGTGTGAGTGAGATCCTCTGTGTGTGAGTGAGAGATTGCATGTATGTGAATGATTGAGAGCCTGTATATGTGAAAGAGAGTATGTCTGTGATTGAGAGCCTGCCTGTGAGAGAGAGAGCATGAATGTAAGTGTATGATTGAGAACCTGTATGTGTAAGTTTGTGATTGAAAACCTGTTTGTGTGAAAGAGAATGTGTGTATGATTGAGATCCTTTATGTGTGAGAGAAATCATGTTTATGTATGATTAAGAGCCTGTGTGTATAAGTTAGAGAGAGCATATGTGTCTGTGTGTGATTGAGAGCTGGTTTAGGTAATGGAGCATGTGAGTATGTGATTGAGAGCCTGTGTTTAAATGAGAGAAAGAGAGGACATGTTTGTAAGCATGTGAATGAGAGTCTGTGTGTGAAAGAAAAAGACAGCATGTATTTATGTGATTGAAAGCCTGTGTGTGTGTGTAAGCATGAAAAGATAGACAGCATGTGTGTAAATGTGTAATTAAGAGCCTATATAAGTGAGAGAGAAAAAGCATGTGTACATGTGAGTGACTGACAGCATGTGTGTATAGGTGTGTAATTGAGAGCCAATGTGAGAGAGAGTGCTGGTATGTGACTGAGAGAGGAGAAAGTTCCAAGCAAACCACCCCGCCTCCTGCTAATTCAGAACAATCTCAGGACACCTGGATATCAAACGTTCCCAGGTATGCAGAGCAAAAACATTTTTGTATCCTTATTATTTTTCATTACTGGGTCTTTGTGTCTGCTATTTTGAAATATTTTGTTGGTATCTGGAAATGTTTTATATGAGTTTTTAATTATTGGATATTCCACTCATCAGCTGTTTCGAAATATGTTCTTTTTGTTAGTACAGTTTACCTGCTGATGATTTTATATTTCTTGATTTGTTTTATAAGGATGGGTGATGTTTCTTTTTTCCTTTGTTACACTGCATACAGAGACTCTGGCTTGTTGCAGTTTCCAATTCAGTTTTTTCTGCATGCTTCTTGTTATGCGTTTTGGTCTCTTTATTCTATGTTAGGTGAGGGTCAGCACGTGATTCAGGTGAGGTTTTCTGCTGGCGTGTAGTTTCTGTGTAGGACTCTATAGCAGCCTGACTTGGTCCATTTTCCTAATAGGAGATGTATTGGTGTCTTAAGGCCTGGTGTAATATTTTCAGAGACTTATTGTACTTTAAAAGTGTGATCTTACATAAAATGCACACATTTACTTGTATTTAGTTTTAAACATATTGTATGGCTCTCATGGAATTACATTTTAAAATATGTGGCGTTCATGGCTCTCTCAGCCAAAAAGGTTCCTGACCCCTGATCTAGGAGAAGGAGAGAGAAGTTTTGGGACTTCCACAGGGTCTTGGAAGGAAGAGTGCTGAGTACTTTTTGGATGAGCCTCTGCTCATCAGTTGGAGTACTTTTGCTACTGAAAGAGTTTGGATTAATGATTTTTTTTTTGGACTTTGACTTGATTAGTGTAAAGGGAAGGCTGTACCTCTTGGTATCCCTGAGAATTTGGGCAAAACTGAGAACTTGAGACAAGAGTGAGGATTTAAAGCAAGAGAGCCTGATTGCTGAGCGACGTGAAGAAACAGGGGTAAGAAGCTTTGATACTTTTTTGAGACAAGGACTCAAAGGGATAATTCAGTTTCAGTTTTGATGAAAAAGTTAAAACTTGGACTAACTGAAGTTGGATATTTGTGTATATGGGAACAGTTGTCCTGCAGTTTTTGTGCTTGGGAATTTTCCTCTATTTACTGATTGACTTTATGCTGGAACTCCATTCCAGTTTTCCCACATTGCAAGGGGAGCAGGTTTACTTCATGGATAATGGTGTAAGAGAAGCAAGGTAACATCTAAGTTAACAAATTAACAATCATCTTCATTGCTATTATATTTTTGCTGCTGTTCTATATTTTTGGCATTGTGATTTGGATTATTTTCTTTAAGTTGCAGTAAAAATTATTTTATTTGAACACCATTCTTGGACTCCAGAGAGGGTTATTCCTGATTTTCCTACCCTTTGTTATTGCCTTCATTCCTCCTTCTCTGAACTGTTTGGCACCTGGTGGAGGTCCTCTACCTTCAGTGTGGGCATTGAGAGTAAAGATTGAATAGACATGCCAGAGGGCCCCAGAAGATTATTCTTCCTCCCTGTCCGGACTGAACCCGAACTCGAACCACCCTAAAGTGAAGAATAAAGTACCAAACTTGGGGACCAGTTACACTAGGATCTGAGGTCCTGCTCCACCAGAGGAATATAGCACGCAAGCTGTTGCACGGGGAGCAAGCTCTACCTACCAAGGACTGGGCCCAAAGACCAGGGAATTTGGACCAAACAATCCTTTTATACCAGGGGTCAGGAACCTTTTTGGCTGAGAGAGCCATAAACGCCACATATTTTAAAATGAAATTCCTTGAGAGCCATACAATATGTTTAAAACTAAATACAAGTAAATGTGTGCATTTTATGTAAGATCACACTTTTAAAGTACAATAAGTCTCTGAAAATATTACACCAGGCCTTAAGACACCAATACATCTCCTATTAGGAAAACGGACCAAGTCAGGCTGCTATAGAGTCCTACACAGAAACTACACGCCAGCAGAAAACCTCACCTGAATCACGTGCTGTCCCTCACCTAACATAGAATAAAGAGACCAAAACGCATAACAAGAAGCATGCAGACAAAAACTGAATTGGAAACTGCAACAAGCCAGAGTCTCTGTATGCAGTGTAACAAAGGAAAAAAGAAACATCACACATCCTTATAAAACAAATCAAGAAATATAAAATCATCAGCAGTAAAACTGTACTAACAAAAAGAACATATTTCGAAACAGCTGATGAGTGGAATATCCAATAATTAAAAACTCATATAAAACATTTCCAGATACCAACAAAATATTTCAAAATAGCAGACACAAAGATCCAGTAATGAAAAATAATAAGGATACAAAAATTTTTTTGCTCTGCATACCTGGGAACGTTTGATATCCAGGTGTCCTGAGATTGTTCTGAATTAGCAGGAGGTGGGGTGGTTTGCTTGGAACTTTCTCCTCTCTCAGTCACATACCAGCGCTCTCTCTCACACTGGCTCTCAATGACACACCTATACACACATGCTCTCAGTCACTCACATATACAAATGTTTTTTCTCTCTCACTTATATAGGCTCTTAATTACACATTTACACACATGCTGTCTATCTTTTCACGCTTACACACACACAGGCTTTCAATCACATAAATACATGCTGTCTTTTTCTCTCACACACAGACTCTCATTCACATGCTTACAAACATGTCCTCTCTTTCTCTCATTTACACACAGGCTCTCAATCACATACTCACATGCTCCCTCACCTAAATCAGCTCTCAATCACACAGACACACATGGTCTCTCTCTCTCATTTAAACACAGGCTCTCAATCACATACTCACATGCTCCATCACCTAAACCAGCTGTCAATCAGACACAGACACACATGATCTCTCTCTTACTTATACACACAGGCTCTTAATCATACATACACATGATCTCTCTCACACACAAAGGATCTCAATCATACACATATACTCTTTCACACAAACAGGTTTTCAATTACAAACTTACACATACAGGTTCCCAATGGTAAACTTACATTCATGCTCTCTCTCTCACAGGCAGGATCTCAATCACAGACATACTCTCTTTCACATATACAGGCTCTCAATCATTCACATACATGCAATCTCTCACTCACACACACAGGATCTCAAACACACATGCTTGCTCGCTCATTCACTCTCTTTCTCCCCCCCCGGGAACTCGCGGCAGCAGCAGCCACCTCCCAACGCTAACCTCCTTCATTTTCAGCCCTCGCGGAGGCGAAGGCGGAGTCCCATCGGCCGCGGTTGAAGATTTTCATTTTCCTCCGAGCCGCGCTGCAGTCTTCTTCCCGTCGGACACTAGCGTGCCTGCGCGGGTCTTCCCGCGGGTCTTCCCGCGCAGGCACGCCGGTGCTCTCTTCTTCCCGCGGCCCGGAAGAGGAAGTGGAGAGCATCGGGTGCCTGCGCGGGAAGACCCGCGCAGGCACCCGATGACTCCAGCGCTGGCACCCGGCTGACACCCGATGACTCCCGCGCAGGCACCCGGATGACTCCAATCGGCGTGCTCTCTTCTCCTCCCCCCCGCGGCCCGGAAGAGGAAGTGGTGAGCATCGGGTGCCTGCGCGGACGAAGAGACCACGCTAGTGTGGTCTCTTCTTCCCGCGCAGGCACCCGATGCTCTCCACTTCCTCTTCCGGGCCGCGGGGGGGGGGGGGGGAGGAGAAGAGAGCACGCCGGTGCCGCTGACTCCAGCTGTCCTGCCGCGTTCCGCCCGGGCTGACAGCATTTTAAGCCCGGGCGGCGGAGGACCGGGGAGCAGCTGGGTCAGCGGGGAACCGCGAAGTATGGCGACACTTGTCTGCGAGCCAGATGCAGCCCTCAAAAGAGCCATATCTGGCTCGCGAGCCATGGGTTCCCGACCCCTGTTTTATACAGTCCAGCATGTGTCCACTATCTGCTGGCGACAAAGAAATACTGGCTCTTGCTGGTGCTGCCTCAGCCTATATATCAAGTGATGATGTCACTGAAAAAGGGTGTGTCTTCTGTCTCCATCTGCTAGAAGGCAGTGAGAACCCACACATCTGGACTGATGTAGCAGGATGATAAAGAAAAGATCATTTTGTTCTGTCATGTGGAGATTTACTTTTGTGTCTAGTTCGGCGCACCTTTGAATCTCATATATTAGAGACCAGTCTAAATTGAGCACATGATTCAATTTCATGTAGCAATGTGTGCAGTCATTTTACATCACACTATAATGTATATATTATCAGTGGATTCCCAAAAGAGCTAAAATAATGTTAGTTAAGCTGTGATTTTCACTTTCGTTCTTAAAAGAAAAGTCTGAAAATATATAAAACCAACCTAAAAGTATCCTGGATTCTCTGAAAGCAGACAGAAAACTTCACTAAACTAGAGAGAAAGGGATGTAGCTCAACAGGAAAAAGTCTGCGTCTGACAGCTTGGGGGGAAGGGAAGGGAGCAGGTTTGCAAACAAACACAGATAAAAGATCAACTTTAATTTGACTTGCAGTATATGTTAATTGCTAAATACAAGCAAATGTATGAATAAAATAGTGTAATTGCCATGTTAGATCACTTGAATGCTGAAAATATAAAACTAGGATTGTGTGATTTTCTCTTCAATTATCTTTCAGATTTATTAGGAACATGATTTTAGCTGAGTCGTACAGACCTTTCACTTTCCCCTCTCTCTCTGCAGAGATAAAGTCAGACCTCAATTTTGCTACCTCTGCATTTTTTTTCAATTTGGCACTGGTAGATATGAGATTACTGCATACTCTCTGTGTCACTCTGGTGCTTGATCCCTGGAGAGATGGTCAAATACCTTTGTTTGTGACAGCAGATATTAAATAACTGACCATGTCCGTGGTTATGGGAAATAATTCTTTAGTACCTGGCAGAGACTCAAATGAAACAGGGTAGTGGTCAGTAACCCAGCCGAACTTTGATTAACCAAAGCAATATGAAATTCAATAATGACATTTCATTTTCCAAGACACATTTCCTGTATCTATACTGAATCTACCACATCCTACCAGGATAGTGACATAGAAAGGGCAATTTTCAAAAGCTATCTACCCAAGAAAAAGGGCTGTTTGAAAGTACACATGAAGAATCAACAATGCTCATACTTTTACTTGCGGGAAAGGTAGGTGGGGTCAGATGCAGGGTTAGATTAGGGGCACAACAACACACGCACAGTTTTGAAATTTCAAAGCTAGGACTTAGATTCATCAAAATGCTATAAATATAGTGGAAATAGCTCCTACGATAAAAAAGGGTATGGTTAGGATAATTTACAGCCTGCTGCATCGCATAGGTAAATTCTGCACGCAGCGTTGTGTCAGCGCATCATACATTACATCACTACGTGACCTTTGCATCAGCGTGTGGCACATCATTTTACTTGGCTAGCATAAATTAGTGCATGGTGCATTATTTTTTCAGTTTATATATATCCAGGCTTCCTGCAACTTCCACTTTGAGGTTGAGTCAGGAGTTTGGAGAGAGGTGGTAGGTAGGCATTGTTGGTGGCTAGTTGGAGGTTCTTTATAGTGATTTCTGGGGGGCCGATGCAATAATCTTCGCGGAAAGCGGACGGTGACTTTTCAGCACCCGCTTTGTTAATGCACGCATGGTGCCCACCATGCAATATGTAAATTAGGAGGTCGCACTAGGAAGGCAGCGCTAGGGTCACTTGCACGACCTTAGCGCCTCCTTGGTAACGTGACCCACCACGGCTGCTGGTTATGAAGACCAACGCCGGTAAACTCAGCCTCGGTTTTCATAACCTGCCTGTCTGCCAGTAATGAAAACGTCCGCCGAGTTTATCGGCGGCCGTTTTCATTACTGCAATAGGGAGATTAGCGCAAATGCATGTGAGGCTATTACTCATTCACTCCGCGTCGGACGCACGTTAAATAGGCGCTAATCCCCCTATTGCATTAGAGGGTGGATTAGCGCCTATTGAACCTGCATCTGACAGCGGGTTAAACAGTGCGCTCAGCTGAACGCACTGTATTGCATCGGCCCCTGGGTGAGTTGCCTTGTTTTCTATTGCCATCTGTTTCCCTTTGCTTGGTCTTTTGTCTTCTTTGTTGGAGTGAAAATTTGTCTGTCTGTCTTTTGGTGTGGAGGAATGGTGGTGGAGGAATGAGGAGGTGTGGTGTGGAGGAGTGAAGAGGAGTGGTGGTGGAGGAGTATGGAGGAGTGAGGAGGAGTGGTGGTGGTGGAGTGTGAAGAAGTGGTGTGGACAATATGAACGAGGGTGGAGGAGTGTTAGTGGATGAGTGGTGTTTGTGGTGAGGAGGAGTGAGGAGGATGGAGCATGAGAGGTGTAGGGAGAGAGGAGGTGTAGGGAGAGAGGAGAAGAGAGGTGAGAGGAGGGGGAGGAAAAGATGAGGGAGAATGAGGGCAGGAGTGCTAGGGGAAGGAAGAGTAGGACTAGGGACAGGAGTAGAGATAGGCAGGAGAGAAGGTAAAGGAAGAGGCGAGAGGGGGAAGGGGATAGGCAGATGAGGATGGAGGACAGAGGATGTCAGGTTAGGGATAGACAGAGAGGGCAGAGGGAAAAGGAGTTGGCAGGGCAGGGAGAGGAAGGGGGGGGGGGGGGGGATGGGGAGAGGAGAGAGGGAAGGAGGGTGAGGAAAGGGAAGATACCTTTCTGAAAGTGGAAGTGGCACCCCCTTCTGGCAGCCAGGCAGCAGGATGTCTTCATCTTAGGGCTATCAAATTCAGCATCTAGGATAATGAGATGGTCATTGAGGGGTTCCTGGAACATTATGCCATGTTGTTTGGCAACCAGGCGGCCAAGATCTCAAAGGCATTCAAGGGCCAGATTTGGTGCAACACAGCCCAGGGCATCTCCAAGCACAGCGGAATCCACGAAGTGGGGAGCAGGTGGCCCACAGGTACAGGGACATCAAGGCGCAGCTGAAAGCCAAGGTGGCGGCCAGAAATAAATATATACGGTGGACCGGAGGAGGAGTCCCTTGTCCCATTGTCCTCACCCGCATGGAGGAGTGCCTTGTGCAAAGGCTGGGATTGGATGTCTTCGAGGGCATGGCTGAGCGGCTGGACACCACGCAAGCCATGGCTGGTAAGTTTACCATACCTGTAAATGGGCAGGCAGCAATGGGTGTACACATCATTTGGCATAAGATGCTCACAACGCTAAGAAGCAAAGTGAATGGAAAATGAAAAAAAGATACTTGCTGCCATTGCTACTTACATTTTTTGTTTTGTTTCCACACCTCTAGCCCATGAAGCAGCCAGTCCCAGCCAGGAAGCCCCAGGGCCAGCTAGCAAGCCCCAGGGACCAGCTACACATCAGGCCTTTTGCACAGACCTTTCCTGATGGATGCCCAGACCCACGTGAGCGAGGAGGAGGAGGAGGAGCAGATGACACAGGCTCAGGAGCCATTACACATGCTGCAACCCCTGGGTTCACCCGGCCCATTCAATATGTCCCTCAACCTCCCTTGCTTCATGGAGGAACAGAGACTTGAATGGGAGCCTATAAAATCATCACAACCTTGAGCCAGCTCATCACAGCGCCAGCCTGAACCAGCACATCCTAGGCAGGAGGAGCCCGAAGCCCCGTCATGCCGCATTTGGAGGCCTAAAGTCCTGCACTCCATACACCATCACAGCACCACCACCAGCACTGGCATCAGGCCCAGCACCGGCACCAACAACATCCCTGCCACCAACAGAGGAATCCATGCTCGAGCAGCAGGACCAACTAGAAAGGAGGCATGTGGTACACCTCCGACACATATGGGCAGAGCTAGTGCGCCTTAGGAGGGCTGTCAACAGGCAGAACCAGATTCTACAATATCAGACAGCTGTAAACACGCAGAATGTTACAACGCTGGCTGCAGCAGTCAATAGCATGATGAACGTGCTGACGCAGATCTTGCAAAGGATGTCAGAGCAGCCAGCCAAGCCTTCCCCAACATCACTGGAGTCCACACCCCATAGAAATCCCTGGGATGACAGATACCTGAGGGGAAGGCCCCCAAAAGAGATGGCCCCTCCTCCCCTCCCCCCCCACACCATGGCAAGGGGCCATAAAGGATCAAAGGTTGTAGCATAGAATGGCAAATAAGAAAAGTTGCACCAACATTCCTGGGCGGGCCCCTCTACAGAGTTCCTGTGCCAGCTAGATGGAAGAAGCCTGCTTTGCCCTCCTCACTTTAGAGTTCCTGTGCCGGCTAGACAGAAGAAGCCTGCTGGGCCCATCTTCACTACAGAACTCCTGTGCAAGCACGCAGAAGGGATGGTCTACTGTTAGCCATTGTGGTCCAGCAACCTAACTCTAAAGCCTTCCTCGATGTTCTGCCCATATTCCATCCTCCTTGTCATCATGTCTCATCTCGTGCTCTGGATGCTGGTGTCTCATCTCTTCTCAGCTCATGCTGCTGCTGCTGTATCCATGCTCCTGTGTCTTCTCATGGGCCTCCTGCCTCCTTGCTGCTGTGTCTTCTCCTGGGCCTCCTGCCTCCATGCTGCACTCTTTGGTCCTGGTCCTGCTGCCTTCACTTGAACTCTGCTGCCTTGCCCCTTAGGCTGACCCCATGAGTGCACTCTTTCAACATGGACTAACTGGGGCTTTCACTTGAACTCTGCTGCCTTGCTCCTTAGGCTGTACCATTAAAGTGTACTCTCTCAACCTGGACTGTCTGGGATCTTCATTTGAACTCTGCTGCCTTGCCCCTTAGGTTATCCTTGAATTGCACTCTTTCAACATGGACTGTCTGGAGCCTTTTCCTAGCCATCACATAGCAGGGTTGCTATCAGCTCCAACATTAGAGCTGTACTATAGCTATTGGGTGTGCTAATTTTGCTTTCTATGGTCTTTGTTGTAATCATGATTGTGCCAAAAGGATAAGATGCTAAGCCTGTATATGTAGTGATGCCATTTCAAACAATGTATGTACAGGTCTACATAGAATGTGCTGTGCCTTTAATGTACAATGTTTTGTGCTATTTGCTATCTTGTCGTTTCTGATTGTGAATAATTAACAGTGCCCTACATGTCTTTCCTAATAAAGGGGTCACTGGTTTGAAAAATACACTTCCTTGTTGACTCCTTTCATTGTGTATATTTTTTTGTGTAAAGAGTTCACTAGGTACAAGGTTTGCCCTCCACATGCCCTGGCACATTCCAAGTATCCACTTATCTAGCAGGCAAGACCACATGGGCTAGGCCATACAACTAAATGATCAGCATATGCTCCCTAAGAAAGACAGAAAGAGGTAAAGAAGAAGTTTATTACTGGGGACCTTCAGTATTGCCTCTTGTTGCCTTCTTCACACTGCATACTCCTAGCTAACTCCTGCTTACATGGGCCTGTATATAAGATGGACAGAAGCTAGCTGCCCAACACAATATATTGTGTACATGTAGAGCTTGTGTGGTGTTAAGGGGAAGTTAGAGTCATCATCAGATAAGATTTGATCTTTGGTCCCTTCACTTGTGTCATGACTCAAAGGCTATCTGTACCCATCCATTTGTACCTTTCACAGTAAACCAAATATGATGTCAACTTGTTGATAGTGGGAACATAGTGTCAGCTGCTGTGTGATAACTAGGAAGGAGGAGTGAGAGAGTACTATCATGTCGAGAATGTCCACAGGCCAATAGCAGAGGCCTAGAGGGCTGCTCCTGCTTGGAACCAGGCAGACTTCCAGACTGGCTGGCACCCCTGTACTGGCATGATTTGGGGATCTGTATAATTCGTGTAAGGTAAGGATGACCTTACAAATAATATCCAGTTCCTGAAGGCAGCCCACTACAGAGAGGGCAGTCAGTCTGTGAAAGTCTGTCTGGTCCCAAACAGCAGCAGCAGCCCTCTAGGCCCTCTGCACTTCACCTGTGGACATTCTCAATACGACCCTACTCCCTCACTCTTCCTTCCTTGTTATACAGCAGTTGACACTGTTCCAACAGTCACAAAGTACACAGTGGTGTCGAAGGGAAAGGTTGAATAGTGTACAAGTGAAGTGCCGAAAGTGCTCAGCAAAACCTGTCCCCTGGATTCTACAGCAGATATGGCCACACCACCTCTATGTATGCACAGGAAAGCTATAGACCTACATATAGTAGAAAGAAGCCATACCCTGCCAACGTATACAGCGGACAGAGTGATTGTCCAATGATGTGGCCTGGGGTGGCAGCTTCTATATCTACTGTGCATAATATGATCAACAGAGAGGAGGCTAAGGAGACCAGTGACTGGAAAAAGAGACTCTCAGTTAGGACCAGCACCAGGCCTGGACACCTGCCAACCAAACCAACCCCCCCCCCCCCCACCCCCCCAACAACCACCTGCACCAGGTATCTTACTACATGCTACCACTAAACCCTCATCCAAACCATTCCTCTGAATCAGACCAACATTGATGCCATTAGATTGGCCTTGCCTCTCCATGTTCTTGCTATCCCAGCATACCCACATTCAATGGAGAGCTTCTTAACACCCACTTCCTCCTGTCCTAAAGTGGCAAGCCTCAGTGACAGCTTAAGCTCTGGGCAGCCTGCACACCCTCAAATAACTGTACTATTAGGCCCACTCCAAGTACTAGGTAGAAAAGCCTCCATGGCGGGGGTTGCATGATGTGCATTACAGGCAAATGTCCCACAAAGAAACCTTCGCTCAGCAAACAAAGCACTGCTAACCATTCCTTCAGTAAAGTCAGCAAAACTAACCCAGGTAAGAGAAAGGGCCTTATCATTGGCAGGGCCCGTACTATGGAACACGATGCTTCCTGAAATCAGATTACAGAGTGATCTAAAAACTTTTAAGAAAAATTTAAAAACATGGCTCTTTAAACAAGCCTTTCCTAAAGAGACCAGAGGATAGAGAAAGTACAGGAACACGCAGAAGAGCATGAACACAACGCTACTCTCATAAAGTGCATGAGAATACATTTTTCAATCTTACAACTAAAGTAAAACTACAAATGAAGAGTAACCTACTAGTTCACCCGGACAAGACCAACATTACTCAAATATTGACTTTTATTTATGAAAATTGTAACCGAACCTTATTGGCACCTGTTAGAATGTACGATAATCCACACATACCTACCTTATTTTATGTGCCTATTTGTGAACCGTTGCGATGGTATATAACTTAGCGACGGTATAGAAAATATTGTAAATAAATAAATAAAAATAAATAATGCGCACACTTGTAAGACTGCATATTTGATGTGTTACGCTGTCAAGTTTCACACCTCCGCCCCTCTCTCAATGTGCTAGGTATAAACAGTGAGCAGACTTGGGGAAATTTTAGAATACAAGGCCTGAGGCCATGCATACTGCAGCCCATATGGTCAACTCTCAGAGGTGCCCCTTCTCAAGAGTGGAAGCACTCGATCCCTGCTGCTCAAAAGCAGTTTGTGCAAAATGAATGCACACATTTGCCCGCTCTGTGGTATGGATTGCTGTGGAAAGGGAGGGACCTCCTAGTGCAACAGCACCCCCAGAGACACAGAGATTAACCAGCATGTCATACCCCGAGTCACACACAGAAACACTTATCTTTTGAGTACGGTCTACGTGCAGCACTTTGTGCACCTACACATGGGCAATGAGTATGTTCCTCAAATATTTGTCTTCAAACAACATTGATGTGTGTGGCAGCTTGTCCATAACTCCTAATGAGGTATTGCTAGTCCTTCATCAGCAATGATTATGTATACCTGGCCGCATAAAACACATCTGTCAGAGACATATATATAACAATTACTTTGTCAGAGGTACTGACAAAGGCCTTAGGTGGCACCAAATGTGTTTCACAAGAGAATAACACAGAAAGGCCATCAGCCATCATGCCAACCCCATGAGACCTCTGGGAGCAGTAGGCCTATAGATTTAGCACTGTGTGCCGTATACTATGGAGACAGCTTGTAGGCTCATGAAGTCATCAGCTGACAACAGTTTCTCTAGCCTTAATGCTTTACACAGAGCAGATTACTGAGAGTGTAGGAACACACCTGCCCTGCTCACCACTAAAAGTGACTTACACCACATGAGGCACAATGTAGAGGACAGCAGCTCTTCCGCACAAGTCATGACAGGCATGTGGATGAGCAAGAGTCTGCAACTATTAAACCACAGAAACATGTGTAATGATATTGCAAATGGAATTACCTGCAAGCTGGCGCAAGAGTGCTCAGCCTATGTGCTTTAAGGGTGGTAACAGATTGCACCAGGACTGTAAGAGATACGAGCTATTGTTCAAAGTGAAAAACTCTGCATATTTTCTGGGTACATATCCTCAGGATACTGGAACAGCAATTCCCTCTATGGCTGTGCTGTAGTGGATAAAACTGAGATAGTGAGTACAGTGGAGCATACACAGAGTTCTGGTATAGAGCCTCGTTGGTAAAGTTACTCACACAGCGGTTTCTCCCGGAAGGTGACAAGAAGCTGGAATAGAGGCAGGCCCTCGAGGAGCGAGTACCTGGTTCCAGGGAACAGCTCTGAGGAAATAAAGTTGGTAACTCACTGATGATGTAGACAGTGGTTTCTTCCAAGCAGAAGCGATAAGTTCAGGCAGCGAGTCAGGGAACATGGGCCCTCGAGGAGCACAGGTTCCTGATAGCGACCTGAAAGAAATGAGAGAGGCCCCCGAGGAGCGGGTACCCCGTTAGGATAAAGTCCAAATGTTGGAGAGGCAGAGTAGCTAGGTACGGAGAACGAATCCCATCCGTAAGGAATCCCTTGCTAACTCAATTAGCTAGCAAAAAGTGTAGGCGTTTGTATCCGGGATGCGTGACGTCATCACAGGGAGACGCCCCTGAGGTTCGCGCCAAAGAGAGAATTAGAAGCAGGGCCGTGCGGCGCACGTGCCCTATGGTACCTCGACAACATGGCGGGATGCAACGCCCAAGCCGGACTGGGGACACCGGAGAGAATGGCAGGCAGATGCCGCTGCAGCCAGACGTCCATCAACCGCGGAAGGAGTCGCAAAAAAGGTAAGGTGGGCAGAGTGGAGACGTCGGGCAGCGACAGTCGTAACTGTTTGTGAGTAGTTAGCTAAACTAAAAGTATAAGTAACCCATACTTGGGGTGTTTAAATCTCAAGGGCATACAATCTAATTTATATCTTCTTGGGCTGCTCCAGCTAACCATTCTATCCCATGCTTGACTCTTAATCTCTGGGTTAGTGCTTCCCATGAGATGAGAGGCTATAAGAATTATACAGGGCCAGGACTGGGTGTAAAATAAAGTCCATTTGTCCAAAATTGAGTGTACAACTGACTGCAGGTACAAGATTTATTATGGGTAGGTAGGTGTCCTTTGTTACAGACATCTGGGTAGACCGCATGGCAATTTTACTTGTACTAACTCTCCCAGCGTCTGCCATGTGCAATCCTAGTGAGAGGGTTCCCATTTTACTTTTAGATATCTTCTTCCCCCTGGACACCCAGCCTCTCCTGATCCCTTGATATGCAGAGATCCAGATGGTGTATCCTTCACTGGTTCTTTCTTCCTTTGGTTCAGCTGTTCCTTTAACCTCCGCTGTTACTTCTGGTATTACTCTTGTGGAAAAATCAAGGATCAGGCTATTTGTCAGCACTGAAATCTCAGTGGGGAAGGGGGATCCAAAAACCTCCCCACAAACAAAGTCCAAAACACTTATTTAACTTCTTCTTAAATTGGGGTTCATGCTGTCACAGGTTCTTGCCACATTCAAGGTGTGAATGGGCTCACTGGTCTTCAGCCTCTGTCCTCTGAGTACAGCTAGTGAGGATGACTTTACCCAAAGAAACAGGGTGAACCACAGTCCCTTCCAAAAACAGAATTCCTGTAGCCTTCACAATCTCCCACAGCAGGATCCATTACTGGTGCTTGCCTACCTAGGGTTTAGAGTAGGCTCACAGGTCTTTGGTCCCCTGGTGAGAGCTCTTATGCCCCTAAAAGATATCAGGCTCAACATTCTATCTCTCTGTAACTAAGGTAAGAAGGACCCTCTGGCAGGGAGTGTTGCGGAGCTGGACCGTTGGCCGGAGGTGACGCTACTCATGGGGAGGCCCCCACGGGTCTCCACCGTCGGGAGGCGAAGCAGAACAGGAAGCGGAGGCTGACTGGAGCTTTGCCAATACCAGCCCTCATTCCCTGCAGGTTGAGCCCTTGGATACCGGGGCCGGCTGGTCTTAGGCAGGCCTACGCATGGTTGATCATAAGAAAGATGTTCAAGGCAGGGAACCAGGAAGCAACGGAGACACAGGGTCTGAAGGAGCTGAGTTCAAGACAAGGCCTGGATCCAGAAGCCCGGACAGACTGAGGCAGGCTAGAGAACAGGAACAGATTAAGGCCAGGCTTGTAAGTAGGCAAGAGCCTAAGAAAGGCCAAGTCGAAGCAGTGAGCTGGAGGCAAAGACAAGTTCACTCTGGAGTCAGGGCAGGTGGCTGGAGACAAGGTCAAGTGAAAGCTGAAGTCAGGGTAGGTGGCTGGAGACAAAGTAATGTGCAAGCTGGTCAGGGCAGGCAGCTGGAGACAAGGTCAGATGTGAGCAAGGGTCAGAGCCAAAGAATCTGTCCAAAGCATGGTCAGGAACAAGTGAAAGTCAAAGCCAGGAATCCATCCAAAATGCAATCAGGAACAAGCGAAGGTCAGGAACAGGAAACTGGTACTGGAACTTGGGAACTGGAACAGGAACGCAGGACTGGAACAAACAAGCACAGGAGCAGGAACAGGATCATGAAGGAGTAGCAGCTAAGCACACAACAAGAAGCGTGGAGACCTGTTGCCAAGGCAAAGACCACGGCCCCTTTAAAGTCGGGGAAGGCGCGCATGCGCCTAAGGCAAAGTAGCTGGAACTACTTGGTGGCAGCGTCTCCCATCCACGCACATGAGGAGATCCGACTGGGACTGGAGGAAGCTGTGGAGCAGCCGGAGGAACCTGGGGAAATGGTAGGAACGCGAGCACATAGGCAGCTGTCTAACGCTGCCAAAGAGGAAGGGCCAGGTCCGGGACCCAGGCATCGGGGGTGAGTGGGGCTGGTCTCGGGCCTGCGCGGCCAGGACACGCAACAGGGAGTGCACAATGAGGTTTCCCCTGTGAAAGAAAACTCCTTAAGGCAAGGCTAGGAGACCTCACCAGAGTGTGGAAAAAATAAATCTTTACTCTCTGCTTCCTCAAACTGAACCAACGGAATAATAGAAGGACTGGGCTAAATAGTATTGAGACATCCAATCCAGAGCCTCCTGGTAGGAGGGACTGAAGGCTATGGATGGCTGTTATGTAAGAGGTGTTAAGGACAGGGATAGTGACATCTAGTGGCCAGACCAGGGAGGGTCTGCACATAAAGAGATGGGACTGGACAGAATACATCCAAGGATATTAAGGGAACTTAGAAAAGTTCTGGCAGCTCCACTGGCTGACCTTATCAATACCTTTTTAGAGTCAGGATTAGTTCCAGAGGACTGGAGACAGGTAGTTATGGTTTCTCTTCACAAAAATTGAAATAAGAAGGACACTGGGAAGTTCAGGCTGGGTAGTCTGACCTGTGTAGTAAGTAAATTAATAAAATCATTGCTTCAACAGAGGATAGTACAGTTTCTGGAATCCAATTGATTACACAATCTGAGGCATGGCTTTTTTTTGCCAGACTCGTTAAATTAATCTGATCAATTTCATTGATTCATTTCCATTTAAAAATTGAAAAAGCTTACTCTAAATTCTCCTCTATGCTGAACTAGCATGTGGACTCTACCTGTCAGACATCTAATACCTGGGACACTTTTGACTCTGTGTCAGCTAGTGAGACAAGCCATCTCATGATTAAATCTAAAGATACCATATGCCCTTCAAGTAATTGTCCAATGACTCTCTTCAAAGTTACAAAGGACAAGTTATCTTCCATATTTGCACAACTCATTAATTTGTACCTTACTGAGGGCATTGTTCCCATCAATCTGAAGAAGGCTGCTGTTCATCTGCTCCTCAAGAAATATAATTTGGACCCTTCTGACTCTAATAATTACAGGCCCATTTCGTCCTTACCTTTCCTTTCTAAGATACTAGAAGCCTTGATACTTTGTCAAAAATTTGATCTTTTCAATCCACACCAATATGGATTCAGGCATACTATGAGCACGGAACTTCTTTTATCACTTACAGACATGTTAAGAAGGGGTATTGATAGTGGTCATCAATTCCTCCTTGGTCATTGATAGTGGTCATCAATTCCTCCTTGTTTCTTTAGACTTTTCTTCTGCATTCGACACCTTTGGCCAGGTGTACCTTCTAGATACACTTGGCCAGAACCTACATCACTAAACATTTGTACGTATTTTTATGATTTAATATAACCGAAACTTAATGGCATCTGTTAGAATGTACTATAGTATGCTTACTCCAAACTTACTTATGTGCCTACTTGTAAACCGTTGCGATGATATATAACTTAGCGACAGTATAGAAAAGACTTTAAATAAATAAACAAATAAATAAATACATACATAAATAAATATTGTTCTCTGTTGGTTGCAAGAATGTAGACTAGCTGGAACAGTTCTAACCTGGTTTCGCTCATACCTTTCTGAACGTTCTCAACACATTAAATTTAATCATGAAATCTCTTTAGTTTCTCTCAACAAAACTGGTGTTCCACAGGGTTCAGCTCTTTCTGCTGCCCTTTTCAATATCTAACTCCAATTTGTAAATTCCTATCTAATTTGACTGCTTGCTACAAAGTCTATGCTGATGATATTCAGTTTGTTCTGTGTATTCGCTCCACTTGGAATGAAACTCTTAAGCATCTTAATATGTGCTTTTCTGCTATAAATGTTGGTTAAACCACAACAATCTTTCATTAAATATGTCTAGAACAGAGTTTTTTGTGGTATCCAGTTCTTACCTTATGCTTATAGAAAAAATCATCCAGCTTGATAATACAAAATTTCAAATCAAGAATCAAGTCAAAAGTCTTGGTGTTGCCTTAGATAGTACCCTTTCTTTTCGACCTCAAATCAATCAAGTAAGCAGAAAAGGATTTTACAGGTTGCGCGGCTTAAGAAATGTTTACACGCTCCAGAATTCCATACTGTATTACAAGCCTCAATATTTCCAATTATCAACTATTGTAACAGTCTTTATGTTGGCAGAAAAAGACTAAAGAGCCTATTTAGTCTGCCCATCCACGCGTGCATGTTATAAAATTGACGCGTCCATGTGCACACGCCGGGAACCGCATGCACATGGATGCTCATGCACACTTTTTAAAATCTAGCTTTGCATGCTTTCACCTGCCAACAATGTCCCTCTGCTGTCTACATAGGACAAAAAAGTCAGCCCCTAAGGAAAAGAATAAATGGACATAAGTCTGTCATTAGAAATGTCAACATTCAGAGACAAGTAGGTGAAAATTTCAACCTTCCAGGACATTCTCTATTTGATGTTAGGGTTGCCATACTCCTAAAAAGGAACTTCAAAGGAACACTCCAGAATTAAACTGCTGAATTGGATCTCATCAAAAACCGTAACAGCATCACCCTAGGTCTGAACAGAGACAATGGCTTGATGGCACACAACTATCTATGGGGCTGATGCAATATAGTGCGCTGAGCCCAGCACACTGTATAACCTGCAGTTGGACTTGGGTTGTAGAGGCGCTAATTAATCCCCTTATGCAATAAGGGGATTAGTGCCTCTACAACGTACTCCCAACACGGAGTGAAACTAATAGTGCTCATCACATGGAAATGCATGTGAATGAAGCTATTAGCTATTCACTCCCTATGCAAAAAAAAATAAAAATGTGCGTCTAGGACGCACATTTTAGCAATCAGAAATTAACGCCTGCCCAGAGCAGGCGTTAATTGCTGAGCGCTACTAAAACTAGTACAGAAAAGCAGAAAAAACTGCTTTTCTGTACTGCCTCCTACTTAAGTGGAACAACTCTTTATAAAAATAATTTTAAAAAAAAGTTTAAAAAAAACACTGGCAGGGATTTGGAAAATGGACGCTGGTTAATTCAGCGTCCATTCTCCGAACCTGACCACCGGCACCAGAAGGAGTGTATAAAATCAATATTAAAGTGTCGGGCACTTAATATTAATTTATTCACTCCTTCACTTATTGCCCATTGGTCCTTTTCACTGACATTTGCCAGTGAAAGGACCAATCTCCTTTCAGGACAGCCTTCTGAAAGGGGATTGGTCCTTTCACTGACATGTGACAGTAAAGGGACCAATCTGCAACAAGTGAAGGAGTGAATAAATTAATATTAAGTGCCCGACACTTTAATATTGATTTTATACACTCCTTCTGGTACCGGTAGTCAGGTTGGGAGAATGGACGCTGAATCAGTGTCCATTTTCCTAAACCCTGCACGCCCACTGGTTAGAAAAACGGGCCGCTGATAAATTCAGCGTCCGTTTTCTTAACTGGCGGACAGCCACCACAGCGGGCCTCTTTCCGGCTTGCACTGTCAATGAGGCGCTAGGGGCACGCAATAGCCCCACGCTTGTATAGATAGCAGCTGGAATATGCCAAATTCAAGTAAAGTTATAACTTTTAGGTACAGTTAGTAGTAGGTCCCTTCCCCAGAGGACTTACCATCTAAATTTACACCTGAGCAAAATTCACATTCTGGATTCCCAGGCCCTCAGCCCACCGTTCTAACCACTAGGCTACTCCTTGCATTGTGGACAGAAATAACCGAGCAGACGAGATGAGCCAAGTGGTCTTTTTCTGTTGTCATTTACTATGTTGTTATGTAGTCTCATGGGAATATCACTAAAGGGTACAAGTGGAGACACTTATTTCAATCTCGTTTCCTATGGTTAGAAGTTTTGAAAACTGGAACACACCTGCCTTTCCAGCCATAACACTTTCATTTCAAACAGGTCTCAACTGTAAACATAAATTGCTTGAAAATCATTTTCACAGTCAGTTCCAGGAAACAGACCACATTTTTTGGACTCTTGCTAAGCAAATATTGTCTTCTGAAGGAGGCAGTTACTGGCAATTTCGATTTCTCTCTCTCTGTGATGAAAGTCAGTTGAAACGCTCCCATTTGCTTCCGAGGTTCTGAAGTTCCAAATGCAACAAGTGCATCCTTGTAGAATACATTTTTATAACTCATTTGGCTCCAAGAATAAATAAAAACATCAGCACAGGCCACATTCTTTCCTTCCAGTTTCTATAAATTTTGCCAGGCAAAATGAGGCTCAGGAGTTTTGAAAGCTCCTGCATAGCCACAGTCATCAGTACTGTATTTTTTGCTATTAGAAAATTAGGACTGTTTTTTTTTATTATTATTATTTGGGGCCCAGCCATTTCCTCCTGCTCCCTTGAGCTTCCAACTCAATTGAAACTAGGGGTGGGATCTGGAACCATTGAGAAATTCATTCACAGGTACCTGGGGAGCTCTTCCCTATTTCATATCCCTCTCAGTTGTCACAATGAGAGTCTTCAGCCGGGGAAGTCATGAAACCAAGCTCTTTCCAGAAACCTGCATTCATGGGCTCTAAACCTGGCCTATAGGTGTTGCTATTGTGTGATACTGCCTCCTATTCCCTCCCCACTCCTCCCCGCCAAGGGCAGTGAATGCTGCCTCAGAAGTGTCCCGCAGCCCTGGCCAACATGGGGAGTGGAAAACCTGAGCCGAGAATGTCCTCCTGTACATAGCAGTGCACGGCACTACCACTAAGCCACAGCCACGATTAGCAAAGTCTGATGGGATTAATGCTGCTATGTCCAAAAATATTAAGATAGCATTCCAACCTACAAAGTCGTACAGAGCTCTGCTATTGGTTTTGGAGAAAAATAAATTTATTGCAGGTTGCGTGAGACCTTTTTATTGAACCAACGTAACAATGCAAAAAAAAAAAAAAAAGTCACATCTCCAAGCTTTCAAGGTCTCATAGGTCGATCTGAACAAGAGACCAATGTGCTCTCCCAAACTCACCCACATCCTCTTCTTTACAAAACTCTTTTGTTGGACCAATAAAAGGGTTTCACCACATGCACAGAATGTAAAATTGCATTTCTGGGAAACAGACTTCTTTAAAACTAGGTGATGTGGTTTTAATAAAATTCTTTGTACGATACAGTAAGCAGATTGGATGACTAATTTCATTTTGAAATTGTGGAGAACCTATTAGAAGAGATAGGCCACTTGAAAGAAGGAAATAAAAAACAAACAAACATAAAATGGTCTTAGTGTTGATACCTTCCAAAAAGGTGCCTTTTTTTTTTTTTAAATGAAAAGACTTTTGTTTACACCTGGTGAATCAGTTTTGAAAGCATCAATTTCCCAAGTGCTAACGTGTTGTTTCATTTATTTACTTGTTCTTGTTTGGTAATACTTATTTTGAAACTGTCATCCAGCTGTACAGATCCTGCAAGCCCTTCTTATGAAATCCTATATTTCTACTAATATTTAGAGTAGCAAACAGATGCTACACACTATAGCAGCACTGCTAAAGTCCCATGAATCAGTGCCATTGTTTTCTCGGGTTTCATGGCACTGGACTCAGGACTGACAGAATGAATTCATAAATAAAAAAATTTTTAAATGCCTATTTTGTGCATTTTCATGCCAAGAATTTTTTTTAGACATGGGACACATTGGCAAATGCCAGTCTGATTTCCTGACACTGTGCTGCTTTTCACTTGCCTAATATTCTAGTATTTTAAGGAAAAATAAAAGCATAGGGCTGTGAACACCAGGATGGCAACCAAATCAGATTCAGAGCTGTCAATTTTCTGTTTTGCAGATGCATCAAACTTCAGTATGTGGGCTGAATGCTTCTGGGAAGTCTGCCTCTCCAGCACCAATGAGTCGAGTGAGAAGAGAAAGCCATAAAGTGAGAAGTTCGCCATAAACAGGCAAACTGACTGTACATAGTATTATCAGCAGCATATGAGGTCTAACTACCTCAAGTAAAAGTAGTATTTGGGATCATCAGTTCAATAGCTGGGTTTAAAAAAGGTTTGGATAAGTTCTTGGAGAAGTCCATTACCTGCTATTAATCAAGTTGACTTAGAAAACAGCCACTGCTATTACTAGCATCAGTAGCATGGGATATACTTAGTTTTTGGGTACTTGCCAGGTACTTGTAGCCTGGATTGGCCACTGATGGAAACAGGATGCTGGGCTTGATGGTCTGACCCAGTATGGCATGTTCTTATGTTTTTATGTATGGTGTGTTCTATATATGATATGAACTGGAGTGTCCTTGCTAGTGGGGCCTGGATATTATTATTCCTCCCCCCCCCCCCAAACAATAACCATGTGTCTGTCTCATGTTATAGAGTATGCCAGGGTTTTGTTTACACCTGGTGAATCAGTTTTGAAAACATCAATTTCCCAAGTGCTAACGTGTTGTTTCATTTATTTACTTGTTCTTGTTTGGTAATACATATTTTGGTTTGGTAATACATAAAGAGCTTGTGGTTCAGTCAGTGGACTGAAGTACTTTTGCCTGTTTTATATAAAGTTCATGTTTTTTGCCACTTGTTCACTGTAAGCAGCTATGATGGCTGACTTGTCCACCAGCTCCAAGCACATGGAGGAAAAGCAGACTAAAATTGTGGAAGGTGATAGTTTTGCATATGTCCTAATGTTGTCTGTTTCACCACAGAGCTACCAAGTGAGAGGAAAGGCTTTTTTGCAATATACACTGGCAGATGGCAAGGCTCATGCATGCTGACTGAGTGCTCACGCATTCTTGATCAAAGGAGAACTTTCAGACAGTAACACCTGTTGAGCCCTTCACCCCCACCCCGAGAAGGAGAGATGCAACACACTATGCCCCATTGCACTTTTGTAAGTGTAGAGACCCCCATGGGGATCTCCACTAGTAACTGGCCCTGGGAGTGAAACAGGAGTAGTGCATACCATGTATCCACAGCACACCCACTGCAGGTTACTGCAGTGGTGGGATCCTCCTTGCTTAGGAGCAGGTGATGTCTGGGATCAGTGTGGGATTTTTGTTTAGAAGCAGAAGGATCTATATTTCTTAGTTCCCCTGGCAATAACTCAGTATATATTGGCTACACCCCGGTGCTGAGTAGGACTGGGAAGAGAGAAAACCACCATTTCTAAGTCACAGGAGCCAGTAGCTAGATTGCTGCTTAAAATGTTTTGAGGATTTTTGGAGAGGTTTTTTTTTCTCAAGGATTCTATCTGGAGGAGAAACTGGAGAGGCAGGTATTTTGAAAAAGAAGAACCATCAGAGATAGGAGATTCTATTTCACCCTGGGCAGTCCACTTTTCCACTCCTGCGAAAAATACCAAAAATACGCAGATTAAGTTTGGAATTGGAGTTGAGATTGATAATGGATGTAACTAGAAGAAAGTGTGCTTAGTAACAACAGATTTCAACAGACCAAGTATCACACCCATCCGGAATGTCCAGTATTGCTTGCTCGGTACTGGCAAACAAACAGAGTCATTTTTCAAATTGTTTTATGGCATTTTTGCATGCAAAAAATGCCTTCATGCGTGCAAAAACGCCCTAATGCATGTGATAAGCGGCATAACGCATGGCGCTATGGAAATTTTTAAAAGTGGAGAGATTGGGGAGGAGTCCGAACTGGGATTTCCAAAAAAAGTGGGCTGGCTTTACACTTTGCAAAGCCATAATGCACAATATTGCACAGTTTTAACGCCAAAAATAACACCTTTTTCAATTGCATTAAGCTGTGCAATATGCATGTGTTGCCATTATTACCTCTGTATTGCACGTTGATGCGGTGTCTGTCATGTGACCTGGTTGGTTCTATGTGAAAATTAATAAAGTCATTTAAACATAAGCTGTGCAATATGCCCATAATGCAATTTTTTCACAAATTCCATTTTGGGCAATTTTTAAGCTGGGGGAGGGACGTAGATGTAGGAGGGGAGAGAGAGAGAGAGTGAAAGAGAGAGAGAGAGAGAGAAAACCTCTGGGATGGCATCATACAGGCTGATACAGTACAGTGCGCTCCAACGGAACGCACTGTTAACATGCTCTTGGACACGCGTTTTCCCTTACCCCTTATCCAGTAAGGGGCGGAAAACGCGCGTCCAACCCACGGCACCTAATAGTGCCTTCAACATGCCAATGCATGTTGATGGCCCCATTAGGTATTCCCCGCGATACAGAAAGTAAAATGTGCAGCCAAGCCGCACATTTTACTTTAAGAAATTAGCGCCTACCCGAAGGTAGGTGCTAGTTTCTGCCGGCACTGGGAAAGTGCACAGAAAAGCAGTAAAAACTGCTTTTCTGTGCACCCTCCGACTTAATATCATAGCGATATTAAGTCGGAGGTCCCGAAGGGTAAAAAAAAGTTAAAAAAAAAAAAAAATTAAAATGGGCCGGCAGCTGTCGGGCTGAAAACCGGATGCTCAATTTTGCTGGCGTCCGGTTTCCGAGCCCGTGGCTGTCAGCGGGCTCGAGAACAGACGCCAGCAAAATTGAGCCTCGGTTGTCAAACCCGCTGACAGCCACCGCTCCGGGCTAAAAGGAGGCGCTATGGATGCGCTAGCGTTCCTAGCGCCTCCTTTTGCCTGTTTCTACCGTACCACCTCATTTGCATACTGTATCGCGCGCACCGGCGAGTGGGCGTTTGTCCGCTCTCCCGCGTTTTTACTGAATCGGCCTAATAGTAAGCAGCTATTATGCTACTATAGGAGGCTCACCTAGTATGTCAAGGTGAGGTTTAGGTAGTAGTGTAGGTTAGTTCCACTTTTACATGCAGAATGAGACGTACAAACAGAATAGTACACTCTTGTGAAGATTTGATGTCATTCGGAGTAAGGAAACTCACACAAAGATGAGATTTGTACAATGTTCTCTCAACCTAGCTTGATGTTATGAGCGCATGTTATAAAATCAGCGTGTCCACGTGTGCGTGCCGGGGACCGCATGCACATGGACACCTGTGCGTCCCTTTTAAAATGTACCCTTTTGTGAGCATCCACTGATTTATCCCACTCTTTACCTCGAATCTGAAATCTCTCCCTAAATACTGTAGCTGGATTTCACTGACACTGCCAGGCTGACCCGGTCTGTGATTGTAAGTGCTGACAGGCTTGACAAGCCACAGTTCATGGAGTGTGCTTGCTCGGGGAGCATGGAAGCAATTCTAGATACTCAGCAACACCTCTCTGGAGAACTGGGAAGTTTAGTACTTCTCTGCATGAAGCCACTGCAATACTTTGTTCTGCTGGAGCACCACTGAAAATATACAAGTGACACAGAGGTTGTGCCTGTTCTCAGAATACCTTGGCTTTGCACAGCCTCCAGGCCACTCACTTCCACAAGGCAGAGCTAAGCTGAGTGGTATCATCTGACCTGTCTCCTGGGTTTTGAAATTTTTTTTTTTTTGGCATAGGGTTCCCCTCCTCCCTTCCCTGCTAAGATTAATTATAACTTATAGGATGCATACTGCTTGAGGACACAATTAATTTTGGATTTAAGACTGTCTGTCTTCACCGAAATATCCTTCCTTGTCTGGCTACCTTGTTATTTATTTATTTAGGGGTTTTTTGTTTTTTTTTTTCTTGCAAATTAGTAATTTCCGCCGGATTGTCTTTCCATCGTCAATGGGGCAACTGTGTGCAACAGTGTCGCCGCAGTGTTTATAATAACAGGCTGTTTGGAATGTAAAGTAAGGCAACCAGGAAGCAGACTGGCGTTTGAAAGTCAGGATGCTCTCATAAAACTGAAGAGACTGCTATTACAGCACGCTATAATTACAGGCACCATGTGATCAATTAGACTTCTGCCACACCGGGGTCCTCCTCTTAAGTCTAACGGCCTCCATGGTGGGTTAATACTGAAACTGAATGGCTTCAGCTAATAACAGCTGTAAATACCCTGTTCTAGAAATGTCTCTGGGCTTACCAGCAGATGAAAAGTACTAGCAGCTACTGTATAATACTGCATTCAAGACAATGCTTGTTCCTTCATATTAGCTCATGGTACCAAGCGAACAAGGCAAGGATGACCCACTCTCCCAACAACTATTCAAAACTCAGATTGCTAAGCATGTGAAGTTACAATAAGCCTATACTACTTATACAACTCGGTGGCATCAAGGGAGGAGGGGGAGAAACCGCCTACAGAAGCATCTGTGAATGCAAGGTGTAAGTCATTCTGGTCCTCCTGTAGAGAAACAGATACACATCTCAGGCTGTTAGCCTTTATTCCCCCTAGCCCTTACATCAGCAGGACAAGCCTGGCTGCTTAAAGTATGCTTTTTTTTGTTTTGGAATTGTTCATTTGTCTCTTTTTTTTTTCCTCCATGGTATTTTAAGTCTTTTTGTCATGCTTTATTACCATGAAAAGGTTGTATATACAGTATTTGAATACAATTTGTTCAGTTGAGTCTTCTCTTGAGCTCTGTGTGCCATATTTCTGCTTTACAAGCATCAGTGTAATGCCTACCCGAGGCATGATACAGCTTCAAAATGGCAACCGTGACAAAAATCGTTATCACTAACATTGTCGCAGGAGTACTAAGAAAGACAATGGGGAATTATTTTTCTTTAACTGCTAGCTAAAAAGCACATTTTTTTTAAATAGCATTTGCAGATGTGTTAAGTGCTAATGCACCTACATATGAATTCATTGTGCTTCAGGAATGCATTGGGCTTACCCAAATAGAGCAATGGTTAGTTGGTTACAACCCTTAATATCACTGGGCAGATATGACTGGAACATTTTGGTCTCTATCTGCCAACTTCATTTGGCATTATATATGTTTTTTTTACTAACAGCACCGGATCAGAAGCTAAATGTAGAGAAGTCTCTTACTGCATTAAATCTAGCTCCTGATTTGGAGCTGCAGTTAAATGGTAGGGCATCAACCCCTCAAAGCACAAATGGCAGGCTATATTTACTAAAATGATGAGAGGCAAGGCTCTGGGCATAAACCTCTGAAAAGACCCCCTCTGTCTCCGATACCTGCATTCCCTCCCTCTCCCAGGTCAGGCACAGTACCCCCATTCTCCATTCCCACTTGTCATCTCTGATCGCTGGGCTACACCAATCAGGGGGATCATAGGTGGGGATTGATGTGCCATAGTAAGATGATTAATGATGATAAATAAAGACCAAAATTGTTCATCCAGTCTGCCCAACAAGTTGCTTAGAGTATTAATTACCGCTTCATGCAGGTTACCTCCATGCACCTTCTGTTAAGGGTAGTAACCTTTGTTCCATGCAGGTACTCCCATGAAGAAATGTCAAATTTAGGTGTAACGGAGATTATCCCATTTCTTCATTTCCATTCTTTGGTCACCAGGGATCCTCTATGTTTATCCCACACCCTTTTGAATTTGATTACCGTTCTTGTCTTCACCACCTCTTTTGCTAGGGCATGCCATGCATCCATCACCCTTTCCGTGAAGAAATATTTCCTGATATTGTTCCTGAGTCTTCCCTCCTGGTGTTTCATATCATGATCCCTAGTTTTACACCTTCCTTTCCATTGGAAAAAGTTAGATTTTTTTTGTGCATCATTAATTCCTTTCAGGTATTTGAAAGTTTGTATCATATCTCCCATGTCTCTCTTCTCCTCCATTGTATACATATTTAGTTCCTCTAGTCTCCTTTCATAAGTCTTCTGGTGCAGACAGCACGCTAATTTTGGTTGTCTTTCTCTGGACTGCTTCTCCTTTTTGAGATATGGTTTCTAGAACTCAACGCAGTATCACAGGTGAGGCCTCAGCAATGACCTGTACAGGGGCATTATAGCTTCCTTTTTCCTGCTGGTTGCCTCGCTCTGTGCGGCCCAGGATCCCTCTGGCCTTAGCCATCACCTTGTTGCATTGTATCAATGGGGGTAGAGAGTGCCTATTTGGTTTGGCATGGTGGAAGGGAAAGAGTGGAGGTGTCTGACTGGGTGGAAGGGTACCTTGGACCAACTAGCCCTTTAACTTTGGGCTTGTAATGTAGGGGAGCCATACGGATATTAAGATTGTGTACTACGGGAAGTCACTACTTTTCCACTGCACAGACTGAATGCATATCATCATCCTCATACATCAGACACTAAAGCCCGATGTACCATGCGCAGCTGCAGTGATGCAGATTTTAGAACACTTTTTAGAAGATAGGCCTCTAAATTAGATTTGTCTTTTGTGCAGCTTCAAAAAATATCCAAGTCTTGATTTTTAATGCATGAATCGATCTCTGTCTTGCCATGCCCTCTGACAGGCCTGTGCCATGGGCTTTTAGAGAAAAAAAAAAACACACTAATTTACAAAACAGTTGAGAAGATGTCTCAAATAACATTGGATGTTTTATTTTTTTCCACTTATTTTCTCACCACAGAGAAATAAAGAAAACATCTTTCGCAATACATTTACAAGAAAATACCCCCCCCCCCCCCCCCCCCCACACACACACACATCTTTAACAAGATCCTGAATGTTAACATTTAGGCCTGAAAGGTGATGATATTTGTTTAACACAAGAAGGAGAGTCAGTAATCCGAGCAGAAAGTAAAACATCTCACACTACTGAGAGGTAAAGTCAATATCTTCTACTGAAATCAGGCAAGCCTGCTCATGACATATCTGAGAATACGCTGGCCAGGGCCAAAAGTTTCCAGGCCGAAACGCAACTCTTTAAAGGGGGTGCATAACTTAAAACAGCCATCTGCACTTCTATTATCATGCTTCCTCCAAGCTCTGAGCTCTTCGCCTGCCCCTGAAATACTTTGCTTGCAAAACATCTCTCTTTCATACCACAAACAACTTTTACCTTGGTATGTAAATTATGTTAAACACTCATACACTAACAATGGTTCACTCGGTGCCCCAGGCACAAACAAGTCCTAATGGATGGGGCAAGGGAAGGAAAACACTGGGGAATCCATATAATTACAATAAGCATTAGGTACATTTTATTTATTTCGGTACAGAGGGCATGCAGGATTTATGCAAGGGGAAAAAAAAAATGCTGCTCCATCATCTTGGAATCCTTTACAATCTGTTTTTCTCTGTGCACATGTGTGTTTGATCAGAGAAACATTACTGCTTAGAGTCAAGCGCTCATGATGTGATATAAAAAGAAAATGTTCACTCTAAGGTGCTTTCCAGGAAGACAAATGGGAATCAGGAATCAAATGGAGCTGTGATTACTCTCTGAGATTTTCAACGTGTGGTATACTGCCGCGCTCCTTCCCCTCCACCTCCCGGACCTTATTTACCCTGGTTTTAACAGGAATGAATGAGAAGGAGAGATGAAAGCCTCTGGGAGCCCTTTGCCTTAGACTATCTACCTACCTAGCACAGGGAAAAAAAAGCAGTAAATCCTTGCCAATATTAAAACAAACAATTTTCCAACCTGTATGTCTGCAATTTTATTTCCGCCCTCTTATTTTGGGTTGTTCTCTGTTTTCTCTTAGTGTTGTAACTGCCTCCTCATTCTTTCCAGTGTTTTCTCTTTTCTTTTAATGTTTCCTCTCTCTCATCCTTCTTTTTCTATTTCAGAGTGAATATTTTTATACTTTCTGTTCCTTCTCCTGCTTCTCTTCATGTCTTCCTTTTGTATCTGTACTGCTCCATGGTGAGACCACACCTTGAGTATTGTGTACAATTCTATTCGCCGCATCTCAAAAAGGATATAGTTGCGAAGGTACAAAGAAAGGCGACCAAAATCATAAAGGGGATGGAACAGCTCCCCTATGAGGAAAGGCTAAAGAGGTTAGGGCTGTTCAGCTTGGAGAAGAGACGACTGAGGGGGGATATGATAGAGGTCTACAAAATCATGAGAGGTCTTGAACAACTAGGTGTGAGTCGGTTATTTAATCTTTCAGATAATAGAAGGACTAGGGGGCACTCCAATAAGTTAACAAGCCAAACATTTAAAACAAATCAGAGAAAATTATTTTTTACTCACAGCCGAATTTTAAATCCCCTACGCGCATTAAAAACGGGGGTTACGCGCAAGGCCGAGCTTTGCGTGCGCTGCGCGCATTTTCAAAGAGGCCTGGCCACGCGCATAACCCTTGTTAGAGCAGAACTGCCCGGGCCACTTTGAAGGGGCGGGCCTGGAGGTAGGGAGAGGTGGGGAAGGGGGCGGGCCGGGACAGTGCCATTTATCTCTGTCCCGGCTGCTGGCGGGCACAACTCCTTAATTGGAGTGGACTGGGAGGGACTTGGAGCAGACTGGTAGGGAACTGGGAACGCCGGGATGCGTCGCCGCATGAAATTTGCATATGTGTACCACCCCTTGTGCGCGCTGCCTACACATACGCACATGGATGTGCGCGCACTTCTTTAAAAATCTACCCGTCAGCGCATAGTTATGCTCAGGAATTCATTGCCAGAGAATGTGGTTACAGCAGTTAGTGTAACTGGGTTTAAAAAAGGTTTGGATAAGTTCCTAGAGGAAAAATCCATAAACTGCTATTATGGTAATTAAGAAGCAATAGTAGCTTGTGATCTAACTAATGTTTTGGATACTTGCCAGGTACTTGTACTTGGATTGGCCACTGTTGGAAACAGGATGCTGGGCTTGATGAACGCTTGGTCTGACCCCGTATGGCGTATCTTATGTTCTTATGAGCTAGTTGGTTAGAAGGGAGGCAGGTTAGGTAGGAAGTTTAGGAAGTTCCCTCCCAGTGCGCTGCTTTACTGGAGCAGATTGGGAGGGAAATGTGGAAAATCCTATTCCGTCGCGACGCGCATCTTCTAAATTCTCCCCAAATTACACGTGCAAGAAGCCGCTATAAAATCATGCGTGCATGTGCATGTGGGTAGCAGATTTTATAACGTGCACATCAACACGGGCATGTTATAAAATCAGCACGTCTATATGCACGCACCGGCAACTGCGCACATGGACGCCTGCACGCGAGGCTCCAGGACTGCAAACAATAGCACTGTCCTGGCCCACCGCCCCCGCCCCACCCAGAACATGTCCCCCCCGGCCTGCCCCTTCCAAGATGCCCAGCACTTGAGCGCACACAGTCCTTGATGCGCATGACAGGCCTCTTGGAAAACTCGCCCGGCGCACATAAGGCTCGGCCACACGCTACAGGCTGGAATTTACGCACGCCATGCATTTAAAATCTGCCCGTAAGTAAAATATTTTCAACTATATATATTACCTGTAACTAGTACATATCGCCCCCCCAATCTACTGCTTTATGTTATACTTTAAATGGTGTGCTTTTATTTATTAAAATAGCAACTCCCCTTTGCCTTCCAGAAAATGATGCAAAGTGACATTGTCCCACCCACTTCTGATACAGATTCTGATATTCAGTGTCTATGAGATGCGTTTCCTGAAGAACTTCTTAATTCCGTCAGCATTTTTTCCTTTTTATTGGAGAATGAAGACCATCTATATTAACGGGCCGATTTACAATGGCCGGGACGCATAAAAAACAGGGGTTATGTGCGCGGCCAGGCCTTGTGCGTGCCACGAGCATTTTAAAGGGGGCCCAGTCACGCGCGTAACCCTCGCTATGCACACAAGAACCAGGCCGAAGAAAAGGGGTGGTCCAGGGGGCAGGGTGGGGCGGAGCTGGAGGCAGCCAGTACAGCGGCGTAAGTTCTAAAACAAAGAAAAAAAAAAAAGGTAGGGCATTTTAAGGGGTCGGGGAGGAGAGGGGAAGAGGGAGGGAGGGTAGGTAGAGGGGTAGGAAAGTTCCCTCCCAGTCCACTCCAATTAATTGAAGTGTACTGGGAGGGAACTGGGGGGGAACTGAGAGGGAACTGGGGGAGGCCCAATCTCTTGCCGCATGTAAATTGCATTTTTCAACCCCTCCTTGCACGTGCCACCCTGGATTTTATAACATGCGCGCGCCGACACACGCATGTTATAAAATCAAGCTTCCATGTACACGCACCAGGCAGCGTGCGCACATGGACGCGCGCACATATGTTTTTAAAATCTACGCCTAAGTGAACATATTTTTTTAATCACCTTATCCCACAATGTTGAAATATGTATTGAGTAAAATATTTATGTGAAAAGGAGACAGCACCCCAGCTTAGACTCCCCTCCCTTATCATTTAACATATCTTTTTGTCTTTTTAAATTCCAACAAAAATGCATCAACCACTGAACCTCACACACCCACACTCACATCCATATTCATACTCATATTATAGCCCATACACTCACACTCATGCAAACAACCAACCTTCCCCATTCATTACTTTTATATATCACCCCCCCTCCCCCCTCCCCCTTATCCCTACCTCTCTTTCCTCTATTATTTCCTTGCCATCCATCCTCCTACACTAGTGTTCAGATAACTCTTTTCTTAGCAACGTCAGACTCCTTCCTCAGAGGTAACGCTGTCTGAAGATCAACAAAAAGTAGAACTTTATATAGGGCTGGATTTTAAAACCTCTAAGGCGACAAGCGTAAAGCCCCGGGACACGTCTAAGTCACGGGGCTTTACAAAAGGGGTGGTCCGGGGGCGGGGAGGGGCCAGAGGGCTCCGGCACCGCAGCCATTTGCCTGGAGGCAGGCACAGAAGGTAAAATATAATTTTGGGGGGTTTAGGATAGGGCTGGGGGGGATAGGTTAGGGGAAGGGGTGGGAAGGTTAGTTTAGGGGGAAGGGAACGAGGGAAGGCCGCGGGTATGGGCATGCACAAGATGCACTAGTGTGCACCCCCTTGCGCACGCCGACCCCTAATTTTATAACATGCGCACGCTTGCGCTCGCCTATTATAAAATCAGGCATACAGGTGTGTGTGTGCCGGGTAGCATGCGCATATGTACGCCCGCGCGTATCTTTTAAAATTTACCCCATAGTGACCAACTA
The DNA here is from genome assembly GCF_901001135.1 of Rhinatrema bivittatum. Classification (NCBI taxonomy): domain Eukaryota; kingdom Metazoa; phylum Chordata; class Amphibia; order Gymnophiona; family Rhinatrematidae; genus Rhinatrema; species Rhinatrema bivittatum. The sequence continues at coordinate 242,859,574 of NC_042618.1, forward strand.
AAGCAATTGCTGTCTTCAAACTCTAATGTGGTAAATTAAGTTGGCAGAATATGTCCTTTTGCCTTAGACTTTCAACAAATTCTTTTTCTTTTTCCTTAGTAGTAAATAACTTGATATCCCATATATCAAGCGAGCTGGAAACTGCAATTAAACTTCTACTCCCAACTGGAATAATTGTGCATATTACGGGGTCAATTCATGTCGTGCTGCAATAGCTTTGGCCGAAAAATCCTGGAACACCAGAATTTTGTTATTCTCATATTTCAGATCATTTTTTTTTCGATAAGCATTTTAAATTTTCATTTTGTCAATAAATTTGACATATTTGACAATAACTGGCTTTGGTTTCTGAGCCGATTGCAGTAAAGGTCCCGCCGGTGTGCTCGCTCCACCCATATTTGATGACTATGTGATTCTACTCCTATCAAACCCGGAAGATCTTTCTCGCACCAGTGCATCAATATTTTGCCTTTTCTGGCAATCCCAGAATCCGGATGTTATTTATTCAGCTGCGGTTTTCAAGATCATCAATGTTTTCTTCCAGTGCCTGGTTCCTTTTTTTTTTTTTTAAAACACAATTTCTTTGTCTAGAACCTCTAGACTTTCATCATGCCTTCCCAGCTTTTGATCGATCGTAGTAATGACTATGGGGTAGATTTTAAAACATACGCGTGCGGCACAGGGCCTGGCTACATGCGTAAGTGGCAGTTTTACATGCGTAGACAATTTTAAATTCAGCCATAAGTGTTGGTTTTGTTGCTTCCCATGAAGTTCATCGAGGCTACGTGGTGAATGCATGCGGGAAAGCCCAGGGAAGGGGCGTAGAGGAGTGATCGCTTGCTCCTGTGTGAGTGTGAGCCCCTGGTCCATGAGATAACTCAGAGGAGCCCCAAGATATCCCGAGGATAGGAAAGCAAGTGCAAGCTTGGACACAGTTCGAACTCATGAAGAATGGAACTGGAACAGGGGACTCCTGGTCCGAAGAGTGAAGAGTCAGAGTTCATAGAAGAAGGATTCATGGGGCTTGGACTAGATGAGGACTCCTGGACATGGATGAAGGAGAGGTGTACTCTTGAAGACGAAGACGAGACGAGACTCTTGGAGAAGATGAAGAGGGACGCTCTTGAGTATGAAGACAGACAAGACGAGACTCTTGGAGACGATGAAGAGGAACACTCTTGAAGTTAGGGAGTGCTATCCCTCCAGGCACCCTACACACCTTGTCCGTTGTGTGCCCTACACAACCCAGAGGCTGGTCGCGGACCACACTAGGAGCGGGAGGAGCACCAGACGGAGAGGAGTCGGGCAGCACTCGGCGAAGTCCAACGGAGAAATTCCAATCTATCAAGCATAGACTGGAGTCCGGGGAATGCCAAGATCTGCTGACGTGTTCTCCAGGATAATGAGGTATAGTGAAGAGAGAGGTATGCAGAGGGCAGAACCCCAGACAAAGCCATCTTGACATCAGGATACCTGGACAGCTGAGGCAAGGGAAATCTACGCCCGATTTTATACATGCTTGCGCAGCCACGCGCATGTTATAAAATCTGGGGTTGGCGCATGCAAGGGGGTGGACACTTGTGCACCTTGCGTGCGCCAAGCCCTATGGGAGCCCCGATAGCTTTTCCCATTCCCTCCTTCCACTTTCCTTCCGCTCCCTCCCACCTTCCCCTCCCTTCCCCTATCTAACCCGCCCCCCAGCCCTACCTAAATCCCCCCCCACCTTTATTTTCTTATTTTCAAGCCCCGAGACATACGCGCGTCCCAGGGCTTGTGCGTGTCGCCGGGGCTATGCAAAATAGGCTTGGCGCGTGCAGGAACGGGTTTAAAAGGGTTACGCACGTAACCCTTTTACAATCTGCCCCTACACGTTTGACTGCACACAGGCCAAAAACTGGTATCACTTTTTCAACAAAATGATTTGACCTTTTTGTCATCAATTCTTTAGAGCTGTTCAGTAATAGTTTGATAACTACTTATCATCATATGTATACAACTATCATCCCATGGTTTGATGTATTAACACACAACTTTATAAGTTGCCATTTTATATGTCTTGTCAAATGTTATGTTTTAAATATTATTTAGATTATGCTTTCATTTGTCTATTTTTACTCTTATTTGTGCATTTTAGCCCCTGAGGCGGCCCCAAACGTAAGGGGCAAAACTCGGCCAGAGTAGGGCTTGTTTTAAAAAATACCACATCTACATAAAATAAAGTTTCTGATCGAACATCTGGCTTCTATTCCACTTTGTTTTCCTCACGGCATTCTTAGATAGCCTTCCTTGTTGTTTTGGTGGTCCACCCCTTTTTAAAACTTTTTAATTTATGTACATACCAGGAGATAATTGCGAACTTGCATTGTTTTTAAAATCCACATGGTGCGTACTGGGCTGAGCTTGCACATATTTCCCGGCTTTGGCGCACATAGCACTTTTAAAATCAGCTAGAAAGTTTATAGATGCCATAAAGACTGCTTTATAGAACAGTTGGTCCTAGAACTGAAGAGAGGGACAGCTATATTAGATCTAGTCCTCATTGGAATACATGACTTGGTATAAGGTGTTACTGTGGTAGAGCCTCTAAGCAATAGCAATCATAATGCAATCAGATTTTACATAATTGCTAGAGGAAGGGCATTAATAGCATATAACTTTAAAAAGGGAGACTATGACAGAATGAGAAAATTAGGAAAAACAACTAAAACAGCAATTGCAAGGGCCAAAACTTTGCATGAGGTTTGGACAATGTTTAAAAATACCATTTTGGAAGCCCAGATAAAAGATATTCCATGCATTAAAAAAAGTCAAAGGAAGACAAAACAACTGATAGTGGGGTTTAATGGTGCGGTCTAGGAGGGAATTAAAGCTAAAAGGAAATAATTTAAAAAATGGAAAGAAAACCTAACTGAAGAAAATATGCAAGAGCTAAAGCACTGGCAAATTAAAAGTAAAATAGTAGTTAGATAGGCCGAGAGAATTGTAATCTATCATTTGAAACAGCTATGATTCCTGAAGACTAGAAGGCAGCCAATGTGCCTCCGGCACAGCGGCCATTTGCTGCTGTCCCAGGGATCGTGTGCTGGCAGGCTGCCGGCATGCGCAACCTGTGCCTGCCCTGATGCAGGCGCAAAGGGTAAAATAAAGATTTGGGGAGGGGCTAAGTTAGGGCTAGGGGGTGAGTAGGTTAGGAGAAGGGGAAGGGAGGTTAGTGTAGGGGGTTGGGAAGTTCCCTCCCAGTCCGCTCCAAAATTGGAGCAGACTGGGAGGGAACCGAGGAAGGCTGCGGGCATCAGCACATGCAGGATGCACAAGTGTGCACCCCCTTGCATGTGCCGACCCCCAATTTTATAACATGTGTGCACCTGTGCACGTATGTTAAAAAAATCAAGCGTCCATGTGTGTGCGCTGGGTAGCGCGCGCATCTTTGAAAATCTACCCCATACTGTAGTTGATATAGTGTATTTGACTTGTCAGAAGACGTGAGTCCCCCATGAGAGACTCCTCAGGAAATTGCAAAGTCAAAGATAGGAGGCAGTGTTCTATTGTGGATTGGTAACTGGTTAAAAGGTTGGAAACTGAAGGTAAGACTAAATGGTTAGTTTTCTAAATTGAGAAAGATCGTTAGTAGAGTACTACAGGGCCCTGTGCTTTTAAACATATTCATAAATAATCTGGAAAAGGGAATGATGAATGAAGTGATCAGATTTGTAGATGACACAAAATTATGCAAAGTTGTTAAAACAGCAGCAGATTGTGAGAAATAGCAGAAGGACTTGTGAGAATAGGAGACTGGGCAACTGAATGGCGCCGGCAGGAGATCGACTGCAGGAGGTCGTTCAGCGGGGGTCAGGAACCCTCGCTGAATGACCTCCTGCAGTCAGGAACCCTCGCTGAACGACCTCCTGCAGTCGATCTCCTGCCGGCGCCATTTTCCGTACGGAAAACGATTCGCGGCAGGAAATCGCTCCTTGACCCCTGCTGGACCCCCAGGAACTTTTGGCCAGCTTGGGGGGGCCTCCTGACCCCCACAAGACTTGCCAAAAGTCCAGCAGGGGTCCGGAACGACCTCCTGCGTCGAATCGTTTTGGTCTATGGCCGCCGCCATTTTGCGGCGGCCATTTTGCAAAATGGCGCCGGCTGAAGACTACACGATTTAGTGTGCCGGTTTTCCTGCTCTCCCCCTTCCCCCGATTTAGCTTCGGACCGCCGCTATGGAGGTAATTTAAGCTATGGACCACCGCTACGGACCCCCAGGTAATTTAAGGCATTTGGGGGGGGTTCGGGAGGGGGGGATTTAATTTAAAGGGTCGGGGTGGGTTTCAGGGGGTTTTAGTTGCCGTGTTTTAGTGTGCCGCTGGACCCCCAGGTAAGTTAAGGCATTTGGGGGGGGGGGGTTCGGGAGGGTGGGGGATTTAATTTAAAGGGTCGGGGGTGGGTTTTAGGGTGTTTTAGTGTGCCGGCTCACGATTTTAACGATTTTCACGATACTTTACACACCCAAATGGCAACAATACGATTCCCTCCCCCTCCCAGCTGAAATCGATCGTTAAGACGATCGAGGACACGATTCACATCTCTAAAATATATGTGCTACATGTAAATCATAATGTATGAAATGACAGCCTTCTTTTCTTTTCTTTTTCACTTTTCCTCTGCCAGATTCAGAAATGGATGGTGTTTTTAACCAGTTTCCTTACATGACAAATCTAACAAACCTCACCATAAAATAAGAATGGTGCAATCAGTATCAAGGTAAGATTCGTGGTGACTGGTGCTTATAGTGTCAAGATAAGATTTGTATTGACCATCTATTGGATTTTTATTTTTTACTTGTGGGTTTCTTTTGACCACTGACTAGCATGGGTAGACACACAGAAGCTCAGAATAAGAAAGACCATTCTGCAAACTGAAACAAAGGAAGAGCAGGAAACTAAGGCACAGAACATGAAGATGAGGGGCCAGCCTGGTGACTGCATTGTGTAATGCAAGTGGAGGGACCTGGGTTTCATTCTTAGCTTGGGCCTTCCGCTCTCCAGTTTGGCAGGGGCTAGGATGCTGTGGAGACGGTGTTCATAGCCCCTTGAGAAGGGAGTCATAGGGCCTTATTTTCTAAGGCTATCGCAGGCTTGCACTAACAGCGCAAGCCCGCAATAGTAGCGCATGTCTGCGCTACCTAAATCGGGGCGGAGTCGGCCCCGGAAGAGGAGGAGTCAGGGCGGCACTGCGCTAGCCGGCAGCGATCGCACCACCGCGGTGCGATCGCTGCCGGCTAGCGCAGTGCCGCCCCGCCCCCCCCCCCCCGTGTCTACCCTCCGCACCCCATTAGCGCAATTTTCTAAAGTATCGCAGGCCTGCGATACTTTAGAAAATGAGGCCCATAGTCATCACCCAAGAATGATACGTAGTGGCTGGATTTGGAGCCTATGATGGTGGGGTCCTGGAACAAGCATTGGTGCATAGTCCTGGTGAAGGATGTCACTACAATGATAGAACTGATAATTTGAGAGGGGAAAATAGATGGAAAAATCCTTGGGTAGTTGCAAATGAAGGTTCATAGAGCCAAACTCTGGCCCTGGTTCTTATTGAGCCCAAAGGAGAAGGAAGAAACTGCTGGGAAGAAAAACAAATCATGTACACATGAGAGGCTTTGACACAGAACTTATTCTGGAGAAAACAAACACTTCCAACAATAACAATTAATGATTTTGACAGGCATACAGTATGTGGTAGCTGAGCATTGGATAACAGGACTAATTTAATCAATTTTGCAGTTTATGCAACAGAGTGAAATTCTGTTACCTGTCTCTGAATTTTCGTTAAGTCAGATTACTCAAGCTAGGCTTTGAGTATGCATGGAAGAGATGGGGAAAAAACCAAAGAATTGGTAGTTTTGCCAGAAATGGTATCAGATGACAACAGTTTGTGAAATAAGTTACAATTATAACATTCACAGGGCACATGTTCAAAATCAGGCCTTAAACTGAAAGATCAGATAAGCTACATTAGAATCCAAAAAAAGACCATGCAAAAAAAAAAAAAAGGCTCAAAAGTGTGTGAAATAAGGATTGTTAGTGTGGTGTGAAAGTGGGAGAGGAAAGGAAATGAAAACCACAGAGCAAAAGGATGAGATAAAGACTAGCAACATGAGATTTCTCAGCTATATGATGAAAAATGAGATGATAGGTACCTGTCAAAAGGGCAAATGAGCTAGAAGGTACGGGGGAATACAGACAGGCAGAGGGAAAGGGGATGCTAGCTGCTTATATGAATTGATGTTATGCCTGTAAGGGGTTCAGATAACTATCAGCACAGAAGTTCTCCAATGTACATACATTCATAATGTTCGAAGTAACTAAGTAGGATTAGCTTTCAAAAACCACAAACTCTAATATCTCTTCAAGAATTAAATAGAAGATGGGATGTATAAAAAGAATTTGAATATTTTGTCAATTGTAACTGCAACTCGAATTATTTTTGGTATTGCTTCATTGTAAGTGACAAGTTTGGGAGGCTAAGCAGGCCTAGTGCCTGCTTGGCCAATGTAATATGGTGCCAGGCTCACGAGGCAGCTGCCACTTAGCTTAGGAAAGGTAAGGGGGGGGGGGGGGGGGGAGAGTAAGAGGAGGGAATGAGAAGAAGGAGTGAGAAAAGGAAGGGAGCTGTGCTCCCTATAATGGTTAAGAGGTCGATGGAGAGAGGAGGGGGGAAGGGGAAGAAGGGAAGGGGGATGGTTATCTGGGTGACGAGCAGAGGGACTGGTCATTCATCCCCTGTGGATGTTTGAATCCACATGTCCATTACCTATAGGCTGGAGGGGGGGATATTTATAAACAAATGCCATGTGGGTGGGGGGGGGGGTATCAGCAGCAATGGCGTGAATCCTCATTCGCGCCATTTTTCTGCTGCAGCAGCTGCTTCCCTCCCGCCCGCCCTTATGTTTGTAAATTTGGTTTGTTCTAGTCGCAGCGGGGTTGGCAGGTTGCCCGAGCCTTTGGGGTGAAATGTTATTATTTCCACAAGTTGATTTCGGCATGTTATAAATGATGCAGACAGCTGGGTGCAGTTGTCAGAGACGGGACTCCATGCTGGGAGGTGGCGGGGGTCACACTGGCTTGGGTTCCTTGCTGGGAGTTGGCGGGGGCCGGGTAACGAGTTCAATGAACGGAGGAACTGGATAGCCGGTTGGCTAGTAGTGATCTTGCTGGGAGGTGGCGGATGGTTTCCTGGATCGTGTACTGAGGGCTCGGGCACCTATGTTGTATAATAAAGCTGCGGCCTTTTGGATTCCAATACTGTGTTGTGTATTTTCTGAAGCAAAACGGGGGAGGGGAGGGGGAGTGGGTGACGGGGAATACGTTATGTAAAAGGGCAAGGCGGAAGGAGTATAAATCCTGGCTGCCCATATTACAGGACGTACAAACATTATTGCTTCGAAGGGCAGGGGTGTGACCAGAGGCCTCCGCACGGCTGCTGTGCTGGGGATCGCGCGCCGGCACTCAGCCGGCGCGCACAACTTACTTCAGATCAGCGCCATTTTGAGTACTGACATCCGACGGCCGGACTGCAGGAGGTCGCTCCCAGACCCCCGCTGGACTTTTGGCAAGTCTTGTGGGGGTCAGGAGGCCCCCCCAAGCTGGCCAGAAGTCCCTGGGGGTCCAATGGGGGTCCCGGAGTGATCTCCTGCCCACGGGCCATCGGCTGCCAGTAATCAAAATGGCACCGATAGCCTTTGTCCATATTATGTCACAGGGGCTACCGGTGCCATTGGTCAGCCCCTGTCACATGGTAGGAGCACAAGATGGCGCCGATGGCCATGTGACAGCGGCTGACCAATGGCACCGGTAGCCCCTGTGACATAGTAGGTCAAAGGCTATCGGCGCCATGATGAAACCGGCACCGAGGGTGTGAGAGTGCAGGGGATGGCTCCCGGACCCCCCGCTGGACCACCAGGGAGTTTTGGTAAGTCTTGGGGGGGGGGTCAGGAGGGTGCGGGGTTTGTTTAAATTGATGTATTTAGGCAGCCAAATAATTCGGCGAAGATTCGTGTATTCGTGGAGAATCGCGATACGTTTCGCTTCCCCACGAATACAACGAATATGGCAACATCCGTTGTGGATTGCCAATACGCAGGGACCGAATGCACACCTCTACTATCTACCTCTGCACTACTGCTGGCACAGCAAACGGTACAGTCAGCAAGCAGACATTAAGCACTGGGGCAGACAATAGTGGCAGCAGAAGGAATGCTTACCACAGTTGCCAGTTCTTCCAGATATCAGCTGGCAGGACCTGAGGTTCCCAGGCAGCCGTTTTTCTTTCTCTGCTGGCAGCTCCAGAGCTTATGTTTTGTTTCTGTCTGCCTGCTAGTCCAGGTCCATCAGAAGGGGTAGGCGAGATGGGCTACCCCCCTCAGGAGGAGGGGATCACCCCTCTATACAGGATCTGCCTAATTAGCCTCGAGATAGCCCTGCGCTAGCCCTATCTCTGATGTCAATATCACAGACAGACGGGCATACAAAACAAGCTAAAATCAGGAAGATAACAGCAACATATTAATGATTTTCTGTACCCAGTCACAAACTAAATTTTTTTTAAAAGTGTGGAACCTCCTATAACGCCAGTCCATGCTATGCCTCAAGTGTTTTTGGAAGCACTGCTGCTTTCGTTCTCAATGGTGACTTTATGCTCAGCAAGGCAGTTTGGGACTCTCAGGCTTTATGCTTCCCCTACTCCATTTCATAAATCTGTTTTGATACCTGTCAGAATACAACCTGCCAACATTTAATCTGTGATTTAATCAATGATATTTGCAAGCATTAATCTGCAACTGGAAAAAAAAAAACCCTCTGAGTAAGCCCCCTTTTTCCAGTCTGGCTTTCAGAGCAATCATCTATCCTGCCTGCATATTACACTGGCTCAGAGGGGGAGCTGAGACAGCAGAGTAGCAGGGATCAGAACCTCATGCAGCTCAGACTGGTGGCATGCAATTTATTGCAGTCTGCTCTGCTGGCTTGTTCTAAATTCTTTATCATGCATTCTTTGTCCTGCCTACGAAAAAATATACAGTAGGTGGAATCTGTCAGGCACGAGGCCAGCGGGCAGTGTGGAGACTGCTGGCGTCAGATTGATTAAGTCTGTGCACGTGTCTGAAGAAGGGAGACCTCAGGTTTAATCATTCTTCCTGCATTGCCCTTTTCTCTTCTCTCTGATGAAGCAAGGTAATGGAAGAGCTTTCCTACAGGGAAGAGATGTGATCAAAGGGAAATATATCTTTTTAATTATTAGGAGGAGTAAATGTTAATAATGCTGCCTTACAATAATATTTGTAATAAAGAATTGTGTAGGGTCATGGTGTTCTCAATAATTGGTAAGGTGTTCATGATTCCAAATGAAGACTCATATAGCCAATCAACATCTGTATTGAATCTAAGCAAAGGTGAAATATTCCAAAGTTGAAAGTAATATATTAACACTATTTTAATAAAGTATGTAAGACATGTGTTAGGATTTGTAGGTATGTGGGTCCTGGGCCGAGGAGAGAGATAGTACCGCCCACAGGGAGGAGCTCTGTGAGCCTCACTGTTGGGAGGCAAGGTTTCAGCGGATGTCAGACACAGCAGTAGGACAGAGTCTTTATTACAGAGATAGAGAGGCACTGCCCGAGAAGTGAGTAGTGCAGAAGAAAGTCACAGAGTTTGTGCGGTGGGGTATACCCAGGAGGAATACCTCAGTAGTGAAGATACGGCAATGGTCCACAGAGTGGGGTACACCGATGAGGCTCCTCTGTAGAGATGATTCAGTAGTGGCCTGCAGCGCGGGAAACACCAGAGAGGATTCCACACTAGAGATGGTACGGTAGTGGTCTGTAGAGTGAAGGTACTCACAGTGATGAATGTTCCAGTAGAAGCCCTGGGGAACGGGGATAGGTAGCAGTCCAAGGCAAGGCCCACCAAGGAGCGGATAGCCAGAGACGAGGAAAGGGCCCCCGAGGAGCAGGTACCCAGAGTGTCTTACGCCGAAGGTGCAGGAACTGGAACGGGAAGTCTGTAATGAGCGAAGCGGATTCAGCAATGAGGGAACTTGTTGCCAAGTCGTCAGATGGCAGAGCCAGCCGGCTTAAGTATCCTGGAGTGATGACATTATCCGGGGGGGACGCCCCTGAGGTTCCCGCCTTGACATGCTTAAGACTGGCCCGCGCGCGCCTAAGTGATTCCAAAGGCAAGATGGCGGTCGGCAGCACCCACACAGTCCCGGGGATGCCAGGCAGATCAGCAATAGCTGGCGGAGGCTGCCACTCTCCCCAACGTGGTCAATGCAGCAAAGAAAGAGGTGAGCATCAGCAGTCGCAGCCCTCTGCAACCGACTGGCGTAACAACATGAAATAGAAATCAAATTGTAAAAATAACTATGCAATAAAGCTGCTAAACTGTGAACAAGATCTGTCACTGAGTTATAGTAAACAATGGGCCCAATGTAATAAAATGCACTCAGCAGAGTGCATAGTTTTATCTGAAGTTCTGTGTACATTTTTTGTATGCAAACTTTACTCCCAATGCTGCAATGAAAATGCACACAACAAATGTACATGTAGAACTGTATGCACTGCTTAGTGCCCTCGCATGTAAATCCCATGCAAATGAAGGCATTAATTAGTTATTACCCCTCAGTGTAGAAAGGTGCACTACTTAACTACTGTTGTCTTAATGCTGGAAATTTTACATCTGGTTTGAGAGGGAGTAAAATTTCTAGCACTACTGTTAGTTTATGGGCAGAATCAAGAATTCTGATGTTGGCACCTGAGTCAATATTTTGTATGCACAGTTTTAATCCTCAGCTAATTACATCTGCCCCAATGTTAATGATCATTTAGAAGCTTTGACAGTTTCCTCACTTCTGTTGAGCCATTGGCATAATTTCTTTGATCCTTCACACTTCCTAGGTAAGAAAGAACCATTTTAGCTGTTCAAACGGTTCCTGTCAGCTGCAACCACAACCATTTTTTGAAAGACCAAGTACATACATAATTTCACTTTGACAATTGGAGCAAGGCTTGAGGCTAAAAAGTACATGCAGTCTTTATCCCAGTGCAGATAGTATGATAATTGCAGCTTTATCACAGCTAGTAATGCATGTTAGTAATGTATGTAATGTATGTTACCATGGCAATAATATATCAACATTCCTGCTAGTGGTAACACCAGCCTTCTTCATCCTGGGATCAGAAAGGGTTGCTGAGAGCTGGGTGACCCCTAACCATATCAGCTGGAGACCACCTGCCCTCTGTTGGAGTCTGCTCAACTGGAGACATCCTCTCTCACTAGAGAGAGAACATTCTCCCCTCCTTTGCTGAAGAGAGCAATCTTTGAGAAGTGTCAAGGGGCTGTGGACCCCAGTATCCCCTCCCAAGCTTCCTCTCAGGTCCTCTCTCTGCCAAGTCCCCTACCCCATCTGAAGTGGCTGAAAGGGTCTTCAGGGCAGAAGCAATTCTAACTTGCTCCAAGATGTCAAATATTGCCAGCTGACTGATGTTTATACAGAGGCAAAGGGGAGCATCAGTTCAGCCAGTTCCATTTAATGCCTCAGAGTGAGTACAGCAGGAGAGAATGTGAATTGCTACTGGCCCGAAGACATTTTCAGTCACTTTGGATGGGGTAGGTGGGGTAGTGAGAGGAGGGGAAGATCTGATAGGGTGGGGATGGGCTCATCTACTGGGGGTGGTGCTCTGTCCAGCAACATGGAAGAGTTAAGGGGAGCTGAGAGGGCCATTGCACCTTTTCTGCACCCAGTGAGGAGGGACATTTGGGCCACTGAGAGCCCTTTATAGACACTGGATGGGGTTGGGAGAGGTAACGTTAGGCGGCAGATGACCCTATATGGAGAATGAGGGTTTGGCGTTGAGATTTTGGCAGGCATGTTAGCTTGTCAATGTTCTATAAAAAAACATTCACTTCTTGAGGTGAGGATTATTTTTTTGGGTTAACACAGACTGTGTGGCTTATCATGATATGTAATTGTTAGGATCCATGGGTTAGTGGACACTTGGCCCAAGGTGAGAGTTGGTGCTGGCCGCAGGGAGGAGCCCCACAGGTCCTTACCATCGGGAGGCGAGGTCAGCTGCAGCAGGAACACAGTTCAGAGAGAGTACACAGTACAATAGGCTGGGTTGTAGAAGCAAGTGCCAGAGCTAGAGCTTCCCTGTAGAGAAGCGCAGAGCAGACCCCGAGAAGTGGGAAGGTGCAGAGCAGAGTTCTGAAGGAGTGCAGTAGAGACGGCCTAAGGGGCGGAGCAACGTGAAGATGAGGGCTCTGATGTAATCACATAGGTTCACCCGCGGAGCGGGGAAGCCAGAGTCGAGCCACAGAGGTGATGTCGTATGCTGCCCCGAGAAGCCAGGTTGTGCACGATGGAATTTCTGGCTAGGATCGTAGGCACTACCCCGAGGAGCGGGGAGGTGCGTAGCCAGTCACAAATGTGGAATGAGGACACTGCCCCGAGGAACGGGGAAGTGCGAGCACAGTCACTGTAGTAGAGAGAGGCACAGCCCCAAGGAGCAGGGAAGCACAGGTTGCAGACTGGTGTAGAGAAGGCACTGGCCCGCAGAGCGGGGTACTCCAAGCTGAGTCTCCCAAGTAGCTGGTAGTTCAAAAAGCGACCCCAAGGAGTGGGGAAGCCGGCAGGCAGGGCTACATGAAGCACAGGGACCACCCCGAGGAGCTGGGTAGCCAGGAGACACGAACGAGCCCCCAAGGAGCGGTTACCCGAGTCAGTCTCAAGCCTAGAAGAAGAGCACACGGGAACCACAGGTCCGAGGAGACTGCAACAGGAACCAGTAGCGTTGGAACTCGTTGCCAAGTTGATTAGTGGAGGGCCCCGGTGGTGCTTAAAAGTACAGGCTTAATGATGTCATCAATAGGAGACACCCCTGAGGTTCCCCCCTTAGCGTCCTTAAAGGAAGGCTCAGTGGCATGTGTGCGTGCTTAGGAAGGTCCGGAGGAGACATGGAGGTCGGCAGTGTCCCGACCGCCATGAGGAATCCCGGAAGCTAGATGGTAGTGTTGGGAGCGGCTAGCCACAGCCACGAGTTCACCCGGAGGCGAGTGCCAGACAGCACATGAAGAGAGTTGGAGTGGTCGCAGCCATCTGCGACCGAAGGTCATAAGAGTAATAAGCCATTTTAATATTAATGAGCTGCTTTGCAGTTGTTGAAAAACTGCTCATTGAAATGTTTTTGTGCATTGTGATGGGTTCTTTTGTTAATGTTAGTACAAGTGTGTGTGCTGCCATAAACATACATTAAAACATTAACATAGCCATTTAAAATGTGCTGATATATTAACACAATTTGCAAATAGGCCCTAAAATTTGCTATAGTAAACTAAAATAGATTTGTATAGTTAAATTTGGTTAAAATAATTTCTGGATGCTAAGTTTAACTAGGTGGGGGGGTTGCATTTATAATGAATGCAGGGTAACCTAGTGAATGTTTAATTATTCAGTTCTACTTTTAATTAGCAGTGCACTTATGCACAAGATGCTTATATAAATTTAATAATAACTTCAGACAAGTTTGTCCTTTCTAATTTGTTTGGACTATTTAACCATCAGCTCTGTCCTTTTCTCCTCTTTGATCTTCAGTTTTTGGTCAACTGTAACTTTTTTTTATTCTGTATAGTACTGGTTGATTGAGTCTATTGTATTATTTTGTTATTTTGCTTATATCATCACAATCTGCTTTTCTGTACTCCAAGTTTCTCTTGAAATTGTTTGGTTGAAATATAAGGAGGCTCATATTCAGACACTGTCCGGCTAACTTTGGAGGTATATTTAATAGTGCAGCCACAGTACTGAATATAGCCAGCTATCTTAAAGTTAGCCAGCTAATTATAGCCACCTAACTTTAGGACAGCTCTTTGGCTTGACCAGACTTATCTGGCTATGTCATCCGGCTAACTCTGAATATTGCAGTTTGTTGGTTAACATAGCCAGCTAACTCAACCCCTCTGGGTTACGACCCCAGAACATCTCTAACTTAGGCCTGGATTTATCAAAATGCACTAAATATCGCATGCGATAGGAAAAGGGGTGTGTTTTATGGTAATAGGCAGTTTATCTCAATTTGCACTAATACCTATGCAAAGCGCTATCTTAGCGCAAATTGCTATAACTTTTTGATAAGTGCCAGGATTGATGTATTTCCTACATACAACCACTGGGGGGAGTGAGGAAACTCACCCAAAGATGAGATTTGTGCAATGTTCTCTCAACCTAGCTTGTTGTTACCCAGGTAGAGTCCATGAAGCTAGGTTGAGAAAACACTGCACAAATCTCATCTTTGTGTGAGTTTCCTCACTTCGAAGGTCATCAAATCTTCACAAGAGAGCACTGTTCTGTTTGTACGTCTCACTTTGAATATCAAAGTGGCCCCTAACCCCTACACTAATACCTAAACCTCACCTCGAGTTACTAGGTGGGCCTCCCATAGAGATATAAATACCTATCTAGTGTGAGGGCATTATGGCTAGTCTCTCTCTCTCTCTCTCTCACACACAGCTAAATGCTTTTGCATATGGACCTATGCAGGGTAAAAGTATGTGCATAAGGGCCATATGAGCATACTTTTAGCCACAGTATGAAGAGGCATTCATGTTGGTAGGATTTCGAATTGCACACATACCTGTACATTTTCAAAAGTATGTGCATTTTACTCAAAACATCTTTGTGTATACATTAGCAGGGGTTAATGTTTGTGAGTAGTTTTGATGATATAAATGTCAAAGGTGAAGGACACATGTAGTTTCTCATCTGTGTAATGTCTGCAATTAAAAGGCACCCTTTGATTTTATACCAATGTGAGAAGTTACAAAATGACCTTCTTACAGGTGAATTTTCAAAGCTACACTCGTAAAAGTAACATACTACCATAGCAATTTTCAAAAGCTATTTACGTACAAAAAGTGCACATATGCAGGCAAATCCTATGGACAATTCAATGACATATATTGTAGCAATTTTCAAAAGCCCACTTACACGGGTAAAGGGCATTTACACATTTTAAGTGCGTAAATGCCTTTTAAAATCAGGCTCGTAGAAAGCATGTCAGAAAGTGCCCCTAGTTTCCCCTTTAAACCTTTGCCTGACTAGAATGGATGCATGGTCCACCTTAAATCCCCTAAAGGGTGAATGCTCCATGGGTGGGACTCTGCTGGGCAGGAGGAGCTCAGAGGGGTGACCAGTGAGAGGGGAAACTCAGCTGGAATAAAGAGGCCCCGTCTTGAGGAGCAAGAAGCTCTTGACCTTCTCTGAGAAGATGTATGAAGGTATAGAATGTACACTGTCCTGAGCTAAAGCAGTCTACTTTAATATTATTTGTTGCTATATTAATAAAAGTTTAAGATTGGAAGAGAAAAGGCTGGAGTCAGAGTGTTTATCTGTTTTAGCTTGGAGGATTTTTCTCAACCAATCCTCACATATGGTGTCATACATGGAATTTTTTCTCTTAACATGGTACAGAGAAAAGTCCAAAGCCTCCAGAAGGCAGGAATAAAAAAGTTTGTGTGTGCATAGCCTGCCAGAAGTTTGAAGGCAAGCACAACTATAGTGCGTACAAGAGCACTAAGAAGAGAAAAGTTTGTTTGTAAGAAAGACACATTTGTTTGTTGTAGTGCCTTCCAGACGTAGCTGAAGGTAAAATGTGGCTCACAGATCACACTGGAGCCAAGCAGCACTGCTAGGACTGCAGAGCACAGAGAGAGAGAGAGAAAAAAGAAAAGAGTGAAACTGTCTTTAAAATAGAAAGTAGATTTTGGGGCCTATAAGGAAGCAGGGAGAGCTCTTGCAATGGACTAAAGAGGCAGCTCTGTTCGGCGTTAGAGCAGGTGAGGCAGCTGTTATTTTACTTTTGTTTTCCTTTTTGAGGGAAAGGCTAGCAGAGGAAAAGGGAAAAGCAAAAGGCTGTGCACAGGGCTGGAGCAGGCTGTGTCCCAGCGGAAACTGAAATTGCTACAATGCAGCAGTCTGGAAGTAGATCTGAAGAAGTTCTGCATGTGTTAAGGCTGGACATTATAGATGGCCGGAAGCAGTGACTGGAATGGCAAAGGCAGGTTATGGAGAACCTCTGGTACAGCCTATGGATTGGGGAGGAGGAAAAAAAGAATTTGGAAGCACGTGAGGAACTTGTGTTATCTCGTGGCAGTAAGAAGCACTGGCAATCAAATTAAGAGAGCCACTGCAGAGGACCCAGTGGCAGTGCAGCAACTGAGGGAAGCACCTGACTGCAGCTCAACCCCTCAGTGGGTCTCCACTCCAGGGAGCCTGTGAAGTGACAACCTGGCTCATGCCAAAGCAGACCCTGAGGGGAATGAGCCCACAAAGAAGAAGGCAATTGAGCAGGAGTGCAGAGGGCTAGATCCTGCAAGAACTGGGTTTGAAGAAACAGGGAGCCCATGGTAGAGCTTCGTAGCCATACCTGGAAGCGGCAACCCAGAGTGCCCAGAAGGGGATGGCATAGAGTGAACTGTAGGATGCAGCACCGATTGTCCTAGTACAGACACAGCAGGGAAGCCAGATGGAGCCGCTGCAGCCAACACCCTGGAGGGAGTACTGCCATGACCCTAGAGGAAAGCAGGGCAAAGGAAGGGGGGGGGGGGGGCGACCCCTGTGGGAGATGCCGCAGGGGCACCAGAGGGAGGCATGGAGAAGACTCCAGTGGGAGGTGCTGCAAAGAACCCAAATGAGGAAACCACAGAGAGCCCAGAGGGAGGTGCTGCGAAGATCGCAGAAGATGAAATTGCAGAGACCCCCAGAGGGAGGCGCTGCAGAAAACACAGAGGAGGAAACCATGGAGAGACCAGAAGGTGACGCTGTGGAGACACCAGCAATTGGGGATACAGAGGAGCCATGGAGTGACACCACAAAGGAGACATCAAATGCCAGGAAGCACTTGCATCTAATACCAGAGGAACCAGCACTTGATTCTCTCTGAGAAGCTTATGAAGGCTTGGAATGTGTTGAGCTAAGGCAGTCTATTTTGATCTTGTTTGTTATTATAATACTAAAAGTTTAAGTTTGCAAGAGAAAAGGCTGGGGTCAGAGTGTTTAACTGCTCTAGCCCAGAATATGTTTGATTCAGCGACATATTCCTTCTTTATAAATTTTGGTTTTCATTGACAGACAAAGCATCAGGTAGAAGAAGTACTTGAGAATTCTTGAGGCAATATGCTTTATAAAAGGAATGTACAAACCGCTGTACTATTCCTAAGCTTTTTTGTCTACAGGGAATCAAACCACATCTAGATCAATATTAATAATAAAACTAGAAGACTGTTACAATAATCTGAATGCAACACTGTTATTAAAAATTGACAGGATACTTGGTATCAAGCCACAGTCTAAAATCTAGTTACCTGATCAAGCCAAATCCCAGCCGTCTGTTGCTTTTGGACTTTTTAGGCCTGGAAACTTCCCTTAATTACAGAAAGATGTCCATTCCACTAAGTAAAATAAGTTTCTCTACTAGATTCCAATAAGAATGCACTGAACTAGTTCACCCAGGGGCCTGTTTTGAAATTCTGCAGGGAGCTGGCAGAGTACTTTGCACTCATGGACCTGCAAGTACATTTTCAAAGGGAAACGCCCCTTTGAGTTTCCCTTTAAAAATCTTGCAGCGGGCCAGTGCCATGGGGAATCTTTACTGTGGTGCAGAGTATGTGTGGAAAACAGGTGTTTGGATTTCAAAATGCCATGGGTTTGCTCTAACCCTACTGCTGCTACTTTTCGCTGTATATGGGGGGAGGGAGAGACAAAGTTTTTTTTTCCATAGCTAAATACTCATTTACCCACAGAAACCACTTTGAAAATTGCCTCATAATGTGTTAGGATCACCTCAAACTCTTCTTCTTACAGTTCTGCTGAGGTGTTATGTTACCTTCTTTTCTAGTCACGCACGGGCCTACTCACCTCGCTAGCTCCTCTGCAGGTCACGGGTTGGCCTCCCCAGCGGCAGCCATGAGCTCCTCCAGGCCTCGGCGTCCCGCGGCAGCAGTCGCTGGGCCTTCCACTGCGCACCAGGCCTCACGCCGGAGTTCGACGGGTCCTAGCTCCACGATGCACCCTGATTGAACATATGATATAACGACGTTCCTGCCTGCACTTCCTTGCCTTGGCAATCGGGTCGGCACTGTAAGGGTAATAGTTTGCCTCCGCGTTCACAGTCTTGTTCCAGCCTTGTTCCAGTGTCCTACTGTTCCAGCGTCCTATTGTTCCAGCCTTGTCCAGCGTCTGTCTGTCCTGTCTCCCCAGGTAGTACCCTCGGACTGTCTCTCTGGTACTGACCTCTGCCTGCTTCTTGACCATTCTGTTCGCTGCCTGGATCCTGACCTCTGCCTGCTTTGTGACCTCGTCTGACCTCAGGAACCTGACCCTGCTTCATTGACCACTCCTCGGACTGATCCTCGGATTCTGATCCCGGCTGTCATTGACCACGTCTCCTGATTCTGGCTTTGTTCCTTGCCTTGTCATCACCTACACTGTACTGGCCTTCCTTGCTCCTCCAGACATACAGCCTAGTGTCTGACCGCGCTCCCTTGCTGTTCATGGGCACCCTCTCTACTACTTTTCCGGGAGACCCTGTGAGGCCCACCTAAGTCCAAGCGGCCTGGGTCCCTACGGGCTCCACCCGGGGAGACCACGGGCTTCCAGTGGTGAAGCTCATCCTAGCCTCTGTCTCCTCCTGTGCTCCACCCCCTGGGGACAGGTGCTTCCTGGTCCTTACCAGGGAGCCGTTCTCCACTGCTCCAGGACAAGGGTCCACCTCCAAGTGCAACAGAAATACTGAATAACAGAAATTTGGAATTCATTGCCTGAATGAGACAAAAGTAGATAGTGGTTCCATTCATTTCTGATAGGCAGGGTTCAATCTGTGTGTTGGGCTAACACTAACTCCCAATCAAGGAAGCTATCATATGAATGCTCTAAAAATCAGTGCTTTCACCAGTTCTTTTTAAGATTTGAACATCATCCCGGCATTTGATATTCTTAAGTTCATGATATTCAGTTGTTCATGAAGGTAGATTTGGATCAAGCAGCTGCAATAGCCGCTCTGTCCCAGTGTTTAGCTACAGTCTCAATAAAGTAGTAGAACAGAAGCCGAAACTCAACCCGGCCGTCCTGGAATTAATGTGGGTTGGTAGAAGCAGACTTGACCATACAATTCTACCCTCAGTAATGGGTGCCACCCTTTAACCCAGGATTCCGTTCTTTATCTTTGGTGTACATCTTGATTCTGCTGTCTTGATGGACACCTGTCAGCAGTGGACAAATTTTATTTTTTGAGTTTACATCAAATTAAATAATTGAAGGAAGAAGATCTGACCATTGTAATATATGCATTGGCTATCAGCGAACAGGACTTCTTCAACTCGTTCTAACAGGGTTTGCTTCAGGCCAGTCTTAAATGCTTGAAGAATAGGGCCCCAGGTTTATTGTTCAGAGCAAAAGCCCATGTTTATGTGTCACCTATTCCGCATTATCATGCAATGACTATATTAGCTTCCAGTAGAGCATAGGATCAAGTTTAAAATTTTGATTATAGTATTCAAGTGCATTAACCACATGGCTCTGGTATATCTTAGCCATCTTCTTCATAGTTATTGTTACGTCGGCTGGCCACAGAGACCGCGACCGGCCTGCCTCACCTACCCTTTTGTCTGCCCGAGCTGGTTCCTACAGTTGCAGCGGTGCTGGGGGGGCATTTCCAGCGCTGCCCCTCTCTTCGTGGATTTGTCCGCTGCCGGTGGGTCGTGATATGCAGCAGGAGAAGCCGCCACTCTCGTCCCTTGACTTGCAAGTTCCTAGGCGCGCACGCGTGCCTCTCTGCCTTATTTAAAGGGCCGCAGCAAGTCAGCTGCTGGCCCTCCTCGGTGACATCATCTCTCCTGGGCTCTATTTTAGGTGAGTCCTGACCGGCAGGACTTGTCTTGGCAACAGTTCAGCCTCCTAGCCTGTTCCTGTTGCTTGGCCTGCCTAGTACTGCCTGACCATGCTTCGGAGCATCTCAAGACCTCGACCCTTGCTTCGTCTGACCACGCTTCGGACCATCTCCAGACCTCAACCCTTGCTTCATCTGACTACGCTTCGGATCATCTCTAGACCTCGACCCTTGCTTCACCTGACCACGCTTTCGACAATCTCCAGGCCTCGACTCTGGTTCTGCTAGACCACCCTTCAGATTGTCTTTTGACTCTCTCTGTCTCTTGTCTGCTCCGCCTGCAAACGGTGAGGTCCTGATGGGCCTACCTCTCTGGTGGTGCCTTTCCCACCTCGGTCCAGGGGTCCACAAGTCCCCATTTCATAACAGATTGCCAAGACCATGGATTTGGCGGATCTGTCCACTCTCCAGGCCATACCAGACCTGGCCCAGAAGATCCAGGAACTACATCGATTCCTGGAGACCTTGTCTACCTCCAATGAATGACTACACACACGTCTGGATTCGCTACCCGTGGACTGGGCTGCTTTAAAATCCATTCCCAGCCTTGCTCAGAAACTCCAGAATCTCCAATCGACTCTAGAACTAGTGGTGGAGGACTTAAACCGTCTTGCCACCCAGCAAGATCTCCTGAACCAGTTAGACACCCCACCTCCATCTCCAGCAGCCTCAGTACCTGCTTCTGATCCAGCTCGAGCCATCATTCCTCTGCCAGCACCACCTCGATACTCAGGAGATCCTAAGCAGTGTCCGGGTTTCTTAAAACAATGTCACATGCATTTTACCCTCCAGTCTGCAGTTTTTCCAAGTGACTTGGTTAAGACTACCTTTATACTTTCCCTTTTGGATGGCAAAGCCGTGGAGTGGGCGTTGCCTTTATGAGAATGCTCCGATCCCCTGCTCTCCAACCTACCGCACAATCATCTCTGCTTTCAAACAAGTATTTGAAGAACCCGGCAGACTTCCAGCCATGGGCTCTGACCTCCTTCGACTATGACAAGGGTCCCGCTCCCTAAATGAGTACGCTATAGAATTTCGCACACTGTCCACAGAGCTAAATTGGCAGGGGAATAGCCTGCATGCCATGTTTCTAGAAGGCTTGGCTCCCCAAATTAAGGATGAGATGGCAGCACGAGAACTTCCTGTTTCCCTCGAAGGGATTATCGATCTGGCCGGGAACATCAACCGGCGTCTCCGAGAACGGGCTTGGGAGAATTGCCCAACTCACTGGGTTCCTGTTAAGAACTCGCTCTCTTCTGGCAGGGACGCCTCCTTGCTTCTGGAAGAACCAATGCAACTAGGCCACAGTCATCTTACGGTTGCTGAAAACTCCCGTCGTCATCAGTTGGACTTTGTCTCTATTGTGGTGACTCCACACACTTACTGGCACATTGCCCAGAAAGAAAGAAGGCAACTCCTCGCCGAAAGACTCCGGAGTTGGTAACTCTCGGTCTCACCATGACCTCACCTTTGTCCTTATCAGCCGCCTCCTTGGAACTATCCTCTACTCGAGTTTCTACCCAAGCCCTAGTGGACTCTGGCGCAGGGGGGAACTTTATTCAACAGGATGTCGTGGACCAATTTCAACTCCCTACATGCCTTTTGATGCCTCCGTTAGCTCTTTCCTCGGTCCATGGAGATGACGTCCCTGGCATAGTAGCATGGGCTACTCAACCGCTTACCTTGAGGATTGGGTCGGATCACACTGATACCATCTCTTTCTGCATTCTCCCTACGGCAGTGAGTCCTGTAATTCTGGGTCTTCCATGGTTACAGAAGCATCAGCCACAGTTTGACTAGGCCACGACCAACCTGATTCAGTGGGGACCGCAGTCTCCAGAGTCGTGTCTCAAAGCAGGGGAATCTCTCTGATCCCTAACCGTGGCTACCACTCTTCCTAATGTGTTCCCTCCATGTAAGAAAACTCAAGAGACTGACCAGGCCCTGCTCTCTCCTGAAAAACGTCCTGGGGGCAGGTTTTTCTCAAGTGAAAGAACAATTGACACAAAAAACTGCCGAATTTGAGGACGCCGTGAAAAAACATAAGCTAGTCACAAAAGGATTTGTGACTCTGCTAACATACAAGGAAGAGGAGATCCGGAATCTACTGGCCCATTGGCAAATTGAAAATTAGAAAGGAGTCTCTCTCTATGGCTTCCCCAATTCCACCAAGAATCTCGCTCATTCCTCGAGACAGTACTAATACAGTCGTTCCTATACCCCTTGCGGGACATCCGACTCCGGATCTGCAAGAACCAAAGGTTACCTGCGTCCCTGACTACCCAGACTCCCAGGGAGGGGGTCTTGAGGAGGGGGTACTGTTACGTTGGCCGGCCATGGAGACCACAACCGGCCTGCCTCACCTACCCTTTGGTCCACCCGAGCTGGTCCCCGGAGTCGCAGCGGTGCTGGGGGGGGGGGAGGGTGTTTCCAGCACTGCCTCCCTCTTCATGGCTTTCTCCGCTGCCGGCAGGCTACGAGACACAGCAGGAGAAGCCGCCACTCTCGACCCTCGATGTGCAAGTTCCTAGGTGCATACACCATTCTGCCTTATTTAAAGGGCCCGCAGCAAGTCAGCTGACGGCCCTCCTCGGTGATGTCATCTCTCCTGGACCCTATTTTAGGTGAGTTATGACCAGCAGGACTTGTCTTGGCAACAGTTCAGCCTCCTAGCCTGTTCCTGTTGCTTGGCCTGTCTACTGCCTGACCACACTTCAGACTATCTCCAAACCTTGACCCTTGCTTCACTTGACCACGCTTCAGACCATCTCCAGGCCTTGACTGGTTCCGCCGGATCACCCTTCGGACTGTCTTTTGACTCTCTCTGTCTCTTGTCTGCTCCACCTGTCAATGGTGGGGTCCTGAAGGGCCTACCTCTCTGGTGATGCCTTTCCCACCTCGGTCCAAGGGTCCACAAGTCCCCATTTCATAACAGTTATCAACTGGGAAGAGCTTTAAGATCTTCCCAGGAGTCTTTTTTGGCTGTTCCTTTATTTGCAGCAAAATTGGCTTGCACTAGACAGTACATATTCTTCTGTTATACTCCTACCTTCTGGAATTTAGTCCCATCAGAGATTCAGTTAGAACCATCTTACCTGACAACAGAAAAGTCAAATCCTGGCTTTTAAGACTGATAGTACGAGATGAGGGAGATTTACAGTATATTGATGGGGTAACAGGAAGTGGTATTTTTGTCTGGGCAATTCTTGGGGTGGAGAGTGGGGCTTTAATTGTATAATTTATTTGTTATTTATATGGTTTTATTTGTATGTAATTCATTTTGTGCTACTTATGTTGATAGGTGGAATATGAAATTTAAAGAAATTCCATTTCAACCAAAATCAAGCTAGGAAAGAGATTTACAATAATAGTAGTAACTTATTTTCATATAGAATAATGCTAAAGCTGGATATGTGATTTACTTTATGGGTACCAACTTTACAACAGTCTACATTCTTACTAGTAAAATTATTTGATGTCCCTGGTTTAGAGTAATAGGTCATGCTAACACTGCAGTTGCTGGCAGACAAGTAACTTTGAGCCCATTACATATGCCCAGTTATCCCTATCCACACACCCTATTCAATCTGTGGTCTTCATCTTCCCTTACTACTTCAAAAATCATTCCTTTGTAAACTCTATATCTTATACTAAGGCCTTTCTTAAAGGATAACAAAAGGGTTGATGTTATGAATGCAAAATCTTACAGAAGTTTTAGGAGATGGAAAATGACAACAGCTTTAAAAAAATGTAATACTCTCTCTCAAATGGGGGTTAAACTGTTTTTTTTCCAGTGGTCCCCTGCTGCTAGAATACAGTTGATAGATTCCTGACAACTACCTGACTGGAGACACTGAGGAGCTATTTGTGAGAGAGTTCTGAAAAGGAAGAGAAAGAATTACAGTCAAGAGTCCCCATCTCTGATCTTCTTTATTTTTTTCTCTCTTTAAGTCCGCAGACTCTGCTCTGCTCTCTTTTTAGATGCTGAGACTGTTTTGGGAGTCCAGGAGTTATGTGGTGACCCATGCTCCTGGGGTTCTTTCCAAGACTTTTCAAGTCTTCCAAGACTTTCCAAGTCTTTCAAAGCCCTTGGTGTGCAGAATGCCCTCTGATATCTTCCAGTAGGAATAAACACACTACCACACAGTTTGGTGGTATTGAAAAAAAATTAACTTCCTCCAGCCTTGAAATGTTTTAGAAACTTTTACAAAAGCATTGTCCTCATTGGTGTGTTTCCAATGGTGACAATACTTAATTTTTGTGAAAGTTTCTAAAACATTTCAAGGTTCGAGGAAATTTATTGTGACATTTAATAACTCCTCCTCCAGTGACATATACACCAGTTGGATGTACTGAAAACCTAAATCCTTTAAATGGCATGCTTGATGCAAATAAATAATTTGGCTGTCAGTACACTTTAATCTGGTGTAATTCACAGAGAAATTAAAGAATGTAAATTTTCAGTCAGTTGGTAAACAATCTCAGAATTCCCCTTTCATCAATCTTCTCCTATTTGATTATTACACTCTTAGGGTCTTCCATGGATTCCACAAATTCTCCCTAATTCTGGAGGCCTGGAAACTCCACTTTTGAATTATAGCCTCCTTCCTAGGTTGGAAGACTGGAAGCAAAAATCATGAGTCAAAACGGGCTCGTGAATTTCTATAGAAACACACTCCTTGCAAAACAACTCCCATTGGGAAGTGTCGGAAAACCACTACACTCCTACTGTTTGACCTCAAGCCTAGGTACATCGTCACTAGCAGATGCTACATTAAGAAGAGGCATACCTGAAGAGGCTGGATGAAGGTTGAGCCAAGGTTGGTAAAAACCAGGACCAGCTTGGGAGCAGGCTCAGGATCAAGAACCCAGCAGAGAGATATGGATCGGGAACACCAGAGCAGGACTTCAGAAGTGGATGCAGAGTAGGAACACTGGAATAGGATTGCAGAGTTGAATGCAGAGCAAGAACAAGGTCAGATGAGCAGAGGTTCTTGAAGACATATCCCAGGAGCCTGTTGTACCAGCAAAAGTGTGCCTCTGTTGCACTCCTTATGTGCTCTCACCAATCAGGACATGCCCTGTACTTAACCAATGGGTTGTGTGCAACTATCTGGTAACTGAAAGGAAAATTTCCCAGGTCTTTCCCTACCTCTTTATTTCTCATGGCTCCTTTGCAACTTCTCAGCCTTTGCCTTCTAATATCACTGGTTCAGACTCTTGTCAATCCTGACACCTCATCTTCTAATGCCCGCAGAGGCACTGATACAATTAGTGAGGAACATTTTTTGGATACTTTGACAAGTCATAAAGCACAGTAGCCACGTAGTAGCAGATACAATAGGGGTTTTCCATTACCCAAAACTCTGAAGCCCTAAAGTTTAAAATAAAATTATCTTGCTTCAAAAGAAAGTGTCTCTTAAATCCTACTTGTGAAAATCTTTTCCTCTACTAATAAGAACTTGGAGGAATTAACAAACCCTTTTAATCTATGGCAATGAAGTAACTTCTGCAGTTAAGAGGAATGATTCTTCAGTAAAATCAAGATTCTATAAAAGTGTGAACTCATGCAGTGTTGCGGTTCCGGTCGCGACCCTCGCAACCGGACCCTTACCTTCTCCTGGCGAGAGAGACACCGGCTGGACCGCGGATCCCCGGGCCTGCTTGGGCCTACATCACAGCGTCCCCTCAAGGGAGACACTGCTGAACGTTGTGGTAACCCCGCCCCTTAGGCTCGCACGCAGAGGGAACCCTTTTAAAGGGCCTCTGGCATGAAGAGCAGAGCCGGCCCCCTCGCTGACATCAGACGCCGAGGGAGATTTAAACTCGGCGTCTGACCCCAGTTCCTCCCCTTTACAATGCGGTCGACTCGTCGGAGTGAAGAGTTGCTGTCCTGATCCTGATCCCGCCTGATCCTGATTTTGCCTGCCTACCTGCATGTTCCTGCCTGCCTGGTCCACCTTTCTGTTCCAGTCCGTGGTGTGGAACCAACCTTCAGAGTGTCTTCTGGTCTTGATCCTGGTCTGTTCTCGCGTCTACGTCTTCAGCTGCCTGCCTTGATCCTGGTCTGTTCTCTCATCTACATCTTCAGCTGCCTGCCCTGAACCAGGTTTGTTCCCCTCGTTCCCGTCTCTAGCCGTTCTCCTAAGTCCCAGCGGCCTGGGTCCCTATGGGCTCCTCCCGGGGGGGACCGCAGGCTTCCAGGGCGAAGCCACCTAAGTCCCAGCGGTCCGGGCCTCCACAGGACCCGCCTGGAGGGGTCACGGACTTTCAGGGTGAAGATCGTCGGCCTTCAGCAGCGGCACCGCCTTCCGACCTATTCCATCTGTGGAGAACCCCTTCTTTGCCGGTCGGACCAAGGATCCACTTTCTGACTCACAACATGCGGCTGTATGAAGTCATCTTATTTCCATATTTATTATGCCTAAATCAGGATTTCTCAAAAGAACATTAACTATTGATTTTCCATTCAATATTATCTACTTCTAAAGAGAATTTCCAACTAAGGATGAATCGTCTTAAAAAAGAAATTTAAAATAACTGCATTAGTTTACTGTTTGGTCTCTAATCACAAAGAAGCATAGAATTACCTCTTCCTCTACAGAGTGATAATACACACCAATGAATGCTTCTAATTTGCAAATGTTACTTCTATGAATAAGCCAGAGTATAGAGAAGAATGATCTGAAAGAGTTAAATAAGCTCACGGGAATTTATTTTAAAATCCCATGTGGTCTTAATTAATAGTAAAGAAGATAATTAGTAAAGCATGGAATAACCCTCAAGATAGTTTGTTAAGTTGGTTCATATCATCAAATGTCCTCAAATTAGGCACTGCAGTGTGAACATTTTTGGAAATAATTGCATCTTGGCCTCCTGCCATGGTAGGTCCTCTCCCCTGGATCTCAGTTGCAAAAATGTTTATCAGTGGCTTTTCAACTGAAAAGCCTTGAAATACAAGCAAATAAAGCAAAACAGTCAAATTTATTTTAGAATCTTCATAAAGTATATCCATGAAGGAGGGATAGAGAATTGGCAGTGCTGTGCCTGGTCCTGCTGCAGACCTGGGTTCGACTATTGAGTCTGACTTCTGTTTCTCAAGTCAGTTGGGGATCAGGTTTCTGCAGAGGCAGCATTCACAGCCCCATAGGGGAGGGAGTTTCAACTGCTGGGAAATGGCCATACCCTGTGGCTAAACTCAGGGTATGTGCATACTAGGTTCCAGAAGGCATTGTGGTCTGTATTCACTTGGTCAAGAAATGTTGTGGCAATAGTTGGTCTAGATGTGGGGGAAGATTTATAAAATCAGGAGAAACACTGGTTATTGACAAATTAAGATTCATGTTGCTGGTTCTGCCATGTGATAACAAAAAAAGTATAATAATGAAGGCACCTTGAATATCATGAGCTTGAAGAGACCATATTATTTTAAATGGCTTTTATTTATTGATTTATATTCAGATTTTCGGCACTTCAAAGTGTACATCAAAGCAGATTACATTCAGGTACTATAGGTAATTATCTATCTCCACAGGGCTTACAATCTAATTTTGTGCCTATTTGATTAGGGGCAAAATAAGAGAAAAGTTGCAATAAATCAAGCCCTAAGAACCCTACAAATTACAGCAAACTGAAAAGATTTAAAAAAAAATAAAAAAAAAGAAGAATCTTCTTGTATGAACAAAAAAAGATAATCACTGATGTGGACTTTGCTTTACTATATTTTTTTGTTGACAGGATACACCAAAAGGCAGCAACAGGAAATTATCTGAGAAAAGTAGAAATTTATGGTTCAACGAAGTAGCTACAGGGGAAGAATTCAGAAAATCCTGCTGGTGTTGAGAGAAGAGACAATATCATCAGGAGGATTTTGAATTCTTTGCTGGATCCATATGGAAATGTTCACAAATGGTTTGCATTATAATTTCTAAAATGCTTTCATTGAATCAAGCCTCTATCAATAAAGCTCAGGGCAATAAAGCCAAGACTCAGCTTCCTGACTATATATATGGCTGCTCTGACTGCCAAGTAATATCTGCTTGGATTATTTGCTTTACAACAGATTTTTCACACATTCAGTACCGCATGAGGAGCTAAGATCCTCAGCATGGTTCTTTCTTGAACCGGTAGTAATAGACATTGACTAGCCTATTGTCTGATAATGGAAGTTTTTGACAGAATCATCTCAAACTTTGTACTCCATTGAAGTTACCTTTATGACCAAAAGGCCATTTTAATGGTCTTCACAACTCAGCCTTAAATTTGCTTAATGCTTCTATGCATCTCTGGATGTGAAATACAGTTGTATTATAATGCTGCATGTTGTCAGGATAATTATGGAATACGAGTTTTGCCCATAAATTAATGGGAAATCAAGTATTTACAAAGTGTTATACATTTACAAATATTATTGTATATAATAAGCAAAACAAGATTTTGCTCTTCCCCCCCCCCCCCCAGTATAGAAAGAACAATGGTTTCTATTGTGTTTGCTATTACCAGCTATCCTTGTCCAGTGAAAACAGTAACCATGCTCTTTGGCAGCGTTTCAGGAGCAAAGGAAGATGTCTGATGATGATCCAAGAGACTACCTGCTGGAGCATGAAAGCAAAGACAAGCTTTGGGGGCAAAGGGTCGGGTGCCAACTGGTCTGCTGAGCTAAACTTCATTATATGATTCAGATTCCTGCAGCTCAACAAAGAGCCTGTCTTCAAGTAATTTATTTCTGCTGAACTTAGCAGCAGCGTATTATGTGAATAAAAAGCTACATAAACTACATTTCTAATGAAATACTTCATTGCACTTTCTGTGCAGCTAACCCATATGTGCTAATAGGTAATTAACTTTTTCCCATAATTTTGCATCTCATTAGCATGATTTGTGTGTGTAAACTTGCAAAAGAAAATGTATGCATGCAAACAGCACCATTAGCAAGCGACTACCTAGTTTACACAGGCTAACGGCATGTTAGGAAAACACCTGGAGTTCAGAACAGGAGTCCTATGCTTTAGAGCAGCAACTGGAAACAGTATAAAAGAAGATTGCTTCCCAGACCCTTTAAGGCCAAACCCCTGGGCACTGGGGATTGGCTAGAGATCAATCAAAAGTGTTTATTGGGAAGCAGAAAGCTGTTTGCAGCAACCTGAAGGCTAAACTGCCCTCCTGCTACTGAACTTCCTACACGCAGAATCTCTATTACCAAGCTTCCAGTTCTGACTCATTACTAGTTTCTTCCTTCAACTTGATTTCTAACCTTGGTTCCTGACCTGAAATTCTAGCTCATTACTCGTGCCTGCTTCAGTTGTGATTTGCTTTCAGACTCTGGTTCCAAGACTATCACTCCAGCTCACTTCAGGCTCCTGTTCCTGCTCTGTAAATTGCAGATTCCCCGACAGTTCCCAGCCTGTCCTGTACCCTACCTCCACATATAAGTTTGGGGTTTGGGTCTGCTCTGAGCCCCATAAGTACCTAAGGGGCAAGAATCTGATATAGTACTTTATGCACTCATGCCAATGTTTGTGTGTTAAAGCTCACGTCAGTAAATTGGCTTCTAAATTAGGATTTCTCAATCACAGTTTTATGAACCACACACAACTATTCACTGACCTGAAAGCGGGTCTTTTAGTCTACAGTATTAAAAAAGACCCACAATAAAATAAAGCTTGTACCCATATTATAAGCCTAAGTAAAAAAAAATATATATACATATATATATAGCAATCCTAATATTAGGTAATATTACTATCTCTTCTTGTGCCTATTTAATAATAACAACCATAAACACTCTTTACAGAGTGGAATAAAAGCACAATTGGTTCTTACTGATATTGACTTTATTTCATTTCTATATCAAAAATTATAACAATTATAATAAATTCAATCTATCATAAAATAACACAACTGATTTCTATATCACTAAAATCACCATCCATTCATCCTCAACCACACCACTCTCATTTTTTGTATAATGTATGCAAAATAGAATGTATGCAAAATAGAAATTACATCATGTTTGCTTAGAATGTTATACTCATAAACATTTATATAATTTTAAGCAACTTGATATAACTCATCTTAATATTTACACATTATTATCAAAATACATGTTACCAGTTTCACCATTAAACCACTGTAAATGATCACGAAGTGCTTGACACTAATGTTATTCTTATCAATTTGGATCTAATATATATATATATATATATATATATATATATATATATTAAAGACTAAGTCAATCTACAGTGTTGGATGTCATTCACAGTAATGTATTTGCACAGTAATGTATTTGTAACTCTTTCTTGGGGAATGATGCTCATTCCAAAAGGCTATAAAATAATTTCTAGCTTCTCAGTCCTTTCCCTCATTCTTTTGTTTCCCAGGGGAGAATTCTTCTTTATGGGGGGGAAGGATTACGTTCTGGGCCCAGGAATTGGAAACCTTCTGTGCGTGTGAATGTTACCTTTGGGACAGGTACCTGGACAAAACAGGCAGGACACAATGGATGGGTGTTCAAAATAATATTTACTGATATTGATTGTAAGAAAATCAATCAGTTGAATAAATAAAATGTCCAAATACATCTAGATTCCTTGTCTTTGGATACTTAATGTATCCCTCTGTGGAAGTGTCCCTTTCTATTGAAACTTGGAACTTGTAATCTATGCATGAGGTGGAATGAATGTCTGTCCTAAGGGGCTGGGATATCTTAACCAGGGCGGATGTCCCTTTTCTCAACAGAACTTGATTCCAGAAGGGCACGCCTGATTTTCACCTGCCTGTGTCCCATACCCCAGGGAGAAAACTCCAGTTGGATGTCTCCTGATGGTCTTCTTTTCCAACTTCTCTTCAAAAGGTCACTGACCCTCCCGAAGGGCCAATTCTGGAACAGATATCACCAACCAGATATGGACAAGGAAGGCGGCAGAAAAAATACATCCTTCCCAAAAAGGAAAATGTAATCTGGCAAAAACAAACAATCTAATTCACAGGTCTCTGCAACCTCCTCTTATAGGGGTGAAGGGGTGTACAGATTCCCTCCTGCACCTCTGGAGAGGGGATTACAGCCTCCCAGAAGGTGCAGGTCAAAACAGCAAAAATCCTAATCCTCTAAATCCCTCTTCCCTCCAGGCTTTCACCAAGACTGGCAGGTGAGGGCAGTGCCTCTCCCTTCTTTGCTAAGCTGGGGCCTAACTTTGGAGAGCACACTGAGCAAACATCTTTCCTCTTTGAAAACAAAGCTACACTGCCTCTTATTCACATGGTCTAACCCCACCCCATGCTAACAAACTGCTTATTCCTGCAAGCCTTTGGGGGAAGTACAGTATTGAATAGCATAGCCTATGACAGAGATGGACTAAAATGAAGGGCTGGGGACTAGGGCCATCGGTGGAGACCTCATAGTCTGTACATATTACTAAGCAGATGATTCACTAAGGTGCCATAACACTGATGGAGGTTAACAAACATTATTTAATAAATTGGTCCACTGGAAATAATAGGCCCAGCAGAAAATAACGTGCGTTAATTCTTACTGCAGGTTACCACACCTTAGTAAAAAAGCTCTATGATGCCATAGGGGTTCCCGGCGCGTGCATATGGAAGCGATGATTTTATAACATGCGTGCATCGGCGTGCGCATATTATAAAATACGGTTCCTGCGCACACATATGTGCCAGATTTTAATATCCGCGTGCTTATGTGCAGGTGGGTCGCGACTTGTGTGTGCAGGGGGGAATTTTAAAAAACAACGCATGGCGACATGAGTAGGCCTACCCCACTTCCTTCCAATTAAGGAGTGGACTGGGAGGGAACTTCCCTATCCCCTTAAATACATTTCCTATCTTTTCTCCTCTCCTCCCCGACCCCTAACTCCTATCTAGCTATCCCCAATTTTTTTGTTTTAATACTTACTGCTACTTCGGAGCAGAAGTAACTTCCATGCGCCGGCCGGCTTCCGGCACATGCTTCCCCAGGACAGCGTCTAATGGTGCTGTACCAGCCAGCCCCTGCCCCGCGGCCCAGTCCACCCATACCCTGCCCCCAGCCTATCTCTTTTTGATCTGCCAGCACTTCTGCATATACCAGCAGATAGGCGCATGGCCAGGCCGATTCTAAAATGCGCACACATGACTGGCCACGCGTGTATTTGCTGGATTTTACGTGTGCTGGCGTTTGAAAATTTGGGCGATATTGAGTAACCAGGAGAGCAGGAAAGTTATCTTGGCAACTTTACCATGATATTGAATGGAACATATCCAGGTAAGTGCTCTGCTAAATATACCCATATGACTTTAGGATAGCGTTTTCTCCTACCAGACTTACCTGAGTAAGTTCATCTGGCTATAGCTGAATATTCCAAAAGAAATCTACCACACTAGGTGATATTCTATAAACAATACAAAACTGGACAAGATCCAATCACGTAATTCTACATATAAGTGTACTTTCATTACTCCACTTGCATTGCTTTCAATGTTAAATGTTCCTAACTGTTTTTCAAAGCTTCAAGCTCATACTTAAAGCACCTTCATAATATTTTTAGGCAGGGTTTGTTGGTTTCATATAACTATGATTGCCCCACAGCAATAATAGATCATAGGTCTTATAATCATTAACCTCCTGCCTTGTGAATTATTTATGTGCACAGTTTCAAGTGAATGGCAGTGAAAATCAACTTAAATCTCTACTACATCTCCTGGACGATTGTTACCCAAACGGCTTACTGTCCCAACGTGCCACTTTTCAAACAAGAAGTCCTTCCTCAGGGGATATCCAACTATATTAAAGTCCATGAGTCTTTCTCCAACGATGAATCTCCTCATGCAATTCCTCCATCAATCTGACCAGATGTTTGATGCCGGTGCCATTCAATGTCACATCACTCATGATCTCACATATTTATACGTCGTCAGATAACAAAACTAACCAATAAAACCGCTGCAATAAACCACCAATTGAAACCCCCCGTCGTTGCTACCCACTAGCAAACACATTTATATCAATATAATGCAAGATTGAGTTCTTCATTCATACCCCTCGGAGACGAGGAGTTTAATGTGTAGATCCAAAAAGCTTCATGATAGTTGAGCCGAGACTCCAGATCACCCCCACCAATTGAATTATAAATCTGATCGATTATAGTCCACTTCAACTCCAAAAAATCATGTTCTGCATCTAATAAATATTGTACCATTGGTGCTGTTGTCTTACCTGTATTAAATCGCGATTTGTGTTCTACCAATCTAACTTTTAAAGATTGTGTGGTGCGCCCCACGTAAATCTTCGGACATGGGCAAAGTATGGCATAGATGACATTAGTTGAATTACACTCAGTACGCGATCCCATCGTGGGTTCTATTCCTTGCCTGTAATAGTCTGTTTGCACAAACCACATTGTCCTCATTCATAATGTCCTTATTGACTAGTAGGGTGCATTTGATTAACCACTTGTGCATGAACTACTTTATCCCGAATATTTATACTCCTGGTAGTAGCTATCAATATCTCATGGAGTGCTAGTACATGCCAGTGTTTTTTTATCGCAGCAGCAATGGTTCCCACTGCTGTAGTTTGTTTTTGAGCACAAATCAATCGAGATTGTTCTTTTGCAGGTTTGTATTGAAGTAACTGCTGTCTGTCACTATATTTAGCATGTTTGTATGCTAGCTGTATGGCTTTATTAGGATACCCTCTAGCATGGAACCTCTCCTTATGTATCTTCGCTTCTTTTTAGAATTCTAATGTGTTGGAACAAATCCTCCTGATCCGGAAAAACTGACTAACCGGTAGTCCCATTTTAAAACTCCGGGCATGATAACTGTGAAATTTCAAAAGGTTGTTCCTATCAGTTGGTTTGCGATACACTGTGGTTTGAAATTGACCATTATTTAATGACAAACTGCCATGTCCAAAAACAAAACTTTGTAATCTGAGTAATGCGATGTGAATTGTAGATGACTATCTACTGTATTAATCCATAGGAGGAAATCCTTAAATTGTACTTCTGAACTGGACCATACCATGACAATATCATCTATAAATCGAAAACATCCTTCTATATGCTCCCACCATGCTTAAGGATAGATGAATCGTTCCTCAAAATCAATGGCCTGCCCCTTACTAGCTTCTGACTTTCCACTTGGGTCAAGTGGGTTTCTTGTAAACAAGCTACAGTGGGGGTGCATTTTTGTAATTGATGCAGGACCTTCTGCCATTTGATGGGGGAGCCCAGCCTGTTTACATTGCACAAGATAATCCTCACTGTGTCACCCATCTTAGCATTAAAGAGTGGAACAAGAGAGTAGAGTAACTCACCACTTGATGGTACAAAAACCACTGCCAGTTTCTCCACCAACTGCCTAGGTAATAGATATGCATTCATAGGTGTTCCCTTGAGAGAAGATTATATGATACCCCCCAGGGTAATGTACCAAGTCCTCCACCGTGCAACCATTCCCAACCTTGGTCGATAACTAAGATACTCTCTCACATTCACAGATCTCCCCCACTCAGATAAGCAAAATGTACACAAGTCACATACAGAACAAAATATAGATAGGTAAACATCCCCACCAACCAACCTGCTCCCCCTCCCTCCCATCCTCCCCCTATCTCATCAGAAACTGCAGAAACCCCATGAAACTGGGGTGGGAAGTCACGTACTCAATGCGGTCAGGTGCCACGCCCCAAATGTATTAAAGGGTAAAAAAAGAAAGAAAAAAGAAAAAAAACCCTCTCAGTTCCTTGCTCAACACGCTTGATAACAGGTAATCAGCAACATAAAATAAAATAAATCGGCTGAAATTATAAAATTAATATTGCCAATGTGACAAAGCCCAAAAAGTAAATGGTCAGTTCCTTGTGGTGGTATGGCATAGCCTGTGAAGTAGTAACATCCAACAGCATTAAGGAAATGGTTGGGATACTCAGAGGTTGGCTTAATCTCAGCAGAATTATGTCTGTAACCACACAGGTAAGTATCAGTCTCGTAGGTAATGAAAGGGTCCAAAGTAGATCACAGTCGAAGATCTAATTTTACAAACATGAGTTGAATGATCTGTAATCAATCGGTTGTGTATGAGCAGCCGACGAATGATGCCGGTCGAATACCAAAAGCCTTATTTCCACTTCGGTTGGGGACACTGGTAATACACTCCATTGTAAAGAGTTAGTCATAGGCAAGTGAGTCCAGAAACTTTTTTGCCTCCACTACTGAGTCAAAAAATTTAAATCCATCACCGTGCCAAATCTTTAGGTGAGCAGGGAACTGGAGTGAGAACTTAATGTTTCTTAAATAAAGCAGAACAGACCTGGGAGAATCCATGCCGGATGGCTGAAACACGGGCAGAATAATCCTGAAATATTCTTACCCTCGTTGAGTTGTAGGAAAGCTCTTGCATTTTCCAGAAGGCCTGTAAAATGGCCTGCTTGTGTGCGAAATTTAAGATTTTTGCAATCACTATTCGTGGTCTGGGGTCCTGTTCCTTCCGTGGTCCCAGTCTGTGAGCTCTTTCAATTTTTAGTGTAGAGTGGAGATCCGGAAGCTGAAGAGAGTCTGGCAGCCATGATTCTAAAAACAATCTCAAATTCAAATCTGCGATAGATTCTGGAAGGCCGAGGAAACGTAAATTAGATCGCCAGCTTCTATTTTCTAAATCGTCGAGTTTAGAGGACTGTGCCGCCACTTCTTTTTCAAGTGCTAGAATTTTGCCAGCGGTTGCAAGAGCATCGTCTTCCAGCCAGCCATCCGGCCTTCAACTTGTTTGAAGCAGGTGTTTAGGTCTGTCAGTGCGGTTTGGACTTCGGTGATTTGCGCTGAGATGGAGGCAAGTTTAATGTCTAAGGCCTCTATGACAGTGACCTTGAGTTCTTCAGCCACATTCCCGTTCTGGCCCTGGGTACCTGTCGGGTCGGGCACAGTCGCCATCTTGGTGTCGGCTATCTTAGTTTTCTCCTTATCCTTCTTGCCTGTTTTTATTGGCATCCCAGGAGGTGATCGCGGCATATAGTTAGCGATCGACATATAGTCCAGAAAAATGTTGTGTTGGCAGCCAAAAAAGGGTTGGATGCTGCAATGAAAGGGTATTTTTGGAGCATGGCACCCGAAGCTCTAAGGAACACGTCCTCTTCTGCTCACCGCATCACGTGACTGCCTATTTTCTATCTTTTAACCAGTTCTTTTCCTTAAAACAAACAAAACAAAAATTGTCTTTGTTCTACTGAGCCAGCTGGTGGCACTGGTCAAGAGTAGCAGTAAACTATCAGAGAATAATTAGGTAAGAGAAGTTTTTCTTATCAAATGTGTATTTTTTTTGCTAATAAACAGAGTAAACCTAGTAGCTATTGGCGATAAGAATAATTTGGCTCAGTTTCCCCATATGTGTCAATACATGCTAATCTATCTCAAGTTATTCCCTTCCTTTGTCCCTATTGCCATTATCCTCTTTGTTCAAAGGATACTTGCATTCCTTCACATTTTATTTAGCAACATCTCAGTTGGTAAGCTATTCAAAGCATCTATTATCCCAACAGTAAATAAGCATTTCTTTTATTTAGTTTAAATTCTTTATTGAGTTTTTGTTTTGAAAATAGTGAACAGGTAAATAATATACAAATAATGCAGAGTCCATGAAGATAGACCAAAATAAACCGACACCTAATTTACAACACTGTAATATACAGAGACATATCTACGGTAATTCACAGTAATAATAGCATAAATCTCCAATGGTTAAAGGTACTAAAACTCTATAAGAAAAAATTAGAAAAGGGCATCGGATAACTCAAACTCTGAGAGGGCAAAGAAGAAAAGGGGAGATAAAGGTTTAAGGAAGAGAAGAAAAAGTGAAGAGAAAGAGAAAAAGAGAAAGAAGAAGAGGGAAATAGGAGTACAAGATAAGAGAAAAAGAGCCAAGGCTGTCTAGCTCTATATGTTCATTAGAAAGGAACATCCGCCATATTATTTATTTATTTATTTATTTATTTAAATTCTTTTAATATACCGATGCTCAAGACCAGGTCTTATCGTACCGGTTTACAATGAACTAGGGGGAAAAAACCAGTTAACAATGGAAGCAAGAAATTACATTATAACAGGGAATGTGGAACTTGGTTGTTAGAGAAAAGGATAGGTTAAACAATTTCTAACTGGAGAAACAAAGCAAATAAGCAGAAACGTGAGTGTTTACATGGTAAGCATTATATACAAAATTACGTGGTGTGTAATATAAGGCAAGTTATATTAAAGTGCAGTTAGCCGAGAAATAGTTCCTTTTTTGAGTTGCTGAAGGAGGCCGCAACCGCGGGGTATGTAACTGTGGGGGTGATCCTGCGGTTTCTTCAGGGGTATGCTTGGGCGAACAGCCAAGTTTTTAATTTTTTTCTGAAGGTGATATGGCAATGTTCCTGGCGGAGATCTGGCGGAAGAGAGTTCCAGTGATGCGGACCGGCAGTTGATAGAGCACGTTTTTCAATGGTGTTGTGGAGAATGGACTTTTTTGGGGGAACCTGGAGGGAATCTCTGTATGCAGATCTGGTGGGTCTTGCAGAGGCGTGTGGTTTGAGGGGTATGGTAAGCTGGAGCGAGGATTCCTGAAATAAGGTTTTGTGGATAATAGTAAGTGTCTTGAAGAGAATTCTGTGGCGAATGGGTAGCCAGTGGAGTATTTTTAGAATCGGGGTGATGTGGTCCATTCGGCGAGAGTTTGTGAGGATCCTGGCTGCAGCGTTTGCAGCATTTGAAGAGGTTTGGTAGAAGAGGCCGGGAGACCTAGCAACAAAGCATTACAATAGTCAATCTTTGAGAATAGTATGGCTTGAAGGACCGAACGGTAGTCGTGGAAGTGTAAAAGAGGTCTTAACTGTTTTAGTACCTGTAGTTTATAAAAACCTTCTTTGGTGGTGTTGTTGATGAATTTTTTGAGGTTCATTCTGGAGTCTAGGAATGCCCCCAGGTTTCTCACTTGACTTGTTAGTGGTGTGTTGGTATTGAAGGCTAGCGGGTTATTATCATTAGGGGAAATGATTAGCAGTTCGGTCTTGGACGTATTGAGTACGAGGCATAGACTTGTGAGAAGGAGGTTGATGGTGTGGAGGCAGCTATTCCAGTAGTTTAGGGTGTCTGAAACTGGATCCTTGATGGGGATTAGGATCTGCACATCGTCTGCATAGATGAAGTATGTGAGGTTGAGATTATTGAGGAGTTGGCATAGGGGGAGAAGATATATGTTGAATAGGGTCGGCGAGAGAGAGGAACCCTGGGGAACTCCTTGTTTGGCAGCTACAGGGTGAGACTCTTTGTTGATTATTTTAACTTTATAGTATCTGTCGCTTAGAAAGGATTTTAACCAGAGGAGTGCAGCCCCTGAAATGCCTATTTCCATCAGACGGTTGATGAGGATTGTGTGGTTAACTGTGTCGAACGCTGCCGAGATGTCTAGCAGGGCTAGTAAGTATGATTGACCTTTGTCGAGACCCAACAGGATGTTGTCCGTTAATGAGAGAAGGAGAGATTCTGTATTTCTGCATTTCCTGAAACCGAATTGCGATGGATATAGTATGTTGTGGGATTCGAGGTAGTCAGTGAGTCTGGTATTGACCAGCTTCTCCATTAGCTTGGCTATGAAAGGTAGGTTAGCGATAGGGCGAAAATTTGTGGGGTTAGATGGGTCCAAGTTGGGTTTTTTTAGTAATGGTTTCAGCGAGGCTGTTTTTAAAGCATCCGGGACAGTACCGTTTGAGAGTGAACAGTTTATGATGTCGGCCAAAGGTTTGGCGATGATGTTAGGGATTGTGAGAAGGAGTTTGGTCGGGATTTGGTCTATAGGGTGCGAAGAGGGCTTCATTTTCTTGATGATAGATTCTATTTCCAGGGATGATGTAGTATCAAAAGATTCTAGAGACCATTTGTGTGTCAGTGGGGCATGGTTTTGGTCAGGAGGAGGCTGGGAGTTGGGAATGGGGTTGGAAGATAGTAGCGGGATAAGTAAATTTTTTATTTTGTTGTCGAAGAAGACTGCCAGCTCGGAGGATTTGTTTTGTGCTTCTTCTTCCGGGATGGCTGGAGGAATAGGGGTGGTGAGTGTGGCAACATATGAGAAGAGAGTTTTTGGGTCATACAGGAAGCCGTGTATTTTTTTGGCGTAGAAGTCCCTTTTGGTACGAAGAATAGTGGCCCTATAGTAGCTCATTGTGGTTTTGTAGGAGGCCCGTGCAGTGGTGGTGGGATTCTTCCGCCATTGTTGTTCTTTGTGTTGAAGGCTTTGTTTAAGTGTTCTTAATTCTGATGAGAACCAGGGTTTTTTTGTTAGTACGGGCAGGATTAATATGTTTGGATGTCAAGGGGCATAATTTATCAGCTGCTGCGTGGGTGATAGTTAACCAGGAGTTCATGGCGGTGTCCGCATTTGTGAGGTCCAGGTTAGTTAGTTCCTTGGTGAGCGTGTTGCTGAGAGCATCCATGGAGCATGTTTTTCTAAATTGGATCGTGGATTTGGTGTTGTTGGTGGTGGGTTTTTTCTTTATGGATATTTCAGTTTCAATAATCGAGTGATCTGACCAAGGGATGGGGGTGCAGGTAGGAGGATAAGTGGTCAAGATCTGGTCATTCGTAAATATTAAATCTAGCGTGTGTCCTGCTTTGTGCGTGGGTTTGTTAATGATTTGTTTGAAGCCCATGGCCATGAAGGAGGAGAGGAGGGCTTCGCAGTTGGCTGAAGGGGATGGGGAATCAACATGAATGTTGAAGTCTCCTAGCAGGATCGCTGGTGCGTTGGTATTGATGTGTTTGGCTACAAGTTCTATGAGAGGCGATGGGTCGGAGTCTAGGAGCCCAGGCGGGGCATAGATGAGGCAGATTTGGAGTTGAGTGGATTTAAATAGCCCGATTTCGAGTTTGGTTGAAGTTTTAATTGAGTGCTGGGTTAGTCTTAATTCTTTTTTTGCAGCTAGCAGTAATCCTCCCCCTCTTTTTTTAGTTCTGGTGATGGAGAAGAAGTCGTATAGCTGAGTTGGTAATTGGTTGATTAGAGGTGTGTCTGTGTTTTTCAACCATGTTTCAGTTATAGCACACAGGTCCGGTTGAGTGTCCAGTAGGTAGTCGTTGAGCAAATGGGATTTTTTTGACAAAGATTGGGAGTTGAGGAGGGTTAGTGTGATTAAGGATAGACCAAGGAATTGGTTTAGAGGAGAAATCATAATGGGGATCAGGGATCTCTTAGTACGTTGTGTCTTGGGTAAGGGTGAATTAACTCTGTTGAGGAATGAGTGCGGAATGATAGGGATGGGGAGGGTTTGCATCATGTTGATTAACTGGTGAGGCTGGATGACTGTTGGAGCGGCTGGATGCCTGTTGGTGAGGCTGGATGCCTGTTGGTGAGGCTGGATGACTGCTGGTGAGGCTGGATGACTGCTGGTGAGGCTGGATGACTGTTGGAGCGGCTGGATGCCTGTTGGTGAGGCTGGATGACTGCTGGTGAGGCTGGATGACTGCTGGTGAGGCTGGATGACTGTTGGAGCGGCTGGATGCCTGTTGGTGAGGCTGGATGCCTGTTGGTGAGGCTAGAGAACTGCTGGAGAAATGAGCGAGGGAGGAGAGGGTGGGTGCGTGATTGTGGGGAGCTGTGGCCGGTGCGTTTAGGTTACTAGAGGGAGGGATATCGGTGGATGATAAGCGTGGGGTGGCTTCTTCTGTGATCTGGTGCACACTAAGGGGCACACAAAGGGGCAGGCCCCTTTGTCGCGCTCCTTAGGCGCGAGACGCCTGGGTGGGTCTTGAGCCCTTTAAGGGCACTTTAGATGACGTCGGGAGGTGGGCGGGCTTACCGCGTGTCCCTCCTGCGCTGGGCCGGTTCGGGGCTCCTGCTCTTTTTTTTCTCCGCGGGCCGCTAGCCGCGCGGGAGGCCGAGGTCTTGTCTGCCTCCCCTGACCCCGATGGGTCCACGCCGATCGCGCGGGGAGGGTGGCCAGCCAGGAAATGGCCGGCCTGGGAGCGTCTTGAGCCCTTTAAGGGCACTTTAGATGACGTCGGGAGGTGGGCGGGCTTACCGCGTGTCCCTCCTGCGCTGGGCCGGTTCGGGGCTCCTGCTCTTTTTTTTCTCCGCGGGCCGCTAGCCGCGCGGGAGGCCGAGGTCTTGTCTGCCTCCCCTGACCCCGATGGGTCCACGCCGATCGCGCGGGGAGGGTGGCCAGCCAGGAAATGGCCGGCCTGGGAGCGTCTTGAGCCCTTTAAGGGCACTTTAGATGACGTCGGGAGGTGGGCGGGCTTACCGCGTGTCCCTCCTGCGCTGGGCCGGTTCGGGGCTCCTGCTCTTTTTTTTCTCCGCGGGCCGCTAGGCGCGCGGGAGGCCGAGGTCTTGTCTGCCTCCCCTGACCCCGATGGGTCCACGCCGATCGCGCGGGGAGGGTGGCCAGCCAGGAAATGGCCGGCCTGGGAGCGTCTTGAGCCCTTTAAGGGCACTTTAGATGACGTCGGGAGGTGGGCGGGCTTACCGCGTGTCCCTCCTGCGCTGGGCCGGTTCGGGGCTCCTGCTCTTTTTTTTCTCCGCGGGCCGCTAGCCGCGCGGGAGGCCGAGGTCTTGTCTGCCTCCCCTGACCCCGATGGGTCCACGCCGATCGCGCGGGGAGGGTGGCCAGCCAGGAAATGGCCGGCCTGGGAGCGTCTTGAGCCCTTTAAGGGCACTTTAGATGACGTCGGGAGGTGGGCGGGCTTACCGCGTGTCCCTCCTGCGCTGGGCCGGTTCGGGGCTCCTGCTCTTTTTTTTCTCCGCGGGCCGCTAGCCGCGCGGGAGGCCGAGGTCTTGTCTGCCTCCCCTGACCCCGATGGGTCCACGTCGATCGCGCGGGGAGGGTGGCCAGCCAGGAAATATTAGCAACCACATACTCATCTAAGGGTTTCCACACTTGAGCCCAGGAGGCTAACCTGTTGAATTTAATTGCCATTGCTTTTTCATATTTATAAAAAAGACATACAGAATTCCACCACCAAGGGTAGGAGAGCAAATCACTACGCTTCCAGTTTGAAAATATCGTGTGCAGAGCGACTGTGAACAGAAAATCCATCAGTTTCCTATGTGGGAGAGATAATTGTAATGAGGAATTGGCACCTCTAAGGAAAACCATGGTATATGTAAGGGGTTGGTTCAGAGAAAGAATTATGGATATAGTATGCCAAATTTGGTTCCAGAAATTCCTGACATATGAGCAATAGAAAAGCATATGCTCCAATGTGGCCTTGGGCTCAGAGCAGGACCAACATTTATGGGAATCGAGTAGGCCAGCACGGTGTAGTCACCACGGGGTCCATAAGGCTCTATGCATTAAGAAAAAAGAAGACTGCATCAAACTGGAAGATAATGAAATGCAGTTAGTTATAGACCAAAGATGTTTCCATTCAGTGTTTGCAATAGTAACATTTGTCTCTCTTGACCAGATAGGATATAAACAGGAATGAAGCTTACCAGCTGAAGCAGAATTGATAATTTTATATAATTTGGAGGCTAGATGACTTCTGGGGCCATGTTCCTGAAAAACTTGTAGTAAGTAAGGAGAAGTGTTGAAGGAGGCGGACTTGTAGACAGAAGAAGAGAGAACACTCCTCAATTGGAGCCAGGCATAAAATTGAGAGGCCGGTAACCCAAACTCCTGTTGGAGTCTAGAGTAAGGCAAAATTTTTGCATCTTCTAAAATGGAGGAAAGAAACCAAATGCCTTTCGTGTGCCATTTCGGCCAGTTAAGGGGATGGCCATTTATAGTCAGTAGTGTATTATTCCAAATAGGGGCCATGTTAGAATAATTCCAAGAAGGCATCTGTTCTGACCGAATGGAATTGAAAAACAGAAACGTTTTGTGCAAAGAATGCAATATAGGATTAGAAGCAATTGATGCTGTAATCCGAGTGCCAGGAAGATAGGAAAGTGGAAAGGGGTATAGAAGAGAGCGCTCTAAGGGCAACCATCTAGGTTGGTCCCACGGGTCAATGGTGTTAGTATAATGATGATAAGCTTGCTGCAATATAAAAGCTTGATGATAGCCATAAAAATTAGGGAAATTAACTCCCCCTTCCATTTTGGTAAGTTTTAATTTGGACAAGGCAATCCTCGGTGACTTATTCTTCCATAAAAAGGAGGATAGAATCCGATCCACCTTCTTATAGAAATTGCTAGAAAAAAAAATGGGTAGCATAGACAGAGAATAAGTGATTTTGGGAGCTATAACCATTTTAATGGTGTCTAGTCGACCCCACCATGATAGGTGTAGGGGAGACCAAGTAATGGTCAAATCCTCTAGTGTTTGGAGTATGCGGGATTCAGCATTGGACAGTGTTAAGGAAGGGTCCGAATGAAAATATATGCCCAGGTATTTAAGGCTTTGGGACACCTTTTGTATAGCAGATTTTGTAAGATCAATCATGGATCCCAGAGTGTTAAGAGGCAGGATTTCGGTCTTGTGCCAGTTAATTTTATAGCCCGATAAGGCCGAGTATGTCGTAATTTGCTGAAGAAGGTGGGGAAGTGAAGACTCAGGCTGAGACAAAAATAACAATACATCGTCTGCATAAGCTGATAGTTTATATTCCTCAGAACCAATGAGCACACCTTTAATCAAAGGATTCTGCCTTATAGCAATAAGAAGAGGTTCCAAAGCCAGGTTGAAAAGCAACGGTGAGAGGGGGCAACCTTGCCGCGTTCCTCTATATAAAGAAAAAAAAGGGGATCTACGATTATTAATATAGAGGAAAGCATTGGGGGAATGATATAAAAGCCGAATCCAGGATAAAAAATTAGGGCCAAATCCGAATTTGTGGAGAGTAGAGAAAAGAAATGGCCATTCAACGCGATCAAAAGCTTTTTCCACGTCTAAGGAAACTGCAATAACTGGTGAGGGGGCAGAAAAAACAGCTTCATGAATGTGAAGGAAGAGTCTGGTGTTATTAGCGATTAGCCTATGTTTTATAAATCCGGACTGGTCTGGGTGGATTAGATGAGACATAAGTTTAGACAATCTAGTGGCCAGTATTTTAGTGAATATTTTATAATCTGTATTTAGTAAGGAGATGGGCCGGTAGTTGCCCACCTCAGTTGCATCTCTCCCCGGCTTCGGAAGAACCACAATACAAGCTGTTGAAAATGAAGCATATGATTGCGGTTGAACCGGGGCTGAAGAATAGTATTGCTGAAGATGGGGAATAAGTTCCGTACTAAAGGCTTTATAAAAATCCGTAGTGAAGCCATCAGGGCCAGGGGCTTTTCCAGTAGAGAGAGCTTTGATGGTGAGATCAATTTCCTGAGAAGTGATTGGGGAATCCAGATCCCGTTGCTGTTGTTCAGATAGTGAAGGATGTGAGAGAGAGGAGAAGAAAGAATGGAAATCTTTCTCTGAAGCATGGGTTTCCGTTTGATATAGCTTGGCATAAAAGTCTCGGAAGGCTTGTAAGATGTCAACATCTTGAGTAATAAATTGATGAGAAGCAGTCTTAATTTTAACGATGCACTTTTTTTCCTCTCTTTTCTTTAAATAAGATGTTAGCAAATGTCCACATTTGTTATTTTCTGCGTAGTATGTAGCTTTATTATGAAAGGCATGAAGACGGACTGATGCACTGAGCAGTTGATTATATTGAAATTTTGCTTTCAATACATTTGTTAAAGAAGCACTAGTCGGATGTCGTATGTGTTCCGCTTCTAAGGAAGCCACAGACCTTTGAAG
Source organism: Rhinatrema bivittatum (assembly GCF_901001135.1). NCBI lineage: Eukaryota > Metazoa > Chordata > Amphibia > Gymnophiona > Rhinatrematidae > Rhinatrema > Rhinatrema bivittatum. The sequence continues at coordinate 242,904,267 of NC_042618.1, forward strand.
GCGAGTTAGGTTAGCTTGATTAGCTTTTCGTTGATGCGCAGAGTAGCTGATAATGTCACCTCTAATAGTGGCCTTGTAGGCGTCCCATAGTGTGGAGAGTGAGATCTCAGGAGTAGAGTTGAGGTGGAAATATTCAGTGGTTTTTTCACGTAGATGAATCAAAAAGTTCGGATCTGATAGGAGTTGAGAATTGAATCTCCATAGCTTGTCAGTTACAGTGGGATGTTGGAGTTCACATTGAAGGATGATTGCCGCATGGTCGGAAACTAAAATAGGAGCAATCGATGCATCGAGAATCTTCGGGATTAAGCTGTTGGAAGCTAGAAAGAAGTCAATACGGGAGTAAGAGGAGTGGGGAGCTGAAAAAAAGGTGTAGTCCTTCTCTGTAGGGTGTAGAAGGCGCCAAGCATCTGCAAGTCCGAGAGAAGACATTAAATGTTTGAGAGTCTTGCTAGACTTAGAAGTAGTGAGACGTGCATTAGACTTCCTATCCATGAAGGGATCTAGGGTTTGATTAAAGTCGCCTCCGACAATAGTCGAGTTAGAATCGTTAGTCAGAAGTTGGGTGAAAGCATCATGGAAGAAAGAGGGGTCATCGATATTTGGAGCGTATAGGTTGAGAAAGGTATGTGGCTCCTTGTGGATTGAGGCTTGAATGAGATTCCATCTGCCGTCCAGATCAGCTGATTGATAGGTGATCACAGCATCTAGTCTTTTGTGGACAAGAATGGCCGTGCCCCGTTTTTTGTGAGCTGCAGGACTGAAGAAAACTTGGCCGACCCATAACTGTTTCAGTTTAAGGGACTCAGCAGATGTTAATCGAGTCTCTTGCAGGAGAGCAATGTCAGTTCGCAGAGATTGTAAATAGGTGAGGATCTTTTTCCTTTTGATGGGGTGCGACAGGCCTTGAACATTTAGGGAAACTACAGTGAAAGAAGCAATTGTGGTAACCATATTGTAAAAAATCCAAGAAGGAGAAAAAAAAAGAAAAGATCCAAAAACGTGTCTATGTAACAAGTAATCTTGCACTCCAGATACTGCTGCAGGGATGGGAGGGGGTAGAGAGTGAGAAAAGGAAAGAAAGAGTAGCAGAAAAGAATATACTAGACGGAGAGAAGGAGAGAAAAGATAGAGAGGAGAAGGGTAGGTAAAAGATGTATCTGAAAAGTTCCAAAGAACAGAAGCACTGCGTGTGCTAAACTTGCAAGTCCCCAAAGGGACAACAGAAATGGGCCTCTAGGCAGACCTCTGGCCAGTCCAAGCGAGCTGTACCGCTCATTAGAATAATAAAATAAAACTGATTCCAACCGGAAAAAAGAAAACTGGTATAGTCAGCGTATATCGCTTCCCCAAACTGCAAACGTAAAAAAAGAAAATAGAGAAAAATAATTGCATGGCAGGAGCACTATCGACCTTCTTTTCAGGTCACCATATCGCTAGAATTGCCAACTGATTGAAGAAAGGTCTCTAAGTCGCAAGGTTGTTGAAAGAGTTTCGTTTGGTTCAGATGCGTGACCCGCATCTGGGCCGGGTAAAGCAGTCCATATTTAGCCCCAATTTGTTGAAGTTTCGGGTTTCGGGCGCAAGGCGAGGAAAGCTTTACGTCGATCTGCAGAGGCTTTAGCCAAATCGGGGACGAAGAGCACAGTGCGACCTTTGTATTGTACTGGCGCTTGCGTTCTGGCGGCCATCAGGATCTGTAAAACCTGTGGGTATCGCAGTAATTTAAATATAATTGGCCTCGGATACTTAGAGTTATGGAGCGGCTTGGAAGGAATCCTGTGTGCCCGCTCGATCTCTAAAGGATATTGAAAATCGAGGCGGAGGCTGTTGGTAATTAGTGTAACAAGGAAACTATTAATATCATTACCTTCATCGCCTTCCGTGATACCGAGCACCCGAATATTATTCCGGCGATTCCTGTTTGATAAATCTTCCATGTTAGCCTGCAAACGCTCCAATCCTGTAACGATTTGGGGAACTGAAGCGGTAGTAATCAATAGGGAAGAGACCTGAGATTCTACGTCATCTAGACGAGAACGGTACGTTTCAAGTTTGTTTGAAATAGTTTGGATTTCCCCTCTAAGCGCATTAGTGGCATCAATATTAACATTGATCAGATCCTTTAATTGCCGCAATTCGGTAAGTACGATATCCGCTGAGGCTATAACTTTTGATGGCGGGGCCTTGTCCGGCGACGGAGGGTCGGCCTTAGTTCTTTTGGTGCCTGCCGACGCTGCAAAGGCCGCTTCTATTTTCCCGACTTTGCTCGACGCCATCGGGAACTACAGTGAGTGAAAAGCAAATTTGATAAAAAAATAGCTATCTGGGGAAGCTGAAAATCCGGAATTTCCGTACTTGTTGATTAGACCAGAGCGGAGCTACAAGCTTAGGCGGCCATTTTGATCGCTGCGCGAGAGCGCCCCATAAATAAGTATTTCTTAACATTTTCTAATCCTTCCTTTCTCTCTTCTAACTTTATGTTATGATTCTGCTGTTCTTGAGCTGCTTTGTCTATAGAAAATGCTACCTTCATTTATTTCACTTAGTCAAATATATAGGAGTCACATGATCATGCTTGGTACCAGAAAGATTCTTTTAGAGCTTTCTGAAAAAAGGCAAAAGCCTTTCACTGCCCATACACATGAGTTCCTACTCTACAGCAGCCCCACAACTCCCCTCACTTCCAGTGAAACCATCAGCCACATTCTTCTTTCTTTGTTGCTGTCTTGCAGAATTAAGAATATTTTGTACTTCTTTTCATCATCATTTCTGTTGGAACTCCTTAAATTGCCTAAATTAGGCTTTTTTTTTGGCCCTTTAGAAGTTTGTTTTTCTTTGTTCTTGCTGAACTGGCCAAAAATGTTTTTCAGTACAACTACTCCATTTGTAGGCTGGTAGTGCCAAGTCTGAAGTTTTGCATCTCTTCAAACCATTGTCTTTTGAGAGGAAAATTCTTCATTTAATTTGCTCATTGATTTTCATTACAATGTCCAAGCAGAAGGCTTGTGAAAACAGAAGATGTCTATAGACAACAATCACAAAGTTTGTGACAATATTAGGGACGAGGCCACTATAACTCCTGTTTTAGGACATCTGCAGTTTGGTTTAGGCCCATTTATAGACTCCAATCTTTTCTTGCTGGTAAACTAAAGTAGAGTTCCTCTTCAACCACTTTTACTATTTTTTTCTGAGGAAAGTTCTAGGAGTGAGAGAAATTTCACTCCCCTCACTTGAGTCTAGATTAGGACTCTGAGTTTTCAATCAAGTAGCTGAAGAGAGTAGGTAATGATCCTTGAGTGGAGGCATCAAAGAATCAGTGCATCTTCTTGCATAGCTCTGAGAACAGTGAGATGCAAAAGATTCCACACTGCCCAACTCAACTATATCTGGAGGTGGCTCTATCTTCCAGGTACAGACACTGCCAAGCCTGCCTCTATAAATCCAGTCTGGAACCTTTGACAATAACCAGAGAGCCTTAGAAGACTTCAATTCCCCTATTAGGATGACTCTGGTGCTTTCATTGGTATTCTTTGAAGTGGAGCTGGATTGGATGATCATTGAAATGTTTGCCTGACATGAGCATGTTGAAATTCCAGCACTGAGCACCTTGACTCCCTTTGGTGTGTCAAATGATAGTCTTTTTAGTACTGAAGACGTGGATGCTGACGTACTTTTGATGCATTGAGTCAATTAAACGAGTTCAGTGCAGAAAGCCTCTTCTGCCCTTCAATCTCATTTAGTCTTGAAAACAAAGGAGTTAGATTTTAGGCTACAGAAGTCTTCAGCTCCAGGGCTGGTTAGTCCTAGATTTCTATTCAACCAGTGTTCTGAGTCCAAGTCAGAAAAACCCTAGATAACTGACAAAGAGGGGTATTGTTTCAAAGAGGAATATTCATCAGGGCACTCATCAAGGCCAGAGGATATAACCCCATCTAAAGCCCTTTCTTTTCCAGACTTTGTATAATGGATGGCTAAGATAGTCTCTTTTGAGTTGCAGATGAAAGATGAGCCCAGGACATCTCTCCTCAGTCTAGTCAAATACTTGGTATCCATAAAAGAGCTGGTGGCAATGAGTGTCCACTTTCTCCTCCAGGATATATAGAAGAGGATGTGGGGGACTTCACACACAGTACTTTCTGTTGATAAGGAAGTGGACACAAATGATCATGTCCAGACATATGAGATGTTTAAGTCCTAGTTACCACACAAAAATGTGGTAGTTGAATCCACCTTAGAAAGATCTAAAAAGTTGAGAAAGTATGCCTCTGTTTCTTCTGGATGTGGTGGTTCTCAGACTTTGGACTTTTTTGGGAAATATTACCAGAATACTATGCAGCAGTCCCTCATAGCATCCTATCAAACTTGCATAATGCTTGCACATAATCCTGGAAGGGGGTCCAGGAATTTACCAAGTTTCTTCTTGTTGAATAGTGTTCTGTCACTTGATGGAAACAGGAATGAAGAATGTGATAAGCATCTAGTTCATACAACTTATGATTCTGAAATGGTTTCACCATGGTTTCTGCCAACAGGCACTCATGGCTAAAGGCGTCAGGCCCTTATGAGAATGTGTAGGAAAGGCTCAGAGATGCCTTACAGTGATATAAATTTCTTTACAGATAAGATCAAGGAAGCAGTGGAGCTCATGAAAGATCACATTTTATGCTTCAGACTCTAGTCACTGTTTCTTCTAAACCTTATCTCTGATGTTTTGCAGTAGACACCCTAGAAAGCTATTGTTTTCCTGAAATGGAATGCTTTCCAGGGTCTACTTGTCTCAGACAACAGAGCTCAATATCTCGCCATCGCAATCATTGAAGCTTTAAGCCTCATATATCCACCTAGTCAAAACCAGAGACTTAGATTGCAAGCTCTCTGGGGACAGGGAAATACCTCAGTACCTGAATGTAATCCACTTTGAAGTGCTGAAAAAAAGTGCAAAAAGCGGAATATAAAAAATCTAAATAAATAAATAAGACTGATTTTGATTGGATTCAGAAGAAATGGAATCCTAATATATATTCCAGAAGACCTCCCTTTAAGGGGGAGGTTGAGGATTTTTATACAGTTGCCTTTGTAATCTCAGATAGCTGAGGCATCCAGATGGTAAAGGAAAGCTATACATTATACTTATTGAGAATTCCTCCAAATTACCCTGCCCAAAAGAGCACTCCATGATGACCTGCTCAGTTTGTAAATCTCCCTCTTATAGGCCACAATATTTGAACCTGTTCTACCACAGGAAAGAGAGCAGGGATTTTACTCTCTGTACTTTCTGGACTCCAGAAAGACAGGTAGATTCCATGCTATTCTAGACCTACCAACCTTGGAGAAATTCCTGAAAGGAAAATGTTCAAATGCTTACTCTAAGCTCTGTGAGAGCTCTGTGACTTTAAGATCTATGAATCTGAGACACTCAGTTTCTCCAACTTTGAAGCATCCTGAGTATCTGCCCCCACTTCCACAAAGAAATCAGATATCCAGGATTCAGAATCCCAGGAATAATTGGGTTACAGTGGGCAATGGTAGAATAAGGCCTGTGATGAAGAAACACCCACTCTCCATGCTGATACCCTTATATAATGCATTTTCTGGATTGAAAAATAAAGAAGCCCAAGTAACAGAATATGAAATGATGTCTGAAAAGGAAGTACTCACCCAAAGCACCCAGAAACCCTTCAACGTGATCAAATGTCATAAAAGAAAGCTACTTCCACTAGGAGATTCAGTCATCAGAGGAACACATTTGGGAACTCATTTTGATGGGGACACAACAGTTAAATGCCTTCCTGGATCCTCAGCTAACAGAAATACAATTATAGAAGAAAGTAAGAACTCTGATATCAATGTTATCATCCATCTGGTTACCAATTACTTTGCTAGAAACAGTGCCCACAAAATACAGGAAAATTTCTAAAATCTAGGGAAAACGATTAGAGACATTGCAAAGACTATTGCCTTTTCAGAAGTATTAACTGTTCATGGAAAAGGAAAGGAAAGGTTATTCCATATAGATAACTTCAAAGTCTGGCTCAAAATCTGGTGTAAAGAATGTGGTTTTGGATACATTGAAGGCTGGGGCTGTGTATGGAGCAATAAAAGATTTTATGGTAAGGATGGCCTACATTTGACAATCAAAACAGAAAATCCAAATTAAAAAAAAATAACCTAAAAACCCCACCTTCCCAATTATTATTATTGTAGTGGATCAAAACTGCTTTAAAATAATTTTTTAAGTGAGTAGTGGTAGTTTCATATAACTGCTATTAGAGGTAGAGAAGAAGCATTATGGACTATCCTAAAAAAAAGAAGATGGTGCTTCCATTTTTACTGATGTGAACCACAGGCCACTGACTCAAACAGAAGAACTGGATAGAAAACTCATCAAAGACATCCAAAAGGTGGGAAAGAAGGGTGGAGTGTTGCTCTTTGGGGATTCTAATCTGCCAGATGTGTACTGGAGTATCCCTTCTGCAGAATCTACGAGAATTAGAGAGACAGTGGATGCCCTTCAAGGGGCTATGCTCAAACAAATGGTAATGGAACCCATAAAAGAGGGTATGATACTAGATATATTATTCACTAATGGTGATAATGTCTCTAAAATGTGGGTAGAGGCTCAGCTGAGCACCAGTGATCATCAGACAGTATGGTTCGATTTTGCGAATAGGATACAGAGAAGTCACAGGAAGACCCGAATTCTGAATTTCAAAAATATGGATTTTGTAAACATGGGGACAAACATAGAGGAAGAACTGGAAGACTGGGACAAAATGGGTGAAGTGGAACAACAGTGGGCCAAGTTAAAAGGAGCTATTACAAAGGCAAGAAATCTATATGTTAGAAAATTAAACAAAAATAAGGGGAAAAACAAACCAATCTGGTTCTCAAAGGAGTTGGCTAAAAAAATTAAGGCAAAAATAAGTGTTCAAGAAGTATAAAGGATTCCACAGGGAAGAATACCTGGTGAAACTACTGAAGATGAATAAAGAAATTAGAAAGCAAAAGGTCAAGTGGAAGAAGAGATTGCCAAAGAGGTAAAGCAAGGTGATAAAATATTTTTCAGATATATCTGAGAAAGAAGGAACATTTGAAGTGGTATAGTGAAATTGAAAGGTGATAAGGAGCAATGTGTAGACAGAGATGACGAAATGGCAAAAATATTAAACAAATACTTCAGTTTGGTGTTCACTAAAGACGTTTCTAGAGAAGGACCATTGCTGGTTGAGAAGACCATAGATAGGCGTGAGGTAGAAGCAACTCCATTTTCAGAAGAAAATGTATGTTGTTCAGTCAGGCATGCTGGATTCAGTTGTTCCTCCAGAAGGAGCAATATAGGATGTCATGATACAACAGGACAAGGTCTTGTGCCTGGCCAGACCTCTCCCCCTTGGGTTGAGCCTGCAGGTTTTGGGGACCGGCAGGACTTTCCTAGAATAGAAGCAGTCGGACCAGGCAGAGGCTGGAGATGAAGGCTGAAAATGGAGGCATGGCTGGAACTGGAGACAAGAGCTGGAGAGGGAGATAAAGGTTGGAACAGAGGGCCCTCTGGGAACAGGGGCCACAAGGTGGGCTGGATGGGACTAGACAAGGACTGGACAGGAAAAGACAAGCAAGCAACAGACTGGAAGGCCTGAGGGCAAGAAAAAGCAAGCTAGGAAGCCTGAGAGCCATGAGGCAGGGTAAGAAGGCCAAAGAGACCACAGGACAAGGCAAGAGGACCAAGGGGGGCCACAGGGCAAGGAAAGGGGGCAACAGGGCAAGGAAAGAGGACCACAGAGCAAGACAGAAAGGCCAAGGAGGCTACAAGGCAAGGTGATGAAAGCGCTGTTCAATAGATTCCTGGAAAAGGGAGAGGTGCTGTGAGATTGGAGAACAGTGGTTGTGATCCTGATTCACAAGAATGGTAGCAGAGAGGAGGCTGGAAATTACATGTCAGTTAGCCTCACCTTGGAGATGGAAAAATTAATGGAGACTTTACTGAAGGAAATGATAGTGAACTATCTACATTCCGGTGGGTTGTTGGACCCAAGGCAGCATGAATTCACTAAGGGAAGGTCATGTCAGACAAATCTAATTGATTTTTTGATTGGGTGACTATAGAATTGGATCAAGGAAGAGTGCTTGATATGATTTACTTGGATTTTAGCAAAGCTTTCGACATGGTCCGTTTAGCTCTGAAGCCAGTATCTCAAAAAGGATAGAGACAGGATGGAGGCAGTCCAGAGCAGGGCAACAAAAATGGTGTGATGTCTGTATCAAAAAACTTGTCAGGCAAGGCTGAAGGATCTGAATATGTATACCCTGGAAAAGAGGAGGTGCAGGGAAGATATGATACAGACCTTCAGATACCTAAAAGATTTTAATGATGCACAAACTTCGAGCCTTTTCCGTTGGAAATGAAACTGTAGAACTAGAGGTCAATAAATGAAACTCCAGGGGTGACAACTCAGAACCAATATCAGGAAATATTTCTTCACTGGAGAGGGTGGTGGACGCCTGGATGAAAACAGTAAACAAATTAAAAAAGGCAATGGATAAACACTGTGGATTCCTAAAGGCTAGAGGTTGTAAATGAAGAAAAGAGTGCATGGGGGGGGGGGGGGGGGGGTTAACCTGCACGGTGTGGCAGTTACTGTCCTTAACAGAAAGCATGGAGATTACTATCCTTAACCAATTAGCCTCGATGCTTTTGATGCTGGGCCCCAACTTTTATGGTTCATGGTACTGATATGCAGACAGGGAAAAAGCATAGAAACCCTTCTTTGCCATGTCCAAAACAATAGCAGCATTGTCCGAATTATCACAAGGCTGCTCACTCAGAAAAATGTTGCCATCAGTAATTTTGTTATGGGTTTGACAGTTGTTTGGTTTTGATTGTAAATATTAGTACCCTTAACATTAGGCTTGGAGGTAACCTGCAGTTACTACCATGAGAAACTTACTGGGCAAACTGGATGGACTATTTGGTCTTTTTCTACCGTCATTACTATGTTACTATGAATGTTATTTTTTACACTATGCCTTTGCCTCTGACGCTCCTGTTCATATACCCCAGCTACCAGCATCTTGATTATGAATGAGAGACACTAGGACTGGAGGGTGAGACTACATTTCACCCACGGATTACAAAGTGTGGCAAGCATGTATGTATTGATTTCTGTCAGAGATTTCAGTCTCACTTGCACCTGCTTTTTTCAAGGAGTCCAGAAACTGCAACACCTATGCTTCCATTTGATCTTGCATATGGAAATCCTCTAAGATTTCCTCCAGAATATTTACTATATGGATGACTCCACCCAGAGTGATGCTTCTGAAACCCAAATCCTCCGTGGCATCCTTGAATGGCTTCAGGATTTCTATCAGCTATCACATCACTACTCAATCATGTTGCCCCATGGGTGATCCATACCTATCTCTGTTTCCAGAGACAGATCATAAAGGGGTCCTCTGATGTTCCACTAACCTCTCCAGGATCATATAGGTGGAAATCCAATGGATGCCAACCTCTTGAGTCAGACAGTTATGAGGTATTCTGAATTCTTCCTGTTTCACACAGAGAAGCTGCCATTCCTTCACATTTCAAAGCAAATGCCCCACTATGTTCCTGCATCTATCAGGTCCTTCAGAACTGGATTCTCATGGTTCTTTGGCCCCAGCCCCAGGGCATCTCTCACTGTTAGGTGCAGCAAATGTGCAAATCAATAGATACCCAAAAGCCCCCATTTTCTATTGCCTTTAGCATATTTTTCCCACTGTCTGTCACAAAGAAAGCTGCCTGAAGGCTCCTGCATCTGCGATCTAGCTTCTTTCTTATAGCTGATAGGATATTGCATGAGGTGCAAGTGCTATTCCTCACCTGGGTGTTCAGCATAGCCCACCTGCACCCTGATGCTTGGTCCCCACTAGAGGTGATGCTGCCTGTCCCTGCTTTGGTCAGGTCAAACCAGTGTGCCATCAGGGAGAGATAAGTGTGCATAGTGTTTGCACTGGTCCAGATATCACTGGTGAAATACATGCTACTCTCCTTCCTCTGCTTTTGCCAACTAAGCCTGCATGTGACTACAGCACTGGCTGGACAAGGTGGGGACAACCTGCCTACTAAATGTAGTCCTGGAGGGGATTTTGTAATTCATTGCTAATATATGCAGCATACATTTAATCTACATTCTCTGCTACCTGAAGGGGCTGGTCATTCAGGGCAATCATTTTCCTGATGCTCCTCATTACTACTTTAGATTCTGCCTGCTTCTTATTCTGAGAGAGTGCTATGGAACATCACCCCATTTCCTCCATCGTGGATTGCTGTTTTGGACTCATGGCAGGAGGCTGCTGGCCTGCCACCTGACTAGTGGATGGGGCTGTGAGATTGGGGAAAAGTCTTCCCTTTATCAACTTCTTTCCTATGGCTTTTACTTTGACTGGCAGAAGTTGTTCCCAGGTTAGTACTGGAAACTCCTGTTTCCAAAGTTAGCAGGTGCTGCTTCTGCAGATGATGCTGAATACCAGTGTATAACAGATGTCTACTTGTTTCCCTCTAATGATATTGTTCCTGAAGTGAATACACTGAATAAAACTCACATCTTCTCTCAGAGATGTCTTCTGCTATATCTTCTCTATATCCTTGAGGTCTGATGCTGGTACAGGAGTTGAGGATGAAGGTGGTCCCTGAAGAAAAATGCCAGGGGCATCACTTATGCTCTCTACCTGTGCTGCTTGCTCTTTCTGGGGATTCCTCTCTCCCATCACCACACTGGAGGCTACTGAATAATCCACCCAAATCTTTAGCTACCAGCTCTTCAATTTCTGATTCAAAGAATCGCAGAAAAGATTCTTCCTCAGAATCAGTTGTTGAAAATATTGCCCCCATTACCTCAGAAGCAGTAACCAATGAAACATAGTATGCAGCTGGTTTTGGCTCTCCCAGTCCATGCCCTTGTCCTGCAATGTCAGTCTTTGATGGTTCTCCCACCTTTTTCCTCTGCCCCAAAACAAGAGAAACATACTCTCCAAAATTCAGTTGTTTCTGCCTTGAGTTGTTTTCATCTCCTGCCATTCTGCACCTAAAAAGACCCTCTTCAATTCAGAGACAGAACTGCCTTTTTTATTGCTGCTACTAACCTGGGCTGGCTCTCACCAATTCCCCTGACCCTGACAAGGCTGCCAATCCTGCCATTCCCTCCTCATTCTTTTCCTGACATAATGGAATTTGTTCAAGTGCACTGCCTACTGGGGGTTTGGATATTACAAATAAATGTATACTATAACTGTATCCCTACTCGCATTTTGGAGAACTATCATACACAAACACACACTTATACATATATAGTGTATGTGTTTACTGTGTGTACTCAGTGCTGATTGACTCCACACACACAAAAAACCTTTTAAACATTAACAGAACCAAAAAGACTGGCAGCCTGGAAAGACTTTTCTTCTTTTCAGTCTTTCAGTGTGCTCACCTCACTGGTATCCAGACAGAGACAAAAATAATCACTAGCACTGCTACAATCTCCACACTGTCTCCTACCATGACCCTTCCCCAGTGAAGAGAAAATCAGTAGTGTCACTGCCTGTGTCTTTTTGGGACAATGAGTGAGACAACTGCATTAGAAAAGATAATAAGCAGCCCTTCACCAGTGCCAAATCCAAAGGTTTCTAGCTTCTCAGCATATATCATTCTCTACCAACTGCTAGACAGGTAATACAGAGCTTGCACATGTTCTGAGTTTATGATGGCAGTAGGTCAGTGTCACTTGATCCAGATAGCAGTTATAGGCTAGATAAAAAAGATACTACACTGTGATTTGTCTTCTATGTTATTTCCTTGCCAACTAGTCCTGCCTCAGCTCTGACAAGGCTGTGAGATCACAAATACAAGAATTGGTTGCTATAGTTAGCTACAGTTTTTTATTTTTTTCATAGCACAGCCATAGACTTCAATGGACCATAGACTTGACTGGACAACATAAACACATGAGGCAAAAATGTTCATTTCATATTCATGAAACCTCCTCCATTTGTTTCAGAAGTTCACAAATGAAATGAATATGGACTCATTTTTTGCATCCCTAACATCTGCTCTCCTCCAGTCTCGTTTCAAATGATTATAGATCAGAGCTCTAAGAGTACAATCAATACCTCCTTTAGCTCCTCCAGTATTCTTGGATGTGCTCCATCAGGGCCATTGTCTTGTTTACTTTCAATTGTGCCAGTACCTTAGATGCTATCTCCTCAGGAAACAGTAATATGTTTCCACAATCCTTTATCTATATCTTTTCCCTTTGTTCTGTCACCGTATCTTTCTAAAGTAAATATTGAGTAAAAGTATTTAAGATATCTATTTCTTCTGAACCTCTTCACTCTCCCCCCCCCCCCCCCCACACACACACACACACACCATTCAATTCTTATTATTCCCCTTTGATCTTCCTTTTTTCACTTATATCTCTAAAGAATCATCTCTTGCCTTTATTGATTAGGCAATATATTTCTTTGAGCCTTTGCCAACTAATTGTCCTTTATACCTAGCTTTCTTTTTCCTGATAATTGTGCCTGTATTTCTCCTTCTATGTGTTTTTATTTTTTAAATGTTTTTCCTTTTGGTCTTTATTTTTTCATCTACTTCTTTGGTGATCTATATTACTCTATTCATTCTCTTCCACTTACTAACATGTTGTTAGCAATGCAGAGACTTGAACAGGTGTCAGTGGCAGGATTCAGGAAATAAGTCCTAACCCTCAGATCTGCTGGGGATCTGAAGCAAGGGGAAGGATTAGAGAAGAAGATTGCTTCAGGTATCCCCAAAAGCCGCACCTCTAGGTATCAAGAATTGGCTGGGGTTCAGTCAAAAAGAGATGCAGAGGAACGGGAAGTTGTTTACAGCAACCCAAAGGCTAACTCACTCTTTTGCTACCAGATTTGCTACACGCTGAACATTAACTCTCCTGACTCTTTGTGACAAACCTGTGGCTCCAGTCTGTCATTTCAATCTTGTAATGCCAGTCTTTCCTGCATTTCTACCAGCTCAATTGTTTACTAGTTCTGCTATCACTTGGACTGGTTTCCTGACCCCAGTTCCAGACCTGCTTCTGGTACCTGACTCCAGCCTTGTAATTTTCTTGCCAGTGGCATGTGGTCAGGGCCTTTTAGGGATTCAGTGAGTCCCAAGTTCTACCTGGCATTTTTTTTTTTTTAAATTTCTTACTGCAGTGTAATTCGCTTACGCAGGCCAACAGGATGCAGTGACTTTGCCCATGAGGTCCCAGTGGAGGTGAAGATCATAGCACAATGAAGACTGTCCAGAAAAAAATTTGCAGAGGGGGGGAGGAGGAGAAGAAAACAAGGGGAATATGCTGAGGGGCGAGGACAGAAAAGATGATTATGTCAGGGGAGGGGGAGGGGAAAGAGGGAAGGTGATTCTGCTAGGGAAGTGGAATGAGGAAGGAAAGAAGAAAAGTGATTAATCCAGGGAGAACTGGGAGGCAAGGAAAGAAAAGGAGAGAAAGATGAAGGTGCCAGGGGATGGGACAAGAAGTGAGAGAAGATGAACATGGCCAGGGAAATGGATGCAGGGAAGGAAGAGAAAGTGAATATGCTAGAGGAATGGAGAAAAGAGGCAAAGGAAGGATGAAAGTGTGGGAAATGAGGCAATGAAAAGTGAGTATGCCAGGGGAGGTGGAGAGAGGAAAAGGAAGAGAAGGTGATAATGCTGGGGAGGGGAGAGAGGGAAGGGAAGGGATGGGAAGGTGAATATGTCAGAAAGATGGTGATAGGTAAAAAAGGAAATAGATTATGCCAGGGGGTGGAGGGGGGAACTGAAAAAAGATTATTATCTGAAGGGGTAAGGGGAGACAGTGAATAAGCTGAGAGAAAATTAAGTCAGGAAAGTGGATGGAAGGGGAAAGAGGGAAAAGAATGTGATTATGCCAGGGATGTGGGAAAGAGAAGAGAAAATGATACAGGAGACGAAAGGGAGGAGAAGTTGATTATGCAAGGGGTTATGGAGGAAAAGGAAGAGAGAGAAAGGTTAATATGCCAGAGGAGTGAGGTGAATGAAGAGGAAAGGGAACGTGTTTATGCCAAGTAGTGTGGGGGAAAGAAAGAAAAGAAGGGAAAACAAATATGCAAGGGGGAAAGGAGAGAGAAAGGAAGAAAAAATGATTATAGTGGTGGGTGGGAGATGGAGATGGAAAGTGAATATCAAAAACAGAGAAATCAGAGAGGGATCAATAACAATACTAAACCCTTTTACCTAAAAATATCTAGAAGCTTAAACGAGAAAGATGGTATCAGGTAATCCTGCCTTCAATTTAATCCACTGTCTCTCGCCTGCAATGGGCCTCAGGCAGTATCAGCCAAAACGGCACTATAGTTTTAATCTTCTACCGTCTAACTCTCACTAACTAATAAAAAAAACAAACAACCGGTTGCTGACAATGTTTGACAATTTTGATGTCCAATACATTGCATTTTAGGGTGTGACGTGTATTCATTTTGGCCATTTAAACAGAGGAAGTGGGTATGTTTCTGTTTGAGAGTGTCTTGTATCGTTACTTGGTGTTGGGAACGTGGACCCTTGATCCAAGATGAAGTTGGTGCTACCCACCAGGAGAGGGCCCCTGCTGGTCCTCAGCGTCGGGAGGTGGTGCAGGCTGAGAAGACCCAACTGGAGCTTCACCTTTACCAGGCCCTCGTTCCCCGCAGCTTAAGCCCTTGGGTACCGGGGCGGCAGGACTTAGGTGCGGGTCTCTCAAGGCATGAAAACAGAGGAGAAGGTTGAAGTGGTATCGGGCAGGCAGATGTCAAGGCAGGCGGCAGACAGATGGAACCAGAAGCAGGCCAAATGTCAGGACGGGCAGCGAGCAGGCGAATACGGAAAAACAGGCTGGAAGTCAGGGCAGGCAGAGGTCAGGCAGGGTCAGATTACTAGGCAGAGGTCAGGCAGAGGCGATGTACCAGGCAGGTAGGTCCAAAAACCAGGAAGTCCGTCTGAAGGGCTAGGAGCAGGAAGCAGAGAGCAAGGCAGGAACGCAGGATCAGGAATCAGGACCGGAATGCAGGATCAGGAGTCGGGACTGGAACACAGGATCAGAAGGCAAGGCTGGAACACAGGATCAGGAGACAATGCAAAACTCACACTCTGAAGCAGAGCAGGACTCGTTGCAGAAGCAAAGTGCTGGAGTCAGGGCCGGGTATATATACCCGCCCTGACTGACGTCATCTTCTCAGGCCACGGGGAACTTTCCCGCCGCGGGCCCTTTAAATTGCAGGCGACGGTGTGTGCGCGCACCTAGGGGGGCAGATACAGGGGCTGAGATGGCGGTGTGCTATGCGTGAGGGCAGGCTGCATCAGCGGAGGTCAGTGTCAGCAGCAATGAGAGAGAGCTGGGGCTGGCAGCCTCCCGGCGGAGATAAGGGGACCCGGCCGGGATCCTAACACTAGGGCAGCACGATTTTTGAAAGTATTATATTATGAGAGTGTGTGTAGAAATTATTTGTTTTTAGTATGAGTTGATATTTTTGTTGTTTTCATTTTAAGGACTTTATCCATTTAGTGAAGTGGAGGCGTCCATTTAAATGGAATTATTGGAAGGAAACCCCTGAGGAAGATATTTTTAGGTAAAAGGGTTTGGTATTGTTATTGATCCCTCTCTGATTTTTCTATTTTTGACATATTTTTGAGAGGAGTTGCTCGGTATTGTGATTAAGAAAGTAATTATGCCAGGAAGACACAGGGAGGGATGATAAGAAAATAAAAAAGTGCCATGCTGGGTTAGACCAAGGGTCCATCAAGCCCAGCATCCTGTTTCCAACAGAGGCCAAACCAGGCCACAAGAACCTGGCAAGTACCCCAACACCAAGAAGATCCCATGCTACTGAAGCAATTAATAGCAGTGGCTATTCTCTAAGTAAACTTGATTAATAGCCGTTAATGGACTTCTCCTCCAAGAAGTTATCCAAACCTTTTTTGAACCCAGCTACACTAACTGCACTAACCACATCCTCTGGCAACAAATTCCAGAGCTTTATTGTGCATTGAGTGAAAAATAATTTTCTCCGATTAGTCTTAAATGTGCTACTTGCTAACTTCATGGAATGCCCCCTAGTCCTTCTATTATTTCAAAGTGTAAATACCCAAGTCACATCTACTCATTCAAGATCTCTCATGATCTTAAAGACCTCTATCATATCCCCCCTCAGCCATCTCTTCTCCAAGATGAACAGCCCTAACCTAGTCAGCCTTTCCTCATAGGGGAGCTGTTTCATCCCCTTTATCATTTTGGTTGCCCTTCTCTATAACTTCTCCATTGCAATGTAAGCCCTTGGGTACCGGGGCGGCAGGAGAAAGGAAAGGTGATTATACTGAAGGGGGAAGGGAAGAGATAGGGAAGATGATGGTATACATTTACTAAATTCCTTATTTTGAATATCACCACACACCACCACTATCTGCTGTTCAGTTTCTGGTCTATAGCCAAGCTCTGGATCCAGTTCTGCTCCAGCTTTTATTACCTGCTGACCTAAGATCCAGGCCTCATCTACCTGAGTGAACCTTTTGACTCCTGGGTGTTTTCCAGCCAGGCCTGATCCAGCCTGAGTGCCCATGCCAAACCCAAAGCCCATAAAAACGTAAAGGGTGGGAACCTGACATATGCCTGACACAATGAGTTACCACAATTCATGGTGGGGGAGGGGTAGAGGGAATAAAAATGGGAAAACACTGTGTGGCTGGAAATGAAATTCTCATACTGGTGAAGTCCCTGTCGGAGCAAATTCTGACTGAGCTGGAAATTGCAGGAGGAAGCTGCCACTCCCAAATGCATATCTGTAAAATAAACAGCGATGATAGGAAACAATCATTTGCTCTGCTTTCTTTAATAATTTCTGATACTTTTACTTATGTTTATGTAACCTATGATTACTTATTACAATGGTGCTCTAGTGCCCCTTGTGGGGTACTTAATGTTTTGTTATTGTTTTATCTGGGCAGACTCCAACTTTAGTTAAGCCATTTTATGGAGAGCTTTTGAATAGGCAAAATATCTCTTTCCAGCATGTGGCCTGAGAGGACCCAGTTCCCTGTAGAGCCTTCATAAACTCCAGGGAGGGCAATGCCAACTAATTTAACTGGACTCCTCTTACTTACTGAGGCATTGCGCAAATCATCTTTTTGTGAGTATAATGCGGTTGCATTAGTTCACCCTTTAGTGAGATCTCCGGGTATGAGCAACATTGCCTAATGTGGATGATCAGATTGAATCAGAAAGAATCAATGCCATTTGATGTACTGGTGGTTTTGGGATTTGCTTGAAATGTGAACAACTACTTCCTGTCTGGAGTCTTCATCTGTTGTGTTATATGGATGCAAGAAAATAAATGAGATAGATGGACTCAATTGGAAAATTCCATAGTTTTAGTTTAGCGTCACACAAGAGCATAGAGTGCGGAGGGATCAGGGAGGAAGCTGTACCCAAAGTGTATCCCTTGAGAGATCCATTCTATTTGTAATCTGTCAGACAGGGTTTATAGATGCATAAATGGAAACAAGACCTGACTTCTTCTGATCCCCTAAAAAATCAGGTTTGTTTTTTGCTGTTATATCTTTGTAGTGGTTCTTCTCCCAGTAAGTGTCTATTGGGCAAGCATTTAATGAAATACTTTTAAGAACATAAGAACATGCCATACTGGGTGAGACCAAGGGTCCATCAAGCCCAGCATCCTGTTTCCAACAGTGGCCAATCCATGCCATAAGAACCTGGCAAGTATCCAAAAACTAAGTCTATTCCATGTTACCATTGCTAGAAATAGCGGTAGTTATTATCTAAGTCAACAATTAATAGCAGGTAATGGACTTCTCGTCCAAGAACTTATCCAATCCTGTTTTAAACACAGCTATACTAACTGCACTAACCACATCCTCTGGCAACAAATTCCAGAGCTTAATTGTGCGTTGAGTGAAAAAGAACTTTCTCCAATTAGTTTTAAATGTGCCCCATGCTAACTTCATGGAGTGCCCCCTAGTCTTTCTATTATCCGAAAGAGTAAAAAACCGATTCACATCTACCCATTCTAGACCTCTCATGATTTTAAACCTCTTATCATATCCCCCCTCAGCCGTCTCTTCTCCAAGCTGAAAAGTCCTAACCTCTTCAGCCTTTCCTCATAGGGAAGCTGTTCCATCCCCTTTATCATTTTGGTAGCCCTTCTCTGTACCTTCTCCATCGCAATTATATCTATTTTGAGATGCGGCGACCAGAATTGTACACAATATTCAAGGTGCGGTCTCACCATGGAGTGATACAGACGCATTATGATATTTTCCGTTTTATTCACTATTCCCTTTCTAATAATTCCAGACATTCTGTTTGCTTTTTTGACTGCCGCAGCACAATGAACCAATGATTTCAATGTGTTATCCACTATGACACCTAGATCTCTTTCTTGGGTAGTAGCACCTAATATGGAACCTAACACTGTGTAACTATAGCATGGGTTATTTTTCCCTATATGCATCACCTTGCACTTGTCCACATTAAATTTAATCTGCCATTTAGATGCCCAATTTTCCAGCCTCACAAGGTCTTCCTGCAATTTATCACAATCTGCTTGTGATTTAACTACTCTGAACAATTTTGTATCATCTGCAAATTTGATTACCTCACTCATCGTATTTCTTTCCAGATCATTTATAAATATATTGAAAAGTAAGGGTCCCAGTACAGATCCCTGAGGCACTCCACTGCCCACTCCCTTCCACTGAGAAAATTGTCCATTTAATCCTACTCTCTGTTTCCTGTCTTTTAGCCAGTTTGTAATCCACGAAAGGACATCGCCACCTATCCCATGACTTTTTACTTTTCCTAGAAGCCTTTCATGAGGAACTTTGTCAAATGCCTTCTGAAAATACAAGTACACTACATCTACAGGTTCACCTTTATTCACATGTTTATTAACTCCTTCAAAAAAGTGAAGCAGATTTGTGAGGCAAGACTTGCCTTGGGTAAAGCCATGCTGACTTTGTTCCATTAAACCATGTCTTTCTATAGGTTCTGTGATGTTGATGTTTAGAACACTTTCCACTATTTTTCCTGGCACTGAAGTCAGACTAACCGGTCTGTAATTTCCCAGATCTCCCCTGGAGCCCTTTTTAAATATTGGGGTTAATTAGCTATCCTCCAGTCTTCAGGTACAATGGATGATTTTAATGATAGGTTACAAATTTTTACTAATAGGTCTGAAACCTAGCCATTTGCAGTACTATTGATGAAAAGCATAGTATTTGAATTCATACAATGACTTTGATGCAGGGATTTCCTCTGGATAGGATTATATTTAAGGCTGATAATTTATAACTGGCCAAGAAATAGGGAGAAGGGGAGAAAAATATGCATATTTCAAGAAAAAGGCACGGCAACTCTCCTTTTGAAGTTTCAATACACCCAGCTCTCCATTATAAATTTGATTCACTTGACATTGTAAATGATGTTCAAGCAATCACTGTTAATTAAAACTTGTTTTATAATCTGACTTGAGCTGCTCATGGAAAAAGGTGTAATATCAGTTGTCTATAAATATTCAGATTTGGGCTATGAATAATTTTCAAAGACAATGTATATCAGACATTTCCAATATGTTACCCATTCAAAATTCATGAAATAAAGTAGTGTAGTTGCTGTTGCGATCCCTCCTGTAGCTGCGCCACAGGAGGCATCTTACCTTTTCCTCTGGAGGCTGCTCCGAAGCCAGGGCCTCGCCTGCGTACTATCCAGGATTTGCTCCAGGGCCTGGGAGGCCTCGATGTTCTTGGGGCCTGCCTGTGGCTTGCTTGGCTCTGCTTGGACTTCCTGGTTTGGGCCACGCCCTCTCTCTAGGGGCCAGCCCGCAGCACTCCTCCTCAGTTATAGGGCCAGTGAGGGGCGGCCCATGTGGACTCCTCCCAGGGATTTGCCTGCATACAGCTGTATAAAAGGATCTTCACTTCAGTTCCTGGATTGAGTCTCAAAGTTGGATTGAGTCTCAAAGTTGTCTGTGCTTCTTCATCGATCCAGGTCCTCCGTGGTCTTCTCTTGTCTTGATGGCTCCCTGTCCTGTGTCTTTGCCTGTTGCATTGATGTTGGTTCCAGATGTTCCTAGATGTTTGTTCCTGATCCAGTTCCTGATGTTCCAACTTGCTTCAGACTGCCAGGAGTGCAGTAACCCGCTTCAGACTGCCAGGAGTGCAGTAACCCGCTTCTTCCCTGCGCTCGTCCTGTTCTCAGCGTGGTCCGTGACCAGCCTCCACGGGCTGTGTAGGGCGCGCAGTGGGACAGGGTGGTCTGCGACCAGCCCATTGGGTCTGCCCGTGAAGGTGGGCTGAGTAGGGCGCCCTGAGAGACAGTGCCAATGTCTTCCTTCCCAGCCCTCGTCTGTGATGTCCTCGCTTCAGCCCTCATCTGTGATGTCTTCTGTGTTCCAAGGACTCTGTCTGCCCTCGTCCTTGGTCCGGCCTGCCGTCCAATGCCGTTACCCAGCGGCAGGTCCGAAAGGGCTTGGAAAAGTCGGAGGACCGTTCATCAATCAACATTGCATTGTTGGTTGTCCTGGGCGTGCAGGTCCGGTTGAGGGTCAGACCTTGCTCTTTAGTCCTTGCTTCAGCCATGCCTTGCCTTGTTCTCCATGCTCGCACCACTCATCTCCCACGGTGTGGCTTGGGGCTCCTCCCTGAGTCTCGCCGTGGCCCAAGGGCTCACTACACCTGCTCTAGAGGCGACCGCGCTCCTCGCGCTCGCATCAGAATCCGAAAGGCCTCCAAAGCCCTCGGTTCGTCAGCAGCATGGAGGACGCGCTCTTAACAGTTGCTATGTTAGTTCAGCTAAATGCATGGAAATGAAGGTCAATGAACAAATTGTATATTTAGGAAGTCATTTTCAAAGGAGTTACATGTGTAAAAGTGGCTTATATCATAGCAATTTTCAAAAGCCTATTTACACACTTAACATATTTTAACAACTCAGCCCATATGGAGTATATTTTCAAAGGCATTATGGCGAAAAATTAGCAATTTTCAAAAGCTTTCTGAAAATTACCTCCATATACAGGGTGGCCCATGGAAAAGTAGCCTGCCTCCAATACCAGTGCATTGCAGGCATGCTACTTTTCCATGGGCCACCCTGAAGTAACTTCTCGCTGTTAGACTAACTTAAAATATTTCTTGACTAGCGTTTAGGATACATGACACTGAAAGACAAGAAAATGTAAACCATTGATGGAAAGAAAATATCACTTAAGGAAATAACTAGATGCCCACTATACCACAACACATGAGGAAGCAGGAAACTCAAGATGCCACAGCCAGGATCAAAAGTCCGGATTAGGAAAACCAATGTTCCAAAATTATTACAGTCATTGGAAAGTAGAAGAACTTTCAGGAGCTTACAGAAGCAGTACTCCCTTCATCAGGTGTCTTCCTAATGGCATCCTTGCCTTTATTTCTCTCTGACTACTTCTCTGCCAGCTGTCTATTTTTCTTTCAATTTCTTAATTACTTCCACCTGGCCCTCCAGGCTAGAATCTCTTAAATCTATAATTCCCAGCAAGCTTTGCCCAAGTGACATCATCTTCTCTCTGCCTTCCAATGTCTTCTCCAGGGCTCTTTCAAGTATCCAGCTGCCTAAAGTTGAGGAAAAGCATGTATGCTTTCTTGCAGTGCTGAAGTACACCAGCTGGTGGTAAAATTAGGATTTCGAATGGACCATGGTAGGAAAATTTAGAGTATAAAAGCAGAACTTTTGTTACGGTTTTAGTTTCCTTTGAGATGACGATTTTTGGTCTTTTTAATTTTAATATTTATGACTCCATTTTTTGGTCAGCCCTGTAAATTTTCTGAGAAATCTTTGGAAATAAAGATCAATGAACAAAAAAAGAAATATAAACGATGATACACTTTTATTGGACTAACATAATCCATTTATTGGCTAGGTTTCTGGAGTTACACAGATGAAGAAAAACAAGAAATAAGTTAATATTTTTTAATTGGACTAACTTTTGGGAGCTACAAACACCATTCATTAATTCAAGGAGTAAGGCTCCTGAATACTAGGCAACAGGGAATAAAAAGTGTGAAATTGTTTTTCTTTAAACTTGTAAGGAAATTTCTTCACAGTCTGTATATACTGGATGAGCTAAAGGACTACTCCAGATTGGGCATTCAGGCTCACAGTGGAAATAGTAGAGGGCTCATAAGGACAATAGTGTTCTCTACCTCCAGATCCCTCCTTCTCTTTGCTCTGGTGATAGAGAACCAACATCCCTAGCCCACTCCATAATTACAATGAGGCATGGATTACAAAAGTGGGTGTGGAGCACCCACTTTTGCAATCCTTGCCCAGTACCACTCCTGGGCCCGAGACTGAATATTTAAATGAGGGTCACACTGCCAAGGAGTCGCTAGGGACAAATGTGCGCCCTAGCCTCTCCTTAGCAGCAGGCGCCTAGGAGAAGTGGCTGTGCACAGCCATGGGTAAGGAAAACGGATGCTCGTTAATTGAGCATCCCTTTTCCTACCCTGACCCAGTATTTTCTGCTTTTCTGTACACTTTTTTGGGCTGCTCAGAATTTAACGCCTACTCTGGGCAGGCGTTAATTTCCGAGCGTAAAAATGTGCGGGTCGGGCGCACATTATTTTTTTGGATCTGGGGAGAATAGCTAATAGCCTCATCAATATGCATTTGCATATGATGAGCACTATTAGTTTCACGGGGGACTGGACACTTTTTTGGACACACTAATCCCCCTATAGCAGAAGGGGTTGTGGACACACGTCCAAAACGCGCATCAAACCACGGGTTAAACAAGTACACTGTTTTGCATCAGCCCTGATGTGTGTACTCTGTTCCCCCTTCACCCTGTGTTAATAAGACTCCTTATGTGTAATCCCCCTACCTCCCGTGAGCCTGGAGTAGTTCCTCTCTCAGCCACATAACTCTGTACAGCTGTTAGAATAGAACATATTGGGGACACAACCCAGAGTATTTCTCTGGGTCCCTGGGGTATGCAGAAATCTGTTAATGAAGATTGCAATGCTAATGTATATAACATTTCTTTCTTTTTCTGAGGCATGTCCATGTCATCACTTATCGCTGCTGTAAGTGGAGATGGTGATAGCACTCTAGAACTTCCTTCCAGCACAAATGCTTCTCACGCCTGCACACCTCTTCTCTTGGTGATGGTTCTCTCTCCTTGACCATTGCAACATTTGTTGAAGGTGAAATAAAATACCTGAACTCATAATACATGTTTGGAATTTTAAATGTGGTTGTCTCTTGTTCCTTTGGAAGGTAAGTTTTTCTCACTAGGAACTTCCTTCCTCCCCCTCTCCCCTCCTGCTCTTCCTCTCCCCCTTTCCCCTCTCCCTCTCCCCTTCTGCTCCTCCCCTTCTCCCCCTCTCCCCTTCCTCCCCGTCACTACATACTCAATAAACAGACAGGTGAATGTGAATTTTTTTTTTACTTTAACAATATATAAACTATTTACAAACTTAAAAAAGGAACTAGGAGGGGCTCTTTAGAGACTGAATATACCCAAAAAAAATCTCCCAGAGAGGGAGGCAGGTAGGAGGGTGATCAGGATGGTGGCGTGTGACTATCCAAGACCCTTATAGCTGTGCATCCATGGACCTGATCACCCTCCCTTGAAAGGCATGCATACCTCTCAGCTCCTTTGCCATCCCCCTCAGGAAAGCCTAACATTTGCCACGTGCTCCCGATGATGAGCCTCTTTGCTGCTGAGCTGGCGGGAGGGGAGGGGGGGGGGGCAGAGGAAGTAGAGGGCCATGCATGCCTTCCTTGGCCAGCAAAGCCTGGCTGGTCTGGGTCTCTGCATCCCTAACTCCCTGGTAAAAACAGGGAGGAGGCTCTACAGGATGGGAAATAGGATATGGCCCAGCTGCAGGCACGGGGTGCGCCTCTTGCACAGGGGTAGCTCGAATACCGTCACTTCCTCGATTGGTGGTGATGAGGATGGAGGAGAAACATCATGATCTCCCCCAGCGGCAGCTGCTACAGGTGCGGGGGCTGGGGCTGGGGCTGGTGCTTCCTCCTCCACTTCTTCCTCTTCAGCAGCATCTTAAAACTAAAGCTTGTGTCAGAATGATGTCTACTTAAATGTTGAAATACATGATATCTATATGTGGACATTGACCAGTATGCTGGAAGATTCATTTACCACCAGCCCCCTCTTGCTTGCCATGCAGCCGATTGAGCCACCTCCTCTTCTTCAGGCACTGCCACCGTGCCTTCTTCTTCAGGTTCTCTATCTATAGGAAAGAAATAGGAAGACGAGTGTGCTCTGCAGCTGGTAATGGGACCACCATACTGTTATGTGACAATGACTGCTACTACCTCGTAATTTCATTTGTTGCTCTTGCCTATCCATTAATGTGGTGTGCTGGCACATACACCTACAGTATACATGAACATTTAGCCTCCATGAAGGACCATGATATCCCACTTCACTAGTCATGTAGATGTGGGAATATCCTTATGGAGTAACAAGAATCCGGCAACTAGTCCTCATCTATGCCTTCGCAATGCATTCTTAATGATTTGCTCTCCTAAGGTCAGGGCTTCTCAAGTCAGTCTTTGGACCGCCCCTTTAGTAAAGCCCCGGGACTTAAAAGCGTCCTGGGGCTTTATGCGTGTTGCCAGGCCTTTTGAAAATAGGCCCGGCGCACGTAACCCTTTGAAAATCCGGCCCTTAATGTAACACTATATGGTAGCCACTAGCAGCCCCTGACACCCTCTAATGCCCCCTTATGCAGTAGCTTAGATAATAACAGTAAACCAGTCAACTTACACCCCGACAGGAGGAGGCCCACTCATTGAATAAGAGCTGCAGCTCCCTCTATGCCCTTCTCATTTGGCAGAAGTTACTCCTACGGGCAACTTCCCTGGTGGTGAAATTTGGCTGCCTGGCTCTGGCTGGTATTTTGCCCGACGTGAAAGCAGGAACAGGAAATCCCTCCCTCACATTTGTATGCACGAGCAAACGACAATGCATGTGCAGACTACGTGCTCCATGGTGCAGTGTGTGCATCAATATACATAGTTTGCGGCCAAAACATGCGTGTATTTTGCACTTTTCACGCGCATATGCGCAAACATTACAAAGTGCATTGGCTTTAGCATGAGCCACAACATATGTGGGTTTCAGTGCGCACACTCAGGGGTAGATTTTCAGAGCCCTGCTCGCCTAAATCCGCCCAAAACCGGGCGGATTTAGGCGAGCAGGGCCCTGCGCGCCGGGAAGCCTATTTTACATAGGCCTCCCGGCGCGCGCAGAGCCCCGGGACTCGCGTAAGTCCCGGGGTTCTCGGAGGGGGGCGTGTTGGGGGCGTGTCGGGGGGCGGGCCCGGTCGTCGCGGCGTTCCGGGGGCGTGTCGGCAGCGTTTTGGGGGCGGGTACGGGGGCGTGGCTACGGCCCGGGGGCGTGGCCGCGCCCTCCGTACCCGCCCCCAGGTCGCGGCCCGGCGCGCAGCAGGCCCGCTGGCGCGCGGGGATTTACGTCTCCCTCCGGGAGGCGTAAATCCCCCGACAAAGGTAAGGGGGGGTGTAGACAGGGCCGGGTGGGTGGGTTAGGTAGGGGAAGGGAGGGTAAGGTGAGGGGAGGGCAAAGGAAAGTTCCCTCTGAGGCCGCTCCGATTTCGGAGCGGCCTTGGAGGGAACGGGGGGAGGCAGCGCGGCTCGGCGCGCGCAGGCTATACAAAATCGATAGCCTTGCGCGCGCCGATCCAGGATTTTAGTGGATACGCGCGGCTCCGCGCGTATCTACTAAAATCCAGCGTACTTTTGCTTGAGTCTGATGCGCAAGCAAAAGTAGGCTGTTCGCGCGCCTCTTAAAATCTACCCCATAGCCCTTTTAAAATCTATCTTTTAGTTTTCCCCATTCTCACTACACAATTTTTTTAAAACTTTATTATCCAGTGCACCTATGGCACTACAGACCATCAATGAGAAGAAAAAATGCTTTTGTTTGATCAGGGCTTACTACTCTTCTCCTGTTCAACCTATCAGGGAACTTAATAGATTTATTCAACAGCCACAAAAGAAACAGATATTCTCCTGATACCCACCATCACAGACAAAAATACATTTTTAATTTAAAGCTTTGTCTCCACATATAAAAAAGTACAATGCTATAATTTAATACTCTACACTTTCAATCAGCATGTCAACCTAGCTGATTTTTTGAGTTCACTATGTTGAAATGACTTTCTCCTAATTTGTTTCTCTTAGTTAATTAAATTTCTCCTAGTTTTCTTAAACTATACAATTAAGCTGGCAAGTCAAGACATTGACTCTATTTGCATTTTTAGGCTAAGCTTGCAATTATGGAATTTCTTGATGCATGTTCCAATTTGTGATTTATGCTTTTACTGTGCTATCTTAATCTGTCCCCTTAAAACATGCATTTTGGATTAACTGATATACATAAAGTTTATTGCCCAGGGTTATACATGTGATTAAGACTGAGGACACTATGATTTATAAAAAGATATATAATAACATGATGAAATAATTTAAATTAACAAAAGAAGCTAATAAAAATCAAGACAAATTTAATTGAGATAAGTAAGATAAAGCAGTGGTTCTCATTGACTCCAAAGCTGGTTGTCTAAAATAATCTGCACATAAACTCAAGCCTACAAACACCATGTGTATGCTGTGAGAGGCCAACACATATGCCTAACATTTTATTCTATAAAACTATTTGATTTACTACTACTTTTGCTTCATGGATTTTGGTAAATTATTCCACAAAGTTAGATACCGCTCACCAATAGATTTTCTTCAGCGTGCCTAGTTACTAGTGAAATGATAGAATATATGCAATAGTTAAAATAGTTTGCATCAGAAACAGTTGCAGTACTGTACATAAATGAACAACAGTTCTCTTCTGTTCCTTTCACTGGTTCTCATCAGGGGCACCAGGTTAAGATTAATGTTTTTTCTTTATTAATTGTAATTGTAATTTGCACTAGCTTTACCCCTTATACAGTAAGGGGTAATAGCGTGTCGAAAACGCTAGCTTTACCCCTTATACAGTAAGGAGTAATAGCGCGTCCTTATTCAGTAAGGGGTAATACCGCGTCCAAAACGCGCATCCAACCCCTCCGAAACTAATAGCGTCCGCAACATGCAAATGCATGTTGATGGCCCTATTAGTTATTCCTGCGCGATACAGAAAGTAAAATGTGCAGCCAAGCCGCACATTTTACTTTCAGAAATTAACTCCTGCCAAAGGCTGGCATTAGTTTCTGCCGATGCCGGGGAAGTGCACAGAAAAGCAGAAATATTTTTAAAAAATTAAAAAAAAAAATTTTAAATCAGCCGGCGGGTCAGAAAACGGACACTCAATTATGCCGGGGTCCGTTTTCCGAACCCGTGGCTGTCAGCGGGTTTGAGAACCGCTGACAGCCGCCGCTCCTGTCAAAAAGAAGGCGCTAGGGACACACTAGTGTCCCTAGCACCGCTTTTTACCGCAGGCCCTTTTACTGAATCAGCTCGAGAATGCAGTACACTGTTAAGGGCACCCTCCATGTTTACAATTAAAATACATTTTTTAAATTATTAAATAATTTGGTTATCAAAGCAATAAAAAGATAAATGTCTATAAAGTCCTATAAAGTACCTTCATTTTAACTACACAATACTGAAGATAACTTTCAAAGAACTCTATGTGGCCCCATGTGCGTACGTATATGGCCACACTGAGATCTATTATAATATCAGACATGTGTGGATTATCAAATAAGTATATTTGATATGCATGTATGTGTGCTTCGGTGCAAGTATGTGCAATTCATTGAAAGTGAATATTTCAATGTATTGAACACGTACTTTTCCTACCAATTTTAAAAATATATGTATGTATATTTTATGCATGAATAAAAGTATCACTTGTTTGCATAAAAACCTATTTAAGAACAGAAATGGTGTATTTTAAAACGTGCTCGTGTAATTGAAATTACCAGCTTTCTTATTATTGTCCACTCAATCCTTCTCCAGGTCTTCGAGAACATCCTTGTTCTTCAGCCTGAACTCCCCTCAGTTCACCCAAATTTCCCATCCAGCTAATAGTAGACAATAAAGAAGCCTGATATCAATTACGCAAGTTAATTATATTCTTATGTTTTTATGTAGGTGTAAAATTACACAAGAATTCTCTTACACCATTGCAACTTATGCTTGTAACTACTGCCCCCCCCACCCCCGAACGCCTCTAGACCACCCTTTTCTTCATGTATATATGGGTGCATGAACTTAAAGTATGCCCCCTACTTGCGATGTTTATAAAATAGCAATTACATGAGTACATATATGCAAATTTTACCCGTGTGTTTTGAAAATTCACCCCATAGAGTTTCATGTTTTTAGCATTGATCGATTGTACATCCTTGTAAAACTGTGCAGGCCTCAAGAAAACAAATTATATTACCACCTGTGAAATCACAACACTGTTTATCCTCTGGACAGAAATTCCCAGGTGTCTATTTTCATCTATCACTGCCTGTTTCAATTTGAATAGGCTGACTTTGCCCTACTCAGTAAAGTTAAATAAGGTGATATAATCAGAATCTCTCTTGATATTAAGACAAGCCATGCGCATTAGTAAAGTGGCTTGTCAGATAATTCTTAAAACACCATCCATCCTTTAATTACCGGGCATGTCAGAGAAAGTTTACAAATCTCTCCACTCCCTTTATCTCCATCATGATAATCAAACGCAAACCACCTGCTGCTCCGATTACTGCAAATTTATCAGGCATGAAGGCATCTTTCAGTCCATCACTATAGAGACATGCACCATATGCTTAGGCTGCAGCTGGTTGCAAGAAAAAGCACAGGGGTAAGGCATATGTAGCAAGGACCAGTCAGTTTCAGAAGTGTTGAGAAATTCTGCAATATTGGTCTTCATCACTGTTTCCTTATTATGGGAAACACTGCAGAGAATAAACAGATATCTCTAGCTCAATAATATTAAAACTGAGTTAGTCCCAATTTATATTCTATGTCAAGAACTGATTTCCTATTTTTATACAATAAAGCAAGGGGGCAACAAATCCCAGGATGCATCTGGTTAAAACTGGACTGGACTAATGTGACCCTGACAGCTCTGGATTTACCTGTTTTCCTGCTAAACTTTCAACCAAAATTATCGTGATAGAAATGTATTTGGAATTTCGTATCATTGTGCTTTTTTTCTGTACAGACTGATGAATTGTATATTATTTTGTCTTCTTCCTATGTAGTACATATTTAGATGTGACATTTCATAACAAGAGTCCAATCATATAGTTCTGAGCTATGTGAAGAATGCATTACTATTCCAGCAGCCCTGGTTCTTAATTATTCCTTCCTTAATATTAAGTTTATGGTACATTAAACAAAATATGTTTATAAAGCTTGACATGTATGTCGCATATTTTCATTCAGATCAGAATGGCAGAAAACCCAGATCTGTTCCATTTGTTCTGACAAGTGTGCTGGGAAAATGTACTTTAACACGATATTTTTGAAACCTGATATCAAGTATACTGAAATACAGCATACTATCAATTCTAGAAGTCTTATAGACTTATGTTACTCCTTAGTTTTTCCTCTCAGAAAGAGGAGGACTCAAATGCATTGTAATGAAGCATTTTTTTTTTTTAGGGTTACATAAAAAGCATTTCAATAAAGTTTGTGGGGAGCATACATGGTATCAAATTCAAGAAAGCTATATGCTTTCCTGAGCAGTAAAGAAAAAAAGGCAAAGCTAGAAAATAGCTGGGATCTGCCACATTGCAGAAAGCAGAAAAAAATAAGCAGAGTAAACAAGCTGAAAAAATGGAAAAAAAATCCCTAGTTCCCTCTCTTGTTAAGGCACAGAGGCAGGGTAAACCCCCCCCCCCCCACACACACACACTATCAATTCCTACCCCAAACAAAAACAATAGGAATAATAAACATCCCTGACACCTCGATTCAGATAGGTATATCAATAATTTGCCTATCCAGCCCTCTTCCTCCACCTCATCATGTTTCCCTATTCCTCACTAGACATGGCTTTGGGATTT
Source organism: Rhinatrema bivittatum (assembly GCF_901001135.1). Lineage (NCBI taxonomy): Eukaryota > Metazoa > Chordata > Amphibia > Gymnophiona > Rhinatrematidae > Rhinatrema > Rhinatrema bivittatum. The sequence continues at coordinate 242,934,367 of NC_042618.1, forward strand.
TGTATTTGGGAGGGGGCTAGTTATATAAAAAGACTAGACAAAGAAAACGTTTGGGGTCTGGAGATATATTTACTACATATCAGAACAGTTTACTGTCATTGCGTTAGTAAAAGCAAAGGTAGCCATTACACAATTTACTGTAAATTATTCTTTTGTAACTTGAAAATACATTTTCGGTAATATAGATTCTCATCTAAATTATGGGTAGATTTTAAAAGTGCTGCGCGTGTGCCCGTAAATACGCATATCTCGCCACACACAAAAATATGCCTATTTTATAACCTATCGGGTAAATCTTAAATGGGGCACGTGTGTAAAAAACGTGGGTTATGTGCGTGGTCGGGCCTTGTGCGAGCCGCGCACATTTTCAAAGGGGCCCAGCCATGCACGTAACCCCCGTTACACGCTGAAGTGCCGGGCCCAGAGAAAGGGGCGGTCTGGGGGGCGGGACTGGAGGCGGCCACGTAATTTTCTAAAATTAGGCCCCCCTGTGCGCAGATTATAAAATCCGGCACGCATGTGCACGCGGCCCCTGGATTTTATAACATGCGCACGCCGACGCACGCATGTTATAAAATCAGCGCGTCCGTGTGCGCGTACCGGGAAGTGGACGCACATGCACCTTTAAAAATATACCCCTATATGCATAGGTTATAAAATAATCTTCACCTATGCATGCCTGCAGCTGTATGCATGCCGCTTTCTTGGTAGGTGTCTGGTGAACATTGGGGAGAGAGAGAGAGGGAGGAAGAGAGTGAGACACTATAAGGTTCGGTCTATATATGGATCATTGTAAGGGGACACTTTGAATTGGGGTGAGTTTTTGAGAGGTGGATTGAGGTTGGGAGGGGTGGTGTTACAGACACATTCAGAGGTATTCATTGTAAAATTGACGTCAGTAAAGAAGTTTTGACCTTGTAAGTGATGAAAAGGTGTTGATTTGTACAAATATTTGTACAATACAGCTAGAGGACACTGCAGTGTACAAATCAACTCCGCATGCACGGGGTCTTAAATTTTAATTCTTTGAGAGGAGGCATTCCTAGGGGGGTGTTCAGGTTAGGGATGGCAAAGATGCACTTAGATGGTGTTTTCAAATCTTTACATGTATCTTTGCAGCAAAAAATCTCCACACAGAAAAAGCAGGTGCATATGGCTCTATGTACTTTGTCCCCGTGGCAGTTTTCAAAGGAAAGGTATATGCGGCCATCCCTTTTGAAAACTGGTGCAAAGCCCATAGTTGAAACGTATGTGTCCCAATTCAGACTGTCGAAAATTGCCCTCAAACCTTGCTGACTGTGAATTGGGTAAATAGCATGGTCCATTACTACATAGTTTACATAGTTTAGGTTATAATACATAGTTTAGGTTATAATACATATGTAGTATAATACATATACTACATAGTTTAGGTTAAAAACACACAAATAAATAAAATAAATAATAGCTGTATTAGTTTACTTTTCATGTGTACTGTATGCATAAATGTGTGAGAGGAGAACAAGAGTAGGAGCGGTGGTCATGTCTGTGAGAGAGGAGGGGTTCATGCCATATGTGTGTGTGCATGTGATATTGTGAGGGATGGTAGAGTGGATTCAAGGAGAAGCAGGACTGGTTTATGGTTTTATATACCGTCACATCGGACGAGCCTCCACAATGGTTTACAATCACATTAAACAGGGAAATACAAGAAATACAATAAATAGTAATAACAGCTAAAATACTATCAAAAGAAAGAAAAGAGTACTTCAATATAGCTGTTAAAAGTAACTAAAAATAATCAGATAATACAAACATTGATATTCTTTTAAAATATAACATCCTAATGTAAAAGTACATAAAATATAAAACATTATTCCTATATAGCAATAAAACACATAAATCATCAAACTATAGTGTTAAAAAAATAATAAAAGATAAAATAAGTAAAATAGAAGTCAAGCTTGCAGGTGCCTGTCATTCATTCTCTGAGGGGTAGATTTTTTAAAAAAGCGCGATCGCGTACTTTTGTTCGCGCAGCAGGCGCAAACAAAAGTACGCTGGATTTTATAAGATACGCACATAGCCGCGCGTATCTTATAAAATCCTGGATCGGCGCGCGCAAGGCTGCCAATTTTTTTTTTTTTTTTAATATTATTTGTTTATTGAATTTTCTCAAATTAAATACAAGAATACACTTGAATAGAAAACAGGTATTGTTTTACAGTGTCTGGTTAACTCCCCAATATTGAGGACTTTGAATGGTATTGAGTAAATGTAGAAGTGTTTATAAATATTGTTTCCTGATATTGCTTTTCTGTAAAGGCTGCCAATTTTGGGCAGCCTGCGCGTGCCGAGCCGCACAGCCTGCTTCCATTCCCTCCGAGGCCGCTCCGAAATCGGAGCGGCCTCGGAGGGAACTTTCTTTCACCCTCCCCTCACCTTCCCCTCCCTTCCCCTACCTAACCCACCCCCCCGGCCCTATCTAAACCCCCCCCCTTACCTTTGTCCTTCGATTTACGCCTGCTAGAAGCAGATGTAAATCTACGCGCGCCAGCGGACTGCTGGCGTGCCGTCATCCGACCCGGGGGCTGGTCCGGAGACCTGGACCACGCCCCCGGGCCGGTGCCACGCCCCCAGTCCCGCCCCGAAATGCCGCGTCATTTGGCCCCGCCCCCTTCAAAAAACCCCGGGACGTATGTGCGTCCCGGGGCTCTGCGCGCGCCGGCGACATATGCAAAATAGGCGCGCCGGTGCGCGAGGGCCCTGCTCGCATAAATCCGTGGATTTACGCGAGCAGGGCTTTTAAAATCTGCCCGTGAGTATGCACATTTAAAGAACCATGTTTTGAGTTCTGCTTTGAATTTCTTTTTGTCTTCTTGTAACCGTATTTGCATAGGAAGAGTATTCCAAAGCTTGGGGCCTGCTATCGATATTGCTCGCTCCCTTACTTGACTGAGTCGAGCTGACTTTATAGTTGGAATCGTCAATAATCCCTTATTTGCTGCTCTCAAATTTTTTTGTGGGATATGTACACATAAAGAGGTGTTAAGCCATTCAGTTCTTTGACCATGAATTAAGTTGTGTACTATACATGCAGTTTTGTATTGTATTCAATAATTAATCGGCAGCAATTGCAAAGAGATCAGAATTGGTGTGAAGTGATCACACTTTCTATTGCCAGTTAATATCCTGGTAGCGGCATTCTGCAATACCTGGAGGGGTCTAATGGTAGATTGCGGCAACCCGAATAGTAATGCATTGCAATAATCGACATTTGCGAATATTAAAGCTTGAAGTACAGTCCTATAGTTAATAGGTTCTAAAAGCGGTTTAAGTCTTCGAAGAGTTAAAAGTTTACAATAGCCGTCTTTTAATATAATGGAAATGTGTTTTCTTAAACTAAGTTCAGTTTCTATTGTAACTCCAAGGTCTCAGGCATACAGTGAAGGTGTAATCTTAATATTATTTTCGAAATCAAGAGTTGGAATATCATTGAGCCTGCATTTTCTTTCTAACATAATTATTTCAGTTTTTTCCATGTTTAAAATTAATTTCATATGATGTAAAAGTTGTTTTATAGTTGCTAAATATACTGTAATAATTTTATATGTTTGTTCTAATGTTTCTTCAATTGGGACCAAGAACTGTATGTCATCCGCATATATATAAAATATAAACTAAGACCATTGAGTAAGTGGCAGATAGGCAGTAAATAAATATTAAAAAGAGTGACAGAAAGTGTTAACCCTTGTGGAACCCCGGTTTCAAGAGGGATTTTTTTGGATAGAATTTTTTATTTTAACTTGAAAAGATCTTTTATTGAGGAAAGAGGCAAACCATTTCAAGACTGTATCAGCAATTCCTATTTCTTTAAGATGATTCAATAAAATATTGTGATCCATGGTGTCTAAAGCGGCTCACAGATCTAAAAGAACTTAAAAATAACTTTGGCCCTCTTAAAACAGTATCTGTCATTGAATTGAGGAGCATTTCTGTATTAACATTTTTTCTAAAACTGAATTGTTTGGGGAATAAAATGTTACTAGACTCTAAAAAATTATCAAGCTGTTTTTGTATAATTTTTTCTAAAATTTTTGCTATAAACGATAGGTTAGAGATGGGTCTATAATTATTTAATTGTGTGATATCTAGATTGGATTTTTTAAGAATCGGTTTGAGAAACTGCATTTTTTAGGATATCCGGGATGTTACCTTCTTTCAAGGACAGATTATTGTGGCAATTGTTGGTGCAATGGTATTAGCGATGGACTTAAGGGCCAAGACTGGAATTGCATCAATTGGGAGCTTTGCTGGATTTAATCTTTTTATAATCGCTTCATTTTCTGAAGCAGATGTAAGTTCAAAGCTATTCCAGTTTATATCTAGATTTGTGTTCATCTTGATTTCCTGTATAGATTTCAGAGCAATGTTAGAGTTTAGTAAGTCTATTTTCTTTTTAAAAAAACTCAGCAATCTTGTTGCATTTGTCTTCTGGTAAAGCGTTATCTTTCTCAGCTGGTGGATTGGTTAGATTTTTTACTATATAATGTTCTGGGATTGTGGGAGAATCTCTCAATTTTTTTTCTTAAAATATTGCTTTTTAGCATCTGCTACACTTTTTTTATGTTTTAAAGCCGCTCGGTAAGTTCCTAAGGAGAGGGAAGATGGAAGGGACACCTCCCTCCTCCCCACCCACTGCAATTCAAAATCTCCCTCCCTTGATCTTTTCTCTCCCCCAGATCCTAGAACCATCCTTCCTTCCTATCTTTCCCTTCTCCTCAGACCCTGGAACCCACTCCCTTACCCTTCCTACTCTGTCCTCCTCTTCCTCAATCCAAGAATCTCCCTCCCTCTCCTGCCCCCCATACCAGATTCCTAATCTTCCCCATCTCCCATTCTTCCTAACCCTAGATCTCTTTCCTTCTCACACTCTTCCCCCTTTCTCCTCGCCCCATCCCAGAGGTCTCCTCCCTGTACTTATTCAAAATCACTTTTGTTCATCCAATAAAAACAAAATAAATTATACTAATATAGTGTAAAACTACTTTATTTTTATAATGTTATATAAAGATGGAAATGTTTGCCAATTTGCTTCAAAACTTTTTAACTGTTGCCACAAAAAACTAGGGGACTATGCCTTAGATCTCCTGTTGTCCAACACTGGAAGGGGTGACAGGAGGGAACAGCACCAACAGTGCATAGAGGCACCAATATCCTAACTCCCTCTGCCTCCATATCATTCCCAGACAACTCAGAGGCTGGAGGCTCCAACTGGGGATCAAACCCGGGACCTTCTACATGGCAGTACACAGCAAATGCCATCTGAGTCATCAAGCTGGACTTTTTCAGAACTACTGATTTCAAGCTTATTCTGTTCATATAAATCAACTTGATCATCTCAATGGTGTAAAATTAGAAATGACACTCTTCACAGGAAGCACACCCTGAAAAGGAGACACTTGTCTACCTAAATAATATTAAGTCTGTAAGACCTTCTGCACTACATAGCTGCTGCAGTGGTTTCTATGGTTACAAAGAATAGGTATGCTCCTGCTAAAAAGAATGGAACTAGAGGATCATGGTCCTTCCCTGGAGAGAGCAGCAAGAAAACAGAAAGGAAGGAGTAGTCAGTCCCCTAGTGGTTAGAGCAATGGACTGAAAACCCGGGAAGCCAGAGTTCAAATCCCAGTGCCACTTTTTGTCATCTTGGGCAAGTCACCTCATCCTCCATTGCCTCAGGGCCAGATTTTCAGAGGATTTACGCGTGAAACCGGCCTTGCGCAAGCTGGGCCTATTTTAAAAAGGCCCGGCGATGCGTGTAAAGCCCTGGGATGTGTGTAAGTCCCGGGGCTTGCAAAAAGGGGTGGGGCATAGCGGCCATATTTGCCGCTGTGCTGGGGATCACGTGCCGGCAGTTGCCCGGCAGACACAAAAGGTAAAACAAATTTTTTGAGGGGGGTTAGAGTAGGGCTGGGGGGGGGAAAGGTTAGGGGAAGGGGTGGGAAGGTCAGGATAGGGGGGAAGAGAAGTTCCCTCACAGGCCGCTCTGATTGCGGAGCGTCCTAGGAGTAAACAGGGGAAGGCAGTGCGGCTCGGCGTGCGCAAGGTGCACAATTGTGCACCCCCTTGTGCGTGCCGACCCCTGATTTTATAACTTGCACACGCAAGTTATAATATCGGGTGCACATGTGCGCGCGCCAGGTAGCGCACGCACATGTACGCCGCGCGCGCATGTTATCAAATCTACTCTTTAGGTTATCATTTACTAAGCCATGGCATTTTAGTATGGGAGGGGAAAAATACCACAGGCCTTAGGTAACATCACAGGGGGCTTTCCCATGGTATTTTTACTTTCCACAGTAAAAACTGCTACAGCTTCCCGCTGTAGTTTTCTTGCAAAAAAAAAAATAATCCATGAGAAAAAATACCACGAAGAAAAGGGAAAAGTCTTGCACAATGGCAGAACCCTGTGCTCAGGACTGCCATTTTTTTTAAAGGCCAGGAAGGCCCTATAGGCCCGACCTCTCAAATGTGAACAGCCCCTCCTGGGAGTCTGCCAAAGACCCCTGTTCACCCCTGCAACCCATTTAGAAGCAGCCCAGCATTCAATAAAGTTAAAAAACAGAAATACATAGTCGTGGGGCAACACCAAGTCCCCTTACCCAAAGCCCTCCCTTATCAAAATTGGGCAACCCTCCTGATCCTAATTCCCAAGATCCAAAATTCCCCACCTCTCCCAGCAGCAGCCTTCCATGGACCCCCCAATCTTCTCACCCTAGTCCCCCCCCAGCCATACTTGGGTTCCCTGGTTGTCTAGTGGGGCCTGGAGCACCCCTAGGCTCCATACCAACCATTGACATTTTCCAAAATGGCACCAAATGGCTTTTGACCTATTATGGCAGCAGTTGGTCCAGAACCTACGAGGTGCTCCAAGCCCCACCAGACTACCAAGCATAGAATAGGTACCCGGGGATGGGGTCCTCTGGTGCTGTTAGGGGGGAAAGCCTGGTGGGGGGTTTTGATGTATGAGGAACTTTTGATGGGGAGGTAGAAGACTGGGGAGGGTGCTGATACTTATGGAGGGTGGAAGACCGAGGGGAAGCTTGATGGTTAAGGTGGTGGGCCAGGGACAGGAGGAGGGGCCATCACAATGTGACTTTTGTACCTTTTCTAAAAGACTTTGTCCTGTGTCCCACCTGTACAGGCAGTGGTGGTGGATGACCTGCATACTTAGGGGTGTCTATGTGGCCCTTTAAGCAGCAGCCACAAAGCATCAGGATGCGCATTAGCATTCCAATGCTCCGGGGGAATGGCGTGGCTTGCATTGCTTGTGGCAAGTGGATATTTAAATGAGCATCTGCATGTAAAGCAGCTCATTTAAATACCCATGTTATTTTGGGAAAAATATTGCACCAATCTCATGCAATAGTACTGCACTAGGCATTTATATGATAAATGCTGTTTTTCATGAGATAAATGCCTAGTGCAACTTAGAAAATTACCCCATTACATAGTAAGCCCTCTGGAGAAACGGAAATACTTACATCACATGAATGCTATCCACTCTAAAGTGTCTGAAAAGCAAAACATTAACTAAATCAAATAAATAAATAATGAGTGAAGAGGAGTGGTAGTGGTGAGAACCCTATGGGTGGGCTGTTCTGTTATACTCCCACGCAGAACCTACCCATTTGTATTGACTGTTGAAAAGTATAATAGAAGGTCCTGTTTGCTAGCTATTTTGTTTTAAACACATTAGAAGGTCTTAGACATTTTTAAGCTTCCATACAAAATATTTCTTTTCAACAGGAAAAAAAAAAAAAAAGGAAAACATATAGCCAGAAATGGATTGAATTTCTTAAAGTCTTTCACATAACCCAAGCAGTACATACTGAATATAATGAATTTTAAAAAGAAAGCAAACAATATTGTGTTTATTTTAATAAATTACTGCAATATCATTATGTCACTTGTTTGACTATACACATTTTATAATTCGGAAAATAAATAATGATCCTTTCATTTATTTAAAGAAATCCAAATGTTTGCAGAATATTATTTAACAGACATAAAGCCTGACTATGCATGTAGAAAAGTATTGTATGACAAGAACTAGTTTGCAGCCTGTATCACTGTCCTGTTAAGTATGTTTACCCAGTTAATGAGATCCTCTATTGTTGATGCTCAGACCATCTCTCTGTCAATCAGTATGTGTCAGGGGCTATCTGTGGATGAACTGGGCTGAAACTTGGCAGAAGAGTGTGGTACCGAGGTGCTCACATTCCTGTCAAATTGTAGCCACATCTGTGCAGTTGGAAGGTCCTGAAGTGCCAGGAGAGTGGGGCTGTCTTAATTTCAGAGGAGCATTTCTTCTCAATGATGGAAGGTACCTTCCATGCATTAACACTAAGGGGTAGATTTTCAAAGACACGCGCGTGGGCTTCCATGTGCGCGCAGTTCCCGGCGCACGCACATGGACGCAGCAATTTTATAACATGCGCGTGTTGCCGCATGCATGATATAAAATATGATTCCCATGAACATGCGCGCAAGATTTTAATATCTGCGCCCTTATGTGTGGGCGGAGGGCCTCTCGCATGCGCAAAGGGGGGATTTTAAAAAATAACATGTGGTGATGCGAGAAGGCCTTGCCCAGTTCCCTCCTCGATCGCTCCAATTAAGGAGCGAACGAGGAGGGAACTTTCCTATCACCCTACCTAGCCTTCCTCTCTTTTCCCCTCTCCTCCCCAACCCCTAAACCTACCCGAACTACCCTAGATTTTTTGTTTTATTACTTACGTGCTCTAAGGAGTAGATGTAAGTTGTGCGCACCGGCCAGCAGCTGGCGCATGCTTTCCCCGGAGAGCGCAAAATGGCGCTGTCCCGGCCAGCCCTTCCCTGCATCCCGATCCGCATACCGGGAGAACCGCGCGTGGTAGGGCCATTTCCAAAATGCGCTTGGCACTTGCACAACCCAGCCATGTGCGTATCTCCTGGTTTTTGCGCGCGAGGCCTTTTGAAAATTTGGGCTTAAGAGGATAACTTAAACAGTGGCGCAGGCACACATGTATGCATGTATACAGGTTCGTGCCAAAGGACGCGGCCATTTTATAATATATGTGTGTATATGCACACATAGTATAAAATAGACTGTAAGTGTGCACACGTGTGCCCAATTTTATATGGGCACATGCATGTACACGCAAATGCTGCCTCTATCGCGTAGGTGTGGGGATTTTAAGAGGCATGCTAGCAAATGTAAATACCAGTTTCTCCAGTTTGTTCCCAGTTCACCCAGGTAAAGGACAGGACTTCCTAACACCCTTAGTTGAATAGCCTCCCTTTTACCCTGTTAACCCCAACCCTTAAAAGCCTGCTAACTGGCTTAAGATTTTTTTGTTTTATGACTTACATGCCATCCATAGCAGAAGTAAAACTATGCTGTAGTGGACCCTGGTGCACGATTGTGTGCATAAATACTTATGTGCTTGTTTCATTCATAAATCCAAGGAACACCCATGGCCCCATCTAGACCACACCCACACCCTGCTCCTTTTTGGGCAACATTTTTTGTGCATGCAACAGGAAATATACATGCTTTTTAAAAATCCGTGCAGCTCGCGCCGGCCCAGCTTCTGCACATATCTCCCGGCTTTGGCACATGTAGGGCTTTTAAAATTCACCTTTAAGTGGATAACTAAATGTATGCACATATGCCGGCTCGCGCCAAAAGATGCGACCATTTTATAACATGTGTGCGTACATGTGTGTATGGTATAAAATAGGCTGTACACACATGTGCGCACAATTTTATATGGGCATGTGCATACAAAATTACAAATGCCACCTCTACAGTATAAGTGGGAGGATTTTAAGAGTCGTACATGCTGACACAAGTATGAGTTTCCTAGTTCGCTCCGAGTTCGCCCAGGTAAAGGATAGGACTTCCTAATCTCTCTAATTAACTAGCCTTCCTTTTATTCTGTTAGCCCCAACCTCAAAACCCTGGTAACTAGCCTACTTTTTGTTGTTTTATGACTTACACGCTATCCATAGCGGAAGTAACGTTACACAGTAGGGGACGCCGGCGCGCACTTGTCCACATAAATACTTATGCGCTGGTTTCATTCATAATGTTTGTGCATGTACCAGGAGGTACATGCATATGCACGCACATTTTAAAATCCACGCGGCGCATACCGGACTTCTGCACATAACTCCTGGCTTTGGCACGAGTAGGGCTTTTAAATTTGGCCTTTAAGACTACACTTACCCTACTCGTTTCCTGTTAAATTATATGGAATAAATAAAAAAAATAATGATGGAGCTAATTATGCACACAAAGGAAATAAATAAATAATACAAAAATGTATGCAGGTAAGGGTGTATCAACATTCAGAAATTCTGTTAAAAACATAGGGGTAGATTTTTAAAGTTATGCGCGGGCGTAGATTTGTTCGCGCAACCCGGCATGAACAAATCTACGCCCGATTTTATAACAAGTGCGTACTGCCGCGCGCATGTTATAAAATCCAGGGTCGGCGCGTGCAGGGGGGGGGTGCACAATTGTGCAACCTGCGCGTGCCGAGCCGAGCAGCCTGCCTCTGATCCCTCCGAGGCTGCTCCGAAATCAGAGCGGCCTCGGAGGGAACTTTTTTTCCGCCCCCCCCCCCCCTACCTTCCCCTCCCTTCCCCTACCCAACCCACCCCCCAGCCCTAACTAAATCCACCCTACCTTTGTTCAGAAAGTTACGCCTGCCCGAGGCAGGTGTAACTTGCGCGGGCCAGCTGCCGGCGCGCCATTCCCCGGCGCAGGGGCTGGTTCGGAGGCCTCGGCCACGCCCCCGGAATGTCCCTAGGCCGGCACCACGCCCATGGCCCCACCCCCGGAACGCCCCGGAATGCCGCGCCACCCCCGACATGCCTCCGGCAACGCCGCCCCCCCCCCCCCCGAGCAAAGCCCCGGGACTTACGCACTTCCCGGGGCTTTGCACGCTCCGGCAGCCTATGCAACATAGGCACACCGGCGTGCAAGTCCCCTGCGCGCATAAATCCGGCTGGATTTACGCGCGCAGGACTTTTAAAATCTGCCCCATAGGGAATAATTGCAAGGCCCATCTAGTCTGCTTATTTTTCTAATGTTATTTAATATTACAGACCCTACCTTGATCTTTACCATTGATCTCCCATAAATTTGGATCTATATCTACTATCTAATTTTCTTAGCAAATTTAATTACAATTTTAGCTTCTAACATTTCTATTAGAAAGCTGATTAATGGCATGCACTCATCACCTGCTCTGTGAAGAAACACCTCCTTATTTTACTCCAGAGCTGAACCCTGTTTTTCCAGCCTCATATTGTCATCCTCTTGTTCTACCAAAAGATGCTTGCCTCTTGAACATCAACATTATATTTCTTGTATAAAGGGAAGGAGAATGGATAAAGCATTTATTCATCAGTTTCAGTTTTCCTTTCAAAGCTTCCCAGCCTTATTAAAAAGGTAGCTGCAGCAGTAAGAGCTTGGCATGCAACAAATAGTCTTACTATTTGTCTCTGCCTTTGGCATAAATTGAATGTTGGCAGAAGCTAGAGGAGCATCATTTTAAGACCACTTTTTCATTTTGTTTAACAAGATACAAACAAAATTGCTTATTTACCTTACAGCCAATTAAGCATGACACAATGGTAAAGGATTAAATGAACAAAGAATAAAGGGCAAACATTTTCCTTACTAGTGGACCTTGACATAAATGTAAAAAAAGGAGTCCATAGTAAAATGTTTTTTTTTTAATTGAATTCTACAGCTTTCAAAGTATCTACTCTGTGAAGAAACATGGCATTGAGAACAAAAAGATTACATAAGGAAATTCACATTAGCTAAGAACAGCCAACACCCTTTAGACCACCATAAATGGGGGGCGGGGGGGGGAGGGGAGGGGAGATCAGCAAATTTAGGGGAACATCACTGAAACTAAAAAAAAACAAAAACCAGCAGTAGCTTAACTCACAAGGCATAAGCATTCCAATAATGGATGCTTTTTAAACTCAGATGTTACTGGCTTGAATCAAAATCTTTGAGTCTATAAAGCTTTTAAGCTGTTCTGGTGCAAAGAATACATAATTTTCTCTATTATATTTAACAATGCATTTGCATGGGAATCTTAGGAAGAAGGTTGCTCCAATAGCCAGGGTATCCTGGCTATAAAGCCAGGAAACCCTCCCTTCTCTCCTGAGTTGTTTTAGTTAAATCAGTAAATATCCTTGTTGCTCATCCCGGCTGCGTTGGCACCGCAGCGGGGCCTGCTCACCTCGCGCGTCCTTCGACCAGCTCCGGGCACCTCTCCCTTGCTGCCACAGCCAGTTCACGGTGTCCCTGGGCTCTCCGCTCACCATCCTCCTCGCAGGCCTCATGGCGGAGCTCCCGTTGGGGCTCCGCGTCGTCGGCGTCCTCGGCTACACCCCTAGGCGAGCGCGTGGCCGACGTGCAGCCCTTTTAAAGTTTAAAGGGCCCAAGGTGGGAAAACCCACAGGGGTGCCTCCCGATTATGTCACATAGAATTAGTATTTAAGGTGAGGACCTGTTCCCAGAACCTCGCCTTGGCAATCAGGTAGACACCGTTGGTGTGCTAGTTTGTCTTTCTGTTCTCCTGTTCTAGCGTCTCCTGTTCCAGCATCTCCGTGTTCCTGTGTCTTCCATTCCCAGTGGCTCCATGTGTTCCTGTAGCCTTCTCAGGTAGTACCTCGCCGAACTAACCTCTGCCTGCCTGACCATTCTCTTACTTGCCGTTTGGAACTGACCACTGCCTGACTGACCATTCTCTTGTCTGCCGCCTGGAACCGACCTTAGCTTGTCTTGACTACATCCGGACTGATTCTGGTTTTCACCCCTGCATTGGCTGAGTCCTGGATTGATACTCTGGTTTTCATCCTTGCGTTTCACTCGGACACTCTCTTCTGGCCTACTGTGACCATTAGACCAACCTGCTTGGAAACCAACCGCGGCTTCCACTCGGCTAGACCCACAGGCGCTGCCTATCTTGCCCGGAGAACCTTCCTGAACTGTCGCCTCCCTGAGGTCTCCGGAGCTTCCAGTTCGGGTCTAGTCCACCCACTCTGCATCAGCCGCACACCCTTGCTTGTGGTCGGCACACCCCTCCGCTACCTCTCTGGGAGACCACCAGAGGCCTAAGTCCAGGCGGACCAGGTACCCAAGGGTTCAACCTGCGGAAATCCCAGACTGTTATTGGTGAAGCTCCAGTTAGTACTACCAGTGACACTGCCTGCCTAATGAGCGCATGCCTGTGCCTAATATACTCCTGGGGGAATTCTGCACTAAAACATTTAAAATTCTGTGCTCATAAGCTTAAAATTATGCAAAATTATGCAAACTTTATATTGGTCAAAATAACACAATTTACATGACATGCCCCCCTTTCCACAAGCAGGGGGCATACCTAGTGACTATGTCAAATTTCCATCATACCACATGGAATGAGAGGAAGAGGAAGGTGCAGTAGTAACAATGCCAAAGGGAGAGGAAAGTTTGCCACCTCTTGGAAAGGAATTTAAAAGTGAAAATTCCAGTACATCTGGTAGCACCAGAAATAGTACTACATGCAATCCCCTACCAAGCTAAAGAGAGATTTTTTTTTTCTGCAGGAGGAAATGCAAGAAAAGCAGCAAGAAAGGCAGCATCAAGCAAGAAGAAGCTAAGGTTGGAAGAATATGTGCTGTCTGCTGCCAGTGTTACCTCTGTTCCTAAGGTGAAGAGGCAGGAGAAGGTAAAATCAGTGGAGGTGGCATTGGTACTGCAGTGGAAGGGCAATGGCAGTATTAGGAGCAAAGCAGTCAAAGGTAGCACAACGATCCTCCCTGATGCCTCCTCAGGAATGTCTGGAGCATGTCCTACAAAAAGTACTGATTCAGAGGAATGTGACAGCTTCTCAGAATCGGAGGAGATAAAACAGCTAATAGCTGTGGAAACTTGTAGGGTCTCATTATTAGCTTGCTATCCTATACTGAGTAAGTTGGGGTGGCCAACTCTGGTCCTCAAGGACCACAAACAGGCCAGGTTTCCAGGATATCCATAATGAATATGCATGAGATAGATTTGTATGTGATGGTGGCACTGCATGCAAATATATTTCATACATATTTATTATGAACATCCTGAAAACCTGGCCTGTTTGAGGCTCTCAGACTAGAGTTGGCCACCCCTGGAGTAAGTAGAGGAGGCAGAAAGCAATACTACTGAGGCAAAGAGCACCTTCCACGAAGAGGAGTAAGTGGAGGGCTTGAGTGATGCCTCTGATTTTTTGCCTCTCAGTCTGTAGTCAACCCCAGCTACAAGAGCAGCACCCAAGCCTATACACTCAGTGCTTTATTCACATGCAGATAAAACTGGCCAAGGTGGAGAGAGGAAGCTGTCATTTTACTATTAATATCTGGACCAGCCAGAATGCTACACACACCTAGTTTTCTCTGATGGCACACTGGTGGTAGTGGAGTAGCCATGGGTGGGCAGGCCCACCCAACCAGAAGAATCCTGTTGGAGCGATGCCATCGCTGGATCCCATCCCTGCGACGGCGAAGAAGAAGGCTGGAGCTGCAAGGCTGCCGCGGGATCCCATCCCCTTAGCTGTGAAGAGGAGGGCCGGAGCTGCAATGCATTCACAGGTAGAGATGTGCTTCGTTTAAAGATATCGTTTCGGGCTCTCCGCGGAAAATTTCGTTTTCCCACGGTTCTTTTTTTTTTTTCAGCAATTTTCGATGAAGTGCGTTAGTGCGCACTAATGGGCCTTACTACTCACTAACAATCACTTAGTGCACACTAACTCAGCATTAGTGCGCAGTACACCGAATGACATAGTGCGCACTAGCTAGATGTTAATGCGCATTAAGGCCCGTTAGTGTGCACTCACAGGTTAGTTAGTGCGCCCGAATAGATCTTACAGCACATTAAGGGGCAGATTTTAAAAGGGTTACGTGCACCGAGCCTATTTTGCATAGGCCCGGCAATACGTGTATGTCCCAGGGCTTTGTGAAAGGGGCGGGAAGGGGGTGGAGTGTGGGCGGGGCACCGGTCTGGGGGAGGCCCGGGGGCAGGGCGGGGGCGGGACCGAGGCCTCCAGCTCAGCTGCCAAGCCAGGGGATCGCGTTCTTGCAGCCGGCAGGCGTAACTTACAAAATAAAGGTAGGGGGGGGGATTTAGGTAGGGCTGGGGGGTGGGTTAGGTAGGGGAAGTGAGGGGAAGTTGGGGGGGCCGAAGGAAAGTTCCCTCTGAGGCTGCTCTGATTTCGGAGAGGCCTTGGAGGGAACAGGGAAAGCCATTGGGGCTCTCCTAGGGTTTGGTGCATGCAAGGTGCACTAGTGTGCACCCCCTTGCGTGCGCCGACGCCAGATTTGATAACATGCGCGCGGCTGTGCGGCTGCGTGCGCATTTATAAAATCGGGTGTACATTTGTGCGTGCCGGGTAGCGCACACAAATGTACACAAATGTGCGTATGTTTAAAAATCCGTCCCAAAGTATGTAGTAGTATGCTGTAACTAATGTTAGTGCGCCCTAAAAAATGCAACTTAAAAATTAAAAAATATCAATTCAGAGGAGTTTGTTAGCTAGAAAAACAGTGTGCACTAATTGGTATTACTGCGCACTAAGAAATATGCAGTGCACAGTAACTCCATTAGTGCGCACTAACACAAAATACAAATTTTGCCGAAATTTCGGCAAAAATCGCTTCGTATATCGGTGCTACCAAACCATGACGAATTAGACAATATCATTGACATTGTCTAATTCGTGAAAACAAACGCACACCCCTCATCATGGGATCCCATCCCTGCAACAGTGAACAGGAAGGCGAGAGTTGCAAGGCCGCCACAGGATTCCATGCCCATGACGTCAGAAGTAGGACTTTGGTTGTGCGGCTTGTGCCTAATGAAAACATCCTGCGTGCATGTGGGTGACAATGGAAGCTTGAATGTGTGTACGTGGGTTAGAATGGGAGCTTGAATGTGTTTATGAGTGAGTGAGAATGGGAGCTTGAATGTGTGTATGTGGGTGAGAATGGGAGCCTGGGGGGTTAGAATGGGAGCTTGAATGTGTGTATGTGGGTGAGAATGGGAGCCTGGGTGTATGTGTGGGTTAGAATGGGAGATTGAATATGTGTATGTAGGTGAGAATGGGAGCCTGGGTGTGGGTCTGTGTGTGCATAAGAATGAGTAGGGGGGGGGGGAGAGGGTGAAAGAGTGAGAGCTTGTGTGTATGAGGGAGTCTGTGAGAGAAAGCATGTGTGTGTGTGTGTGCGTGTATGTGTGTGTACGCGTGTGTAAGGGAGGCAGGGAAGACGACAGTAGGAAAAGAAAGACACTGAAAAGATATTAGGAAATGAGCAACAAGGGGAAAATGTGAAAAAGAACCCAGGACCAACTGATTAGAAAAATACAGTCAACAAAGGTAAAAAATATATACATATTTTATTGTAGTTATGAAGATTTCTGACTTTCTGCAAAGAGGATTCATTTTTGTTTTTTTACATGATTGATTGGATCTGATTGTTAGTTTTCTTTGCTTTTTACATGATATACTTGTGCATTTATAAACTGCAATAAATATAAAGGAAATTAATACAGATTAATAAGGAACTTTTAATGCAGGTAAGTGCTTGAAATAATTGAGGTAAAATATTTTAAAGTTTCATGCATGATGCATAATGGCTGTTGCAAGCTACTTAGAAAGCCATTGTAGGGTGCAGTATATGGCATTATTTATCAAGAAGAATACAACTAGAAGATCTCAGACCTGAATGCCTACAGTCCATCCATGTTAACCTTGTGCCCACCCAAAAAATCAGTTCTGGCTACGCCACTGACTGGTCGCAGCTCTAGTGGAAGTGGAGCAGCAGGGAACAGATAGGCTGTGCTACACAATTAGGTGATGGATATTATCCACATTTTGGTAAATATCTTAGCAGCAATATAGAAGAAGATGGAGGGCTAACAGTTACAGCGTAAGACAGGACTGTTGTTCCTAGTTTTATCGTGACAGCCACTGGTGTAGATATGAAAAAATCTGTAGAAGATAAGGGCTATAAGGAGATGTGTTGCTTTGCACACTTGCTGTAGTTGCTGAGAGTAAAGGATGCCCTGAGGGCCAAGGAGCAACAGGTAGCCTAGTCAAAGAAGGGATTGAAAGGTGCAGGAAAATAGGGGTGCATTTTCACCGGAGAGTGAAGCATGGGTATCATCTGTGTGAGAAGCAGGAAGCAACGCAGGCTGATTCAGGGTGTAGGCACCAGGTGGAATTCCACCTATCTAATGCTGCAAAGGTTAGAGGGGCAATGGACAGTCCTTTATGAGTTAGCTCTGGAAAGCAAGATAGGTGGGAAACACCCACTCTGGCATCATGACTGGCAACACAACACAGCTGGTATGAGTCCTGAAGCCCTTCAAAGATGCCATGGAGGATCTCAGATCCTCATAAGCCACCCTTGTTAAGGTGATCCAAATAGTCAACATCCTGTAGAAAAAGTTAAAGTATTTCCAGCAGGAACGGAGACTGACAAGAGATGTAGTGTTGTTTATAGATTCCTTGTAGCAGCAGGTGAAAGATAGGCTAACATCTTGCACACAGAAGCATTCTTATATACAAGCCATTCTGTGTGACTCATGGGTGAAAGGGAGAATTCCCTTTTTAGTAAACAATAGTATGCCAAATCTTAAGAGTGTGTGAGATAATTGGATTGTTCCTACAAATTCTTGAAATAGATGGTGTCCCAGAAGGGTATGCCAAGAAAGATGATAAGCTATGCCCCTGAATCTACCATCTATCCAACTTTATCTGAGCTTGAGGGGGTTCTTCATCCAGCCATCCTCTAATAGTCACTCAGCTCACATTTTTGATGTGCCTTCAACACCCACAATAGTTAAAATCCCTGTTTCTTTTTCTATCCTATGCAGAAACAGATCAGTTCAGTTTAAATTTCAGAATGATCAGAGCATATTGTGATATGATCAATCGTTTTGAAAGTCGCCTTACCATTAATTTGGTGCCTTTGGTGGTTAACTGGGTGGGGGGGGGGGGTGTGAATATTGCATTATGGCAATATAAAACTCTATGAATTTGATGCAGCTGGAAAAGGTACCCAAAAATAGTACCTATGCTGCAAAAACACAGATATACACAATTTCTTTAGCCTTCTAAAAACCCCTAACTAGCTGGGAAAAAAAGAATATAAGAACTGCTATGCTGGGTCAGACCAAGGTCCATCAAGCCCAGTATACTGTCTCCAACAGTAACCAATCCAGGCATAGAAATAGCTTTCTCTAATCTATCAGGCTAATATTTAATGCAATTTTCCTCCAGGTATTAAATCTCTTTTAAACCCTACTATATTAGTTGTCTTGACCATGTCTTCTGGCAGTAGATTCCGCAGGTGGATTGTGCGTTGAGTGAAAAAATACTCTGCAACTTTTTTTTTTAATCTTCTGGTTAGTTTCATAGAGTGTCCCCTTGTTTTAGTATTATTTGAAAGAGTGAAAAATCATCCCCTATTTACCCATTAATCCCCACTCAGGATTTTATGAACTTCTAGCATGCCCCCTCTCTGCAATCTCTTTTCCAAGCTGAAGAACCCTAACCTGTTTAACCTCTCTTCATAAAGGAGCCATTCAGGGCCAGTGCAAGAGTATTTGGCTCCCTAGGTGAACCTTTGGTCATACACCCCCCTGCCCATCCCCAACTTTCATTCTTGGCCTCATGCTGGTGGGATTTGGCAACCCCAACATTTTGGTGCTTTAGGCAACCACCAAGTTTGCCTAATGGAAGCACTGGTTCCAGAGCTATTCCATCCCCTGCCCTTCTTACCACCTTTTCTAGTTCCCCTATGCCCAAAATTTTACTAAGTACTCAAGCGGCAGTCTCACCATCATTCCTAAAATCCTATTTGCTTTTGTGACTACTGCTGTGCACCGAGCTGAGGATTTCATTACATTGTCCATAAGGACTCCAAGGTTCTTTTCCTGAATTGTGACTCCTAATAAGAACCCAACATTATATAGCTATAGTTGGGATTATTTTTCCATATATACATCATTTTGCATTTTTCCACATTGGGATATGAGCTGAATATTGCAGGTAAACCATTTAGACAGATAACTATTATGTTATCTGTCTAAATGGCATTTCAGTAAGGACCTCAATAAAAATAAAAACCCTATCTATAATATACATTTTTACACATATTCAAGTTACCTTTTTCTTTGGAGGTTTTATCTTTGCATTATTCATATCGCTAGGTCAATATCTGGTTTATACCAATTTTTGTATTAGTAACCACCCAGCCATTTCAAACACACAAAAAGAATGCATATTATGAGATTCTTTTCTCAGAGGGACAGAGTAAATTGCTTTATCCTATTTACTCATGCCGTCAAATAACACACTGCACACCTAGGGCCGGATTTTAAATGCCCTGCGCGCGTAAATCCGGCTGGATTTATGCGCGCAGGGCCCTCGCGTGCCGGCGCGCCTATTTTGCATAGGCCGCCGGCGCGCGCACAGCCCCGGGACGCGCATAAGTCCCTGGAGCTTCGTAAAAGGGGCGGGGAGGGGGCATGTCCGGGGTCAGGGGGCGGTTCGGGGCAGGACCGGGGACGTGGCGCCAGCCTGGGGGGCGTGGTCGAGGCCTCCGGACCAGCCCCCGGGTCGGGTGATGGCGCGCCAGCAGCCTGCTGGCGCGCGCAGATTTACGTCTATTATCAGCAGGCATAAATCTGCCAACAAAAGGTAGGGGGGGTTTAGATAGGGCCGGGGGGGTGGGTTAGGTAGGGGAAGGGAGGGGAAGGTGCGGGGGGTGGAAAGAAAGTTCCCTCCGAGGCCGCTCCGATTTCAGAGCGGCCTCGGAGGGAACAGGCAGCGCACGCCAGGCTCGGCGCGCGCAGATTGCACAAATGTACACCCCCTTGCGCGCGCCGACCCTGGATTTTATAGGCTACGTGCGTATCTTATAAAATCCAGCGTACTTTTGTTCGAGCCTGGTGCGCGAACAAAAGTACGCGCTCGCGCAAAATTATAAAATCTACCCCCTAGAGCATGGATCCCAAAGAAAATAGTCTCTTTACTGATGAAATTTTTAACAAAGAAAATAGTTACAGCATACAGTCCAGGCATCATTTTCTGCTCCTATAGAGAGGGCAGGATAGGATCACAGATAAACATAACAGTTGGTGCAATTTATTTTCATGACTGCTGCTCACTGAACTGTTGTTACACACATCAATAGGTTTATACAAATTTTTCCAATGACCTCCACTGCAAGGGACTTTGGATGATAGAAATCTCTAGCCTGGTTGCATCACCTCTTACTCCTCACTTCTCTACTCAATAAAAGTCACTTTCTTTCTGTTTTCAAAGAACTTGGCTTACTTCACATTAAGGAACTATCCAGACTTTGGAGAGCTTCCGTGGGGAGTCTTTCAGGGCTCCCATTTTTCACCTATTTTATTTAATGTATACCTTTAACCCTTGGGCTCTATTATTAGATGTTTTGGTTTGAAGTTACATATTTATGCAGATGAAATCCAGATTTTACTTCCTGAATATTGAAGTTGTCTCACTTTTCAATCGTTGCTTAAGGGTGGTGATAAAAAAGATGAAGGGAAATAAGTTGAAATTAAATACCAAAAAAAAAAAACAGAAATGCTTTGGGTTGGATTCCAGAAGATCTTCCACCTTTCACTTTTGGAAATTTCCCTTTCATATTATGACCTGAGGTTAGAGTTTGAAGGTGTTATTAGACTCATCCCTGCTTCTGGGTCCACAGGTGACAACACTATCGCAAAAAACCCTGGGTTGCCTTAATTAGTTAGACCTGCCTAAAATGACTGAGTAATCTAGATCAATGCAATTCAATCTATGCTGGTCTTCTTAAGAAGAATGTGGCTTCAGATGGTTTAGAACGTGGTAGGCAAGGTTCTTTCTTGCAGTTCGATGTGGGATAGAGCCACTCGTTTAATGGTTTCTTTGCATTAAACGAGATTTGCACATAAAATTCAAACTATTGTGCCTTGTTTTCTGCTCCTTTTATAATTGAGGCCATTGTATCTGAAAGTTCTAATTATTTGTCATTGTCCAGTAAGACCATTTTCTTTGTTAAAAATTTAAGGCTGACAAGATCAAGGATAATGGCTTTTTCAGCAGTGGCCCTTTATGTTTGGAATGCACTCCCCAAAGAATTAAAAATCAATGAGAACTACATGCAGTTTTGGCATTTGTTATAATAAACATGGGTATCTGATCAATTGTGGCCTTGTTCCATATGGCAGTTTAAGGTATAAAGGTTTATTTGTTAGATTAGAATTTTCTGTTTGTTTTAGTTTAGGCAATGTTATTTATTTATTTATTTGCTTACTTAATCAACTTTCTAGTATAAAATCAAAGCACAATCCAGAGGGAGCACTGATAGTAGAGGATCACCTTGCTAGTGGCTGGAAAGAATCAGTAAGTACTGCTTGGAGACATTTTTAAAACATAAGTACTGGGGAGAAGTAAACTATTGGGGTGGATTATTTACTGTGTTCAAGTGTTTTGTTTTAAATAGTCAGAAAGTCAAACATAAGAACTTAAGAAATTGCCATGCTGGGTCAGACCAAGGGTCCATCAAGCCTAGCATCCTGTTTCCAATAGAGGCCAAACCAGTCCACAAGAACCTGGCAAGTACCCAAACAGCAAGAAGATCCCATGCTACTGATGCCAGTAATAGCAGAGGCCATTCCCTAAGTCAACTTAATAGCAGTTAATGGACTTCTCCTCCAAGAACTTATCCAACCCTTTTTTGAACCCAGCTACACTAACTGCACTAACCACATCCTCTGGCAACAAATTCCAGATTAATTGTGCGTTACATGAAAAATAATTTTCTCCAATTAGTGTTAAATGTACTACTGGCTAACTTCATGGAATGCCCCCTTCTATTATCCGAAAGTGTAAATAACCGCCTCACATCTACTCGTTCAAGTCCTGTCATGATCTTAAAGACCTCTATCATATCCCCCCTCAGCCATCTCTTCTCCAAGCTGAACAGCCCTAACCTCTTCAGCCTTTCCTCATAGGGGAGCTATTCCATCCCCTTTATCATTTTGGTTGCCCTTCTCTGTACCTTCTCCATCGCAACTATATCTTTTTTGAGATGCAGCGACCAGAACTGTGCACAGTTTTCAAGGTGCGGTCTCACCATGGAGCGATATAGAGGCATTATGACATTTTCCGTTTTATTAACCATTTCCTTCCTAATAATTCCTAACATTCTGTTTGCTTTTTTGACTGCTACAGCACACTGAGCTGACGATTTCAAAGTATTATCCATTATGATGCCTATATCTATTTCCTGTGTGGTAGCTCCTAATATGGAACCTAACATCGTGTAACTACAGCAAGGGTTATTTTTCCCTATATGCAACACCTTGCAGTTGACCACATTAAATCTCATCTGCCATTTGGATGCCCAATCTTCCAGTCTTGCAAGGTCCTCCTGTAATGTATCACAATCTGCTTGTGATTTAACTGCACTGAACAATTTTGTATCATCCACAAATTTGATAACCTCACTCGTTGTATTCCTTTCCAGATCATTTATAAATATATTGAAAAGCACCGGTCCAGTTACAGATCCCTGAGGCACTCCACTGTTTACCCTTTTCCACTGATAAAATTGACCATTTAATCCTACTCTCTGTTTCCTGACTTTTAACCAGTTTGTAATCTACGAAAGGACATCGCCTCCTATCCAATGACTTTTTAGTTTTCTTAGAAGCCTCTCTTGAGGGACTTTGTCAAATGTCTTCTGAAAATCCAAGTACACTACATCTACTGGTTTATTAACCGGTAGATGTAGTGTACTTCTTAACCCCTTCAAAAAAATGAAGCAGATTTATTAGGCAAGACTTCCCTTGAGTAAATCCATGTTGACTGTGTTCCATTAAACCATGTCTTTCTATATGCTCTATGATTTTGACCTTTAGAATAGTTTCCACTATTTTTCCCAGCACTGAAGTCAGGCTCACTGGTCTTTAGTTTCCCGGATCGCCACTGGAGCCCTTTTTAAATATTGGGGTTACATTGGCCACCCTCCAGTCTTCAGATACAATGGATGATTTTAATGATAGGTTACAAATTTTAACTAATAGATCAGAAATTTCATTTTTGAGTTCCTTCAGTACTCTAGGATGTATACCATCCCGTCCAGGTGATTTGCTACTCTAGTTTGACAAACAGAAGTTTGTGTGTTTGCATTTTACAACACTCCCACCCACCCCTATCTCACCCTGTAATTTATAGGCAGGTATCACTTTCACATTAAAAAAAAAAAAAAGAAATCAGCCTTTTAACTTTAATTAACTAAGAAATTCACAACACCTTACCAAGAGTCTGATAATTCCCTTTTGGTCATTACCAGATATATAGTGGATACACAAATACATTTGAAGGAGCCTAATCGCACACAATCCTACACCCATAGCAACCTAAAACTTAACTAGGAACAGAACAAATTTAAGATGAAGGCAGCAGTGCAGCAGCAAGAGGGGGCCTCCCAGTCTTTTGCATTGAATGCACATGTATGATTTTTTACCTGCCGGTGAGATGTTGTATGTGTGCATCCGATGCAAAGAGCTCCAGTCTCTCAGAGAATGAGTCCAATATCTGGAGGCTACAGTGGCAAACCTGGAGCAGCTTAGGCAGAGAGAGAGGTATACAGATCAGACCTTCAGGGACATTGTAGCCAAGTTCCAACTCCAATCTGGCATCCCTGGTGCTGCCTTGGAGGAGGAAGGACTCATGATCGGAAAGCATCAACTTAGTGCAGCAGGAAATGATCCTTTAGCAAGGACCTGCTCTCCATGTGGTGTATCGTCCTCTCACACTGAGGATGTATCTCCCAGGGCTTCTGCCAAGGAGGGAAGGGTTAGGTCGGCCATCATAGTTGGTGATTTGATTATTAACAATGTATACTAGGGATGTGCAGTAGGGACATAAGAACATAAGAATATGCCATACTGGGTCAGACCAAGGGTCCATCAAGCCCAGCATCCTGTTTCCAACAGTGGCCAATCCAGGCCATAAGAACCTGGCAAGTACCCAAAAACTAAGTCTATTCCATGTTACCATTGCTAATAATAGTGATGGCTATTATATAAGTCAACTTAATTAATAGCAACTTAATTAACAGATACGTTAGATTCGGTATTCGTATTTGTCAGGTCACAAATCCGTTACATCCGTTTTCGGGGGACCCCGATTCGTCCATTAGTTATGTTTGTTATTCGTTTCCCATTAAAGTTAAAAAGAAAACCCATCCCAACCCATTAATTTAATTAACTACAATCCCCCACCCTCCTGACCTCCCCCCCAAGACTTGCCAAAAGTCCCTGGTGGTCCAGCGGGGGTCCTGGAGTGATCTCCTGCACTTGGGCCGTTGGCTGCCGGTATTCAAAATGGCACCGATAGCCTTTGCTCTTACTATGTCACAGGGGCTACCGGTGCCATTGGTCGGCGCCTGTCACATGGTACGAGCAATGGATGGCCGGCGCAGAAAGCCTGCAAGGGAGTCGGTTGGACAGTTAGATGATCAAGGGGTTAAAGGGAAACTTAGAGAAGATAAGGCCATCGTGGAAAGATTAAATTATTTCTTTGCTTCGTTGTTTACTGAAGAGGATATTGGAGAAATACCCGTTCCAGAGAAGATTTTTATGGGTGATGATTCAGATCAACTGAACCAAATCACGGTGAACCTGGAGGATGTGACAGGCCTGACTGAAGAGTAGTAAATCACCTGGACTGGATGGTATACACCCCAGGGTTCTAGAAGAATTAAAAAATGAAATTTCAGACCTATTTGTAAAAATGTGTAACCTATCATTACAATCATCCAATGTATCTGAAGACTGGAAGATGGCCAGTGTAATCCCTATATTTAAAAATGGATCTGAGGTTTATCTGGAAAAGGATAGACTGATGAGCCTGACTTCAGTGCCGGGAAAAATTGTGGAAACTGTTATAAGAATAAAATCACAAAAGATGTACATAGACATGGTTTGTTGGGACACAGCCAGCATGGATTTACCCAAGGGAAGTCTTGTCTCACAAATCTCCTACATTATTTTGAAGGGGTGAATAAACATGCGGACAAAGGTGAACAGATAGATGTGGTGTATTTCAATTTTCAGAAGATGTTCAGTAAAGTCCTGCATGAGAGGCTTCTAAGAAAACTAAACAATCATGGGATAGGAGGTAATGTCCTTTTGTGGATTGCAAGTTGGTTAAAAAACAGGAAACAGAGCATAGGATTAAATGATCAGTTTTCACAGTGGAAACAGGTAAACAGTGGAGTGCCTTGGACCGGTGCTTTTTAATATATTTATAAATGATCTGGAAAGGGATACAAAGAGTGAGGTGATCAAATTTGCAGATGACACAAAATTATGCAGAGCAGATAAATCTCAAGTGGATTGTGATGAATTTCAGGTGGGGCTTGAGAGACTGAAGATTAGGGTTCCAAATGGCAGATGAAATTGAATGTGGAAAAGTGCAAAGCAATGCATATAGGGAAAAATTATCCTTGCTGTTAGGTTCTATCTTAGGAGTCACCACCCAGGAAAGAGATCTAGGCATCTTAGTGGATAGTAGGGATGTGCATTCGTTTGCAACGAAATAGGAAACAGACGATATTTCCTATTTCGTTGCATTTCAGGAGGGCGATGAAATGATAAGAACATTTTGTGTGGTTTTCTTATCGGATTTCGGGTAGGGGTTGAAAGGGCACATTAAAAAAAAACAAAAGACTAAACCCACCCCAACCCTTCAAATTAATTAATTGCACCCCCCACCTTCCTGACCCCCCCTTGCCTGCCCCTCCCCCCGACTTACCAAAATCCCTGGTGGTCCAGTGAGGTCCCGGGAGCGATCTTCCCCTCTTGGGCTGTCGGCTGCCACTAATCAAAATGACGGGCTATCAGTGCCATTGGTCAGCCCCTGTCACATGGGAGGAGGAATGGATAGCCCGTGCCATTTTTTAAAATTTTGCTGGCCGTCCATTGCTCCTACCATGTGACAGAGGATAGCCAATGGCACTGATAGCCCCTGTCACACAGTAAGGGCAAAGGGCCATCAGAATCATTTTGATTACTGGCAGCTGATGGCCTGAGAGTGGGAGATCACTCCCGGGACCCTCGCTGGACCACCAGGGACTTTTTGTAAGTCTTGGGGGTCAATCAGGCAAGTATTGGGGGGTCGGGAGGGTGGGGGTTGCAATTAAATTTGAAGGGTTGGAGTGGGTTTGGGTTTGTTTGTTTACAACCCCCGTTGTAATTAGGGGCAGGTTTCGGGCTTCGTTTCAGGGGGTAGCCGAAATAAAATCGGCCCAAACCACGGGAAACAAAATTTCCCTCGGTGGGCCAATAACGAAGGCTGAAACGAAAGGTTCGGCCGAATCACATCTCTAGTGGATAATACATTGAAATTGTCAGCCCAGTGTATTGTGGCGATCAAAAAAGCAAACAGAATGTTAGGAATTATTAAGGGAATGGAAAATAAAACAGAGGATGTCATACTGCCTCTGTATCGCTCCATGGTGAGATCGCACCTTGAATAGTGTGTGCAGTTCTGGTCACCACATCTCAAAAAGGATATCGCTGCTGCACTGGATAAAGTGCAGAGAAGGGCGACCAAAATGATACGGAGCATGGAACGGCTGCCCTATGAGGAAAGGCTAAAGAAGTTAGAGCTGTTCAGTTTGCAGAAGAGACGACTGAGAAGGGCTATGATAGAAGTCTACAAAATCATGAAAGGGCTTGAACAAGTTAATTTAAATCGGTTATTTACTCTCTCACATAATAGAAGGACCAGGGGGCACTCCATGAAGTTAGAAAGTAGCTCATTTAAAACAAAACAAAGAAAATTATTTTTCACAGCGCTTAGTTAAGCTCTGGAATCATTGCCAGAGGATGTGGTTGCAGCAGTTAGTGTTAACTGGGTTTAAAAAAGGTTTGGAGAAGATCCTAGAGGATAAATCCATAAATTGCTATGATAGTAATTAATAAACAATAGTAGCTTGTGACCTAACTAATGTTTTGTATACTTGCCAGGTACTAGTGACTTGGATTGGCCACTGTTGGAAACAGGATACTGGGCTTTATGGACCCTTGCCCTGACCCAGTATGGCATATCTTATGTTCTTATGTTCAGTGTACATGTAATTCAAAGCAGTCATTCAGACCTTGGCAGGGGAGGAGGGAGGATGCATGAGAGGAGCTGTAAGGCTGCCCTCCTTCTCTTGTTCACAGTCTTAGGAGCTGGTGAGAAGGGATATGGGGGGGGGGGGGGAATGGGAGGGAGTGAACCAGCATTCACAGTGGGGAAAGTAGATTGCATCTTCCACTGCCACCAATGTCACTCTTCCAGGGCATGTGGGAGAGAGGGGATACACACAATCCACTGCCACCAATGCATTTTTTGTAACGGTTCCCAGTGTCCCACAGCACTTTGGCCAGGATTGGCCAATTCCATGGCAAGGGCCCAATTTTGCGGCCCTTACCACGATCGCACAGTCACAGGAGACTGAGGGCCCTGGCTATACTGGACCATTCCCTGTGTTAGAGAAAATCTTTACCCCTTGCTAAGGTAACCGTAGTAGGACCAAGGGTTCCAACATATAACTATTGCTATCTCATAATCAGTTCTTTCTGTTAACCACTCCAGATCAGAATCTCTCATTATTGGTGCTCCAGATATGAAAGGCCCATCTATTATGAAACACATGTGATCAGTTTTCTAAGTGGCATTGAATATCATACAGGGATAGATATATATATGGGGAAAAGATGGCAGATTTTGATATTTTCCTGATACTGGAAGTGTTTGTCTGTGTGTGTCCATATATGTTGGGGGAGGGTGGGGGGGAAAGTGGATGAGATGCCATCAGAAAGTACAATTTAGTCTGTTCTAGCTCTCTTAAATGTTCCTTCACCCTTTCTCTACCCTTTTTGATATTTAATAGTGGGCTTATATTTTTATAGACATTTGATAGGGAACAACTCTGCTCTATTAGTCTGTAACCCTGCGATCACCTCATTCTGCTATGAAATTTTATAGCTTTCAGCTTGCAAATGTACAGTATCATTTATCACAAAATGTTACAGTTTTGACCCTTATGGGCTGTTCTGCCTCCTTAGAGATGGAGCAAATATACTTCACATTAATTGCAATTAAGCACTTGGAAGCATTTAGTAAACTATAAAGTACAAAGGTTTCTTATTTAAAGCAAGACATAGTACTATGTTATTAGAGCCTGTCATCAGGCAATTCAACCACAGTAGTGTTTTCACAGATTGTCAGGATAATCTTTATAACTAGAATTTATTGATATTTTGCCTTTTCAATCCTTGCATGTCTGATTAAGAATAAGGAAAACATATTTTTTGCATGATATGTCACATTCAAAAGAAATGTCTGTGATTTTTGAGGGCAGTAAGACTAACCCTTTTCTAACCAGAGTTCTATAACCAAAGACAAATGGCACAAAATCAGTGTTGCCGTACAAAGACTTATCCACAAAAATGCAATTATAAAAGTTACAATTTCTCTGTTCTGATCATACAAACCTCAATCTTATGTGAAACTTATACAGGAGTAAAGCCAGGAGAGAAAGGATCATGGCATATCTATTGTGCCATCCTTTTCACAATATATTGGATAAACAGAGTTACAATTATCAGGAAGTATCTGAATGTTATGATGGTGATATAAGGATTTAACTAAAGTAACATATGTGAACCTGCTTTTAATATAGCACACAGAAGTGATGTTATCACTATTTCAACACAGTGGTTTCCTGTGTGCTCTGGACTGATGTTTGACCACAGAAGAAAACAAAGAACTCAGGACATGTCTAGTAACACACAAAACACAACAGTATTTTGACTGGTCTTGTTATCAGTCTTTGCTTGCAACTGACATCCACTACTGATGTTATAACAACAAACTAAGCACAACCTACACACAGACTTAATAGATATTATGACAGAATAATGGCACCAGATGATGATTCTAGCAAGTCAACAAAATGAGTTTATTTTGGTAGTTGTAGTTTATCTGCCCAGGAATATGGTAATATTCTAATTCTGTATTGTTGACTGTTCATAAACCACTGTATGAACAAGGCATTTTCAACATAATGAGGAACATGTTGCCAACTGATAGGTGATGTCCCAATTCTTTCTTAAAGCATTTATTATATTTAGCAGGTAGGATCAACAGATAATCAGGAGAAAATAGTTTTGAGTCTAGTGAGTTATTTTGAGTATAAAAGGATTAGCATACTGTAGGGGACCCTCTGGTCACCTACTAAGTCTATAATTAAATCCAAACTGTAGAGATCACCCATACACCCTGATCTAGTGTGGGCGATTATAACTGTTGTACTCTGATGTGACATAGTGAGGGCAAAGGCTATTGGCTGCCAGTATTCAAAATGGCACCGATAGCTTTGCGGTCGGCCCCTGTGACATAGTGAGGGCAAAGGCTATCGGCGCCATTTTGAATACTGGCAGCCGACGGCCCGAGTGCAGGAGGTCATTCCTGGACCCCCGCTGGACTTTTGGCAAGTCTTGTGGGGGTCAAGAGGTTCCCCCAAGACTTGCCAAAAGTCCCTGGAGGTCCAGTGGGGGTCCGGGAGCGATCTCCTGCACTCGGGCCATCGGCTGCCAGTAATCAAAATGGCGCCAATAGCCTTTGCCCTTACTATGTCACAGGGACTACCGCTGCCATTGGTTGGCCCCTGTCACATGGTAGAAGCACAAGATGGCGCAGGCAGCCGATGGAGAGAGGGCAGGAGACACTCCGGGATCCCCGCTGGACCACCAGGGAATTTAGGCAAGTCTTGGGGGGGGGGGGTCAGGAGGGTGGGGGGGTGTTTAAAATTGCCATTTCAACGGTCGAATGATTCGGCCGTGATTCGTTGTATTCTTGGGAAATCACAATACATTTCGCGACACAATGAATACAACGAATCCGGCCATATACGTTGCGGATTCGCGATACGTTGCAAACGAATGCACACCCCTAATGGATATCAACAAGGGAACAAACATTTTCTTTTGCCGGCCCCATCCTATGGAACAAACTCCCTACAGAACTAAGAACAGATCCATCCACCCAATTATTCAAGAAAAATCTTAAAACATGGTTATTCGGCAAAGCTTTCTCAACATCACACACGAACCAACCCTAAACCAGACCCTATCAGAGCAATCACCGCCCCCCACCACCACACCAATAAACTCACCCCTCCACTCAATAGACACTTGCTCCCCTTAATACATTTCTCCTTCCCATCAAGCTCCTTCAAGATAAGCCCCCTATTACTGTCTTTGATACAACATATACCTAATAATAATTATTGTTACTGTTGCTCTAATGCTAATTATTGTTATTATATTATTTATGCTGTCTATTCCTTTATTGTTACACTATTATTATTTATGCTATATATTCCTCCATTGATGCCGATGGTTTCCATTATTGGCACTGTTTTTACCCATGCTGCTGTTATAACATCTCATTACATTTCTCTAATCATTTTCTGTACCTGTCAAAAGGAAAGGACTTCCTTCCTGCACCTTCAAATTAAACCGATGTGATATGTAAATCGAACACCGGTATATAAAAACAAATAAAATAAATAAAGAATAAAGAGACCATGAAGTATAAACAGAAATGTGCAGACAAAAACTGAATTGGAAATCATAACAAGTCAGACTCTACTTACAGTGCAACAATGAAAAAAACAGAAACATCAACATTTATCATAAAACAACCAATAAATTCAAGAAATATAAAACATCAATCATAATAGAAAACCATACTAATAAAAAAAATATACACCATACTGTCTTGTGCAACTTCCAACACCAGCCTCCGGCCTACCCCACACTGTGGACCACTACTGGAGACAACCTGCACAAGCCATTCAAGAGGAAGTATTCCCTGGCTTACCCCGCACTGCGGGCCACTACCGGAGAGACCAGCTTGCAGGTCATCTACTCTGGACTGAGCCTATTAACCCATTCCTCGGGATATTTTTGCTGTACAATAAAACTATTGCCTCTGGTGTCCATCACTGCTGAGACCCCGCCTGTCGTGGTGAGTCCCCACAGGGCTCCTCTCTGTGGGTGGAGTCAGCTATTGCCATGGCCCAAGGGCCCACTATCTAGTTCTAAACATACAGAACGAAACAAATATAAATTCTCATTTGGTACTCCCCACCTCAAGTATAAGAATAATTCATAGTCTGGGCCAAGGAGGGGGCCACAATCATATAAACATGTATACCCTAGAGGAATAGAAGGAGAGGGGACATATGATAGAGACATTTAAAAATCTCCAAGGTTTTCATGCACAGCAGACAGGACCCATTGAAAGGAAAGGAAAGAAAATTTTAAAACAAGAGGTCATGGGATAAAGGTAAAAGGGGGTAAACTCAGAGGACATTTTTCTTTACAAAGAGGGTAGTGAATGCATGGAATAGCCTCTCTGTGGAGTGGTGCAGACGACAGTATGAGGTGAATTTTAAAAGCCTGGTGCATGCCAAAGCCGGGAGATATGCGCTAGAGATGTGAATCGTGTCCTCGATCGTCTTAACGATCGATTTCGGCTGGGAGGGGGAGGGAATCGTATTGTTGCCGTTTGGGGGGGTAAAATATCGTGAAAAATCGAAAAAACGTAAAATCGCAAAACCGGCACATTAAAACCCCCTAAAACCCACCCCCGACCCTTTAAATTAAATCCCCCACCCTCCCGAACCCCCCCCCCCCAAATGACTTAAATAACCTGCGGGTCCAGCGGCGGTCCGGAACGGCAGCGGTCCGGAACGGGCTCCTGCTACTGAATCTTGTTGTCTTCAGCCGGCGCCATTTTCCAAAATGGCGCCGAAAAATGGCGGCGGCCATAGACGAACACGATTGGACGGCAGGAGGTCCTTCCGGACCCCCGCTGGACTTTTGGCAAGTCTTGTGGGGGTCAGGAGGCCCCCCCCAAGCTGGCCAAAAGTTCCTGGAGGTCCAGCGGGGGTCAGGGAGCGATTTCCCGCCGCGAATCGTTTTTGTACGGAAAATGGTGCCGGCCATACGCGTATGGCCGGCGCCATTTTCCGTACGGAAAATGGCGCCGGCAGGAGATCGACTGCAGGAGGTCGTTCAGCGAGGGTTCCGGCGCCTCGCTGAACGACCTCCTGCAGTCGATCTCCTGCCGGCGCCATTTTCTGTACGAAAACGATTCGCGGCGGGAAATCGCTCCCTGACCCCCGCTGGACCTCCAGGAACTTTTGGCCAGCTTGGGGGGGGCCTCCTGACCCCCACAAGACTTGCCAAAAGTCCAGCGGGGGTCCGGAAGGACCTCCTGCCATCCAATCGTGTTCGTCTATGGCCGCCGCCATTTTTCGGCGCCATTTTGGAAAATGGCGCCGGCTGAAGACAACAAGATTCAGTAGCAGGAGCCCGTTCCGGACCGCTGCCGTTCCGGACCGCCGCTGGACCCGCAGGTTATTTAAGTCATTTGGGGGGGGGGTTCGGGAGGGTGGGGGATTTAATTTAAAGGGTCGGGGGTGGGTTTTAGGGGGTTTTAGTGTGCCGGCTCACGATTCTAACGATTTATAACGATAAATCGTTAGAATCTCTATTGTATTGTGTTCCATAACGGTTTAAGACGATATTAAAATTATCGGACGATAATTTTAATCGTCCTAAAACGATTCACATCCCTAATATGCGCGCACCACATCGATTTTATAAGGTGCCTGGGTGCGCGTATATCTCCTGATATGTGCACAAAAAGTTTTGCCTGGAAAAGGAGTGGGGCATGGGCGTGGTCTGGGCTGCGCATTCCAGGATTTATGAATGAAGCCAGCACATAAATATGTAAACAAGCACGCACCAGGGTCCCCTACTGAGTAACTTTACTTCTGCTATGGATGGCATGCAAGATCTAAAACAAAAAAAAGGGTAGTCAGCAGGATTTTAAGGGCCAGGGCTAACAGGATATAAGAGAAGCTTATTAATTAGGGGGGTAGGGAGTCCTATCCTTTACCTGGGTGAACTAGGAATGAACTAGGCAAACTGGTAATTAATTGTCTTGGCGAGCGTCTACTAACATCACCCCATTTACACAGTAAAGGCGGCATTTGTGCACACATGTGCACGTCCATATAAAATAGTGTGCGCATGTATGCATGTACAGCCTATTTTAAACAATGTAAGCACATATGTGCGCATGTTATACTATGGCTGCATCCTTTAGACCAAGCCAGCATAACGCTTGTACATGTGCACCTGCGCGTCTTTTTCACAGTTACGGTCCCTGTATGTAGGGATCCTATTAGTCATTTACTAGAGTTAGTCAGGATTTTACCATTTGGTATGGGGAAAGAAAGTTTGTAACATTAAAACCTAGTCTATCTGAAGCGCCCCCATGTGGAATGCTTGCAATGGAACTGTCTTGTTGGTTTATATTGAGAATCATTATTTTGCTCTCACGGATCCCTTTTGCTTTTGAGGACACAGCATGACTAGTGCTGAGCTCTGACTTAACTTAAACCTCCATAGGGTTCTTTCTTTTGGATGACAGTTTCTTTCCACCGTCTCATTCCATTTATTTGAGTTTGGAGTTCCAGATCCTTTTGGGACTCAGTAAAGATTAATTAATCTTGCTCTTCCATACACTGAGAAAGAGTCCCTTCCAGCAAGAAGAATCTGAGCTCACCAAGGTCCAAGGAAAGGATGACTTCCAGCTATTCCGTGAGAGGAAGAAGGAGAAAGCGGAGAGAAGATGGACCATTTCAGTGGCCCATGAAAGTCTATTGAAGATGGAAGATGAGTACAGAAAGGTGTCACCCTTGATACTACATATGGGGGTAGATTTTTAAAAAGTGCGCCTTCGCGTACTTTTGTGGCGCACCAGGCGCCAACAAAAGTACGCTGGATTTTAGCAGATACGCGCGTAGCCGCGCGTATCTGCTAAAATCCTGGATTGGCGTGCGCAAGGCTGCCGATTTCGTGTAGCCGGCGCGCGCCGAGCCGCGCAGCCTGCCTCCGTTCCCTCCAAGGCCCTCCGAAATCGGAGCGGCCTCGGAGGGAACTCGCTTTCGCCCTCCCCTCACCTTCCCCTCCCTTCCTCTATCTAACCCACCCCCCCCCGGCCCTATCTAAACCCCCCCCTACCTTTGTCGGGGGATTTACGCCTCCCGGAGGGAGAAGTAAATCCCCGCGCGCCAGCGGGCTGCTAGCGCGCCGAGACGCGACCTGGGGGCGGTTCCAGAGGGCGCGGCCATGCCCCTGGACCGCCCCGGGCCGTAACCACGCCCCCGGGCCCGCCCACGAAACGCCGCGTCCCGCCCCCAAAATGCCATGCCGATCGGCTCCGCCCCGACACGCCCCCGACACGCCCCCCTCGAAAAACCCGGGACTTACGCGAGTCCCGGGGCTCTGCGCGCGCCGGTAGGCCTATGGAACATAGGCGCACCGGCACGCAAGGCCCTGCTCGCGTAAATCCGGGCAGATTTACGCGAGCAGGGCTTTTAAAATCTGCCCCATGAAGAGGTAGGGAAAAAACCTTAATGTACAACTTCGATACTTGAAACTATCAAGGAGGGAAGCACAAAACTTTGCCTAGAACCCAATGGGAGGGAAGAGATGAAATAACTAAAATATTACATCTGAAACTAAGAAAGACTATAAGAAGTTACAAACTTACTAAAAGCACTTGTTAACAACTTGAAAATGAAGTACACAGCTGTAAAGACTGAATCATCATTTACATCTTATCAATAAAAAACAGAAATGCTGGAAACCACATAACTCTCCTGATGATTCACTGAGTAGTGATTTCATTTTTTTCTTTATGTTGTGGTTATCAGTGCTGTGTGGAAATAGACTTAAAGGTGAGGGGGAAAAAACCCTTAAGAGCAATGTGAGGGCCTTAAAAGGAAACTTTCCTCCCATGCAGGAAACCTTGGAATTATATTTATTGGCATAATAACAGTGTCCAACTAAAAATAGAAACTTGAAATATGGCTTCTGTGTCATGATTCAGCCTGCTACACAGCCCTCCCACCAGCAGAGATAATCAGTGAGCCTCGCTCATAGCCGCCATAGCTGCCCTATTGCTGATTCCATGGGGCAAAGACTTCAGGGCCTACTTATTCCAGCCTGTCCATTCCCAGGTTGCCTCTTTGAGACCTTGGCTCCTTGACCTGGCCATCCTTGCCTTGGTTCCTGCCTTGTGGTCTTCTCAGCTTCCTGATGCTTCCTGCTGATTCCTGCTTCCTAGCCCTTCTGCCTTGCATTGCAGCCTATCCCGGCCTCCTGCCTTGCTTGGGGCCTATCCCGGCCTTCCTAGCCCTTCTGCCTTGCATTGCAGCCTATCCCGGCCTCCTGCCTTGCTTGGGGCCTATCCCGGCCTTCCTAGCCCTTCTGCCTTGCATTGCAGCCTATCCCGGCCTCCTGCCTTGCTTGGGGCCTACCTTGGCCTCCTGCTTTGCTCTGTACTTTTCCAGGCTTTCTGACCTTGCCCTGTGGCATTCCAGGCTTGCATGGCTAGCTCTGTGCTTTTCCAGGCCTTCCGACCTTGCTCTGCAGCGTTCAGGCCTACCTGATGTGCACAGTACCTTCTTGGACTTTTCTATCCTGCCTTGTAGCCTTTGGGCCTTCTAGGTTCACATAGCCAGCCTTGTGCCTAGGTTGGGGGCCTTCTTGATAATTGTTGCCTGTGGTAGCTCAGGGTACAGCCAGAGGAAACCACCAGTAGACTCTGACTGTGCTTCAGTGCTCTTTATTTACAGAGAATCGCTAAGAGAACTTTTACAGTTGAATATATATTTGACCTTCGTATGTAAGTTGTTTATAATTACATAATTGTGTGCCTTGGTTTTAGGAGGGGATAGATTTCAACTGAAACCAAAAAGTATGCAATCTAGACTGATTTTCTGGGTTTGAGAAAAAAAATCAAAAAATCAAAAACCTTTCAGTGGATCAGATAAACTCAGAATAAGTGCATGTCAAGGAATATTTTGATCATTGATAATCTCAACTGTTAAATGCCCTCCCTCCCTACCACAGAGGGTGTGCTTCTAATACAGTCTTGTTGGGGTACATCATTGGTAAGAAGATAATTTGCTAATTTTTTACCAGATTAAAAGAATTCTCTATCAAATAAAATGAAAAAGGTGACTATTATTCAATGTAACAACTGTGGAGCCTTTATCGTGAAGCAAACCATCTGAAAGCTTAGGGCTTGCCCATTTGTTCACAACTCTCCTCAATGAAAATGGAGTTAGCTCACCTTAAAACTTAATTACTGTATATACTCATGTATAAGTCAATCTCATGTATAAGTATACGGGTATTTTTTGGGCCACAAAATGCCCAGTCCTTTAAGGTAGTCTGAAGGAGATAGTTATAAACTCCCTAACATTGCCTTCTCCAGCCCCTGTCTAGGTCCTTGTCTTGCCCTGCCCAGTCCAATCCCTTATATGCCATCCCAGGCCTTGCTCTTAACTCTAGTCCAAGCCTTCCCTTGATTCCAGCCTTCTCACTAGTTATTTAGTTATCCGACCTTGTGTGGCTAGATAACGTTCTTCTTAGATGGATATCTTTAAAAGATATCCAGCAAAGTAGTTCTTTTATAACCAGTCAAAACATAAGAAATAAAAGATCCAGTGGGCCAGTCCCTTCCCTCCACTTCAAAACATTATACAAAGACCCTGTTGGGCCATACTATCCTCACCCCCTCCTCACCCCCTCCTCCCCAAACCAATTTCAAACCTGGATAGGTGCCCACCATGGTATGCCAGGCCCCTGTCCCGATTTTTAATAAATAGTACTATCAACCTGCCTCCCTCACATTCCCCCTTCCCACCCGCAGGGAAGATATCTGGTGCTGACCCACCCTTCCCCTAGATCCTCCTCATCTCCCCGATCCCGTATTTTTTCCTTTCGGGGGTGAGGGACCCTCTGCCCCACTCCATGTGCCTCCAGCGCTCCTCTGACCAAGGCAGTGCTGGAAGCTTAGGCAGAAGGAAAAAAATAAGCTATCAGGGGAAATGAGGAGGGTCCAGGGTGAAGGGTGGGCCAGTGCCAGATGTGGGTAGGTGGGGGGAATGTGTGGGAGGGCAGGCCGATTCGTACTATTTAGCACAAATCGGGACAGGGGACCCGGTATGCAATGCCGGGCACTTTTCCAGGTTTGAAACTGGTTTGGGAGGAGTGGGGTAGAGGAGGAGAATAGCATGGCCCAACATCGCCTTTGTATTATGTTTTGGGAAGAAGGGAGGGGATAAGCCCACTGGCCCTTTTACTTCATTTATTTCGACTGGTCTTGATAGTGCTGTGCAGCACGTTTTCCAGCTACACAAGGCTGGATAACTTAATCCTTCCTAGGAATGCTCTGTAATGCCCCTTTTTTTTCCAGCTACAATTTGGTAGGATAAGTGGCTGAGTGAATATGCCTATTTGGCCACTTAGATGGATAAATTTCGAGTTATCCGTGTAGCTGGCTTTTGAATATGGCTCCCCCAATGTTTAGTTTGAAATGAAGGGATACCTTAAAGGAAAAAATTTGTCAGTCCTAATTCATTTCAAATCAGATAAAGTATTAGTAGAAATATAGGAAACATATAATAAACACATTCAAATCTTGCAATCAGAAAAACAATTCTCATAAACATTATCAAAGTTATAAAACAACATCTAGAAAGTATGAAAACCAGAGAGTCTGTCTTCAGGAACCTATGAGATGGTTCTCTTTCTTGAGAGCCAGCTTAAGTCCACACCCTAAAATTCTTAACTCCTCGTGCTCTCTCACATAAATCTGGGACTCCTGTCATCAGGACGTGTTAAAAGCCGCACTGTGATAGACACAGACTACAGTTGTGATAGATGTTAGATCATTTTGATAGTGTCTGTTTTTGTCCCAGCCAGCATCAAAAGAGGCTTTTGTTCAAGTCTAGCAGCTGCAGCTGTGCCATAAGTTGATATCTAAATGTCAGCCACCCACACACCATTACACTGATAGAACAACAAAAGGCAACTTAAAAATAATGATAAACCCAGGTCATAAAAGAATGTTTGCACAAGTGTACACATACATATGAATATTGTCTGATTACATATTATAAATCTAGGTTAAGAAAAGATAAAAATGTTATGAATTCACTTTTTATGAGTGAGTTAAGCCACAAGTGGAATGGTTCTGATGAAAGAAAATAAAACTTCTTCCTCTTGATGGTTCCAATGTTTACCATTTCTGTTTAGGAGTAATTTGTTTTAAAAATATTAAAGAAAAAGTTTTTCTACCCAAAATACTTCTGTCCTAATGAGAACTCTGATGATAAAGTTAATTCATTATATGGTTTAAACAACAGTGCGACAGAAAAAAAGGATATATTTAGTGTTTTCAATAGTCACCCCTTGTAATATTAATAAAAACATGCCATCCTGTAATTACATTTTACCAACATTAAAGTGCTATGAATATTCTATGCCATCCCTCACGGCAGTACCAATGACTTCAAACCTGTGGCATGTTCTCCATTGCTTCAGGTACAAACTTAGGGCGAAATGTATCAAGCTGTGTTAATGCTCTAACGTGCATTATATCATGCAACATTTTGCATCCCTCGCCCAGATACCCTTCCCTATTACAATGACCTTCTTTGCATGTGATTTGCATGCATGAATAATGCAAATGCATGCAAATAAGGCCACTATTAGTCAATTTAATGTATATTTTTTATCACGGCTGACCGAGAAGTGATCAGCTGAAATAAAATAACAACTCCTATTTGGAATGCATTAGATGTGAGGCGGAAGGCCCAGGACCCTAATGCGGATCCCGAGGCTCCTGCCGCTCATTTAAAGCAGCAGGGAAAAAATTCGCTACAAACGGGGAGGGTGAGCGTGGGTTAGTTGAGGCAGCCCTGACGCCCTCAAAATGTGAATACAAAAAAAAGAATCGTGTGGCGACCGCCCCAGCCTCCTCTTCCCCCCTCCCCAAAGCTAAAACATTAAATGTGACCCCAGCCCCCTGCTGCCATACCCCCACCCATCACAGCCCCAAGTGACAGAGATTCCTCCTGAAAGTCCATATGCCCACCCCCCACCCCCAGTGACAGCGACGGCCCCCTCCCCCAAATCCCAATTGACAGTGATGGCCCCTTCCCCTTCGCCCCACCCCCACAAATGACAGCGACATCTCCCCAATTGGAAAAATAAAGGTCCCAGGCCACACCCTGAAAGGAAAAATAAAAAGTAGTGTCCCAACCCCCCTACTTCCTTTTCCCACTCTGGCACCCCCAGTACCTAACAAGAGATCCCATGTCAGGACTGGTTGCACCCTTGCACCCGGCCCGGTCAGCTTCATTTTCCGAGCTGACTTTGCCCCAGCCATGTGACTGAGGTAAGGTCCGGCGATCGGACCTTGGCCACGTGGCCTAGGTCAGGTCGGTACCATTTTGTAAAATGGTACTGACTGGGCTGGGTGTGAGGTTGCGCCTGGCCCCAATGTGGGATCCATTTTTAGGTACGGGGGGTGTGTTAGGGGAGGGTCAGATGAGTGGGGCTGGGACACAATTTTTTTTCTTTCAGGAGCAGGGGCCTGGGACCTTTTTTTTTTTTTTTTTTTTTAACACAATCGGGGAGGCCGTCACTGTCAATTGGGGATTGGAGAAGGGGGAG
This sequence comes from Rhinatrema bivittatum, assembly GCF_901001135.1. Taxonomy (NCBI): domain Eukaryota; kingdom Metazoa; phylum Chordata; class Amphibia; order Gymnophiona; family Rhinatrematidae; genus Rhinatrema; species Rhinatrema bivittatum. The sequence continues at coordinate 242,974,127 of NC_042618.1, forward strand.
GGGGCTATTGATGTCATTGGTGGGGGAGGGGGCCATCACTGTCACTTGGGGGTAGGGGTTTTGGACTTTCGGGGGGGATCTCTGTCACTTGAGTGGGGGCATGGCAGTAGGGGGCTGGGACCACATTTGATGTTTATCTTTGGGGAGAGGGCAAGGGGCTTGGGCCATCGCTGTACTGTTATTTTTTTATTTACATTTTGGGAGACTGGGTGCCACCTTGACTGGTGGCCCCGGGTGGAGACAGCGGTCAGCACTGGCCCCCACTCTACCTCCCCATTTGCACGTGACTTTTTTTTTCAGGGTAGCAGCCCTTTAAGGCAATGGCGGTCCCGTGATGTCGAGCCACCATTGCTTTAAAGGGCTGATCGCCGCATTCTTTTCTCCCGTGGTATTTGGCTGCAAGACAAAATAATGTGCTATACAGCCGCGATGCTTTTTCTGGAGAGAGGCACCACTATCATGGAGACACCCCTTCCCCGTGATAGTGAGACCCCCCTCCTATGAAAAAACATTGCAGCTTAGTACATCTAGGGGTTATATTGTGAGCCCTCTATGGACAGGTAAAATACTTACAGTACCTGAATGTAACTTGTCCAGAGCTACCAATGAAAAGGTTTGAGCTAAATATACAAGAAATAAAAAGAAAAATTGAAGAAAAAGTTGCCAGTGTTGTAAATAGATAAAATAGCACCGTGTTTAAAGAGTAGAGAGAGGCAATCCTGCAGACCCTGGGCAGCGTCAACTGACTACTTTGAGCATATGATTATGATTATAAACTGAGTCCATAAAGCAATACATTTAGTCTGCTTGTTGTCCAACTTATAGGGAATTTCACTAAGCTGCGACAGTTTATTGTGGAAGGGGGGCCAAATATTGTGGAGGGGGCGATCCCTGCAATATATATAGCCCTTCCCTGACAAACTATGGTGGCAGCACCATGGCATGAAATTTTATCACAGTACAAATGCGCAACAAAAAATTTGTCCTGGGCCACCATCACACTACAGGGCCAGAGCCCGATTAACACTCCAACTACCAAAGGTCAAAAATTGCCCCGGGGGGTCTTTGGACCCCCCATCACATGACAGGAGCAAGGTCAGGTCATCATCATTTTGAAAAACGGCAGTGATGGGCCTGGAGCGAGGGGGTGCTCTGGGTCCCCACTGGACACTGATGCTTTCAATTAAAGGTACATGGAGATTTGGGGATGGGGGTCAGAGTGCCCTGCAAGACCACAAGGGTCTTTTCGTTAATGGCTGGGGCTTGGAGAAGCCATGGACCTGGGGATCTTTAGTTATTTGGACCGGGGTGTACTTAGAAGAGAAGGGGGAAGTTTGAAAAGCTTCAGGGGCATTTTTTTCTATTAAGGGGATGGGTTGGGGAAGGGACCAAGCTGTCGCCCTGCAGTTTGCCTTTTTTTTTTTTTTAATCCTGGGGGGCCATAGCCACCTCGGAAGGCGGTGGGGGTCTTCAAAGACTTCCGGGGTGATTTTTGAATATTAGGGGTATATGTGTATCAGGTTACCTGGCCATTTAAATTTATCCCACAGGATCATCAGGGACCTGCATTAGCATCTTGATGCTCCATAAGGAAAATAACTACACTTCCCTCAAATGTGCTAAAATAATAGGGCTGACTTTTATTTGTCAGCTGCATTACTTTATTAACATAGGATTGCTTATGCAAAAGCTGTTTTGCATGCATCAAGAAATTTTATGCAGGCAAATGTATGCAAAACAACTTATTTCCATAGGGGTGGAAATCTTCTGGGATATTGCACGATAGTGCCACGATATCACGCGATTAACTGCATTTAAGGGTAGATTTTAAAAACATATGTGTGTGCCTCCATGTGTACGCACACATGGACGCGTGATTTTATAACATGCGCATGCTGACGCACGCATGTTATAAAATCTGGGCTGGTGCACGCAGGGGGAGGGTTAGATTTGGCCAGTTTACACATGGCAACGAGATTGGGCCTCCCCCAGTTCCCTCCCAGTCCTTCTGGACAGGAAGGGAACTTTCCTACCCCCCTACCTACCCTCCCACCCCCTTCCCCTCTCTTCCCCGACCACTTTTCAGGGCATACCTTTTTTATTTTCTTTATTTCAGAATTTACGCCAGCTCCTAAGCTGGTGTAAATTGCGGGCGCCAGCAGGCTGCCAGGACGTGATCCCCCGGCAGAGCAGCATATGGCCGCTGTACAGGCCGTCTCCAGCTCTGCCCCTCCCCGCCCCTTTTCCTCGGCCCGGCACTTCTGTGCATAACGGGAGTTACACATGTGGCCGAGCCCCTTTGAAGATGCGCGCGACGCACACAAGGCCCAGCCATGAGCGTAACCCCCATTTTCCCCCATGCGCAGGGGATTTAAAATTTAGTCGTTAATGCACATTGCATGCTGTATAACCCGTGATATCATCTTATCATGACTTAGTAATTGCATAGCGACCCAGCTCTCAACCAGTCTCTAATAACTGTTTATATACTTCTCTTTTAGAAATACATCTAGACAGGGGCGGATTGGCCTATCGGGGGATCGGGCATCCCCCGGTGGGCCGGTCGCTCCAGTCACGTGGTCTGCCGTGCGCGGACGTGACGGAGCCGTGCTCGGCAGACCACGTGATGTGTCCTGGGCGGCGAATCCCCGGGCCGGTCTTCCTCGGGAATCCACCACTGCATCCAGACCTTTCTTGAACTCTGCTATGCTACTTGCTGTGACTATATCCAGTGGCAGCAGATTCTACAATTTAACTACCCACCGACTAAAGAAATATTTTATTGCGTTAATCTTGAAACTTCCTATACTTTCATTGAATGCCCCCTGGTCCTAGTATTATTTTTGCTTGTGGTTTATACTTTTCCACTCATAATCTTGTAGACCTCTAACATGTGCCCCCTCAGCCTTCTCTTTTACAAGATAAGAAGCCCTAACCTTTTCTTCATATGACAGATGCCCCAACCTTTTCACCATTCTGGTTGCTCCTCTCTGTATCTTCTCAAGTTCTGTCACATCCTTTTGGAAATTGGTTGACCAGAACTGCAAGCAGAATTCCAGGTGTGGTCACAGCAGAGTTCTACAAGGCATCCTCAGATTTGTCATTAATGCTTTCCTAAGTTATTCCTAACATTTGAATTACTTTTTTGGCTGCTGCTGCACACTGTGCCTCAGCATGTGGTCCACAGAAATTCCAAAGTCCCTCTTTTGACAGAAATTTCCCAGAGCAGACCACAGCATTGGGCACTAATAGTTTGGATTTTTTTCTCCCAATTTATGTCACTTTGCATGTGTTTGTTAGGGATGTGAATCGTTTTTTGACGATTTAAAAAAATCGTCAGATATTTTTTAAATCGTCAAAAATCGTTAGAGTCGCGATACAATAGAAATTCCCCCAATTTATCGTGAAAAATCGTAAATCGGGGGAGGGCGGGAAAACCGGCACACCAAAACAACCCCTAAACCCACCCCGACCCTTTAAAACAAATCCCCCACCCCTCCAGAATCCCCCCAAAATGTTCTAAATTACCTGGTGGTCCAGTGGGGGGGTCCCGGGGCGCGATCTCCCGCTCTCGGGCCATCGGCGCCATTTTGGCTGCCACTAAAAAAATGGCACCAATGGCCCGATAAAAAAAAAACCCACCCGACCCTTTAAAATGACCCCCTTAGCCTCCCCCACCCTCCCAACCCCCCCAAAACCTTTTAAAATTACCTGGTGGTCCAGTGGGGGCACGGGGAGCGATCTCCCACTCTCGGTCCATCGGCTGCCACTAATAAAAATGGCGCCGATGGCCCTTTGCCCTTACCATGTGACAGGGTATCCGTGCCATTGGCCGTCCCCTGTCACATGGTAGGAGCCCTGGATGGCCGGCGCCAAGATGGGAGGCATTTCATCCCTTAGATTTTTGTTGCCCTTCACTGTACCTTTTATAACATGCTAACTGCTCATTGAGGTAGTCCTCCATTTTAACAAAGTTACCCCTAGAATTATCATTTTGCTACAAAATAGTGCATGCAATTAAAAGGGTTTGTATTGCATTTTGGACTGCTGGAGGGAGGGAGGGAGAGAGAGTGAGAGAGAGAGATTCTTCATAAGGCTCTCATATATGTAAACTATACCACTGTCAGAAGGACAACTAGTAACTCGGGGTGAGGTTTTGGTGGTGGGCTAGGTTTTGGGGGGCGGTTTTACAGGCAGTTAGAGATACAAAGAGCACAGTAGATATCAGTGAAGATTTTATGAGATTTGGAGTGATGAAAGGTACACAAAGATGAGATTTATACATTGTACTCTTGACCTAGCTTGATAGCAGCTAGGCAGAGGGTGCACAAAGCTAGATCGAGAGTCATTATACAAAGCTCATCTTTTTAAACCTTTCATCATTCCAAATCTCATAAAATCTTTACTAATGGTAACTGTGCTGCTTGACCCTCTAACTCTGCATGTAAAACTGCCCCCCAAAACCTCACCCAGAGTTCAGAATGGCCCCTCTTACAGTGGTATAAAAAGTTGACAAATATGTGTGTCTCCCCAGAGGCTCACACTCTCTCTCTCTCTCACATACCCTCCCCTTTTCCCTCTTTCTCCCCCTCTCCCTACCCGAAACGAGTTGAAAGAGAAACAAAGCAAAAGAAAAACAAGTTTATCACACCTAGAGAGACTGAAAAGACAGAATCTTTCACGTTTTTATACACTTTTAAAATTTTGCTTTGGGCAAAGAAATTAAGAAAGCCACAAATAAATTTAAGTAAAGATGATTCAAGATAAATGGAAGCCACAGAGCGAGAGGACAAAGGTCAAAACTAATCAATCTTAATTTTACTTTAAAATCAAAGGGAATGTTTCTTACAGTCTGGAGGATAAGGCTCTGGAACAGTCTACCATTAGTTCTAATGAAGATGTTTTTTCATAGTAGAATTTGAAAATAAATTAGACATTTTTTACTGTTGATAATAATAGTGATACAGAGAAGCTCAAAACCAATGCTGGGTAACTATGATACTGGGAGAAAGATTGAATATAATGGAAACATGTCTTTATTGGATCTTAAAACCATGTACATTGGTAAGTTAGAGGCAGCCCTCCCCTGTCAAGGATATTTTTCTATTAATGAAAACCTGATCTGTGCACAAATTCCACATTATTTTGATTCTCTTGGTGGGAATGCATTTGGGAAAACAACTCTGTTGTTCTGAAACACAAATTTTAATCATTACTTCTTACCACAGGCATGTCATTACAGCTTTAATAAGTGTATCACCTACACAATAGCTTGCCTTCGAAGAGATCACATTTCTGCAGCCCAACAGCGTCTCTTTTCTTTGTTCACCTGTTATTCTATGGTTCTTACAAAGAAAAGACTTACACATTGTACAGACATGTCAGAAAGAGGTGCCATGGCTACCAGATGTTTAGGGACCATCTCAGTAATCAGAAACCTTCTAAGCAGAAACAAGAGGCAAGGAAGCCCCTTCCCTATAGTGTCACAAACTTCCTGAAAGAAGAAAGATCTGTTCCCGGGTATTGAAAGTGAGTCATCTTTTTGTAATGACAAAACTGAAAACCACATGGGACAACTGTATAGCCTGCTTTTTTCTGGTTTCCGGGCAAACTTATTTTTTTTCAGAAATAAAAGGATAATAAATTATTAATTACAAAGATCTTTTACATGTAAAATAATCATTTTTTGTGCTTCATTAACAAAATCTAAATTGTTTCTGAGGAAAGCTTGTGTAATATTTCATCATTTTCTTCATGTTATATTCAATGATGGGAGAGATTAATTGTCCAGATGTTTCCTTGGGTTTTGCTCTCTATTTCACACATAGTAAAAATCTCTCAGCACATTTGTGTCTCAACAAAACCACAGTCATTCTGTTAGACTTTGTACAAGATAGAGAACAGCACTGCATATGTATTACAATTTTCTTTGACATCAATTATATAATGCTGTCTTTCAAAAATAAAACACCATTGATCCTAATAATATCTCTTTGATAATGTCTTGCAGTGTGACGCTACATAGCTCAATGAACTAATGCTTTCACTGCCAGAAACAAGATGCTTGACTTTTGCAATATCTAACTAGTACAAACACATCATGATATTTTTACTTCAGAAATAAATCATAATAAGTTCATGTGCATTAACTGACAGAAAATGGTATTCTTCAACAATCCTCAAGAAGAGAAGCTTGATTTCATGTCCACAAGCTAATATAGCAATACTTTATAGGAATTGCTCAAGTCAGCACTAACAGGGTCATTCATCAAATCACATTAGGGCATTATTGCAGGTGTTAGGGCCTTAATGCTCTTCTGAGAAAACAGCTTCACTTATTTCTAAGTATATGATCATGATTAAAGAGAAACTTGCACAATTGAAACTCTCATTGAACCCTATAAAAAACAAACTAATCTGGCTAAGCAAAAATCCACCTAAAACTATTCCCTCCAACATTGATTTTGGAAACTACATTCTAACTCCAGCAACACTAGTTCGGAATCTTGGCGTCCAAATCGACGAAAACTTAACTATGAAATGTCACATAAATAAACTGATCAAATCTGGTTTCTTCAAACTATGAATACTAAGCCACCTGAAATCTCTACTGACTTTATCAGATTTCAGAACTGATCTACATTCTTATATTCTCTAACCTGGACTACTGCAACTCCCAATTTTTAGGTCTTCCAGCCAGTCACCTTAAACTTCTCTGATTTCTTCAATATGCAGCAGCTAGACTCCTGACCGGTAAAAGAACATTTGATCACATTTCTCCAACTCTGATTGCTTTACACTGGCTCCCTGTGCAATCTAAAATTATCTACAAAGTTCTAACAATAATTCACCATAACCTGAATCCTAACAATGATCTGCTTGGAATAAAATTTAATCCATGTTTTACTACACATTCTCTTGGATCTCATAACAAAGGTTTACTAGAAATCCCAACTATAAAAAACTACCACCTTAAGATAAACAAGAGAGAGAGCTATATCAAGAGCAGGCCCATTGCTCTGGAACTCCTTACCAGAAAACCTTCGAACTACTTCTGACACAAAGAAATTTAAGCAAGACCTGAAATCTTGGCTTTTCAACAATGCCTTCTCCATTACTCTGTAATTAAAAGTTCATCCTTAATGCCAAGATTTGTTCATTGAATGTCTTCCTGTTTATATGTCTTCCTCTCAGTCATCCTTTGTATTTTTCATTTAACCTTATACACCGTTGTTATCTAGAGATTCTCACGTGGAATGACTGTATATAATAACCTCAAATAAATAAATAAATAATGCCCATGATAATGCCATAATGGCCGTTGTAAAAAATACATCGTGAGGTGTGTATGTATTTTTTTAAATTTTAGTCAAAAGGGAGGAGGTTGGGTGGAATTTCTGAAAATAAGGGATGTTTAATGTTATATGTGATAGTTTTATGCATGTTATTGCATGTTTTAATGTTGGAAATAACTGCATCTTTTTTCTTGGTGTTATGCTCTGTGAGGGGAGAGGGAGTGGAGTGGAACAGGATAGAGAGAGAGAGCCTCTAGGGTGGCATACATATTAGTCAAATATTTATACCACCGTGGACGATCAACTAGTAACTCAATGTGAGGTTTTGGTGGTGGTCTAGGGTTTGGGGGCAGTTTTACATGCACAGTCAGATGTACAAACATCACAGTACACATCAGTGAAGATTTGATGTGATTTGGAGTTAGGAAAGGCACACAAAGATGAGATTTGTACAATGTACTCTCGCCCTAGCTTGATAGCAGCTAGGTAGAGAGTGCATCAAACTATCTCTCTCTCTCTCCAGGAGCAGCCTAAAATAGTGCATGTTTTATTATCTTAAAGATTTCCCTAAGCATGCTCCTTTTTTATCGCTAGTGCTATTCATGCAAAATTTATAGCAAAATGATGAATCTAGGTCTAAATTTGCTAAAATATAAGATGGGCAGGCAGGACATCATCTTCTCTTTATATCCTCCCCCAATACAAACAGACCATTGGTGCAATAATGCGACACCACTCCTCCTTTGGGAATCAACAGGCTGCAGCTTTATTTTCAGTCATAACAAACAGCATTACCCGAGCTACAGAAAAATTGCTACCCGCAAAGCCCGGAAAGGCATCCAACATGTCCCAGCAAGATGATCCACCCCTGGGACACACAATCTATAGACTTCTGACAGATATATGCCACCCCAATGTACCACCCCACAAGCAAGAAGTTTAGATGACTAGCCACAATCGCCACCACAAACCCAGACTTCTCAGTACCTTTCAAATGGCAAAAGGGCAGGAGGACAAAGACACTCATCTCTAAGTACAACCTCAGGCCCTCCTACTCCTTTGCTCCCCTGCAAGTATAGAACCAATCAGTGGTTGCCAAAACCACTGCTTGATTCAAACCACAGCTGAGCAATGGGTCTACCAATTGCACCAGCCGCCAAACCCACAGCTATTTGGGCCAGCATGAAGCAATGATAGGCCAGGCCCAGAGACCAAGTTATCCTGGACAGCCAGGGGACCCTGCCCAGGCTGGCCTGATTAACACAATCAAATAAAAAAATAGACTGTATAAACTATATTAAGGTATTCTGGTGGCTGTAAATGCCTCGAGACAGGACGCCATGGAAAAGCTCTGGATTACAGTAATCGGCATTTCCTGATGAAAGTCTGCAAATATTTGTGTTAATTTTCAAAGGAGTTACATGCTTAAATTAGCATAAACATGTGTAAGTATGCATCCTAGGATATTGAAAGAACTAAAAAATGAAATTTCTGATCTATTACTTAAAATTTGTAATCTATCATTAAAATCATCCATTGTACCTGAAGACTGGAGGGTGGCCAATGTAACCCCAATATTTAAAAAGGGTTCCAGGGGCAATCCGTGAAACTATAGACCAGTGAGCCTGAATTCAGTGCCGGGAAAAATAGTGGAAACTATTGTAAAGGTCAAAATCATAGAGCATATAGAAAGACATGGTTTAATGGAACACAGTCAACATGGATTTACTCAGGGGGAGTCTTGCCTAATAAATCTGCTTCATTTTTTTGAAGGGGTTATACATTACAGGATGACCTTGCAAGACTGGAAGATTGGGCATCCAAATGGCAGATGAGATTTAATGTGGTCAAGTGTAAGGTGTTGTACATAGGGAAAAATAACCCTTGCTGTAGTTACATGGTGTTAGGTTCCATATTAGGAGCTACCATCCAGGAAAAAGATCTAGCATCATAGTGGATAATACTTTAAAATCATCGGCTCAGTGTGCTGCAGCAGTCAAAAAAGCAAACAGAATGTTAGGAATTATTAGGAAGGGAATGGTTAATAAAACAGAAAATGTCATAATGCCTCTATATCGCTCCATGGTGAGACCGCACCTTGAATACTGTGTACAATTCTGGTCGCCGCATCTCAAAAAAGATATAGTTGAGATGGAGAAGGTACAGAGAAGGGAAACCAAAATGATAAAGAGGATGGAACAGTTCCCCTATGAGGAAAGGCTGAAGAGGTTAGGGCTGTTCAGCTTGGAGAAGAGACGGCTGAGGGGAGATACGGTAGAGCTCTTTAACATCATAAGAAGGCCTTGAATGAGTAGATGTGAATCAGGTATTTACACTTTCGAATAATAGAAGGACTAGGGGGCATTCCATTAAGTTAGCAAGTAGCACATTTAAGACTAATCGGAGAAAATTCTTTTTCCCTCAATGCACAATAAAGCTCTGGAATTTGTTGCCAGAGGACGTGGTTAGTGCAGTAAGGGGCAGATTTAAAAAAAAAGTACGCCTGCACATACTTTTGTTCGTGCACCAGGCGCAAACAAGAGTACGCCGGATTTTAATAGATATGCGCATAGCCGCATGTATCCTTTAAAATCCAGGGTCAGCGCGTGCAAGGCTGCGCAAAATCGGCAGCCTGCGCGCGCCGAGCCGCACAGCCTGCCTCCGTTCCCTTCCACTCCCCGCACCTTCCCCTCCCTTCCCCTCCCTAACCCACCCCCCCAGCCCTATCTAAACCCCCCTACCTTTATTGCAAAAGTTACGCCTGCCCGAGGCAGGCATAACTTGCGCGCGCCGGGCCGGCTGCTGGCGCGCCATGTTCCGGTCCGGGGGCTGGTCCGGAGGCCGCAGTCACACCCCCGGACCGGAACCAAGCCCGTGGCCCCGCCCCCGGAACGCCCCGATGACGCACCGGCTGCAACACACCCCCCGCCATGCCCCCGCCACGCGTCCCAGGGCTTTGCACGCGTCGGCAGCCTATGCAACATAGGCTCGGCGCATGCAGGGGAAGCTTGGGGCAGGTTTTCGGGGGGTACGCGCATATCTTATGTGCGTACCCCTTTGAAAATCTGCCTCTTAGTGTAGCTGGGTTCAAAAAAGGTTTGGATAAGTTCTTAAGAGGAGAAGTCCATTAATGGCTATTAATCAAGTTTACTTAGGAAATAGCCACCGCTATTATTTGCATCAGTAGCATGGGATCTTCTTAGTGTTTGGGTAATTGTCATGTTCTTGTGGCCTGGTTTGGCCTCTGTTGGAAACAGGATGCTGGGCTTGATGGACCCTTTGTCTGACCCAGCATGGCAATTTCTTATGTTCTTATAAAATAGGTAGAAAAAGTACATGCTTTCAAAGAATTGTTGATATTTGCGCATATGTTAGGGGGTGGACAAATATGTATTTGTTTATAATCTGTACAGATCAGATATGCAGAGATTATGAAATACTACAGTAGATTTCCACGCACCCACCTATGAACATCTTAGGGGCTGCCTGGAGTTCTTTGAAAGTTACACTCTTTCGTTTTTCATGCTTCATGGATGCACTGATTTTATAACATACACGTGTTGCCTTGCGCATGTTATAAAATATGATATCCGTGCACCTGTGCGCCTGATTTTATAATCAGTGAATGCATGTGCGGACGGGTGTCTGTCAAATTTGCAATGAGGGGGCATTTTAAAAAAATACTCGCAGTGACACAAGCAGACCTTTCCCAGTTTTCTCCCTGTCTGTTTCAATTAATTTTTTATTTTAATACTTACTGCTCCTCCAGAACAGAAGTATCTTCCACGTGCCAGCCCGTTGCCAGTGTGCGCTTCCCCGGGACAGCGTCTAAAGGTGCTGTCCCAGCCTGCCTCTGTGCCTCCCTGCCCAGACCATGCCCCCTGGCCCGTCCCTTTTACTTGGCCTGGCACTTCTGTGCGTAAAGGGGGTTATGCGTGTGACTGGACCCGTGATAAATGTTTGCAGCATGTGCAGGACCCGGCCACACACATAACCCCCGAGTTTTAGGCACACGGGCCTTTTAAAATTGGCCTGAATGTGTTTTTGTGGAAATAAATTGTTCACAATTTCTGCAAATTCAGGTATATGCATCGATTGCAGAACTCATTGAAAAACATGAAGCTGAACATTTTGCAGGAAATAAAATAACTGATGAGAACTCTGCATTTCCCTGCACTGCCCCCAACAGTGTGAGAGAAAACTCAACTGAAGTGAACTTTGTGAGATTCTGACAAATGCCCATGAGCTTTCAGAATTAGAAAATTATTGATTTTGTGTAGACTTTGGATAGCAAAAAATGATAAACAAATGGAGATTGTCAACAAAGAATATTTTTTAATCTAATGCTGGCTTATTTCGATTAAACCTAAAATCCTAGCTGGTGACTCCAGCCGCCAACCCCTGTTCCAAACTCTGAACACAAAGTTCTAGAAGCAAAAAAAGATAACATCCCATCCTGTGTCTACAGGGAAATACTTTTAATATGTATAACTTAAAATCTTCAATTTAATCACCCTTACCCTCATATCAAGAATAAATATGAAATCTTTAGCAGCCCCTAACAATCCAAACATTTCAGTTCCACAAGTACTGGCAATTTACCAGTTTGCAGTAGTCACCATTAAGGACAGTGAGTTATTCTCAGTTCCCTGTATTGTAATATCTAATATGTATACACTAAATTATACCAACTAATAGCTTTCTTACTATGATATTTAATATTATCTAAAGATTTTTTTGTCACAGAAATGGAAAAACATCCTATCTAAATAGTGAATCTGCATGGATAGCATTGCTTAAAAAAGCAAATGTGACAAATTTTGAGATGCGAAAATGCCCTAGTTTACAAATATTTGAGAAATTAAAACTGAAGTAATGCAAAGACTCAAAACTATTCATAAGCTTTTGTGAATCTTTATTAGCATTTCTATGTTATACATAAACTATTTCTTGGGAATACATTCACAGTCATAGTAAACAGAGCTTTTGAAAATACTATCATTTACATTGCTTTCTAAAAATGATTGGTATGGTATTTAAGAAAAGAGTTTGCAGATTTAGAAATTGAGAAATTCAAGCACCCAATTAGATTCCCATTGGACCATCTACTAAAAAATCATGGCCAATTTATCCAACATGAACATGGTCTAATGCATTCTTTTTTGTCATGCTGGGAGTGAGGGGTAAGAGTAGATCTTACCCATGTTATGACAACTATGACTGAATTCTACAGCTTATGTACAACTAGACATTGTTAATCAGTTCTTTTGGTTTCATACTCCGGAAATGATTCTTCTAAATTATTCTCTACCACTACAACATGGAAACAAAGAGTATGATGTTAGATAAGGACCATGAGGCCCAGTTACATTCCTAGTGCAATGCCTCACGCTCCAGTTGATCTCTAGCTTACCCCTCACATCTTTGCAATTAGTGATCCTCTGTGCATATTCCATGCTTTCTTAAATTCTGTTGTTTTTGCTTCCACCTCCACTTGGAAGTCATTCCGTGTACCTACCATCCTTTCCATAAAGACATAGGGACGGATTTTAAGACGTACTCCCGATTTTATAATATGCGCTCGCATCCGCGCGCATGTTATAAAACCCAGGGTCGGCGCGCGCAAGGGGATGCACACTAGTGCACCTTGCACGCGCCGAGCCCTAGGGGAGCCCCGATGACTTTCCCTGTTCCCTCCGCTCCCCCCACCTTCCCCTACCTAACCCGCCCCCCAGCCCTACCTAAACCCCCCCCCCAACCTTTATTTTACAAGTTGTGCCTGCCTCCAGGCAGGTGTAGGTTGCACGCACCGGCCAAGCACCAGCTCACAATCCCCCGGCCTAGCAGCCCTACGGAGGCCTCTGGCCATGCCCCCGCTCTGCCCCTTTTTTCTAACCCCGGGACATACGCGTGTCCTGGGGCTTTGCGCATGTCGCCGGGCCTATGCAAAATAGGCTCGGAACGCTTAAGGTTTTTCAAATCTGCCCCATATTTTTTTATATTACTCTCAAATCTACCCTCTTGGCGCCTCATACCATGACCGTTTGTTCTAGTAGAGCATTTTAGTATATTCTACTAGAACGCTTTCAGATGATTTATCTTTGAAAAACCTGGGACAGGAACATCCTAGCAGGCAAAAACTGAACATTTTTTGTCATGTGATTGATTTCTAAGTTGGCTGAAGAGTCTGCAAACTATTTCTAAGGAAACAAAGACCAACAGAATGGATAATTTTTAAAATTATTCTTAAAACGAATGAATGCTAAAATGCTTCTCTGAAAAAAATAAGAAAGATGGTCAACATGTTTTAAAATGTTAATAGTGCATTTCTAGCAAATTTACAGTTAAAACAGTGAAAAGTGATTCCAAATAATAACCTGAAACATTTTCCAGGTGAGCCAAGCACATAAGTCTTAGTTTCAAACAAGGTATTTCTTTTTTAATGCTATTGAAAAATATATCTTTCAGCAATTGGATTACTACGCCTTTTCTATAATGTAAAGAGTATCATTTATGCTGCATTTTTATTTCAGAGTCATTTAATACTGGGAACAGCTTTGTGCTCAAGTCAAGCAATCATTTCCCTGTCTTCACACATAAAAGAAAGCAAAAGCAAAAAAATATCTTTCTGCTTAAGGGGTTGGTCACCTTAATAATGGCCCGACAGTTATCAGAATTTCTGTATTACTGCAAAATTCTAGACTTGATCTGCTCATTCACCCTAGCACACAACTAATCCCATTAAACAGCTTAGAATTACCCAGGATAGCAGCTGAAAGCTGGGTGCTATACTCTATGTAACCCAACACTGGCTGGGTAGCTGTGAAGAGATGCTGTAACATTAGCTCTTTAAATAATGCCTAATAAACATGTAGCAGCATCTATTTTCAATGGAGGTGCCATATGCAGGGTTGGGTGGGGACTTCCTCTAAATCAACTTACCATATGGTGCAGGGGAGAATGTGGCAACTGATAGATGTATTCTACAGAAACCTGAATGAACTTAGACTCGGCTGCTCACGTTTTAAGTTACACATTTTCATTCACTAGCACTGGGAGTTAACCTGCTTTGCCTGCCTACCTCCCCAACGCAGCTATCCATTTTCATGCTATTTGTTTCTCCAGGCAGGTAGTTATTTCTCCTTGTTGAAGTATGCGAGTGTCTTCAATACATCACTCTGTTAACGTTTGACATCTGTTCTGCTTATAGAAGCAACAAAAATAATGCGTGGCAAGTAATATACTGGTCAATAACAGCAACAAGAATTGCATTTATAAATACGCACACATCAGTTGTGCATGGTTCTCAACACACAGTTTAATTGTAGTATATAAACAATGTGTGGCAAGTAATATACTGGTCAATAACAGCAACAAGAATTTTATTTATAAATACACACACATCAGTTGTGCATGGTTCTCAACACACAGTTTAATTACAACTGTTTAATTACAACTGTGTGTTGAGAACCATGCACAACTGATGTGTGCGTATTTATAAATAAAATTCTTGTTGCTAACTGTTATTGACCAGTATATTACTTGCCGCACATTATTTTTGTTGCATTATCTCTAGATGTGTGTGCTGTCTTCTCCGCCCTTTCTCTATGCTTATAGAAGCAACATCAAATATATGCTGAAACCATATTTTGCATTATAAAACCGAGCCATCAATTTGTTAAATTCATAGGGAAAGTTTAAGCAAGGAACAGCAGTTTCAGTAGGTTAAGTACAGGTATATATATGCATATTCTCCTTAGTTAGGGTATCATAATTAAGTTCAATATAAATGAAAGTTAATACTAATTTTTGTTTTAGTTCAAATTTTTATTCTTCTTTCCTTAGAAAACAGAAATATAAAATACCATATAACATCATCAATGAATATCAACCTACTAAAATATATTCCATCCAGGGTGGTGCTGGTCACCACCATGCGGGAGGTGCTCTGCTGTATTCATTATGGAGATACACTCAAGGAAGACACAATACAGAGGTGTTGGAATAAATATGGCCACAATTTTTTTTATTATTATTACTAATAGAACAAATTATCTAAGTACCCAAATTGAGAGGATGTGGAAGACAGCCCTTCTTCAAGACCAGAAACCTTTTCCCCAATACGGACTGACTGATTTGCCACAAGCAAGCACAGCCTTGGTGCATTTGAGCTAAGTAAGGGGTCAGCTTCACCGAACAGCCCACCCTATCCAAGTAAGGCTGCCAGCCCTCAGGGCCATTGAGCTACACCCTAGACTGTATTTGGTCTGCTGCAAATTGCAGACAGCTGGCCAATATGACAGACAAACCCAGGATTCTATAATGGTTGGCTCCATTCCCTCTCTGACTGCAATCTGACCCGTTCCAGGCCCAGGCCCAGGTTCCCCCCCCCCCCCCCCCAAACACACGCCTATGTTGTGACGTTAACAAGTAAAGCAATGAAAAAAAAAAACATATTTTCTAACAACCAGACAATGCATCCCAATTAACTTAAAAGGGGGGACAGGTGGGATAAAGCGAATATGGAAGTAGGGGATTCGAGAGAAAGAGGGTGCAGACCACAGAGAAGCCTCTTCTATTCGGCAAGTGTTTCCCCCCTCCTCTCCGGTTCTCTTGCCATTCAAGCAGCCTATTTGGACTACCACATCTCAGGTGAGAGTGTGTGTCCAGGCTCCCTTCTACCCAAGGTGACCTGTCATGATAGGTTCCAAGTCCGGCATGGACAGTGGCCCGGCATATAGTTCTTACTCACTCTGTGCATTTTGGCCAGCATGCCACTTGGCCAGGAAGTGCAGTGCCAACCACGTGACCTGAGAGAATAACTACCCCCCCTCCCCCCTCAAGCGTCGCTGATCCTTACAGGCCACCCAGAGCTATGGTGGTAGGTGGTGCACCATTCCCCCCAGATAAGTTTGAACCTCATCTCCCCTTCACCATAAGAAAGGTGCAGGCATGCCCATTTACTGTGGGCGCTTGGGCACGTGGCACAGAGCCCACCATTAGAATATGAAATATTTTTAGACTACGTCAGGATTCATCTGTTCTTCAATATGCAAGCTGTGCCTGTTCATAGTCTCCCATAATACCTGAAATCAAACAGAAAACAGAAACTATCCACTATGTTTCTCTGTGACTACAGCTTCATGATGAGAAGTAATACAAACTGAGTTTCAGCATTAGACCAGCATTACCTTTACTGTTGTTGAGAACTAATTTTCACAACTGAGACAGAAAACGATCTGATAATTTACATAGATCAGTGGGCTACAAACTAGGGAAACCAGGGTAAAGATCACACTGTCAATCCTTGTGACTTGGGCAAGTCACTTTACCCTCCATTGCCTCAGGTACAAAATTAAAATGTAAGTCCGCTGGGGATAGGGAAAAACCTATTGTACCTGAATGTAATTCTGCTTTGAAGTGCCAAAAGAATATCAAATAAATACAGTGGAAGACAAATGTTGTTGAAGTGCCATGGATTTTCATATTATGGTTTCATGATAAATCACCTCAAAGATCTAGGGCTAATGCAAATTTGAGAACATATTCACCAACATACTCACCAACCACTCTATCAACCAACACTCTGTCAACAACCAACATACTCACCAACACTCTGTCAACAACCAACATACTCACCAACATTAATGCTACAACACTGTAAATAATTTGTTCTCGATTAAACTCCTTCTGCTACTTTCCCTTCTGTTCCCAGTTGTACACTTCCCTGTTTTATTGTAACTGCAATATTCTAACCATGCACTTGTTAAAGTTTTTTGCATTTTTTGTATTTCTCTTTGTTTTTCACACCCTGTTAAATGTAAACCGGCATGATGTGACACCTGTCATGAATGCCGGTATAATAAAAACACTAAATAAATAAATAAATATTCCCTGGTTTGTATAATATGCTTTAGTGTGTACATATACTGCAGTAGGCTTTGCAGCATTTGTTGTGCATTACTGGTTGTAGTTGTGCTTATAATTTGTTTGTTTAATGGCTGTGCTATTCTGTGATGCATAATAGTATAATTTGAAACACATTAAAAGTAACAGCCATGTTTTGTGTGATCCCTCATGTTTTCTTAAAATGCTGCACATCCTACTAATTCTGCCAGGGGTATGCAAACTTATGACCACAACTGTTATTAAACTATGATAACAATGAAGCTCATAACTTTAACTGCTACAAAACAATTATACACATTTCAAGAGAAAAAAAATCAATGGATCCTACCAAACTGAATATAAACATGGCAAGAAAGAATATATTTATCCTTACTAGACCTCATACTGATAAAAACTGAAAAAAAATGTGCATTACTGTAGGTTAGTTTACAATGGCATCTAAGAAAGGAAACATTTTTTAAAGCACTAACCGCTAGATTAATCAAGACGCAATGTTTTCTCACAGGAGGGTCCCACCATCGCGGGAGGGGGGTGGTGTCGTAGTGATAGTGTGGCCCCTCCCACTAAAACACATCATGGCTCAATGGCGCATTCTTTTGTGTTGCAGCCAAACACTGTGACAAAAAAGAACGTGGCAAGTGGCCCTTTAATACGACGATGGCCCCAACCTTACGGGACTGCCAACATCTTAAAGAGCTGCTGGCCACCGAAAAAAATAAACCGCGGCCAAACAGAGAGGTTGAGCGGAGGATCATTGTTGACCCCCATTTCAACCCAGGGCCACTGGTCGAGGCGGCCCCAACTCCCTCTAATAAAAATAAAGTTTAAAGTACGTGCACCGCGGTGGCCCCCCTCGATGTCCAAGCCTCCGCTCCCCGGCCCCCCAATAAACAAGCCCCTTTAGTCCCCCGAGGGGGGAAAATCCCCCCACCTTCTACCCCCCCCAGTCCCCCTCCAGAGACCCCCTTACCTTAGCATCAATCCCACACTCAGGACAGGTGGATCTGCGTGAGTCCGATCCCCGGACCTTGCCCCAGTCACATGGCTGGGGCAAGGTGAGCTCAGCGCCATTTTGGAAAATGGCGCCAACCGGGATGGGTGTGAAGGTGCACCTGTCCCTGATATGGGATCAATGCTAAGGTAAGGGGATCTTTGGTGGGGCCGGGAGGGTGGGGGGCTTGTTTATCAGGGGGGCCAGGGGAGGGGGGATTGTCCATTGGGTGACTGGGTGGGCAGGGGGAGGGGCCTTGTCTATTGTGGGGCTGGGGGAGGGGAGATTGTCCTTCAGAGGGCCGGGGGGTGGGGAAGGGAATTTGTCTATCAGGGGGGCCAGGGGGCAGGGGCAGGGAGTGGTATGTGACTATTGGGGGGTCGGGGGTGGGAAGAGGGGGATTTTCTATCAGGGAGCCATGTGGAGGGAGATTGTCTATTGGGGGCCAGTGGTCTTGGACATCAGGGGGCCACCAGCACTGCCACATGCATACTTTAAACTTTATTTTTATTTTGGGGGAGTTGGGGCTGCCTCAACCAGTGGCCCCGGGTTAAAATGGGGGTCAGCAACCTCCTCGTTTGACTACGTTTTTTTTTTTTTTCATTTTTTTCTCTGTTGATGTGCGTTAGGAGCCTCTGGACCTGCATTAGGGTCCTGGGTCTCCTGTCGCACATCTAATGCTTACCAGAGAGGTGCTATTTTATTGTGGTAGCCACCTTTAGTTGGGCGCAATAAAATATTTATATCAAATTGCCTAGTAATGACCTTATTTGCATGTATTTGCATTATTCGTGCATGCAAATAACATGCAAAGAAGGCCATTGTAATAGGGGAGGGTATCTGGACGGGGACATGCAAAATATCATGTATACTGCACAATATAATGCACATTAGAGTCCTAATGTGATTTGATGAATGACTCTGGTAGTAAGGTGAAAACTGACGTCTTTGATTTGAATAATGTTTGTATTTTTTCTAAAATCATTTTTACTTTTGTTTGGTAAATCTTTTTTCCCTGGTAACTCAGTTTTATGGAAGGTGAAATAAACTAGATGATGACAACATTTCTTCACTTCTTACTATTTTTACTATTAGTTTTAGATTTAAAATTATAGCCATGTATATAAGTTGCTGGTATGTTAGTTGATTGTGTATATGATCTATGTTTGCAATCAATTTGTTAAAATAATTGATTACTTTTATAAATAAGAACCTATTATACTGAAATAGAAGCCTAACATTACAAGAGCTTCTAGACCACAATAGAGCGATATAAGTAGAGACCTACTAAGCAGCTGATTCCCACAATTTTGTGTGTCTTGTCTCCTACTCATCTGCAACTATTTGAAATTCAATCTGAAATTTAGGTAGGGCTAATATATGTATGATTTATTAGCAGTTAAGTGTATGTCCAACAACTGATTTTACTTTGAGTTTTGATGATTTTGTTGTCTGGGTCTTCTTTGTGTTTATATTAAAAATATTAATCATAATATGCTGTGCTGCAATGTCAATGTTGCGCTTCCTGGCCGCATCCACTCCGTGGCCGGTCCTGCTCAACTAGCCCGACCGTCCACCAGCTCCACCCTGAATCCCTGCGCTGCTCAGACGCGGTGTCCACAGGCGTCCCCGGCTCCTTCGTGACCTTCTTCTTCGCAGTTGTCCTCGCGCCAAGGCTCGGCGTCCTCCTCGGCATCGGCCCCGCCCCCTAGCACTTGCGCACGGAGCTCTCCTCAAGTTAAAGAGCCAAGCTCGGGAAAACCTCGGGCGGCACCCGAGTCTGACGGCATTTGAGCAGGGTATTTAAACAGCAGCTATAGCCCTAGCTCATTGCCTTGGCAATTGGGTTGTACACTCCGCTGTATCTTGTTTGCCTTCCAGCGTTTCCTGTTCCGGTGTCTCTTGTTACAGTGTCTCTTGTTCCTGCGTCTCCTGTGTCTCCTGTTCCAGCATCTCCTGTATCTCCTGTTCCTTCACCTCTCCATCCTTCGTAGTACCCCCTGGACTGATCTCACGGTAATGACCATTGCTTGCTCCTGACTATTCTTGAATGTTGCCTGGACCAGACCTCTGCCTGAACCCTGACTACTCTTGACCAATATGTGGAATTGACCTCTGCCTGAACTCTGACTATTCTTGACCTCTGCCTGAACACTGACTACTCCCATATTGACTACAGGTACTGACCCCTGCTTTGGCTGAACATTCTGATCTACTACTCTGGCCTTGATCCTCGCTATCAACTCGGACACTCTCTTCTGGCCTTCTGTGACCTCTGGACTTCCCTGTTTGCACACCGACCGCTCACCCTTTTCGTGGTGGGCACTCCCTTGAACTTTCTCTCTAGGAGACTCTGCGAGGCCCACCTAAGACCAGGCGACCCGGGTAACCAAGGGCTCAACCTGAGGGAACCCTGGGTTGCTAATGGCGAAGCTCCAGCTAGCCTCTGTCTCCTCCTATGCTCCACCTCCTGGTGGCAGGCGCTCTCTGGGTCCGACCGGAGGGCCATACCAATCCTGCACCAGGCCAAGGGTCCACCTCCAGTGCAACAGTCGCAGAATATCAAAAACGTAATCATTATTTGAAGAGACTGTTGTTTTACCCCCAATGACCAAATTATCTCAATTTGGGATTATAATCTGACCATCCTTGACCATGGGAAATTCCTGGATTTGGAATGAGTTTCAGACCACACTGAAAATTGTAGTTTTTCTCAGTTCCACTAAAATATGTTTTTCTATTTGTGTAAATTTAGGTCATTTCCAATCTGATTTTATGTGTGTACTTGACTTAATCACGTGTTCATTGATATTAGGCCTATGGGGCTATAACCAGTTCAGAAAGGATAGAGATGAAAGAAATAGGGAAGGAGTAGCTCTCTATGGGTAAAACAATATCCAAGCAATTTAAATGCAGGATACGTGGGGAAAGGAGGAAGCACTTTGAGCTGTCTTACAAAGATATATTGGCACTTCCAATTACACTGCTGTAATCTACAGTCCTCTAAATCAATCAGATGAACTGGATATACAGTAGATCAGCCTGAAGACATCCAAAAGGTGGGAATGAAGGGAAGTTTTGCTTGTTGGAGATTTTAATCTGCTGGATAGGGATGTACAAGGGTAAAAAATTAGATTCATTTTTCATTTCATTTTCAGGATGGTTTTTTCCCCATGAATTTCATTTCATTTAATATTTAATTCATTGATTTCATTTAAAAAAAAGTATCACATTAAAAAAACCTCTCAAATTTCTCCTCCCAGTAAAAAGTAAATGGAGCCTCCCATCACCACTCATTCCTCCCACCTAGAAAATTATGGAGGCCAGGATCCCCACAGGTCCCGCTTACGCAGTGGGGATCCACTGGCGAGACCTAGACCCAGGCCGAAGCCTTGCATAGGATAAGACCATGGTAGGTCACTGCGACCTTGGCCTAGGCTCAACACAAGGCTGAGGCTGGGAAGCCTGGTCCCAATGCCTCGGATTTGGCCTAGGCGAAAGCCCAAAGACCGAATCCCAACAACTGGGCCTTGGCAAGGGCAGGGGCACGGCCTGGCCTGGACATTGCTGTAGAAAAAATTGTCACCCTCCTCTAGGGAGCATAACCTGGAAAGCTGAGGCCCAGGCTCCAACTTTGGCCGAGGGCCCCAGCGCCAAGACTAGACCTCCAGATTGGGACATGGCATCGGATTCGGCCTCTGGGATGGGCTCCAGACTATGCTAAGGCTCTGGCATCAGGACCCTGCCTTCAGACTGCACTGCAGTGTTGGGCCTGGGCCCAGGCCAAGGCCCAGGCATTGGGCTGCAGCCTCCAGGCTGGGTCCTGGCATCAACCTGGGACCCAAGCTCCAGGATCCATCCTTGGCCAAGGCCCCAATGTCAGGACTTGGCCTCCTAATCCTTCCCCAGCACTGAGCCAGGGCCAAGTCCCAGGCATCAGGACCCAGCCTCAGGGCCCTGGCATCGAGATCTGGCCTTTAGACTGGACCATGCTGTTGGGTCGTAGCTCGAGTTCCGACCTGGGCCAAGGCCCCGAAGTCAGGACTCAGCCTCTGGACCAAGCCACAGGATTGGACTCTGACGTAGGCTGAGGCCTAGGTGTCTGAGTTGGCCTCTGAGCTGAGCCCTGGAATCGGACCTGGACCTGAGCTCTGAACTATGCTGAAGCCCCAGCATCAGGCCTACTGCCTGGGCAGTAATTTTTTGGGAAGGGCCTTGGGTTCTTTCTTTGGCCTAGGCCAAGGCCCCAGCATCACATTAAGGCCTAGGCTGTGGCCCCTGATTTGGGCCTCAGCCTATGCCCTAAGCAGGGCCTCGACTTCAGTCCTAGGCCTCTGGTCTGAGTCCTGGCATTGGGCCTCGGCCTTGATTCAGAGCCAGGCATTGGGACCCAGCCTGGGCCTGGGCCCGGGCTACAGTGTAGTCCAAGGCCCAGACGTCGAGACTAAGCCTCTGGGCCAAGGTCCAGGTACTGGCACCCGGCCTCTTGACCAGGCTGTCAGCTGAGGCCCAGGCCGAGGCCCAGGCATTGGGCCCTAGCCTCGGGCATGGCCTAGGCCCAGGCCTCAGTACCTGAGTCTGGCCACGTCTTTGGATACCATACGGATCAGGTAAGTAATTTTTCAGGGGGGGTGGCCTGGCTTTTCCTCAGGCCTAGGCCATGGCCCTTGCTTTGGGCCTTGGCCTATGCCCTAGGTGTGACCAGAAGTTTTAACCAAATGAATAAAGGCCCCCTGAATGAATCAAATTAGCCCTTATTTTTTGCGCTTTGCAAATTCAGTTAAAACAAATTCACATCCCACCTGTTGGATGTGTATTGGAGTATCTCTGCTGCGGAATCTGCCGCATCTCAAAAAGATATAATTGTGATGGAGAAGGTACAGAGAAGGGCTACCAAAATGATAAGGGGAATGGAACAGCTCCCCTATGAGGAAAGACTAAAAGAGGTTAGGACTTTTCAGCTTGGAGAAGAGACGACTGAGGGGGGATATGATAGACGTGTTTAAAATCATGAGAGGTCTAGAACGGGTAGATGTGAATCGGTTATTTACTCTTTCGGATAATAGAAAGACTAGGGGGCACTCCATGAAGTTAGCATGTGGCACATTTAAAACTAATCGGAGAAAGTTCTTTTTCATTCAACGCACAATTAAACTCTGGAATTTGTTGCCAGAGGATGTGGTTAGTGCAGTTAGTATAGCTGTGTTTAAAAAAGGATTGGATAAGTTCTTGGAGGAGAAGTCCATTACCTGCTATTAATTAAGTTGGCTTAGAAAATAACCACTGCTATTATTAGCAACGGTAACATAGAATATACTTAGTTTTTGGGTACTTGCCAGGTTCTTATGGCCTGGATTGGCCACTGTTGGAATCAGGATGCTGGGCTTGATGGACCCTTGGTCTGATCCAGTTAGGCATGTTCTTATGTAAGATAGATGCCCTTCACGTGGTTATGCTCAGACAAATGGTGATGGAATCAGCTGGATCTAGTATCTAAAATGTACAGGTAAGTGCCCATCTGGGCATAGTGATCATCACACAGGATGGTTGGATATAATGGTCTAGCACAACGGTTCTCAACCAGTGTGACGCAGCACACTGTGTCGCGCACCCGCTGCTCTCCCCCCCCCCCCCCCCTTTCACCTCAGTGAGATGAACAATGCTGCCGTTCTTGCCCAGGCGATCAGCACATTCAAGCCATGAGGGGAAAGGCAGCAGTGTTTTGTGGAAGCCGGCAACAAGAATGTGATCTTGACTTCTTCCCGCCCCTGTGGCCTGGAAGAGGAAGTGATTTCTACCGGGCACGCAGGAAGAAGAAAAAGCCATGCTAGGATGCTGCTGATGCAGAAGGAGCACGGCACCTCTGCCCCCGGCTCCAACCTCCCCTTCTCTCACCAGAATGACACCTGCAAGAAAATATAAAATTATAATAATCAAACTGCAAAAAAAAAAGGCTGGGGTGTGGAGAAAAGAATAAAATTACAATCTCAGCTGATTGCTCTGTGCTGCGATAGATTGCATCACAAGCAAACAGTTGAGTGTTGCCTTCTTAGCGCTGTGTGGCTGGGGTTTCCAGCCTGTCAAGACTGCTTTTAAGAGCAGCATACCGGCTACCTTGTGCTGTAGCTGCTATGTGGGCTGTGGGTGGGGGTGAGTGAGACAGAGAGTGAGTCAGCATGTGTGTGTAAGTGTATGAGAGAATGTGTGTGTAAGTAAGAGAAATGTGTGAGAGCAAGAGACTGCTCAGGAAAGTCACTGGTGTGTGGGAGAGAAAGAGATTGGTCAGGCAAGTGACTGGTGTGTGTGTGTGTGTGTGAGACAGATGAGAGATTGGTCAGGCAGGTGACTGGTGCGTGTGTGAGAGAGAAATTGGTCAGGCAGGTGACAGGTGTGTGTGTGTGTGTGTGTGAAAGAGAAATTGGTCAGGCAGGTGACAGGTGTGTGTGTGTGTGTGTGTGTGTGTGTGTGAGAAAGAGAAATTGGTCAGGCAGGTGACTGGTGTGTGTGTGTGAGAGAGAAAGAGAAATTGGTCAGGCAGGTAACTGGTGTGTGTGTGTATGAAAGAGAAACAGGTCAGGCAGGTGACTGGTGTATGTGTGTGTGAGAAAGAGAAATTGGTCAGGCAGGTGACTGGTGTGTGTGTGTGTGTGAGAGAGAGAGAAAGAGAAATTGGTCAGGCAGGTGACTGGTGTGTTTGTTTGAGAGAAATTGGTCAGGCAGGTGAGTGGTGTGTGTTTGTGTGTGTGTGTGTGTGTGTGTGTGTGAGATAAACTAGTCATTGGCCCTAAGGAAGAAGAACGTGAGGACAGAGCTTCAGCAGCCTTTACTTTTCTGGTATGTGCTATTGGCCTACAATGGAAAGGAGTAGGAGAGTTACTGGAGAGGGTAAGTAAAGGTGGCTTTTTAAGTTTATCTTTCTTGATTGACTGTCTTTTTAATTATTAGGTATTATGTGATGTGTCTGCTGTTAGAAATATTTTATTGGTGTTTGGAGAATTTATCAGTTGTTTTGAAACATTTATTATATTCTAGTTTTAGAATTATTTTATATTTCTCGGGGAATGTATAAATAGAAATGTGGAGACAAAAACTGAACTGGAAACAGCAAGAAGCCAAACTTTGTATGCAGTAAAAAATGCAAAAACAAAAACATTAACTTTATGGTCACTTTATTCCGTATTTGGTGAGGGTCTGTCTGTGTTCTGTGTGTATGCCCCAGCTAAGGGTGTTCTGCGAGCTTGTAGTTTTTTGGTAGGGATCTATAGCAGCATGGCTTGTTCTGTTTTCCTAATAGGAGGTGTGTTGGTGTTTAGGGACTGGTGTAATTTTTGCAGTGCTGCCTTTTCATAGGTAGGGCACATTAGTTTGTGTACATTATTTCAGATCCTGGAAGTCTGATAGAACATAAGAACATAAGAAACTGCCATGATAGATCAGACCAAGGGTCCATCAAGCCCAGCATCCTGTTTCCAACAGAGGCCAAACCAGGCCACAAGAACCTGACAATTACCCAAACACTAAGAAGATCCCATGCTACTGATACACTTAATAGCAGTGGCTATTCCCTAAGTAAACTTGATTAATAGCAGCTAATGGACTTCTCCTCCAAGAGGTGCTATATTTTTGTTTTGCACAGAATGCAGAGTGGCTTTTTTGGGTTTCCATTCCAGTTTCTGTTTCCATATTTGTAATTTGTGGTCTTTCTGTACTTGGTGAAGGTTGATTCTATGTGTGTGACCGAGGTGAAGTATTTTACTAGCATGTAGGCATTTGTATCAATATTGGGGTACATTTTAAAAGAGAGCGTACGCTGGATTTTATAAGATATGCGCGTAGCCGCGCGTATCTTATAAAATCCGGGGTCGGCGCGCGCAAGGGGGTGCACATTTGTGCAACTTGCGCGCACCGAGCCCTGCGTGAGCTGCCCGTTCCCTCTGAGGCCGCTCCGAAATCGGAGCGGCCTCAGAAGGAACTTTCTTTCTACCCCCCCCTACCGTTCTTTCTACCCCCCCCCCCCGGCCCTATCTAGACACCCCCCTACCTTTATCAGAAAAGTTACTACTGCCTCCGGGCAGTAGTAACTTATGCGCGCTGGTGCGGCAGGTCCCGTCACAGGCCGCTGTGTCGGGGCACTCGGCCACGCCCCCGGACTGCCCATACACCCCCCTGGCCACGCCCCGACCGCCCCTTTTTGTGCGTCCCCGGGGCTTGCGCGCGCCGCCAAGCCTATGCAAAATAGGCTCGGCACACGCAAGGGGGGTTTGGGGTAGGTTTTCGGGGGGTACGCGCGTATCTTACGCGCGTACCCCTTTGAAAATCTACCCCATTATTTGTTGTGTTTTCTCAATAGAACATGGATTGGTGGTAAATTACTCTTTTTTCATAAGGAGGGCTATTGCCCCTGGTAGGGGAGAGTGTTTATATTGCTGTTATTGAGATGTCACCAGAAATATCTTTTTTTGTATGGTAAATTGAACGAGGAATGTCCTAGTTCTGCTTTGCACCCATTGTTGGGGGTCGAGGGGGTTCCTGTGGAATGCAGTGTTTGTTTACATTTAGCCTGGTGATGGTCACATGTTCAGTGTGTCACGCATGTGAGAACCATCTGTCAGGTGTGTCCCGACCGAAAAAAGATTGAGAACCACTGGTCTAGAGAGAGGAAAGTCAAAGTTCAGGGACCTGGTTTTGAAAAACACAGACTAATATATCAATAGATGTTGACAAGGAGAAAGTTGGGAGAAAACTGGTGAAATGGAACAACAGTGGACCAAATTACAAGGAGCTATAACAAAGGCAACCAACATTTATATAAGAAAATAAAATATAAATAAGAGAAAAGGGATATGTTTCTCCAATGTGGTGACTGAGAAAATAAAGGAGAAAAGATCAGCATTCAGAAAGTACAAAAGAAGTCAAAAAAAGCAAAATACAAGTAAGAATATGTGTTGAACCTGAAGGAAACAAGGAAAGACATCAAGATTGCAAAAGCACGCATGGAAGAAAAGATTGCTAAAGAGATACAACACGGTGAGAAAACATTCTTCAGATATATTAGAGAAAGAAGGAAGATCAGACAGAGATTGCATAGTAAGAGTTAAATGAGACAAGGAGTAAGGTGTGGAGAAAGATGAAGAAATAGAAGAAATATTAACAAATATTTCAGTTCCATTTTTACTAAAGAACACACTGGAGATGAACTGATGCTAGAAAACAAGACTTTGGAGGACAGTTGGGTAGATATATCCCCATTAACAGAGAAGAGTGGAAGGTACTAGGAGAGCTGACAAGGCCATAGGGCCGGAAGAAATACATCCCTGGATACTAAGGTTTCTCTAAGGCATGCTGGTGTGTCTGCTGAAGGACCTATTCAATAGATTCTTGGGAATAGTGCCACAGGACTGGAGAAGGGCAGTTGTGGTCCCACTTCACAAACATGGGAGCAGGGAAAAGTCTACAAACTACAGGCTGCTTAGCCTTACCTCAGTGGATGAAAAATGAATGGAACTTAAGAATTTAAGATATGCTATACTGGGTCAGACCAAGGGTCCATCAAGCCCAGCATCCTGTTTCCAACAGTGGCCAATCCAAGTCACAAGTCCCTGGCAAGTACCCAAACATTAGATAGATCACAAGTTACTACTCCTTATTAATTACTGTCATAGCAGCTTATGGATTTATCCTCTAGGAACTTATCCAAAACATTTTTAAACCCAGTTACACTAACTGCTGTAACCACATCCTCTGGCAATGAATTCCAGAGCTTAACTATGCGCTGAGTAAAAAAGAATTTTCTTTGATTTGTTTTAAATGAGCTATTTAATAACTTCATTGTCCTTCTATTATCTGAGAGAGTAAATAACTGATTTGCATTAACTTGTTCAAGTCCTTTCATGATTTTGTAGACTTCTATCATGTCCCTCCCAGTTGTCTCTTTTCCAAACTGAACAGCCCTAACTTCTTTAGCCTTTCCTCATAGGGCAGCTGTTCCATGCCCCTTATCATTTTGGTCGCCCTTCTCTGTACTTTCTCCAGTGCAGCTATATCCTTTTTGAGATGCGGTGACCAGAACTGCACACAGTATTCAAGGTGCGGTCTCACCATGGAGCAATACAGAGGCGTTATGACATCCTCCATTATATTTTCCATTTCCTTCTTAAAATTTCCTAACATTCTGTTTGTTTTTTTGATCGCCACAGCACACTGGGCTGACGATATCAATGCATAATCCACTATGACACCTGGATCTCTTTCCTGGGTGGTAACACCTAAGATAGAACCTAACATTGTGTAACTACAGCAAGGGTTATTTTTCCCTATATGCATCACTTTGCACTTGCCTAAATGAAATTTCACCTGCCATTTGGAAGCCCAGTCTCGCAACATTCTCCTGCAATTTATCACAATCTTCTTGAGATTTAACTACTCTGCATAATTTTCCTCAAATGTTATCACCCCACTCATTGCAACCCTTTCCAGATCATTTATAAATATATTGAAAAGCACCGGTCCAAGTACAGATCCCTGAGGCACTCTGCTGTTTACCTTTTTCCACTGTGAAAACTGACCATTTAATCCTATTCTATTTCCTGTCTTTTAACCTACTTGCAGTCCACAAAAGGACATCGACTCCTATCCCATGACTTTTTAGTTTTCTTAGAAGCCTCTATGCGGGACTTTATCAAATACCTTCTGAAAATCCAAATAAACCACATCTACAGTTTCACCTTTGTCCACATGTTTATTCACCCCTTCAAAAAAATGTAGATTTGTGAGGCAAGACGTCCCTTGGGTAAATCCATCCTGGCTGTGTCCCTTCAAACCATATGTATATAAATATTTTGTGATTTCATTCTTTATAAGTTTTCACGATTTTTCCCAGCACTGAAGTCAGGCTGACCGGTCTATAGCTTCCCAGATCACCCCTGGATCCCTTTTTAAATATTGGGGTCACATTGGCCATCTTCCAATCTTCAGGTACATTAGATGATTTTAATGATAGGTTATAATATTTTTAATAATAGGTCTGAAATTTCATTTTTTAGTTCTTTCAGAACCCTGGGGTGTATACCATCCGGTCCAGGTGATTTAATATTGTTCAGTTTCTTGGTCTCCAAGGCATCTTGCTGCTCCGAGATGCGCAGGGCCAGGCCCGGAATGGCCTGCAAGGCCGAGAGTTGTGCCGGATCCATGGAGATAGGTCAGGTCAGTGCATTCAAGCAAGTTCCATAGAGTTAGCCGGGTCCTGGAGTCAAGCCAGTTCCATGGAGTTAGCAATCTGTCATAATCCGCTATGCTGATGGGAGGAGCAATCAGATAGGAGTAGCAATCTGATATATTCCGTAGGCGAAGTAGCAATCTGTTGTTATAGACTGCTGGAGATAGTAGTGGGTGGATCCTTGGGCCGGTGGCAGATGGCCACAACCCCGGGGGAAGATCCCGAGAGGGACCACCGGCTGGGCTTAGAGTATGGAGACAGACACACACTAGTTATTTTATTAAACAGGTCTTGAAACCACCAGAGGTGGCAGTAGTGAGCTGAAGTGCCCAGCAGGGCTGAAGTCCTTCAGATACTGGAACAGCGATCCCTGGATGACTGAGCTGTTGAGAAACTGTAGACAGTGAGTAGGCAGGGTACGCAGAGTTCATGAACAGAACAAGATGACAACACTCACATATTGGTCTCAGGGAGCTCAGGAGCTGGAAAGGATAGGCCCTCGAGGAGCAAGTACCTGGTTCCAGGGAAAGCTCTGAGAGAGCGATGGTAACTCACAATGATGTAGACAGTGATGGATTCCAGGCAAAAGAGAAATCAGCAGATAGTCAGGAACGAGGGCCCTCGAGGAGCGAGTACCGGTTCCTGACTGTAACCTGAAAAGCAAAGAGAGAGCGAGGCCCCTGAGGAGCGGGTACCTCTGGTAAGTCCGAGGAGGCAGAGTAGCATAGGCAGGGTAAGCTGAGTAAACCTTGTCCTAATCCGTCCGAACCTTTGCTAACTCGGTTTGTCAGTGATATCAGAGACCTTTAAATATCGGAAGCGGATGACGTCATCTCAGAGGGACGCCCCTGAGGTTCACGCCCTTGCTGGTACTTCAGTCGGAGCGTGCGCGCCCGCCCTAAGCTTCAGGCAACATGGCAGATCTGCAGCGTCGAGCCGGTCTGGGGACACCGGACAGAGACGGCAGGGAGACGCCGCGGCAGCCAGCCGTCCTTCAGACCTGGAGGGAGTCACCACAGAGGTAAAGAGGGCGGAGTAGAGACATCGTGCAGTGACGGTCGCAACACCCAGTTCCTCGAAGACCCTGATGAAGTATATTAGGAATATGGTTAGGTTGCTCAGCGTCAAGTTGTTCTGCTCCCATAGCGGGGATGCCCAGGCCCAGCATCCTGCCTAGTAAGAAGGAAAATAATGTAGACTACTTTAACCTGGTTTGACAAGAAATTCCCAGACTGCAATTCAAAAATAATCTAGCACTGGTTCAGGAACTCTCTGCAAGTATTGAGGTTTCTGTTTTAAGGTGGTGATAATGAAAGATGTACGCCTGACATCAAGGTTGAAAGTTGCTGCTCTGGCAAAATCTGTGCTGCGACTGGTGGTGGCGCAGCAGGTGGAGGCTAGACCGAAGTACCACCCAGTCTGTATGGAGTACAGGCAGTCGTATAGGGTTTGCATGGACCCTGTGAGCTGTTGAACTTGCAAGGCCAGTCCTTGCAAGAGCTGGAGCGCCAGCAAATTTGCAAAGCTCATGGCCTTTGCAATCTATCACTCATGATTTTAAAGACCTCTATCATATCAATAAACTTTTATTAACCAAATAGACCAACGGCCCGATTTTAAAAGCCCTATCAATGCGTATACCGGGTTATACATGCATGATCGGGCCATGTGCGTATCTTGCGGTACGCGCTGAAGACCGGCTCGATAAAAAATGAGCAGGGTATGGGCAGGGCATGGGTGGGGCATGGACGTGCTGGGACAGCACCATTAGGCACTGTCACACTGAAGCACGCACCGGCCGCCAGCAAGTCCATGTAACCTACTACTGCTCTGGAGAGCAGGTAAGGATGAAAACAACAACAAAAAAAAGAATTAGAGGTGTTTTAGGGGTCAGGGTGGATAGGGGAAAGGGAGGCAGGTTAGCTAGGGGGTTTGGGAAGTTCCCTCTCAGTCCACCCCTTTATTGGAGAGGACTGGGAAGGAACTATCATGTCGCCCCCTTTATTGGAGAGGACTGGGAAGGAACTATCATGTCGCCGCACACTTCTTGTAAAGTTTCCCAACTTACGCATGCGCCAATATAAAATCGGGTAGCGTGCATGTTTTATAATTTACATTTTAGGGAATACCCATTATTTATCACTCTGCAATAGCAATATGGGATCTATTTACTGTTTAGCATCTTGCTGGGTGCTTGTGTTCTGGATTGGCCACTGTTGGAAACAGAATACTGGGCTTGATGGACCCTTGGACTGACCTAGTATGGCAATTCTTATGTTCTTATGTCACTATTTTATTTCATTTAAAAACAAATGCATATCCCTAAATCTTTTATTTCTTCAACCTGCTACTGGGTGGCCAGAAATGACTCACCTTGTTTATGGACATCCAATACAGTTTTGAGAAATCAAGCGTCTTTAAATTTTAATCTTGAAGAATAATAATTTCTGCTAGAATAGTATTACTATATAATTATTTGATATACGTAACAATATGGTTGCAACTCTTGCTATACAAGCACTGCAGATATTGTTTGGTCTAGGTTTTTAAATATGGAAACACAGTCTAGATTTCAAATATGGGATTCAAAATATGCTTTTTGTTTAACTATCTCTTCAAAACTGTTCCATTCATTGTAGTGTACTTTTGAACAATGGAAATGCCAATAAAGAATTGATGAAATCAGAACTTCTACAACTCCCTTTATGAAAAAAAATATACTTCAGCTATAATCTGAGTTTTATATAAATACTTGCTATCAATGACACACAGACTAGTCAAGTCAGCAGTTTACATCTCACCATGGCATTATTTCTCACCATGCACAAAGTACTACTTGATGATTATAAAGGACCCTGTAGTGATCAAGGAAAAATATGATTAAAAACACCACATGGGTCTTCACAGATATTAGCCATCTCAAATTGAGCTGGCATATTATACAACAGAGTCACTCAGTTTTTGCCCACAGTTCTACAAAATCATGCGTGCTTCTGGGTGGACTACACAATGCTGAATAAGGCCCGAGGACAGCTTGCATTAACTCGCAGTGTGCGTTCTTGGCTGAAAAACATTCACTGTCATATTTAGAAAAGGAACAGAAAAACAAACCTAGGTTATTGAGAGCAACATCAGCCTTAACTGAAGCAATGGAATTATTAACACCAGTGGTCCAATATTCAAAACCTGCAGTTACACAACTTGAATTCAGGACTTTAGGAAAAAAATATGTCTATTAAATTTGAGTAGGGGCCTTTATTACTAGCCATTTTGTTGAAGCCTATTTCACTGTGAGAGTGTTACACAGAATCTTTGTTTTATTGAATATAATGAAGTATTGTTTAGAAACATCCCACTGTTTATACTGAAGTAAAAATTAGAGCCCAGGGGATTATGCACAGAAAAAAAATATGCAAAATTACATGCTTTAATTTTTTACATAATACATTAAGCAAAACAGTATGTGAACATTTTTTGAAATATATGCAGGTACCTAGCTCAATAATCGGTGTAAAGTGATGCTTTCCTTAAAAAATTACTGCCATACCAAGTGTTGCGTTCTAAAGTTCACAAAAAATTAAAAACTGTAATTTGTATACCTGAGAATGAGCCTTGCCTTATCATCTGCAATAATACCCAGCCAGGCAGTGCCCAATCGTTTTAACGATCTGGATCGGATGGGGGGAGAAAAAAATCTGATCAGCATGATTTTTTTGCAAAAAAATTGTTTTTCTGAATAGTGCGCACTAACTCGTGTTAGTCCGCACTAACGGAAGGTTAGTGCGGACTAACGCGAGTTAGTGTGCACTATCAAAAAATTGTTACTTAATGGTTTAAAAGTAACATTTGAGGAAATGTTCATTAGATAGGTGCACACTAAGCCGCGCATGCTTGGTGCTGTCCCCCGTGGCCATTTTGCTACCAGATATAGCACGCACTAGCCAGAAAGAGAAAAAAAGTGCCAGCAGGCTGCAGCAGTGACAGTGCCAGCAGTAGCCGCTAGCCAGTAACCAGTCTAGCCTCAGTCTGCTCTTTAAATTTAACCACTGTAAATATAATAAATTAATAATAAAGTTTTTTGTTTAGTTTTTCTATAGTATGTTAATGTTTTGAAGCTCAGGTTGCAAGTTTCTTTATTAAATGTTTTGTTTCACTAAAGTAGAATATAGAAAAGTACTTAATTTCATGTTATGTAAAGTTTCTTTAGTTTAATACACAAAGTACTTAATTTTATTTTATTCTACTCTAGTGAAAAAAAAGTTTAGTTTAACACAGGAACTGCAAACTTGAGCACAGTGAATGGGGGGGGGGGGGGGAGAGGGATGTGAAGGGGGAGACAGCCCCTGCATTCAGCATCTCTGATTTTCTGAAGAGATCTGTCCTTCAGAGACCAGGGAGTAGGACTGCTTCGCCCTTCATCTCCCCCTTTCCCTTCCCTTTGTAAAGCTACCAACCGTTTCCATTTCCCATCCCCCATATATTAAACCATCACCTCAGTGGGAACCTTGGTAACATCAATAAATAAGAGGGCAGCCAATAGGAATACATATTCATTTCTAACTGACCTTAACTGACCTGAAAAGTATCAAATTGTATCATTTTCTGTTAGTGCGCACTAACCCGATTAACGATTTTTTTACGATAAATCGGGGGAATTTCTATTGTATCACACTCTTTAATGATTAATGATGATATATTGAAAATATTGGACGATAATTTAAATCGTTAAAAAATGATTCACATCCCTAGCTACAACACTAACTGAAGAAATTTGCAACCAAAAAAAGATCATAAAACAAAGCAAGGAATGTAAGGATTTTTGCAGGTTTTTCATCATGCACTTTGGTATTTGTTTCCACAGAGAATAATATAAAAGCCTAGTATAAGGTGATTTCTGATTTTAAAAGCATATTTTAAAAATGTAAACATCTCAATTAGACTTTTCAAAATATTTGCAAAAAATATCTCAAAATTTCACAAATCACATAGCGGTGGCAATCTGTAGCCGCCCGCCCTCAGCATTTGACTGCCCTCCCATCAAAATTCCTACCCCCCTCTACAAGTCATATGGAAGAGAGAAAATAATAGGAGGCAGGCGCAGTGGATCAAAATTTGGCAATAGTTTTATTAATCAGTCCCAAAAATAAACAAGTATAAAATCATTATGGGAATTACAGATGTTACCCCCTTCAGGATAGCTGCTAGCTACCAATGGGGCTACAAAAGAACGTATAGCTCTTGGGACTGGATCCACTCGCACTAGCTCTCTCAAAAGTCTCTTTCCCCAGGGTCAGGGCTTCTTTACTGGTGAGGGGTAGAAGTTCCTCCTTCACGGCCCTGAGTGGCAGGGGTGACACTGTGACTCTTACCTGAGAGATGTATTAAGTTCTTTACCACTGGGAATGCTGTAGTCGTCAATAACATGCAGGAGACTCATATGGAGTGTCCCAAAATAAATTTTACTGGAGATAACTTGGTTAGGTGAATGGTACAATTCAAAATAATTCTTAACACCACAGCTAGTCTTTGCAGCTCAAAGTCCTTTATCTGTGCAAGGGTCTCTTTCTACCAGGCAAGGGAAGCACTCACCCTCCAGGGCATGGACAAATTTGATTCCCAAGTTTGTGCAGGAAAAAAAACAACTTCCAAGTAGTAAGAACAATTGGTGAAACAGTCTCTAAAAGGTGTTCCAATTTACCTCTTCCCTAGGATGAAGACTCCAAGTAGGGGTTCTCAGAATTAGTTCAATATTGGTCTTACTCATAGTTCTCCAAATGTCTCTCTTGCTCAGGATTCCTAGCTGGAAAGGATCCACATAGGAACACACAGTTCTCAGATGTTCTTCAGGGCAGGAAGGGACAGCAAAGCTTTTCCTCCCTGGTCTTCCAACCAAAAAGTCTTTTCCCTAACATAGTCCAAAAATTCACCAGAAGATCCTTGCAGCGGGTCACCACCTTTCCTCTGTCCTTCAGGAGAGTGCAGAGGAGCAGGTCTTCCCTTTCCCATGCTCCCCAGGAAAAGATTTCCCTAAGTCTTCTCCCCAGGCAACACCCAGGGGTCTCATAAGACTTCTTGCAAAGAAAAATCTCTAAAATCCCATAACAACCCGAAAGGCAGACACTACAAGCCAGTGAGTGGAGTTGAAGAGCAGCTTCCTGACCTCTCTCAAAGACACCAGGCCTCAAAATCCAACTGAGAAAACAAAATAATCTTGCACCTCCTCTACCCCAAGCTCTCAGGGAGAGAGCTACTTTAATTACTTCACAAGGGGATAGCCATCTCAGCACCCTCAAAGGGAGGGCCATAATGAATGGTGCTTCCCCTTAATACCAAGCTGCACTGTTCCTCCTAGATAATGAACCCCACGGGTCACAACACAGACATTCCCTCTAAAAATACCAGGCTCAGCTGATACAGTTATCAGCTAATCCCCATGACCGACTTGCCAGAGAGAGCCAGTTGGCACAACAAATCAGCCAGACAGACCCAGCCACTTAAAGTCCAACTTAAAGACGCTTCTTGGATGCAGCCTGCCAGACAGACCCAGCTTGTTATTTTGATCTCAGTATACTGCCTGCCTGACAGACCCAGCGGGTCTGAGGCTCACCTGGGATGAGCTCAGGATTTTCGCCAAAACTTCTTAGAGCTGCGATGACCCGCCCGGAACCCTCATCAAGTGGGTAAGTGGGGGAGGCTACATCCCTCTGGATGAAAGAGGCAGAAGGCAATGTGCTTCAGTCTTTTACTCTTCCATCCATTCCGCCTGGTCTTGTATCCCTTGTTAGGTTTCCAGTCCCACCCCACCCCCCTGCTTCCCCCTATCTAATTTTGATTTTGGCCATGCGGTCAGTTGCCACGTGGCCACCGTTATAGCTTCCCACTTAACTGCACAAGATGATAATATACAAAATCAGAACCATCACAAAACAGATCTGTGGATCCAAAAAAAATGAAAGCTTTCCTTGTAACAGTTTGAACTAATGGTTCAAGTGTAAAGCTATTTTATTTGATTTACTGTCCACCCATTCAGTAAGGCTCATGATGGAGAACACGTAATCAACATTAAAATATAGTAACATATGACAATGTTATTTGTTGGTTCTATACTTAATATATTATTTTATACATATGGAGTCTGTTGAATTTATACTGCTGTTACTTTTGAACTGTCAATTATTTGTTATATTTTTGTTTTATTATGGATGTTTCAGATGTAATCCGCTGAGATTTGTGGATAGGGGAATGTAAATGTTCTAAAATAATAAATAAGCCCAACATATCTCCATGTAAATACTGCATTTTGGTCATGACGTACTTTTATAGGTTGTAATATCATTTGAAGAATTGCCAAAATAATCTTAAGATGAGGCCTGTGAGGTCTTAAAAGTTCACACCATAACATCGGTCCTTTAAAAACGCATTTCAAAACTACAAAGACTCCAGTTTTCTGTAGGATCAACACAGTTACCAAAATTATATGAGGTTCATATTCAGACACAGTCTGACTAGCAAAGGCATCCGGATAAACTTATCCAGCTAATTTTGGAGGAATATTCAATAGTGAATCTGCACTATTGAATGTATCCGGCTATTTTAGAGTTAGCTGGCTAACTACAGCCGCCTAACTTCAGGACTGCTCTTTGGTGCAACCAGACTTACCCCTAGATTTATGAAAACGCTATAAATAGAGCAGAAATAGTACTTGTGATAAAAAAGGGGTGTGGTTAGGTTAATTACCCCTGTTTCCTGTGTTATGGTGGCCGGCCGCAACATCCCACGGTCGACTACACTCACCACCGGGCGGGTCCGGGTTGCAGCCACTGCTCCATGGTCCCGAGGCCTTCGGCGAGGCAAAAGGGCCGGCCCTGCCACTGTTGTGCAGCCAGCCGCAGCTGATACTAGGCGTGTGCACATGGCTCCTACCCTTCCTTAAAGGAGCCGTGCCGGAAAGACTTTCCGCGGAACCCGGAAGCATAGGGGCCCTGCTGGTCTTATATATGGCAGTCCCTGCTGGCCTATTGATGCCTCAGCAACAGGTCTCGCTCTCCGGAGTCTCTAGTTGCCTTCGGTTCCTGCCTCCGGTCTCAGTTCCAGCCTCCGTTGTTTCTGTGCCTGCCCCTGTGTCTCCTAGCTCCGTCTTCATGTGTTCCTGCTTCCTCCGACCCGCGGCTTGCTTCTCTGGTTTTGACTCGGCTCGTTTTTGGATCTGCTTTCGCCTGCTACCTGTCCTGGACCACCTGCCTGTTCACCGTTCCACTGACCGCCGCCTACCTCAACCTTTGGCCTGCCTGGGATTCCACTTCGCCTCCCGCCCTGGACCACCGGTCCGTCTACCTGTCTACGCCTCTCACCTCCAGACAAGTTCACAGGAGACCCGCTCCTAAGTCCTGCCGGCCCCGGCACCCAAGGGCTCAACCTGCAGGGAACGAGGACTGGAAAAGGTGAAGGTCCTGTTGGGTCTCCACCACTACATCCACCTACCGACGTCGAGAGCCTATAGGGTGTCCCTAGAGGCAGCACCAACCTCGTCTTGGCCAAGGATCCACATCTCGACGCAACATTCTGCAATGCTCAAGGCTTAATACATGGAGAGAGAGAGAGAGGGCACCTCTGAATAGGATCAGTAAATATATGTATCACTGTAAAAGGGGTACTTTCATTCAGGGTGGGATTCACAAGGTGGGGATGGGGTTTTGGGGGGGGGGGTGTTGTAACAGCTACATTGTTGTACAAATCAACTCCTCTTCTTATACTTTTCATTCATTCATTATAATGATTACAAATGTTTAGAGATGTCAATATCACTATGAATACCTCTGAATTATTCTGTAACAATGTTTCCCCAGTTGTGCTGTATTAAAAATATTTTCCCCATAATGCAAGTCTAGCGCAAGCACAACCCACCGAAAAATAGGTGTAGTTATTTCCGGCGCTAAATCCTGCACTGCTGTATCACATTGGATGCTAACGACCCTCATATCCATTAACTCTTGCCAAACTCCTCCCATTGGAATATTTAATGTTGAATTTGGATACGCATTTGCATTGCATTATTTATCACGAGCGTTAGGCATTATCGAACGCATTAGGCCGATATCAGACGCATTAAGGCCCTATCACAAAATGATAAATGACCCTGTTAGCCAGCTAACTCTTATTGGAGTTAACTGGTTATCTTAGTCAGCTAATTCAACCACTCCCAGTTACATCCCCAGAATGGCATTAACTTATCCGATATGTACCCAAATATTCATTTATCCGGATAGATGCTTTTGAATATGAACCTCTATAACACCATTCTCTCTTTTGCAGTTTTACCCTCTTGAACTCGTTCAGACTGCAAGAATAAAAAAAAAAAGCAAAAGACATATTTTATCCTTAAAATGCAACCGCCAGCAAAAATGACATTTATTACAAATATAAACCCTCTGTCCATGCACCCTCGCCAATTCTTTCAGTTATTACTTTCCAACTAATAAACATAGAAAGAAGCCAGGCTCTGGGGCTTCTGAACCTGTGCCACTCCTCTATCAATGAAGCTAAGAAAGAGTGAAAAAAAAACATGTTTAGTATTTGACTGTAAGATCCTTAGGGGCTGATGTAATAACAATTGCGCTGAAATCAGAACAGAATTTCTGCACATATTTTTTTAGCCTGCATGGCAAAAGCAGGCACTTCCATGGGATGCATTAAAGGGATGACACGCAAATTAGATCCATGCAAAAAAAACACATGCAAGACCAAATACACATGCTAGTACTTGCTTAAAAGGCCAGATGCAGAAAGCTGTGGGGAAAACCCATGCTAAAATAGGCGCATTTGAAAAAAATGTTGCAGACTTTCAACGGGTATTTCTAGTTTACTGCTGATTACATCGGCCCGATATTAAAAAATAAATTGTTTTAGCTCCTACCGGCCCTTTCACTCCATTGCTGGCATTAATGTGGTTGTGTGTCTGTGCAGCTTTTTCCTTGCTGGGCGACCAGGGCCACGTGGCATGGATCAGCTCCACTGGGAGAGAGCAGAAGCCAGGATGGATGGACCAGCAATCTCTGCGCCTACAGACAAGTGCCAACATCGTCCTCTGCCGTAGCACTTTTAACTCCTGCCCTGACCCGGGCGCTAAAAAAATCGCTTAAAAACCCCACACTAACCAATCTTCCTGCTAGCGTAGCTCCCTACATAGCCCGGGAATACATAATTATCTCCTTTACATGCCACTCGCATGCATTCATTCAAAAT
The DNA here is from genome assembly GCF_901001135.1 of Rhinatrema bivittatum. Lineage (NCBI taxonomy): Eukaryota > Metazoa > Chordata > Amphibia > Gymnophiona > Rhinatrematidae > Rhinatrema > Rhinatrema bivittatum. The sequence continues at coordinate 243,013,779 of NC_042618.1, forward strand.
CTGCTACGGGTTACTGTGTGGGTATGTGCACGTTTTTTCCGTGCTAAATGTGTTATTACATACGATTAGCGTGGAAAACCACACCTAATTACCCGCACAAAAATCCACGGCAGTTTTGCACAGCTTGTTACATTGGTCCCTTAGACAGGAATTCACATAAAAGCTCATTTCTATTCAGCAGAATCAGAGTTAGGGCATGTAAAGTATGTTGATTCATGTTTCCATGTTGTATGTCTGCTACCTTTCCCACATTTTAATTTATGAAGCACTAAGTGTAATTCTCCAGCATTATATAAAATAACAGCAACAGGAATACAGTGGTGATTATTATTATACCAGTGCAGTAACAATAATATGCATTTGGTAAATCAAAACAGAGATTATGATAAAAGAAATAGTAGTAAATCAATGTCCAGACTTAAACCATTATACATAAGTTGGAAAGAACAAAATCAGAATGCTTGAATGAAATGCACAAGGTACTTTTATGTCTGCAGAGCTCTTGCAGGACAGTTACATGGCTAGGGGTCTCTCTAGTTGCTCCAGAAATTTTAGTGCTATGCTTTCAAATAAAACGAGAAAATTCAAGACATATAGGTGGCATCACTTCCTTTACTGAGCTCTGTCTGCTGTAGTTACAAACTCCTTCCAATGTTTGTTTGTGGATAAGGAGAAAGGCTCCGACTGTTAAACAATGTTTACATTTCAGACTGAGGATTTTGATGGAGCTTGGCTGGGATTCAGCCAGTTTCTAAGGCGAGCCAGCTATACAGGCTGCTTATTTGTTGTCATGGCTTTCCTTTCTTTCCATAAGTACAAGGAGCCATGGAGTAATCAGTCAAGTAGATTACTGGCTGCACATGTCTCCCTGGTTTATAGATGCAACAGTAAATCCCTATGAAAGGAAACAGCAAGGTACTGGGGCTCACCTGCTTAGAGCTGAGTATGGTATGCATGGGACTATTGGGCACACAATCTAAGACCTTCTAACTTGCTGATAATCAGTGCCATTCCAATGAACTCCGTGACTGTCATTAAACAACAGGTTTGCAGTAAATTTTCAGGCAATACTAAACTGCGAGCAATGTATACCTTTATATAAATCTATATTCATATGTATATATATATTATATATATACCGTATAAAGAGAAAGAGAGACCACAAGAAAGACTAAAACATTTTGATTCTCTGAAATTTTTGAGAAAGGCTACATATGGCTCTGACTAAACTTTACTAAAGTGTAAACAAAAAATGAAAGGTGAAATAAAATCATAATACAGAACAAGTAAATGTGTTTACATTTGGTACAGAAATTTGCAAATGTTATGACTACTGACCAATGGGAGAGCAGCTTTCAAAATGATCAGTGTCAATGGCAGGGCAGTTTTAAAAATTCTAAATGATATCACATTGTGCTCTGACCTTCTGGAGATTCAACTTCTCTTGTTCTTCTTAACGTCGCAACCGCCAATGCTCGGGGTGGTGCTCCGTTCACTATCGCAATTGGTAATCACAGATACAATACAGAACATACGAGGCAAACGCTTTTCATGTGGTAATAAAGGCTGCAGCTTTATTACATAGTTAATAATCTTGAGATGCACGAGTCCCTCATCATATCATGTCAGTAGCTAACCAGCAGTCCCAGGGTGCCACCTGCCTTGTCTCCAAGCAAGGTGGCCCCTTCCACCGGCCCCCCCCGCCGTGCTCATCCTAGCAAGGGGACCCCCACTCTGGCCTACCAAATTCGGCTATGATTCATGCACCCACCTAAAGCTGCGACATATGTTGGTACATTTGTACACTAATAATTAACAGAGAACTAAACAACATTGAAAGGTAAAATTAACAGCCGTTATCAATATTACAATATAAATAATCACTCTAGAAACTATTTAACTGTCATTTGCTATTCGTATTCTATGCATATAAACAATTAATATGGGGGTGGGTGGGTGGGGTTTCGCCTGCCTTCGCCTCTGCATGAAAAAGGGGCGATGGCAGCGGCGAGACAGCTTATATCGGTGCTGCAATGCGTCTTCGGAGCGCGTCGCAGCCCAATGACATCATGGGCATGTTGGGGGGCGCACTCTTGCGAGACGCCTGCCCCCAACGTGCCCAGGAAGTCCAGTGCCACGCCGGAGGATGGTAAGTTTGCCATCCTGGCGGCATGCCGTTAAGGGCGGGTGCGTTTATGTACACTAACCCTTATATTAACTTCACGACCGCCGATGCTCGGGGCGGTGCTCTGTTCACTATCGCAATTGGTAATCACAGATACAATACAGAACATATGAGGCAAACGCTTTTCATGTAGTAATAAAGGCCGCAGCTTTATTACATAGTTAATAATCTTGAGATGCACGAGTCCCTCATCATATCATGTCAGTAGCTAACCAGCAGTTCCAGGGTGCCACCCGCCTTGTCTCCAAGCAAGGAGGATGTCGCAATGAAAACACCTCAGACCGGTCTTCAGGGTGAAGCGTGCTCTTCCCGGCTTTTGGGAAGGCTGCTCTTTTATTATAAAATGATCACATAGCATTTCCTATGATACATACGTCACATATTTTCCTGCTACAATGTTTTCCACCATCAGTGTTTATGCTGACCTTTTACTACGTGGGTGCAAGTGGGCAGTAGGTGCAAGCGGTCAGTCTTCAGGCAGGGAGGGAGGAGGTCATTAGCTGGTCATGAGGCAATGGTACTGAGCTACCTAGGTGTGAAAACCCACAGAAATGCAAGTAGGTCATGAGCTATTCTGGGGCTGCTGACTTCCTGTTAGCTGGGGGCGGTCGGAGCAAACATTTTCTTTATAGGTTTAAGGAGAAAATAGTCAGACGTGGCAATGGAGTTTTTCTTTTCCATGACGTGGTGTTCCAGCGAGCCTGGAAAGCCAAACTCCTCCCCCACAGGAGGACCCTTCCACTGGCCCCCTGCCGTGCTCATCCTAGCAAGGGGACCACCACTCCGGCCTACTAAATTCGGCCATGACTCGTGCACCTGCCACCAGCATGAGGTAGTGTTTTGCAAGTGTTTACCAAGTGTTTACCAAGCTGCAGCCTTCTCAACCTAAGAATAGTTCAATGGCTTCCTGGATGGAATTATTAAACAGATCAATGCCAATATCTGATAGGTGTGTATATTGTCCGACTTGTAGAAACCTTTGCATGCGTCTTCTGCCCTCCCAGCCTTATAGCCCAACGACCTGTCGGTTAACCTTTTTCCGCCCGCAGTATAATATCTGACCAAATCATGCCGGTATTAGGAAACGTGGCAACCAATTCGTTCAAATCTTGTTTAATGCGCTTTATTAATTTTTTTTTTTTGCATGATATATAGTTCCCAGGTTGTTGCTGCCGAGGTGAATGACCACGGTATCTGGTTCAGCCAACATTTCTTTACTGTGTTGCAATCTCTGTAGCAGCTGATCCAGGTCATTCTCATGTATCTTGGTGCTAGACCCACGTGAGTCCCATAAGAGCATAACTGCGCCTTCTTGGCTGCCCAGTGAACAAAGGAGTGTCCAATAGATAGATAGATAGATAGATAGACAAATAAATAAATAAAGGGGGTTCGCTAATAAAGATATGAGGTCACAGTACACTAGGCCTGATATGTGTAGGCAGATTCAGAATTCCATCTTCCAAGTTTTTGGATTGTGTAAATGTTTAGCCCGGCTTGCGTGGTGCTGGTGGCCATGCCTATCCTGAAGGAGTGGGTCCCAAATTCCTTAGGGTTATGCTCTATTTGTTGGAGTGTCAATCTGAGAACTGCAGCAAACTGGTATCTTGTAAGTGGGGTATGATCGTTGTGTATCAGTAATTGTGTGCCGCCTGCTGTGCGAGCTGATAGATTTTTTAACAGGGCAAGTGGAGACATTCTCGATGGTCCTTAAATACAATTTGGCTCCTCTAGCAGCTTGGTCTGTTTTTGACTTCTGTATTATTATCTGGACGTGTTCGTATAGTGTGATGTTCTGCAATCATACACCCGAGACCCCACTTTAGGTTTGTTTTTTTGGACGCCTCTTTCCTTTGAGAAAAAGGCAAAGCCAGCTAGCTGACTCGTCACTATACCGCTCTCTTTTGAGCTCACAATAAATTTGATTATTAGATCTTGTTGAACTGGTCCTGCTGTATTGGTCCTGATGTACACTCTCCATGTGGAGGGGGTGAGTGATCTCGTCAGGAGGTCTCTCGTGGCGTTGTCCCAATGTACCACCATTTCTTGGATACCGCTGTGCCTTCCTTGTCGGCTGCAGGAACGTGTTTGCGAAACAAATTCAATTTGCGAAAGAAATTCCATTTAGTTCTCTGGATAATGCATCAGCAACACTATTGTGGACATCCAGGACATGGCGTCAAATGGATATTCCGTTGGACTGTTGAGGAAGGATGACCATAAGTACAAATCGTCCTTCATCGCCTGAGTAACTCTGATGCAATGTATGGGCGTGAAATTCAGATTGTGCTTAAGATTATCCACCTCAGGAAAAATTCTCTCCATTGGAATAACGCAACATAGGAAATTCAAGCTGCCTATCAGTGACTGCATTTCGATCAACATCATCTTTTTGTCTGTCATCGCTTGCTTCGGCCTTTTGTGAATGTCTCTGAGTTTTTCTTGGGGTAATCCAGACTCCATCTTGTTGAAATCAAGTTCTATTCCAGAAATTTTAATGATTCGGTCTTGTCATGCGCTATTGGGACTCTGAAGTCTTGCAGTTCTCAACTTGGCAATCAAAGAAATAGTCATTTCTCCAGTACTCCTGGCCTATTATTTGTTGAGTACACGGAACATATTTCCCCAGATGACAAGCGCAACCAGAATGGGAAAGATCTATGGGAAAGAGATATTGCGCGTTAGGCAGCTTGTACCGCCACCTGGGGCTATTGTTCTGCAGCCCAGGAGCCCTGCTGATATATACCGAAACACCAGCCTCTGGATGCATGTGAGTGGATACCAAGGTCCAGATTTGAGGTTGGGGAATCTGCCACTGAAATCCTTGCTAATCTGGATTCTGTCTTGTTGGGGTTGAGTTCGATACCCAGAGTTTGATCAGGACCCTTCTGTTTTGTCATGTGCAGTGTGGACTCCGAATTCGGATGCTAGTTCGTGTAATGTAGACAATAGTCAAGAGTGGGCAGTGGAGTTCTTGGGGATCGATGAAGAGGAAATAGTTGAGGTTATGCACAATGCTGTCCAGCCCTGCCAGTTCGTCCAATATGTTTCAAATATTGCACCTGAGACCGCACACCCCATTGGCATGCACTTGTCGAAGTAATACTCTCTCTTGTAGCAGAATCCCAATAAGAGGAAACTGGTGGGATGTACATGGGATGGGCTGGAATGCTGAGTCGATGTCTGCCTTTTCATATGAGCGCATATCTTCAGCATCTGTGCAGTATGTCATCGTGCTGTCAAAAGAAGTGTACTGCATTGCACATTCCTCTTTTGGTAAATGATTAATGACTGAGTCACCGTACGGATGTCTGTCTGCTCTTTTAACACCTTGTCAAAATTATGGAGATGACGCTGTCCAATGATGCATACCACATCACTCCCGGACTGCCAGCCCCTTGTGCCCAGCCCCACACTGTTTTCCAAGCAAGGGGGGCCCCCACCAGGCCAACAAGGTCACCCTACCGGCTTGTTCACCCGCATATCTCCGACTCCAAACTGGTGCCCACTCCCAGGCTGCCAGCTGTATTTCCTAGCAAGGAAACCCCTTATGCCAGGCCCCATGCCATGATTTCCAAGCAAAGGGGCCCCACCCGAGCCGACAAGGTCCCCCTGCTGGATCTTTTGCCTGCATAAATAGGAAATGGTATATTCACAGCATGCACAGAGTGCACACGTGTGAAAGACTGATTTATATTAAATCATATTTTTCTTGGCTCCTTTTTGGTGGAGAATCAAATGGTCTGGAATTCAGCCCATTATTAATTTGGATTCTATCGACATGTGCCCTGAACCCCCGCCTTGACTTCCAAGCAAGGGGACCCCACCCGGGCATGTTCCATAATGCTAGATCTGGCTGCATCCTGGGTTTCCTCCATATTCACTATGCTCCCTCCAGACTTAGCTTGTATCCTCCACGTGGTCTCCCTCCGACATCCTGCCAGAACGCATCCTGAGTTGCGTGGCAGCCGAGTGCTCTCTACTATCTTGCCTGCAGCCTCTCTCCTATTTTTGACCTGCATAGCTAGCCACTCCTTCAATTTCTCCTGCTTTCCTCTCATTGCCCATAGACAATCCCTTTCCCCACACTCAAACTCCAACTGACTTGGCATCGCTGCAGCACTATTGCTGTGACCAATTTCTGTTTGAGGGTGTGTTGATCCACACTCACTGTCCTTGTTCCATAAGCCCGGCCTCTGGTCATTGGCAACCGGGGCCACTGCTTCGCCATAGGCGAAGTCGATAAATCTTTCTTGCCCAACATGGGGTATGAACCCATGACCAGAGACCAAAATTCTCACACTTTACCACTTGAGACACCCAGGCCTGTGTTTGCCTAGGGAACCAGCCATTAGTAGCTATCAAAAAGCAGCCATGTGCAACACAATTAAATCTTTCACTTCGTACATGGGGTATGAAACCATGAGCCAAAGATTAAAAGTCTCATGCTTTACCATTTGAGCAACTCTGGCTGCCACGACTGAATTTATATGTGAACCCTGATTCTCGCCCCCAGTGCAATGTGCACAAACGCCTCCCACACCTCTGCAGGCTAGCCGTTCCCCCCCCCCCCCCCCCCCTTTTAACACCCCCTCGTCCACACTCTGTTTAACTTTTTCCACTGTGATAACAGACCATTTAATCCTATTCTCCATTTCCTGTCTTTTAACCAACTTGCAATCCACCAAAGGACATCACCTACTATCCCATGATTTTTTAGTTTTCTTAGAAGCCTCTCATGTAGTCCTTTGTCCAATGCCGTCTGAAAATCGAAATATACAACATCTACAGGTTCGCCTTTGTTCACGTTTATTCACCTCTTCATAAAAACTTTAGGATATTTGTGAGGCATGGACATCTTAAAAGTGCAGTCCAGATGTATTCCACTCATCACGAAAGATGCAAAGATTGACAAACAACCGCTGGCATGGCTAAAAGGTAAAGAGAAGGAGGCCATTTCAGCCCATACTTATTCTTCAAAAACTGGAAGAAGGATTCATCCGAAAAAAACAGGAAAAATGCACCATCATTGCCAAACCAAATGCAAAACATAGATGAGACAGGCAAAGAGAACACGAAAAGAAGTTGTCCATAGAAGCAAAAACTCCACAATAATGTTCTTTCAAATACATCCAAATCAGGAAGCCTGCCAGGGATCCGGCCGGACCACAATATGATCGAGGGGCCAGAGGGGGCACCCAGGGAAAACAAAGCCATCCCGGAAATACAACGAATTCCCAGCTTCTGCGTCCACAGACGAGGAATGTCGGAGAGACACCCGTTCCAGACACAGTCTCAAGGGTGCCTACAAACACGAGTCCATTTACTTGCAGCTATATTCAGACACAACATTTGCTGCTAAGGATCCCAGAGTAAGAAAGACAAAATCTGGAGGAAGATCCGGGCAGATAATGGCCAGAAACGGCAGCAGTGTACACCTTCCGCGTTTGCCGCTGCAGGAAAAAGGGGCGATGGCAGCGGCGAGGCAGGCTTATATTGGTGCTGCAACGTGCCTTCGGAGTGCGTTGCAGCCCGATGACCCATGGGCACGTCGAGGGGGGGCGCACTCTCGCAAGAGGCCCGCCCCCAACATACCCAGGAAGTCCAGCGCTGCGCCAGAGGACGGTGAGTTTGCTGTCCCTGCGGCGCGCCATTAAGGGCAGGCGCGTTTATGTATGCTAGCCCTTATATTTAGAAAATGTTGACTTGCCAGCGCGCACATGTTATTAAATCCAGGGGCCGCGCGCAGATGTGCAGGTGGCGTGCGCAAGGGGGGGAGACTTCGCAATTTTCACGCAGCGACACATCCCGGCCTTCCCCAGTTCCTTACCCCCCTACCTAATCTCTCTTCCCCTCTCCTCCTCACCCTTTCTCCTAGCTTTTAATTTTTACGCACGTGGCTGGGCCACTTTGAAAATGTGCGCGGTGCGCGCAAGGCCCAGCCACATGCGTAACTCCCATTTTTTACATGTGTGGTCGATTAAAAATTTACCCAAATGATTTTATGAGGTCAAGTGTTAGACTCCCTACGGTGATTGAACATCTTTGCTCTGTGTTGCAGGTGTTAAAATTAACAGGCATGGATTACTGCAATATTTTGCCAATAGGCCTCTCAGCCATTCTCTTAAGAGCACTCCAAATAGTGCAAATTCTGGCTGCTAGGGTTCTGACAGGGACTAGTCTTCGAGAGCACATACATAAGCATTGCATTAGCTGCCAGTGAAATCATGTATGAAATATAAAATCTTGATGCTTGTATTTAAATTATTGTATCCCCTGAGTAGGACAGAACCCTTAGACTGGACCCAGCAGCACACCTAAAATAAATATGAACCCTCTCTGCATCCAGTTCTCCACAGATAGTTTTTACCTCTGAGTTCCAGGGCTCCCTGTGAGGGGAAGCATAGCTTCAAGGCACTTTTGCATTAACCAATGCACAAGCTCTTTTCCCCAATTTCTGTCAGTAGTACTGATAATCTCCACAGTCTCTAGCAGCTAAAGTCACACTGAGAAGCAATGTGGTTTCCAGCTTCTTTACTGGTAGTTGATTAAATTGACTGAAGAATATTTACAGCACTCAGATTTTAAATAAAGTTGATGAACAATAAGGCAGAAGAAAGATTAATAAATGTATGACCTCACTCTTCCAGTAAAGTCTCTGAGTTTTATGTAAGCCAATTCCTTAACAATTGATCTTTATTTCCTTTTCAATTACTCAGCCTAACAAAGGATGAAAGCCTACTTCACAGTCCCAACTTTATCTCAGTTCTCTCCCCACTGTGAGGGGGTTACATCTTAGTACCAGTTGCTTATCAGAAACATAGTAAATCCCAATTCTCATACAGCATCAGAAAACTCTGGGCGGTGGTGTACTGAGATGGGGTGTCTTTATTTTCCAGCGGAACTGGTATCCCATGGCCGATGGCAATGATCCCATCCTGTCCGGCGACAAAACTGAAGGAGGCACATGGCCGCCGGCAATGTTCCCTAAGCTGTACACAGTTTGTCCCCCTCCCCCTGGGCACAATAAGACCAGCGGGGACACAGTGGAGCCCAAATTTACGTCTGTTATAGAGAAGGTGTAAATCTTTTTAAAACTATTTCCAGGCATCTCTGCAGTGTTCGAGGAGTCTAGGTTAACTGGGGGAGTGCATGCTAAAGAATCAAGGGGGTTTGGAGGACCTAGCTCTAGACTGGGCAAACTGGTGGATAAACTGGTGAAACTGGTCATGGGCTGAACGCGCCACTTGCACATCCCAAAGCTGACTTATGCTGCTGTACGTGCACAAGTTTAAAATTAGGAGCACACATACAAGCTCCAGGGCTATTTTATAACGTGCGCATATGTGCATGCAGGATATAAAATTGCCGCATATCTGGTCACGCACCCATTTGAAAGTTACCATACCACTGAGTACTATTTACTTATTTAAGCAATTTATAGCCCACCAATCTACAAATCTCATTGGTGGATAACCAACATACTTAATCAATAAAATCAACGTGTAGTACAGAACAAGCAGAATTGTGCTACCAAAGAAAATAAATATATAAAACATAGCATAACAGACAAGGCATCAGCAACAAAGTTACAACAATCTCAAGTATAAATTAAAACAATAAAATAAAGCAAAGCAAAACTCAACTGGAAAAATATTAAGCAAAACAAATGAGCTTTAAGTAGCTTTCTAAAGCGGAGCAAATTATTTTTGCCTCTAATCTCATCAGGTAGGTTGTTCCAAAGTGTTGGACCAGCTATACTAATGGTTTTGGAGTTCTGGATGAACGTTGGCGGGGGGAGAGAGTTCAGGCTGAGCAACCAGCAGGGTCTCAATGACCTGGAGAAAGACTGCAAACTAGTGGACTAATTTGGTAAAACTGGTAATTTTCTTGATGTGTGCATGTTTTAAAATACACTGACTTGAGTACATAAAATCCCAATATATATTAGCAAATAAGTCCTACTTTATTTTCATTCATAAAATATACACAGAGGTACAGGTGAATTTTCAAATGTGCTACGCATGAAAATGTAATGTACTATCATAGCTATTTTCAAAAGCCATTTACCCGCGTTAAGTAAACTTAACACAGGTAAAACCTATTGACAATTCAATGATATATAGTCTAGCAGTTTTCAAAAGCCCACTTACATGTGTAAATGCTTTTGAAAATCAGGCTCATGTATTTTAAAATTAGAAAAAATAAGTTCGATTTTAAAACGAGCGCGCGTGTGTCCATATGTAAACCGGCATGATGTGTTTGCAACATGAATGCCGGTATATAAAAATTTTAAATAATAATAATAATATGCGTGCAGTTTAGGGCACGCGCACATGGATGCAAACATTTTATAAAATGCAATATCCGCGTGCACTTGCATTCCGGATTTTCACATCCATGCGTACATGTGTGGATAGCCCAGGACTTGTGCATGCGGGGGGGGAGGGGGGGGAGACAAATTGGGCCTTTGTCCAGTTCCCTCCCAGTCCGTTCCAATTAACGAGTGGAATGGGAGGAAACTTTCCTAACCCTAACCCTAATCCTCCTTCTTGCCCTCTCCTCCCCGATCCCTAAACCCACCCTAGCTTTCCCCATTTTTTTTATTTTAATACTTACTTCTCCTACCAAGCAGAAATATTTTCTGCGCACCGGCCAGGTACCAGCGTGCGCTTATCCAAGACAGGGCCTAATGGCTGCTGTCCCGGCTATCCCCCTCCCCACCCAGACCCCGCCCCCTGGGCGGCCTCTTCTAGGCATAATGGGGGTTACACACATGGCCAGGACTGTTCTATAATGTGCACGGTGTGTGCAAGGCCTGGCCGTGCATGTAACCAACATTTTTTACGCGTGCAGACCTTTTAAAATCGAATCTAAGGCACACTCACCGCATTGATATATGTTCTTTCAATGCATTGCGGGGTAGATTTTAAAAGGTGCGCGCGGGCATACATGTGCGCGTGCTACCCGGCACGCACACATGTATGGGTCGGCGCGCGCAAGGGGGTGCACAATTGTGCACCTTGCGCACGCCGAGCCGCGCTGCCTTCCCCTGGCGCTGCCTTCCATCCCCATTCCCTTCCCCCTAGCCTGACCTTCCCATTCCTTCCCCTAACCTTCAGGCCTACCCTCTACTCTCTTCCCCCTCCACGAATAATACCTGACAGCCAGTAAGTTATTTCTTAATCACCAGAAACCTCTCTCTCCCCCTCCTATCATCTATACTCCCCTTATTTTTCCCACTCCCAACCTCTCTATACCTTGTATTATAGTTTATGTATTATGTATTATACAGGGTATAAATTATGCCTAACATACCCGTTTTATTGCTCCTCCTTTCACTTTATATATAGTTTGTTTTCCTTTTTTGCTTTTGTTCTATGTAAGGGCCTTGCCCAATAGTTCTTAGTTGTATGTAAACCGATACGATGTGCAAACGGTTATCGGTATAGAAGAAATTCGAAAAAGCCTTTCTCCCCCAGCCCTACTCTAACCCCCCGACCTTTGTCTTACCTTTTGCGCCTGCATCTGTGCATCTGCCGGCACGCGATCCTCTGACACAATGGCAAATGGCCGCTGTGTCGAAGGCCTCTGGCCCTGCACCCGCTCCATCCCGGACCACTCCACCCCACCCATGCCCCGCCCCCAAACCGCCCCTTTTTGCAAGCCCTGGGACTTGCGTGCGTCCCCGGGCCTTTTTAAAATAGGCCCGGCACACGTAACCCCCCCACGCGCTTAGGGGTAGACTTTCAAAGGGTTACATGCGTAACCCCCAAAACCTACCCCTGAATGCGCCGAGCCTATTTTGCATAGGCTCGGTGGCGCGCACAAGCCCCGGGACACGCATATGTCCCGGGGCTTCGAAAAATGGGTGGTCCGGGGGCGGGGCCGTGGGTGGGGCCGCAGTCTGGGGGCGGTCCGTGGGCATGGCCGAGTGCCCTGACACAGCAGCCTGTGTCGGGGCCTGGCACGCCGGCAGCGAGCCAGCATGCACAAGTTACGCCTGTCAGCGTGCGCATGTTATAAAATCGGGTGTACATTTGTGTGCGCCAGATAGCTCGCACAAATGTACCCCACGCACGCAAAATGTTAAATCAGCCCCTTAGGGCTTTTAAAATCTGGTCCTGTGTGTATTTTATAAAACACGTATATATCATACATGCAGTTTATAAAATAATAGCTCAGATCTCCTCACGGCCATATTCGTACATATATGGCACCACATGCATTTGTTTGAAAGTAGTCCTCTAAGTGCCCTGTTTTCCATAGAAAATCTACCCTCACAAAAAGCAGGTACAAAGGTTTGTGGGTACTGGATTACTGTGACAAGTTTGAAAGGGAAAATACACACGTGAAACTTGATGAAAAGTCCATGGGAAAAAATTCCTTCAAACTGCCCAAAGCAGACACTCTGAAAATTTCCCCCTATAAGAGGCATCTGTTATGTTACTATGTCATTTTAATTTGCTTCAATTTTTATTATTAAATGTATGCTACATTGTATCCCTCCCTGAAGATCAGAGGGTGTGGGCAACAACAATTTTAAATAAATAAATATTATTTCTCTTTTAAAAACTTATCCAAGAAATATTTCACAGTACCATCAGCGATTTCCCTCTATCTATTTGAATAATTCTTAAGATAATTGGCAAGCTTCTTTGCTTTACTCTCCAATAGCTTGACGAAGTCCAATTAAATGTACATAATAGACGTATAAAAAGCACAAATTGGCCATTATTTTCTTGGATCAGACTCTAAAAAAGGCATAAAGACTGTTTTAGTCTGTATGTTGCTCTGTTCCCTTACTAAGAATTCTTCAAGGACTGTCACTAGCCCCTTTCAGCTCCAAACAAAAATAAAAGCCTTTTCTCCTAGACAAGAGATGCCGAGTGACCAAATGATTACAAATAAATCGAGTCCTGTCTTGACAACCTATCAATGGGAAGCAGGATAATATGCTACTACTTCTCATGCAGCCAAAAAACCCCCAACAACAACAAACTTTATACTGTATTTAGTCTCAGCACAGTTTTATTGTGCTTGTGTTAAAGTCAGAAACTGGGAACTGGAGTCGTGACAGAGAATACAGATCCATGGAGGAGGTGTTAAAGAAAAAAAAGTAACTGGCAGTATTCAATATCTTATCAATCAACATATTATGAAGCTGCTTTGCGCCAGAATAATTCAAGAATTCAGCCACAATCTATGAATCATGTTAACATTTTAAAGTCTATAATCTTTGTTCATTAGCTCTCATGGATTTCTTTTTTTTTAATTGTATTTAAATATCATCAGGCATGTAATTAGTACTCAGCCAACTAAGGGCCTGATTTACTAAGGCTTTTCTCCCATTCTGTGTCTATGGGGAAAAAAAACCTCTTAGTAATGAGGCCCTCAGTCTTGCAAACAATGCACATACAGAGTATCTACTAGATAAATGAAGCTTGACCGACGTGCCGCAAATGCGCAGTAGAGAGCAACTCTACTGCGCATGCGCGGGCAGCACGTCGGTCAGAGCTTGCCTGTAACAAAAATGGCGCGGCGAGGAGCAGGAGCAGTAGCAGCGGCGGCGCGCGCGAGGGAGGCAGAGACCTCCCCCGGAGATCTTCCGTCTGCGCCATCCGAAGGGGTTGTGAATGAGCTGAGAGAGGGGGAGTGACTGAGGGGAGGGAGGAGAGAGTGACTGAGGAGAGGGGGGAGGGAGGAGAGAGTGACAGGGGAGGAGGAGAGAGTGACAGGGGGGAGGGGGAGAGAGGTGGGGGGAAGGAGGAGAGAGTGAGGGGGAGGGGGAAGAGAGTGGGGGTGGGAGGAGAGAGTGAGGGGAGGGGGGAGGAGAGTGAGGGGGAGGGGGAGAGAGACTAGAGGGTGAGGGAGAATGAGGGGAGGGAGGGAAGAATGAGGGGTGTAAGGAAATGGACTGAAAAAAAATGTTAATGTAGCCCGTTGTTACGGGCTTAATGGCTAGTATAACATATATAGATAAAAACTAAAGGTTAAACATATTTAGTTGGAATTATTAGATAAAGTGTTATTATAGTAAGCCCAGTAAGGGGTTCCAAAAGTTTTCATAATCAACCAGATCATTCCACAAAGAATAAGTAAGCTTTTCAATAGCTGCAGTATTATGAACTTAGGTTTCTTATGTTCTGAACCTTGGCTCATTTTGCCAGTGCAGGGCAATTGAATATCTGGCAAATACACTAAAACAATCCTTCCAAAATTTATTGAATCTCTGAATTTTATTACAAATAGCTGGATACAAGTAACAGAGAGCAAATCCAGCTATTTTCCTAAATCTCTGTTAAACAGCCACAACTTAGCAATTATATGAAGAACTATGTAATCTTTGCACAACCTGCCATCTAAGAGAAGGTCATTCCAAATTACTGACCAGAATAACTGAAAGCCCACTCCACAGAGTCTCTCAATTTTCAGTGAAGGCATAACTAACAAAAAATGTCTGGGATGAAAGCAGGTCATGGTGGGGAGAATATCTTGCCAATCTGTTGCTTACATATCCAGGCCCCATGCAAGGACCTAAGCACAAGGCAAGTCATCTTCAAGATGATATGAGGGCCTTCAGGCAACCAATGAAGGGTGTTTGTTTTGAAGGGTTTAACTTTAAATATCTGGATGATTCTTATCATCAGTTTGTTTTGTGTCTATATTTTATGGATGGGTTGAAGTCTTACAGGTTTTACCAGTGGTAACCCTTGATAAATCAAGCCCATTATATGGAAGAAGTAAATTGAGAAAGGACCCTAATGCTGGAACACCATTCTCATCTTTAACAGCTTCAAAGAGTGAGTAAGGAGTCCCATTTTTTTCTTTTAAAATTTTCCCATATATTTTTTAAGTCCAACAGATTAGTTGTCTTTACTTGTTAAAGAGAGACTAATTCTTATATAGGACCAAAATGTCTATTTTTCACATGCAAACTGTAATTCTCATTTTAAATTATTACTACAGGTCTAGATCCTTACGATGAAAAGGAATTCCAGATCACAAAGATTGATCATGAAAGTTGGAATTGATCTACCTCTGCTTAATTACATAAAAAGAAAGAAATGGTGAATATAATGTATACTCCATGGCACTTTTTTACACAATATGTGCTGCAATCTGTAACTCATACTGAACAATGATTAAAAATCGTCAACACAAATGTATACATTATGGGGCATCAGAAAGCCAGCATTCCTCAATTTGTCAGAATACAAGGGTCATACAATAATTGGAATATACTAGACTATGCAATCATTTACGCCATTGCAAAGTCTCAGTCATTTTATAATGATACTCTAGTGATTTGTAGCATTAATTTTCTGTTGCATATAAAACAAAGTGTAACCCCTGGGCAGGACGGATCCTTTACTTGGCACCCAAGAGTACATAGAAAGAATTAGAGATGAACCCTTTAAGGAAGATTTTTAGAGTCGCGCATGCGAGTGCACATCTACACGTGTTTGCCGGCCCACGCACATAGACATGCCGATTTTATATCATGCGCGCGTATATGTGTACATGTTATAAAATACGCTACCCGTGCACATGCGCGCATGATTTTATATCGATGCGCGCATTTGCAGGTGAATGCTGTCTCACGCGCATAAGTAGGGGGATGTTAGTAGATGCGCATGACGACGCATTAGGGCCTATTTCCCTGTTCCTTCCCAGTTCACCCATGTAAAGGAGCGGACTTCATAAACCCCCCACCTTACCTTTCTAGCCCCGACCTAAGGAGTTAACCCCGCTGACTACTCTAAATTGTTTTATTTTACTACTTACCCGCAGTCCATAGCATCGGCAACTTATGCGGTCGTCGGATCCCGGCGCACTTGTACTCGACTCGAACTTAATGGAACTGTCTCAGCCCGCCCATGCTCCGTCCATGCTATGTCCAGATCCTGCCCGCTCCTTTTTGCGAAATTCTTTCCAATGTGCATACTGGGAGATACACGCGTGGCTGCGGGCCTCTTAAAATTCCAGCGGCCCGCGCATGTCCCAGTCACACGTATATCTCCTGGATTTGCCGTGCATAGGGCTTTTAAAATTCATCTTTTAATGCACAACTACTCCAATGTCTCCATGAAAACTTCTTTCCTCCCAATGAACAGCATTAATCTCTGAGACCAGGCACCAGAATGTGGGGATGAACAATAGCTCTTAAACCCTGTTTCTATGCAATCAAGTCCTGTCTCAGTCCTTCACTTCACAACACTGCCAATTTACACTAAACACATAGGAGAAGAATGGTGGTTTCTAACTTCTTTACTGATAGTTAGATCAGCTAATTAAATAATATTTACACTTCTCACATTTGATTGATTAGTAGCAATAAATAATAAGACAGCAGATAGATATAATAAACTTGTGACATCACATCTTCTAGCAAAGTCTCTTAATCACCTTGGAAGCAACTTCTATTTACACTGAAATTTCTTCTCCCACTTGTTCAATTTCCTCAGATTATGTAGATTGAAATTAGTTTTATCCTCTTTCACCTCCCAATTTGACTCTTAGATCTTCCTACTGGGAATGGCTAGAATGTATACTGTCCCAATATTTAATCAGAACTTAGTCCCAGATTTAATATTTTCCAAGAAATCCTTTAGACATCCATTAACATCTCCAGAGGACACCAAAAGGATATTTCACTCTCTTTCTTGATTGTGTTAACTCCTTAGGTAGCGCCTGAAGGACACTTCTCACCCCTTTATGTAAAACTTCCCTCAAAAGCAACAAAGTTATGGTTACCTTTGTGTTATATCTGTTTTGTTTCTCCTGGTAGTGCCCTTTACTGGGATACCTTGCTTTAGAAGGAATTTGTAATACGTCTGTATCTTTTTGGATGAAAGACTTCCCTCTTTCAAAGGTTTGGTATGCCGACTCCCAGGTACCATGGGTTTTCAGCTCCAAGTGGAATAAAATATTAGTTGAACCCAAAAAGGGGAAAAATAAAACAAGAAGCAGGAAGGGTGGAATAAAACTTCCTTGCCTCCAAATAGAGGAGCTAGTTAAAAAAGGACAGTTAATACAAAAATATAATTCCTCTGCATCGGGTCACCAAACAGCTTAGGGATAGATTTTAAGAGATGTGCATGCATACATGGATGCGTGGATTTCATAACATGTGCAAGCTGGCGCGCACAAGCTATAAAATCCGTGGACTGTGCGCACATGCACGCCGGATTTTAAAATCCGGCACGCATGTGCAGGCAGCGCGTGTGGGAGGGGGGGGGAATTTTAGTAATTTATGCATGGTGACGCAATTGGGCCTTCCCCCATTCCCTCCCAGTGTGCTCCAATTAAGGAGCGGACTGGGAGGGAACTTCCTAAAACTTACTTTTTTTTTTTTTGTTTTCTTACTTACTGCTCCTCTGGAGTAGAAGTAAGTTATGCGCACTGGCCGGCTCTTGACGCGTGCTTCCCTGGGACAACAGCTAATGGCTGCTGTCCTGGCCGGCCTCCATCCCATCCTGCCCCTCCCCACCCAGACCATGGCCCCCAGCTTGCCCCTTTTTCAGGGCCCGGCATTTGTGCACTTATCGGCACTTATCCGCATGGCCGGGCCTTTTTGAAATTGCATACAGTGAGCGCAGGGCCCAGCCACACTCATAAATACCAATAATTGTGCGCTTGGCTGTTTTAAAATTCTGACATTAAATCCTCTGCAGGAGAGACAAAAGACTGCCAGAATCTTCCCTTACACATGATCTAACCTTACACACAGCAGATGCCCCAATCCACACTGTGAAGGGATACAAAGGCTCTCACAGGGAATTCTCAAAAAGTGGCTTAAAAGGAGTCCAAAAGCAATCTTTAATAGCAGGCAGATGAGTCAACTATAGGCTGACCCACATAAGGGAACTTCCTTACTCCTTTCCCTTAAAGTAAGAGGAAAAATTACACATCAGGAAGCAGCAAGCTCTTGACTGTTTGAAAGTCTAACAAAACAATCCACGAGGATAGGAGGTGCGTTGGGATGATAAATAGCTAGGACACCCCCCATGACCATGTTCCCACACGAGGGAGCAAAACCCAAAGATCTCTCTTTTATTTCCTATTGAGCCTCCCCAGATTAATGGTACACTCCTTTAGTAAGGGGAGACCATAGGTCCCTTACAAAAGTAACAACCCCAATCCTGACACCAGCCAATATTTCAGAAATCCTGCATCAGAGGGACAGAATAATAGCTGTACTCATACTCAGACTGCATCTGCCAGGTTACTGTATGAACCTTGCAAGCTGACAATTTGAGGAATGCTGGCCTGCTGAAACCCCATAACAATAGGGGTGGCCAACCTGTGACTTGGCAGCCACAAGGGGCTCTTTCAGGTGCAAAATGTGTCTCTTGCCCTCCTGTCACACAAGGGAACTGAGCAGCACTGCAGAGTACAGAAGGCCAGGGAATGTCTGTTAGCTGCATTGTACAAATCAAATCTTTTTCATCACTTATAAGGTCAAACATTCTTTACTGATGTCAGTTTTACAATGGATACTTCTGAATGTGCCTGTAACACCACCCCCCCTAATCCCAACCCACCTCCCAAAAACTCACCCCGAATCAAAATGCCCCTGCAATCTGGCCAAAATCATTTGTGGCAAGGGAAAGAGAGGTGAATGTAGTTAATGAATACCTTGAGGAGCAGCACATGAAATGAAAGCTGCAGCCATATTTCTTATGCAGCCTTTTAAAATTGTGGACTGCATAAGAAATATGGTTTAGCTATTTCTTCATGAGGTTTATTTTGTATTCTCATTTCCCCCATTAAGTACATATTTCATTTCATAATCAAGGAATACTTGAGACTATGTATTCTAAAATTTTAAAGACATTTAAAAAATGGGAAAAAAGAGGAAAACATTTTGGTTGCTACAGTCAAAAAAGCAAACAGAATGTTAGGAATTATTAGGAAGGGAATGGTGAATAAAACAGAAAATGTCATAATGCCTCTATATCGCTCCGTAGTGAGGCCACACTTTTACTGTGTACAATTCTGGTTGCCGTATTTCAAAAAAGATAGAGTTGCACTGGAGAAGGTACAGAGAAGGGCAACCAAAATAATAAAGGTGATGGAATGGCTATGAGGAAAGGCTAAAGAGGTAAGTGCTGTTCAGCTTGGAGAACAGATGGATGAGGGGTAGGGATGTGAATCGTTTTAGGACGATTAAAATTATCGTCCGATAATTTTAATATCGTCTTAAACCGTTATGGAACACAATACAATACAGATTCTAACGATTTATCGTTATAAATCGTTAGAATCGTGAGCCGGCACACTAAAACCCCCTAAAACCCACCCCAGACCCTTTAAATTAAATCCCCCACCCCCCCCAACCCCCCCCCCCCCAATAACTTAAATAACCTGCGGGTCCAGCGGCGGTCCGGAACGGCAGCGGTCCGGAACGGGCTCCTGCTCCTGAATCTTGTCGTCTTCAGCCGGCGCCATTTTCCAAAATGGCGCCGAAAAATGGCGGCGGCCATAGACGAAAAAGATTGGACGGCAGGAGGTCCTTCCGGACCCCCGCTGGACTTTTGGCAAGTCTCGTGGGGGTCAGGAGGCCCCCCACAAGCTGGCCAAAAGTTCCTGGAGGTCCAGCGGGGGTCAGGGAGCGATTTCCCGCCGCGAATCGTTTTCGTACGGAAAATGGCGCCGGCAGGAGATCGACTGCAGGAGGTCGTTCAGCGAGGCGCCGGAACCCTCGCTGAACGACCTCCTGCAGTCGATCTCCTGCCGGCGCCATTTTCCGTACGAAAACGATTCGCGGCGGGAAATCGCTCCCTGACCCCCGCTGGACCTCCAGGAACTTTTGGCCAGCTTGTGGGGGGCCTCCTGACCTTCACGAGACTTGCCAAAAGTCCAGCGGGGGTCCGGAAGGACCTCCTGCCGTCCAATCTTTTTCGTCTATGGCCGCCGCCATTTTTCGGCGCCATTTTGGAAAATGGCGCCGGCTGAAGACGACAAGATTCAGGAGCAGGAGCCCGTTCCGGACCGCTGCCGTTCCGGACCGCCGCTGGACCCGCAGGTTATTTAAGTTATTTGGGGGGGGTTCGGGAGGGTGGGGGATTTAATTTAAAGGGTCGAGGGTGGGTTTTAGGGGGTTTTTAATGTGCCGGTTTTTCGATTTTTTCGATTTTTAACGATTTTTAACGATTTTTTTCACGATATTTTACCCCCCCAAACGGCAACAATACGATTCCCTCCCCCTCCCAGCCGAAATCGATCGTTAAGACGATCGAGGACACGATTCACATCCCTAATGAGGGGGGATATGATAGAGGTCTTTAAAATCATGAGAGGTCTAGAAAAAGTAATGTGAATTGGTTATTTACTCTTTCAGATAATAGCAGGACCAGGGGGCACTCTATGAAGTTAACAAGTAGTACATTTAAAATTAATAAGAGAAGATTCTTTTTCACTCAATGCACAATTAAGCTTTGGAATTTTTTGCCAGAGGATGTAGATAGGGCATTTCGTGTAGCTGGGTTTAAAAAGGGTTTGGATAAGTTCTTGAAGAAGTCCATTAACTGCTATTAATCAAGATGACTTAGGGAATAGCCACTGCTATTTACTGGCATTAGTAACATGGGATCTACTTAATGTTTTGGGTACTTGCCAGGTACTTGTAACCTGGATTGGTCACTGTTGGAAACAGGATGCTGGGCTTGATGGACCCTTGGTCTGACCCAGTATGGAAACTTTTTATGTTCCTATGTTCTTAAAGTATATAATGTATATAAGTATGCAAATTATCTATAACATTCAGTGCAGACTTCCAGCAAGTAGAAGTTTAAACAGTGATAGCATTCTAGTAAATTACACATAGGGACCTTTCTGGAAGGGCAATGGAAGGAAGAAACCAGAGATTGTGTAGGATTTGTGCCAGTACAATATGCAGATGGAAATGGAAAAACTAGGCAGGGCAATAAGCCTTACCTGCTGACATGGTCCCTGTTCAAATAGCATGGTTGACTTATTTTGTCTTAGCTGCCACGTTTTACTGGATTGTGACTAGTTTGGAACCCATACACCTTATAATTGCCCTCTTTGAATAAATATAAATGCAATTTTTTTTCAGTTCTGATCATTACAGAGCATCTGTTCATTACAGAGCATATGAGATGCTATCCTGTAATTTTAAACTGATTGCACCTATGGAACAGAAAAAAAATTATCTTTTAATGTGGACAACCTTCAGATTTAAACTATATTTCACATCTCCATTCTCTGGTAAGTATATATATATATATATATATATATTTTTTTTTTTTTTTTTTTTTTTAATTTCATGACCTCATGAAGGCCATCTGTGTTTGAATTTGTTGTCTTAACAATGATATGCAGAGTCTTGCTTCACCTCCACCCCAGCCCAAACACAGACTAGCCTTAGCAAGGTTATAAAAAGAAAAATAAATAGGTCAGGGGTTAGAGATGTAAAACACAAGAGGACTCTGCTAGAACCAAGTTTCACCTCTAAAGATAAATATTTAACACTAGTATCTGCGAAGGACAAAGAGGGCAATTTGGAAACCCCCATGGTCAGCTTGCTACTGCTACCACCACTGGATCAGAAACCAGTAAGTTAATGCAAGACCCAAAGTAGGCAGTGATCACCCGTCCTTCCTAAGGGAGTCGCCATTCATCAAATTGCGTTAGGGTGTTATCGTGGGCATTAGGGCCCTAACACCATAACGCATACGATAAATATCGTATCGTGAAATGTGTATGCAAATTTGAAAAATGTATTAAAAGGGGAGGAGTAAATGGAAATGAGGGCTGTTTAGCATTGCATGTAATATCTATCACGGACTTAACTACACCTTTCTTCTGAACATTACAGCCAAAATATGATTTATTGCTAATCCTGTTGTGAGAGAGAGAGAGAGAGATAGAGAGTGAGACTTGCAAAAAAGTTAACTATTTATATCATTGTAAGAGGGGGCACTAGTAACTTGGGGTGAGTTGGGGTTTGGGGGGGCATTTTACATGAACAATCATAAGTACAAACAGCACAGATACCATCAGTGAAGATTTAATGTGTTTTGGAGTGATAAAAGGTGAAAGAAGAGTAGATTTGTACCATGTGCAAAGCCCCAGGACGTGCGTAAGTCCCGGGGCTCTCCTGGGGAGGGCGTGTCGGGGGCATGTTGGGGGGGCGTGCCATGGCCGGCACGTCGTCGGGGGCGTGTCGGGGGCATGCCAGCGCGTGTCGCGGCCGGCGCATCATCGGGGGCGTTCCGGGGGCATGGCCATGGCCTCCGGAGCAGCCCCCGGACCGGACCATGGTGCGCCAGTGGCCGGCCCGGCAGGCGTAACTTGTGCAACAAAGGTAGGGGGGAGTTAGATAGGGCCGGGGGGGTGGGTTAGGTAGGGGAAGGGAGGGGAAGGTGCGGGGGGAGGGTGGAAGGAAAGTTCCCTCCGAGGCCGCTCCAAAATCAGAGTGGCCTCAGAGGGAATGGAGGCAGGCTGCGTGGCTCGGCGCGCGCAGGCTTGGGCAGCCTTGCGCGCACCGACCCGGATTTTAACAGATACGCGCGTATCTATTGAAATCCGGTGTACTTTTGTTTGCGCCTGGTAGTTTTATAAAATCTGCCCCTCACTCTGCCAGGTTAGTGTGCACTAACTCCCGATAGTGAGCACTACCCAAATCGGGGCTCCCGAAAAAAAAAAACCCCGAACCACGGTAAAAACGAAAATCCCACCGGGGAAGGGGGGGGGGGGAGAGGCCGAGACGAAGCCAGACACAAAATTTTTACCCGAAGCACATCTCTAATTAGCCCTTATCTTTATTTCCAGTTTCTTAATATTCTATGATATCCTACAAATTCTTTATAGAAATGTGATGGCAGAAAAAGCCCATCTAATCTGCCTATCCCTGCCAACTACTCAGCTTTACATTCCTTACCACTCTCTAGTGCTTATCCCATGCTTTCTTGAATTCAGGTATTGTCTATGCCACCTCTACCTTGTCTTGACAGCCTACTACTGTAAGTCTGCTTCATGCATTCACTACCCTCTTTGTAAAGAAATATTTCCTAGATTACTTCTGAGTCTACCTCCATTCACCCTCATCCCATGACCCTTCTTTCTGGAGCCTCCTTTCCATTGAAAAAGGCTCACCTCCTATACATTGATATTTTGAGGTATTTAAATGTCTCTATCTCCCCTATCCTGCCTTTCCTCTTGTATACATGATCTAAATAGCATAAATAGGGTACATATCGGTACAGGATGAGTATAACAAAAATAAATTATCAGTTTAGGGAGAGGAAATAGATGAAATTTAAAAGGAGAAACATTGTTGCATGGTTCCTTCAAAACAATATAATACTTTGGAAAGCAAATGCCTAATGATTTTTGCTATTCAAACATCTCCATCTTCTTCCATTAAATGGACTGTAATGTTTGGCTGACTGCAGAGCCGACCCATGGCTAGCCTCACTCACCCCGACACTGCCATTCCTGTGCCAGGATGCCAACGATGCCAGCACTGTCTCCTATGCACGTGCGCGCACCTCCCCCAGATTTGTGGGCTCCATGGTGGAAACTCAGCTGTGGTGCCCAAAGATGATATCACGGCTGGTGGAGTATTTAAACCCCTGTTTGCCTATTTTCCGTCACCTCAGCAACAGGTACCCTGCCATGCCTTGCCGGGCTCTTTCCAGTCCTGCTCCTGCCTACCATTTTCTCTACCTTCATCCTGCTTCCTCCTTGTTCCATTTCTCTCCTCACACCTGCCTCTGCTCTTCCTCCTGACTGTCCTCCCATACCTTGATCTCAACCTGGAATCTGACTTCACCTGATTGCCACCTGCCTTGACCTCTGCCTGAATACTGATTTCGCCTGATTGCCACCTGCCCCGATCTTTTCTCTGTTCGACTCCGCCTGACTGCTCTTTGGCTGGACCCTCACCTAAATCCTGCCAGCCGTAGAACCCAAGGGCTCAACCTGCGGGGAAAGAGGCTGTTAGAAATGAAGCCTAGTCTTAGTCTCAGCTTGAGCATGTCCGCCTGCTCTCAGCGTGGGCCCAGCTGATTTCACCTGCCAGGCTCTATCAACCACATCACAGTCTAAGAACTCACATTCTGTGACACAGAAATTGAGATCATAAAATGGGTCTCTCTAAAAGTTAGTGTTATTTTATTGCATGGGTTCTCAATCCTTGTCCTCAAGGGCCACATAGAGGCTTGATATTTAGGATGCCAACATTCAGTATTCATCAGATATATCTGCATTCTTGTGGTCCATGAGCCAGGTTAATTTTGCATATTTTGGTAGTTTTTAAAACCAGGGCCGTTGGTGTCCCTTGAGGACCCCAGTTGAAAATCCTTTGTATTAGTATTGCCACCATTTTAATTATACCATAACATTTTTATTTACATCTTGCTGGAATTTTACAGGAATCAATATTTTCAGCTTCATGGTATGTGACACTGAGTTATTAACATTTATTTATATCTGAAGGATATGCAAATTGGAGCAATAGAAACATTCATTTGGATCTGGCATAGCAGGATAAACTAATCCTATTGCTTATATACATATATAAGCCTTCTGCCTTTATCTATAACCTAACTTGACCTCCTGCTTTGCTCTGTAGCCAAACTTGGCTCTCTCCTTTGCTTTGTAGCCTTCCAGGCTCTTCTGTATTGCTCAATTGTCTTCAAGTCTACTAGGGTTACTTAGCCCTGCCTCATACCTTTGTGCTTTCTTGTTTACTGTTGTGGGTCCCACTTCTGTCTTTGTCCAGTCCTATCCTTCTCTAGTCCATGTCTGGTCCTGCCTTTGTCTTGTCCATTTTGTCTTGTCCAGTCCTTGTCCTGTCCAGCTCAGTTCAGTCCCTTGTCTGTTTCCCAGGCCTTGTCCTTGTCCTTGGTTCAGCTCTACCTGTATCTAGTTCCTCCTTTCCTCTGTATCAGCCTTACTGCCAGTGCCTGAATCCAGCTCCCAGCCTGTACACAGCTCTCAGTCCATGTCTGCTCCTGCCATGATGTTCTGCAGTAGACTAGCCCTACCAGCCCCCAGAACCCAAGGGTTCAACATGTGGGGGAGGAGGCTAGTAAGGCAGAAGACCAACTCCAGTCCTGCCTTTTATCCTGTACTGCCTCTGCGGGGTTGCTCCCTGACTCCAGCCTACCAGACTATGACATGGACTTCTATTAGTGTTTCAGTAATTGTGAGACAGAATGGCCAACTTCATGTCCACAATAGTAGAAATGCCACAAAGGTAAGGACAAATGTCTTTCAAAAACCTCAGTCCTACTCATTACTCATATGTATCTCAGAATAGGATGTTTTTCAAAGAACTACTCATTCTTCAATTAAAAAAAAAAAAAAAAAATATATATATATATATATATATATAAGATTTTGATTTATTACCTGCCTTTCTGAATAAGATTAAACTTGCCTCCCACATATTCTCTGTGCTTGCCTCCTATCTGAGGCTGCCTGCATCTTCAGCTCTGCCAGCCCTCCCCAGACCAGCTGCCATAGTTCCCACGAATGCTAGCACCTCCCCCCGCTGACAGCATCTCGGGGCACGGGTAAAAGCACAAGTGCATCGCCAGAGGCATATTAAACAACTTGCCTCCCACAGATTCTCTGTGCCTGCCTCCTATTACCACTTGAGGGTGCCTGCATCTTCAGCTCTGCCAGTTCTGCCAGCCCTCCCCGGACCAGCTGCCACACTCCCTGCGATCGCTAGCACCACCCCCGCTGACATCGTCTTGGGGCGTGGGTAAAAGCGTGAGCGCAACACCGGAGACATATTAAACAACTTGCCTCCCACAGATTCTCTGTGCCTGTCTCCTATTGCCACCTGAGTCTGCCTGAATCTTCAACACTGCCAGCCCACCCTGGAGCAGCCACCACACTCCCCGTGAACACTAGCACCTCCCCCCTCTGATGTCATCTCGGGGAGTGGGTAAAAGCGTGAGCACAATGCTGGGGGCACCGTGCACCGGCATGGAAGGAGCATGCACAAGGGGCATGCCTCTTGGTGTGCCCCTTCGTGCACCCCTGAGTAATCTGGAGCAGGTGTAACAGTGTCTGAGCTTTTCCCTTAATACGTAGTAAGTGCCAGAATGGCTGAAAATAATATAGAGACAATTTTATATTGTGGTAGATATGGAAATATTCCAGCTAAACACAGAAATAAGAGACATAGAACTGAGCAGCCTATACCCTTACAATCAGATATACAATTTGCAACAGGTATAATTTTCTCCTTGCTTCTGATTAATGCCCAGGCTCTATAAAAATTTTTTTCAATTATTAATGATTTACTGGAGGAATTTTCCCCTACTATCCCCTGTGTAACAGAGACATGGCTGATACACACTGACTCAGTTTTAGTTAATCAGTTATCTCAGCAACTTTATGACTTTTTCTCTAATCCTAGACTAAAGCGTAAAGGAGGTGGTCTTATGTTAATTGCTAAGAAAGATCTTAGACTTTGATAAGTGCAAGTGGATATTGCTCCTCCTTTTGAAGTTGTACTTTTTAAAAATAACCAATTACAGTTATATTTAGTATATTGCCCCCGGCTTACTAGATCATAATAGCTCTCCACTAGTGGAATTCTTGGCGAATAATTTAGCAGCGGACATTCCTGCCATAATAGCAGGTGATTTTAATATACATGTTGACAGTAGACCGCTTTCTTTAGCATGTAAGACTTTTCGTGACACCCCTTGCAGCACTAGGGCTGGAACAGATAATTGATAAACCCACATTTAAAGCTGGCCATACTTTGAATTTCATTTTTAGAAAAAAAAATAGGCTTTCCCTGTAACCGTGTAGGCTGGTCTGATCATTATCTTCTCCAAGCCACAATAACTATTAAGCAGACCCCTAATGATCTTGTCATTTGAGTTTCGTAGACCAATTGGTAGTGAAGAACTATTAGAATATTTGTCTGAAGCCTTCCAAAAGCTATCTTTAGAGAACATCAACTTGGCTACGAAGAAATCCTGTATTGATATATATATATTGTTTTCGCATTAGCTGATAAATTGAGTCAGGTTATTAGAAGGCGTGTAACTACTAGGATTAAATCAAACTCACCCTAGTATACTCAGGAGCTAAGAGATCTAAAAAGAGGATTAAGGAAGAAAGAGTGTGGCGGAAGAATCCCTCCTCCCAATTACTCGGGGGGCCCGAGCACATTGTATAACCCGCAGTCGGACGCGGGATAAATAGGCGCTAATCCACCCCCTAATGCAATAGGAGGATTAGTGCCTATTTAAGGCGCGTCTGACGCGGAGTGAATGTGATAGCGCTCATCACATGCAAATGCATGTGAATGAGCCTATTACTCATTCACTCCGAATGCAAAAAGATAAATGTGTGTCTCAGACGCACATTTATCTCTCAGATATTAATGCCTGCCTGGAGCAGGTGTTAATAGCTGAGCCATTGAAAAGAAGTAAAGAAAAGCAGAAAAAACAGCTTTTCTGTACTTCTTTTTTTAAAGTAAAAAAAATAAATAAATAACTCGGCAGACCGCCGAGTTATGAAGACCGTTGCCGGTAAACTCGGCCTCGTTTTTCATAACCGGCGGTCTGCCAGTAATGAAAATGGCTGCTGATAAACCAGCCAGATCTGGTCTGCCTTTGATATAGTTTCTTTTACAGAAATTGATGTAATTATTAAAAACAAGAATCCACCAATCCACCAATTAGATGCAATACTGATAAAAGTTTTAAAAACAGTTTCTCATACTATATCTAGACCTATTGTCATCTTTCCCTTGAGGAAGGAAAAACACAAGATACCCTTAAATGGGCAGTAATTAGAATGATTTTAAAGAATAGGAATTCTGACAACACAATTTTAACTAATTTTAGTCCAATTTCGAATTTACAATTTTACCAAAGATTAATGAGAAGGTAGTACAATCATAATTAGCTGATTACCTAGATGTTAACAACATTATGTATCCATTTGTTTTAGAAAATATTTTAGCACTGAACCGCTTTTATTAGCATTAACAGATAGGTTCTAAGAGGAATGGATTCAGGACAATCATATTTATTAATTTTATTAAACATATCCGCAGCTTTTGATACATTAGATCATACAATTTTGATTCATAGACTCTCTGAGATCAGATTAACTGGAATGACTTTGCAATGGTTTTGTTAATATCTTCAAGTTTGGAAATTCAAGATCTGAGAAATTGTCACTTGATTCAGGGGTAACACATGGTTCCTCTTTGTCGGCTATACATGCTATCTTTATGTAAATTGCTATCTGGATTAGGGATTAATTACTACATCTATGCAGATGATGTACAAATTTGAATTCTAGTGAATGAGTCTGTGGAGAAGACATTACAATTATTAGAGATATACATGTCATTAATTCAACAATTCTTATCCCATATGAAATTAGTATTGAGTAACCAAAAGACCAAAATAGTTTTATTAAATAACAAACTAGTTCAGATTATGCTTTTTGACTACAAAGCCGAAGTAATAGACATTAATTTAACTTACTTTGCATGGGATCTTGGGATCATTGTCGACAGTGATCTTAATATGAAGAAACATATAAATTTTTCGATTAGAGATGGCTTTAATAAATTGCACATTCAAAAAAAATTAAAACCTCTTCTAAACAGTAAGATTTTCGGATTGTGCTTCAAACTTTGATTTTCTCAAAGTTGAATTATAATCACATTACCCCGACCTTAATTGACCTGCACTAGCTCACAGTTAAATGCAGGATAAACTATAAAGTGCTCTCTCTGATTCACAAATCTATTCGCAATGATAAAATAGAATGGCTAAATGCATCCTTGCACATTCACACACCACAAAGGAACTTAAGGTCAGCTAATAAAGATCTTCTAACTATACTTTCTATACACACGGTACATTTAAGTGAAGTGATGGAACGAGCCACATCAATCGCTGAGCCAAAATTGTGGAATTCACTACCAGTTAATTTAAGACTGCAGACTGATTTTTACATTTAAGAAAGATCTAAAAACCTGGCTTTTTAGACAAGCATATGGAGATGTAAACTGAATTAAGGTATAGATGAGCATGCAGATAGTTTGAAGTATATAGGGACAGATTTAAAAAAACTATGCCCGCACGTACTTTTGTTTGCACGACCGGCGCAAACAAAAGTACGCCGGATTTTAATAGATACACGCGTAGCCGCGCGTATCTTTTAAAATCTGGGGTCGGCACGCGCAAGGCTGTGCAAAATCAGCAGCCTGCGCACGCTGAGCCACGCAGCCTGCCTCCGTTCCCTCCGCCTCCCCCACCTTCCCCTACCTAACTCACCCCCCGGCCCTAACTAATTCCACCCCTACCTTTATTCCATGGCGCGCCGGGCCGGCTGCCAGCAAGCCATGTTCCGGTCCGGGGGCTGGTCCGGAGGCCACAGCCACGCCCCTGGCCCGGAACCACACCTGTGGCCACGCCCCCGGAACACCCCCGATGATGCGCCGGCCACGACACGCCCCCCGACATGTCCCCGACACACCCACCAACTTACACGCATTCCGGGGCTTTGCGCGCGCCAGCAGCCTATGCAACATAGGGTCGGCGCGCGCAGGGGGAGCCTGGGGCAGGTTTTCGGGGGGTAGTCGCGTATCTTACATGCGTACCCCTTTGAAAATCTGCCCCATATTGTGTATGAATACTAACAGAATCAAATGCTTTCAATTAGATAGTATGATGATTATATATTTTTAACCCAATGATGTTATATTATCTATTTTTTAGTTTACTGTTATTTTATTTATTATTTGAATTTTGTTGTTTTACCCATACTGAATTATGTGATTTTGTCTTGAACTAGCAATCGTATATTTCAGTTGATTTTATTTTTGTATATTTATATTGTGATCCATTATGACTGTGATCAGAATATTGGTATATAAAATAATATATATAAATAAATAAACAAACAAATAAATAAATAAGACATTTACTTGAGACAGGGTACAAGTAAAGTAGCAACCTACAATCCAGGGTTATTTGAAGCTTGGCATAGAATAAGTTACAGAACATTATTATTAAACTTTACGTTACTATTAATGTCTACCTTAGATAAATATATAACACAATAAACACAAAAAGTGAACTAAATACTTAAGAATTCCAACCAAATATTGGGCCAGATTTTTAAAGCGGTACGCGCGTAAGATACGCATGTACCCCCCGAAAATCTGGCCCAAACTCCCCTTGTGCATGCCGAGCCTATGTTGAGTAGGCTCGGTGGCGCGCACAAGCCCCGGGACGCACGTGAGTCCCGGAGCTTTCCTGGGGGGGCGTTCCGGGGGCGTGTCAGGGGGCGTGTCGCGGCCGGCGCATCATCGGGGACGTTCCGGGGGGCATGTCCGGGGGCGTGTCACGGCTGGCAAGTCATCGGGGGCGTTCAGGGGCTCTGGCCGCGGCCTCTGGACCAGCCCCCGGACCGGACCCTGACGTACTGGCGGCCGGCTCAATGCACACAAGTTACACCTGCTTCGAGCAGGCATAACTTGTACAACAAAGGTAGGGGGGGTTTAGATAGGGCCGGGTGGGTGGGTTAGGTAGGGGAAGCGAGGGGAAGGTGGGGGGAGGCTGAAGGAAAGTTCCCTCCGAGGCCGCTCCAATTTCGGAGCGGCCTCGGAGGGATCGGAGGCAGGCTGCGCAGCTCGGCACACACAGGCTGCCGATTTTGGGCAGCCTTGCACGCGCCGACCCCGGATTTTAGCGGCTACGCGCGTATCTATTGAAATCCCACATACTCTTGTTCGTGCCTGGTGAGCAAACAAAAGTACGAGTGTGCGCAAATTTATAAAATCTACCCCACTATGTTTTAGCAGCATGTTCAGGCATGCCAAGCGATGCACTGGCAAAACAGAATTTCTAACAACTGCCTCTATGCCTTTAAAAGGGGGGGGGGGTGTTGTGTGTCAGTTATGGTTCACCACTATTGCCACTGTGTTGAAGGAGGCAGTGCCCTTTTCATCATGGCATATATTCAGAATTGGATTTCCACATCTACAATATCTCCGTATCAATTAGTCCAGTATACAACGCCAGTAAGAGGAAATGGCGGCAAGGTCTGAGAATAATTATTTTGGACCTCGAATAAAAATTTGGGAAGTTATGTGGAATTAACCGACATACTTCACCCGACAAGCACCAACTGGAGAGTACTTCACATCGTGAACTGTTCAGTGCAGTCCCTGAAGCAGCAGCCTGCGAAACGTGGACACGTCGGCGCGACAGCGCCATCAAAGGAAAGTACCTTTTCCACATTTTTATGAAAAAAAACAAAAATTGCAAAGTTAAAATATAAAAAAAGATATATGTTATGGACCGATGATTAAAAAGACCCGTAGCGGTAAAAATTCACAAGTTACATACTTGCGAACCGCGGGTAGTATGATGGTCCAAAATATCAAGATAAATTGATTCATGAATTTACTTTCACTAAAGTCACAAAAACCTTGTTGATACAACGTGATTGTTTAGGTATTTCCAAATCTACCCCATCTACTCCCTACTCCGGCTCCCACATCCTATAAGAGGAGAACCCCGCCCCCCCCCTCCCCCCGTTCCTGTACTTAGTCCAAGAAAGAGGAAATCTCATCTTTAAAGTGGGAAAGCTGTCAACTCTTAACTAGAAAGAGAGATCAGTAATACCTAAAAATGTTCATCATTTTACATATGATTACAATAAATGAAAAAAATAAATTGAAAACATAGGCTCATTACATTAAAGGCTCAGTAGTAGAAGATGTTCTTAAGTTAAGAGATGCTTCTGAATAAGAACCTTCAACAAAGAAGAGAATAAAGCAATACAATGCAGCAACAAACCCATATAAAATATAACATATTCACTCTAATCATTAAAAAACAGCTACACCAGAATTATCTTCGCATGCACTGTTGTCATCAGATCCATAGCAGTATCCAATTAAAAAAGATCTGCAGAAGGTCAGGGCGTCAAGCTGCTCTCTAATTAAAAACTGGCTTGGGTCAGAGGTCAGCATGGAGGGGTAAAGAAATAATGTGGTCAGAGACTCATTAATGGTTTTCATTATTTTAAAAAGTTACGTTAAACGAGACCAGCATTACTATTATTCAGGACAAGTTTTGCCAAAGCAAACAAAAAAAAAATAGCTATGTGGAAATTGAATAGCTCTAGGGACATTGAAATAAATTTCAAAAGTGATTTATAATTTGGTTATTTGGAATTGCTTGATATAAGAAAACCTATTTTTATTAAGCAGAGTTCTAGTTTTGAAAACTCTTATCACAAAATGCTAATGGAGTTTCTTTCTTGTTCCATTTTAGAATATAAACCACATCCATTCTTCATGGTACTTCATCACTGCTGCTGCTGAAAACATGCTGGTTCCTTCTGTGTGTTTTGTAAACTGGATAATGGCACTATATGGCTTTTGAAAGCCCTCTTGGAGCAGTATAGTACTCTTTTCCTATAAGGCTCTTACATGGTTTGAACGATCTTGGTGACATTAACATTAATCAGTAAAAACCTGACGTAACTCTTATCATGGAACAAACGGTATTTTTATTCCTAAGGGAAAGGAAAATGGCTATCTGGGTCAGAATTGAGCTCTTCTGGCTGAAAGCCTGAAAGTGATTGGTGAGCAGGCATTAAATTGGCAACCTCAGTCTCAAGCAGTTCCAAGATTAAAAGCTCAGAGAACAGAAATGCATAACCTGAACCAGCGCCAGAGGAGGCTGGAAGATAAACTGGCATAGCAACAGCAGCAAGCAGAGCTGCAATGTCTAAACATGAACAATTAAAAATATACAAAAAAATATTATACTTTTGCAAAGTTTACCACATAAAAAAATATTTTATATGAGTAACAATCACTTAAACCCCAATATACTTCATTAAAAAAAAATCCATTCAGTAAAACAAGAGCATTTGTAATTTCCTTCAAAATATCTACCTGTTTCACAAAGCCTCTGGCTTTTCCCCTCAGATTTTGTATGTTTCAGGTTTGTGTAGTGGCAAGGAGCTATCCCGACCAACATATCAGAAGAAGAAATGGAAATTATTTACCAAAGTCAGAAGTAGGAGGAGGGGGTGGTAGACTGTATAGGGAGAGGCATAACTAACAGAAACAACTCTACGTGCCATTGTTGAGTCATCACCTGTGTTTCTATTGTGCAAGCTAGGGGGTAGTTTTTAAAAACTTGCGTGTGCACGTACACATGGACACTTCATTCTATAACATGCGTGCGCCGGTGCACCCCCTTGCGCGCGCCGACGCCCGCGGCCTTCCGCAGTTCCCTCCCAGTCTGCTCCAATATAGGAACGGCCTGGAACTTCCCTACCCCCTATATTAACCTTCCTACCCCTTCCCCTAAATTTCCTGCCTCTTAGCCCTATCCTAAACCCCCCCCCCCCCCCCCAAAATCCTTGCTTACCATTTGCTCCTGCCTCAGGGCAGGAGCAAGCTGCACGTGCCGGCACCTTGCCGGCACGTGATACCCTGGCACAGCGGCAAATGGCTGCTGTGCCGGGCGCCTCTAGGCATGCCCCGCCCCCGGCCCCTTTCCCCAGGCCCTGGGTCTTACAAAAATCCTGGGGATTTACACGCGTGGCCAGGCCTTTAAAAATTGGTCCAGCTAACGTAAGCCCGGGATTTACGTGCGTAAGGTTTTAAAAATGTACCCCTATATGAACGGAAAGATATAGATAGTGTGGAGTTGGTCCACAGAAGAGCTACCATAATGATGCAGGGTCTACACCAGCACTATGAGATGAGAATTAGGGGCATATTTATGCCCCTAATTCTCAGTCCCTTCTTCCTTCAGTGCCTCACTCTGTGTCCCCCTTCAGCCTCAATCATTCCACCTCGATGCCCTCAGCTTCAATCCTCCTCCCTTCAGTGATCTCCTAGCTTCGCTTATCCCACCTTATTGCCATCAATCTCAGTCATCTTCCCCCAGATACTTGTGGCAGAATGTGACTAACAGCATCTACTTTACAGATGCTAAGGAGCAAACGTGCTCATTGTCCCTGTGGTGGTCCTGTTATCCACCAACTCTAGTCACTTTCTGTGCTGACTTTCAGACACTGGTGCTACCAAGCAGTAGGACCACACAAGGCAATGGTAAGGCTGTTGCAGTGACTATCAGCACATATGCTCCATCAGTGTCCCTATAATGTATACTGTGTGCTGCGCTCTGCTGTCATCAGCTTCAGGTTTTTTGTTGCAGCACTGGTAGACCACATTAGATTGTGTATCATGGGCTATTGTCTGGGTAGATTCAGGAGCATCATTAAGAAATATGTTTTTTATGGAAAGAGTGGTAGATGCCTGGAATGACTACCTGGAGAGAATGGTGGAAACCAAAATGGTAATGACTTCAGGAAGTTATGTAACAAGCACCTAAGATTCTTAGCTGCAATAAAATAAAGTGATAATAATGAATTAATTAGCATTTATGTTTGTCTGGTAGACTGGAATTACAGTAATAACAAGAAAAAGTCTAAGCAAAAATGTAGGAGCTTACATAGATGGACTTGTTCGGCAGGCTACAATAACAGAATTAGCTAGCAGCTAGTCAGTCTAGAAAACTGCACGTACAGTGCAAACTATAAATCCTAGGGGAAATGCATGTATTCCAGCAGCTAGATCTGACAGGCTATGCACTGGTGCAACAGGTTGGTGATGATGAGGCAATATCTGGAAAGGTCACAGGGACTTGGGAGGCCAAATGTTCAGATAACAAAGATGGTTGTTTGGATTATTGGGACTTTTTTGGTTGAACATGGGAGGAGAAGGGTGCCAGGTGTAAACTTAAAAGGGGGATCTCACATGCTGAACTACATGTCCTGCATAAGGAGTTTTATCCTACAAGCGGTTGCAAGGTATGGCCAGCACCTGAGAAATATTCTTGGTAATATAGATAGGAATAACTGAGCAGACTGTATGTATATGGAACTACCTTATTGATCTTTTCCTGCCATCATCTTCTACTCAATAAATGCAAATTGCAATAAGAAATGCAGCCTTTTGTCTTATTTTTTAGCTCTTCTTTCTTTTACAGTAATCCACAATCAGCCTGCAACCTAGCTGGGGTTCTTGCAGAAGTTAATGGAAATAACTGTGGGTTGCCAGGGCAACCCAGGAGGCAACACAAGACCATGTAGACTCCAGTATATTTAAATCTATTTTATTACTAAATAATGTGTGTATTTGTTTTTTTATTAGAACAGTCACACATCTCATTTTGAACTGTCCTCTCAAATTTAGTTTTCAGCTGTTGGGAGGTAATTTTCAAACTCTCCAATGCGTGGGTACTTTTCACTTGCAGACTTTGCACAATTTTCTAAGAGAAAGTATGTGCACGCTTTCACTTTGAAATGTAAAAATCTTTGGGCTGATATTTTACCCATGAAAGTAACATGAATAGAGTGGAAAATCCAATCTATACACATTACTTTCCTTCCCCAAACTGAACACCTCTCTCCTCCCTGGGAGTGCCTTGTCTAAATGCAGCTAAAAGTACAGGCGTTGTGGAGCACTACATGTACATTTAGCATATTAAGGGAAGGCAATTTTTAGACAGACAATTTACATGTATAAATCACTATTTACCCATATGTTGAAAATTGCCCTCTCCATGTGGTATTAAGATTTTTGCTTAACTTGGTATGTTAGTAGCCTTGATTTTTGATAACAAACAGCACAGTTGTACTTCAGTAACTGGACTCTGTAAAATATAAGCATGGCCAAATGTGGAGAACTTCTCAAACTTCACTCATTTCACCAGTGAAGGGAATCAAATAGCAGAAAGTAAAAGGCCCAGCTGATGTCAGTGTTAGCTCCAACTGCTGAACTGATTGTGCAAAAGACATGTTTTGATTGTTCTGCTTGTTGAAATATATCTTACTGGACATAAATTGATAATGAGCAAGAAGCAGTGCCAGCATTGCTGTGCATGGACTCTGTTCAGTTGCTATGAAATATTTGTTTCCCAAACACTCTAAGTATACTTCTGCAGTTAAATCAGCAGCTTTCATGGCATTCTGACTGATAATCACATCCTGGAGTGATTTGCAAGCTCTTCTGTTGAATATAACTCTAGCCAAGGAGGCGTTAGCAACAGCACTTCTTTTTGTCAATGACTTCATTTTAAGAATTAAAAGACATACATATACTAGCAAATTTGTTTGAATTTACGTTACTTGCTGTTCAGTCTTCCTATAGCTTGCTTATCCACTGAGTTTGGAAACCAGTTTCAAATCACATTTTTCTTGGGGGGGGGGGAGGGGGCGGAGAGGGGATCTGAGGGAGTGGAGCACAGCAATGTCTTCCTCCCCTTTGCACTTCAAGCTCCAGGAGCCTTCATTTGCAACTAGCCGGCCCTCACTTTTTAAACCTTCCCATGAGCCATTGCAGAGGCATTCCTTGACCTAAGACCACAGATTATGAGGATAACTTTAAAACTACATGTGGCAGTGTATATATATGCGTATATGACTGCTCATTGATCTACGATAGTATTTTATAACTTGCATATACCATATACACATATATTATAAAATATTTGTGTTTTTACCCGCAACATTTGCGCATATGTATGCTTACGCACGAATACATGCAATGCATTGAAAGCGCATACTTTTCCTACCTATTTAAAAAAAATACCCGCATGTATATTTTACATAACACCTGCTTTATGCTCGCAGGTCAGCAAATTTTAAAACATGCACACGCAATTGAAATAACTCCACCAGTTTACCCAGTCCTTCTCAAGTTCATAACGATCTTCCTGGCTCTTCAGCCTGAACCCCCCCCCCCCCAGTTTACCCAGACCATCCATACAGCTAATACTACAAAACAAACAAGTTGGGCCGCTTGGACAATTACCTGAGGTTGCCTGGGTAAGCCTCCTCATTCTCAAATTCTCTGCTAGCTCCGTTCCGGCTTGAGGAGTCTGGAATATAAATTTGTTGCGGTTGCGGTGCAATGTGACCGCCGGCGCGACGCTGAAGCCGTGCGCGCCAAAGGGGCGCGCGGCTTTGCCCGGCTTAGCCTGGTGAAGAACGGTGAAGACCCTGGAACGATTGATTTGTTTTTTGGTTTTTTTTTTTCCTGCTAAAGATTCACGGCCACGGAGACACTACTAACTTCTGAGGCAACTTTGTTTTTTTCTTAAAAGCAACTAATTTCATGGCTCTCATTGATTAATTTCAGTATTGAGATTTGGTCCTATTATGCCACACACAAAAAGGAAAGCTCGTTTTAAAGAGATTGCCTCTACTCCTACTTTAAGCATGAGTCAACCGCGAATTGAAGATTGCTTTGGAAGAGCCTCATCAGCTGCACCGGACCAGCCCGCTGGAGCTTTCAGTTTGGAGCAGGAACTGAGTTCCAGGCAAATTGAAACATCATTGAGACCCGGTGCCCCAGAGAGACCAGAGCCTCCAATGGGTAAGACTGAAAAAATTAACTTTGAACATTTACCTTTATCTCCAGTACCTGGAGCCCAGAGAGAAACAGATAGGATTTCTGTTTCCTCGGTGGACCCAGGAGAAGGGAATTCTCCCTACCAAGTAGGAGAGGCAACTATGGGAAAAAGAGATGGGAATGTCATGGTAGTAGTCCCTACAGAGATATTTTTTACTTCAAAAAAAGCTCTCTTTGGAAGATATAGGAATTATGATTCATAGTATGCAAAAATCTATTAATGATTTAACGTTTAAAGTTCAAGATGTACTAAATCAAAATAAGGAAATGTATCAGAAAGTAGAGAAATTAGAGACAACTGTGAAAGTAACTGAAGAGAAAATTACTGAATTTGAAAAAGTTCAATTAAAATCTGAAAAGACTTATTCAGATAAACTTGAACTATTAGAAAATCAGTTGAGAAATTTGAATCTTAATTTTCCTAAGATTCCCCTTATTTCCCCAAATGATTTGTTTAAAAGTTATTTGACAAATGTGTTAAAATTTTCTGAATCAGCTATTCCAGTATTTGCTAGGATATACCATTTACCTCAGAGGCAAGGGGAAGGGGAAAAGCAGCAAGTAGATCAACAAGATGAATCAGTATTGAATTTAACTGATATATTAGAGAAATCTATTGAAACCAATGTGTCTACTAGGGCTACATTAATTGTTCAATTCGTATTTCTGACTGAACGAGATGCGGTGTTAAGATTATTTTTCAGGAATTATAAATCAAATTTTTATGGACAACCTCTTAGAACTTTTCCTGATATTGCCCGCTCTATACAGCTTAGGCGGAGAAAATTTATTTCAATGAGAGCTGAAGCTGTGCAGAGAGGAGCGAAATTCATTCTTAGATTTCCTTGTCGTTGTCTAATCCTTTATCAAGGTACTAGATATTTGTTTAATTATCCTGAACAGTTAAGACAATACCTAGACTCTCACTCTTGAAATGTCCCATAGAATTAAAATTGGGTTTAAAATGGATTTATGATGAGGTGTAACAACAAGTTTTACTGAGGAAAATTATTCTTAACCTAAATCACTGCTTGGAAATATTGATATGTATTGTCTCTTTTTCTTTGTATTCATATGAGCATAGAGAATGGGTAATACCCTTCTCTCTATTGTATCTTGTAAATATCGAAACTTCTAAATAAAAAAAATAAATAAATAAAAATAAATAAATAAATAAATAAACAAACAAGTTGGATATCAATTCCTCAAGACAGAGGTGTAAAATTGAGAGTAAGTTATCAAATGTGTTGCGTCCGTCGGTCGCAGACAGCTGCGACCACTCTCCCTCACCTCTTTCTTGCCTTTCTCCACCTCCATGGGTAAGATGGCTGCCTCCGGTGCCAAGTGCCGAAACCCTCAGCAACTCCAACTCAGCATGGGTGTTCTTATCCGCCATGCGCCTTCTCGTGGCCTCCTAGGGCGCGCGCACGCACGCTGCCTACGTTTATCAACACGTCATGGCGGGAACCTCGGGGGCATCCCCACCGTATGACGTCAATACCTCCGGGTATTTTCAGCCTCCGTTCAGCTCACACCGAACGAGTTAGCAAGGACTTCGGTTTAGCTACTCTGTCCGGCTCTAAGCTGCACGCTTAGACTCCTCGCTACCCTCTGGGGTATCTCGCTCCTAAACGAAGCTCTGGGCACCCGCTCCTCGGGAGCCTCTCGCTTCCTCCTACCCTTCGGGGTCTTCTACTACTAACTAGACAACCGCTCCTCAGGGGGGTCTCTCTCTTTTCAGGATCTCCTGTGCCTCTAGGTACTCGCTCTTCGAGGGCCTATCCTGTGCAGAGCTTCCTGCATCACGGACCTCCGATCCCACCTATACCAACTATCAGGAGGATTCCTGCACTACTCTTCAGTGAGTACCTCTATGATCCAGCTCTCCATTTCCACCCATCAGGTTCGGCTTATCCTGCTCTGCAGAACACTACCAACCTTGTACATCTGGGTGAGTCTACTCCATCTGAGGCTGTCTGAATGTATTGACACCTTGCTGGACATCAGTGCCATCTCTTCCTGCGCTTCTACCATCTATCTAAAGCAGTACTAAAGGCATTCCATCATCAGTGTCTGCTCTCTGAGTCTAGCTATCGCTGTGGCTCCCCGTGGGAGGAGTCATCTCCACTGTGACTAAGGGTCCACACTATGCCACAGAACCAACAAAATGTAGATGCATGTCTTTTAAAAATCAGCTTATGTTTATAACTGTTGGCGCCACCTCAGAATGCCTCTAGACCGCCCCTTATTTACACATGTATGTGTAGGTGTGAACCATAACGTACACGTTTACTTTCAACTTTAAAAAAATAGCAATTACATGAGTCCAGGCTACTGAAGAGCATATATGCTAATATTTATGCACGTAACTCACTGAAAATTATCTTCACAGCATACTCAATGACTGACCCATGGAGCAGACACCAGGCTCACGATTTGCACGCAGGTCTCCCAAACTCCAGTGCTATATACTGAGTGACTGGATTTTCAAAAGCATTTACACACTGAAAACTGTTTTACATGTGTAAATACACTTTACCTGTGTAAGTGGGTTTTTGAACATTGCTAAAAATATGCTATTGAATTGTCAATAGATTTTTCCTGTGCTAAGTGCACTTAACGCGAGTAAATGACTTTTGAAAATTGCTACTATAGTATGTTACATTTACATGGGTAACTCCTTTGAAAATTCACCTGTGAGCCATTAGACTGGCCCCTCAAATTAGTTTTAATCTGAAAAATAAACTGCTTTTTGTTATCAAAGAAAGCATTTAAATCTTGATAGATTCCAGTTACAAAAGTTTTATAAGCAAGCCACGCCTCTCCTGTTATGTAGGCAACAGAAACATAGAAAATGAGAATAATGCAGCAGATAAAGATCGTATGAGCCATCCAGTCTGCACATCCACACTTCACATTTAGCTTTACAATCCTTTCCTCTTCCTTTGAGATCTCTATGCTTGTCCCAACTCTCACACTGTCTCTTGTCTTCATTATCTTCACTGGGAAACCAGTGCATGTGTCCACCTCCATAAATAAATATTTTCTTAGTTTACTCTGATTTTACCCCCTTTCATCCTTATCAATTGACCCCCACATTCTAGAGACTCTTTTCTGTTGAAAGACACCTGACTCCTGTTCATTTAATCCTTGAAGGTATTTAAATGTCTCATCATTTTTCCCCTTTCCCTCCTTTACTCCAGAGAATGCATCTGTGTTACGGGGAAGCACTGGAAGAGTGGTCACCCTTAGAGAGAGTGTGCCCTTGGCACGATCCCGCGCCAAGGGTAGATGTAGCGTGGGTGGCGAGAGACAGCCCAACCCCCTGCCGGACCTGCATGCCTCTGGAACCATCTGAGGATGTTGGTGATGAACAGTCCTCCGACCGTTCCCGGCCCTTTCGGACCTGCAGCTGGGATGGCAAGAGGCAGCAGGCCGGACCCAAGATGTGGGCAGACGAAGGTCCAGAAACAGCAGGCGAAGACTCCGGAACATAGAAGGTTCAGACCAGTAGCACGGTCCCTCAGGGTGCCCTACACAGCCAGTACCACTGGTCTGGTCACGGACCACCCTGTCCTACATCCGCGGGAGCGGAACCAGCGCAGGACAACACAAACAAAGGTTCAGGGCTGAAGACAAGGACGCAGGAACTGTAGACTGTAGACGTAGACTCAGAAGCGTGGGAGGTTCAGACATTGGCACTGTCCCTCAGGGCGCTCTACAA
Source organism: Rhinatrema bivittatum (assembly GCF_901001135.1). Lineage (NCBI taxonomy): Eukaryota > Metazoa > Chordata > Amphibia > Gymnophiona > Rhinatrematidae > Rhinatrema > Rhinatrema bivittatum. Next base: position 243,055,167 of record NC_042618.1, read on the forward strand.
AACCAGTACCACTGGTCTGGTCACGGACCACCCTGTCCCACATCCGCGGGAGAGGAACCAGCGCAGGAAAGAATTGACACTGCACAAAGCAGTCCAGGGGTAAGGTACTGCACATCAGCAGTCTGAAGCAGGAGGCTGCACACCGGCAGTCTGAAGCAAGATAAAAATATCAGGATCAGGAACAAACATCAAGGAACATCAGGAAACATCAGGACGTGCAAGACACAGGACACCAAGCTGAAACAAACAACAAAGGCCTGACGAAGCACTGGAAGAGGAGACATCCAGAATCGTGTAACTCCAATGCAAAGCAAAGCATGAGTGCTGGAGCAAAGCTTTTATAGCCCAGGAGCAGGCAACTCTCTGGGAGGAGTCCAGATGGGCCGTCCCTCGCTGGCTCTATAAGAGTGGAGAGGAGCCGCGGGCCCGTCCCTTAGGAGAAGGGCATGGCCCACACCAGAGTATCCAGGTCGCAGTGGAGCAGGCCTCGAGTAGGCCCCGAACAACTCTGAAGGCCTCCCAGGCCATGGAGCAGGATCCGGACAATTGCTCAGGCGAGGCCCTGGCTTCGGAGCAGCCTCCAGAAAAATGTGAGATGCCTCCTGTAAGTTTGTCCCCATATGCTTTATAATGAAGACCACTGACCATTTTAGTAGTTGTCCTCTGGACTAACACAGTTACGGTCTCCAAAATTGTACACTATGCTCAAAATGAGGTCTCTTCAGAGACTTATACAGAAACAATATCACCTCCTTTTTCCTGCTGGGCATTCCCCTCCCTGTGTAGCCAAGCATTCTTCTGGCTTTTGCTATCAACTTATCTACCTCTTTGGCCTCCTTAAGATAATTAGATAAGATCATTTTTTATGCACAGAGAAACTTCATCCCCTATACTGAAACGCTTCCTTGGGTTTTTACAATTCAAATGCATGGCCTTGCATGTTTTTTACCATTTAATCTTTGTTGTGTTTGAGGCATCGTGTGGACCCTTAGTCGCAGTGGAGATGACTCCTCCCATGGGGAGGGGCCCCGTGGGGAACCACAGCTGTAGGCTAAACTCAGAGAGCAGACACTTGTAGGTGGAAAGCCTTATTGTACTGCTGTAGATAGATGGTATGAGGCAGGAAGGAAAGGCACTGAAGTCCGGTAAGGTGCCAATACGTTCAGACAGTCTCAGATGTAGAATTCTCACCCAGATGTTCAAGGTAGATAGGAGCCCACAGTGCGGGAAAAGCCGAGCCTGATGGGTGGAGTTGGAGAACTGGATCATAGAGGTACTCACAGGAACATAGTGCGGGCGTCTTCCTGGCAATGGAGATGGTGGCACCAAAGGTCCATGGTGCAGGATACAGTGGACTCGAGGAGCGAGTACCTCTTAGCACAGAAGATCATGAAATAAATAGAGACCTCCGAGGAGCGGTTGTCTAGTTAATAGAAACCCCGAAGGGTTGGCGGAAGCGAGAGCCCCCCGAGGAACGGGTGCCTAGAGCTTCGTCAGGAGCGAGATTCCCCAGAGGGTAGCGAGGCGTCTAAGCGAGCAGCATAGAGCGGTCAGAGTAGCTAAACCAAAGTCCTTGTTAATTCAACGTAGGTAGCATAGTGGAGGCTTAAATACCCGGAGGTACTGACGTCATGAGGTGGGGATGCCCCCGAGGTTCATACCATGACGTGAACTTAAGCATAGGCAATGTGCGCGCGCGCGCGCCCTAGGAGACCACAGGATGGAGCATGGCAGACTGGGACGCCCATGCTGAGTTGGAGACGCCAAGGGTTTTGGTACTCGGCACCGGAGGCAGTCATCTTGCCCAAGGAGGAGGAAAAGGGTAGAAAAGAGGTAAGGCAGAGCACTCGCAGCCGTCTGCGACTGATGAACGCAACAATCTTAGCTCCAAATTCTAGACCATTCCTCAAGTTTCACTGGATCCCTCTGCAATATTGTTTACAAAAATGTTGAACACAACTGGACCAAGGACTGATCCCTGTGGCACACCACTGGTAACCTATCTGAAGTGGTAGGGAGTTATTTTTAGATTGCATGAAGAACTTTGTTACACAAAAGGTGGAAATAATAATAGTGGGACAAGGCAATCACCAATCAATAAATAAAATACTGATCAATGTTAATTGCACAAGGGCTTAACATGAGATTCTTTTTAAATTATGCTGGTTTCACATACTCTTTCTCTTAAGTCTGTTAGTAATTGACCAGTTGAAAAAGGAACAGGAAACATCTGCTAACTACTGAGAAGGGCCAGTGTCTGAACAGTTGGTGACTCATGCAGGAGCAGGATGTCTTTTGTTGGCAGAAACCACAATTAAGGAATAAATCTGCTGAAGTTGAAAGTACAAAATAAGACCAAATGAATTTACAAAATAAGACTAACTGAATTTGCAACATCTAGACTAGAGCCAGAAAAGGATAGTATAAAATTAATTGTAATGAACTGTAGCTTCTAGATCATATGAGAGGAGGAGCAATATTAGCTGTCCCGTCTACAGTCTCCAGGCCTGCATCTCCCAGATTCTTCACAGATACATTGTCTTGCAAAATGAAAGAATTGTGAAGGAGGTATCATCTTTATAAAGCTTTATTAACTCTTTATAAATCTTTATCTTTTAATATTATTACACTATCTGCTTTTACTGATTTAAACAATATTGCTATGATGCTGTTTGCTTTTATTGATATTTATTGTGATACTTTTTACCTTTGCTAACTTTTATTAAATTTTACAATATTTAGTAAACCAAATATTTTCTTTCATCAGTTTGTGTTGTGTGTACTATGATATAATATACCCCCACTCAGACCACTTTTTACATAACCCCACCTTTTTTCTGAGTGATAGCTATTCACCACTATCCTTTGTCATTTCCCACTCTACAAGTTTATAAGCCAGTCAATAACGTTGGAGCCTATTCCTAGTGTGCTCAATTTGTCTGCAAGTCACATATATGGCCCTAAATCGTACTCTTGTTCTATGTACAAAGTGGGGCGGATTTTCAGAGCCCTGCTCGTGTAAATCCGCCCAAAACCGGGCGGATTTACGCGAGCAGGGCCCTGCGCGCCGGGAAGCCTATTTTACATAGGCCTCCCGGCGCACGCAGAGCCCCGGGACTCGCGTAAGTCCCGGGGTTCTCGGAGGGGGGCATGTCGGGGGCATGTCGGGGGGCGGGCCCGGTCGTCGCGGCGTTTCGGGGGCGTGTCGGCAGCGTTTTGGGGGCGGCTACGGGGGCGTGGCTACGGCCCGGGGGCGTGGCCGCGCCCTCTGTACCCGCCCCCAGGTTGCGGCCCGGCGCGCAGGAGGCCCGCTGGCGCGCGGGGATTTACGCCTCCCTCTGGGAGGCGTAAATCCCCCGACAAAGGTAAGGGGGGGGTTTAGACAGGGCCGGGCGGGTGGGTTAGGTAGGGGAAGGGAGGGGAAGGTGAGGGGAGGGCAAAGGAAAGTTCCCTCCGAGGCCGCTCCGATTTCGGAGCGGCCTTGGAGGGAACGGGGTAGGCTGCGCGGCTCGGCGCGCGCCGGCTATACAAAATTCATAGCCTTGCGCGCGCCGATCCAGGATTTTAGTGGATACGCGCGGCTCCGCGCGTATCTACTAAAATCCAGCGTACTTTTGTTTGCGCCTGGAGCGCAAACAAAAGTAGGCTATTCGCGCGCCTTTTAAAATCCGCCCCAGTATCTTCACCCTCGAACTGTATTTCTTCCTTGGGTTATTATAACTGTCAAAGTCCTTGCTGAAATCTAAGTATGCTACACAGTGGCATACCAAAGGGCGGACAGGGGGGCCAATGTCTCCAGGTACAGGGCCATAGGGGGGCGCTGATGGCCAACATGGAAGCCCATACGGTCGCCGGTAGACTTCATCCTACCAGCGGCTGAGCCGGACGCACACAGCAAGAAGATTGGTAGAGCCATGGTGGAGCTCATCTCACTTCGGCCTAAAGAAAAAAGTCATATCCAAACCTGCAGGTGTCCTCCTTCTTCCTTCCTGTGTGGCTCTCCTCCTCCTTCTGCACAGGCAGGAAAAAGGAGGAGCATTGGCTGCATATAGAAGAGAAGCAGCATTTATGGGCCACCACGGATCCCATGTCATGGTGGCCCAAGAAGAGGAGGAGGCCCAGTATTATGGCCACCGCAGATCCCATGTCGTGGTGGCACGAGAAGAGGAGACCTGGCAGCAGGACCGCCTGGGATCCCACATCGCAGTGGCCTGAGAAGATCAGGGCTGCCGCAGATCCCATCCTGCAGTGACCCACAAAGAGGAGGCCCAGAAGCGAGAGAGAGGCTGAGGACCTGTAGATTAGGTATGTATATATATGAGAGTGAGTTGAGAGATTGTGTACATGCATGAGAGTGAGTTGAGAGTTAGAATATGTGTGTGTGTGTGTATGACAGTGAGTTGAGAGACTGTGTGTGTGTGAGACTGTGTGTCGGAGTGAGAGCCTGAATGTTTGGAGAGACAGCATGTAACAGTGAGAGCCTGTGCTTGAGCAAGACAGCATGTGGGAGTGAGAGAGCCTGTGAGTGAGTGAGATAGCATGTGCAAGAGCGAGATAGTGTGCATGTATGTATGTATGAGAGAGAGCATGTCAGAGTGAGAGCTGTGTATGCGTGAGACAGCATGTGAGTGTGAGAGCCTGTGTGTGTATGTATGTATGTGTGAGAGAGACAGCATGTGAGAATGAGAGCCCGAGTGTGTGTTTGAGAGAGAAAAAGCAGGTGAGAATGAGAACCTGACTGTGTTTTTGAGGGAAGAAGACAGATGGAGAGAAAAGAAATAGAAAAAATGACCCTATAAAAGGAACTGGCAAAAAACAAGAAAGGGATGAAGGAAAATAAAGCCTGTGACCAACCAATAAGAAAACTAAGATCAGACAGCAAAGGTTAAAAAATAATAATAATTTTTAATGATTGGCATATGCTATCTTTGGGAATGTGCAAGAGTAGCACTTTTTCTATGCCGACTTCGCAATGTACGAGATCAGCATGGAGGAGCTGGCAGCCCCCAAATGTTCAATATCATGGGGCCTGCACAGAGGAGGCAGCAGAACGGGCTTCAGTGCCAGTAGTCACACGGCAGCAGTGATAGCGGTAGCAGAGTAATGAGAAAGGCTACAAGGTTGCTGGCAAAAGAAAGAGAGGGGGGGTCTGCCTTCAGTGTGTGCATGTGTATGAATGGGAGTCTGCCTGGGGGTGTATGTGTGTGAATGCATGGGTGCCTGCCTGAGGGTGTGTCTGTGTATGAGAATGAATGGGTGTCTTCCTGGGGTCTGTGTGAGAATAGGTGCCTACCTGTGTGGGTGTGTGTATGTGTATGTGAATGTGTATGAGAATGAATTGGTGCCTGCCTGAGGGTCTGCATGTGTGTGAGAATGAATGTGTGCATGCCTGGGGGTGGGGAGAGAGCAGTGTGAGAATGAATGGAAGCCTGCCTGGCGATCAGTGTGCGTGTGAGTGTGTGTGAGAACGACTGGGAGCTTGCCTGGATGTGTGTGTTTATGTGTATGTGAGGGAGCCAGTGAGAGTGAGAGCATGTGTGTATGAGAGAATCCAGGGGAGTAAGAGCTTGTGGGAGGAGGATAGGGTCTTACAGCCTGAGAGTTTGTCTATGTCTGTGAGAGAGAGAGAGAGGTTATGGTGGGTATAAGAGCATGTATGTGTGTGTATGTGACAGAATAGATATGTAAGTATGTGTGAGAAAGGATAAAGTTTGTGAACTCCCCTAACCTCCTAATCCTAGACAATCTCAGGGTGTCAAGAGTTCCCAGGTATGGACAACAGGGGCTTTTTAAAATCCTTATTAGCTTTAATTATTGGGTGTTATTTGATATACATGCTGTTTTGAAATATTTTATTGGTGCTTTAGGAAATTTTTTAAAAATGTATATGATTTTAATTAATAGAAATTATTCTATTTATCAGTATTTTTAAAATATTATCTTATTAGTATGGTTTTACTATTATAATTGTTGTTTTATGTTTCTTGATTTAATTTGTTTTATGAAGAATGGTGGTTCTGTTTTTCCATTGTTACACACAGAATCTGGTTTCTTAGGGTTTCCATTTCAGTTTTTGTCTAATTTGTGATCCTTTATTCTGTATTTGGTGAGGGTCTGTCTCTGCTTTGTGCATGTAACCATGATGAGAGATTCTGCTAGCGTGTAGTGTCTGCATAGGGATCTATAGCAATTGGGTTTGCTTTGTTTCCTCAGTAGGTGGTGTATTGGTATTCTGGGACCCAGTGTAATATTTACCTATGCTTTTTCACAGGTAGGGTTATTGTTGTTTGAGTCCTTGATGTTACTACTGTTATGTTACAATAAGTTTGCTGTATAGATTTTGAGTGTCTTTTTTGCAGGGTTTTGTGTTCGTTCACAATGTGTCTGGCAGTGAAAGGTATTTGTGCTGCTATTACTGTGAGGTGACACCAGCATTTAAAAATATTTTTTGTATGATGAGCTGTAAGGGAAACATCCAAGCTCTATTGTTGGGTGAAATACTATGGATGCACAGTGTGTTATAGAACTGGAGGTGAAGATTTATATTGACATTGTTTTCCTTCCTGTATACATTCCAGACTTCACTCTCATAGCCATATAGAATTAGTTGAATGAAGCTATCAAATATTTTTAATAGTAGTTTTACTAGAGTGAAACTAGCCAGTTTTTTTAAATTACGCAGAAGACCCTTTGTACTCTCTTATTAAGCCTTTTTTTTTGTAGCTAAGTAAAGAGGGGCCATGTTATGGAGGTAGGTATGATGAGGAAATGTCATTTTGGCTCCCCCCCCCCCCCCCCCAAATTCTTCTGTCTAGAGACGCCACAGATTTTCTGTGGCCATAAGCATTAGTACAAGAAGGATGTTGGGGAGGGGCGCTGGAGAGGCACACAAACACATTGGCCCCCAGGCACTGGAGACCCTTGGAGTGCCACTGATGTTACATCTAGTGCTCTCTCCTGCCGGATTTATTTAATTATTTATATTTGATATTCCAAAGTTGATCTAAAGGCAGATTACAACAAAAGTAAATGAACAGAGGCTTTTAACAGCTTATAATCAGAATCAGGAAATGCAATTAGCATAGCATTGGGGTTCAGCATAGGGAACCCAAGTGTATAACTTGATGTCCCTGTTGGGAATAGCAATGCTCCTGGTCAGGAGATCAGGCAGTTAGGTAGGGGAATTGAGGGTATCTGAGTGGAAGGCTTGGCTTAAAAGCCTTGCCTTTGCTTTTTTTTTTCTGAACTTAAGGTAGCTTGCTCCTGGCACAGGGTTAGTGGTACTTTGTTTCAAATTGTTGGTGCATAACAGCTGAAAGTTTGAAGTCTTGTGCAAAAAGCTCTGGCAGAGGTCAAAAGGAAAGAGGAAAGAAGAGTCATTTGGGAGGACCAGAGAGGACCAGAGTTCCTTTGAGAGCATATATGGGGGATCCAAGATGGTGTCTAGCACCTAATTGGCGTCCCTCTCACTCCTCAGCTATTTCCTTACTATGGATCATAAAAAGGAAAATTCAGTATGGTCCATGCCTTGCAGCACCTACTACACCTTCTCTTTGTGGATTGATGGATGCTCATGTTACTCAAGAATTATGATTGCTGCCGTTGCTCATGTTGGGAAGTACTGGAGGGGAAGAATTGCCTCCATTTTCCCCAGAGTCAAATGCTACACTCTGGTGGCTCCAATGCCTGTAGTTTCTGCTCTTAGCAAGGCTCCCTCCTTGTGGCTCAGCGAGTCGCTCACCAATAATCTGAGTGTAACTCTCCTCGAAGCAGGGCAGGGAATGCAGTTAGAGATACCAATGCCGATACAATCACCATTATGACTGGAATGAACATCTCAGCGGTTGCTGGTGCTACTCCCATGCTGCAGGAAGAGTTGCTTCTTACAATTTGTCTGGAATGGCTGGCTCATCCTCAGTTTACTTTGATTCAACAGGAACTTTTAGGATGGTGAGACCTGCAGAGTAGGGATGTGCATTCGTTTGCATCGTATTGCGAATCCGCAACGTATATGGCCGGATTCATTGCGTCGCGAAACGTATCGCGATTTCCCACGAATACAACGAATCACGGCTGAATAATTCGGCCGTAGAAATGGCAATTTTAAACAACCCCTCCACCATCCTGACCCCCCCCAAGACTTGCCTAAATTCCCCGGTGGTCCAGCGGGGATCCCGGAATGTCTCCTGCCCTCCCTCCGTCGGCTGCCGGCGCCATCTTGTGCTTCTACCATGTGACAGGGGCCGACCAACGGCAGCGGTAGCCCCTGTGACATAGTAAGGGCAAAGGCTATCGGCGCCATTTTGATTACTGGCAGCCGACGGCCCGAGTGCAGGAGATCGCTCCCGGACCCCCGCTGGACCACTAGGGACTATTGGCAAGTCTTGGGGGACCCTCCTGACCCCCACAAGACTTGCCAAAAGTCCAGCAGGGGTCCGGGAGCGATCTCCTGTACTCAGGCCATCGGCTGCCAGTATTCAAAATGGCGCCGATAGCCTTTGCCCTCAGTATGTCACAGGGGCCGACCCTAGTGCCTCTTTCCTAGTGCGGCCCCCTAATTTACATATTGCATGGCACCTCCCTTGCGGGCGCCATGCTTGCATTAAGAAAGTGGGCGCTGAAAAGTCAGCGCCCGCTTTCCATGAACATTATTGCATTGGCCCCAAAGTGGGTGTCTGAAAGAGTATGTGTGAGTGTATCTGACTCTAGATGGAATTTTGGTTGTCTCATTATTTGGCAACTGATTTAAGAGCTGATTTAAGAGTTGGTTAGCAAAATACTTTAATACTAGACCAGGAGTCCAGGATACATGCACTGTATATATAATATGAGAGATGTAACCAAACTGAATGGAGGAAGAGCAGCAACTGATTGCTTGGAAGGAAGGGGGTCTGTAGCTGTGTTTGCTCACTCCTGGTCTGGGGTATGCTCTACTACTTAATTCATTATTTAGAATAATGTAAAATTTATGTTGGAGATTTTTTGGCTGAGTTCTGCCAGGTGTCAGATCACGATATACCTCTAAAGGGTGAGTTTGGCATGCTTTTGGCAACTGTTAAAACGCATGCTGCAGGGAACACAAGGGAGTCAGATCCTCTATGGGTTGGTTTTAAAAAAAAATCCCCTGGGCTGATATTTTTCTGCAATCTGTCCCTGAAGTGTTATTAATTTGCACCATGGTCTGTCCCTGATAGCTGCAATCATTCTCTGAGGTTAAAAACTGCACAGGAATGAATTATCTGACCTCCTAGAAATGATCCCTTTAGAACAGGACAGAGGCACACTGACAGATCAGGGTGAAGTGGGAATTGCACTCTCACAGCCTATATGCTACCTGGCTGATGGATAAATGGAGAACTGTGACTTGCAGTGCTATAAATCTGATATCTTTCAAAGGCACCAAATCCACTACATAAATAAATCCCTTCATAGAATTTTCCAGATGATTTGCTTTACAGATTGTTTGCAGAATTATTTCTTCCAAGTCATTGTATCTACTCTGAAGGCTGATCTATTTATCATGGGTTTTTAAATCTTGTTGATGGCGCATAGTATTGAAGCTCTTAGCTGTTGATGGTGTATGAAAGAAGCACCACAACTTGGTTCAACTTAGCTATGTAGGTTCTGCAGTCCTCATGACTAGGAAACCCTTAAAATAAGAACAGGCATGACATTAAAAGCAGAGAAAATGTATTTGTGTGATTCCAGTAGCTCTGCTTTACACGGTAACTAAATAGATGATTTAATGCCCAGGCTTCCCTTATGAATACTGCCCAAGTCAGCATTCGATTTAGTATATTAGACTCACAAAATTTGCCAGAAAAGAACTGCTGAAAATAACTAAAGTATAGTTTCAACAGAGAACAATTTATGAACTTTGAAATCATAATCTTTTACAAACATCTAAACAGAAACTTCTGAAATTATTTACAATAAAAACAAAAAAATGTGATTCCCTCCTCTAAATAATTTGCCTTAGTTATTTACCTCAGATTTTCAGCAGCATATTATAAATGACCAACTGATAATGCATTATTTGTTAGAGTGCCATTCTCAGTTTTCACATTTCTAGGGGTTAATGGGTTTTCATGGCCACTTTTAACAGATTTAGACCGTTTGCACAAAACATTTTCCATTAAATTTTGCAGCAAAAGGCCTCTCGAAAAGGTCACCAGAAAACACATTTCTATGAAATGGTTCACAAATCAAAAAAGACACCCTTTGCACAGTCTTATTTCTGAGACAGCGAAAATGGGACAACTTGGAGTGGGGTGAAGAAATGAAAAAGACAGCAGTACACACAGTATTAAAATGCATTTTTGAAGTGCAGTTACAGATGGTGATGAGGTTTTCTGCCTTGACAATAATCTTGTATATACAATATGGGATAGATTTTTGAAATGCCTATAAACACTATGTACTTTAGATGTACACCTCCAGTGTTATCACCTAAACGCTGGAAGCGTACCCCACGATGGCTTAGCACAGCAATCCCAGTAGATCAAGAGTGGCGATTTGTAAAGTAAACAGGTGGGTGGGAAGGTGCCTGGCTGGGGGGGGGGGGGGGGGGGGGAGGGGTTAGTGAATGTTTTGGAGGAAAAAGGAATAAAGTTAATATTTTTTAGTGGGCATGGGGGCTGGTGGTGCTCAACATCTTGCACTTTAGTGTGCTTTTTAAAGATCAGGGCCCTTTTTTTGGGTGAGTGGGAGAGAAGGGGAGTTGAGAAAGGTGGTGAGGGGTGAGCATCGGGCCGGGAGGCCTGTGAGTAGGTGCCTTTATTTTTTTTTTTTAAAGGTATGCTACTTACCCAGAAATCTCTGAAGAGCTAATCTGGCCACACGGGTTAAAGGTCTCTGTCTATATGTAGCCAGAAAACTTTAAACAAGTATATTCAGCAGGACATTTATCCTACTGAATATACTGGACAAGATATCCGGCTAATTTTAGCTGGATAACTTATCCACTAAACGACCTACTAAAATACTGGCCTCTATATTATTTACCAACATCAGCTTGGCATCTTCGATACCAAGGTTGACAACTATAGCACGCCAGTTCTCTCTGTTCTATTCAGTTTGCTATTCAGTTTGCTATTGTAGCATTTCCACTTGCACACACACATACATACATTTTCAACAGCACAGCAAACAGTAATAATGTCTTAATCCTTACCAACAGATAGCTAGAAAACTGTGTCACAAGTTAATCCCCCAAAGAAAGATGGTGGTAGCAAGTATTCTTTTAGTTTTAAGACTATGCTGTCATTACAGCTGCATTCTTTTGTCTCCTAAAATCAAGAGTAGTTGTGTCAGTAATCACAGTCTCTGGGGAGGATGTTGTCTGGCATTTAATGACTGCCTGGAAGAGGACAAGATGAGCAACCTGTCATTCTAGACATTAATAACAGGAAATAACCTGACTCGAAAAGCATTATAGCAATCACTGAAACTTTTTTTCAAAAGATTTTAAATACATAAAAATTAGCTTTCAAAAGAGAAGGGTCATTTTTTGCTTTCCAACATATGGAATTTTAGAAAGAATTATGTAAAAGGGGTCCATTTCTGTCTCCTCAAATGAGGGCAAAAGGAGTCACCAAATTTGGCATGCTGGAAGAACACGGAAATACCTCAGACAAGTTAGAAAACTAAAAACATCAGGTCAGTATTTTCAAAACCTGCCCAAAATATACCCCATTGTTTTAAACATGGGAAGCAATTAGAGGCTGCAGAATGTTTGTGACTACACTCTTCCAAAACTCCTTCTCCTTCTAGCAGCTTGGCCCAGAGCCAAAAAGGCAAACATAGATTGATAGGGGGAAAAAAACAGAAGCAATGGGTGAAGGAAGGTGCATCTTTCTCACAACACATAAACCACAATTAGCATCTCTCTCACAAAACAGACAAATATATATCATAGCTAGCGTTCCCTCACATATATACACCCACATCCCTTGACATACATCTCCTGCACATCCCCACCAAAACCACACTCATATCCACCCCCAACATCCCCAGTATACTCACCATCCAACATACAAACTAAATCAAATATTCCCCCACACTCAACTCATGTATATATCCACATCCACATGCCCCAAACAGATATCTCCCATATATATGTAAATCCCAATATATAAGTGCCCACACTCACCAACTCCTCCTCACAATCACTACCTTCTTCACATATAAATTCCCACATCTACATGCATTCTTCCCACCACCAGCATGCACACACTACATCGGAGTTTTATCCCTGTTCGTGTGTGTATCTGTGTTTACAGCCCACTCTTCCTTGCTTGCTTTCTAAAATTTAAATGTACAACAGAATGCTTTCCGGTAACTGAGAAAATTAGATTGCTGTTTCAGTCTTGCTCTAAATCAAACTACTTGGGGATGAGAGAGAGGAGAAGAGTGGCTTTTGAAATGGAGCCCTTGCCAACAGTTTGCAGCCGTTAACTGATTCCTATGAGCATCACAGACACCCATTTACACAGACACAAATACACATATGTATACAAAGGCACTTTCCAAGCTGTTCTCCTTCCCCCTTTACTCCATGGTTGCTATAAGTGGAACATGTTAATAGCATGTACATATTATGTAATGAAAGAACTCCATCACTCCTTTCTAAAAATCGGTGGTAGAAAGCATTCCCAAAGCCATGCTTATGCATACTCTCCTCACTTATTTTTAGATACATGTATCTAGCTACCTAGACTCAATTTATTACTAAGAAGTCATATTTTACTTTTGGAAGTAATTAAAATGCATCATCATATTCAGTTCTTTTAGAGAGAGCAACCCTATATAGCTGATATACCATAAGAATTTGAATATATTAGTGAAAAACAGTGACCCTATCAGCTATAGTTTTTCTTTCCATATGAGTACTGATATTAGAGCCTTGAATTCATCCAGGACATGCAATTGTTGCCACAACAAATACATTATAAGTTGTATTGCCTATATCTATGATTAGACAAGGTTTGGAAGTTATATTCAGGAATGTATTCATACCCTGCAAAGTATTTGCCTTGTTTGTTCTTTTCATAATTATACATTCTATGCAAAAGCAACAGCACTTTTCAATAAATAACACTAGGGATACATAAACTAGTTTGAGAAAAACTCAAAACATGCAGGTTTCAGCTTGGCTCAACTTCCACAAAATCTTCTGATTAACCCTAGTTTCTAAGGAGGAAATATACTAGACTTTTTCCCTTAGGTTCTCAAGACAAATCATACAAAATTCTGAAATGGAATTAAAAAAATCCCAAATTGACTTCTGAGTGCATCTATCAACTCCACATAATACAAAGAATAGACTTTTGTTTTTTTTAATTTTACATTCTCTACTCCACAATATTTGAGGAATACTGCAACAAAGTTTACATGAGATCCCTGTTTTTAAGTTGACAGAAACAAAAAGAAACTTTATTTGTGCAGGTCTGTGGCTTTGGAATACATTACCGTCCATTATTAAGTCTACGGATGATTCCCTTACTTTCTGGAAAATGTATAAAGCCTGTTTGTATTCAAAAGGATTTGACTGATTTGATTCAGTCTGTATTATGTTTGATTAACTCTATTGTGTTTAGTTATATTTATATATATTTGTATACTGCTTTGTAGCCTCTTTGGGAGAGGTGGTCAATAAGTCTGAAAATAAACAATTAAACCAAAGGCAAAGCAGCTTTCAAATTTGCTTGATAGCATCACAATGTGTTCTAACGTCCCTAAAATTTTACTGAACTGACCTGTTTGCTTATCAGAAATAAAAGAAGGGATTCTATGTGTCAGAGATGTCAGGAGTACATAAAAAGTGTGAGCCAAGGGCTACTTGATGCTCAAATATCCATGGCACAGATCTGACTGAAATTGGATGAACTATTCAAAATTAATGGTGAGGGGCAAAACCAAATACACAAACTTGGGGGATAGACACACAGACAGGAGACTATGTAATGGTAAATTCAACCTATTCTGAAGAGAGAATAGTGTTAAGTGGAGTGCCACAAGGATTGGTTTTGGGACTGGTTCTGTTCAATATCTTTGTGAGCAACATTGCGCCAGGGGTAGAAGGTAAAGTTTGTCTATTTGTGAATGATACTAAGATTTGCAGTAGAGTGGACATGCCTAAAGGAGCAGAGAGAATGAAAAGTGATTTAAGAAAGCTTGAAGAGTGGTCGAAGATTTGGCAGCTGGGATTCAATGCCAAAAAGCTCAGTGTCATGCATCTGGGTGCAGTAGTCAAAAAGAGCAATATGTGATGGAAGTGAAAGACTAATGTGCATGGACTGGGAAAGGGACCTTGGGGTAATAGTGTCTGGCAATCTGAAGGTGGCAAAGTAATGTGACTGTTACGAGCGCGAGGAGCGCGGTCGCCTCTAAAGCAGGTGGAGTGAGCCCTTGGGCCACGGCAAGACTCAGGGGGAAGCCCCAAGCCACATCGTGGGAGGTGAGCCAATGCAAGCATGGCGAGCCAGGCAGGTACTGAAGCAGGAGTAGGAACAGTCTGACCCTCAGCCGGACCTGCACGCCCATGGCAACCAACAACGCTATGTTGATTGATGAACGGTCCTCCGACTGTTCCAAGCCCTTTCGGACCTGCCGCTGGGTAACGGCATAGGGCGGCAGGCCGGACAGAGGCGAGGGCAGACAGAGTCCTTAGCACACTGAAGACATCAGACGGGGGCTGAAGCAAGATATCCAAGACGGGGCTGAAGCAAGACATCGAAGGCAAGGGTTGAAGCAAGACATCAAAGGCAAGGGCTGAAGCAAGACACGGGCACTGTCTCTCAGGGCGCCCTACACAGCCAGCACGGCTGGACTGGTCACGGACCACCCTGTCCTACAAACGCGGGAGCGGACAACAGCAGGGAAGAGGAAGTGGTGGGTTACTGCACTCCTGGCAGTCAAGGTAGGGCAGGTTGCTGCACTCCTGGCAGCCTAAAGCAGGTTTGCTGCTCTCCTGGCAGCCTAAAGCGGGAAGGAACATCAGGAACTGGATCAGGCACTGGATCAGGAACAGACATCAGGAACATCCGGAACAAACATCAAGGCAAAAGACAGGACCGGGAGCCATCAAGGCAAGCGAGACCACGGAGGACCTAGCTCGAGGAAGAGGTACAGACGACTGTAAAGCTCAATCCAATGGCAACAGGAAGTGGAATGAAAGTCCTTTTATACAGCTGATGTGGGCAACTCCCTGGGAGGAGTTCACCTGGACCGCCCCTCGCTGGCCCTATAACTGAGGTGGAGAGCTGCGGGCCGGCCCCTAGGGAGAAGGGCGTGGCCGGATCCAGGAAGTCCCAGCAAGCACAAGCAAGCCACAGGCAGGCCTCAGGAACAGCTAGGCCTCTCAGGCCCTGGAGCAAGTCCTGGACAGAGCACAGGCGAGGCCCTGGCTTCGGAGCGGCCTCCGGAAGAAAAGGTGAGATACTTCCTGTAGCACAGCAACAGGGGGGATCGTAACAGTGACAAGGCGTTAACTAATTCCAGAAGAATGCTGGGCTGCACAGAGAGAGAAATAACCAGCAGGAAAAAGGAGGTGATAATGCCCTTATTATACAGGTCCTTAATGAGGCCTCACCTGGAGTACTGTGTTCAGTTCTGAAGCCCATATCTCAAAAGGATAGAGACAGGACAGAGACAATCCAGAGAAGGGAGGCCAAAATACAGGGGGGTCTGTTTTGGAAGACTTATGAGGAGGGGCTGAATGATCTAAATATATATACTCTGGAAGAGAGGAGATGCAGGGGAGATATGATACAGACCTTCAGGTTTTAATGATGTATGCATTTCAAACCAGTGGCGTAGCCAGAATTGATTTTTTGGGTGGGCACAAGGTTAACATGGGTGGGCTGTAGGCATGCAGGTCTACTAGTTGTTTTTTTACTGATAAATAATGCCAAATTATGCAGCATAGCATTCACATCTACGCCTAAGTGTGAGGTTTACTTAATGATACAAACATAATTCACGGTGATTTGTGGTACTTTAGCCTTCTTATTATTACGATTTTATACACGGCTCCTACCTGTCCATAAATTTTGAGAGAGCGGTTGTGTTGCTTATATTTAAATTGCTAACATCTCAAAATATAGATATATATTTTTACCTTTGTTGTCTGATATTTGTATTTTTCTAATCAGTTGGTCCTGGTCTCTTTTTCCCATTTTTTCCCTTATAGCTCATTTCCTAATTCCTTTTCAGTGTCTTTCTTCTATTACTGTCTTCTTCCCTTCCCCACACACACACACACACACATACACGCTTTCTCTCACAGACTCCCTCTCACACACTCAAGCTGTCACTCTCATATGCTCCCCCCCCCCCCCCACAAGCTCACATTCAAGTTCTCACTTTCTCACCCCTCCCCAGGCTTATATTCTTATGCACACACACAGACGCACATCCAGGCACCCATTCTCACCCACACACATAAACCCAGACTCCCATTCTCACCCACAAACCCATGCTCCCAGCCTCACCCACACATATTCAAGCTCCCATTCTCATCCATACATATACACATTTAAGGTACTATTCTCACCCACACATACACACATTCAAGCACCCATTCTTATCCACATATTCAAGCTTCCATTCTCACCCACCCACACAAACCCAGGCTCTCATTCTCACCCATATATACACACACATTCAAGCTCCCATTCTCACCCACCCACAAACCCAGGCTCCCATTCTCAACCACACATACACACATTCAAGCTCCCATTCACCCACATATTCAAGCTTCCATTCTCACCCACACATACACACATTCAAGCTCCCATTCTCTCCCACACACAAACCCAGGCTCCCATTCTCAACCACACATACACACATTCGAGCTCCCATTCACCCACATATTCAAGCTTCCATTCTCACCCACATACACACTCCAGTTTTCACCCACACACACTCCCATTCTCATCCACATCCACACATACACATTCAAGCACGTGCACAGCTTCCGCTTTCTCCCCCAGAGCAGGAAGATCAGCTGCCTCTCCTGCTGCCACCTGCCTCCTGCTATCTTCGGGCGTCGGGCCGTACTGCCCGCCGAACTTCCTGTCGGGGGGGGGGGGAGCGGAAGCGCAGCGCACAACGTCCGCTTCCTCCCTCTCCCCCCCCCAAGCAGGAAGATCGGCGGGCAGTACGGCCTGACGCCCGAAGATAGCAGGAGGCCGGTGGCAGCAGGAGAGGCAGCTGATCTTCCTGCTCTGGGGGGAAAGCAGAAGCTGTGCGCAGCGCTTCCGCTCCCCCAAACAGGAAGTTTGGCGGGCCGTTTGACCTGAAGATAGCAGGAGAACGGGTGGCAGCAGGAGAGGCAGCTGATCTTCCTGCATTGGGGGGAGGAAGCGGAAGCTGCGCGCGGCACTTCCGCTCCCCCCCCCCCCCACGAACAGGAAGACCGGTTGGCCATACGGCCGCAGCAGCGCTTCCCCACGTGTGCCGTGATGGCGCGCGAGGCGTGGGTTCTCTTGTTCGCTGTCGCGGGGATGGGATCCCGCGACAGCCTTGCAGTTCCGGTGCTAGTTGGGTGGGCCTGGGTCTAAGTTGGGTGGGCACCTGCCCACCCAGGCCCACCCATGGCTACGCCACTGTTTCAAACCTTTTCTATTGGAAAGGAAACTGTACAACTAGAGGTCATGAAATGTAACTCCAAAGGGGACAATGCAGAACAAACACCAGAAAATATTTCTTCATGGAGAGGGTGATGGATACCTGGAATGCCTTTCCGGAAGAGGTGGTGAGGATGAAAACAGTAAATTAATTCAAAAGGGCATGGGATAAACACTGCGGATCTCTAAAGGCTACAGCTTAGAAATGAAGAAAAGGGTGCA
Organism: Rhinatrema bivittatum; assembly: GCF_901001135.1. Taxonomy (NCBI): domain Eukaryota; kingdom Metazoa; phylum Chordata; class Amphibia; order Gymnophiona; family Rhinatrematidae; genus Rhinatrema; species Rhinatrema bivittatum. Next base: position 243,073,019 of record NC_042618.1, read on the forward strand.
TGGGAATAACTTGTATGGAGAGGCAGATTCTCCCTTAACAGAAAGCATGGAGATTACTACAATTAATCAATTAGCCTTGATGCTTTTGACACAACTTCAACATTTTTCTCTGCTTCGACAGCAGGGGCAAAAGGCAAAAAGGGGAATTGGATTCAGATGGCTACCAATGCTGGGCCCCAACCTTTACGGTCCAGGGTATGAATATGCAGGCATTAGGGGAAAAGCGCAAGACTGCTTCTATGGCTAAGTCCAAAAGCAAAACACGTTCAAGCAGCAGCATTGTATGAATGATCAAGAAAACTGCTCACCCCTTAAAAATGTTGCTAGCAGTAATTTTGTTATGGGTTTGACAATTGCTTGGTATTCATTGTAAATATTACCACCTTTAGCATAACCTGCATGGAGCGGCTGTTACTACCCTTAACAGAAACATGGGGGTAACCCGCACAGAGCAACATTTAGTACCATAAGAAACTTGCTGGGACATTTGGTCTTTTTCTGCCATTGCTTCTATATTACTATGATGATCTTATAAGACTAGTTTCATCATGGGAAACTAGATTAAAAATTCATATCTACTTGCATTCATCCATTATTTCCTACTAACTTACTCTGCAAAGTTAGACTTGCAATCATAACAAGAGCTGTATGGCTGATTTAAATTACCATTGCTAACTCTAAGCTCCTTTTATTCAGGTCTAGGTTCTTTGACCTGCAAATCTCTGCCCTTACCAAAGAGATAGCTGCCTATTTTCTTGTGATTTGTGGCATTAAAGTCTATGACTGTATAATCCTCCCACAGAAAGTACAGATGCAGGGCATGGTTAAATCATAAAAGGAAGAAAAGAAACATTTGTGGGAGATTAATGGCCTGACTCATGGAGGTTTATTTTTTATGTGTATTTTCACGATAGTTTTTCATAGATGCCAAAATAGTGGCTGCTTTCAGTAAAAGCATCCTTTTGATCACTCTGTTTTAACTGTGTCCCGCTAACTTGGGTTCATAGTAGCATCGTAATGATGGCAGAAAAGGACCAGATGGTCCTTATGATAGAATCTGCTGCTCCGTGCAGGATACCCCCCGTGTTTCTCTCAAGGGTAATAAGTGTTCAAGATCTCTTTTGATGGGAACATTGTTTTAATGGATTTTTTCAAACAACAGCTTGATCTTTACATTAAGGAACCATTAAAATAAAAATATTTAAAAAATTTTTCATTTTTCCCGTAACTTATTAATCCTCTTCAAAATTTTAGGATACCAAATTATATAATATCTATTAATTTATATAACAGAGTACATAATATCTTCCATGATTTAAAGCTACATGTTACATTCTGAAAACTTAAGAAAAACCTATAAAAACGTAATCAAGTATTAACTTTACATATGGACTTGCAACTATGCCTTTCCACCTTCAGTCCCTACCTCCAACTTATAGAAACAAACAGTATTCTAAATAGCCAATTGATTTCACATAAATTTTCACAAAAATTCACCATTCACCATAATTCTCAGTTTCCATATTAATCTTGGATATTATACCAATGGAGGTATTTGTGAAATCCTTCCCCATATGTGGACAGTTTGGGGGTTTTTTTGTTTTTTTTTACTTAATTCTTAGGATAAAAAATAGTGGGCCAGATTTTCAAAAGGATTTATGCGCATAATTGGTCCTGCGCGCGCCGGGCCTATTTACAAAAGGCCCGGCGGCGCGCAAAAGTCCCGGGGCTTGCAAAAAGGGGCGAGGAGGGGGCGGGCGTGGACGGCCCGGGGGAGGGTGCGCGGTCAGCGGCCATTTGCCACTGTGTCAGAGATCGCGTGCCGGCAATCGGCTGGTGCGCACAACTTGCGTCTGCCCTGGGGCAGGCGCAAAAGGTAGGATAAAACTTTTGGGGGGGTTAGAGCAGGGCTAGGGGGCTGGAAGGTTGGGGGAAGGGGTGGGAAGGTCAGGCTAGGGGGAAGGGAAGTTCGGTCTCAGGCTGCTCCGATTTCAGAGCGACCTGGAAGGGAACAGAGGAAGGCAGCGCAGCTCTACGCATGCAAGGTGCACAATTATGCACCCCCTTGCGTACGCCGACCCCATATTTTATAATATGCGTGTGCCTGCGCGCAATCGGGCGAGCATGTGTGCGCGCCGGGTAGCGCGCACACATGCCACACACGCATGTTATAAAATCTACCCCATTGTGCATATGGCTACACAGTAGGGATGTGAATCATGTGCCCGATTGTTTTAACGATCAGGTTCGGCTGGGGTGGGGGGAAAATCTGATCGTTAGAGATGTGAATTGGGATCGGTTCAGATTCCAATTCACATCACTAATTTTTTTTAGTGAGGCCCGCGCCGATAAAAAAAAACCCCACCCAGACCCTTTAAAATGACCCCCTTAGCCTCCCCCACTCTCTCGATCCCCCCCCCCCCCAAACATTTTACACATAAGTAGTGGTCCAGGGGAGCCGCGGGAGTGATCTCCCATTCCCAGGCCATCAGCTGCGCTAAAAAAAATGGCGCCGATGGCCCTTTGCCCTTACCATGTGACAGGGCAAAGGTAGCACCGGCGCCATTTTGAATATAAATACGGCCTGAGTGCAGAAGATCGCTCCCAGAACCCCGCTGGACCCCCAGGGACTTTTGGCCAGCTTGGGCGGGGCCTCCTGACCCCCACAAGACTTGCCAAAAGTCCAGCGGGGGTCCGGGAGCGATCTCCTGCACGCAGGCTGTATTTATAATATATTCAAAATGGCGCCGGCGCTACCTTTGCCCTGTCACATGGTAAGGGCAAAGGGCCATCGGCGCCATTTTTTTTAGCGCAGCTGATGGCCTGGGAACGGGAGATCGCTCCCACGGCTCCCCTGGACCACCAGGTATGTGTAAAAAGTTTTTTTTGGGGGGTGGGGGGGGTCGGGAGAGTGGGAGAGGCTAAGGGGGTAATTTTAAAGGGTCGGGTGGGTTGTTTTTTTTTATCGGGTCATCGGCGCCATTTATATTAGAGGCAGCCAAAATGGCGCCGATGGCCCGAGAGCGGGAGAGCGCGCCGGGACCCCCCCCCCCCCCCCCCCACTGGACCACCAGGTAATTTAAAACATTTTGGGGGGGTTCAGGAGGGTGGGGGATTTGTTTTAAAGGGTCGGGGTGGGTTTAGGGGTTGTTTTGGTGTGCCGGTTTTCCCGCCCTCCCCCAATTTACGATTTTTCACGATAAATCGGTGGAATTTCTATTGCATCGCGACTCTTAACGATTTTTGATGATTTAAAAAATATCTGATGATTTTTTTAAATCGTCAAAAAACGATTCACATCCCTACTACACAGAGTGAGAAAAGCTCTTAAGGAATCCCAGCTATACTCAGGAACTTTCCTGTGGTAACACTAAATTCTTTCCTACTTTAAGGCAGAAGCACCTAACTAGATTCTTCAGAATGTCAAGTAATCTAATTTTGCTTCAATGCTTCCCTCTTTGGTCTTATTCCTACATAGTCTTTCATTTCATCCTGGTATATGTGATATTGTATATGTTCCATATCTTTATTGTAATCACATCTTCCTGCCTCAGTCCACTTGTAAGCTGTTCAGGCTACATACATACCTATTCAGCCAGTGTGATCTCTGATCATGGTCAGTACAAGAAGAGCCAGGCTTTGCTACAATTCATAATGTTGGCAGCTTTAATAAAACTTTTAACACTGGCATTTTCTGAGAAATTAAAATAAAAATAAATCAGAACTGGGAGGTCTTAAAGTCTTTTGTTTATTTTAATTGATAACAGAATCATTTAAAAAATTATTTTTCTAGCAATGCTGCTTTTTTTTTATTTAATATATTTTTTTTTTTTAATATTTATCCAGTTTTAACTTAACAACACAAGAATATTCTTGATTAAGAAAAGCATTTGGCACAGAAAAAAATACATTTCAATTTTACAATAGTACTACTAGGCAATTCTAACCAATATACTTTATAGTCCTCTATTATAAGGAGTCAGTTTAAACAAAGGTCAATAATACAATTATCCATCATCAATAAATAATACATACATCAACGTACTATTATACTTTAATAGGGCTCACTGTTTTTATGGTATCTAAAGAGTCTCAACTTCAGAACCCCCCACTTTTGTTTTATCACTCAAAAAAATTGATAATTGGAAAGGGACATAAAACACAAAGGAGTTACCCTTGAAACCTATACAACATTTACATGGGTATTTAAGGCAGAAGGTTGCCCCTACATGGAGAACCTTCGCCTTAAATGAAAGAAATCACCTCCTCCTTTTTTATGTTAATTTGGAAAAATCTGGGTATACTCATGGATAATGTCAAAAATTTCTCCATCCTAAGTTTAAAGAAAAGACGAAATACCCAGTCTCGATCTGTCTCAAAAACAAATGTGGTTAATAATGTGGCACTCTGCACCAAATCACTATCAGATGTTTCCAAAATCTTGGATATATCCAAATTAGTTTCTAACTTATCCATAACCTGTGCACCTACTTGATCTTCATGCTGTTCTCTCTTTTTATATATTGGAATGTAATAGATCTTAGCTAACGGTGGTATTGTATTTTCTGGTATTTTAAAAATTTCAAGTAAATATCTCTTAAACATTTCTTTAGGTGTTATGTGTGGTAACATCGGAAAATTAACAAATCGAAGATTTCGCTTTCTATTAGCATTTTCTAAATTCTCCAGTTTTGTCTGTAGTAGTTGATTTTCTCTTATCATAGCTTCTTGAAGCAATTTTGAACCATCTAAATCTTTCTTAATTTTCTCTAGATCTTTTGTTTCCTTATCTTTTCTTATCTCCATATTAAACATATTTTCCTGTAATTTCTTCATCTTTTCTACAATTGGATTAACTTGAGCTACAACAGAGTTTTGCAAACTCACTATAGCTTCCATAATTACATCCAGTGTAACAACTTTAGGTTTGATTATCTGTGGGACACATATTTTAGGCAAATAAGCAGAGTCATCCAACTTTATTGGTTCCTGGTGTGATCCTCCTTGTACCAATTTCAGTGAGGTGGTCTGTCCTTCAAGGACTTCTGTCCAGTTAACTATCTCAGACAATTCCAGGCATTTTGGGCCTGCTTGGGAAAGTCCTAAAATGCCTTGGCCTCTGGATATAGCCAGATTTACAGGTGGTTCCCTTTGGATCGGGGATAAAGATATAGAAAGGTCTGGTGGGGAGACCTCTAATACTACTTCAGGGGCCCCCTCCACCTGCACCACATCCGATCAGGGCGTACGTTGCACATGGGTGTCCATAGGGCCTTTCATAGAGGAACCAGGGGTAGAAGCAGGATCCACTCTTTCCTTAGCTCTCCTTTTCCTTACAGAATGGGGCATAACTAATCACATCCAGTCAGATCCATCCAGACACCCACGCTATGTATTAAACAATTCTTGACTCCTTTGCTGCTTTAAACATGATGGGGCAGATAATTCAATGACACTTAGCCGGATAAGTTGGGCCTTGTCCAGCTAAGTGGCATCATTTCCATATTCTGCCACATTGAGCAGCCACCACTTAACCAGATAATTATTTATCTGGCTAAATAGTTAGCCAGCTAAGTGAAGGGTGGGCCAGGGTGGAGCTACTTATCCGGTTAACCTACAGCCCAATTTTAAAATGGCCACATGCGTAAATAACGGGGTTTACGTGCATGGTTGGGCCTTGAGCGTGCAGTGCACATTTTACAATGGACCCAACCATGCACGTAAACCCCAGTATGTGCAGAACTGCCAGTCGAGGGAAAAGGGGTGGCCTGGGGGCATGGTATGGGCAGGTGGGGGGGAGGACAGGACAGTGCATGCCGGCAGCCGGATGACACATGCAGATTACTTCTGCTCCAGAGGAGCAGTAAGTAACAAAATTAAATAATTAGGGATAGGTAGGGTTAGGTTAGGGGTCGGGGAGGAAGGGTAGGTGTAGGGATAGGAAAGTTCCATCCCAGTCCGCTCCTTAATTGGAGCGGACTGGGAGGGAACAGGGAGAGGCCCGATTGCGCCGATGCTCATAGGCTATAAAATCCCCCCCCCCCTGCATGTGAGTCGCGGGTCACCTGCACATGCATGCATGCATGGATTTTAAAATCCAGCACGCATTTGCGCCCAGTCATCGTATTTTGTAACATGCATGCGCCGGTGCGCGCATGTTATAAAATCAGCACATCCACGTGCGCGCGCGCCAGGAACCACGCACACATGGACGCGCATGCGGACTTTTTAAAATCGACCCCTTAGCGGGATTGGTGCTGATATTCAGCTTATTCAGCAGGTCTAAAATTAGCTGGATAAACTTTTCCGGTTAACTATTAAATAGCCAGGTATATTCATTGGTATGGCTGCGCTGCTGCATATCGTGGCCATGTTAGTTGGATATGTTTATACGGTTAACTTGCTCAGCCAGAGAGTGGCTGAAATTGGCCTTCATGGATATTATGCTAATGAAAAGAGATAAACACAACTGCATATACTGAATTGGCTCTCTGATGAAAAAGGTCATTGCAGTGGAATGCAAACATCTGGAGGTTTATTTTGGAAGTCAACATCCTCAGACAATAGGAAGGCTGCCTAATGATGTCAGCTCCTGAAATATTCATCCTAAAACCCAATTAAGCACTAAGTGAAATTATTTTAAAATGATATTTAACCAGAAAACTAAGCACATATGACTAGTGAGTTATAGAAAAGCATCAGATCGACTAACTGAAAATTCATTTTAACTAAGTGGCTTCTATTCATTAGAGACCTGAGTTACATCAGCTCAGTTCAAAATAAAGCCATACAGCCCTTTAATTCTTCTTAATAATTATGTTCTGGAAGCAAACAACAGCAAATATAACCCAGCTCTAGGGGAACTCTTTATTCCCCCTAATGGATTTTGTTATTACAGTGATTGTTTCTGTGGAGTAGCAATAAATAAACTAGTTACACAATAGGCTAAAGCTGGAAAACTGGTAATTGTGAAGGTCTTGCTTCACTGAACCATAATAATGAATAAGCAGTGGTCAATAATAGCAAGAAGAAACTGCTGTAAAAAGCAATGTCATCACTGTTTTCACAAGATGTAGTGAGGCATCTCACATAAGAGTAGGTGGGAGGGCAGATGGTAATTAGGTGGGCCAAAATGAGCATGAATAAGTGCCTCAAAGGTATGAGACTTAAGGCTGGAAAAAGATATTTTTAACATGAAACACAATCTCTGTTTATTAAAGCAGCTGTGCTAATCAGTTAGCAAAATAAACAAAAAAACAAAGTTCTTCCTCTAGAAATAAATGCATGCTTCATACATGTGGCATGTCTGATTTCTGTAGGAAAATATGATATTGGTTCAGTAATGGCAGCTTCTCCAGCTCTCATACTGAGTCAGACCAAAGGTCCATTGAGCTTAATTAGACAATGGCCAACCCAGGTTACAAGTACTTAGTGAGATAGATTCAGTCCTTTCTGCTAATAACCATGGATAAGCAGTGGCTTCCCTGAGTCTAAATGGCTAATAGTGGTTTATGAACTTTTCTTCCAGGAATTTGTTTAACCCCTTTTTAAACCCAAATGCTATTTTCACCTCATTCTACTATTTAATTGTGCACTGAGTAAAAAAATATTTTCTCCAATTTGTTTAAAAAGTGCTATCTATTAGCTTCATGGAGCATCCCCTAGTTCTAGTACTATTGAAAGAGTAAATTGTTGGATTCGTGGACCCTTGAGCCGGCTGGACAGATGAAGACTCACCGTGGGAAGGCCCACAGTGGATGTCGAAGTTGGGAGGCGGCACTGAGCAGGAGACTGGAGAGATCTTCACCACTGGAAGCCCGAGGTCCCCCCAGGAGGAGCCCGTGAGGACCCGAGCAGCTTGGACTTACGTGCGGTCTCCTTTGGACCGGAGTCTGAAGAGGAGTTCCAGAGGATCGAGAAGAGTAGAGCTGAAGCCAGGAAGCCAACTGGAACTTCACCACTGGAAGCCGGCGGTCCCCCCGAGAAGAGCTCGTGAGGACCCGAGCCGCTTGGACTTAGGAGAGGCCTCCTGGAAGAAAGCCAGATTCAGAAGCCAAAGTCAGAAGCCAGTAGTCGGAAGCTGGGGTCAGAAGCCAGTAGATGAAAGCAGCAACTAGTAGCCCTCAACAGAGAGTGAACCTCGTTGTAAGGCAAAGTATAGGCCTAGCTGCAGGGTTAAAATACCCCTGCAGCATCTGATGTGATACGAGGGCTGTCCTGCTGCTTCCCGTGCTGGCCCCTTTAAATCTCGAGCCCCCGCGCGCCTAGGGGGCGGGGCCAGGCACGTCGGATCGGCAGCATCTCCCTCGCGGAGGGAGCGCCACTGCAGAGGCCAGGATCGGGCCTTGTCGAGCGGGGAGGCGCTTCAGTGGCCGGGGCAAGACCGAGTTGAGTAGAGGGACCGGGGCATGGCCCGGGACCGTAACAGTACCCCCCCTCCTACGCCCCCTTCCCTGGGGCCTAGGCTTTGCAGGATGATCCAAGTGGAACTGGCAGAGAAGACCCTTGTCCAGGATGTTAGAGGATGGTTCCCACGTATTCTCCTCAGCACCGTAGCCCTCCCATGAAAGGAGGTACTCCCATCTGCGATGGTGGAACCGGAAATCCAAGACTTCCTTTACTTGGTTGACCGTATTCTCCTGGGAGCAGCAAGTGCAGGGATCTTGTTATGAAAGACGGACAAGACTAGCGGCTTGAGCAATGAGACGTGAAACACGTTATGAACCCTGAGTGTAGAGGGCAGGCGGAGCCGGTAGGAGACAGCACCCACTCGTTCTTTTTTTTTTTTTTTTTAAATTTTATTTTTATTGCATTTTCAACAAAAAATAGAACATTCATACAATGTGGTTTTTAACAAGTAGAAATAACTTCTTTTTCAGGCATATTACAAAAGATCCAATTTTATTCTGCTATTTTCCAAAAGAATATTTTTAAAGTAAAAAATTTTTTCCCACATCTGAAACAATATAAGAAATCAGGGAGCCAATGAAATATAGAGCAGATCAAAAGTAACAGACTAAATAAAAGCTAATGCCATGAGCACAAACTCGTTCTGTGACTAGGAACGGACCAATGTACCTCGGAGCCAAGCACATCGAAGGAACCCGCAGGTGAAGGTGTTTGGTACTTAGCCATACCTTGTACCCGGGAAGGAATGCTGGGGCTGGACGTCACAGACGGTCTGCGTATCTCTTTGCCGTGACTGCCGTGCATTGAAGTTTCACCCGAGTAGAGCCCCAGAGGCTGCGTAGCTGTTGAGCTGTGAGTTGCACGGCTGGTGATGGAACAGCCAGTGGCAAAGGCAAAGGAGGGCAGAGACGCCTCCCATAGACTACCTGGAAGGGTGGCCTACTGGTGGCCAAATGCGTATGGTGGTTGTAGGAGAATTCTGCCCACGGAAGTAAAGCCACCCAATCATCCTGTAGATCTCCCACGAAGGCTCGGAGGAAGGCTTTCAAGGTCTGGTTTGTGCGCTCCGCTTGGCCATTGCCTTGGGGATGAAAGGCGGTCTTGAAGTCCAACTGGACCCCAAACTTCTTGCAGAGTGCTCTCCGATATTTAGCCGTGAACTGTGAGCCCCGGTCGGAGGCAATATGGAGAGGAAGTCCATGTAGGCGAAAGATGTGCTGGGTGAAAAGACTAGCGAACTCAGGTGCCGTTGGTAACTTAGTGAGGGGGACAAAGTGGGCCATCTTCAAAAACCTGTTGATTGTGACCCATATCACGGTTTTCCCTTCAGAAGGTAGCAATTCCACTATGAAGTCAGTCGACAAATGAGTCCATGGCTCGATGGGGATAGGTAATGGTTGAAGGAGCCCCCAGGGGCGACCAGTCTGCATCTTTTATCGAACACAGGTCGGTCAGGAGCTGACGTAAAGACAAACATCTCTCCTTACCTGAGGCCACCAGTAATATTCAGTCAGCAGATCCAAAGTCCGAGCGACTCCCAAATGCCCTGCAGTCAAGGAGTCAGAAGCCATTAGTCGGAAGCCGGGGTCAGAAGCCAGTAGTCGGAAGCTGGGGTCAGAAGCTAGTAGATGAAAGCAGCAACTAGTAGCTCTCAACAGAGAGTGAACCTTGTTGTAAGGCAAAGTATAGGCCTAGCAGCAGGGTTAAAATATCCCTGCAGCGTCTGACTTCATCCAAGGGCTGTCCTGCTTCTTCCCGCGCCGGCCCCTTTAAATCTCGAGCCCCCGCGTGCACGCCTAGGGGGCGGGGCCAGGTGTGTCAGATCGGCGGCGTCTCCCTCGCAGAGGGAGCGCTGCAGCAGAGGCCAGGATCGGGCCTTGTTGAGCGGGGAGGCGATTCAGCAGCCCGGGCCGGCCCGAGGTGAGTGGAGGGACCGAGGCATGGCCCAGGACCATAACATAAATAGCTATTCTGTTTTCCCATTCCTCCTCACTCAAGATTTTAAAGACCTCTATATATTCTCTCAACTATCTCTTCTCCAAGCTAAAGAGCACTAAGCTATTTAGGTTTTCTTCATAGGTGAGCTAGTTTATCTCATTTATTATTTTATTCACCCTTCTCTTTATCCTTTCTAGTTCTGCTATACCTTTTTTAAAATGGGGTGACCAGTACTACATACAGTAATTCAACCATGTATCAATACAGAGGCATCATGATATCCTGTGTTTTATTTTCCATTCCTTACTAACATCCTTGTTATGACTTGTAGGAGTGTGGGCCCTGGGCTGAGGTGAGAGATGGTACCGCCCACAGGGAGGAGCCCTGTGAGCCTCACCATCGGGAGGCGCGGTCTCAGCAGACATTAGACACAGCTGTGGAATAGAGTATTATAAAAGTAGAAAAGGCACAGCCCACGGAGCGGGGGGTGCAGGAGGAAGAGATAAGTTCTGAGAAGGGTACACTCAGAGGGAATGCCTCAGACGTGAATATCCGGTAGTAGTCCGCAGAGCGGGATACACCGAAGAAGTCTCTCTGAAGTGATGATGCGGTAGTGGCCTGCAGAACAGGGTACACCGAGAGATTCCTCACTCACAGATGGTATTGTAGAGGCCTGGGTATGGGTACACCAGGAGGGACTTGTAGCGATGACAGGGTAATGACCTACAGCGCAGGGTACACCGTGGTGTTTCCTCACTAGTGCTGGCATGGTAGTGGCCCTAGGTACGGGGTACACCGGAGAAAATCTCACAGTAAAACTGATTCAGTAGTAATCCGTGAAGACAAGGTACTCACAGAGAGAGGTCCCGGGGAATGGGAACAGACTGCAGTCCAAGGCAGAAGGCCCTCCGAGGAGCAGATAGCCAGAGACGAGGAAGGGCCCTTCCTCGGGGGCCCTTCCTGTTTCAGGAACTGTTTCAGGGCCCTTCCTGTTTCAGGAACTGAAACAGGAAGTCCGTACGCGAGAAGCAGATTCAGCAATGAGGGAACTCCTTGCTAATGCGTCAATAGGAATGGCCAGCCAGCTTAAGTACAGCAGAGTGTAGACGTCATCCATAAGGGACGCCCCCGAGGTTCCCGCCATGACGTGCTTAATACTGGCCCGTGCTTGCATGCGCCTAAGTGATCCCATGAACAAGATGGCGGTCAGCAGCGCCCACGCTGTCCCGGGAATGCCAGAGAGGTCAGCAGTAGCTGGCGGAGGCCGCCACTTTCCCCTATGATGTCAGGGCTGCATAAAAAGAGGTGAGCATTAGTGGTCACAGCCATCTGCGACGGATGGGCGTAACAATTCTATTTGCTTTTTTGAATGCTGCTGTGCACTGGATTTACAATTTCAAAGTATTGTCCATAATGACTCCACATCCTTTTTCTGGATGGTGTTGCCTAATATGGAACCCTGCACTGAATATATATATAGTTGGGATTATTCTATCTCATATGGATCACTTTGCACTTACATTTTTAAACCCAAATGCACCCAAATGCACATCTCCTCCTACATTCTTATCCTTTGAATGTCTTCAACCAGAGCTCTGTCCACTTCCTCTAAATCAATAGTCTATAAGATTACACCAGTGTAGCTAGAAATTCCAAAGTGTTGCCTCATTTCCCCATGCATTTCAGTTATTTTGATATTAAATACATTAAATTTCATCTGACATTTAGACTCCCAATACCCCAAAGTCTAGCAAGGTCCTCTTGCAACTTCTCACAGTAGGCTCATAATGAAACAACTTTGAAATCTTTGTGTCATCAGATCATTTGTAAATATATTAAAAAGCACAGGTTCTAGAACATATCCCTGGAGCACTCCACTACCTTTCTCCATTGAGGGAAATCATTATTCAGTCCTACTCTTTTTTTCCTATCTTTTAGTCAGTTACCAATCAAAACAGGGCATTGACCTCTATTGTCAGAGCATACTGCTGGTGTATCCTGCGGCCTGGCCACCATCACTGTCCTCCTTCGCAGCAGGGGAGGCTGCTGCTGCTCCGATGCCATACCCGGTGCGGCCTGGAGGACGTCGCCACCACAGCCTCTTTCTGGTGCAGCCCGGAGGCTGCTACCTATGCTCCATCTTTGTGACGGGCAGAGCTGCCGTCGCTGTCTCCCCGTGGCAGGGAGCCACTGCTAGCTTGTTCTCCCTTGCGGCAGGAAGCCGCCGACATCAGGCCCTCGTTTCGCGGCCTAGTGCTGCCTCTGCCTGCTCCTCTTTGCGGCATGGATGCCGCCCACACTGTCCTTGGTCCTGTCCCTCTCTAAGTGTGAGGCCACGCCTCTTCAAGAAATTTAAAGGGCCAGTGGCGGGAAAAGCCCGCGGCCCCACCGGAAGCCAGTCTCTCTTTAATTTCCTGCTTCAGCCCTATAAAAGGGCTCAGTTCCTGTTCCTCAGGGCCTTCGGATCTGGGTCCCATGGTCGTCCATGTTCTTCCTTGCTGGATCAAGGTCCTCCGTGGTCTTCACTTGTCTAGATGGCTCTTCATTCGTGTTCCTGGTCTCCTCGTCCTGATGTTCCTGGTCTTGTCCTTCGTTGGAGCTCCTTCCTTGCCTGTTCCAAGTCCTGATGTTCCAAATGTTCCGTGTTCCTGATGTCCTGGTCCTGATTTCTTCCCCTTCGCCTCTGCAACCAGTTCCCTGATTCCTTGCGCCACCTTTCCTGGTGTGCCACTGTCATGGTCCGTGACCAGCCCATGTGGGACTGTGTAGGGTGCCTTGTGGTACAAGGACTTCTTCTTGTCTGCAGCGCAAGGCTCCAAGAGACTTCTGTTTTTAATGCCTTGCTTCTGAGAATCCTGAGTCTTGGATCCTGAGTCTTGAATCCTGTCCCGGTCTTTAGAGTCCCTTGTGTCTGCTTCCGTCCATGCCTAAGATTCTGCCAGAATCTGCTCCACTTCAGCACAGGCAGCTGTGTAGGGCATGCCCCAGTGCAGGCCTCTACTGAATTTTCGTCATGTTCCAGTCTCGTTCCACTTCCTCGCCTGGAGTCTGTTTCGCGTTCAGTATGGTCCGCAACCAGCCATGGGCGGCTGTGTAGGGTGCGCTGCGATGCAGTTCTCACCCAGTACTTTCATCTGAATCCTGAATCCTTGCCTGAGACCTTCTGAGTAACCTGAATCCTTGTCTGTGTCTTCTGAGTAACCTGAATCCTTGTCCGAGCCATCTGAGTATCCAAGTCTTCGTCTGAGTCTCCTGAGTATCCAAGTCTTCATCCGAATCTCCTGAGTATCCAAGTCTTCGTCCGAGTCTTCCTAGTTCCTGAATTCCTGAGTTCCTGTCTTGTCTTGTTTTTGCCCTCAGCCTCTATCTGGCTTCACGCACTCGTCATTCCCAAGTGGCAGGTCCAAAAGGGCTACTGAGTGGCCGGAGGGCTACTCTTGTGACCAGCATTGCACTGCTGGGTTACACTGGTGCGTGTAGGTCCAGCCGAAGGCTGATCTTGCCTTGTTCCTGCTCTGAGGTTTCTTGCCTTGGTTCCAGTCCTGCTTTGTTCTTGCTCTGCCATTGCTTGCATGTGCTCACCTCCCACAGTGTGCCTTGGGGCTCCTCCCTGAGTCATGCTGTGGTTCAGGGGCTCACGGTCTCTCATGAGCTAGCGACCATGCCTCCATGCTCTCAACATCAACTGAAGGCTGCAGTCGCAACAAAAATACAACTAAATCTGGTTCAGTCTGAGTTAATTAATAATAAAAAAACTGGAAAATAAAGAAAACATCTTGAGATCTCATAGTTTAAGTATACTCAATTTTTCAGAAATAAATTTGATTTCCCCTTTCGATCTCTGTATGAAGAAGAAGAGCGCTTCTGGTCTCTTTCGCTTTTCTGATGGACTGAAATAATATCTTCAGGCTCTTTCTTCATAATAGACAGTATTTTATGGACATAAGGTATGGATTTATCCAGACAGTCCTTACTAAAATTACTCAAACTCTGAGAAAACATTTTTTATCTATGCATTTGGATGCACTCCAAAGAGAAGCACAATTTACTCTCCGATATGCATGCAAGGGTTGTGTAAGGCACCAAAATGTGAATTATGTCTTTTTTGAGCCCTTGCAACTCAAAGCGTTTTTGGATATACACACCTAAAAGCACCTTTAGTTGGTTCGGTATAAGGGTCTGTGTGTCGTGAGTCTCACTCTGCGTTCCTTCTCTTTCTGAAATTTTTGTTTCCTGATTGATATTCACTCTTATTACTGAGCCTTTTTCTTTCATTTTTGGTGCATGTAGCAGTATATTGTACTGTATTGCCTTAATTGCATTACCTGTTTGTTGCACTATTTCTTTAAAATATGTGTTCTTGTGATAATTTGAAAAGATTTGAAAATAAAAAATTAAAAAAAAAATGTTTTCAGTGTTCATAAATAACAGATCCAATATTGTCCCTTCTCTGATGGGTTCCATTACCAATTGTCTGAGGAAAGCCTCTTGAATGGAGACCAGGATCTCTCTACTGACAGATTATACAGATAAGATTCTTAACAAAAATCAAGCAGGATAAAATCTTCCATCAACATCTCCTCCTACATTCTTATCCTTTGAATGTCTTCAACCAGAGCTCTGTCCACTTCCTCTAAATCAATAGTCTATAAGATTACACCAGTGTAGCTAGAAATTCCAAAGTGATGCCTCATTTCCCCATGCATTTCAGTTATTTTGATATTTTTTACATAAAGAGCTACTCTTCCTTTTCTGGCATCTCTAGCCTTCCTAAAAAGATTACAACCCAGAATGGCTTTATCAAAGTTAGGGACTCACTGAATCATGTTTCCATGATAGCAGCAATATCTAGATCTGTTTCCATTAAGGCTTGTAAATCTGGAATTTTATTGCCTAGAGCATGAGCATTTGTGGTCCTCACAAACTGGAAATTAATAGCACTGGTATAACCTCGAAGAGTCTCTTCCTTTGTCTACCCTGGGCTCAAGGGTAGAAAAGCAAATTCCTCATTTGTCTTTTCCACATAATCATCATTTGTTTGTCAAGTCCAAATCAATTTAATTCCATCTGCCACCCATTTTTCTAATTTAAATGCCTGTCAATGTATCATCTGAATTTTTCATCTGTAGAGCCCTACTGGGTATACAAAGCAGATTCTAGCTCTTCTATGTGGGTTGCTGTGTTTGTTGCTTGCTGTTCTTATAAAAGGGGAAAACATCTAGAAAGTGTGGATTTTCAAGTTAACTTTTCAGGATGCAGGATGGAGCTGCTGCTGCTTCTGTTTTCTTTCCTTTTATTTTTTTGGGAAAGAAAACCCTTGGCTGTATAGGTTAAGGCTTGAGTTTAGAAAAAGTAGTGTGTCTTTTTGCTTATTTTTGATTAATTTTTTTGAAGGACGTTGTATCCACTCTTCCTCCTTTTGTTTGGATTTTTGGAGACTGGCCCTATTTTGATGTCACCTAAATTTCCCTTGCCAGAGGGACTTAGACCCCATCAACTGCAGGAGGTTCAATGAGTCTAGGAAATCCAGCCATGTCCTTGAAAAGGAAGGGAGGCTGATAGAAGAACAGTGGCACCCATCCAGTGTTAATTCCTTGAAATATCATCCATATATTTTGAAGAGGAATTGGGAAGTACCATGAAGGGAACTGAGGAGGTTGGAGAAACAGTAAGAAGTCTACACATGACATCCGAATTGAAGTATGACAAAAGGGATTTTGAATTATGTCATCTGGACTAATTCAAGTATCATATCCACCATTTTGGGAGGAAGTTCCAAAACTGACCCTGAAATTGAGATGGGATATGGAAAGAAGGAGCAGATAATACTATCTTTACAGAGTCATTGATTTATGTAATTGACAGAATTGAATAAGGATTTCTACATTGTCATTCTCTTCCATTTTAAGTCAATTATCAGTAAAGTTATGTTGGAACCACATCCAGAGTCCAACATAAGAACATAAGAAATTGCCATACTGGGTCACACCAAGGGTCCATCAAGCCCAGCATCCTTTTTCCAACAGAGGCCAAAACCAGGCCACTAGAACCTGGCAATTACCAAAGCACTAAGAAGAACCCATGCTACTGATGCAATTAATAACAGTGGTTATTCCCTAAGTAAATTTGATTAATAGCCGCTAATGGACTTCTCCTCCAAGAACTTATCCAAACCTTTTTTGAACCCAGCTACACTAACTGCACTAACCACATCTTCTGGCAACAAATTCCAGAGCTTTATTGTGCATTGAGTGAAAAAGAATTTTCTCCGATTAGTCTTAAATGTGCTACTTGCTAACTTCATGGAATGCCCCCTAGTCCTTCTATTATTCGAAAGTGTAAATAACCGAGTCACATCTACTCATTCAAGACCTCTCATGATCTTAAAGACCTCTATCATATCCCCCCTCAGCCGTCTCTTCTCCAAGCTGAACAGCCCTAACCTCTTCAGCCTTTCCTCATAGGGGAGCTGTTCCATCCCCTTTATCATTTTGGTTGCTTATAACTGTGAATATTAAAGACTGCTAGAACAATGATTGGGGCTTTGGAGAGTAATCTCTCCAAAGTGCCCCTTCCCCCAGATAGGAATTTGGAAAAGAGGGTGGGCTTATAGAATGTATGGGAGGTAAGGACATTGTAAGCTGGTAAAATAAAGACTGCCCTTGGAATCTTAAATGAAAACCTCAGCCCAGGGGTTACATATCCAACATTTATTTTTCCTTTCACAAACACATGTAGACCATCACACTACAGCTTTTTGTTGTTGCATAAAAGCTCACCAATATATCTAAAATCCTTTTTTTGCAACTGGTTGGGAGCCACATACTGAAGTTGCTGATATGACATAACCCTCCTTCTTCCTTCCAATGACAGGTAATACCTCTGAAAATGCTGTGGTCTTTCTCAGGTGCCTAAGTTCTTCCACTAAATTCTTATACTACATTTTCAGTTCTGTCCATGTCATTGCTTCCCAAGTGGACTATGACATCAAATGTAGTGTCTTGCCTCATCACATTCTCCCCAGGATCTTGCCCATCTGTAGAGTCTAAAACTGGCAAAAGTGATCCCTGGTTGCTCCAATCCCACTGGCCCATTCTCCAACATGGGCTGGATTGAGGCATGCTGGCACCACTTTGCAATACTCACCAGTGACTGGGAATCACTCCTGTCCACTTTGTACCCCACCAAAGGGTTAAGATTCTAGGGAGGAGTCTATAGGGTGGGGTCCAGGAGAAAGGGTGTTTGCCAACAAGCATGGCAGAGGGGTGGAGGCTTTCTAAAAGATTTGCAAGTACATCTTCATGGCAGCCAATTTTTAGTGCATACTATTTATCAAATCAAAATATCACAAGCACCCAAAACTCGCCCCCCCCCTCCAAATGATATGAAATGAAAATCTTCTGTATGCGTATGCACACCCTTAGCAAACAACCCTTTTGAAAAGATTTACTTTCTATGGGACTGATATAAAGAGCCCTATATTAAGACTTAGACCAGTGCTTTTGAATATATTTACACATGATTTAGAAAGGGATATGATGAGTGAGGTAATCAAATTTGCAGATGATACAAAATTATTCAAAATAATTAAACCACATGTGGATTGTGATAAATTGCAGAAGGACCTTGCGAGACAGGAAGATTGGGCATCCAACTGACTGATGAAATATAATGTGGACAAGTGCAAGATGATGCATGCAGAGAAAAATAACCCATGCTGTTGTTACCACCCAGGAAAAAGATCTAGGTGTTATATTGAAATTGTCAGCTCAGTATGCTATGGCAGTCAATAAAGCAAACAGGAATTATTAGAAAGGAAATGGTGAATATAACAGAAAATATCATGTCTCTGCATCACTTCATGGTGGGACTGCACCTTCAGTACTGTGTGCAATTTGGTCGCCGCATCTAAAAAAACATATATAGTTGCACTAGAGAAGATACAGAGAAGGGCAACAAAAATGATAAAGAGGATAGAATGGTTCCCCTACAAGGAAAGGCTAAGGAGGTTAGGGCTGTTTAGCTTTAGAGACGGCTGAAGGGGGATATAATAGAGGTCTATAAAATCATGAGAGGATTAGAATGGGTAAATGTAAATCAGTTATTTACTCTTTCAGATAATAGAAGGACTAAGGGGCACTCCGTGAAACTGGCAAGTAGCACATTTAAAACAAATCAGAGAAAATTCCTTTTCCCTCAATGCACAATTAAGCTGGAATTTTCTCACAGATAAGCAGGCTGAATTAGCCATGCTGTCTGGGAGCACCTCCTGGTGGTCCAGTGCAGGAACTTCACTTAGAATGTTGAGAAAATCGTCACTTCTGTGCGCCTGCGCGGTGGCTTCCCGCACGACTGAGCCCCTTTCTCTTCAGTTTTTAGCTTTCCCATGCAGTAACAGTCGTGGGTTCTTTTCGCTCTTCAGTTTTTCTCTCTCTTCTCTTATAATCCCCAAAATAGCACTTTTCAATGCCCCAATGGCTCCCAAGGCTCCGGGATTCAAATTTTGCCAATGCGGCAAAATCATGTCCCTCATGGATGGCAATACTCGTTATTACTTATGCCAAGGCCCGAACCATGATCAGGCATCCTGTTGGGATTGTGGCAGGATGTCCCCATGGGCCCAGCAGCAGAGAGCCGCAAAGATCGCCGGACTCAAAAAACTGGAAGCAGGCCTTTCTGGTCTTATGCCCCAAGTCAGTGCTCCGCTCAATCTTCACCAAGGCGAGAATTGAAGTTTGCTTACCGTAAACGGTGTTTTCTGTAGATAGCAGGATGAATTAGCCAGCCATGCATCCCCACCCACCCCCCTGGACAGTCTCATTCACTTCTTTATGCTCTATGTCTACCTTCCTGTACGCTCCTGTTTCTTTGCTATTTAATTAATTGAAGAGAGAGGGACTCGGTCATGCGGGAAACCACCTCGCAGATGCACAGGAGTGAAGTTTTTCTCAACATTCCAAGAGAAGTTCCCGCACCAGACCACCAGCGGGTGCTCCCAGACAGCATGACTAATTCATCCTTGCTATCTATGGTAAACACTGTTTAAGGTAAGCAAACTTGCTTTTCATTGCCAGAGGATGTAGTTACGGCAGTTAGTGTAACTGGGTTTAAAAAAAGTTTGGATAAGTTCTTGGAGAAGTCTATAAACTGCTATTAAACAAGATGACTTATAGAATAGCCACTACTATTACTGGCATTAATAGCATGGGTTTTATTTAATGTTTGGGTTCTTGCCAGATGATTTTAACCTGGATTGCCACTGTTGGAAAAAGAATGTTCTGACTGCACACTGAAATTCAGTGCAAAATTTCTTAATACAGGCACTAAAACAATTTAATTCTTGATGCATTAATCAAATGTGTTAATGCATCGGGATTTAAAAATGTACACAGCAAGTATGCACACAAATCTGAGTTGAAATGTGCAATCAGCACAAGCTGAATGCATGTTTTTAACTTGGATCGTGGTGGGCAGGAGAGAAGAGTCTCTGGGACAGGATATATGCACACAAAAATAATGTTGGGTGTGCTTTCTTTTATGCACACAAAACATGATTTATGCCTGTGTTGTGTGCAAAACATTCTTTATGTGCACAGAAAACTTTTTTTGTGCACATAAATCATATTAATGTGCAGAAAACATAATTTGCGTGCACAAAGCATGTTTTATGTGCATAAATCTTGACTACACATCCCAGCACTAGAACTCCAGCTTCTGCTCATAGACTAACACTAATGCCAGAAACTTTAATCTACCTCTAATCAGGAGAAAAATTTCAAGTCCGAAGAAAACATGAGTTAAGCCAGCACACCTTTCTGCATTGGGGAGAGGGTTATAACTAATAGGGATGTGAATCGTTTTTGAACGATTAAAATTATCGTCAGATAATTTTAAAATCGTTCTAAATCGTTAGAGTGCACGATACAATACAAATGCCCCCGATTTATCGTCAGAGGCATTTGTATTGTATCGTTAAATAGGGCACGGGAATTATTTGGGGGAGGGCGGGAAAACCGGCACACCAAAACAATCCCTAAATCCACCCTGACCCTTTAAAACCAATTCCTTACCCTCCCCCACCCTCCCGAACCTCCCCAAAATGTTAAGTTACCTGGTGGTCCAGTGGGGGGGGGGGGGGGGGGGTGTGTCCCGGTGCGATCTCCCGCTCTCGGGCCATCGGCGCCATTTTGGCTGTCACTAATTAAAATGGCGCCAATGGCCCGATTAAAAAAAAAATCCCACCCGACCCTTTAAATCGACCCCCCTTAGCCTCCCCCACCCTCCCGACCCTTTTTTTTTTAGGGAGGCCCGCGCCGCTAAAAAAAACAAACCCACCCGACCCTTTAAATCGACCCCCCCTCCCGACCCCCCCCCAAAACCTTTTAAAATTACCTGGTGGTCCAGGGGGGCCTCGGGGAGAGATCCAGGGGGGCCTCGGGGAGAGGAGAGATCCAGGGGGGCCTCGGGGAGAGATTTCCCTTTTCCAGGCATCAGCTGTTCTAAAAAAAAAAAAATGGCACCGATGCCCCTTTGCCCTTACCATGTGACAGGGTATCCGTGCCATTGGCCGGCCCCTGTCACATGGTAGGAGCACTGGATGGCTGGCGCCATCTTTACTCATCAGCCCCTATAATAGGCCCCCCAAGGCCCCCCTGAACCACCAGGTAATTTTAAAAGGTTTTGGGGGGGTCGTGGGGGGTCGATTTAAAGGGTCGGGTGGGTTTTGTTTTTTTTAGCGGTGCGGGCCTCCCTAAAAAAAAATTTGTGATGTGAATTGGAATCGGAAACGATTCCAATTCACTTATCTTAACGATCAGATTCCCCCCCCCCCCCCAGCCGAATCTGATCGTTAAGACGATCTGGCACACGATTCACATCTCTAATAACTAATACATTCATTACCATGGAATTTGCATGCAAAGGCAGCAAGCATCACACACAGTTTTATGCACATAATGTTAGTGTGCAAAACTCCTTGCTGCATCGGGATTACAGTTTGCGAAAAAAAACATGCAGTAAATCTGAGAGTAAATCTATGTGCTCTGTGAAGAGCACCTTATTGCATCGGGCCCTATTCTAATATAATTTATCATGCTACAAAATCAAAACAGCCAGTCTGGAAAACAAGGACAATGTTCTTCAACAAAAACTGATAGAAAATTGTACAAACAATTCTTAAAGTCACAAAATATCAGTTTTAAAAGCAAACTGCTACTAGTGAATCCTAGTTATTTCCATCTAAACATTCATTTAAATGCTAAAGCTTGCTTTTTTCCTAGATGGCTACAACTCAAGCCTTTTGAAAAGATTTACTTTCTGTGCTAATGTAAACAATCAAGCTATCCAAAACAGCCCTGGCCCATGATGGTAGAAAGGAGAAAACAAACTTTAATTACATTTTTTAATTAATGTTGCTTAAGGAAAGAGTAAAACTGATACTTCACAGGTACTTATTTAACTAGCTTCACAAAGCTCATCAGTTTTTTCTCAGGTGCTGTATGAGTCTAGTTTCAGGGTTATATAGAGGCTAAGAGCTATTTTGGATGACAGATCAAAGGAAGAAACAAAATTGATTTGACCATGTTCATAGTGGCGGCCAAATCCAAATTGCAATGTAAAATGAATGCATAGGTCATGACGTGCTCATGTTCATAAAACATTCTCAAACACTTCCAAGACACTTATGAACTGGCCTTTTACTCTTCCTGTTTGTCCTGCATTTGCCCAACTAGTAGAATATCTCTGCTGGTGGAGTAATCACTCTGCTGAAGAACAATGCTATATTATAAAAACTTACAACTGCAGAAAATAAGAGACCTAAGCTGCTGGGCTACTGAATGGATTGCTGTCACTTTGTCATTGAAATGTAAGGGGTCGATTTTAAAAGGAGCGTCACCGCACGCATGTTATAAAATACGATATCTGCTCGCACATGCGCGCCGGATGTTAACATCCCTTCGCGCATGTGCAGGTGGGCCACAACTCGCGCGCGAAGGGGGGGGGAGGGAATTTTATAAAGCAACGCACCCGAGTAGGGCTTCCCCAGTTCCCTCCCAGTCTGTTCCAAATAAGGAGCAGACTGGGAGGGAACTTCTCTATACCCCCTATCTAACCTTCCTATCTTTTCTCCCTGACCCCTAACCCCTTCCTAGCTATTAGATTTTTTTTTTTTTTTTTGTAAGTTACCTTGCTGCTCTTTCGGAGCAACAGTAGACTCTGCATGCTGGCCGGCTACAGGCACACGCACTTCCCTGGGACAGCGGCTAACGGCGCTCTGCCGGCCCGCCCCCTCCCCCACATCCTGCACCATGGCCACCCCTTTCTTGAGGCTCAGCACTTCGGCGCATATCAGGCGTTACGCGAGTGGCTGGGCCCCTTTGGAAAATGCACGTAACCCCCCCAAAATTTACATGCACGGGCTTCTGAAAATTAGGGCTAAAGTATATAACATTATTGCATTGGGTAATGAAGACTAATCACAAGCCCAAAAGGAAAGCAATCTATTGCATACTACATATCGTTTTGTGTTTTTAACTGGGAGCCAGGTTAGCTTCTGTAGGGTACAGAATATATGATTTAGGAATAAGTATTAGGGATGTTTTATTGCTTTCTCTAAAATGGACTTTGATTTGAAGTTGTGGTCAGGGCTATGAGGAAAGAAAAGAGGAAGAAAGAGAAGATAGAGCACCCAACAGTCATTTTTTTGTTATCTATTTATTTATTTATTTAGATTCTTTTATATACCGAAGTATAGCAGGCTGCCTTCACTCCGGTTTACAATGTAACCAACATCATACATAAAACGCATTCATAACGAACATATTGAAACGTGTATAGACAACTAGTAACAATTCGTTATAATAGTTATAAGTTAATTCAAGACAAATCACATTTCCCTCCCCTGCCCCCCCCCCCCAATAACAGTACTGTCGAAAAATTCCCCAACACTTCTTCACACTTAATATAGTGCTGCGGCAGTCAAAAAAGCAAACAGAATGTTGGGAATTATTAGAAAAGGAATGGTGAATAAAACGGAAAATGTGATAATGCCTCTGTATCGCTCCATGGTGAGACCCCACCTTGAATACTGTGTACAATTCTGGTCGCCGCATCTCAAAAAAGATATAATTGCGATGGAGAAGGTACAGAGAAGGGCTACCAAAATGATAAGGGGAATGGAACAACTCCCCTATGAGGAAAGACTAAAGAGGTTAGGACTTTTCAGCTTGGAGAAGAGACGACTGAGG
Source organism: Rhinatrema bivittatum (assembly GCF_901001135.1). Classification (NCBI taxonomy): domain Eukaryota; kingdom Metazoa; phylum Chordata; class Amphibia; order Gymnophiona; family Rhinatrematidae; genus Rhinatrema; species Rhinatrema bivittatum. The sequence continues at coordinate 243,096,613 of NC_042618.1, forward strand.
GGGGATATGATAGAGGTGTTTAAAATCATGAGAGGTCTAGAACGGGTAGATGTGAATCGGTTATTTACTCTTTCGGATAGTAGAAAGACTAGGGGGCACTCCATGAAGTTAGCATGGGGCACATTTAAAACTAATCGGAGAAAGTTCTTTTTTACTCAACGCACAATTAAACTCTGGAATTTGTTGCCAGAGAATGTGGTTCGTGCAGTTAGTATAGTTGTGTTTAAAAAAGGATTGGATAAGTTCTTGGAGGAGAAGTCCATTACCTGCTATTAAGTTCACTTAGAGAATAGCCACTGCCATTAGCAATGTAACATGGAATAGACTTAGTTTTTGGGTACTTGCCAGGTTCTTATGGCCTGGATTGGCCACTGTTGGAAACAGGATGCTGGGCTTGATGGACCCTTGGTCTGACCCAGTATGGCATTTTCTTATGTTCTTATGTTCTTATAGTAAGAGCTGTCATACTCACAGAGAATATGAGTAGGAGATGCTGTTGTCTTGATTACCTAGTACTGGGACAATTTTCAAAGCATTTTACCCATATTAATTGGCTTCCTGAAAGCACCCTCCTGCCATGCTGCTAACAGTCCACGCCCTGTTCCACAACTCACACACTTTTAGCCACATTGGGGCTGATGCAAAAAAAAATGCGCTGAAAGCAGGCACTGAGTATTCAGTGCCCGCTTTCCTAATGCACCCCCAGGCACCTCTCCTAGGGGAGCCATGCAATATTAAAATTAGGGGTCGCGCTGTCAAGGAGGCACTAGGGTCGACTGCGCGCCCCTAGCGGCTCCTTGATAGTGGGCACCGGGAGATGTTGACTGTCTGACGGCTAAAAAAACAGATGCTGAATTTATCGGCGTCCGTTTCCTAAATGGCGCACAGCCACGAGTTTGGAAAACAGATGCTGGTTAACTGATCATCCGTTTCCCGAACCTAACCACCAACACTTAAAAAACAATTTTTTTTTTAATCTTTCGTTTCTCCGATTTATCGCCACAATATTAAGTCGGCGTATAAAAAGAAAAGCAGTATTTTCTGCTTTTTTGTAATGGACGCACATTTTGTTTTGCATTTTGGGTGACTAACTAATAGCCTCATCAACATGCATTCGCATGTGATGAGCGCTATTAGTTTTGCTGCGCGTTGGACGTGCATTGTGGAGGTGCTAATCCCCTTTTAGCATAAGGGGCTGTGGATGCGCCTGTACAACCTGCATCCAACTGCTGGTTAAACAGTGCGCTCAGCTGAGCGACTGCGTAGTGACTTTAACATTCGTTAATGCTGTTATCATCACTGCTGTATACAACACATTGAACTGGGACAAGGGAATGCACTACAAGGGCCTTGAAAGTAATCTTTCCCCCCACTCAGGGAACTCTTCAGTTTGAGATATTTTAATGTTTTGAAGTTTACCACCTGAAACCATGATCTGAGATAGGGCCACTGGTACCACTATTCAGGTACGACCCTTACTCTTATGTGAATAGGTTTCCTTTGAAAATTATCCTATCAAAATTGTCCACACACAATTACACCTTTTCAAATATAAGCAGAAACATTTCTGAAAAAAGTACACAAATCCAAAAATATGTGCTTAAGTTCAATGCCCCATCTGCAGCCTCAGAAATGCCTATATTTACAGATAAAATTTCAAAGGAATTACATGCGTAAATGTAACAATTTTCATTAATCATTTACGCGTTTAAAATGCATTTACACAGGTAAATCCTATGTTCTATTCAATGACATTTCAGCAATTTTCAAAAGCCCACTTGCATGAGTAAAGTGAATTTACACGTGTAAAACCCAGTTTTACGTGTGTAAATGCTTTTGAAAATCTAGCCCTTTGCTTGGATAAACTGATGCACATAAAGGAAAGACATGCGTGAGTTTACCCACATATCAGGCAGGAAATTTTATAACAAGCCATTTATATGTGTAAATACTGATTTTCCTGTGGAAGTGCCTTTGAAAATTATCCAACCTAAGTATTTTTTAAAGATTTCTTAGAACTATTTAGGATCCAAAACAAAAGTCTTAGGCTGGCAGCATAAATCTCTCTAAGCTGAGCACATGAGTGATCGCTCATACATTTTGGAGTGTCACGCACATATTTTACATGGTTGCTCACATGTTTATTTTCTTTGTGCTATATACAGAACTACAATAATTCCTAGCATTCTATTTGCTTTTTTAAATGTTGCTGCACACTGAGCAGATTTCAACGACAGAGTAATTCTAGTCAATGGAAACCAAATAAGTCAAGTAAAAATGACCTGCCTGTTTTGTTCCTTAGGTGGCATTCAGCAATTTTAGTACGATTAGCGTAGATAAGATTATCTGTTCAAATTATAAGCAAATATATAGAGGCACATAGATTGTATATGCACATCAAAGGCATCACCTTAATGTCCCTTACTAAAGTCAAAGTCTTTATAGATGCTGAATATATGAGGTCAGAAAAATAGAAGTGTTAATGTTACCTGACACTCCCCAGTGAGAGGCGTCTTTTTTGTTGTGGTTAATTGGTTCTGTAAAATGTACGCACTGAATGTAGGTTGAAGCTTGATGAAAAAGGAAAGAAAACAGTAATTTCCACTGAATAGTAGGTTTGCCGAAGATAATGTCTTCATACATTAGTATCAGAAGGGTATTAAAGGGAAGAAAATGCACCCATCCCCCCATAGTTTTAGAGATGAGTAAAAAGAAAATTATACCAAAAGCAAACATTTTAATGTTTTTCACTTTGTGAGCTTTTTAAGAAATGGAAATGTTATTTTTGGTTACTTTTATAGAGCCATATTTTAGGGCCAACTTAGGGGCAGATTTTCAAAGGGTTACGTGCGTAACATACACGTGTAACCCCCAAAAAGCTGCCCCAAGCTGCCCCTGTGCACGTCGAGCCTATCTTGCATAGGCTTGGTGGTGCATGCAAGCCCCGGGACGCGCGTATGTCCCGGGGCTTTCAGAAATGGGCAGACTGGGAGCGGGGCCAGGGGCGTTCCCGAGTCCTCCGGCACTGCGGCCGTGCTGGAGGTTTGCGTGCCGGCAGCCCTCCAGCAGGTGTAACTTTTGAAACAAAGGTAGGCAGGGGGATTTAGATAGAGCTGGGGGGTGGCTTAGATAGAGGAAGGGAGGGGAAGGTGGGAGGGGAGCGGTTGAAAAGTTCCCTCCGTGGCCGCTCCGATTTTGGAGTGGCCTTGGAGGGAACAGAGGCAGCCTGCGCAGCTCGGCGCGCGCAAGTTGCACAATTTTGTACCCCCTTGCGCGCGGCGACCCTGGATTTTATAACATGCGCGTGGCAGCGTGCGCATGTTATAAAATCGGGCGTAGATTTGTTTGTGCCGGGTTGCGCAAACAAATCTGCGCCCGCATGCAGGTTTTAAAATCTGCCCCTTAGTGGCTAAGTGGCAGCACTGTGCAATCATGCATATGGTCCTTGGCTCAGTCCCTCACTCTCCAGGTCAGCTGCATCTAGGAATCCTACAAAGGCATGGCCATCCCTTAAGAGTGAATGGTTTGATTACAGGATTGTAGAAAATAGAGATGTGAATCGTGTCCTCGATCGTCTTAACGATCGATTTCGGCTGGGAGGGGGAGGGAATCGTATCGTTGCCGTTTGGGTGTTTAGAATATCGTGAAAATCGTTAAAATCGTGAACCGGCACACTAAAATCCCCTAAAACCCACCCCCGACCCTTTAAATTAAATCCCCCACCCCCAAATGCCTTAAATTACCCTGGGATCCAGCAGCGGTCCATAGCTAAATCGGGGGAAGGGGGAGGGCAGGAAAACCGGCACACTAAATCCCCCTAAAACCCACCCCCGACCCTTTAAATTAAATCCCCCCCTCCCGAATCCCCCCCAAATGCCTTAAAGTACCCTGGGGTCCAGCGGCGGTCCGAAATGGGCTCCTGCTGTTGAAGCGTGTTGTCTTCAGCCGGCGCCATTTTGCAAAATGGCCACCGCAAAATGGCGGCGGCCATAGACCAACACGATTCGACCGCAGGAGGTCGCTTCCGGACCCCCGCTGGACTTTTGGCAAGTCTTGTGGGGGTCAGGAGGCCCCCCAAGCTGGCCAAAAGTCTCTGGGGGTCCAGCGGGCATCCGGGAGCGATCTCCTGCCGCGAATCATTTTCCGTACGGATAATGGCGCCGGCCATATGCGTATGGCCGGCGCCATTTTACGTACGGAAAATGGCGCCGGCAGGAGATCGACTGCAGGAGGTCATTCAGCGAGGGTTCCGGACCTCCGCTGAACGACCTCCTGCAGTCGATCTCCTGCCGGCGCCATTTTCCGTATGGAAAATGGCGCCGGCCATACGCGTATGGCTGGCGCCATTATCCGTACGGAAAACGATTCGCGGCAGGAGATCGCTCCCGGATGCCCGCTGGACCCCCAGAGACTTTTGGCCAGCTTGGGGGGCCTCCTGACCCCCACAAGACTTGCCAAAAGTCCAGCGGGGGTCCGGAAGCGACCTCCTGCGGTCGAATCGTGTTGGTCTATGGCCGCCGCCATTTTGCGGCGGCCATTTTGCAAAATGGCGCCGGCTGAAGACAACACGCTTCAACAGCAGGAGCCCGTTTTGGACCGCCGCTGGACCCCAGGGTACTTTAAGGCATTTGGGGGGATTTAATTTAAAGGGTCGGGGGTGGGTTTTAGGGGGATTTAGTGTGCCGGTTTTCCTGCCCTCCCCCTTCCCCCAATTTCATTTAAAGGGTCGGGGGTGGGTTTTAGGGGGATTTAGTGTGCTGGTTTTCCTGCCCTCCCCCTTCTCCCGATTTAGCTATGGACCGCCGCTGGACCCCAGGGTAATTTAAGGCATTTGGGGGGGGGGTTCGGGAGGGTGGGGGATTTAATTTAAAGGGTCAGGGGTGGGTTTTAGTGTGCCGGTTTTCCTGCCCTCCCCCTTCCCCCGATTTACGATTTTTTGACGATAAATCGGGGGAATTGGTATTGTATCGTGGCCCTAACGATTTTTGACGATTTAAAATATATCGGACGATATTTTAAATCATCAAAAAACGATTCACATCCCTAGTAGAAAAGGCCCTGGTGAATGGCTTCCAGTCGAAGGACTGGTACTGTGAAGATATAACTAGATAAGGTATGTTGGAGTTGGGCTATAAAGTAAGGGAGAAATCCCTGGGTAATTGCCAATAAAGGCTCATGGTATCAGGATCCCAGCCCTGATTCCAACTGAGCTGAAGGCCCAAAGAAGCAGGAGAAAAACAAAAGAACCATATTGTAAATCATACATTGATTTTGCATTATGGATCTATTTGTTAGACTCTGTTCGGACTAACACAGACCTATGTGAACAAAATTTTACAATTAATCTGTGTTAGAGCAAATAATGTAAAGGAATGCAATTTGTGTTAACACACTTGTAATACAAAAACTGAAATACCTCAGGGAGGTGTGATTACGTTTCTGCATTAACTAGGGAGGCTCCATTCCTTTCAAATTATACCAAAAATAAGGAACCAATTAAGTCTTACGATCAACAAACCCCAGGTGTGGAGCCCCATCAATCCTTATGTGAGGTAAGCCCCTATCAAATATCCCCCCATGTAAGGCAGGTCTGCTGCCACAAATCTACCGCATCTGATGTCATTTTGCAGATGATCAAGTGAGCACAGCTCCCTCTTGCTACAATAACACCAAATTCAAAATGTGCACGGCATGATGCCATGTGTGGTCAACCAGCATCTTACTCTCTCCTGCCTTGATGATCTTAGAAGGGGTAAACTTTCAGGATGGCGAGGCCTGCCTCAAATGGGGAAGGTTACTTGACGAGGAGCTGCATCACATGGGGAATCACTCGGCGGGGGAGCGACTTCGGAGGCATGATGTTAGGGTGGAAGTGAACACAAGAGATTTCTTATGGAGGACCTGAGCCCCACTGGCCTCCCTTGTTTTGATGTTGAGAGGTAGGGGGAATGAAGGCCTCCATTAGGGCATCTGTTAGCCTTACTAACTAAAGCAAAAATGTAACCACACCTCCCAGAGGTACAGTTATGTTTTTATGTTAGCAATATGTTACATAAACCATTTAGCTACTGCAAAAAATCTGCTTTAATGTCCGATTTACTATACTTCCTTAGTAAAAATTAAGAGTTGGATATGCTAATCCATGTATTAAAATCAGTGTTATGGCTGTTTTTAATGTAGCTTAAAAAGGAGAACCCTATGTTTGCAACATTTTGCCATTAATTTTGTTTTAATTCTGCAAAGCGATGCTGTCTTTCATAAATATTTTCTCCATTAAATCCCACAGTGAGCATTTTTGCAGATACTAGTCTGCTCTTGTGAAATGAGTCACCAAAGGAGCCGTTTTCTGTTTGCTCATCCAGAAACCCGCTGTGCTTTCTATTAAATTGCAATAGAATTTGCATATCTTTCCATCAATATTTTTACATTTGTTCCTGTTGGGCAAAAATCTAGGCTAGAGTCTTGTTAGGAGAATGCAAAGGTCTCTGAAAGCAAGACACAAGTAACATTCACCTTAAATTAACAGAACAAACAGTAATAAAACAGCAGCACACCTCCAGTCCTCAGTTTCAGCTTGTCTTATGGTTTCATTCCTCCAGCTGGTGGATTTATTCTTAGATCTGCTTTCTATCACTCCAATTATATTATTTTCTTGTATTTTACATTAAAAAAAAAAAGTGTATGTCCCTTTTATTATGGCCACCCTCCTTGGTTTTAAAAATCTCAATCACTTAGATCACCTGTGGACCCTGTTGTATTTGATTTAATATGACAATTGATGTAGTAAGACGCAAGATAACTGACAAAAAAAAATGGAAAGAATAGTTACATACTGTGGAAGATGCCTTCAAAATCTTGTAATACTTGCCTTTAAAATGAAAAAACATAACATTTTGTTTGTTATGTCTGCTGACTGAATTATTATTTTTTTAAAATAAATTAGTACTAGTAGTATTATAGGGTAGACCCTAGCTCCAGGTCATAGAGAATCGGCGAGTTAGTCTTGGTTTTTTAACTCTTTTTTTGTGATACTCAAAATTTCCCAGGATGCTTTGAAATAAGAGCAAAGATACCACCCTCCCCCCCCCCCCCCCCCAAGAACTGACTCTATTCTTTCATTATAACTTGGAGCTGGAAACAGTCATCCTACACAGGTTTCAGGATCAACTTCTCTCAAAGCATTCACTGAGGAAACAGGGTTGCTTGCAAAAATGCATTTGTAGTGGGGTTTCTTCTCTAAATACTCATTGGTTGGTTGATGATTGTGAAATAAAAACTCAATACCCAGCAAAAAAAACTATCATAGCCGCTTATGTCTACAGCACAGAAGGAATTAATGCACCAGAAAAGGATGACTCAACAAGTTCACTTGCCTGGTGCTGCCTTTTTCAGCATGTCAGTCCTCTCTGTGAGAGAAGCACGCCTGTCCAAACAACTAGGATCAGCCTCTTAGGGCCAAATGCACTAAAGGTTTTTCCAGTTCTTATCCATGGGGCAAAAAAACTTTGTACATCTGGCCCTGTATGTTGGTTGTTGTGCCAATCCTGCCTTTTTCATTGCTTCGGGTTATATGCATTAAGCAACCCAGAATATTTGGACTGGTGCCTTATTAGTTTTGCTTCATGACTACAAAGTATTATTCATTGAAGTCACTGCATACAATGGGCAATTGTGTTTTACCTCCAAGGCCATGAGGAATTTTCTCTCCGTTGACTGAAAACTTTGTTTGTGTGCAATTTAAACACGTCAAATTGTCAAGTATCTCCTTGGTATCTATTTTTGGTATTATAAAAATATTGGTTTTCTAGTGAACATTTCAGATTCAGTGCAAAAAAAAAAAAAAAAGAAAGAAAAGCTCTGAAGCTAAAATGCAGAAAATTAAGGGGCGGATTTTAAAAGGCCCGCCGTCGCGCGTAAAGCCCCGGGACGCGCGTAAGTCCCGGGGCTTTTGAAAAGGGGAGGGAGGGGGCGTGTCCAGGGGCGTTCCCGAAATGACGCGGCATTTCAGGGGGGGTGTTTGGTAAATAGTGCAGGCTAAGATATTGCATGCCCTATGTACCTCCATATCCCTCTGTCCTCCCCATGGCCTACTTACCTCACTGGGTGGTTTCCAAGACAGAAAGCGGCAGGAGTGAGACCCCAGTCACTCCTGCCCCACCGGTTCCAGTTTAAAAATGGCACCCGTCTCAGGGCCAGCTGGCGCTAAGTCATCTTCCAGAAGAACACCTTGGTGCTGACCAGGCCTGAGACCTGGGAAAAATGTAAATTGTAATCGGCGAGACGGGGGCGATTGAGGATTTACTTTTGCCCCTTTCTATTTCAGAAACCCCTGATGGGATAACTAAGGGCCAGTGGGGAAGCTGCAGGGTGGGGGGGAGGGAGGCATTTCTTTTTGTTTTATTTTATTTTGATTAGGATTTAAAAAAAAAAATGTGTTGCTTAAAACCAAAATATACATTAAATGAAACAAATCTCCCCCCTCTCCCCACATAGACCCACAGCCTCTGAAATGAAAAAAAAATTGAATTAAAATGAAAATGTACTCCCTGAACATCCCTAATATGCACTGCTTTATATAGGCAAAATACAAACAGGTAAATAATCACTGAAAACATTTTCTGAACATGGGCGGTCTCATTTTAGTTTCTCATTTCCCTCGTTTATCTGCACAGAATTGCAACTAATCTGTTAAAGCACAGTACAGAAGAAGGATGACAGACACATCACCACCCAAAACCAAGAGGCGCTTTCATTCATTATGAAATGCACCTAAAAAGAAACCCACTTCATTCAAAGAAAGCGAAAATTTGCTTGAAGTGCATTTTGCTCAAGTATTCAGCCAAACTGAGGGGAAAATCCAAATCTGAAGAGCAGATTCCGCTGCTTCCTTCAAAAGGCTTTCCCTAACAAAATGAGAGTGTGGAAACTAAGTCATGACAAAGTACAGTTTTAATTTTAGTTCAAAGCGCTAGGGGCTGGTATGCATCTGGAGCAATAATGCTGGAGCCCACATGACATAACTGAGCAGAGCAAGATGGCAACAGGAGGAGAAGATGGAAAAACAGGCCAGCGTTTCATACTTGGTGGCATTGTTGCATTTTTTTGCCAGATGTGCGGAAGGGAGAAAATGAAGAGAGGCTTATTTATTTATGTAAGATCATTTATAACCTGCTAATCCAGGGCTGGGCAACTCCGGTCCTTGAGTGCCCTGGTTTTCAGGGTATCCACCACGAATATGCATGAGGTATATTTGAATGCACTGCCTCCATTGTTGCAAATCTCTTTCTCGTGCATATTTGTTGTGGGTTTCCGGAAAACCAGGCCTGTTGGTGGCATTTGAGGACCGGGAGTTGCCTACCCTTGCGCTAATCCCAAATACTTTCTCAAAGCGGGGAACAAAAGAAACATCCATAAATAAAACATTAAATACATAAATATACTTACAAATAGCATCTTAGATAAAAGCAAACAAGATACAAAGATACAATGGTAGTCTGGGCAACAACACAGAACAAATATTTTAGAAACAAAAAGTCTTTTTGTATAAACATAGAATATGATGGCGGCAGATAAGGACTAAAAAGATCCATCCAGTGTGCCCAATTTCATTGTTATTGCAATGCCATAAGCCCCAGATAATCTCTTGATCTCTTCTCGGTTCACAAGGGTCCTCTAAGGTTATCCCATGGGTTTTTAAAGTCCATTTCTGTTTTTGTCTCCACCGCTTCCACTGGGAGGCCATTCCATGCATCCACAACCCTTTCAAATGAAGAAATATTTTCTGATGTTGCTCCTGAGGTCAATATTCAAAAGCCATTTAGAAGGATAACTTAAGATTTCTCTGTCTAAATAGCATAACTGGCATATTTAGTGACTTATCTATCCAAATTCTAGCCAGATAACTATCTATCTGGCTAGAATTTAGCCAAAATGTGGGGGCATATTGGAGGGGTGAAAGGCATTCTGAGGAGGAGCGGAGATAGCCAGATAACTCTGGTCGGCCCCCAACCTGTCCAGCTATTTTTAAGACAGCCTGGTATATTCAGCAGCACAACCGCGCCACTGAGTACACCCTGCTAGTTAGCTGGATAAAGTTATCCGGCTATTAGGACGAGCCACACAGCGACTGAAAACGGACACAACTGAGTCTATCCCCCTGACATCTCTCATTCTACAGCATTATTTACTCTGAACATGGTTTCTTCATGAGCACATATACCTTTAAAGAATTTTAAGTAGGGGCGTGCATAGAAAAACTGTTCATTTTTATTTTTCATTTTGTTTGATGTTTACTTTGAATAGAAAAAGAAAAAAAAAAAAGGTAAGGAAGGGCCCTTTCCCTTCTGAAAAACCCACTAGTGTCACCCACATTCAACTGAAATCCCTCCCAGGCCTTCCCCTATTCCAGCGTTTCCCAACTGGTGTGCTGCAGCGGATCCCCAGGTGTGCGGCAAGGCACACGTGTGCACTACCGCTGAGGGCCCTGTGGGTGCACGTGCACCATAGAAGCAGACTCATGGCCACTGATTGTGCTTGCGCTGTCAGCAGGATGGAGGGATAAGGCAAGGCGAGGGAGGGTGTAGTACAACCTTTGTGGAGGGAGGGAGAGAGAGGTGGGGGAGGGGCAGTGTTACATTGGTCTGACTAGGGCGCTACAGACCCTTGCACCAGCCCTGCTGCTGGTGGCAATAAGAGGAGGCCAAGAGCAGGGCAGCACACATTAGAGTTCACAATCTGCACAAAAGTAAGTGAATGCTACTAAACAGAAAGGAGGCAAGTACAGAAACTGTTTTAAGTCTCTCTAATGTATGGCATGGAATCCTTCCTCTTTCCCTCTCTGCGCTCCCTCCACCAAACCCGATCTACAGAGCTCTTCTGTTGCCCTTTGTTCCATTGCCCCATCATTACCCTTCTCCTTTTCCATCCAAGGAAGAATGTAATGGGGCAATGGAACAGTGGCGTAGCCAGAGGGGGCCAAGCTCCCCGGGCACCAGGCTGAAGGGGGGCACCAAGGGGGGCAGTGGATTCCATCCCACCCAGAGAAGAAAAGGCTCTACAGCTGCTGGGGGTGCCTATGCCACCTGATGGCAGGAGGAGGCCCGTGGCCGCCAGGGGAGCCTATACCACCCGGCAGCAGAAGAGGAGGAGGCCCGCGGCAGCTGGAGGAGCCTATCCCAGCCAGCAGCAGAGGTGGAGGTGGCCCGCGACCTAACTAAAGGAGAGGGACTGGAGCTGGAGCCAGAGCCTGCCTGCATGTGTTTGTGTGGAGGAGAGGGAGTGGAAGAAGCATGCGTATATGTATGAAGGAATGGAATCAGCACATGTGTGTGTGTGTGTGTGTATATATGTATGAAGGAATGGAATCAGCACATGTGTGTGTGTGTGTGTGTATGTATGAAGGAGAAGGAACAAAGCCAGACTGTATGTGTATGGAGGACAGGGAGTGGAGCCAGCCCCTGTGTGTGTGAATGAAGGAGAGGGAGTGGGATTGGAGAAGAGGGAGTAAAGCCAGCGTCTGTGTGTGTGTGTGTATGTGAAGGAGATGGAGTGGAGCCAGCATGTATGTATGTATATATGAAGGCAAGGTAATGGAGCCAGCCTGGGTGTGTATGGAGGAGAGGGAATGGAGCCAGTGTATCTGGATATGGAAGAGAGGGATAGAGCCAGCATTGTGTGAGCCTGAGAGAGAGGGAGCCAGCTTTTATGTGTCTGTGAATGAGTATAAGTTTGGAAAGAGTGTTTGTGTGTGTGTCAGTGTGAGCATGAGGATGAATGTGTGTGTATATGAGGTAGGAGAAAGTGTGTACACCTCCCTTCCCCTCCCACTACTCCACGACAATCTCAGGTTGACTGGAAGTCAAAAGTTCCTAGGTATGGAGAGCAAGTGATTTTTTTCTAATCATTATTGATTTTAATTAATCGGGTGTTATTTGATGTGTGTATGTGTACGGTTTCAAAATATTGTTTTGGTGTTTGGGAAATTAAAAAAATATGAGTTTTTAATTATTAGTATGGTTTCACTATTATGATTGATGCTTTATATTTCTTGATTTTGTTTGATGTTTTCTGAGGAAGAATGATGCTTTAGTTTTCCATACATGCACTACATACTGAGCCTGTCATTGCGGTATCCAGTTTAGTTTACGTCTGTACTTTCCCATTTATACTTTATGGTCACTTTATACTGTATTTGGTGAGGGTTTGTCTGTGTTCTGCATTTGTGATTGAGGTTAAATATTCTGCTAATGTGTCATTTGAATGTAGGGACCTGTGGTTTGTTCTGTTTTCCTTATAGCAGGGATATTAGTGTTTTAGGGCCTGGTATAATGATTCATAGGGTAGTAACTGTTTGAGTGCTGGCAGTTAGTGCTGTTTTGGAATGGGAGGTTTATTATATTGTAAATGTAATTTAGCTTGCTCATGGCTTTCTAAGGACCAAGCCCACACTCAATATGTGTTACAATAGTCCTAATATCATATGTGTTCCAAGGGTCTTTTTGGCTTTTATATAGAGTATCCTGGTTGACACACAGCAGTGCATGTAAATATAATATATATGCTGTTGTGATATTTTCATTTCAAAAGACTGTGTTTTCAGTGTACTTTTCATGTAAAAGCTTTTATTATAAATGCATAATTTGAAATTGTGTGTGGAGAGGGCTGTGGTAGGGGGAAGGCTGGGCATAAAACTGTTAGATTCACTTAGGGTGCCTAATGCCCTTGCACTGACCCTGATTAGAAAAAGAATACAAATAAAATGTAGAAAAAACCCCAGACAGGCCGATATAGAACGGTATGCTCGGCCGAGCGCACCGTTTAGGCCCCGCTTGGCTGAGCGTTTTAGATGCGCTATTATTATCCCATATACTGTAAGGGGTAATAGCTCGTGGATAACGCGCGGCCAACCACCCCGAAACTAATAGCGCTCATCACATGCAAATGCATGTTGATGAGCCTATTAGTTATTACCCCGGTATACTGAAAGTTTAATGCGCAGCCAAGCCGCACATTTTACTCTCAGAAATGAACGCCTGCCTAAGGGCAGGTGTTAACCATAGAAAGTACCAGGAAAGTGTACAGAAAAGCAGAAAAAACTGCTTTTCTGTACACCCTCCAACTTAATATCATAGCGAGATTAAGTCGGAGGCACCAAATATAAAAAAATAAAAAGATAAATCTGCCCACCAGTCGGCGGGTTCAAAAATGGACACTCAATTTTGCCGGCATCTGTTTTCCGAACCCGTGGCTGTCAGCGGGTTCGAAAACTGATGCCGGTAAAATTAAGCGTCGGTTGTCGGACCCACCTGAAAGCCGCTGCTGCCGCTAATAAGGAGGCGCTAGGGGCGCGCTAGTGTCACTAGCGCCTCCTTATTAGCGCGGGCCCCAATTTAAATACAAAATCGCGCTCCCAGGGGAAGTGCCTGGGCGCGCGTCGGGAGAGGGGGCACTCGCCTCGGAGCGCCGGCTCTCCTGCATGTTTTATTGCATCGACCTGAGAACGAGGAAGGGCCAGCCCAGTAATTATTCGCACGGGGCTGCAAAAAAAGATAGCACTGGCTCTGCATGGCGGCGCCCTATGGTGATGTGCTGGCTGGGCTCCCGCCCTTGCTCAGTGAAAAGAGATCCCACACAGTTGAATCATGAGGTGATGCAATGGTAGTGGAGAAAGGAGGGGCGCGTGAGGGACAACACAAATGCATTGGCTCCCCCCCGGGCACCGGAGACCCTCGCTACGCCTCTGCAATGGAACTGAGGGCCACAGTTTAAGCAAACTTAATAAATATAAAGTAAAAGTAGAGTACATTTTTGTCTTTTTATTATTAATAATCTGCTGGGGTCAATGAGGTGTGTGTTGTGCAGAGGGGGAAGGACGAGGAGCCAGGGCAGGGGTCTGGCATGCCACGAATTTGTTTGTTTATGTAAGTGAGCCTTGGGCTCAAAAAGGTTAGGAAACCCTGCCCTATTTCCCCACCCTCTCTGAATAGGTCTAACCCCCTCTGCGGGGCCTCCAGAGTTAAAAGAGGGAAGGAATAAACCCTAGTTGCTCCTGCCCCACCAATCCTGTTCTCAAAATGGCACCACTTTGTTGTATGGCCAAATGTGCTGGCCTCTGGATCATTTTGGAAACAGACCCAGCAACTGGGTATTGCTCCTGCCCCATTTCAACTTTGGAGACCCCCACAGATGGGGTAAGAAGTGTCCAGATGAGTGGGAAGAGCAGAGAGAGGAAGGCAGGTGGAGGAGGCGGGGCCAAGGGAAGAGCAGAGAGAGGAAGGCAGGTGGAGGAGGCGGGGCCGAGGGAAGGAAGTGTCCTTTCATTGCATTTTTCAGTTCTTTAGAAAACTGATGTGTATCCCTAATTTGAATGCTTCAGTCAAATTCCTGTCTCTCCTCTCATATCTAGATCCTTAAGTTTCACCTCATATGCTTTTTTTTTATGTAGATCCTGCATCATTTTGGTAGCCTTTTTCTTTGGACTGCCTCCAGTCTATCCATCTTCTTTTAGAGGCATGGCCTCCAGGATTAGAAATTGTATTCTAGGTGAGACCGCACCAATGATCTCTACAGTTGTATTATCATCTCCTTTTTTTTTTTTTTTTTCTGGCTATGTCTCTTCCTATGCACTCTAGCATTCCCCAAGCTGTGTTTTCTGTCTTTTCACACTGTTTCACTACCTTAAGATCATCAGACATGATTACCCTAAGGTTCATGCACATTAATATTTCAGCCTCACCGTCTCATTGTGTACTCTTCCTTTGGATTTCTGCACACAAAATGCATGCTTCTGCACTTTTTGTTTTTGTATTGAATCTTACCTGCTAAGCACTTTACCATTCCTCAAGCTTTCTTAGATCACTTCTGCCTACTCCCTCTGAGATTTCCACTCTGTTGCAGATCTTAAACTATTCTAGAAAAAGAGAAGGGTTTTCCTCTAACTTCTTTTCAATATTGATGACAAATAAAGTGAGCAGAACCAGGCCCAGGACAGGCCCTGAAAAACTCCACTAATTGCCCTTCTTTCCTCAAAATGAATTCCATTTACCAGTGCTGTCTGTTATCTATTTATCACTTGAATAGTAATTCATTTAAAGGGCAGATTTTCAAAGGGTTACGCGCGTAACCCCTGAAAATCTGCCCCTGCACACGCCGAGCCTATCTTGCATAGGCTCGGCGGCGCAAGTATGTCCCGGGGCTTTCAAAAATGGGCGGTCCGGGGGCAGGTCCGGGGGCATGGTAGTGATTCATGGGCGGTCTGGGGGCAGGGCCGAATCCTCAGGCACAGCGGCCTGTGCTGGGGGATGGCGAGCCGCCGCGTGCAAGTTACGCCTGCCTACAAAGGTAGGGGGATTTAGTTAAGGCTGGGAGGGTGGGTTAGATAGGGGAAGGGAGGGGAAGATGGGTGGTCCAGAGAAAACGTTCCCTCCAAGGCCGCTCCGATTTCGGAGCGGCCTTGGAGGGAATGGGGAAAGCAATCGGGGCTTCCCTTTGGCTCGGCGCGCAAGGTGCACATGTGCACCCCCTTGTGCGCGCCGATCCTGGATTTTATAACATGAGCGAACAAATCTACGCCCGCGCATAAATTTAAAAATCTGGCCCTTAGTCTGCCACTTTTTGGCTCACCCCAGACTGCTCAGAGCTTCTCCTGTCTCCACAGATTGAATAAATCCATTAGTGGACCTGCCAGAACTTCTCTGAGCTCTGTTAATCTCTTAGAGGATACCTTTCAAACATATGTGTGTGGGCGGGATATATACATGTATATGGCTGCAAGCAGATTTATGCAAGTATTTTATAACAAACGTGTTTTATAAAATATATGCATTTCTACTCCACAACCTGTATGTGAATGTAGACTTACGAGCAAATACATGCAATATATTATAAGCACAAATATCAATGCATTGAATGTGCATACTTTTCCTATTTTAAAAATATACGTATGAATATTTTACATGCAAAAGTAAAGTATGACTTACTCATGTAATTACCAATTTGCGTGCATAAGTGGGGCAATTTTTAAAACATCAAGCTTATATGGTGTTGCGCTCCGCGGCCGGTCCTGGTCACTTCTCCCGTCCATCTACCAGTTCAGGGCTCACTCTCTCTGCCGCTGCAGAGAGTTCATGGCATCCCTGGCTCTCCCACTCACCATCTCCAACGCTGGCCTCACAGCGGAGCTCCCGGTGGGCCAAGCGCGGGAAACCCGAACCCGACGCCTCTTGATGACATCACACTCCCTGGGTATGTAAGGCAAGGCCCGTTCTCTTGAATGGTGCCTTGGCAATCAGGTCATACACTCCGGTGTCTCTAGTTTGCCTTCCTGCATTCCAGTATCTTTGCTCCTGTGTCTCCTGTTCCAGTTCCTTTGTTCCAGCGTCACCTGTTCCAGCGTCTCCTGTTCCTTCGACTCTCCATTCCTGGTAGTACCCTTCGGACTGATTTCACGGTACTGACTTTTGCCTGTTCTCTGACTACTCTCGATTGCTGCCTGACCTGACCTCTGCCTGAACTCCAACTACTCTTGACCACCTCCTGGAACTTGACCTTTGCCTGTGACCTGACTACTGATCGCCGCCTGGAACTTGACCTCTGCCTGTGACCTGACTACTCAATCGCTACCTGGAACTTGACCTTTGCCTGACCTGACTACGCCCAGATTGACCTCTGTTACCGACCCTGCTTTGGCTGACCATTCTGGACTGATACTCTGGCCTTGATCCTCGCTATACACTTGGACACTCTCTTCTGGCCTCCTGCGACCTCTGGACTTCCCTGTTTGCACACCGACCGCGCACCCTTTTCGTGGTAAGCATTCCCTTGAACTTTCTCTCTAGGAGACCCTGCAAGGCCCACCTAAGACCAGGCAGCCCGGGTAACCAAGGGCTCAACCTGAGTGAACCTTGGGTTGCTATTGGCGAAGCTCCAGTTAGCCTCTGTCTCCTCCTGTGCTCCACCTCCTGGTGGCAGGCGCTCTCCGGGTCCGACCGGAGGGCAGTACCAATCCTGCATCAGGCCAAGGGTCCACCTCCAGCGCAACATATGAAAGTAACCAATTTACCAATTAGTCCACCAGTTCACCCAGTCCTTCACCAGATCATCGACTCTTTCCTGGCTCTTCAGCTTGAACTCCCCCCAGTTCACCCAGATCTCCCACCCAATCAATACTATACAATAAACATGTTTAATATCATTTACAACCAGATAATTATCAGGTGTAAATATACACAAGTAAGCTGGCAAATGCACGCACGTGATTTTTAAAATAGCAGTTTATGTGTGTGTGGCCCCAACCAGGAAAATCCTTAGAACACTGTTTTTTAAGTGGGTATATACGCATGTGAAAATAAAAATAGGAGCATATTTTTACTTTTATAAAATACATAATGCATGAGTAAATGCTACTTTCACACACATATACACCAATTTGCATAATGTTTTGAAACCACACCTTAGGATGTATCCCATCCAGCCCTATAGCTTTTTCCACTTTTAGTTTTGCTGGTTGCATGCACTTAGTTCTGTAAGTGGTGTTGCATATAGCCAGGGCCGGAGAGAGAAGGAATTAGGCCCTTGCCAGCTAAGAAAAGTAGGCCCCTATGTAAGGTTCTGATGTGATACTTAATAAGAGAAATCATTTTCTAAATTTCCCAAATAATTTTTATTTATTTAAGAAGGCTTTACGAGTTTTTTTGTTAGCAAATTCTTCAATTACAATTGAAATTTTTATTTATACAAGTTAGAAATAGATATATTTAGCTTTTTTTTTTAATTTTGCCCAACAAAAGTAGGCCCCTTGAACATTGTAGGCCCTAGCCAAATAGCCATGCTGGCACCCCCTCTCTCCTAGAGTGCATATAGCCCACTGCTGTATGTCTGAGGTCTTTCTCCAACCTCTTTATCACTTAACACAAGCTTTTCTTATTTCTTTTTTCTTATCTTACACACATTCCCCCTTTTTTTCCTCTAAGCCTTACAATTTCACCTTTGTATTTCCTCCTTTCACAGACGTTAAAGCAGCATTGAAAACCCATCTTTTCAACTGCCTTCTTCTCCATAACAACCACAGACAGCTCTGTAACTTCACAGTCAGACATGCTGCAGGCAAATTTATAGGCCATTTCCCCTAGCCACAGAACTCTTTCTAAGTTAAGATCAGGTTTGATTTGAGATAAGAAATAGATTAATGTTTGAGGAGCATTTATATCTTGATCTTTGTTTTTATGTTCTTTATGTACTGTATTGTTTCTCTTTTTTTGCCTGTAAAATTGTTACTCACCCTGAACCGTGAAGGGTGCCGGATACAAATATTTTTAAATAAATAAATACACATACATTTAAGCCTTTCTATAAAATTCCACATAGATTAGCAAATCATATCTACAATAACATAATGCCATATTTAATCTGTGACTTTTTGAATGGTAAAATATCAGCCTATCGACAAGCCAACTATTAAATAAGATAATCAGATTTTTGGGTGGGGAAATCAGAGACCCTTGCTTCAGGCTGCAGGTAGTAAATGAGCACTAGGAATGTACATTTGTTGGTTGATTCATTTCGGTAATAATAATTTTTTTTTTATTTTGTTTTCACTGGTAAAATTCTATATCATCTGCTCATTAGGGATGTGCATTCATTGGTCGATTTGGTTCAGTAATTTCAGCAGTAAATGCATATCTCATAAATGGGTAGTAGATGTGCAAAATTGATAGTATGCGCATATGTAGGCAACCATCCATATACGCACATACCATCAGTTTTGTGCACCTACTATCCATTTGTGAGATATGTGCGTACTGCTGAAATGAATGAAACAAATCGATCAACAAATGCACATCCCTAATGAGCAGATGATATAGAATTTTGGGAGAATTTTGCCAGTAAAAACAAAATAAAACTAAAAATTAATAAGCAAGTTAAAGTAGAACAACAAAGCACACCATTTGTATTGTTAATATTAACAAACCTTAGACTAATCTCTCACTTACCACACCCATATCCTAGAACTATAGTCCTACATTTGACCTTGCAGGCTTCAGTATTCATGTAGTCTCCTACTTTTCTGACTCATACTTCCTTTGAACCCACGTTAGCATTCCTTTTAGTTAAAAAAAATACAATATGTTTACACAGTGTTGATGTTTAAAGACGTGTACTTCTAGGTTAGCTGTAGTAGAAATAATTCATTTTCCTTTAATTGTTAAACTAGGATAACTGTATCCAGTGAACATTTCAAATTGCACTAAAAAAACATTTCCTGAGGAATGAAGATAAACAGGATGATGTAAAAAACATTAGATTTTCTTTACTCCCTTTTCTCCTCTTTAGGACCTGATATAAGGTTTCGTTTTCCCTATTTTGTATCTCTGGGAAAGATGCTTAGCACAGAGGTCCTGGTCTACCTGATGGCATGCCTGGGTATCTCAGCATCTTCTCCAGCCCCTGGTGCCAGAGGGCAGACTCCTCGAAAGACATGCTCACTGCTGCTGCTATATGATGGGCAGAGCTCATCACAATAGTCACAGCTGTCTTCCTCCCATCCTTGGACTTATGTAGACTGCCAAAATTAGACATTTAATCCCCAATTCGATATACATTTTTGGATCAGGTGCTGCATTTCTCTTGTTAACGTTTTGCCTAGAAACTTGTACCTAACTTTTAAAGGGAAAGTACATGTATACTTTTTGTTTGAAAAATGCTTTATTAGAAGGTACCTACACAGACTTCTTCACCTGCTTTTTCTTTGGGTAACATTTTATGGAAAATTATGTAGATTTGAAAATATGACTTATGAATGTTATTTTCCATTCATGCTCAACCCCCCGGGAATGCCTCCCCTCAGTCTGGTGAAAAATGTCTGTTATGGAATTCTGCCTGTACTATTAGCTAAACTGAGTGCGGACAGTTTGCAAACAGCCAATTAACCCAATTAAATGGCTTTCAAAATGGTCCTCACAATTGATGATTGTTTGCAATACTCAGCAATTGCCGTTCTCTTTTACAAGGCATTTATGCCCATTCTGTTTATGGCAAATATATTTTGAAAATATGGCCCCCTTTGTGTTAATTATTATGATGGCACTGACTTATGCATGATCATGTTATGGTTATGAGGTGTTGGAGTGGATTCTTGGGTACTGCGGTGATGGCCACTCCCACGGGGAAGTGCCCCATGAGGAACCGCAGTACTAGGCTAGACTCTATACATGCAGACACTGAGAAGTAGCTTTTATTGTACAGCTGGATGGTACTGCCCGAGGCAGGCAGCAGTGAAGGTAACCCAGTGAAGTAGTCCAGGGCTCCTCAGCAGAGGAGACCAGTCTCACATTCGAGTAGGTGGTAGGCAGCGCGGCATAGCAAGGACAGGTCCCGGATGTAATCCTGAGCGTTGAAGCTGAAGGTGAGACAGACTGAAAGGTTGGTACTTACTGAAGCAGAAGCTGTAATGTAGAAGGTCCTGGTAGGCAGAAGATTAAGGAGAGCAGGCCAGCAGGCCCTCGAGGAGCAAGTACCTCATATCCCAGGATAGGTACCTGAAATAGAGCAGAAGGGCCCCTGAGGAGCGGGTACCCAGGTTAGAGAAGAATACCTCAAAGGGCAGAGAGCTTCCTGCGGCAGCTGGGAAGCGGCAGAGCAGCTTAGACCGGAGGCAATCCAATCCTTGCTAACTCGGTTTGTTAGCAAACGAAGGGCAGGCCAAATACTAGGTTGTGATGACGTCACTCGGAGGGGAAGCCCCCGAGGTTCCCGCCATGATGTGGATATAGACATGGGTGGCGTGCGTGTGCACACCCTAGGAGGCCCTCAGGGAAATCATGACGAACACCATTGCCGTTGCCGATCCGGGGACACCGGAGAGAGAGGCATGAAGACGCGGCAGCAGCCATCTTCCCAAGGCTTGAGGAGAGAGAAGGAAGAAAGGTGAGGCACAGAGGTCGAAGCCGTCTGAGACCGACGGATGAAACAGATCATTATTTCTTAAAATATCTAAAACCCTAGAGCAGGGGTTCACAACCCAGTCCTCAGAATGTACACAACTAATCTGGTTTGCAGGATATCTACAACGAAATTGCACAGGAAGTAGTATATGCAAATCTCTCTCATGCATATTTATTGTAGATATCTTGAAAACCTAACTAGTTGGGTGTGTCCCAAGGACTGTGTTAAGAACTACTGCTCTAGAAAACTGTCCAGACAAGGTTGGTAGTAAGGGCAGGCAGGTGCTGGATACAGGCAAGGCTGAAAATATGGACTGGAACCATGGGCAAGGCTTAGATGGAGGCAAGGTCTGAAACAGGAGACAATGCTGGAACAGAAGACAGGCAAACAAGGGTTTGAAGTGAGGGCAAGTCCTAGACTAGAAACAAAGACTTGACTGGATAAGACAAGGACTGGACAGGAAAGCACAAGGAGTAGAAGAGACTGAGCAGGACAAGACTAAACTAGGAGTAGGCAAGAACAGACTAGAACAAGAAACAATAAACAAGAAGGTTTGGCAAACCTAGAAGGCCCAAAGGCCGCAAGACAGAACAGGAAATCCAAGGAGGCCACTGAGCAAGGCAGGAATGCCAAGAAGGCCAAAGAGCAAGGCAGAGAGGCCTGGAAGGCCACAAGGCAAGGCAGGAGGCCAAGATAGGACACAAGACAAGGCAGGAGCCCAAGGAAGGCCAGAATTGAAATTCGTCGGGAAATTCGTCGGGAATTTTTCAGCTTTAAAATCTAGCGTTTCCGCGCCGCCTCCTGTCAGTGCCAAAGCAGCGGTATGAACACATCGCGCATGTAAGTACGTCTTTGCAAACTACTTGTCACAACTTCAAGTTAGATATTCATTTAGAAAGTCTATTGTGGGCAAAAATTTTTCATTTCATGCTATATTATCCTAAGAGAGAAAAAGCACTCTGACCAAGAAGATATAATCACCGCTACATTTTCAGCGTCAGCACAGCACTCAATGTGAAGGAGCAAATTGTGCCATCACATAAAGAGTGAGTTCTTAATCATCTATAAGTTGCCATTTTGTACATAGATGTATTATTACATCATGATAAAGATTGTATAACTTTGAATATCGTTCCAGGCACATTTTCACAGCTGAGTCATAGAGGTATATTCCATGCTTAAGAGTCACTCCCTGATGAAGAGGATTTACTCGAAACACTGCACTGTCGGGATCACAATACTTATTGCATGAAGTTATGTATACAATATCTTGGCGTCATAACTGTGAGTCTTTAATGGTATAACATTTAATTTTTGTATACCACCACAGCTGACTTGCACTGGACTATCAAGTTAGCCATCAGAATAATGGACTGAGCAACTTGTACATTCTGGGGTTTTCCAATGATTATAAATAACTTTTCTCTAACAACCACTAAGTTGGAGCTAGAGTCTCGTTAGTAGCCATTGGGCATATCCATATAGCCCAATATAGGCACTTTATGAGGTTTCCCCAGTTCAAACATATACAATTCATTTCCAGCCAGACTATTAATATTTTTGTTGAGTACACAAGTGTCTGGTATCATCTGGATCATTATTTTGAATAAAAATGATGGGACATTTTTTCTTTTCTTATGGCACAGAAACAATGTCTTTTTTACCTCCCTTCTTTATTATTCCTATTTACCTTAAGTGTGCTGTTCTTAAAACAGGAAGCTCTAAAAACAATATCTCTGTTTCTCATTTTTATCCGGGCTCAACAGAACAGAGAAACTTGCTAAATGGTAAAATATCTGTGTGTATTTTGGTTTGAGTTCTTGTGCGTGTGTGAGTCTGTGTGCATGTCCCCAAACTTTGTGTGGAGGTAGGTTTTTTGGGGAACATCCGAGTTTTCCACTTTTAAAAGTTGGTGACTTATACAGAGAGGTGAGAAACAAAGAAGGATGATGATAGTTGAAACCTTTTGAAAAGAAATGCATGAAAGATTTTAATTAATGTTATCTAAAATATCATACTTGTTTATTACTATGACATCATTTCACACTTAACGAAAAAAATATTTTGAAAAAGGCATGGACTATACATAGAAATTATTCATTAGCAGGCTTCAAAACACTATAAAAAGGAGAAATTATCCATAAAAATAAAATCAAACAGAAGGATAAGGTTTATGATGAGATTAGAGGAAGGAAAGCTCAGAGGAAATATGAGCACATACTTCTTAACCGTGAAGATGGTGGTTACCTGAAATACTCTACCAGCTGAGATGGTAGCAATGCTAGGTTAACATTGGCTTATGTGTACCAACTAGAAGTAGTATACTAGCAATACAGGTTTTGTTGCTCCGTATTTCTTAACTTTTAGTCAAAGGAAAGTTGTGCCTGTATGAAGATTAAAAGTCCTTTGAAGTGGTAATTGTTTGCTAACTGGTATAAGGTTAGCTAATGCCTTTAATATTTCCTCCTCCTCTCTAACTTACCAAGTCATTTATCATTTCCTGATAGGGCCTAAACACACAATAACAGCCTAACGATTACAAAAGAGCCCTAGCACATGCGATAAATACCACAACGCAATTGTGTATGCAAATATACACTTGAGTTATGCAAGTGGGAGGAGAGTGGGAGGTGTAAATGCAAAAGAGGGTCTTCTATCGCTTCTTGCACCGATTAATGCACAGTAACGCAGGAATTAACATCAGAAATAACTACACCTATTTTGTTGGGCGGTATGGGGGAAAAAAGTTTTTATTGCGCATGTTTGCCCATTACCGCGGTTCGTGGCTATTACCGCGTATGATAATTTTGGGCCTTTTTGCAAACACACTTACCAGGCCCTCCAGGGCCAATAAAAACTGCTTTTCTCACCTGACCTGCCTTCCTACATCCATTATGTTTGTGGCAAGTGTATTTGTGAGGGATACTAGATGCTTGAGGGGGATCACCACAGATAACAAGAAGAAGAGGAAGAAGAAAAAGACCAACCAACAATACGCTGAGCATGAAAGGGAATATCCAGCCCCTCCTCGGGAAGTCCCAGCACCCGAGTATGAGTCAGAGGCCCCATAGGAAGAGCGTCGGGGCCCATGACAGGGTTTGCCACACAGGCATCCATGGCACAGGAGCTACAGGGAGCACATCTTCTCTCTATGAACCTCTTTGCTGGGCATGCCAGAAGATTATGTAGTAAGCAGGTATTGCCTCACATCTCAGGCTATAATGGAATTATATGATGAAATAAGAGGGGATCTGGATTAAGTCACGGAACAGTCTCAAGCTACACCTGGGCTCACCAAACTATTGGCCACCCTGCATTTCCTGGCATCTGGCTCCTTCCAAACAACAGTAGGGATAGTTGGGGGGATGTCCCAAAGCACTTTTTCCTGCTGTCTGGGCTCGACACCGCTCTGTGTGCTCCAATGGTAGCAGCTGAGGATTTGACTGTAGTATCAAATGATTCATATATGATGTGGAGAAGATGATGCTCATACTCCTCTGTGTCCTAAAGGGTCTGCTGATAATCTGTCTGTTTTCTGTCCAATGACTAACAGGGGTTTTAGTTTCTCAACTTAATCATGTATGTTGCAACCCCTCCCGCAGCCGGTGCCATGGGAGGCCTCTCACCTCCTTTTTCCTGCCTTTTCGCGGCCCAGAGGCCACCGACCCACTTTTCACGCGGGTGGAGCCGCGTTGCTACTCTCTCCTGCGGCAGGGAGCCACTGCCTACTCGCCTATTCTACCCAGTGGCAGGGAGCCGCCCGGGTGTTGCCATTGCACCAGGAGGCCACCTATAGGCATCCCCATGTGGCCCAGAGGCCACCGACCTTACCTCGAGCTCTCATGGGGAGAGAGCCAACATCCCTGGCCTTGCCTGGCGGCTGGAGACATCCTTGGTCCATCTTTAGCGGCCTAGACACTGCCACTCACCTCGAGGCCTGTCCTGTGGCCTGGTTCCTGCTCTGCGTCACTGTGATGGCTGCTCTCCAAGGTCCTGCCCCTTCTGCCTAAGGGGCAAGGCTGCACCTCCTCTCTCTTCTTAAAGGTACAGCGACAGAGTGGTGCACTTCTGACATCATCTAGGGAGCAGCCTCTTCAGTCCTATAAAAAGGACCTGGCTTCACATCTCCCTTGCTTTCGCAAGGAACCAGTCCTCCTTTGGACTTCTCTTCAAATCCAGCTTCTTGTTGGCACTTTGTTCCATGTTCTTCATTGGAATTCCATGTCTACGTCTTCATCTTCGTATAGTCTCTTATCTGACCCTGCATCTTCATCTCGTCAGTTCCAGTTGTCCTGATGTGTTCATCCTTTGTTGTTGGATCTGCTGATATTTCATTCTTCAGATCTCCAGATGCTCTTCATCTTGCCAGTGCAACACTTCAGATGATCCTGACTTTTATCCTCCCAGCATCAGCTTCCATACTCTGAGGCCAATCGAGTTTTGTGCCGTGCTTCACTCCGAGCCCCTGGATCCTGAGGGCTTCCTTAGCCGGAATCCCGGTTTTAATCTGCAAGCTTCAGGCAGGTATCCTGAAGTCTTCTCCTCATCCTGAATCCGTCTGGATCTTCGGAGCCTCTTGCACCAGCCTCCGTCTTGATAATGAACTCTGCTTAAAACCTGTTCCGTTCTGACATGACGGTGCCTTGCCTTCATTGGCCTGGATGGCGCTCCTCAGTTCAGGCCCTGCTGGAGTCTTGTCATACCTTCATCCTGATTCTTCAAGCAACCTGTCTTGGGAGACTTCTAGCATGGTCCGTGACCTGCCTTGCTTGGTAGTGTAGGGCGCGTGAAAGCGTGGTCCGTGACCTGCCTTGCTTGGTAGTGTAGGGCGCGTGATGTGGCAGTACCACTGCAGAACGTCACTTCAGAAATTCACATTTTGTGACTCTGTCTGAGTCCTCCGTAAAACCTAAGGCTCGTATTAGCCTACAACTCTTTGTCTCTTCATTGCATTCCCTGAGTCTCTTCTCATCCTTACAAGTCTTCATCTCACCTTGAATATCTTGAGTCTCGTCTCATCCCTTCAAGTCTCTGTGAAGCCCTGAGTCTTCCTTCTTCATTTGATGTCTTCATCTGATGTCTTCGCCCTTCAGCCACTGTCTATCCTGTCGCATTTGCTGCTCCCGTGCGGCAGATCCAAAAGGGCTATGGAGTAGCCAGAGGGCTACTCCAGAGGCCAAACTTGCATTGTTGGGTCTCTCTATGCGATCAGGTTCGGTAGTGGCCCGTGTTCTACATTCCTGGATCTTTAGCCTGTGCTCGGACACTCCTCGCCTGCCACGGTGCTTGCCAGAGCTCCTCTGCAGCTGTGTCATGGCCCAAGGTACACAAAATCCCAGAGATGGGACCGCCTCCAGCGTTCCCACAACAATGTAATTATTGAACAATGTAGACTTGGTGGGCTGCAATGCAGGCACTGAGCATCAAGCTCTGAAACTAAAGTTCTAGCCAGGTTAGGAGTTGGAAAAAATCCTTGTTTACTTTGCCCATTTTAGCACAGATTCCACTACCACTGACTGGACTACCCCAAACTTCGGGGTTTGCAGAACTATATTTTTAAGGTTCAGCTTCCTAGGTATGGGAGGACAGGATGCTGGATTCTCCCATATTGTTGTTTGTAAATCCTGCAGGATAGCATTGAGTTTTGAGGATTTGGAGAAACCTGAAGACTTCAGTGCAGGGGTCACTGTCCTGGCAGATGTTGACCTGAGAGCTGAGAGAACACTAACTCAGACTCCCAATGACAATATAAGGGATCAGGGCAGGGTCCTCGGTCACCCTGGAATAAACCGGGCGGCATGCTCCAGATAGTGGCATCTCAAGCTATCTCCTCATACGAGCTAGACTGTAATGAGAGATGGTTGGGGACTAGATTCTGCCCCATGGATTTCAAATACCAGGCCTCACGCCAGAGTTCGGAATCCTCAGTGGCATTGGCCACTCCCCTACGTGTACACGGACCACCCAGCCTCTTGTAGGTCCATGGGCGGGTCCTAGCTCCGGGGAGTGCCCTGATTGAACGTACGATATAAGGAAGTCCCTGCCTGCACTTCCTTGCCTTGGCAATCGGGTCGGCACTGTAAGTGTACTAGTTTGCCTCCACGTTCACAGTCTTGTTCCAGTCTTATTCCAGCCTTGTTTCAGCGTCCTACTGTTCCAGCCTTGTCCAGCGTCCTTCTGTTCCTGCATCTGTCCGTCCTGTCTTCCCAGGTAGTACCCTCGGACATCTCTCTGGTACTGACCTCGGCCTGCTCCTTGACCATTTTGTTTGCTGCCTGGATTCTGACCTCTGCCTGCCTTGTGACCTCATCTGACTTCTGGAACCTGACCCCTGCTTCGTTGACTACTCCTCGGATTCTTTGCCCGGCTGCTATTGACCACGTCTCATGATTCTGGCTTTGTCTCTTGCCTTGTCATCGCCTACACTGTATTGGCCTTCCTTGCTTCTCCAGACCTACAGGCTAGTGACCGACCGCACTCCCTTGCTGCTTGTGGGCACGCCTCTCTACTACTTCTCTGGGAGACCCTGCGAGGCCCACCTAAGTCCAAGCGGCCCGGGTCCCTATGGGCTCCCCCGGGGGGACCATGGGCTTCCAGTGATGAAGTTCATCCTAGCCTCTGTCTTCTCCTGTGCTCCGCCCCCTGGGGGCAGGTGCTTCCTAGTCCCTACCAGGGAGCCGTTCTCCACTGCTCCAGGACAAGGGTCCACCTCCAAGAGCAACAGTAACATAATTCAGGAAAGTATGGAATAAACTAAACGGAACCTTGGCCTGGAAGATGTGCAGTGAAAGCCAGAGATCAACTAGAGGAAGTAAACTGGATAGACTAG
Organism: Rhinatrema bivittatum; assembly: GCF_901001135.1. NCBI lineage: Eukaryota > Metazoa > Chordata > Amphibia > Gymnophiona > Rhinatrematidae > Rhinatrema > Rhinatrema bivittatum. The sequence continues at coordinate 243,124,382 of NC_042618.1, forward strand.
ATGGGTCTTGTGATCCTTATTTGTTGTCGTATTCTGTCTTACGATGTAAAAGGGTATTATGGTAACACTTCATCTAGACTGAGAGCACAAGCTATTAATGGAGCCCATAAAGAGCAATGCAAAAGATCTGCAAGACTAGGGTAGGAGTTCTCTTATTAAAGACGTGGAATAAGGTTTCTTAAATCTTGACACTCACCAGAAGCTCATCGCATTAATATCGTTCTAGTCCCCTTTTCGCTATACTACATAATGCGCCCATACTCTGCTCAGTAGGAATTTTGAAGACAAAAAAAAACCCCTACTTTAATATATCACCTGTGTTGTGTTTCCAGCTGCTGCACAGCCTCCCCTCCACCAAAGAATTCCAGTGATCCCGGCTCTGAAATATTCTGCAGCATTCTGTAGCTCCTGTCCTCAGCCTGTGCTTTAGCTTCCACGCCAGAAGGGGACCTCAATGAGCTCATTCCCCTGGCTAGCCAAGCCCTTCTCTCCTGCCTGCACCATACCCAGACTCCATCCCTACTTAACTCTGTCTCTCCTATGTCTCAGTGCTTCTGCATCGAGTCTTTCTTGGCTCCCTGCTCTAGCCACCTGTGTCTTGTGACTTTCTCAAGCCATTATTAGCTTTGCTTCATGGCCTCTGAGCCTTCTAACTCCAGCCTTGCTTTGTCCTATCTCCTGGCCTTCTGACGCCAGTTTGCCTTTGTCTTGCCTTGTTGCCATGCTACCTTCTGTTCCAAGCCTTGCTCTGTGACCTGTGGGTCTTGCCTTGTGGCCCACCCTAGGCCTCCCTGTTCCCTGATCCCTGGCCTAACCCTGAAACTCCCAGGTATCTATACTAGGCCTCTCTCTGTTCCCTGACTTGGCCTAGCCCTGAGATTCCCTAGGTCTCTTCCTAGTTTCTAGGTCTCTCTGCCTTGCCTTTGCAGCCTTCGGGTTTTCTTGTTCCATGTTCTGCACAATCGTTGTTCTGGTTTGTCTTGTTTTGTCCCAGTCTGTCATGCCCTAGTCCCTGATTCCTGTGTCCCACTTCTGCACTTGCTTGCACTTAGTTCCTGTCTGTTCCAGCATTAGTTCCATGTATATCTGCAATCACTCTACTCTTACCTGTACCTAGATCCAGTTTGTTCCTGCGGTTCCAATCCACGCCTACCTGCACTTAGATCCTGCCTGCTCCAACGTTCCAGTTTCACGTATACCTGCAGTCACTCCATTCTTACCTGCACCCAGATCCTGTCCATTCCTGCAGTTCCAGTCCACGCTTACCAGCACTCAGTTCCAGTCTGTTCCTGTGGTTACCTGCACTCTGCTTCAGAGCTCCATACCAGCCTCACCGGACTGCCCACACTTAGCATCCAGCCTTGCCACTCCAGCACCACAACACGTCCTCTACAGCTGCGCTTCACAACACCTATGATGCCTGCATGTATTCTCAAGCTGTAAGGGGGAGATAGTTTAGCTACCCATCATGTCTCCTTCCCCAGACAACTGAAAAGCACAGCTTCTGTTCTTGATAGCTAGATAAAGGAAGCAATTTTCAATATGTTCACTTTGGGTCAAAGACCACATATACTGTTTACCCACAGGCTTTGCACTAATTCCCAAAGCAGAAGCATGTGTATGCTTTCACTTTGAAACCTTCCGCAAGTATAAATTGTGCGCAATCGCATGCATCGGCCTCTTTTGCAGGTAGAATTTGGCTGGAAAACTACGCGTTTACATTCTAATTTCAAATTTGTCTGTGTACTTTCTCCTCCGCTGACCTAAACACGCCTTCAGCAACATCTCCTCTCATTTCGGCAATGTGGAACAACATTTAGGAGGTAATTTTAAACTAAGTTACACATGTAAATGTAATATACCATCGTAGGAATTTTAAAAAACCATTTACCTGCATAAAGTGAACTTACATGTGACTATCCTCTGGACAATTCAATGGCATATATTGTAGCAATTTTCAAAAGCCCACTTACACAGGTTAAGTGCATATACATGTGTAAAAACCCAATTTTAGGTGTATAAATGCTTTTTAAAATCAGGCCTATAGACTTTTACCTGCATTAAGCATGGGTAAAACACTTCTTTCCTGGAAAATTGCCTGAAAATGTACTTGTTCCATTGACACCTTTGTACCCATCAGTACTACTGTAAAAATGCCATATCACACTGGACAACTGAAAAAGCACTTAGCATTTACATTTTCTTTCTCCTTTAGCTGACAGTGCAGATCTGCCAGTTAGCACAGGGACTGATATTTTCTGGACATATTCAGTTGAATCCGTCTTATTGTTTTCTCAAAGAACTCTTTCAGCAATCCTGACCTCTTGGTCACCACCCAAAAAAAAGCTGGCACTTAGGGATGAGTAAACGATAAATGAACAGTGTTGGCTTTGAGGTACTGAAAAGGCTCTATGACTGATTAACCACTTTGTTCCAACTGTGTTAACCTTTCTATAAGATACAGTCCTCCCAGCAATTATCTCATCTTCCACATTTTTAAGCCAAGGGGGCCTATGCACTAAAGCAGGGAGGATAACATTAAAAACTGCTCATGTGTGCCAATATATATTAATGTACTGTATATGGGTGTGCACAAAGTTGATACAGTATTTTATAACCTGCAGGCAAACAATATGAGCGCAAACGTGGTTGAGTATGTAATAACTGCAAGCTGCGCAAGTTCAGATTATCTGGCTGAGTAGTGGCACTTAGCCAGATAAGTCTGAAAAATGCTACCTGTCTGTGTAAGTAGTGCTTTTCGGAATTATCGGGCTATATAAGATAGCCGGATATGTCTAAAAAAAAATGTGCCACTTAGCTGAATAAGTCTTAAAATGCTAATTATTGGGCTAAGCCAGATAGCTGGATCAGTCTAAAAAGTGCTATATACCCGGTAAAATTAGATAGTATTTTAAGACTTATCTGGTTAAGAAGTGCTTTTTTTTAGACATGTCTGGCTATCTTATATAGCCGGATAAGTCAAAAAATTGCTATTTAGATGGACAAATAGCACTTTTCAGATGTATCCGGCTAAGTAGCAGGCGCTACTTAGCCAGATAAGTGTGCTACATATCCAGATAGGTTCAAATTTGTCTGTCCAAGTAGCAGCAAAGGTGCTACTTAGCCGGATAAGAGCGCAAATGATATACCCACATATTTTTACTTCAAATTTTAAAGGGATACGCGTTATTTAGACGCATTTAACCCTGAAAGTTGGCTTTTAAATCATAAGATGGGGGATTTTCTAACATGCACATGGCAATAAAATAACCAGTTTTACTAATTAGTCTACCAGTTCACTCAGTCCACCTGCAGCTCACTGAGGAGCCAATGCAATACAATGCGCTCACACAATTGCACTGTTTAACCCACAGTGGGACGCGGATTAAATAGGCGCTAATCCACCCCCTAATGTAATAGGGGGATTAGCGCCTATTTAACGCGCATCCGATGAGGAGTGAATGAGTTAGAGCTCATCACAAATGCATATTAAGGCAAAGTATGTTAAAAAAAATATAGGGTTAACTATAATAAACAAATGTGATGTCTTCTTAATACCCCCTAAAAATATAATCACAAAAACAAAATATGGGGTATTAAAGGCTAATAGCTATCTCTGATGTCTGGTAACATCTGACAAGGCAATCGCCAATCTAGCGGCTATACCTATGAAGGTATACATGTACCATTTTAATATGGAAATGTTATGCAAGCTTTCATTATCCATTTAGTAGAATTTTTTAAATCAGTGTCAGGGTGGGCACCAGAATAAGGTGGAAGATTCAATAAGAAAAGGAAGCTGTCCTTGCGCTGAAAGATAAGTGCTGATTATTTTCTCCTGCTTAGAGGTTTAAATCTTCAGGAGAGAGTTGATGGATTTTTCAATGGACAATTTTAGGCGCATGAGAAGATAAAAATAAAAAGAGAGACATTTGAACTGCATTCAAAAATGTAAAAAAATTCTACTAAATGGATATTGAGAGCTTGCATAAAATTTCGATATTAAAACAGTACATGTACACCTTCATAGGTATAGTTGCTAGATTGGCGATTACTTAATCAGATGTTACCGGACATCAGAGATAGGCTTTAATCCTCCATACTTTGTTTTTTGTAAAAAATTAAAAAAAATAGGGTGCCTAACATGTATACTAACCCAACCCTCACTAAACTCTGTGCATTTGCACTAAAATCACTGCATATGTGCATGTAAATTAGATTGGGTCATCTGAAAATGAGATTCTAGCAGGAATGTGCAAAGTAGCATGGTACAATGTCCATTATTTTGCATGCACCTGCTAAGAACTAAAATTAACACTTGCCTTTGAACAGATATTCATTTTTTAGCACACATGCAATGTCTCGGACTCCCACCTCTGCAAGGCTCCAATCCAGATTCAAATCTCCCCTCAGCAAAGAACACCCTATACCTCTTCCAGAGTGATCTGGACCCCACTCAATGAAGAACTAACCCCGCGCCCCCCCCCCCCCCCAAGCTGACCTCTCCTCCCACCTCAAGGATAATTCCAATAGGCCCGACCCTACCCTCACCCTCACCCTTCAGAAAGTGTCTGCTATTCTACTGATTCCTAATCTACATTGGCAGGAGGGATAGGAGAAATGCTAACATTTTTGCTGCCCTGTACGAACAATTACTGTGCTGCCCCCTCCTCTTTTTTTTTTTTTTTTAACACGGAATACCCCCATCTCAGTTAAACATGAAGAACACAGACTCACCCTCACCAAATTCTGAATAAAGAGACTATAAACTATAAAACAGAAACTGAACTGGAAACCGCAACGTGCCAGACTCTGAATGCAAAACAGTCCTCATCAGTTATTCATGGAACAATAAAATCAAGGAATACAAGTTAATCATATTAGGAAAAACATACTTGTGAAAAGAATAAGGCAAATTTTAAGACCCGCATGCGGGCATCCATCTGCACGAGGTTCCTGGCGCGCGCAGAAGGATGCGCCAATTTTATAACGTGCGCATGTTAAAATATCCGCTACCCACCCGCACATATGATTTTATATCGGAGCGCACATGTGCGCGTGATTGCCAAATCCGCTCCAGCAAAGGAGGGAATTCCTAACCCCCCCCTCCCTAACATCTCCCTTTTCCCCTACTAGCCCCGACCCCTAAAACCCTGCTGCCCACCCTAGTTTTTTTTTGTTTTAAAACTTACCTGCTCTCCGTGAGCAGCGGCAACTCGCACGAGCCTAGGTCCCGGCGCGTGCTTCAGCAGGACAATACCTAATGGTGCTGGCCCGGCCTGCCCGCCCCACCTCTTTTTATGAAAGCCTTGCTTGTGCGCGTTCGGGCAGATAATGCATGTGGCTGCGGGCGTTTTAAAATCCCCGTGGCACACGCGCGGCCAGTCCATGCGCAAATCTGCCCGTTTCGGTGAATTTATTTTAAAATTCAGCTTAATATTTCCAGTGATCTAAGGAATAGAATACCATCCAATAATTAAGAGCTCATAAAAAATTTTAACAAACAACAATAAATTATTTCAAAATGGCAGACACAGACATCCAATAAGTAAAACTTATAAGCATGGAAAATTCACCGCTCTCCCTACTGGAAAACTTTTTATTTCCAGTCATCTCAAGTAATACATGGCATAGTGAGACAATACAAATTTTCTTCACATATACACACCCAGGAAGGCTCCCATTCACATACATAAACAACCCCAGTCAGGTTCCCATACACACAGACCCCAGACAGGTTCCTACCCACACATACACCAGACAGGTTCCTACCCACACATACACCAGACAAGTTCCTACTTACACACACCCCTCCAGACAAGTTCCCATACACACATACATCCAGACAGGTTCCTACCCACACACACACACACCAGACAAGTTCCTACTCACACACACACACGCTTCCCAGTCAGGCTCCCATTCACATCCCCCCCCTCCCCTGCCCCCATCAGGCTCCCATTCACATACACCACACCACCATACACCAGTAAGGCTCTCATTCATTCACACATACACACACATATACCAGCAGGAGCCATTCTGTTGCTCCTCCTCATGTGCCGGCTCCTGCACTAATCATCAAACCACATGAGGTTAGCACTTCCTCTATGCTGATCTCGTGCATAGTGAGATCAGCATAGAACATGTGCTATCTGCATGTGTTTTGGATAGCGTACGCCGGCATGGAGTAGAATGGGCTTTTTCTTCTCTCTTCAGCTGCTGGTGGGATGGGGTTCACTGGTGGCCTCATGGGCCTCATCCTGTTCTGGGCTGCCGGTGGGATAGAGTCCACCAGTGACCTTGATGGCCTCCTCTTCTAATGTAAAAAAACAAAGCAAGACCGGAGCCTTGGAAAGAAGATTTATTGATTGGTTATATATATATAAATCTTCTTCTTTCCAAGGCTCCGATCTTGCTTTGTTTTTTCACATCAGTGGCTTTTCTTGACCGTTTACCGTACTGCTTTGTGGCTCCTCTTCTAAAGGGCTGCCAGTGGGATGAGGACCACTGGCAACCTCACGGGCCTCATTCTCTTCCGGGCCACTGGTGAGATAGAGTCTACTGGCGGCCTTGCAATACTTTCTTTTTCCCAGGCTGACGGTAGGATACAGTCCACCAGTAAACTCGTGGGCCTCCTTTACTTCTGGGCCGCCAGTGGGATGTGGTCTATCGAAGACTTCATGGGCCTTTTCCTCTTCTTGGCCACTGGTGGAATGGGGTCCACCTCCAGGTATGCACCCCCAGTAGCACTGGACCTGATGAGAACCCCCCCTGTTGGCACTGCAACAGCTGCCATATGACATTGCCTAGTAACACTTCATCACTATCATTTGAGCCCTGCTGCTGGCTCCGATGCAGTTGCTGAATGATGCCATCTGGCGGTGCTTCACCACTATTATGAAGTGGTGAAAAACTGCTAGATGACATTATTCCACAGCAGCCATGACAGGACAGGCAGGACAGCTCTCATATCTCTCCTGCCAATGAAGACCAGAACTTGCCCCCACCCTCACCTCAAACACACACCCACACTACCCTGGAATGATAGGCACTCATTCTTTAGGGGTGGAAGGTCAAGGGGAAAGGGTTTTCAGCCTATGGGGGATTCAGGTCAGTCTTGGGGGGAAGGGGGGTTCATAGTAACATAAGATACGCGCGTACCCCCCGAAAACCTGCCCCAAGCTTCCCCTGTGCGCGCTGAGCCTATGTTGCATAGGCTGCCAGCGCGCGCAAAGCCCTGGGACACGCCTAAGTCCCGGGGCTTTCCTGGGGGCGTGTCGGGGGGGAAGTCACGGCCGGCACATCATTGGGGCACTCCGGGGTGGGGCCGCGGGCGTGGTTCCGGCCTGGGGGCATGGCCGCGGCCTCTGGACAATCCCCGGACTAGAACATGGCCAGCCGGCCTGGCGCGTGCAAGTTACGCCTGCCTTGGGCAGGCGTAACTTTTGAAATAAAGGTAGGGGGGAATTAGTTAGGGCCGGAGGGGGGTTAGGTAGGGGAAGGTGGGGGGAGGCGGAAGGAAAGTTCCCTCTGAGGCCGCTCCGATTTCGGAGCGGCCTTAGAGGGAACGGAGGCAGGCTGTGCGGCTCGGCGCGCGCAGGCTGCCGATTTTGTGCAGCCTTGCGCGCGCCGACCCCGGATTTTAAAAGATACGTGCGTATCTATTAAAATCCAGCATACTCTTGTTTGCGCTGGGTGTGCGAACAAAAGTTCGCGCTCGCGTACTTTTTAAAAATCTGCCCCTATATATTTGGCAGCTAACTTTTAGATATGGAACCTCAGCTAAATAATTAATAACACAATCAGAAGAAGTTAAAACTCAATGGACATCTGGTCTTTTCTCAACCTAAATAATTTAACCACTGTGTAGTCACATTTTATGAACCAATTCCTCGCAGATCTTTAAAGGTGTGGCAAATAGTGCTTTGGTAGAGCTACAGTACCAGTCTATTGTATTTTGTGGAATGCTTATTTATTAACAATGTGCTAGGAAAATAAATCATGTTCTCTCTTTGAACATATATGAATCAAAAATGCATCTACTTACAAATGGGCAGTAATCTCGCACAAACAAAAAGGTCACTTTTCTTTTACCCTCAATAGGAGGTTTAGAATAAAGCAACAGAAGAAACTGGCACTCAGAGATGAAACAGGCCATTTCATGGATAAATACTTCAATTCTACCATCTTCTACAATTAACTTGCAACACTTTGTTCATGTGGTGTCCCTGATATAAATTATTGTGAGGTTCCCTAGATAAACTCAGGTGTTAAATGCTGTAATAGATTTAAGTTAGAATAGATCTCCTTTTTAACCACTGAAGACACAATGAGTTGTAGAAGGTATTCCTTTAAGTACTAGGTAGTGCAAATTGAATGTGTTTGGAAAAATAAAGGATTGGGAATTCCTTGGATGTTAAGACCTATATTATTTCTTGGACAGAGAAAAAAAAAAAAAAAAAAAGAGTATAAATGGAAACAGACATGACAATGATCAGAGGAGTCTCAGGAGACAGCTCACAAAAATATTAAGAAGTATGCACTGTGTGATTCTTACAAGGGACTCTATTAATTACTTGTTATTTTTCCTACTAATAATATACATCAAGAAAAGTATTATATTAACTTATGGTGAAGTACGTGAATATTCACATCCACTTAAGAACCAGTGATTTGTGTACAAATAGTAGCATTATTTTGCAAAATTTTATTCTAAATTTCTAAAGGATGAAGACAACCATGGTTTCCATTAATCTAATTCCTTCCTTCTGATTCGATAAGGGCTACAACTGATAAACCATAAGAATATATAACTCTTCCTCAGACTACTATCCGGAATGCTGCTGTTTCTCAGTTAACACCCTAATTTGGATATTTAATTTATTAAGATTCTAAACATCTTTGATTTTCATTGCTGCAATAATAGTAACAACTCCTCATTTGCATTCCTATTTCATATACCTCTTAGCTTTGGCTCCATGTTTATGTGTCGGCAGATGTTCAGTCTCAGGAGAATTTAATAATCATAATTAAAAAAAGAAACAAAAACAAATCAGAGCTAATGGTGGCCTCCAATTTCCACTTCAACTGCAATGGGGAAGAGGAAGCAAGTTCACAAAGGTTCCTTGTTGATGACTGCAGAAAATCATCCCTGCCCTTCCTTTATGTATCAATGTTAGTTGGGAGTTCCCACTTAAAGACACTCTTCTTAACATAGGGTCAGATTTTAAAAGCTCTACGTGCGTAAATCCACGCATGTAGAGTGCCTTACACGCGCCGGGCCTATTTTATAAAGGCTCGGCAACGCGTGTAAAGCCCCGGGACACGTCTGTCCCGGGGCTTTACTAAAGGGGCAGTCTGGGAGCGGGGCGGAGCCACTGCATCAAGAGGATCGCGTACCAGCAGGCTGCTGGCGCGTGCCTGCCTCCAGGCAGGCGCAAAAGGTATGATAAGAATTTAGGGGGGGGGGGGGGTTAGAGTAGGGCTAGGGGAGGGAAAGGTTAGGGGAAAGGGTGGGAAACTTAGGTTAGGGGGAATGGGAGGGAACGGGAGAAGGCAGCACGGCTCCGCACGTGCAAGGTGCACAATTGTGCACCCCCATGCGTGCGCCGACCCCCGATTTTATAACATGCGTGCGCCTCCATGTTATAAAATCGGGCGTACATGTGTGTGTGCCGTGTAGCGTGCACACGTGTACGTCCGCGCGCAGGTCTTAAAATCTACCCCATAACCTTTCTCACTGAAGGGCCAGGAAGGATTGAAGGTTATTTCAGAATCTTGTACATTCTTGCAATCTACAGCTGCCTACAGCCATAGCAGTTTTATGAAATATATTTAGATGCATTCAGATAGAATAGCAGGTGTTTTGTTGTCTTTTTTTTCATGGGATTGTATCTGATGTCTCACCTTAAGTACCCAATACTTCCAATGCTGCTCATTAAAATAGATGTCATACATTTTATTTTTTTCCTGTTGCCTTTCTTTTATTTCTTTCCACATAAAATATTGCATGGTACAAATTTGCTTGTCTTATCTTCACGTTAAGGTACATTTTAAAAGGAACGTGTGTATGCCCTTAACCGAGCATACTGCAGCATGAGCAAAAATGCACCTCATTTTATAAAGTACATGCAGAGCATTTAAAATACTATTGCCGCACATACCTTTTCAGCCTTTACACACGTATCTTGTGTAAACAGAGAGAGAAAGCGAGAGAGAGACTCTATATATGGGTACCACTATAGAGGGGCACTTTGAATCGGGGTGGGTTTTCAGGAGGTGAGTTGGAGTTGGGGGGGGATGTAGTTTCAGGCACATTCAGAGGTATTCATAGTAAAATTAATAGCAGTAAAGAATTATAGCCCTTATAAGTGATGAAAAGGAGTAGATTTGTACAGCGCAGCTAGCACTGCAGTGTGCATCATATCAACTCCTCTTGTTAGACGTTTCATCACATAAGGGTTATAATTCTTTACTGCTGTCAATTTTACTATGAATAGCTTTGAACGTGTCTGTCCCTGGAATGCCCATGACCTGCTCTTTTTTCCTCCTCCTTATTTTGAACTTGCGTACATTCATATACGTGCATCCTTCTCGGCTTCTTAAAATTTGTGCGCGGCCCACATACGTGTGAAAACAACGCTTTAAAAATCTACCTCTTTAATTCTAACTATTTTTAGGTGGTATTTTCTAAAAGAGAAAACAAGGTATGATACAGATTTGAGCCCGGATTTTCAAAGGCCCGTGTGCATAAAAAGCGGGGTTTATGCGCGTGGCTGGGCCTTGCGCGTGCCACGCGCATTTTAAAACAGGTCTGACCACGCACGTAAACCCCGGTACACGCACAATTGCCAGGCCCTGAAAAAGGGATGGGCCTGGGGGTAGGGACTGGGTGGGGAGGGGTGGGTCGGAGGCCAGCCAGGACAGTGGCCATTAGCTGCTGTCCTGGAGAAGCATGCACCGGCAGCTGGCCGGCATGCAGAAACTACTTCTACTTTGGTGGAGCAGTACATAGTGAAACAAGAAAAAAGTAAGTAGATGGGAAGGGGTTAGGGCTCAGGGAGAAGAGGAGAGGGAAGGTAGAGGAAGGTTAGGTAGGGGTAGGAAGTTCACTCCCAGTCCGCTTCTTAATTGGAGCGTATTTACCGAAAATTTGCCCCTCCTGCGCGCACTGCCTACACATGCGTGGGTAGATTTTAAAAGATTGCACTCGTGTGTCCATGTGCATGCGCTACCAGGTGCGTGCACATGGATGCCCGATTTTATAACATGCGTGCGCAGGTGCGTGCATGTTATAAAAATGAGGTGTCGGCGCGTGCAAGGGGGTGCACAATTGTGCAACTTGTGCGCGCCAACCCGCGGCCTTTCCCCATTCCCTCCCAAGCCACTCTGATTTCAGAGCGGCTTCAGAGGGAACTTCTCAACCCCATATCCTAACCTCCCTTCCCCAGCCCTATCCTAAACTCCCCCCCACGACCTTTATTTTACCTGTTGTGCATACCCAGAAGCCTGCCGGCACGCAATCCTTCGATGCAGTGGCAAATGGCCGCTGTGCTGGAGGCCTCTGGCCCCGCCCCGCCCCTGCCCCTTTTTCGAGCCCTGGGACATACGCGCTAGGTTTTTTTTAAATCTACCCCTTAATGTTTAAATCCAAACCTACAAATGTGAATTTTAAAAATGATAGCATGACAAGACTTCTCAGTATTTCATAAATTATTTTTATCTTTTGTTGCTATTTAAAGGTTAATATTTATAATGTTTTTAATAACACGAATTTAATGTTGCCTAAAAGAAATGCAGGCAATAATAAGGAATGAGCTTACTTCCGCCATCCCACTCAAGCCCAGGTTCAAATTTTTCCATCTTCAAATTTACTCAGTTATAGTCAGTTTCTGAAGATCACTCTTCTGCTTTTGCCTAAGATCAAACACAAAGTGTGAGTCATGAGCTGGGGACGCTCCCTTTTTGGTCTTTTGGCTTAGACTGATAAGCTGTACAATATGGATAAGGATTAGCCTGCCAGCTAACTCCTTTGGGAGATATAAAACTGTTTGGACCCTGATCAAACCAGGAGGATTAAAGTGTCCTTTAAAAACATATATCACAGTCCGTGTGAGCTTCATTCAAATCTGGCTTGAAATTTCCTAGAACTCTACATTCATCCCAACTCTGATTGCTTACTGTTCCCACACCTACTATTACTAGGATATAAAGTACTAGGGAAAAAACATTTTGCCTCAAAGGGCATATGTTGTGGAACTTACTCCCATTAGAAATCTGAATCAAAATTATTTAAAATTTAGAAAAGCATTAAAAACATGGCATTTTAATCAGACTTTTAATAATAGTATAGACTTTTCTGCTTTTATATCTCGATGACGTTTATCTGTTGGGAATTGCTTATGGGAAGGACTTTAGTATTCTATGTGGTTTTTGTTTGTATGTTTATTGTTATTGAATTATTTAATATTTTGTATTATTGGTAATACAATCATTCTTTTTATTGTTTTTCTAATATTGTAAACTGCTTTGCTATTATTGTTTTAAAGTGGGATATCAAGTAAAATAAAATCAATAGAGAAATCTAGATTTTCTTGGATTGCGTTGGATTTATGAAAAGATTTGAAATATTCAAGGAATGCATATTTACAAATGCTTTGAATAAAAATGTAAATCTGCAAATATGCATCTCTGAAGTGAGTCCAAAAGATCCAGTCTAGTCTAATATGGAGATCAAACTGACCCATGAATGATTATAATATATTCTTGTCAAGATGTCAATATCTTGGATATACAGTTAAGTCTATTTGCAAACTGTTTTATTAAGCCAACCCAGTTCACATTGCTGTTTGGATTTAATATTACCCAGCCGTATGTTGAGGTCTAATCAATGCAACACAAGGATCACACTTGAAATGAGATTTAATGAAGAAACATAATGCAACATAAATCTCCTGGCTTACAGACTGCAGGGAAAATAACCAAGAAACTCCAAACTGTGATTTCTCTTACTGGGGAAGCAGGAGGAAAGACCCAATTCAGCCTGAAAGCAGGCCAGCACAGTCCTGTTCTTAGATCCAGCCCTCACAGGTTGAAGACTTTGTGCCAGTAAGGGAGTCTCTGCAGGCTGGAACCTTTGAACAGTTGGGAGGAAAGAGTGGGTCTACCTATTAGCCAATGGGTGCCTGTCTGGGCTCTTGGTTAATGGCTCTATATAATCGAAATTTGTAAACCGTCTTGATCAAACCCTGGGAAGCTAATGATGATACCATTGTTTCCCTCAAACCTCCATGGCTCTGATACCTGTCTATCTAAAGCAGAGGTTCTCAACCCTGTCCTGGGGCCCCCCCAGCCAGTCGGATTTTCAGGATATCCACAATGAATATGCATGAGAGAAAATTTGCATGTTATGGAGGCAGTGCGTGCAAATTTTCTCTCATGTATATTCATTGTGGATATCCTGAAAACCCGACTGGCTGGGGGGGTCCCCAGGATAGGGTTGAGAACCACTGCTCTAAAGCTCCAGCCTACTATTTTTTTTTTAACTGCATGCATTTCATACTGGATATTGAATTTTAATAGCTGCTTAACTTCTTAGTTTAACTCCTTCAATATATAAATGTATTAAGTAATCTGTCAATTACAACAGTTATATATTGAAACAGCTTTGTTTTAATTGCAATGTGTCCTATGCTGCATTAATGATCACTTGTCTAAAACTGATATTTATTTATCAATAAAGTTTATTTTCATCTAAACGAGAAACCACAGCAGTACAACCTATTCCTAGTCAGAACCCCTTACAATTCTGGGTTTTAATTCCTGTGTACAAATGTAGCCAATGTCCTGGGTTTTTAATCCTCTTTAAAATACAAAGCTTAACAGTATTCATAATATAGGAGGAGCAGATTGGAGATCATGTAGAACCATTAATTAAAGCTTACATAAATTATCTTTCAGAATTAAAGCATGAACCTTGCTCTGACAAGTACTAGTTTGAATCAAATCAAGCACAGCCAAAGCCAAAAGGCTACTGCTCAATCACAGTCCCATAAAAGTTTCTTGAGGAAACGTCATCACCTCACAATTGACACTTGTTCGATACCAAGTTGAAATATAAAGTTAACTATCATTTTACCTATAAACATGATTCCTCTTAGGACATGGGGTGCAGAGGTCTAAAATGAAAAGCTTAAAATGTAACATTAAAATTGTGCACAGTGTGATAGTTTCCAAAGTTTAAACATTTTTAGCACATTTTTAAAGAGAACCGAATCTTTTGCCTATATCTCTCTACTTATTCAATGTTGCAATCATATTTTCATTTAGAAAAGCACAGAGCTGCATAACTATTTACTAGTGCCCAACACAGAATTAACTTACATGCACAATGAGATAATAATTTGTTCTGAACTGTGAAGTCATCAGGTTTGCAGTATGTTTTAAGATTAAAATGTGATTCCAAAATCAGTGTGTGTATACTATATATGGGGGAAGGGAGCACTTCAATAAACAAAAGCATCCATTTAGGGAAAAATATGATGATTTATTGTGTATATAAACTAGATGGTTCAAAATTACAATATTCTGTCAATGTTCATATTGGCTTTCTTGGGCAGATATGGAATGAATGTCTCTGTTACATTAGATATTAGATTCATATTAGGCACCTTGATGTAAAACTAGAAATAGTTATCTGCTTCATAAATTATTATTAGTATTGTTTAACTGTCCATGCAGGGAAATCTCTTATTTTGAATCTCAGTATATGTATTCAGGCTCTCTTTTTAAGCAATGCACAGAATATGCGACTGTAAATATTTTCTTAATAGACACATCACTTGAAACCTTTACATCTGTTCTGCAGTCTAATTGCAAATGAAAGCAGACAATAATTCACCATTGCATGATAAGAAAGTTTGATAAAAAGTGATTTAAATGCATGCATATGTTCTTTATGATACAAAGCATAAATCTGGTATGTATTTCCTCATGTCTAAGAGATTGGGGGCTTAACTGTTCCTTCCTGACATAGTATGTTTCTCTGCACACTGATTTTCATGACTATAAGGGTTTACTATGGGATTTCACTGTATTTTGATTAATATGTATTTCAGAAAATATATAAAATTACATTTTGTTCCTTTACCCTTTGTGAAAGCTATTTCAGTTTTGAAAGCTGATTTACACTAATTGAAAATCTCAAAGAAATATTTGTTTTTACTTATCTTTTTCAAGATTTCACTTTTTGGTCTTTATTATTAGGATTTTAGCACAATAATAGTTATCAAAAAGTAAGGGGACCAACTTGCCACTGTATCAGAATGTAAAGATAAATCAGTCCTAATTTTTTATCCTTCACTTCAAAGTTTTTAACTTTAGAAATCTTCAAATCAAGAGCTAGAATTAATTTAATAAAGAACTTATATTCTGCAATATCCACAGTAGCAATCTCATTAAGTAAGGATTGCAATCACTAAAACAATACATTTTACATTAGTCTCTAAATGCCATTCAAAGCAGGCTACCACACCCTGTTCCTGCCCAAAGTAAAATTCCTACCCAATACAGAAAAGATGAATTGCTATTACTGCTGTGGGCTGTGGTTATTGTATTTGTATTAGGTAGAATCTATTGCACAATTCAAATACAATAACCTCATCCCACAGCAAATAACAAATGTAATCAGTAATACCAACCTACAAAATCGAAGTGAATGAAATCAATGTCACTCTCTATTTATGACGTTCTAAGAGGGGGTACTTTTAACTCAGTGTGGGATTTGGGGGTGGGGTAGGTTTTGGGGGGTGGTTTTACATACACAGTCATAGGTACAAATGGCAAACTTGACATCACTGAAGATTTTGGGGAAGATTTTAAAAGGGTGCGCGTGCTACCCGCACGCAAGGGGGTGCACAATTGTGCACCTTCCATGCGCAGAGACGCCTTCCCCCGTTCCCTCCCCCCTAGCCTGACCATCCCACCCCTTCCCCTAACCTTTCCCCCCTAGCCCTACTCTAACCACCCCCCCCCGATTTTTATCTTAGAGGTAGGCGCAAGTTGCACACGCCGGCAGCCTGCCGGCACGCAATCCTCTGACACAGCGGTAATGGCCGCCGTGTTGGAGGCCTCTGGCCCCGCCCCCCCCCCACCCCGCTCCCAGACCGCCCCTTTAGTAAAGCTCTGGGATTTGCATGAGTCCTGGGAGGTGCATTGCTGGGCCTTTTGAAAATAGGCCCGGCGCACGTAACCTTTTGAAAATCTGTCCCTTTATATCATTTGAATTGATGAAAGGTACAAAAGGAGTTGATTTCTCCAATGCACTCTCTACCTAGCTTGTTTGAAGATAGAATTCTGGTATGGCATATGACAATGGCACAATCCAACAGGTATGTTGTAAAGTCAATTGCAAACATCCATTTAAAACAAACCAGAAAAAAACAATTTAAACAGGAAAAGTTCAATAATTCCAAAATGCCAAATCTTCATTGAAATGTCAGTCCCCCGACATGGACCATGTTTCACAACGGCTGCATCGGGAGGGACCAATTACATGTGGTAAAATAAAGCGGCATATTCTTGAGAAATGTGTCTGTGAAAACAAAATCTGAACAATTGTTAGGACCAAAGAAAGGATGACATGGCTCCAGAGGCAACTGTAGAAACACAAGGAAATACATACCCCATTAGATACATTTTAGGTAATTGGTTCAACCCCCCAAATTATCCTCTTGAAATTCCCCCTTGATGTATCTAATGGGGTATGTATTTCTGTGTTTTTACAGTTGCCTCTGTAGCCATGCCATCTTTTCTTTGGTACACCTTGATTCTACTCGTACCTATTATCCTTCGTGGGATTCTTGCCTAAGTCCAGCCAATGCCTAAGTCCAGCCAGTCCTGGTACCCAAGGACTCAAACTGCGGGGAACAAGGGCTAGTATTGGTGAAGGTCCTGATGGGTCTCCACACTGGCCAGCTCTGCCAGCCAATGATGAGGATGTGCAGGGCTCCTCCCTGCAAGTAGCATCAACCTCATCTCGGTCCAAGGGTCCACACCAGTAATAGTTTGCTGAGGCCATGGACCGGTGAATCTTTCTGATCTCCAGGCCATTTCGGGCCTGGCTCAGAAAATTCAACAGCAGCAGCATTTCTTGAAGATGTTGGCAGGCATGATGGAATTCCTTAGTTCCCGCCTTGATGCTACCACCACGACCAGTCCTGCAACTCCTGAAGCTCCAGTACCCATGCCTACCACTTCTATTCTTTGCCTTCCGGTACCACCCTGGTATGCAGGAGACCACAAGCAGTGCTGGGGTTTCTTAAATCAATGCTTCATGTATTTTACTCTATAGCTGGTGCAATTCTCCAATGACACTATTAAAACCACATACATCATTCCCTTCTTGATGGAAAGGCCTTAGTCTGGGCCTCCTCCTTATGAGAGCAAGGTGATACCCTTCCCCAGGATCTTCAGCAGTTTGTTCAAGTCTTCAAGCAAGTGTTCGATGAGCCAGCCCGCCTGATCACCACTGGATCTGATTTGCAGTATCTTTGGCAGGGTGCTAGACCTTTGATGGATATGCCATCGAATTCCAAACTCTAGCTTCCGAATTAAACTGGTGAGAAGACAGACTTCAGCGCATTTTCTTGGAAGGACTATCCTCCCAAATAAAGGATGAGTTAGCAGCAAGAGAGCTCCCAGAATCCCTTGACACCTTCATCGATCTAGCCAGGAGGACTGACTGCCATCTCCAGCAGTGGGCCCAGGACTTATTGGCGCTGCAAAGGCAGGCAATGCTTGCCCCATCATTTTCACATTCTCTGGTCCCAAGCCCAGTGGCAGATCCCAATTCATCTTGACTTGAAGAACCCATGCAGCTGAGGCAGAGTTGCCTCTCGTCTGAAGAGAAGCACCATCGTCGTACCCAGGGTCTCTGTGTCTATTAAGCTGGGAAGAGCCATCTTCTAGGGCCAATGTCCTGTGAAGCAGGGAAACTACCAAGCCTAGGAAGCAGCAAGGAGTTGACCCTAAGCTATGCCACTCGTGCTCCCCAATTTACCCTTCCAGTGGCGATCACCATGGACCAGCATGAATTCTCTACTCTTGCATTAATAGATTCCAGTACGGGGGGAATTTCAACTTGAAAAACCTGGTCACTCATCTGAAGCTGCCAATGGTTCCCAGGGACCCACCTTTAATTATCTCCTCCATTTCCGGAGAACCTTTCCCTGGTCAAATCACCATGACCACCACTCCATTACACCTCCATACCGGCATTCTACATGTGGGGAGATAACCTTTCACATCATTGAAAAGGCACTACATCCTGTCGTATTGGGATTGCCCTGGCTTCAGTTCCACTCACCCATCAATGACTGGAGAATCATTCAACTGATGAGTTTGGGACCTCACTGCCTTACCTCATGTCTCCTCCAGGTCAGACCTCCTTCACCGATTCCTCTAACCTCAATGTCCTTGGGACTGCCACCAGACTAAGTGGATGTGTTTTCCAAGAAGAAGGCAGAGACTACGGGTCAACGACTGTGCCATTAATCTATTACCTGGCACTACCCCGCCACGAGGAAATGTGTACCCCTTGTCCCTTCCAGAGACTAAGGCCATGTCTCTATATATCCAGGAGAACCTCGAAAGAGGATTAATCCGGCCTGCCACGTCTCCAGCAGAGGCAGGATTCTTCTTTGTGGCCAAGAAGGAAGGCACACTACGGCCTTGTTTCTACTACTGGGGATTAAATGTGATAACCAAAAAGGATCGCTATCCCCTGCCGCTTATCTCAGAACTTCTGGATTGTCTTTGAGCCGAGATTTTTACAAAGTTGGACCTTTGGAGGGTGTATAACCTTATTCGAATCAAGCTGGGTGACAAATGGAAGACTACTTTCAACACTTGGGACAGCCATTACGAATATCTGGTAATGCCCTTTGGCCTGTGCAATACCTCTGTAGTATTCCAAAACATGATGAACAAGGTCTTCCAGGATCTCTTGTATGTAATGATCTACCTCAACAATGTTCTTATCTTTTCAAAGGATCTCCAAACCCATCACTGAGATGTCTGTCAAGTCCTTCAGTGACTACGGGTCAACAAACTGTTCACCAAGTTGGAGAAATGCATCTTTGAAAAAGAGAGCTTACTCTTCCTGGGATATATAGTCTCTAGTACTGGCTTCCACATGGACCCAGAGAAGGTAGCCTGTATCCTGAACTGGCCCCAGCCTTCTGGACTTTGCCCTTTACAGAGGTTCCTGGGGTTTGCAAATTTCTATTGTCACTTTATTCCTAACTATTCTCAGATTGCTGTGCCTCTCACAGCTCTCACAAGGAAAGGGGTAAATACCAAAGAATGTTCTCCTGAATTGATCACTGCCTTCCGTAAGTTAAAGCAGACTTTCCCCCAGGGACCATGTCTCAGTCACCCAGATCCCTTGCGTTTGTTCATTCTTGAGGTTGATGCCTCCTCTATGAGGGGAGGGGCTGTGTTAAATCAACACTCTGACACAAGGGTACTCCACCCTTGCTACTCCTTCTCCCATAAGTTCTCTCCCGCCAAGAGGAACTACAGCATCAGGGATAAAGATTTACTAGCAATAAAAATGGCCCTTGAGTAGTGGCAACACTGGTTGGAGGGAGCACAACATCACATCACAGTATATACCAACCATAAAAACTTGGAATATCTCTGTCACACCCAACGCTTGAACACCTGCCAAGCCCAGTGGTCCTTGTTCTTTACTCGCTTCGATTTTGTGGTGAGACAAAGGCAGACCACCAAGAACACCCAGGCTGACGCTCTCTCCCGGTCCTTCAAAGCAGAGTATATGCCCAACCACTATGGGCACATCATCCGGGGCAGATTCTTTTGACTGCTATTGAGAACGTCCCACCAGGGAAGATGGTTGTTCCCTGCAAACACCACCAGAAGGTTTTGGAATGGTCCCACGACTCTTGTGTCGCAGGTCACCCTGGCCGGGCCCGAACTCTCATGCTATTCCAACAGTATTATTGGTGGCCCCAGATACAAAGAGATGTCAAGGCCTATGTGGACTCTTGTCCTATCTGCACGCAGCAAAAATTAATGTTGGGATGACCTTGGGGGCTCTTATAGCCATTGCCATCCCCCAAGGAACCCTGGACCCATTTGTCCATGGACTTTATAGTGGACCTCCCCCTCTCTAACAGTTGCCGCATTATTTGGATCGTTATTGACCATTTCTCCAAAATGGCCCATTTCATTGCTCTTCCAAGCCTCACCTCTGCATCAGAGTTGCTCACCACCCATCGTATTTTACTAACACGGCTTGCCACGACATATCACTTCTGACCAAGGCTTCCAGTTTACGGCCAATTAATGGCATGCATTGTGGTGGACGATTAACATCATGCTTGACTTTACCACAGCCTACCACCTGCAAGCCAATGGTCAGGTGGAATGGACGAATCACATACTTAAGACCTTCCTGAGGGCATTCATTAATGAGCATTAAGACAACTGGGCATCTCTTCTCCCGTGGGCAGAATTCTCTCATATCAACGACACCACAGGGTCTTCCTCATTTCTGATTGTTTATGGGAGACAGCCTCTTCCCCCACTACCACTTCCATTGTCCGTCTCCTCTCCAGTGACGCAAATGACAGCACAAGCACTCCAAGAGCTGTGGACCCAAATTGAGGTGATGATTCAGAAAGCTGCTCTAAGAGCAAAGAGAGCAACTGACATTCATCGGCGGCCAGCCCCCCAGTTCAAGTCGGAAGGCAAGGTCTGTTTAAGAAGCCACCATATCCAGCTTAGGGTATCCTCAATGAGACTTGCACCTTGCTATATAGGGCCTTTTCCCATTGTCCGGCAAATAGGGCCCATTACATATCAACTACATCTACCCACGTCCCTGAAGATCCACAGCACATTTCATGTTTCTCTTCTCAAACACCCCAGAACCCTGGGAGGTATCCACTGAGGAGAACTAGGTTTATCAATAAAAGGAAATACTGGACGTCTGACAGAGAAAAAAGAAGTGGCAATATTGGATATCCTGGGAGGGATATGGCCCAGAGAATACCTGGGAACTTGCCTCCAACATACTAGACAAAAAACTACTCAAAGAATTCCAAGTCTCTCATCCCAAGAAACTTAAACCCTTGGGAGGGGGTTTTAGAGGAAGGGGTACTGTTGCTTTTGCCATCCGCAGAACTCCATGGCCGGCCTTACTCACCCTGAACTACCCCAGACTAGCCCCAACCTCTTATAGCAGCAGGGATCCGCCACCAATGTTACGCTTCCTCTTCGTGGCCAAGAGCCGCCACCTATGCCACCGACGACTGGCCCAGCTAGCACTTCCTTAGGTGCGTACGCCTCTCTGCAGTATTTAAAGGGCCAGCGGCGGGAAAATCCCTGCGGCCCTCATCGATGGTGTCAGCATTCCAGGACTATATAAGCCAGTCCCTGCCTTTAGTGCCTTGCCTCAGCAACAGGTCAAGCTCCATGTGAGTAGCTAGTTGCCTGACTCTGTGTTCCGGACTCCATTTTCCTGACTCCATGTTCCTCGCTTTGCTTCTTTGGCCTTGGCCTCAGACTTCATTGGATCACTGCCTGCCCCAACTCTTGGTATGACTTCTGGACTTTGCTAAATCGCCACCTGGCTCGACTCTTGGTACATCTTCTGGTATTCGCTGTTGGCTACCTGCCCCAACCCTAGGAACACCTTGATTCTAATCATGCCTACTGTCCTTCATGGGATTCTTTCCTTTCAGAGACCTGCACCTAAGTCCAGCTGGCCCCAGTACCCAAGGGCTCAACCTGCGGGGAACAAGGATTGGTATTGGTGAAGGTCGTTTTGGGTCTCTGCACTGACCAACTCCACCAGATGATGACAAGGACCTGTAGGGTTCCTCCCTGCAGGTAGCATCAACCTCATCTCGGTCCAAGGGTCCACACAAGTAACAATAGATAGTCATAATTTAATGGGTCAAAGTCAGCATGTATTTAGCCAAGGGAAGTCTTGCCTCACCAATATGCTATATTTGTTTGAAAACATGAATAATATGTGGATAAAGGTAAGCCAGCTGATACAAGTGTATCTTCATATGCCTCATGAAAGACTCTTTGAGAAATTAAAAAATCATGGGTTAGGAGGCAATGCTCTATTGTGGATTTATTTATTTACTTAAAGAACTTGTTATCTACATCCTCCAATGTTCAGCACTGGTTACAATAAACATGGAAAATATTCATAAAACAGAAAAACTAATAACAGAAAACATCAAAACAAACTAAATACAGTGAGCTGTATGGTGAAATAATCAATCACACTGGACTGGGCAAAATCTAAAAAATTATCTTACTGTATGAAGGTGACTATAGCTGGGTACAGTGAAATACAAATTGCTGACATCTTGATATGCCTTTCTGAATAAGTAGCTTTTGAAAGCTTACTTAAAATCTTTGCACTGGGTATTAGTCTGATAAATGGATGAATCGAGTTCCAGATAGTGGGGCCTGCAATTGAGAACTTTTGATCCCATGTAGCAGCCGATCTGGTAAATCTGGGAGATGGTATTTCAAGTAAGCATTGTCTTGAAGACCTTAGATTTCGAGAAGGGACATGAAAGGGCAAGGTTGAGAGCAACTAGGGACTGGTGATATTGTGAAACCAGTTAAGTATAATGGAAAATATTTTATATGTTTTATGCATTGAACAGGGGGCCAGTGTAATGAGTGCAATATTGGATTGATATGGTCCCAAGATTTAGTATTGGTGAGTCATCAGGCTGCAGAATTTTGATAAGTTGAAGCATTCTAATAGTGTTCTAAAGAAGACTGATATATAAAGAATTACAGTAGTCTATTCCAGTAAATACAAATGCTTGAAAGACGGTACGGAAATAATATGGTTCAAGGAGTAGTTTGATGTTTTGAAGAAGTCGAAGCTTGTAATAAGATGTCTGTAATAAACAATATGAGATTTCATGTCTAATCTTGGGTCGAAGATGACCAAGGTTCCAAAAGGTATGAGAGATTTGAAGTATGGTATTGCCAAAAGGAAGCGTATGTGAGATGTCCAGAAGGGCAGGGTTACCCAAGATCATGAATAAATAGGTGGATATAGATAAGCCAGCTGATATTGTGTATCTGCATATGCCTCATGAGAGATTCTTGGGGAAATTAAAAAATCATGAGATAGAAATGGTTAATAGATAGAAAACAGAGAGTAGGGTTAAATGGTCAATTTTCTGCATGGAGAAAGGTGAATACTAGCATATCCCAGGAATCTCTACTGGGATAATTTGCTTTATAACATATTTATAAATGACCTAGAGATGGGAACAACAGGTGAGCTGATCAAATCTGCTGATGATACAAAATTATTCAAAATTATTAAATCACAAAAGGATTGTGAGAAATTGCAAGAGGACCTTGAGAGACTGGGCATCCAAATGGCAGATTACATTTAATGTGGACAAGTATAAAGTGATACACGTAGGGAAGAGGAACCCAAATTATAACTATACAATGCAAAGTTTCACATTGAAAGTTACCACTCAGGAAAATAATCTAGGCGTCATCATGGATATGTTGAAATCCTTTGCTCAGTGTGTGGCAGTAGCCAAGAAAGCAGAGTGCTAGGATAAATAGAGAATAAAATAGAGAATATCATAATACCTCTGTATTGCTCCATAATGTGACCACACCTTGAGTACTGTGTGAAATTCTGATCATCATATCTCAAAAAAGATATAGCAGAATTAGAAAAGATACAGAGAAGGGCAACCAAAATGAAAAAGGGGATGGAAAAAGCCCCCTATGAGGAAAGGCTAAAGAGATGAGGACTCTTCAGCTTGGAGAACAGATGGCTGAAGGGAGATATGATAGAGGCCTATAAAATAATGAGTGGAAGGGAATGAGTAAACGCAAATTTATTGTTTACTCTTTCAAAAATCACATAAATAGGGAACCTACAATGAAGTTACTAGATAATCCAAGTATGACAAATAGGAGAAATATTTTTTACTTAATGCACAATTAAACTTTTTAATTCCTTGCTAGAGGATGTGGTAAAAGATGGGTTTAAAAAAGGTTTGGACAAGCTCCTGGAAGAAAAGTCCACAAACCATTAAGGTGGACTTGGGGAAATCTGTTGCTTATCTCTGAGATAAGTAGCATGGATTCTCTCATCCTTTTGGGATCCTGCCAGGTACTT
Source organism: Rhinatrema bivittatum (assembly GCF_901001135.1). Taxonomy (NCBI): domain Eukaryota; kingdom Metazoa; phylum Chordata; class Amphibia; order Gymnophiona; family Rhinatrematidae; genus Rhinatrema; species Rhinatrema bivittatum. The sequence goes on from NC_042618.1 coordinate 243,148,599, forward strand.
GTGACCTGGATTGGCCACTCTTGGAAACAGAATACTGGGTTTAATGAACTTTGGTCTTTCCCAAAATGGCAAATCTTATGTTCTTATGAAAGAAAGTAAAAACCTTGTTAGTCTCACAAGCATTTAAATTAAATCTGAAATGTTTATTGGGAGTATTTTTATGTTTCTGATTTTCTGGTAACTACAGACCGGTTAGCCTCACTTCGGTGGTGGGAAAAGTAATGGAGTCACTGTTGAAAGAGAGAATAGTGAACTATCTACAGTCGGGAGAATTGATGGACCAGAGGCAGCATGGATTCACCAGAGGAAGATCCTGTCAGACAAATCTGATTGACTTTTTTGACTGGGTAACCAAGGAATTGGATCGAGGAAGAGCACTCGATATCATATACTTGGATTTCAGCAAAGCTTTTGATACGGTTCCGCACAGGAGACTGGTGAATAAAACGAGAAGCTTAGGAGTGAGTGCCGAGGTGGTGACCTGGATTGCAAATTGGTTGACGGACAGAAGACAATGTGTGATGGTAAATGGAACCTTCTCTGAAGAGAGAGCGGTTTTAAGTGGTGTACCGCAAGGATCGGTGTTGGGACCGGTCCTGTTCAATATCTTTGTGAGCGACATTGCGGATGGAATAGAAGGTAAGGTTTGTCTTTTTGCGGATGACACTAAGATCTGCAACAGAGTGGACACGCCGGAAGGAGTGGAGAGAATGAGATGAGATCTAAGGAAACTGGAAGAGTGGTCGAAGATATGGCAGCTGAGATTCAATGCCAAGAAGTGCAAAGTCATGCATATGGGGAGTGGAAATCCGAATGAACTGTATTCGATGGGGGGGGGGGGGAAGACTGATGTGCACGGAGCAGGAGAGGGACCTTGGGGTGATAGTGTCTAATGATCTGAAGTCGGCGAAACAATGTGACAAGGCAATAGCTAAAGCCAGAAGAATGCTGGGCTGCATAGAGAGAGGAATATCGAGTAAGAAAAGGGAAGTGATTATTCCCTTGTACAGGTCCTTGGTGAGGCCTCACCTGGAGTACTGTGTTCAGTTCTGGAGACCGTATCTTCAAAAAGACAAAGACAAGATGGAGGCGGTACAGAGAAGGGCGACCAGGAAGGTGGAGGATTTTCATCGGATGACGTACGAGGAGAGATTGAAGAATCTAAATATGTACACCCTGGAGAAAAGGAGGAGCAGAGGTGATATGATACAGACTTTCAGATACTTGAAAGGTGTTAATGATCCAAAGACAACGACAAACCTTTTCCGTAGGAAAAAAATCAGCAGAACCAGGGGTCACGATTTGAAGCTCCAGGGAGGAAGATTCAGAACCAATGTCAGGAAGTATTTCTTCACGGAGAGGGTGGTGGATGCCTGGAATGCCCTTCCGGAGGATGTGATGAAGACCAGAACTGTGAAGGACTTCAAAGGGGCGTGGGATAAACACTGTGGATCCATAAAGTCAAGAGGCCGCCAATGAAGAGTGGGTGACTCGCCAGAATGATGGCTACTGCCTGGAGACAATACCCTTATTAAATAAACATACACATGCTTACTGTGACTCCAACATCGCTCTAAGCTTCAGCAGGAAGAGGAAATGTGGAAAAAAGGATTCACACTCACAAAGAAGGTAGTAGCTGGCTTGTTACGGCGGTTACTACCCCAAATCAAATAAGCCTGATACGTCACTTTCAATGCATATACAGCATAGTTCTCTGCTTCAACGGCAGGGGAGAAGAAAAGAGGGTTCGTACTCACAAAGCGGGGAGTAGCTGGCTTGTTACGGCGGTTACTACCCCAAACCAAATGTGCCTGATACTTCACTTTCGATGCATATCCAGCATAGCTCTCTGCTTCAACGGCAGGGGAGAAAAAAAGAAAACTGATACTTCACGCATATCCAGCATAGCTTCCTGCTTCAACGGCAGGGGAGAAGAAAAACAACCAATAAGGGCTGTATAACATAATCTGGGTAAAACAAATAAGCATGGGTGTAGCTTGCTTATTGGCAGGGGAGAAGCTTGCTTATTGGCAGGGGAGAAGAAAAACAACCGATAAGGGCTGTACAACATAGTCTGGGTAAAACAAATAAGCATGGGTGTAGCTTGCTTATTGCGGCGGCTACTACCCCTAACTAATCAAGCTAGATATTTCACTTGGATGCAGCTCCATCACTGCTCTCTACATTAAAGGTGGGGGTGGAAGGGAAATAGAACCAAGTGCTAAGAGAAACAGATAAGTATGAGAGAAAAAATGTGTGAAGCTTGCTGGGCAGACTGGATGGGCCATTTGGTCTTCTTCTGCCGTCATTTCTATAATGTATATATATATTGATGTCACAAGTTTTTTTATGTTGTTCTAAAGTGTGATATATTCCACATATCCAATTGCATTGGATATGTGGAATATAAATAATAAGATGCTTTCCCTGGGCTGGATGACTTAACTTGAAACAAATGTCGTCTCTATCCCAACTTCTGGATGACAGGGGCAAAACTATTTATCCCCCTCGCTATGATCCAGTAGAGAGCACAGATGATGAAAACAAGGCTACTGTAGTTTAGTTCTGTTGTGCAAGCAGCAAGCAAGAGTGAAAAGCCTGGTTGTTTCAACTGCTTGGGATCCATCTATATTCCAGAACCTCACTCTTGTACCCTTCATCAATTGAATTGAAAATTAATAAATTGTTCTTTAAAGGGGAGACGAGACACATTGGGTGACTATGCAACTCTGTCAAGCTCTCACTTTTCATTTTATGGAAATGACTTTGCAAAAAGGAAGCTTTGTTTAAGAGAGAGAGAGAAAACTGGTGTTTTGCCCTTGTATGGCATATAAAGCATTTACTCATTACTGCCTTTCTATGGCCTTTTGTTTGAGAGTTGGAGTTTCTTCGTGCTGACACTATGCATAAAGGCAGATGATATAAATTAACCTGATCTGCCTCGAACTTTACTCAGAATGAAACAAGGGCAGACATTTTTGCAAAAGCTGTAAAACCCTCTGGAGTTTAAAAATGCTTCAAATAAATGAACAAATACTTCCCAGGCTTCTGAGAACAACCACATTAGTGAGATATTCCTTTCCACAAAAAAAAAAAATAAATAATAATAATAATAATATACCTTATTATTTTGCATTGGTTTGGAAATATTTCTTTACAGAATTTGTCTTTGACTTGTAAAATTGCTTTAACGTTCAAAAGACTGATAAATTAAAATTTCAAGTTCTCATGCCCTGTATTTTTGTGCCATGGTGAATTTAAGGAGGTATACAACTTTATGCGATAATGAATCAGTCAAAATACTGTCAATAACAGCTGATCAAGGTTTTTACTGGGATAAAAGTGCATTAAATATAGTAAAAGCAAAAAAAAAAAAATGTTGGCTTTACTCACAAAGGTCACATCTTTTACATCGTGCATTAACAACGCCGAGCTTTGTTTGGATTTGCATAAATATGACATGCAGAACTGTATACACATATGAGTGCTGTTAGAAGTAGAAGGAAATCATATAGAATATGCTTATTTATAGATTACAATCCACGCACTGTAACCTCTGAATCACTGAACACTGTTTCTTCAGATCACAACAGATAGAAATGATGCCAAAGAACAGCAATTCATTTTTATTTTTTTTGCACAAAAGTATAATTTACTGAAGAATCGACTGTTTTTCCCTTTGTTTATACAGCCAGAAGAACTGCCTACATTCCATCATGGTTCTTTGTAAAAACATAAACATCTGACTTTTCAGAAGCTTGCAGTAACTATTGGGTCTATACAACGATAATCATAGACAGTAGAATGTGCAGAATGTTTAGGACTAGGCTTTTTCTGGACAACAGGAGTCTTCTTATAAAAAGGATTTCAGATAATAGGCATTTTCCCAGATAATGAAATACAGGGAAGCACCCAAATTTTAGATCATATAAATATTTTTGGATAATGGACCATGGTTACAACTCCCAATTTTTTTTAGAACAAGGGAGGGGCTTTTTTTTTTTTTTTTTTTTAAAGGAACTTCAGATATAAAGTGTTCTACTGTATACAGAAGTAGTGACTAAAAGGGATGTGAATCGGGTGCCCGATCGTTCCCGCTTTCGGGTTCATCTGGCCGCGGAAAAATCTCATTTTCCTGCAAATCCCCGGTTTTGTTTTTTTAGTGAAAAATCGTTTTTTTTTTGGGTTAGTGCGCGCTAACTCATGTTAGCGCGCGCTAACAAATTGCAAAAAGTAACAAAAAATAACAAAAATAAACATTTTGTTTGTTAGCGCGCTCTAACCCGAAAAATGATTTTTACGAAAATTCAGAGGGGGGAAGTGATCGTTTCTGTTTTTACCCGATATATTAACGAATTTAGAAATATCGTACGATATTTCAATTCGTTAGAAAAACGATTCACATCCCTAGTGACTAATGACTACAGAAGACCAGACCAACATGTAAATATGATCATAGAGAGCAGTGAAGGTGTAAATAATTTACTGCCACTTCCTTCCATCCCCCAAGCAGCTCGTTTTGACCTAAGATCCATAAAGGGGGTAAGTGGGACCTGGCCCCAGCACTGCATTCGTTTTTTGGCCTGGGAAGGCCTGTTTTGTCTTTTAAAAAAATGCCATGAATACAAACTATTTTGAAAGGCATTAAAATGCCTTGTTTAATGAAACATTCCAACATATGATAGTGTAACTTGACAGGCATTGATTACTAATTTTAAAATATGTCTGTGAATTATTTTGCTTATTTCAATTGTTTAGGTATTTTTGCTGCATGGCAATATATATAGGTGGAATACAAATATTTAAAATAAGCAAATAAATAAATAAATAGGAAAATACTAACACAGTTTTTGGTATTTTTGTAGGAGGCTATTTTTATTTATAACAAACCAAAAATGGCTTCATCTGCTGCACTGTTGGCATTTGTTAGAAACAAATGCATATTTGTAGATCACAGATCAGATAAGTCCTTAGCAGATTGGTGGACCAAGTAGTCCTTTTTCTGCCACAATCCTCTGTTTTTTTTAATTCAAAACTCTGCCCATAATTTCGGTATCTTCAGGTGACTGGCGTTAAATAGAATGTGGTCTGAGATGGGCAGAAATGATGCAATAAAATCAGTGCATGAATAGCAAGGTCCCTGATTACATAGTTGATTTAGCTATTTTATCAGCTCACTGCTGTCCGATTTTGGCTCATTTAAACTTGTCTGATGGAAAATGCCTGGATTACGAGTGGAGTTTAGATTACAATATGAGATTACTATCTTCTGGCCCATTTCCAGTATATCACGGAGTGTGAGCTCTTGGGCTGTGACCTTGGGGTATTGATGTCATGCCTCTTTTTGCCATACCTCTCGCTCTATGCCTTAGGGTCTTCATGCCATTGTTAGTGCTATTTTTCTCTCTTTGAGTGCCATGGGGTTTTCATGTGTCTATGACCTTGAAGGGCTCTCCAAAATACCATAAGGACAATTTTAAAAACCCTACATGCACAAAGCTGGAAGATATGCACAGACGTTAGGCCAGTGTGAGCCACACGGATTTTAAAAAGCATGCAAGTATATCTCCCGGTACATGCACAAACATTTTTTTTTTTTATAGTTTATTAAATTTCTTACACATTTATACAATGCAAATGAAAATAAGAAATATTGATTCACATCATCCATAATAATAAAGAAATACATTTCCTCTCAATTATCATTCAGAATCAAAATCCAGTCCACTTAAAGGGGAGCTATTAACAGGAAATTATAATAGGCAAATTATCACATCGCTTATGAATCACTAGGAGGAAGCTATTCATTTATCCAATTAATCCCGTAATAGAAAGTGGTCATTTACTTATCCACCCTTATCAGCAAGGAAACTTTCCAGATGAGATGGATCTAGAAATATAAATTTATTTCTTTGAAAAGTGACTATGCACTTACATGGGAACTTGAGGTAATAGGTAGCCCCAAGGGACAACACTCTCTGCCTCAAGTTCAGAAATAACTTCCGTCTCAACTGGGTTTCTCTGGAAACATCCGGGAATATTTGAATTTTTTGACCACAGAATAAAATATCTTTATTTTTAAAATAATTTTGCAATACTAAATTTTTTTCATTCTCCAAACTAAATGTCACCAATAGAGTAGCTCTCGTTTGTATATTATCCATAGAGGTCTCTAAAAATTCAGTTATAAAAAAAGGAATGGGGCATGGGCATGGTCTGGGCAGGGCATGGGCATTCCTAGATTTCTCAATAAAATCTACACGTAAGTATTTACGTGCACAAGTGCACGCTGGGGTCCCCTACCACGTAACTTTACTTCTGCGATGGATGGCGGGTAAGTCCTGAAACAAAATAAATATGTTAGCAGGGGTTTAAAAGTTGGGGACAACAGGGTAAACAGTAACTAATTAGGGGGGTTAGGAAGTCCTAACTTGTACCTGTGTTACAATTAACGTCATTATTTAATTTGACCTGTGATGGGATGGTGTCCTGATGTGCTTGTGGGCACATCAGGTGCCCACAAGCACATCAGGGCACCACTTGGAATCATCCCATCACAGGACAAGTGGTCAAATTAAATAATGACGTTAATTGTAACACAGATCATGTTGTCTATACATTACAATGTCCCTGTCCCAAGGTTTATATAGGCAGAACAAAAAGAAAAATAAAGACCCAGCTCACGGAGCATAAATGCCGAATTAATAATCAGGATATCAAAGCACCCGTGGTACAGCACTGCATAGACTTGGGACATACATTTGGAGATTTGAAATGGTCTGTACTGGAGCACGTCCGCGCTTCGTGGAGAGGCAGGGATCGTGTTAATATCCTCAACAGAAAAGAAAATGAATGGATACATCGCCTCAATACTTTGGAACCAGATGGGCTCAATGATAAAATAGAGTGGCTTACAATGATCTGATCCAGCCACAATAATAATGTAACCACAGCTCTGACGTCAGTAGGACCGCCCCTAAACGTCATGATTTTGATTCGGAGGAATCCCCTTTAAATATGGCGGCATCAGAGCGGCTTCCCGCGTTAGTAAAAGGAGCCGCTCAGAGACAGCCGTCAAAAATACAGTAAGTATCGCACGTCCAGATATGCCGGCATGGTCTCTCCTACCATTTACTAGGCAGCATTGTCTTTACGAATAATATAGTTCCAAAAAGTGTCTTTCTTATATGCATTTTATAGCGGAGCATTACTGATCGCACTACTAACGTCAAGTCCACAATACAGAAACTGCTGCGATTGCAAGTATGTATCTTTCCAGCTTCACAGTGACCGCATTAAGTGACATAAACAGTCAATAATTTAAGGATGAATGTCATGGTATGTTTTTTATGTTATGTAGATTTCCACAATGTCTTAGCAGTCTCTCCCAGTACAAGTACTGCCCTTGAAGAAGGAGCCTCGCTCCGAAACACCCCAGTGTCGGCGGTTCGAGACTGACTGTGTGAACATGAGATAAGTGCAATTCCCGTGGACAATAACTCAATCTAACCATCCTATAGAGGTACCTAATGATTAGAAGCCGTTTTGTGGCTCACAGACACGATAGCAGAACCTGACAGGTTCGCATCGTATGAAGGTACACTCTATTTTCATCTCTATATATAACATGTATTGATTGCCTGTATCATGTAGAGATAGGCATATGTAGCATTTTGGCTGGTCCAGATGTATTGATGAAATGGATGATTCTTCCCTGTGCTTTGGCCAGCTGTGCCTGCAGCTGGGCATGGTGTTTAATATACAGGGTAAGAATCAGCTGCTTACAAAACGATGTCCTGGAGGGAACTTTGTAACCTTGGGCTAATACATGTAGCAGTTGCATAAATCCCATGTTCTCAATCATCTGCAAGAGTAGGACATCCAGGACAATTATTTCCCTGATGATCCTTATCATCATCTTCAATGCTACTTGCCTCTCGCCCCAAGATCAGTGAAATAGAACATCACCTCTATCTGCTTGGAGAAGAGACGGCTGAGGGGGGGATATGATAGAGGTCTTTAAGATCATGAGAGGTCTTGAATGAGTAGATGAGACTCGGTTATTTACACTTTCAAATAATAGTAGGACTAGGGGGCATTCCATGAAGTTAGCAAGTAGCACATTTAAGACTAATCGGAGAAAATTCTTTTTCACTCAACGCACAATAAAGCTCTGGAATTTGTTGCCAGAGGATGTGGTTAGTGCAGTTAGTGTAGCTGGGTTCAAAAAAGGTTTGGATAAGTTCTTGGAGGAGAAGTCCATTAATGGCTATTAATCAATTATACTTAGGGAATAACCACTGCTATTAATTACATCAGTAGCATGGGTTCTTCTTAGTGTTTGGGTAATTGCCAGGTTCTTGTGGCCTGGTTTTGGCCTCTGTTGGAAACAGGATGCTGGGCTTGATGGCCCCTTGGTCTGACCCAGCATGGCAATTTCTTATGTTCTTATGTTCTATGGTAATTTGCTGCTGCTGCTGTTGCAGGGGTGGTGGCTGTAAGTCTGCCAACTCACTGGAGGTCAAGCATTCAAAGTGAGAGTTGGATTTAGACTGTGCTTTAACTTTCTTGCTTCTGCAACTTTTAGTGGAGGATGGTGTTCCCAGACTAGTACCAACCTACCCTGAAACTGACAAATGATGGAGCATACCACTGTTTCAACGATGGCCCTCTACTGATGATCTACAGTGAATGCATTCTGTAAAATGCTGACCCTAAATAACTGAAAAGTGCCAATATCCTGCAGGATTTCCTCTCTGGATCCTTGGCTACAGCTCCTGGGGTTGGGTTAGAGGGTGGACCTCAAGGTAAAAGGCTAGGGACATCACTCATAGTCTCGATTACTTGCTTTTCCTGGGAGGAGATCTTGGCACCAGCAGGACTGCTTGCTGCTTGCTGCTTCTGTGCCTATGCTATCTGCCAGCTGCTGCTCACTGGATATCACTCTAATCAATGGAACTCTCCTCAGCTACTAGATGTTCCATATCCTCTTCCTCTAATTCTTCAAATCCTTCACATGATTCACCTGAATCAGTAGGGTTCTTCAAATTTCTTCTGCAAACAATGGTCAGAATGGAACAGAAATGTTGTGCTGGTTTTGACTTCTGCCTTTCTACTAGTGTATTGCCCCTGCAACTCTCCACTGAGTCTGCCTTTTTCTGTCCCTGTTCCATACTAACAGCCGACATGGGAGCAGGCAACTGCTATTCCAATTTCTCAGCCAACCCTGCCTCCCTCTTAAAAAAATTCTCTCTTGATCTTAGCAGGGGTCCTAGTCCTCATGATCCTATTCCTTTCATCATCACCACTGCTGCTTGTGCTTACCCCAAGTCTCTTTGGAGAAAGAATTGCCTTCCCTCTTCCTCTCCTACTGTCACTTCTGTCTCTTGATGCCAGTAACCTGATGGAATTGATTAAAACTGATCACTACACGGTAGGCGCTTTTACTATTACAAAGTTTGTGCTCCCCAAATGTGGACACACTCAGATAGCAGACCAGCCAGTCAAATATATCACAAGTGAATGAACTGATGATGCTTGCTGCATGACTACATGTACTAAGAAAATAAGTCAAACTTAATGCATGAGTCACACACACAAGAATTAGTATACCATCACCTTGATTCTTTTACACAGAGAAAGCAGGAGGCTACCACTAAGTCGATGCAGTACACAAACACAGGCAATCTCTCAGTATCTTTTTTGCGGCCATTGATAGCTTTGCCCTGATGATACACACTGTAACTCTCTCATAGAGATGACAGTAATGGAATTCATAAGACAAACACAAAGGATCCCGGCTGGCTAGAGAAAGGAAATAAAGAAATGGGGTAACTCTTCTGTTACACCTTGCGGGTAGTTTGCACAGAAGGGCAGTTATAAGTTACAAGCCCTTATTTTTACCAAATTGGACTATTGTAATACACTTCTCCTGGGCCTGCCTGCCACTGCCACCAGACCGTTGCAACTCCTTCAGAATTCGGCTGCCAGACTTTTAACTAACACAAAAAAACTGAACATATCATGCCCATACTGAAAGATCTTCACTAGCTGCCCATTGGTTATAGATCTCAGCATAAAGCACTTTCTTTAATTCACAAATCACTCTATAATGATAAGGTCGAATGGCTCAATGCAGCCTTACATTTCCATATTCCATCACGAACGACAAGACCAACTAATACTGGTCTCCTTCAAATTCCATCACTGAGATCCGCTCACTTGAATACTGTCCGTGAAAGTGCACTATCCATTGCCGGGCCTAACTTATGGAACTCCCTGCCATCACACTTGAGGATGGAATCCGACATTAAAGCCTTTTAAAAAATGAGTTAAAACATGGCTGTTTAACCAAGCCTTTCAATAATGATACCTGATTTTGATTTTACTTGTTTTTATTTTTTCTATATGTTTTTATGATTTTTATTTTAAGTATTGATTTTAGCTGCTTATTTAAGAGATTTTATGACATGTTGAAATTATGTAATTATATCTTAGACTGCCAATTTTGAATTGCAAATGTTTTAGCTGATATTTGCCCATTAATGTAAACTGATGCGATATGTCTAAATGAATGCCAGTATACAAAACACTAATAAATAAATAAATTATAAATACCTGTAACAGAAGGCCTGAGGGTAGTCTGCATGGAGTGCCAGTTGCTACTACTCTTGACAGAAGATTTGGAGGTAGCCTGCATGGAGCAGCAATAACTACCCAAAATAAACTTGCTGGGTAGACTAGATCAGTGGTCCCCAACTGTGTCCTGGGGGCCCACCAGCCAGTCGGGTTTTCAGGATATTCACAATGAATAATCATGAGAGAAAATGTGCATGTTATGGAGGCAGTGCATGCACACATTTGTCAGCTATGGGATGAGGCTGTAAAATGGGAACTCTGTGACTGATACTTAAACTGTCTACCTGTACCTTTAAGCTTCAGAGTTATTTGTGATTTATGGGATTTCTAAAGCTGTTGCTCATGTTAAAGGCCCAGCTGGAGTCCCATCACACCTATGGCATTATTCCACCCATATGTGAAGGCTAGGACAGGGTCTAAGGAGGAGGCCCGCCAAGCAAAATGCCACAAGCTAGGCCAAGCTATGTAGTGTTGGCAGTGCTACACAAACTCTCTTGCAACACATGCCTTTTTTAGACTCAGTATCAGTCAGAAAACATTATGCCAACCACATGTCATGGTTGGCATATCTTTGAATATAATCTTTCAAGTATAGTCTACTACTCCATCGTCAAGTTGAAGCCTAAGTAGGCATTTGTGTTTTCTGTTACACACTAACCCAGACAAAGGAGTAGTGAGTGAAAGAAAGATGATAGAGAGGAGAGCAGCTGCAAACATCCTACTGGCCTTCCCTCCATGGAAGGGGAAGTGGTAGTTGAGGCCTAACAGGCAAAGTAGCATTCTATGAGGCTTTGCCAAAGCTGGTTGCCACTCAGTGTGGTGTCCTTGGCTTTGCAGGTGCACTTGGGGGATTCAGGGGTAGATCCGGAAGTATCTCCATTGGTATCCCATGACATAGAGTGATATTATGGAATACACAGCAGAGGAGCACTATATTTATTTATTTATTTAGTATATTCAGTTCATGCCTTTTCATTGTAGCACAAGGTGAGTTACATTCAGTTTTTGTAGTTATTTTCCCTGTCCCCAGAGGGCTCACAATCTAAGCTGGCACCTGAGGCAATGAAGGATGAAGTGTCTTTCCCAAGGTCACAAGGAGGAGCAATTGGATTTGAACTCTGGCCTTCCTGGTTCTCAGCTCGCAGCACTAACTACTAGACTGTTCCTCCACTCCTAAAAGGATATGTGCCCAGTACTGCACTTTACTCTGAACAAAATATGGTTTTAGAAACATCAGGAACTATTAGTTAATTACCCAAGTGAGCTTAATCTTCTCTCTTCATACATAGCCAAGCAAGGCACATAATATCTCCTACTTTGAGTGGGGCATACATTAAAGCTCCACCAGTTTTGTCCAAACTACAAAATCTACTTTTGAGAACTCCAAAAGTGCATTTTATGATACAGCGGGTAGAACATAAGGCCTCGTTGTACCTCGTCTCCTCTGGCACGTTGGGAACAGCAATGGAGGTGAGAAGCCACGTTCTGCAATCGTATCCAGAATCTCCTGTGGCAAAGACATTCTGTCATTCTGAGGGTATCAACCACGCCACAGTCACTTTGAGATCTGGCTGCCAAACCATGACATGCTATAAGATAGTAGAAGCTAGCCTCTAGCTTAACGTGACTTAAAAGCCTATTTCCCTAAACTAAGGGCATGCTACCTTTTTCTGGGTCACTATATGACCAGTATAGCATTAGCTGAATTTAGATCAGATCTTCCTGACTAATAAACTGCATCTGGGGACTCCACCAAATGTGTGGCAGCTCCTCACAACCAAGCTAATGCTATTCATTTGTAGCAGTCATCAAACCCTGAAGCAGTATATCAGAGCTACCATACCTGTCCTAGCAGAAAAATCTCTAGCTCGTGGTCTGAATGTGCCAATCCCTGGCTGCTCTAAAGTATGTCCTCCAGAGATACAAATTTGTCAGCCCTGACACAGGGAATATGCTTCTGGTTTCCCTGTGTGATGGGCAAGACAAAATGTGCCTGACATCCTGGCTTACCCGTCACTAACAGGCCATACACGATCTGCGAAAACCAGCAATGTGGACACCTAAAGGTTGTGATTAACCTGTGAGATTTCAAATGCTACAAATGGGAAGATTGAAAAAGGCAACTTTTTAAAGTGAACCCGTAGAAAGGGTGTAGTGCCTGCTCAAGCTTTATGGCAAATGCATTGCTTGGCCTCAGAAGATTAGCAGGCCTCTATAGCATGGGGAGAGAAATCCAGGCCCTGGTGCAATGGCGTGCAGCCCTAACTGTACAAGCCACTTGTCATGTCAGCGATGCTGTTACATCCCCCTCAGCACCCCCACCCCCCCCCCCCATGTCCGTGCTGTTTGCTGTAAACAAATAGCCAGAGATGGAATAGAAAAAGAAGCATCTCTCTTACCTATGAGCCAGCCATCCCCGTAGAGGCCGGCCTTAACATTTTCATACAGGCCCAATCATCTAAGTTTAAAGAAATCGTGCACAGCTCCCGAGTACCTGGACACCATGTTGAGGATGTGCATTCAAGCATCACAGACCACTTGCAGATTGAGGGAGTAGAAGAGCTTTCTGTTGGGGAAGATCTCCTCCCTGTCATGGGGTGGGATGATGGCTACGTGAGTGCAGTCGATAGCTCCCAGAACATCGGGAAAGTTAGCGATGGCATAAAAGCTTCTCTTCATTTCTATCAAGTCCTGCCTGTTCTGAGGAAATGCTATGTAGTGATTCATGTGGTTAGATACAGCTGTTATGACCTGGTCCAAATAAGTGGTTTGGGACATCCCACCCATGACACCTACTGTCATTCGGAAAGAGCCGCTTTCCATGAAATGCAAGGTGGCCAATAGTTTGGTGAGGCCCGGCCCAGCATGGGAACTTTCCATGACCGGATCCAGATCCCCTCAGGTTTCTTTATATAAATCTAGGATACCCTGAGAGCTGAGGCAATACCTGCTAACCACATAATCTTCTGGCATGCCCAGCAATGAAGCTCGTGGAGAAAAGATGCGCTCCCTGAATCTCCTCCGCTATGCCTGCCTGCGAACCAGGCCCTACTGTGAACCCTAACCTTCTCGTGGCAGGGCCAGTAGCTCAGGCTCCAATGCAGGGACTTCCCTAGGAGGGGCTGGAACTCCCCTTGCCTGTTCTTGTGGTTGTTGTTGTTTTTCTTTTTGTTGTTGTCTGCAGCGAACCTCCTGGAGCATCCAGGATCCCCCAACAAGTAAACTTGCCACAAACATTATGGGTTAGGAAGACAGGCCAGGTAAGAACAGGTGTTTTTATTGGTGCAAGAGGGCCTAGCAGGTGTGTCTGATAGAATATCTCTTTTTATCGTGCATAATAATCATCCGTGATAATAGCTGCAATCAGCGATAATGGCCACGGGCATGCGATAAAAATGCTTTTTCCCTGGTACTGCAAAAAAAAAAAGTTGTAGTTATTTCTGACATTAAATCCCGTGTTAGTATGCCTTAATCTATCGCGGAATGTGGTAGGACACTTTAATTTGAATTAACTCCTCCTACTTGCAACCTAAAATAAAAATTTGCATACTAGCTTGCTATGTGCTATTTATTGTGTGCACAATGCGGGTTAGACCCCACTTAACCCATGTTCGGACCCTAATGCACTTTCATGAATGACCCTAATTGTTAATTAATTGTTAATTTTAAATGGGATCAAGCAGCCACCAAATGTACTTTCAGGTTTCTGACTTGAGGATAGCTTAAAAAAAAAAAAAAAAAAAGAGATACATGAATCTCGGACAAATAAAACCATGGATGAGGAACTCAAGAGAAACTATGTAAAAAAAAAAAAAGTGATGAATATAAGAAAGATTGGAATAGATGATGAAAAGCAGATGAACATTATCAGCAAGGCAAGACAAAAAGATAGTTCAGTGTGATGGATTATTAACAGAGGAGGCATAAGTGAAGTCAAAGTCAAGGAGGAAGACATAGGACAGAGAATTGTGGTTGATGAGGGATTTGTTTCTCAGGAGGATTTCAGCCATATATATTAAGTTTCAGAAAGCTGAGGTAAAGTAGTAATTTTACTTTGCTTAAGTCAAGAGGAAAGGTTGTGAAAGGCAGGATCACCAAGCATCAAAAATGCTGTACTAGTGAATGTCATCATTATAAAAACGGTACAGAGATTAAAAGATGAAGAGGGCAATTTTCAAAAAATATTTACCCCTATAATTGACTATTTACTCGGGTATAAACACTTTTTGAAAATTGCCTACCCTGCATGCATGCATATTCATTGATCAACATTGACTGAAGGCATTCCTGGGGGAAGGGGGTTAGGGTAGGAAAAGAAATAACACTCCCAGGTTTGCATTGCTTGAAATATTGCATGAAATAACACTCTCACTAAGTGCATTGTTTTTTATTCTTTGTTTAAAGAATAAGCAAATTCAAGTAAAATGAAGCCGCTATTGTATCAGCTACATAAATCACTATGTAGACAAAAACCACAAACATATAAAATTGGTGTTTTTCCAACCCAAAAAATGTGAACATCCCTACATGCCCAGGGGTAGATTTTCAGAGGGTTACGCGCGTAACCCCCGAAAAACTACCCCAAACCCCCCCCTGCGCACGCCGAGCCTATCTTGCGTAGGCTTCCGGCGCAAGCAAAGCCCCGGGACACGCGTAAGTCCCGGGGCTTTCCTGGGGGGGCGTATCACGACCGGCGCGTCATCCGGGGGCGTGGCCGCAGCCTCTGAACCAGAACATGGCGCGTGG
This sequence comes from Rhinatrema bivittatum, assembly GCF_901001135.1. Lineage (NCBI taxonomy): Eukaryota > Metazoa > Chordata > Amphibia > Gymnophiona > Rhinatrematidae > Rhinatrema > Rhinatrema bivittatum. The sequence continues at coordinate 243,163,983 of NC_042618.1, forward strand.
CAGCTGGCCCGGTGCGCGCAAAGTTACACCTGCCTCGAGCAGGCGTAACTTGTTCAAAGGTACAGGGGATTAGATAGGGCTGGGGGGTGGAAGGAAAGTTCCCTCCAAGGCCGCTCCGAAATCGGAGCGGCCTCGGAGGGAACGGAGGCAGACTGCGCGGCTTGGCGCGCGCAGGCTGCCGATTTTGGGTAGCCTTGCGGGCGCCGACTCCGGATTTTAATGGATAGGCACGGCTACGCTCGTATCTATTGAAATTCCGTGTACTCTTGTTCGCGCCTGGAGCGCGAACAAAAGTACGCGTGTGCGCAAATTTATAAAATCTACCCCCCAGTATATACATTTAACCTGGTTTATAAAATCACATTTATGTACTGAAATGGATAAGAAATTAAGCCCTGACGAGCAGACTGGTGCATTGTTTTTTTAGAGAACAGAATCTGCAGAAAAAGCAGGTACCCTGTTTCCCCGAAAATAAGACATCCCCCGAAAATAAGACCTAGTAGAGGTTTTGCTGAATTGCTAAATATAAGACCTCCCCCGAAAGTAAGACCTAGCAAAGTTTTTATTTGGGAGCATACCCGTCGCAGAGAACACCAGAGCATGCAGCTGTGACTTTTTTACCCTGCAGGATTCACAGTTGTCATCACAAACCAGCATAACCAGACAACTATTCAGAATATAATAAATGTTCATTTTTTTGTTCAACAATATATGTGAATTCTTCTTCATGGAAAAATAAGACATCCCCTGAAAATAAGGCCTAGCTCATCTTTGGTAGCAAAAATTAATATAAGACACTGTCTTATTTTCGGGGAAACACGGTATTAATCTCTGTAAGCATTTTTCCCTAGGCAACTTTCCCTTTGAAAATTGGTGCAAAGGTGAAATACCCACAGACTTTCCATCAAAATACAGTTTTGAAAATTGTTCTCAAAATGAATCATCCAAGAGTAGAAAAATTCTGCAAAACAAAGAAGAGTGATGAACTTTGAATTGCATCTTGGGATGCACAGTTTAAAGGGCTCTATAAGTGGACAAGAATTTTATTTTATTTATTTATTTTATTTATTTAACACTTTTCTATACCGACCTTCATGAAAAAATTTCATATCAGATCGGTTTACATGTAACAAAGGGTATAACTTAAACAAGAACAATTCACTAGAAGCGGAAGTTACATATAACAAGGGTAGTTAACTTGGAGGCTAGGCTAGTCAGAGGTATAGGACAGTGTAACTGAAGAGAACTAGAAAAGGCAATGAAAGAAAAGAAACGGCGGCTTAATTATAATGTCTAAACATAGCGGGGCGTTAGCCGGTAAAGCAGAATTAACTACAAGAGGCAAAAATAGGAACAATCATAGCTTTATAGAGGTGTGCATTCGTTTTGAACGCATATGTAAAACGCAACATTTTTAAAAGAGAAAAAAAAGGTTTGAGGAGAAACGCATCGCGAGTTCCAACGTATTCAACATAGCTATGTTGAATACGTTGAACCTAAATAAACACTTAAACCCCCCACCCTCCTGACCCCCCCAAGACTTACCAAAACTCCCTGGTGGTCCAGCAGGGAGTCAGGAAGCCATCCCTGTATTCCTTTGCGAGGAGCACGTGAAGTCGGCGTCACGTCGAGTGATGCCGACGTCACGTGCTCCTTCGCGCCTCCGCTCCGGGACCCCCGTTGGACCCAACCGGAACTTTTGGCCAGCTTGGGGGGGGGGTCAGGAGGCCCCCCCAAGCTGGCCAAAAGTTCCGGTTGGGTCCAACGGGGGTCCCGGAGCGACCTCCTGCCACATGACCTACCTGAAATGTGGTAGGAGTACAAGATGGCGCCGGTGACCATGTGACAGGGGCTGACCAATGGCACGGCAGCCCCTGTGACACAAGCTATCGGCGCAGTGAGGAAATCGCAGACGAGTGCAGGGATGGCTTCCTAACTCCCCGCTGGACCACCAGGGAGTTTTGGTAAGTCTTGGGGGGGGATTAAGGAGGGTGAGGGGTTTAAATTTTTATTTAGGGAACCGGTGAACGTATGGACAGACCCTCAACTTATGGAATTCTCCATATGTCCATATTGAACGAAATCGATCCTCAACTTCAACTTATCAACGAAAACTTTTTGTCTGCACATCCCTATAGCTTTAAGAGTTTAACCAAGAGAGGAAGAGCAAAGATCCAAGAATTACATTAAAGATAGTCCAGTGTTTTGAAGGCAATAATAAGGTAAAAAAAAATTTCTGGGAATAAAACTAATGATCAGCACAAATAAGGAAATCATTAACTACTCAAAATCTTCTATTCATAGAACCTTTCATGATTTTGTTAATGATAATCTGGAAGGGGCCAATATGCAATAAGCTGGTGAGAGGATAAGTTAAGCAGCTAACAGGGTCATTAATCATTTTGCGATAGGGCCTTTAAGCGTGTGTTAAATGCATTATTGCACATGTTAATGCCCTAACGCACGTGATAAATAATGCAAAGCAAATGCCACATTGAGTATTCCAGTGGGAGGAGTTCATGGAAATGAGGGCTGTTAGCGTCCGATGCGATACAGCAATGCAGGATTTAGCGCTGGAAATAACTACATCTATTTTTCAGTGCGGTGTGTTTGTGATAGTCTTGCGTTATAGCACAGCAAAAATATTTAGGAGGGAGAGAGAGAGAGAGTGAGTCTGTACAAAGTCAGTCTGACACGCTCTATGTCTGTACCACTATAGAGGGGCACTTTGAATTGGGGTGGGTTTCAGAAGATTAGCTGGGGTTTGGGGGGTGTTGTAACAGAAACATTCTGAGGTATTCATGGTAATATTGACATCACTAAACATTTGTAGTCATTATAAAAGATGAAAAGTATAACACCCCCTCCCCATGTTGTATAAATCAGCACGCAAAGCAAAAAATAGTGCAGGTGTGATAAATTTACTACACCTTGGATCCTCAACAGGATAAAAATCCCACTGAATATCCATGTTTAAAATTTGAAATGAAGTTGGCCATAGATGCAAAAACTCATAATAAAAACTTTTTAAAATATATCCGAAGCAAGAAACCAGTGAGGGAGTTGGTTGGACTATTAGATGACAGAGGGGTTAAAGGGGCTCTTAGGGAAGATAAGGCCATTGCAGAAAGACTAAATGAATTCTTTGCTTCCGTGTTCCGGAGTTGGTTTTCAGGGGTGATGAGTCAGATGAACTGAATGAAAATCACTGTGAACCTGGAAGATGTAGTAGGCCAGATTGACAAACTAAAGAGTAGCAAATCACCTGGACCAGATGGTATACATCCTAGGGTACTGAAGGAACTCAAGAATGAAATTTCTGATCTACTAGTTAAAATTTGTAACCTATCCTTAAAATCATCCATTGTACCTGAAGACTGGAGGGTGGCCAATGTAACCCCAATATTTAAAAAAAGGCTCCATGAACAATTCGGGTAACTATAGACCAGTGAGCCTGACTTCAGTGATGGGAAAAATAGTGGAAACTATTCTCAAGATCAAAATCATAGAGCATATAGAAAGACATGGTTTAATGGAACACAGTCAACATGGATTTACCCAAGGGAATTCTTACCTAACAAATCTGCTTCATTTTTTTGAAGGGGTTAATAAACATGTGGATAAAGGTGAACCGGTAGATGTAGTGTATTTGATTTTCAGAAGGCGTTTGACAAAGTCCCTCATGAGAGGCTTCTAAGAAAACTAAAATGTCTTGGGAAAGGAGGCGATGTCCTTTCATGGATTACAAACTGGTTAAAAGACAGGAAACAGAGAATAGGATTAAATGGTCAATTTTCTCAGTGGAAAAGGGTAAACAGTGGAGTGCCTCAGGGATCTGCACTTGGACTGGTGCTTTTCAATATATATATAAATGATCTGGAAAGGAATATTATGAGTGAGGTTATCAAATTTGTGGATGTTATAAAATTATTCAGAGTACTTAAATCACAAACGGTGCTCCTGCTAAGATGGATGACTGGTGTGACTTCCAGGAAGGTGAGCCCGGAGATACAGGCTGTTTGACTGTCCGGATGTACAGACTTAAAAAGGATCTTGTTTGAGAGACTGCCAGTGGGTGGTTGTACCGTTGGGGAAGAGTTGATATCCCCGGGGTACGGAGGGAGGTGGCAGTTAGGCCCATGGGGCCAGACTTTGGACTCTGAGATGAACTTCTGAAGCCAGCCTTTGGAAATTGAGTTGCTGGCTCAGTGGGGAGGGCTTCTGCCTTCCATCCAGGCTGGGAGGGTTCAAACCCCTTGGACCCTGGAACTTTCGCAATTGATGGTGTATGGGCCGGTGAAAGCGTCACATGTGGTCTCACCATGGAGCGATATAGAGGCATTGTGACCTTTTCCGTTTTATTAACCATTTCCTTCCTAATAATTCCTAACATTCTGTTTGCTTTTTTGACTGCTGCAGCACACTGAGTCAACGATTTTAAAGTATTGTCCACTATGATGCCTAGATCTTTTTCCTGGGTGGTAGGTTCCATATTAGGAGCTAACATTGTGTAACTACAGCAAGGGCTATTTTTCCCTATATGCAACACCTTGCACTTGTCCACATTAAATTTCATCTGCCATTTGGATGCCCAATCTTCCAGTCTTGCAAGATCCTCCTGTAATGTGTCACATAAGAACATAAGAAAATGCCATACTGGGTCAGACCAAGGGTCCATCAAGCCCAGCATCCTGTTTCCAACAGTGGCCAATCCAGGCCATAAGAACTTGGCAAGTACCCAAAAACTGTATTCCATGTAACCATTGCTAATGGCAGAGGCTATTCTCTAAGTGAACTTAATAGCAGGTAATGGACTTCTCCTCCAAGAACTTATCCAATCCTTTTTTAAACACAGCTATACTAACTGCACGAACCACATTGTCTGGCAACAAATTCCAGAGTTTAATTGTGCGTTGAGTAAAAAAGAACTTTCTCCGATTAGTTTTAAATGTGCCCCATGCTAACTTCATGGAGTGCCCCCTAGTCTTTCTACTATCCGAAAGAGTAAATAACCGATTCACATCTACCCGTTCTAGACCTCTCATGATTTTAAACACCTCTATCATATCCCCCCTCAGTCGTCTCTTCTCCAAGCTAAAAAGTCCTAACCTCTTTACTCTTTCCTCATAAGGGAGTTGTTCCATTCCCCTTATCATTTTGGTAGCCCTTCTCTGTACCTTCTCCATCGCAATTATATCTTTTTTGAGATGCGGCGACCAGAATTGTACACAGTATTCAAGGTGCGGTCTCATCATGGAGCGATACAGAGGCATTATGACATTTTCCGTTTCTTATGTTCCGTTTCTTATGTTCTTATGTTCCCCAACGGTACAACCACCCACTGGCAGTCTCTCAAACAAGTTCCTTTTTAAGGCTGTAGATCCGGACAGTCAAACAGCCTGTATCTCCGGGCTCACCTTCCTGGAAGTCACACCAGTCATCCATCTTAGCAGGAGCACCAAAGTTCCAGTCTTGCAGCAGGTCGCATGGTCCTTCTCCTTCAGTCCCCAGCAGGAGACTGAAACTGCTGGGTTAGTGAGTCCCTTTTATACTCTACAAACTCCTCCTCCTCTGCCAGCTGATTGGCTCTGGAGAGGTTCCACCCTTAACCTCTCACACCTGTGTTTGTCTCCATGGTTACAGGGGAAGCCACCAGTGTATTTCCTTGACTGTGTCGCCTGGGTTTTCTTCCCCCTCCTTCTAGAACTTTGGTTCCAGGGAGTTTTTGTTCCTGGGTTTATTCTACCTACTCAGACTGGCTTAGTGACCCCGTCACACCTCACCTTGAATACTGTGCACAATTCTGGTCGCCGCATCTCAAAAAAGATATAGTTGCGTTGGAGAAGGTACAGAGAAGGGCAACCAAAATGATAAAGGGGATTGAACAGCTCCCCTATGAGGAAACGCTGAAGAGGTTAGGGCTGTTCTTCTTGGAGAAGAGATGGCTGAGGGGAGATATGATAGAGGTTTTTAAGATCATGAGAGGTCTTGAACGAGTAGATGTGAATCAGTTATTTACACTTTCGAACAGTAGAAGGACTAGGGGGCATTCCATGAAGTTAGCAAGTAGCACATTTAAGACTAATTGGAGAAAATTCTTTTTCACTCAACATACAATAAAGCTCTGGAATTTGTTGCCAAAGGATGTGGTTAGTGCAGTTAGAGGTAGATCTTAAAACAGTACACGCGCGCATACTTTTGTTGGCGCAACCGGTGCCAAGAAAAGTACGCCGGATTTTATAAGATACGCGCGTAGCTGCGTGTATCTTATAAAATCCGGGGTCGGTGCGTGCAAGGCTGTGCAAAATCGGCAGCCTGCACGCGCCGAGTCGCGCAAGGCTGCGCAAAATCGGCAGCCTGTGGGCGCCGAGCCGCGCAGCCTGCCTCTGTTCCCTCCGAGGCCGCTCCGAAATCGGATAAATGACCCTATAAGTGTGGTAACCTAATACCTGCCATGGATATTTTCTCTTACCTGCTAATAACACATGTATCTCTTGGCTTTCAGTATGTACCCATGCAGTTGGTCTCTATGCATTGGTGAATTCCGCAGTCAACTTTGGGCCAGCAAGACACTGACTTTATTTTGGGCATTGGATTTGCAAGTGCCTGGGCTATGCTTTTGGCAATGTTGCAGACCTGCCACAATTTAGAAAATCATACCATTTTCTCAAGGCCTGTGCGTATAGCATGCTTAATGAGAGTTCTGTGACAGCCATCAGTACTAATAGTTTTTTCGAACCAGTTCCTCTATCATGATCTCTTACTGCAAATAATGTTTGGGTTGTTTTCCATGCAGGAAATGTCAAACCTGGTAATGGAAAGGTATAGCTTGCATGGCAGTGGCAGTTGGTGGGCAATCTCATTCTGTCACAGAATTGGGGTGTAATCTACCTGCAGAACCTGTAGCTTTTGTAACTTCATGCTATGTAATGGTATTTTGGGGTGGCAGACTAAGGTATGGCACGTTTTCACAGGCATTCCTGCAGGCATTTTCAGGTATGGTAATCTACCATCTGGGCCCAATATTATAGGATGAGAAGGCAGGCATTAGTGACCCTTGAAAGCAACACAGAAACACAGCCAATGTAGCAATAGGCTTGTCTCCAGTGGCTCTGGCAACCTTGCACTCAAAAGATGGACCCATCGTTTTATGCGTTTTCTTCAAGGTCTCCATAGTGCATGTATTTCTGCATGAGTTCACTTAAGCCCCTCAGAGGCAGGTGCTTGGTAAAATGTGCTTGGTGGACACCTTATGGGTCAGGCAATTGTAGGATACCATATTCCCATCCGATTATTAGTACATGCAACACAACCCACCCCTTGGATTTTGGGAGGGTACTTGGATAGGCGCATGGAAATAGACAGTTAAAATAGCATTCCTGATTTTTGGCAATAGCATATCTTGGTGTCCATCCGCAAATATCCTCCTTTGGTTGCAAAGGGGCTATACTGTCTCTGCAGTAATATGGTAATATATATTGCTAAATGCTAATCCTAAATAATAATTGTATAGTTGGAATTAATCTGCAGTTTTCCTGCCGGGTGAGTGGTGTTTAAATTTAAACTCACCCCGGGCGCCGCCCTAGACACCAGAGCACCGTCAATCAGCCAGTCCCCACTCACCAGCTCCCGGGGACTCATCCAGCGCTGCCAGGCTCATCTCACATCTCGCTGTCACCAAGCTCCACAGGGGCCTCCCTGAACGCCTCCCCCAGCAACAAGGGAGCCTAACGAGCTGACTCCCCCTCAAAATTGCCTGCAACCAGCAGCACAGGCCTCAGAAAGGCCTCCTCTCTGCAGCACCGCCCATCTCGAAGTGAAGCCAGCCCCTGACATCAGAGGAGGGGCCGGGTGAGTGGTGTTTAAATTTAAACTCACACCAGGCGCCGCACGCCATGCGCCGCACAATGAAGGAGCGCGTCCAAAGGAGCAGGCCCCTTTGCGCGCCCCTTCGTGCAGCCCATTCATCGCAGCCCTCAAAGACACCCCCTTCCTAAACCTTGCCTTCTCAACTAGCTCCTCCCAAACACTAAAAAAAACAAACAAAAAAAAAAACTGCATCCCTAACAACTGCCTTCCAAAAGAAAACTATACTCTCATATTGCTATCTCAATCAACTTTCAATCCAAAAACTCAAAAAGACATGAAGATGAACAAGATCTCATCTCCAAATAATCAACCTACATCCTCTAAGAAACATTCATCCTCGAAACCTCCACACAAACTAAATCAACCAATAAACTACAAAAATAACACACATATCCAACTCTCAAACTATATGCTTCTCTCATTCATACTCATCAATACTCGTTCTATAATAAAAAAAAATCCCTCTATTCAATGACCTACTCAGTGACCACAAACCAGATTTCTTTGCAATTACAGAAACCTGGCTCAAAAACACGGATTCCGTTCTAATAAACCAACTATTCAACCAAGATTACAACACCTCTTCAATACCCAGAAAAAATAAAAAAGGAGGTGGCTTAATGCTTATATCTAAAAAAAAAGTCTGCAACTAACACTTCGCCCATCTAACATTCCTCCACCATTGGAAATTGCTTTATATGACTCACCAAAACTGCAAATATGCCTCATTTACTGTCCTCCAGGAGCACTCAATAAAAACTGGTCACCTCTAATTGAATATATTATGAACAACATCTCCCTCAACAAACCCATAATCATACTTGGTGACTTCAACATACATTTCAACTTACCAACTCACTCAAAAACCTGCCAAACTATCATTGATGCACTATCAACTCTATATCTAGAACAAATAATCCAATCTCCAACTCATAAAGCAGGCCACACAATTGATCTCATTTTTGTCAACACTGAAATCTGGAAATTATTCTCTACCCACACCACAGAGAAACCCTGGTCCGACCACCATCTAATCCAAGCTAACTTACATACCAACATCAACCTTAAACCTCCTCAAATTACCCCAAACAAAATATCCTACCATCCACCATTCAACATAGAACTTTTACAAAAAACTCTTCAATCCAAATTAAACAACATCAATCTATCTAGCTCTGAGAACGCTACCTCATCATGGCTAAATATCACAAAACAAGTTGCAGACAACATCAATCCCATTATTACAAAGACTAAACAACAACCCAAACACAACAACCAATGGTATAACGAAAATATCAGAACTGCCAAACGCATACTCCGAAAAAAAGAAAGAGAATAGAGAAAAAACAAAAATACTAGCACACTAAATAATTATCAGAACAACTTAGCTCAATATAAAAATATCATCAACAATGCGAAAAAGGAATTCTTCTCCAACAAAATCTCCAAATTTCATCATAATCCCAGAATGTTATTCACAATAGTTCAGAAACTTACCAAAACCACCCAAGAGTCTTCATGCACCAAACATGGAAGTGATGACTTTGCTGATTTCTTCAGCAACAAAATATCTCATCTAATCCAATCCAACATAACCAACAACAACCAGAACACCAAACTTAACAACAAGATAACCTCATCATGGTCAAACTTTGACACTGCCTCCACCACTGAAATTCAATCTATAATAAAATGAACCCCGCCAGCCATCCATTAGACAACATCCCAATAGCAACCCTCAAATCAATTGAACCTACCATATCAAAAACCATCATCAAAATTGTCAATTTATCACTGACCGAAGGTAATTACCCCAAATGCCTCAAATCTGCTGTCATCAAACCAATCCTTAAAAAGAACAACCTAGATCGGGAAATCCTTACCAACTACCGTCCCATATCAAACCTTCGTTCATAGCCAAAACCATTGAAAAAGTCATACTCACTCAACTAGATGACTACCTGGAGACAAACAGCATTCTACCTCAATCCCAATATGGTTTTAGAAAAAACCTAAACATGGAATCTCTCCTCATCTCCCTAAATGACATTATTATAAGAGGCTTTGACAAAGGTGAAAAATACTTGCTCATTCTTCTTGACCTTTCAGCTGCCTTCGACACAGTGAACCACAATATACTATTGGAGCGACTATCCCGAATTGGTTTAACTGGCAATATCTTACGTTGGTTTTCTTCCTATTTATCTGATCAAACATACCAAGTATTAATCAACAACAACCTATCAAAAACAATCAACCTCAACACCGGAGTCCCTCAAGGATCAGTTTTATCAGCCACCCTTTTCAACATACACCTTCTCCCCATCTGCCAACTACTAAAAGAATATGAAATCACACACTTCCTCTATGCTGATGACATTCAGCTCCTCATTCCCATACAAAATTTGATTGAAGACACCTACAAGAAAACCTCAGAACTACTTATCTCATTCAAACATCTCCTAAATTTCCTGAAACTCATAATCAACTTTGACAAAACTGAAATAATACTCATGGAGAAAAAACCCAATCCGCCACCCCTGACAGTACTTGACAAACAAATGATAACTATACTCTCTACCACCCACACCAGGAACCTCGGAGTTATCATTGATAAAGAACTTTCTTTCAAGAACCACATAGCGAATAAAACTAAAGAAGGATACCACAGACTCCTAACCCTAAGACACCTGAAACCATTTCTCATCCCCTACGATTCCAGAACTGTACTACAACTTCTTATCTTCTCCACCTTCGACTATTGCAACTCCTTACTAATTGGAATACCTTTTTCATCCCTCAAACCACGCTAAATACTGCAGAACTCAGCTGCCAGGGTCCTAACTGGAACAAAAAGAAGTGAACACATAACACCAATATTGACCTCACTTCACTGACTCCCTATTACTGCACGTATTGCTTACAAATCAATGACCATAATCCACAAAATCCTAAACAATGATCATCAAGGTCTTAACACCCTAAACATAATCCCTCAAAATCCTCCAAGAAACCTACGCTCTAATAACTCAGGTTACCTAAACATTCCCCCTATCAAAGATGCGCATCTGGCAACCACAAGAGAAAGAGCCTTTTCAATTTCTTCACCTAAACTTTGGAACACCCTACCTAAATTCCTGAGAACCCAACACGACCTAAAAACATTCAAAAAAGACCTAAAAACACTAATGTTCCGCAAATTCTACATTGACCTTCAGACGTCTGATCATCCCAACTCTCATAGAAACATAGAAACATAGAAATGACGGCAGAAGAAGACCAAACGGCCCATCCAGTCTGCCCAGCAAGCTTCACACATTTTTTTCTCTCATATCTGTTTCTCTTAGCTCTTGGTTCTATTTCCCTTCCACCCCCACCATTGAAATATCTAGCTTGATTAGTTAGGGGTAGTAGGGGTAGTAACCGCCGCAATAAGCAAGCTACACCCATGCTTATTTGTTTTACCCAGACTATGTTATACAGTCCTTATTGGTTGTTTTTCTTCTCCCCTGCTGTTGAAGCAGGGAGCTATGCTGGAAATGCGTGATGTATCAGTCTTCTCCCATGCCGTTGAAGCAGAGAGCCATGCTGGATATGCATCGAAAGTGAAGTATTAGACACATTTGGTTTCGGGTAGTAACCGCCGTAACAAGCCAGCTACTCCCCGCTTTGTGAGTGCGAACCCTTTTTTCTTCTCCCCTGCCATTGAAGCAGAGAACTATGCTGTATATGCATTGAAGGTGAAGCATCAGGCTTATTTGGTTTGGGGTAGTAACCGCCGTAACAAGCCAGCTACTCCCCTCTTTGTGAGTGTAAATCCATTTTTCCACATTTCCTCTTGCTGTTGAAGCTTAGAGCGATGTTGGAGTCACAGTAAGCATGTGTATGTTTATTGAATAAGGGTATTGCCTCCAGGCAGTAGCCGTCATTCTGGCGAGTCACCCACTCTTCATTGGCGGCCTCTTGACTTTATGGATCCACAGTGTTTATCCCACGCCCCTTTGAAGTCCTTCACAGTTCTGGTCTTCACCACATCCTCCGGAAGGGCATTCCAGGCGTCCACCACCCTCTCCGTGAAGAAATACTTCCTGACATTGGTTCTGAATCTTCCTCCCTGGAGCTTCAAATCGTGACCCCTGGTTCTGCTGATTTTTTTCCTACGGAACAGGTTTGTCGTTGTCTTTGGATCATTAAAACCTTTCTCAACTGAACTCTCAGTTGTAAACCTCTTAATACATTCTCTTCACCCCTAACCTGCATACCCTCCTCATCCAACCTAATAATGCTCTCTGGACTTGATATGCTTATTTCTGATATTGTTAAAATTATTTTTACTGTTGCACAACTGCTAAGAAAATGTATAACATTCACATTGCTTTTCTGTTACACAACTGCTAAGAAAAATGTATACTTTTGTAAACCGTTGTGATGGCTCTACCGAATGATGGTATATAAAACTCAACAAATAAATAAATAAATGTATTTCTGCATGAGTTAACTTAAGCCCCTCAGAGGCAGGTGCTTGGTAAAATGTGCTTGGTGGACACCTTATGGGTCAGGCAAATTGTAGGATACCATATTCCCGTTCGATTATTAGTACATGAAACACAACCCACCCCTTGGATTTTGGGAGGGTGCTTGGATAGGCGCGTGGAAATATACAGTTAAAATAGCATTCCTGATTTTTGGCAATAGCATCTCTTGGTGACCACCCGCAATTATCCTCCTTTGGTTGCAAAGGGGCTGTGCTGTCTCTGCAGTAATATGGTAATATATATTGCTAAATGCTAATCCTAAATGATAATTGCATAGTTGGAATTAATCTGCAGTTTTCCTCTTTTGGTTTGCCATCTCAAGAGCAATATGCAATAACAGCATTATTATGACTTCTGAAGTTGTTGACCATGAGCTTCATTGGGCTTTGCAGCATTTTGGATCTATGGATGAACGATTGGGTCCTTCTTTGTCGGGATTACTATGTTACTATGTGTCTGAATTACTATGTTATGATATGGCCGCAGCTAGTTTGTTGGGATGCCTACAGCAAGTGAGGTGTCACTACCGTGGGCCTTGTGACAGGGTTGACCATGTTTTGAGGTTCATGGCATGTGCAATGTTTGATTGCTGCCCAAGCAGAGAATATCTAGTAATGTGGTATTCTGCTTCTACTTTGCATCGGTGGGTGGGAGTAAGTTGCCTATCGAGTCTTTGATTTTGACATCTGGGATTGGCCTGTACACCATCCAAACATTTCTGTTGGCATGCTTAATGAATGATCCCTGCTCTTTTACAGACCAGGACCTTGTTACACTGCAGAGAACTTCATCGGTGATCAAGTATCAAATAGTAGGATAACTGAGAGATTACTATCCAAATTGCAATCTGTCAAATCAAAGACATTAATCATGAGGTTAGAGCATGTATACAGGTATGGCTAAAGACAAAAGATAGATCATAAAAAGTAATTTAGATTGAAACAGAACCTATAGCAGATTAGTGTTACTGTCCATAGGATATGGGATTTGCTTTTCGTAAATTTTGTATAAGCTTCAATGGCCCTGCGTCCCTAATGGTGCTATATTGCTGTAGCATGATACTAAGTAGAATTTTATAAAATTGGGGCAAGGCTTTGACAGCCCTTTGATCCCAACAGTATTATATTGCTGTAGTATGATCATATTAAGCATTTGGTAAATTGAAATCTTGCAGGTGAGGGCATGGTCACCCAGGGGACTGAGACTGTTAGTAATTAGTAAATAATGTTTATTGAATTTGTATGCAGTTGAGCAGTATGCATTGGCCTATGCTATGGTCATTTATATCCAATAAAAATCTTCTTTGAGAATTTTGGCATGACAGAGTGGTCTTACAAATGCACGAGGAGGGATGGGGTGGGGTGGGTCATTAATAACGGGTAGGAGGCGCTTGTCCACAATAAAATCTAAAAGTTAAAAAAATCTAAATAAAAAAGAGGGTTTTCTTCAACTACTAAATAAATTACATGGAAACATAAAATAAGAACGCAGATAAGGACACTAAGCCACATCCAGCCAGGGCAATTTGTTTCCTGGTACATGCCATAGATCTCAATTGATCTCTGACTTTCCTTTCACTTCTTTGCACTAGGGATCCTTTGTATTTATCGCAAGTTGTGAAAAAGTGAAGGGAAGGTCAGAGATCAACTGGCATGTACAAAAAAATAAAGTGGTCAGGTAGAGTAGATGGGTCTTATGGTCCTAATTATCTATAAGATTTCTACTACTGTCACTTTAAGCAGCCCACAGTTGTTCAAAATTATGCATATTAGTACACTGGGTATGTTATTAGGAATCTGTAAGATCTAATTAAAAGATTATATTTACTAATCATTTGGGAAAAAATTCCTTCGTTTATACAAAAAGCAAATCCCATATCCTATGGGCAGTAACACTAATCTGCTATAGGTTCTGTTTCAATCTAAATTACTTTTTATGATCTATCTTTTGTCTTTAGCCATACCTGTATATATGCTCTAACCTCATGATTAATGTCTTTGATTTGACAGATTGCAATTTGGATAGTAATTTTAATTGTAATTTACCTTGAGACTAATTTAAGAAAAAGTGGACTATCAAATGTGTATGAATAAATAAATAAAATATGGTGAAACACTAGCCTAAGACCATTTCCAAAGAAGGAAAAAAATGACTTTTCTCTATTCTATGCCTGTGGAAACATAATCACCCAGAGAGTGAGCATTTTATACTCTATGAACATTCAGTCTTTGATCTCTCTGATTACAAAGCACAAGAGTCCTTAAGAACTGTAAGGACGACTAACATGATTAGTATCCATAGACCACCCTGTTGTTTCAGGGTGGGGGGGGGGAGTGGGGGATGGGTGGGGAGGGATTTAAAAGAAAGTCGAGATAGAGTTAAGCCAAACCTCTATTACATAAGAGAAGGTTGGTCAGATTTTTGAGAGAAGTTAATTTTCAAAGCTGGATGCAGGTGAGTCAGCATGGGATGGCAAGCTTACTAGTTTAGACTTCATTAGACAAGCATAAACATGCAGTTGAAAATAATGTCTTTGCCTGGAAGAAAATGTCTGATTGTATTAAAATACAGATATATTTGGAATAAACAAAGATATAACACAGACCACAATTTCCTGTCTGAAATGTTTCATCATATTAGCCTGTTGTACATAAGAACATAAGAAATTGTCATGCTGGGTCAGACCAAGGGTCCATCAAGCCCAGCATCCTGTTTCCAATAGAGGCCAAACCAGGCCTCAAGAACCTTGCAATTACCCAAACATTAAGAAGATCCCATGCTACTGATGCAATTAATAGCAGTGGCTATTCCCTAAGGGGCGGATTTTAAGAGCCCTGCTCGCCTAAATCCGCCCAAATCCGGGCGGATTTAGGCGAGCAGGGCCCTGCGCGCCGGTGAGCCTATTTTACATAGGCTCACAGGTGCGCGCAGACCACGGGACTCGCGTAAGTCCCGGGGTTCTCCGAGGGGGGCGTGTCGGGGGGGCGGGTCCGGTCGTCGTGGCGTTTAGGGGGCGTGCCGGGAGCATTTCGGGGGCGGGCCCGGGGGCGTGGTTACGGCCCGGGGCAGCCCGGGGGCGTGGCCGCACCCTCTGGACCCGCCCCCAGGTTGCGTCCCGGTGCGCTAGCGGCCCGCTGGCGCGCGGGGATTTACGCCTCCCCCGACAAAGGTAAGGGGGGGGCTTAGACAGGGCCGGGTGGGTGGGTTAGGTAGGGGAAGGGAGGGGAAGGTGAGGGGAGGGCAAAAGGAAGTTCCCTCCGAGGCCACTCCGATTTCGGAGCGGCCTCGGAGGGAACGGGGGTAGGCTGCGCGGCTCGGCGCGCGCCGGCTATACAGAATTCATAGCCTTGCGCGCGCCGATCCAGGATTTTAGCGGATACGCGCGGCTCCGCGCGTATCTACTAAAATCCAGCGTACTTTTGCTGGCGCCTGATGCGCCAGCAAAAGTACGCCTATTCGCGTTTTTTGAAAATCTACCCCTAAGTAAACTTGATTAATAGCAGTTAATGGACTTCTCCTCCAAGAACTTATCCAAGCCTTTTTTGAACCCAGCTACACTAACTGCACTAACCACATCCTCTGGCAACAAATTCCAGAGCTTTATTGTGCGTTGAGTGAAAAAGAATTTTCTCCGATTAGTCTTAAATGTGCTACTTGCTAACTTCATGGAATGCCCCCTAGTCCTTCTATTATTCGAAAGTGTAAATAACCAATTCACATCTACTCATTCAAGACCTTTCATGATCTTAAAGACATCTATCATATCCCCCCTCAGCTGTCTCTTCTCCAAGCTGAACAGCCCTAACCTCTTCAGCCTTTCCACATAGGGGAGCTGTTCCATTTCAGATGATAGATATTTCAGTCATTGATGGCTAAAGTGGGTATGGAGGGAAAGCTACAGGAGAAGAGGTGATGAGGTGTAGCATACCCTATGTTATGAAAGCTACAGTACCAAGAAACACAACTGCAATGCTGATTTTGGTTATGTGAATAATGGTTCATTTATTTTATGTATTTATTTAGACATTTTATGTACCGTTGTTCCATTTATATATCACAATGGTTTAAAAAGTGACATTCATAATTATAACACGATTAACAGACAAATATGGATTGGTTATAGAGGTGGTATGCAAAGGCAGGAATTTATCTTTCAAATCTATCAAATCCAATTTTCTAGTGCATATTAACATTGATCTAGTACATAAAGCATAGAGTTCGGATGATGAAAATATGGTTTTCATGTCTTAGTCAGTGAGTTGTTTTGAGAATCTTGCATTCTATCATTTGACTTATTCTTCAGTAATAGAGATGTGCATTCGTTTTGAATGAATGTAAAAAACAAAACAAATTTGCCTATTTTCAGTTTGTATGAATGATAGGAACTGAAAATAGACCTTCAACAAGGAGGTAGAAAAGGGGCAGATCATGGGGAGAGAGAGAGAATGAACCTCAGTATAGAGGCAGTGTGACACTCTCTATTTAGGTACCACTCCAGAGGGGCACTTTGATCAGAGTGGGCTTTCGAGAGGTGGGTTCTTTACTGATGTCTATTTTACTATGAATACCTCTGAATGTGTCTGTAACAACACCCCCCCCAATCCTATCCCACCTCCCAAAAATCCACCCTGATTCTAGAATGGTACATATAGAGAATCAGACTGCCTCTATATATGGTTCATTCTCTCTCTCTCACACACCCATGATCTACCCCTTTTCCACCTCCCTATTCTGAATGCACGTACATGCATGTACGCACACCGGCTCACATACATGTGAGCAACGCTTTTAAAATCTACCTCATAATATGGGAAAACACTCACTTCAAACCAACAAGAAAACATGCTAATATTTAAATGGCCAATAAAAGGCCATCATATGCAGCTATCATGTAAAACCACTTTTATTTATAAACAATTAATAATTCTAGAAACCTCTTTGGTTAAAAAAAAATGAAGCAATTAAAAAAATCCCAGAATAAAACATATCCTTCTTATAAACCATAAATTGATCTCGTTTGAGCTCAGCAAAATCTCTGATGCACTTGTTTTAACACTCTAAAAGGTACATTTTAAGATCAACGCGCCGGCATCCATGTGCGTGCGGTTCCCGGCACGCGCACGTGGATGCGCCAATTTTATATCAGCGTGCGTGCAAGGGAGGGAAATTTTATAACATGCGCGCAGCAACGCGATAGCCCCCAATCCCAGTTCCCTCCAAGTCCGCTCCAATAAAGGAGCGGAATGGGAGGGAACTTCCTAAACCCCCTACCTACCCTGACTCCCTTTTCCCCTACTAACCCGGACCCCTAAACCCTAACCTACATTTTTTTGTTTTAAATTTACCTGCTCTTCAGAGCAGCAGCAGGTTGCGTGTGCCGGTCAGATCCTGGTGCGCGCTGTCCCCTTTCGCCCATGCCTTACCCAGGCCCCGCCCCTTTTGGCTAACACCATTCCAGTGTGCGCAGCGGGAGATTCGTGTGTGGCTGTGGTCCATTTAAAATCTGTGCAGCGCGCATGGCCCAGCCCCATGCATATCTCCTGGGATTGCCGCGTGCAGGATTTTAAAATTAGCCTTTAAAGAGATAATGTTTAAAAGGTTTTACATGAGTAGATGGGCTTTTGAAAATTGTAACTTTTCTATGCATAACGCCTTTGAAAATTCATGCCAAAGGGCTGAATTTTCAGAATCGTTTTACACATGTAAAAGGACTTTACATGCATAAATGGGCTTTCAAAAATTGCTAAGAGATATGCACCGCTTGCACATGTAACTCCTTTGAAAATTCACCCCGCAGAGTCTTTTACAAGTGGCAAAATCTCAAAGCTATTTCTAAAATAGCTTATGATTAAGATCTTTTAGCTCTATTCATAAAAACTTTTAGTGTAGACAAAAATGCGATCCCTAAAATTCTTATACATTGAGTCTTCTTGCATTAAAATGCCGGTGCGCGCATCTTATAAAATCGGGTGGCCGCACGCATGTGTGGGCGGCGTGCGTAAGGGGGGTGAATTTATGCAAAGTCTGGGCGGCGACACAATCGGGCCTCCCCCAGGTCTCTCCCAGTCCGCTCCAATTAAGGAGCGGACTGGGAGGGAAATTCCCTAACCTCCTGCCTAACCTTCCTTCCCCTTCCCCTCTCCTCCCCACCCCTTAAACCTAACCTACCTTGCCCGATTCTTTTTATTTTATTACTTGCTGCTCCTCAGAAGCAGAAGTAATTTATGCCAGCGCGTGCTTCCCCAGGACAGCAGTTCATGGCCGCTGTCCCAGCCTGCCTCCATCCTGCCCCGCCCGGTCCCTCTCCTCCCCCCCCCTCCCCCCAGCCCATCCCTTTGAAGAGGCCTGGCACTTGTGCGCATACCGGGGTTTACACACATGGCCGGGCCCCTTTGAACATTTACGAGGCTTGCGCAAGGCCCAGCCAAACACATATACCTCAGATTTTACGCGCGCAGGCCTTTTAAAACCGGTCTTGAAGAAAGAATTTTTATGTACAGGCAGATCTGAATTATCTCTTCTTCATTCCACTGTAGTGGGACCCCAGAACAATGAAATACAAGATGCTGTAACAGTCATGTTCTCAAGTATTTGAAAACTTGGTTGTAATAGCTATCTTCTTTTAGGCTAGAAATCACTTTCAGACATCCATCTTTTATTCTGAAGACCAAAATATGGTAATTCACATTCTAATAGACTGACTATTATTCAAAATTCCACTTTACGTTGTAAAATAGATTTTTTTTTTCCTTTTATCTCCCCTTTGAATGTGATATCAATGCCTTGCTCATGAGATACTCTTCTTGTGTAAGAATCTCCAATGTGGGGTAATGGAGGCAGTTTGAATGATGCCCTTCGTCCTGATTTATAATAGTTAATTGTCAAGTTTTCACGCAGAAAATGGTAACAGTGCAGAATGCTACTTTTCCCATGTCCGCACTCCTGAAATCAAATGAAAAACTGATGCCATACTACATCAAACGCCCATGATAAATTTACACTGGCAAGGCTTCTGCTGTATTCTGATGACAACACTCCCCCAGTGAATAAGTGCATAGTGCATTGTCCCTTCTCTAGCACAACTTCAAAGAAACTCTAAAATCTCCTTTGAGTTCTGAACCCTCCACATCAAAGCCACCCAGAGTTCATTTATAGTTTCGGGATCACATGAAGGCAGTCAGTGAGACTGCATTGATTTACAGGATAAATCATTTTAAAACATTGTCTACTATCTATGGCAGTAGAGTTAAAAAAAAAGTTTAAAAATAAAACATGCTGCTATATTGATGTCTGTTTTAAAAGAAGCAGGTCAACTAGAAATCAAAAATGTGGAATCTTACGCATGGATGAGCTTTTGTTTTATTCTTTGTTTTTAAACTTCAGTTTAAAGGAGTAATAAAAGAGCACACCTGCTTGCATGCCCTACCACATAATTCACATGGTTATAATGTTGCAGCACCGGAGAATTTACTGTATGATCTAAGGGTAAGTGAAAGGATAGTAAAAAGTCTTTTTCAAAAGGATCTATCTACCTAAGTAAGGACCTAGCAGCTAGATTAAAGGCTTTTGAAAATTCTCCCTTGCTGAGAGGTCTAAATTTAGTCACTAGAATTCTGGGGACAGGATTATGGCAGAGAACGAAAATTAGCCTTCTGGCCCTGATTAACTTCCTAATTTGACCTGCCAAATCTAGGTGATGTAGAAGCAATCCTAAATCTCTCAGTTTATTTCTGTGCTCCTGGCCCTGGAACTCAACCCTCTCTCCCATCCACTGAAGCACCAATGGATAAACACATCCTCACTACCAAGGGGCCCCCTTACCTCCTATTCCTCAAAGCCCCAAAAGAGAAACTCTGGTCCCCTCAGAACAGTCACTTCCTGTCCTTCCTTACCAGAGGCTTCAACAGAGTAAGTATGGTCACTCCCAGACCAACTGCTACCTTCCTTCTCTACTCTGAAGCCCCAACTGTCAAAGAATAAAAATTGAAATCTGATCCAACAGCCAGATATACGAAAGAGATTTACTGCATCATCTTGTTTGGAATACTAAATTGTTTGATTGGTGAAGGTACTGCTAATGTCTTCACACAAGACTTGTAATCTACATGTAAGGGGATTCTCCAAATTTTCTCCTTATTTCAAGTTATCCTGGATAACAGAGGTCAGCTTCAATTTTGGCAATAGGGAACCAATAGTTCCAGTCTTGAAAAACAGCACAATGAAGCCCCCAGGTGAACAGGTTCTGTCCAGGTGTAGGGCAAGTAGGTCTGCAGGCAAGCAGGTCAAGTCTAGAGTCAGAATGCAGATTGAAGTTCAATGGCAAAATTCTAGCAGTCTTCAAGTTGCTGGAAAATGGAGATAGTTTAGGTTTCTGTGATCAATGAACACCTGTATCAGATGGGTGGCTCCCTCAAGGTATTATCTCTCTTTCTCTAAGATAGCTCTGATAGCTTGGAGTTCTCACTACAAGGTTGCTTAATGACACTCTGTGAGCAACAGCTTTTTTGAAAGGTACACTCAGAAAGTAATCCCTGCCACTGGGACAACATGATACCTATTACCTACCTTTGAAGCCTCCATCTCTCCAATGAACAGTTTCAGAGAGTTAGGGTAAAGCGGGAAGGGGAATAATGTAAATTCTCCATTTAGCTATTTGAAAGCTTGCTGTGCTGCCAGGGTCCATCTGAAGGTAGCAGGTCTCTGCAGAATAGATAAACCTCCAATAGAAGTTAGCAAAGCCAATGAAATAGTGACTGTCCCAGTTATGTTTGGGAGAATGCCAATGTTATACCATGTGTACTTTCTAGCAAATTTATCTTACTCCTCTGGATGATACAATAAATCTCAGAAATTCTACTGATTCTTGATCAAAAGAGCATTTTGCCACTTTGGAATACAATTGGTTTTTGCATAGCCTATCTAACAGCAATATCACAAGCTGCTGAAGTCACCCAGAAAGCTTACAATGCAGAGGTATAGGATGTCTTGAACATTGCAGACCAGCATTTAAAAGGTGACAAGTGCATTAATCCATAAACAATCTCCTATCTTCCATCCACCTAGCCCTTAACACCACTAAAACAGAAATTATGCTTATCTCACCTCAAAACCAACTGAACCCCTCCCCGCTTTCACACATCCCATTTGCTCAACAAGTCCGAGATCTGGGTATTATTCTCGATGGTCACTTCTCACTGAAGAAATTCATCAGTAATATAATAAAGGATGGATTCTTTAAACTTCACACCCTTAAGAAACTTAAACCTCTACTTCATCCCCCTGACTTCCGTACAGTTCTACAAACTATTATCTTTGCCAAAACCGACTATTGTAATTCCCTTCTCCTCGGACTCCCCAACAATGCCATCCACCCCCTTCAAATACTACAAAATACAACAGCACAGATTTTGACCAACACACACAGACACGATCACATCACACCGGTACTAAAAGATCTACATTGGCTTCCCATAGCCTCCCGTATACAATATAAGGCTCTCTCACTCGTTCATAAGGCCTTGTACAACCCCGAAATGAATTGGTTCAATGACTCCCTCCGATTTCACCAAGCCAATAAACCCACTAGACACATTCATCTCGCCACCATGCCCACCACTTCACCTAAACTCTACAAATTAACCTCCACGAGAGCCCATGCATTATCAATCGCAGGGCCTATTCTCTGGAACACTATGCCAGTTGAACTTCGCCAAGAAGAATGCCCAAAAACTTTCAAGCGCAAGCTTAAGACCTGGCTCTTCACCAAAGCAAAGGACTGAAGAAACAGCAAGGAAGGCTGTCTAACAAAGCCGTGAGGGCGACAAAACAGGATTAGCAGCCAGATGTCCAAATGATTTCCTTTATTGGGTAGTAACACGAATATATGAACAATGCCCAACTCTGGCCGAGTTTCGCCCTCTTACAATGGGGCTACATCAGGGGCTCTACTTGAGTCGGATTTTCACTAAATGTGGGTGAGTCCCCTCTCGAACTGGCTTCTCCCTAAGCATACACCATTCCTCCTCTCACTCCCTTCTGTGTTACCCTACTCCCTTCCAACCCCTTCTTCTCCCCCCCTCTCCTCACCCCTTCCCTTCACAATTGTTATTTCATGTTATTCCCTATAATTGTACATTTTGTATATACCTGCAATCTTTGCCTACATTAATTTATTAATCTAATTTCATTCTTCTGTCACTTTTCCTCCCCTTTTTTCTCTTTTTTACCCTCTTGTAATCATGTTATTTTAATTTTAGTTTAATGCTTTATTTCCCCTACCTTTCCTTACTCTCTAGTTATTATGTTTCAATATGTTCTAACTGTATTATGTTAAACTTGTTCGATGTAAAGCGCCACCACAGGCACTAGTTTCATGTTACGCTGTGAACCGATGTGATATCATTGATGAATGTCGGTATATAAAACCGTTAAATAAATAAATAAATAAATAAATAAATAAATAAATAAATTAGTGAGTCTGATGGGTATGATCATGTATTCATAGTAACCTTAACTTGAGCCAGAAGGCAGTCTTCAATCATTTCCTGTCTTAATCTTAATAAGGATATATGCAATTTGTGAATAGTGATAGGAGCATACTACCGTCCACCTGGCTAAAATGATGAGATGGAAGATGAAATGCTAAGAGAAATTAGGGAAGTTAACCAAATTGGTAGTGCAGTAATAATGGGAGATTTCAATTCCCCAATATTGACTCGGTAAATTTAACATCAGGTTAGTGAGATAAAGTTCCTGGATGGAATAAATGACAGATTTATGGAGCAATTGATTCAGGAACTGACAAGAGAGAGAGCTATTTTAGATTTAATTCTTAGTGGAGCACAAGATTTGGTGAGAGAGATAATGATTAAAGGGGGACAGAAGGAAACCACGGCTCTAGCACTAAACTTTCAAAAGGGAAACTTTGATAAAATGAGAAAAATAGAAAAAACTGAAAGGTGCTGCTACAAAGGTTAAAAGTGTACAAAAGGCATGGATATTATTAGAAAATACCATCTAAGAAGTGCAGTCCAGATATATTCCACTCATTACGAAAGTTAGAAGGAAGGATAATGATTGCCAGTATGGTTAAAAGGTGAGGTGAAAGAGGCTATTTTAGCCAAAAGATCTTCATTCAAAAATTGTAGAAGAATCCATCAGAGGAAAATAGGATAAAGCATAAGCATTGACAAGTTAAATATATGACATTGATAACAGTCTTTAAGAAATTGGCTGTAGAGGCCAATTTCATAATAAAAACCTTAAAACATATATTTGAAGCAGAAAGCCTGGAAGGGAGTTGGTTGGCTGTTTGAGGATCGAGTACCTTAGGGAAAAGATCATCACAGAAAGACTAAATGAATTCTTTACCTCATTGTTTACTGAGGAGGATGTTGAGGAGATACTCGTTCTGGAGATGGCTTTCAAAGGTGACAATTCAGATGAACTGACACAAATCAAGGTGAACCTGGAAGATGAAGTAAACTAGATTGATAAACTGAAGTTTGGCAAATCACCTGGACCGGATGGTATTTATCCCAGGGTTTTAAAATAATTAAATATGAAATTTCATACCTATTACAAGTAATTTGTAACCTATCATTAAAACCATCTGTTGTATCTAAAGACTGGAAAGTGGCCAAAGTAATCCTGATATATAAAAAGGGCTTCAGAGGTGGTCTGGGAAACTATAGACTGGTGAGCCTGACTTCAGTGCTGGGAAAAATCTTGGAAATGAATAAAATCACAGATCATACAGATATACATGTTGTGCTGATGGTGGACCCTTGGCCCAAGGTGGGGTTGGCGCTACCCGCAGGGCCGTTGGGTGGTAGAACAGGCTGGGAGACGGAGGCCGACTGGAGCTTCTCCAATACCAGCCCACGTTCCCCTTAGGTTGAGCCCTCGGGTGCCGGGATCGGCTGGACTTAGGCGGGCCTCCGTGAGACTTCCCAGTTGGTAAAGACAAGGGTATTCCACAAAGCAAGGTATTGAGTGAAGCACTGATACTTCCAATCAAACAAAACTTCACTCCCAATTTTTAAACAACAAATTCAAATGTGAGTCTACCCAAATATTTAAAAAATGGAGGAAAAAGACCTCAAAGCCTCATGTTTGATCTATCAAGAACATATAACATTTACGTGGTAATTGTAATCATTGGTCTTGAAAACCTCCAACCACCATACTTTAATCAACTTCAAAAAAATGTTTTTCTTTCTACTTTTTTGTTTTGATTTTTGTTAAAACCGATGCAAATTGCATTCAAATTCTGTTATGCAAAAAATCTTCATTCCATATGTTGCTCAAATTTGTAAATCATTATTCATGAAGACATTGATACATTCAACTTATCTGTGTTGATCTATTGTGTTTGCCCAGTTACGTTTGCCGACATCAGCCAATGTTTCGCCAAAAAGGCTGTCTCAAGGCAGTCACTATGAAATGCAAAATTGAAATCATGAACATTTCTTTAAAATACTTTCAAAGTCCCATTAAGCCAAGGTCATTAAATACCTTTAATCCACATTTGAATTAGTTGCTTAAAAATTGGGAGTGAAGTTTTGTTTGATTGGAAGACAAGGGTACGCCAGAAACCAGCAGAGGTGTAGGAAGGCAAAGGACGGTTTGGACAAGGCAGGGTTCCAAAGACCTGGACATCAGCAGGAACAAAGGGAGACAGAAGGCATCCAGGTAAAGATAGGCCAAAACCTGAGAGGCCAGCCTTAACATTCTTCCCAGCCGGTCTGTATCGGAGGGTAAAATTGAAATGGGTGAAGAACAGGCTTGTCGTGGGTTGAGTCGTTGTGCCCAGTGCAAGTATTCTAAATTCTTATGGTCTGTGAAGACCGTAAACTGGTGTTGTGCCCCCTCCAGCCATGGGCGCCACTCTTCTAAGGCCACCTTTATGGCCAAGAGCTCCTTATCGCCAATGGCATAGTTCCGCTCTGCTGGCGAGAACTGGCGGGAGAGGAAGGCACACGGACGTAGCTTATGGCCCTCAGAGGCCTGGCTCAGGACGGCCCCTACTCCCTCTGAAGATGCGTCCACCTCGATAAAAAATGGCCATTGCGGATCCGGATGCCAAAGGCATGGTTGCTGCATGAATGCCTCCTTGAGACGACGAAAGGCGGCCTCTGCTCCCGGAGGCCACTTTTTGGGATCCACGCTTTTCCGGGTCAGGGCTGTCATCGGGGCAACAATGGACGCATAGTGAGGGATAAAAGACCGGTAATAGTTTGTGAAGCCCAGAAACCTTTGGAGTGCCTTGAGCCCGGACGGCTGTGGCCATTCCCGAATGGCACTTAGCTTTTGCGGATCCATGCGGAATCCCTGACTGGAGACTATATATCCCAGGAAGGGAAGAGACTCCTGCTCAAACAGGCACTTTTCGAGCTTCGCATACAGCTTATGTTCCCTGAGGCATTGTAAGACTTGGACGATGTGCCGGCGGTGGGCGGACAAAGTATCGGAGAAAATCAAGATGTCGTCCAAATATACCACCACGCACTGGTACAGGAGGTCGCAGAGTATCTCATTCATGGTATTCTGGAATACTGTGGGGGCATTACAGAACCCGAACGGCATCACCAAATACTCATAGTGGCCGTCTCGGGTGTTGAAGGCTGTCTTCCATTCATCACCCTTCTTAATTCGAATGAGGTTGTAAGCCCCTCGGAGGTCCAACTTGGAAAAGATCCTCGCATCTTGTATCCGGTCAAAGAGTTCAGAGATGAGAGGCAAGGGATAACGGTCCTTGACCGTTATAGCATTCAAGCTCCGGTAGTCAATGCAGGGGTTGAGCGTCCCATCCTTCTTCCCGACGAAGAATACAGCCCCTGCGGGGGACTTTGACTTCTGAAAGAAGCCCCTCTCCAGGTTTTCTCTGATATACTCATTCATGGCCTGCATCTCTGCAGGCGAGAGGGCGTAGGTGTGACTTCGAGGAGGCTCAGTTCCAGGGAGGAGATTGATGGCGCAATCGAAGGATCGATGAGGCGGAAGAATCTCGGCCTTTTGCTTCGAGAACACATCTGCGTATGAGGCATAGAGGGCCGGCAGGCCTGGAAGACTGGTGGAGGCCACGGAGCAGAAGACTGGGATTACTGATTGAAGGCATTTGCCATGACAGCTCAGGCCCCAACGGGTCAGCTGTAAAGTCTTCCAGTCAAACTGGGGGCCGTGTTCCTGGAGCCACGGAAGGCCCAAGACTACTGGGTGTATCGAGTGCTCCAGGACGTGGAACATCATCGCTTCGCAATGAAGGAGCCCAACCCTTAACGGGGTGGATTCTGTGATGTGGGTCACACGACCCGGGAGGGGTCTCCCTTGAATGGAAGAGATGACCAGAGGAGCTGGGATATGGGCCAGTGGAATTTTCAGGTGCTCCACCAATTTCTGCATTATGAAATTGCCGCCGGCGCCTGAGTCGACCAAGGCTAACTTATGAAACTCACCCACTGGTGACGTTAGCGCCACTGGTAAAGTTAGTGGAGGTGCTGATGAAGTTGAGCCTAGGAAGAGACCTCCCCCAGGTCCTAGGCACGGGAGTTTTCCGATCGCGCAGGGCATATGGCTATCCGGTGGCCCGCTGCACCGCAATAATAACAGAGGTCCTTCTTTATTCGCCGATGGCGTTCATGGGAGGACAATTTCCCACGTCCCACTTCCATGGGTTCGTCGGGTAGAGATCGGGGAGTTCCCGACCTACCCTTGGGCGAAGGCGAATATCGAGGGTGTCTGGACGGAGTTGCAGCTTTAGATGTTGTCTGGGCCTCTTGGCGGCACTCCTGATGGCGCCGATCTATGCGGCCTGCCAAGTCGATCAAGGCGTTCAAGGACCTCGGTATCTCTCGTCCCGCGAGCTCGTCTTTAATTCGGGGACTCAGCCCCTGATAGAAAATGGTGTGGAGGCATTCGGAGCCCCAGTCGAGCTCCGAAAAGAGGGCCCGAAAGTCTATGGCATATTCCGCCAATGTCCTCGAGCCTTGATGTAACTGTAGCAGTCTCGGGCCTGCCGAAACTTCTTGAGTCGGATCCCCGACGTTTATCCGGAACAACTCCCAAATCTCCCTGAGGTTCCTTAGAATGGGATCGTCCCGTTCCCACAGAGGGGAAGCCCACTCTAGGGCCTTCCCTTCAAGAAGAGCCAGGATAAAGGTGGTCTTGGTGGCGTCATCTGGAAAGAGAGCGGCCTGCAGGCGGAAGTGCATGTTGCACTGGTTCATGAAACCCCTGCAGGCCCGAGGTTCCCCGGAAAACCGTGGCGGTGTGGGCAGGCGGATTACCGCCCAACCCCCAGAAGCCATAGGTGGAGAAGGCAGCGTAGGATTCATGGGACCCAGCGCATCAAAACGCTGGTTTAAGCTCTGTACTGAGGAAACCAGGGCGTCCAGGGTTTTTTGCTGGTCCACCAGGCACTGGGCCATTCCCGGAATGGCCTGGCGGATGCCTCTGCCGGGTCCATGGACTTGGCAATCTGTTATGCTCAGGCTTGTGAACCCTTGGCCGACGGGAGGATGGTATACCTTTCGGAAGATCCGTAGGTTCTCTCGTCGGGTGGCGAGGCAGAGCGGAAGACGGGACCAGCTGACCCTCGGCACTGGAGACTGAGGTGACTGCGGAGGCGGATGAAGAGACGAGAAGAGGAGCTGTGTCTTCACCACTGGAAGGCTGTGGTCCCCCCAGGAGGAGCCTGTAGGGACCCAGACCGCTGGGACTTAGGTGGACCTTTGAGAAGTCAAGGTATCGGTGCAAGGGCTGACTGGAGCTTCGCCTGAGAAGCCCGCGGTCCCCCCGGGAGGAGCCCATAGGGACCCAGACCACTGGGACTTAGGCGGGCCCTTGGAGACGGTAGTCTAGAAGGAGTCCTAGGTCGAGTGCCAGAGGGTCGTTGCTCACCAGTCCGAGGTCACACACCGAGGGATAACCACTTGCCAGTCTGAAGTCACACACCAGAGAATCACTGCTTGCCAATCCGAAGTCGCACACCAGAGAATCACCGTAAGCCAATCCGGTCAGGAACCGGGAACACCAAGACGAAACAGGAACAAGATCCAAAGCTCAAGGAACTCACCGAAGCAAGCAGACTAGACAGCGCTGGAGGACGTTGCCAAGTCACTGAATGGGCAGAGGAAGCTTCCCTTTATAATTTCCCTGCTCAGGCTGATCAAGAACAGGTGAAGCTGGTTAAAGGGATCAGGTTCCTTTAAATCTGTAGAGGAGGCGTGGCCTCACGGCTAAGGATGGTGGTGGCCATCTTTGATTTTCCCCGTGGAGGAGACACGCTGCTGGATGCCGCAAGGGGGGAGCAGGACAGCTCCCCTTGCAGTGAGCAGCACCGAGGGCCGCGCTGGGGCGACGGCCTAAGTCAGAGCCCTCCCCCGGGGCTCCCGCGGTGGAGGAGTGCTGCAGACAAGGTAGGGGGCTGCAGTCGTGGTCTGCCAGGGCCGCGGAACACAACAGGAGAAGGATGACTTACAGCCATCTTGGTGAGGAGAAGGAGAAAAGGGCCCAGGAACATCTATGGGAGATTTGGAGAAGTTAATGGTATCATCTTGATACAACAATCCTACACAATCAAGGATCTACTATGGATAACAGAGATCAAACTATTACACATCAGCCTGGGTGCTGTGGGAAACACTTTCAACATACGTCTCTGTTACTAGTGCGATTTGTATAGTTTTAGCTTGCAAATAAAACAGTCTTTTCATGTGAAAAAATAGACTTATCTTTTAAGTCCAAAAGACACAATAACTGTCATAAATGTTCGAATATGAGACCACAACTTTTGAGTGACAGTGCAAGACCAAAATGTGTGACTTAAGGGAAATTTAAAAAACCCGGCATGCAAAAACCGGGAGATACGCACATGGCCATGCTGAGCACATTTTGAAAACAGCCCGGCCACGCACATATCTCCCGGTACGCGTGGACATGCCGGGTTGTTTAAAAGGTTTGGGCCGGGGGTGGGAGCTGGCCAGGACAGCACCATTAGGCGCTGTCCCAGGGAAGTGCATGCCGGCAGCCGGCAGGCACACAGAACTTACTTCATCTCTTCAGAAGAAAAGGTAGGGGTTTTAGGGGTCGGAGAGGAAAGGGGAAAACGGAGGCAGAGTACGTAGGAGCCTTTGCCCAGTTCCCTCCCAGGCCACTCCAATAAAGGAGTGGACTGGGAGGGAACTGGGCAAAGGCCCAATCACGTAGCCGTGAGAATCTTCTAAAATCCCCCCCCCCCCCTTCCGTGCGCAGGTAGCAGATTTTATAACATGCACATATCGGTGCACGCATGTTATAAAATCGGAGCATCCATGTGCGTGCGCCGGGAATCACGCGTCTTTTAAAATCCACCCGTTAATGTTCTGGGAAAGGTGGCACGTTTCAAACATAAATCATTATCTGTTAAGTGAGTCAAAAAGGCTCTGTGTTGGGACATATAGTATGAAATCGTATGAGAAATTTATATTGTATTTCTCAAAATAGAACATTAGTAGACATTGAATTAACAGAAGAAACACAAGAAGAAATTTTTTTTTTATGATAATGTAAAATGCAGTTCTTTTGCCAAATTTGTAATAAAGATTGAATATCAAATGGAGTGTCATTTTGTTGTATATATTTACAAGTTTCAGAATAAACTTTAGCTTTTGTTTTGTTTATTATGTATGTGATGCTGGCAGTGGCAGGTTATAAATAAAATAAATAATAAGAAGAAGGGGGTAAGGGCTGCTATTATTAGGTACTGTGAGGAGAATTTGTGGAGACAATGTGGAAGAGGAAGAAGATAATTTACTGTTTAATATGAATTCCATCTTTGATATTTCATATACATGGGAAGGGAAGCAATCAACTTACTCTATAGCCATGGGAAGGAAGAAATCATCAACTTAAAGACTACATCAATTGGCTTCAACATCTTAAATGCAACTAAGACTGTGAGAAGTCAAAAATGTAATTAAAAACACTTGTACCATCCAAAAGTAATTCAGTCAGCTGTAAAAGTATTATTGGAAACTACCAAAGCCTCTAGTGGGTTTCCTTGCTTAATGACTTTACAAATCTGTGATGTTATGGTTGCTGCATACAAGAACTATGGACTGGGACTTAACTGAATGCAATGCAAAGGCCTTGAAAGTTATCTCCCCACCCCTCCCCCTGGCTTAGAGAACCCTGAAACAACATCTTGTAATATTCTGGAAGTGTTCCACTTAAAACTGTAAACTGAATTATGGCCTCTGGAACTACTGTCTGGGTTCAGCCATTACAGGGGTTAAACCTAGTTACATGATATACACTATAGACTTTTTAAAATGAAATATTGGCTTTAGAGATAGAATATCACTGCATCATAGCTATCACGTATGTCAACAGCCCCTATACTATATTACTTAACATGAGGCAAAATGAGATGCAGTGAGAAAATTCCTGGATAATCACTACATAAAGGAGCCACCTGCAGAATACCTATTATTATGCTAGGCGCCACTCTGCATATGAATGGTTTAAAGTATGAAAATAACTTTTCTGCAGTTCTGTAGTAATACAGTGAAATTCACTGTGGCTCAAGCTTACACAAATATCTTCATATATTACTGTAAGCAACATATATTATGAAATCATATCTGGAGAGGACAATTTTCAAACAGGCCGATACAGTACAGTGCGCTCCAGTGGAGCGCACTGTACTGTATCGCTCCGGTGGAGCGCACTGTTAACCCATGATTGGATGCGCATTTTGGACACGCTAGCTTTACCCCTTATTCAGTAAGGGGTAATAGCGCGTCCAACCCCCCCCCCCCGAACCTAATAGCGCCCGCAACATGCAAATGCATGTTGATGGCCCTATTAAGTATTCCCGCGAAATTCAGAAACCAAAATGTGCAGCCAAGCCGCACATTTTGCTTTCAGAAATTAGCGCCTACCCAAAGGTAGGCGCTAATTTCTGCCGGAACCGGGAAATTGCACAGAAAAGCAGTAAAAACTGCTTTTCTGTGCACCCTCCAACTTAATATCATGGCGATATTAAGTCGGAGGTCCCGAAAGTTAAAAAAAGTAAAAAAAAAAAAAAAAAATTTGAAATAGGCCCGCAGCTCGCGGGTTGAAAACCGGATGCTCAATTTTGCCGGCGTCCGGTTTCCGAACTCATGCCTGTTAGCGGGCTCGAGAACCGACGCCGGCAAAATTGAGCGTCGGCTGTCAAACCCGCTGACAGCCGCTGCTCCTGTCCGAAAAGAGGTGCTAGGGACGCCCTAGTGTCCCTAGTGCCTCTTTTTACCGCTGGGCCTAATTTACATAAATTTATTTACTGAATCACGCGCACAGGAGCGGGCGCTCTCCCGCGATTTTACTGTATCGGCCCAAAAGTGATATGAGGGGAAAAAGCATTTTGCCTGTGATAATCAGCAGTCTGAAAGTCACCCTCCCTCAATGCTGCTAAAATGCCATGCGTTCTGCTAGCCACATTGAGAGGAGGCATTTCCACTAGCGTGTTTAGGTTGTCAGGAGAAAAGTATACATATAGATCTAATTTTCAGCATAAATCTAACCACAGAAATGTTGGTGCAGGTACATATTTTATATCCATGGCAAGTTTTAAATCAAACAGTACACTCACATTTTTGCTTTGAAAATTGGTGCAAAACCTGCTTGTAAAAAGCATATGCAGTCTCTGTCTCAATGCAGAAAATTTGAAAATTGCTCTATGGATATATGTCTAGTGTCAATATGATTTTTGTTTCTCATTTAGAAGGGCAACATGTTGAAATTTAATGAATATTTTCAGGGTTTGGCCACTTCCATCAGATTCGCCCCTCATTATGGGGCCTGTGTTCTAAAAGTCAGCTTGCATGCTAAGGCCATTTAGTGTGCACCAAAAATAGCATTCAAAGAGCAAAGACCAAAGTGTGGACGTTAAACCAGGATCAGGAGATGTAAGCGGGTATGCCATCTTGATTGAATTACCCACTGAAATATTAAAAATGTTACTAGAGGGCTGTGAGGGAGTATACAGAAAACTCCCCCAGACCACCTTATAGGACCTGCCATGGCTATCCGGCCTAGTCCTCCTTAAGATCCAGTCTAGCAGATTTTAAAAGCCTTGCACACGTAGGGGGGTTACGTGCGCCGGGCTTGAAAAAAGGGTTGGGGCATGGGCAGTCCGGGCGGTCCGGAGGTGGGGTGGGGCCAGAGGCCTCCGTACGGCTGCTGGGCTGGCGTGTGCAACCTAGGTTAGGGGGGTTTAGGTAGGGCTGGGGGGCGGGTTAGGTAGGGGAATGGAGGGGAAGGGGGGGGGAGCGGAAGGAAAGTTCCCTCTGAGGACGCTTGGAGGGAACAGGGAAAGCCAGCAGGGCTCCCCTTGCGCTCGCTGACCCCGGATTTTGTAACATGTGCATGTTATAAAATCAGGCATACAAATGTACACCCGCACGTAGGTATTAAAATCCGGCCCTAAGGTTGCAGAGCAGTGTCTTAATCAGGGAATAAGAAGTCAGAGCCCATAAGGGTTCGAGAGGCCCCAGGGTGGAGGTTGGAATCCTGCTTATGCAAGGACAAGTTATGTTTAATGTTTGACTGCTACCAGGACTGCAAAGGTGAGCAAACTTTCTTTCGGGTTCTGCTTTTCTGTAAATAAAATTATGTGTGAGGAACCAGCTGGAGAGTGCCGTCTTTATTCTTCTGGCTGTTTCCAAGCAGTGACCACTCCCAAGTTACCACAATCAGCCTGCATGAGTGGGCAATAAAAGCTGCTCTGGGGCAGCTTCAGAATTTGGTAGTTGTGTTCCAGTACTATTTGAGGATCATGGTTTAAGTCGGTACTTCTATTTGGTGTTCTGAAAGGAACAAGCTGGTTTCCTCTTGTGCTCTCTCTCAGTTAGAAAGGGTCAACAGATATCTTGGGATGCCCCACTTTGGTATGGATACCCTTCTTTCTTCAGTCTGACAGTGAGGCACGAGGAGTACTTTTCTTCCCTGGACCTTTCAGAAGCTTCTGTTGAATTCACATCTGGGAAGATCTCTAAATATTCTCTTTATTCCCACCTTGTTTTGTTTTCAACAGAAGTTCTGCTTTTGACCTCTGCTCTTTGGACTTGCCTCAGTGGCAAAGTAAGCCAAGATCAGAAGGATACTTCCCATCCTTATTTGAAACCATACCTTGGCATTTGAAGGCTAAGGAGTGCCTGTCCTCCTAGTCTAAGGAAACTCAGGTCCTCGGAGTCTTGGCCTGGATGGTGACCTAAACAGGATATCTAGTGCCTTCCCAGTTTCTAGGTTTTCTGGAAGCTTGCTTGATACCAGAGTAGGCAGAGGCTTCATGACTCAGGTGAGAGGCACCTCATAGTTAGCTCAGATGTGAGGCTTATTCCATGGAAGTCTCCCAGAGGTTTGGAGAACTGCCAGCTCCTAGGTTTCATGACAGTTTCTCTGGATCTAGTTCCTTGAGGCCTATAACTTCAGATATACCTGTGGTCTCACTAGTTCCTGCAGTTGAAGCACTGTGGGGTATATATCTCCCTCTTCTACTCTATCAGGGATGGCCTGACTTGGGAAATGAATCTGGATCATCCCAGAGGGGTTGTGAGCATGTCAGATGTAAGCCTGGTGCGCTCAGTCACCCCTGCATAACCCAAGGGTGACTAGAAGAAAAAGAAGATATGGTCTATAAACTATCCAGAATCCAAGGCTATTGAGCTGCCCCTTTTGCAGTTCCTGCCCTGTTGCCAATATATGAATAGGCAACAGGATGGCTGGAGATCAGTTGTAGCTCAGGAAACAAGCAGATTCTTCTGTAGGGTAGATCAAAATTCACTGCATTTCTTAGCAATTCACATTGCAAGGGCAGCTCACATTTAAATTGACTTCCTCAACAGGAATAAGTTGGACCCCAGAGAGTATGAGTTCAGTATGGATGCTTTTCTGAACAGAATAGATTAGGGAGATACCCCACAATTGGATCTGATGGCAAATTACAAGGGTTTCCAAGGCCAACAGATTCTTCAATCACTAGAAAGAACAGAGTTCCAGTGATTGCTTCAGCATGGTATGTCAATAAATGCCTTCATTTTTTTTTTTATAAGGATAACCTTTAAGTGTTGTCAGTGTAGAGAGGAATATTTTTCAGCAGTGATTTTCTCTGCTGGAATCTTGTTAAATTTGAGGTATACTGATCTTCCTGCAAAGGTGTTTTTCACATGGTCTAAGCTCTTAATTACCTTGGGATCTCAGTTGCAGCTATTTCTTGGTTCAGGCATCGGATTTAGGGAGTTCAATGTTAAGCATATTTACCCACCCACTGGGGCTCTGGTGCCCCAATGGGATCTGGATCTGGTTCTTAGAACTCTTGTCTCCTTCTTTGAAGATGCTTAATCATGTGTTTTGAAGGATTTCTAATTGCCTATGCCCTCAGTTACAGATCTTAAATGGCAGTGATCTTGCCTAGTATTTTTGCACTGTTGATCACTTTTAGCCAGTGTCATCTTTCTTTTGCAAAATCATTTTTGCCTTCTGTTAAAAGAGCAGTATTTCTTCCAGTCTCCCAGAAAGGGCAATGCATTGCCGGAAGAAGTGGAGAGAATGAGACGGGATCTAAGGAAACTGGAAGAGTGGTCGAAGATATGGCAGCTGAGATTCAATGCCAAGAAGTGCAAAGTCATGCATATGGGGAGTGGAAATCCGAATGAACTGTATTCGATGGGGGGGGGAAAGGCTGATGTGCACGGAGCAGGAGAGGGACCTTGGGGTGATGGTGTCTAATGATCTGAAGTCGGCGAAACAATGCGACAAGGCGATAGCTAAAGCCAGAAGAATGCTGGGCTGCATAGAGAGAGGAATATCGAGTAAGAAAAGGGAAGTGATTATTCCCTTGTACAGGTCCTTGGTGAGGCCTCACCTGGAGTACTGTGTTCAGTTCTGGAGACCGTACCTTCAAAAAGACAAAGACAAGATGGAGGCGGTACAGAGAAGGGCGACCAGGAAGGTGGAGGATCTTCATCGGATGACGTACGAGGAGAGATTGAAGAATCTAAATATGTACACCCTGGAGGAAAGGAGGAGCAGAGGTGATATGATACAGACTTTCAGATACTTGAAAGGTGTTAATGATCAAAAGACAACGACAAACCTTTTCCGAAGGAAAAAAATCAGCAGAACCAGGGGTCACGATTTGAAGCTCCAGGGAGGAAGATTCAGAACCAATGTCAGGAAGTATTTCTTCACGGAGAGGGTGGTGGATGCCTGGAATGCCCTTCCGGAGGATGTGGTGAAGACCAGAACTGTGAAGGACTTCAAAGGGGCGTGGGATAAACACTATGGATCCATAAAGTCAAGAGGCTGCCAATGAAGAGTGGGTGACTCGCCAGAATGATGGCTACTGCCTGGAGTCAATACCCTTATTAAATAAACATACACAGGCTTACGGTGACTCCAACATCGCTCTAAGCTTCAACAGCAAGAGGAAATGTGGAAAAAAGGATTCACACTCACAAAGAGGGGAGTAGCTGGCTTGTTACGGCGGTTACTACCCCAAATCAAATAAGCCTGATACTTCACTTTCAATGCATATACAGCAAAGTTCTCTGATTCAACGGCAGGGGAGAAGAAAAACTGATACTTCACACATCCAGCAGAGCTCTCTGCTTCAACGGCAGGGGAGAAGAAAAGAGGGTTCGCACTCACAAAGCGGGGAGTAGCTGGCTTGTTACGGCGGTTACTACCCCAAACCAAATGTGCCTGATACTTCACTTTCGATGCACATCCAGCATGGCTCTCTGCTTCAACGGCATGGGAGAAGACTTATACGTCACAAATATCCAGCATAGCTCCCTGCTTCAACGGCAGGGGAGAAGAAAAACAACCAATAAGGGCTAATAACATAGTCTGGGTAAAACAAATAAGCATGGGTGCAGCTTGCTTATTGCGGCGGCTACTACCCCTAACGAATCAAGCTAGATATTTCACTTGGATGCAGCTCCATCACTGCTCTCTACATTAAAGGTGGGGGTGGAAGGGAAATAGAACCAAGAGCTAAGAGAAACAGATAAGTATGAGAGAAAATATGTGTGAAGCTTGCTGGGCAGACTAGATGGGCCATTTGGTCTTCTTCTGCCGTCATTTCTATGTTTCTATGTTTCTATAAGGGTAGTTTCTACCCTTATTAGAGGTTCTTTGAACCTTGTTCACATATTTAAATGATGACTAAACTCTCTCAGCTAACCAATAAGCCTTTATTTTGGAAATCTCATTGGGAGAGGCAGCTTCAAAATTCTCATTGTCCATGTGAATGAAGCAGATGAACTCCTTAGCCTTTTGTAGAAATGTTAAGCAGGTTCCAAAGGTGCTTCATGCTCATTAATTTTGAGCAGAGTCTGGAGGACATATGTAAGACAATCACTTGTAGGCACTATGGGTTAGATGGGCAAGCTAAAATACTGCCTTGGTGCAAACATTCTTCCAGCAGCCCTGTCTTTTTCCCACCCATGTTGGAATGGGCTAGGATACTTCCGCACTTGTTTTGGTCACTGTTCCCTCTAAGCTGGTGCATGTACAAAAGTTCACAGGTCTTGGTCCCTGCACACACAGTAAAACTTAGTGTGCTCAAGAAATCCTGATATTATTTGCATGAAACACGATAGTAGTTCACAAACGTGAACTCATAAAAGGTTGCACAAAATGACATTTTTGTACATGAAGCCTTTCAAAAATTAGAAAAACATTGGTTTTGGCTAGTGTCGCAGGATGATAAGGAAGGAGAAATTTAGTCTTGACTGTTAATTTCCTTTCGTTGAATCCTGCCACACTAGTCCAGGATCCTTCTGGGAAGTCAGAGCCTGCACTTTTATCCTTTGCAGTGGAACTTAGGTTTGGTAGAACATCTCAATTTTGCCTTTGAGGTGTGCCTTTGGCTGCCACCATCTCCTCCATCTGTGCTATTTCTATCTCCTGTGGTGGTGCATGACATGCACACAGTGCCATACAGAGATACATAACACATGATCCCCTGCTCAGCAAAATGTTCTTTCTAAGTAGAAGAAACATACAGGTAAGTTTCTTCTACCCCCTCCTGCTTATGAAATCTCCGTTTATTGCTCTTAAAGTTAATTGTGGTTTTAACAACAGATGGTATTTTCCTTTGCTTTGACATAACAATACTGGCTATTGTCAGTGCTGCATCAGCTTACATATCAGGTGATATCACTGAAAAGAGGTGTTGTAACACTCTTGAAGGAAGTAGACCCTTGTGGCTAAGGCATGGTTGGCGCCACCTAGTGAGCAAAATCACTAGGTCCATGCTGGCAGCTGGCGGAGTAGCCAGTAGGCAGGATCGTTTGGTGCTTCACCTATAAAAAAAACACCTCCCCTGCAGGTTGTGCCCTTGGGTTCTGACAGACGGCAGGTGGGTCCCTGGATCTAAGCTGAGTGAAAGTATGATCTGAGCAAGGCTCATGGTAGGCAGCAGACAACAGAACAGGTAACAGGCCAGAGGTCAGGGCAGGCAGCAGAGAGTGTAAAGGCAGGGTCCGGGCCGGGCCAGGGTCAGGATCCCAGCAGTCAGTCTGAGACAAACACGACAGACAAGGCCAGCAGGACAAGCAATGAACGGAACTAGCAGGACCATGAACAAGGGCAGATAGGCAAGGAACCCGACAAGGAACAGAGCACAGAGGAGGTAGGACAACACAAGAAATCAAGACAAGGAACACAGAACAAGGCACAAGGCAAGAACAAGATATGGAAAGGAACACACACTGAGCACAAGGGCACGAGAGGACATGTTGTTGAAGTACTGACTGGTTGCAAGAGACTTCCTTATATACTCCTGGAGGATGTGACATCATAAGTCACCACTACAGGAAATCTCAGTTAGGGGGCCTATAAAGGCAGTACAGAGTTGGAAGACATTCTATCCGGGTCCTTTGAACAACATGCTGCTGGAGTCACTTTGGATCAGAGGTGAGGGGCTTAACCGGTGTGTTCTCCATTTCCATCTTCTAGTAGGCAGTGATACCCACATGTCAGTATTGGTGTAACATGACTCAAGGAAAGGAAATTAATAGGCAAGACTACATTTCTCCTTATTTTTGCTACAATATATTGGGCCTTACCTTTGCTACTTGTCATTAAAGAGGGTATCATAGATTTTTTTCTATTTAAAAATATTATTAAAAATTATTTAGGAACATTACATTTTCTTACATGCTGTACAAATACAGTATATAAGCAGTCTTCCAAATAGTGTATGTGATTGCAGGAAAACTAGAAATGGTATATGGTTTTGATCATTTACATTGTAGACATATTGATAGTACAGAATGACAAGCTAACCATGTTTTCCATATTGGAATATTTCATGGCAAATGTTCATAATCCACTACAATTGTACCAGTGATGACCATAAATGTTAGGGATGGAATGGGTGAATCAATTGTCTCAAATACTCTTCATTTCAGAGATCAGGTCTCAAGATTGCTCCCCCCTCCCCCCATAGCATTATATTCTATCTACCATTCTCCCACTGACTTCTTCATTGGTTTTTGCTCTTTGACATCTGAAGTATGGAACGTTGAACTGATGCCTGGAATGCCCTTCTGAAAGAGGTGGTGAAGATAAAAACAGAGAAAGATTTAAAAGGGGCGAGGGATAAACATTGTGGATCCCTAGGGACTAAAGGTTGGAAATGAAGAGGGAAGTGCATGGGGGTAACTTGCTGTGCGGCGGTTGCTACCCTTAACCAATAGGCCTTCCTGCACTTGATGCAACTCCAATATTGCTCTCTGTCCAATATTACTCTTTGCTTTAATGGTAGGGGGAAGAAAAGGGGCGCGGGGGGGATCGGACTCAGACAGCAACCGAGGACACTAAATTTTATGGTCTGGGAAAACAAGGAGGAGAGGGGGGTAACTTGCTGATGTGGCTGTTACTACCCTTAACCAATAAGCTTGTTACTTTTGATGCTACCACAAGCTTGCTGGGCAGGCTGGATGGACCATTTGGTCCTTTTATGCTGTCATTTTTATGTTTCTACGTCATTTCATTTCTTTGATAAGTGAATAGCTGAATTAACCAAAGATTCCATAGATTGTAATTCTGTAAATAGGATTCCACACATGGCAAAACAGTCACAGCACAAAATGAATATTTCATCACAGATGGTGGAAATATTTTCATATATTTGAAACCAATGCTTTAAAATTAGATTTTTTGGGCATTCTTTGGGCATTGGGTTATTTTTAAAGATTTAAAAAAATGTTATATTACAAATAAACATATCTTTATAAGGATATTTTTGCAAATTGGAGTTATGACAAAATGTCTCTGTATTTTTTATCATCTTATCCCTGAATGGCTTATTAGGTACTTTATCCTTTAGAGTTAAGGAATTATTTAACTGTATCTTATAAGGATTTGGACATAACCAGCATATTGCATCTCTGAGGGCCTGATCCATCAAGGTATTTTCCCAGGGACACAGAATGGGAGAAAAACCTTAGTGAATCAGGCAGTTTGTTATTCATTTTGAAGTCAAACAGTGAACATGGTTTATACAATAAAATGGTTTGGTTACAATAATCCATTCCATTGTACTCAGCGATCAGGAAAATTTGTGGACTCTCTACAATATAGTAGCTCCAGTGAGACTTAAATACCTCCTGCTCTCGTAAATGCAGAGGCAAATGTGAAGTGTTTATTGAATAAGGGACATTTATTAGTTTCAAGTACAGCTGGAGCTATTGTTATAACAGAAGTTAAATATAAAATTTTAATTGAGAAGGCAAACTAGAACAGAATTTGAGCTGTGGGAAATTCAGGCCTAATAAGTTATATGAGAAAGATCTAAGTAAGTATACCAGCTGCAATCAATAAATACAGAACTTTATCCAATCAGACACAAAGGATTACAGTACGTGCTATGTGATTAATTCCCTGTCCCCCCTCCCCAACCCCCAAATCACTATTACCTCCTTACAGATAAGTTATTAACTGAACCTAGATCCTGGTTTCTGATACATTTCGCCACTTCAAAGTGGATCACATTCAGGTACAGTAGGGCTTACAATCAGAGAAGGGGGCGCGCGAATGGACATACGCTGAAATTTTAAATCATGTGCACTGTTGCGTACGTATGATTTAAAATAAGCCTACTGCAAATATGTGCACTCCTAAATTTAAGCCGTAACTGGAGCAAACATACTTTGCATATCTTCTTTAGGGCTTTGTCAATTTTAGCTCATGCAGGTAAGTTGATTTTAAAACATGCTCTCATGAAGGATATTTCCAGTTTTACCATTCAGTCCACCAGTTTGCCCAATATGTCTTGAGGTCATCCAGACACCTATAATTCTTCATTCTGTGCTCCCCCCAGTTGATTCAGATCCTTCACCCAGTCATTTTAGACCTAAACAGAGATTGATGTAGACTTACACTTCATCAAGAGCAGAAGTAAATATACACGGCTAATAGCCCGCAGCAGCGACTAGATTTAAAATACAAATTTACACGTGTAACTATCGGGCCTGTCCTGACATGCCCTAACTCCACACCTTAAGACTCCGACTGGTTCCTCACACACAATTTTATTTACAGAGAAGCAAAACACAAAAGGAAGTCTGCTCACCTTTGTAGTCCTGATAGCATTAAACATAACTCATCCTTGCGAGTTTGTGGACTCTCTACAATATAGGCTGGATTCCTGTTTCCACCTTGGGACCTCTTCAACCCTTCTGGGCCCTGACTTCTTATCCCCTGGTTAAGGCACCACCCTGGGACCATAATCCCTTGCTAGGCTGGTTCTTAAAGAGGATTGCCATGGCCGGTCCTTTAAGGTGTTCTGGAGGAGTTTTCTGCATGCTTCCTCACATACCCTCCCCGTTCAGCTCAGTCTTGCTGGGTCCCATGTTCACAAGTGAGGGTTATTTTCTTCTTATTGATTGGTATTCCTTTGGCTATGTCTTTTCAGACAAGAGTCCTTAGATTCCCTGAGTCCGCCAAGGCTTGTGTCGGGAACCCCTCCAATTCTAGTCGGACCACAAAATCGCTCAGTCTAGGCTTTAAACTTTCAATCAGGTTACAACTGGGAGATTCCGTTAATCTATGCTCCCACTCATTTTCACTCCAGGGACAGTCTTGGACAATATGCACTTTCTCCCCACAAAGAGCATGCCTGTGAAGTTAACTACGGGCCCTGTCCCTCCTCAGTAGGGACAGGGACATTGTCTCTGTGATTTGTAGGCTGCAGTGCTGGCCAGGCCACTAGGTTGACATCCAAAGACCATTCCCTTTGTATAAACAATATTTGGTGGGTGGCCTCATTATCCACACTGAAAACACACCTAGTGGGTCAGACATCTTGCTTGTCCCTTCTCTGGATTCTTAGCTTCCCCAGTGTGGCACTTTGAATCCATTATATCCTTACTGGTGAGCTTACTCCACACCAGTGGTGCCAAAAAATATTCAGCAGTTTCTTTGGGGCTGGAGCCACTCCTGGCTAGCTCTAACATCTTCCTCTTTCCCCCAGGGTTGGAATTGGTGGTGGTGGTGGTGGGGGGGGGGGGGGGGATTTACTTTCAAGGTCCGGAGTGCTAGGACTGACCCTTTTTACCTTC
This sequence comes from Rhinatrema bivittatum, assembly GCF_901001135.1. Classification (NCBI taxonomy): domain Eukaryota; kingdom Metazoa; phylum Chordata; class Amphibia; order Gymnophiona; family Rhinatrematidae; genus Rhinatrema; species Rhinatrema bivittatum. The sequence goes on from NC_042618.1 coordinate 243,205,984, forward strand.
AATCTTGTCCCTGAGAGATGGGTACTTTTATTTATTTGTGGGTGCGATGGATGTCAAATAAAACACTGGGGCCACTGGGTTAGATTCCAAAATTAAAGTTTTTACTGTTGAAAACTCTGATGAACTATGGCACAATAAACTGAATCCTCAGGACCCCAAATTTATTTCTTTTCTCTTACAGTCTCTTTCCCTCTATTTTTGCAAGCATTTCCTTTACCAGGGCAAGGGAAACAGCCACCCTCCAGGTTTAGGATAAGTAGAGTTCTCAGATGGTTTGGGTATGCTTTGGATGGGTAGATAAACTCCTTCCAAACTAGTAAAAATGTAACTCACAGTCTCTGCACAGAGTCCAAACCTCTCTCTCTCTTTCTTCAGATAGGAGTCCTCAATGTTCTTATTTGTCTCTTTACTCACAGTTGATATGTTTCTCTCTATCTCTCTTTTCTTAGTCTTTTATCGAATCCGTGATGGAAGGGGTCCTATCTGGAAACAAGCAGCTCCAAACGTTCTTCAGATGCATAGGAAAAGGGCACCTAAACACTTACTTCCATATCTTTTTATAAAAATATTCTTCCCAAAAATGAGATAATCACCAAAAGGTCCTGGCCTTGGGTCATCACCTTCCTCTGCCCTTATTGAGGGTGGAGAGGGGCAGATCTTTCCTAATCTGGGCAGCCCCAGACACAGGGTTCCCCCTGCCCTCAGCCCAGTTGAGGCACAGGGTTTCACGAGGCTTCCCATCAGTAAAGGTCTCTTAAAGCGCAAAAAAGCAACCTGAGATCAGTCCTTACCTACCATGGAGTGCATGAGCAGGACAGATCCCTGACCCAACTCACAAATTTCCAGCAGGGTTTGCTGATGTCCTTTGAGCAGGCCCAAAATCAAACTTAGGAAAAGCTCTTACACACCTCCTATAACTTCAAAAGCAAGCAGCACTGTTCTCCCAGAGCTCTGTGTAGGAAACTTCTTAAAAAAAAAAACCCTCTCAGAGCGGATTGTCCATCCCAGCACCCTCAAAGGGAGGGACTGTACTGAATGGATCCTCTCCTAATTATTCTCTCTAACTACACTATCTCTATAGAAAATACCGAGGACTTAGTGGTAACGTGACCATAGGGTCTGTTACACCATCATGGGACATTTCTCCTGTATGCTGTGCTGCTAACTGTGCTTTATAGAAGGCAGCTGCCATCTCTACGGCAAACTCTAGGGTAAGCTTGGAATATTGGCTTACTCACCACCACATGGCTGGGTGTAGGCCTTCTACAAATTGTTCAAGGAGGAAGATGTTGACAATTTTGAGGCCTGATTTCCCATCCCGCTATATCTATTTCCACTCAACATCCTCGAGTCAATGAAAAAGATTTTGAGGGCTTTCCCCAAGGCAGAGGATTCCGCTCTGGAATCATAGCTGATATGCCTGCAGGGTGGAGCCTGCTCTCTCCAGTGTGGTGGCCTTCACATCCGTATAGCTAGCCCTTTCATCAGGGTTTGCTGTCTGAAAAGCAGCCTGGCTACTACCTGTCTTCATGTTTCCCAGATAAGTGGTTCAAGTGGACTCCACCACTCTGTTTATAGGGCAGTCCATTCATAGTTTACCAGAAAATGTTCTGGATCCTGCCCCCCTCCCCCAAACCCATCTTCAGTAACATGGGAACTGCTGGAGTTCGCCATTCGGCAATAGCTTGAAAAGCTTCTGTTAAGAAACATGTTTGGCTGCAGCTTCCTGCAGAGCAACCAAGGTCACTTGTAGAGTACTCAAATGCTTTAGGAGGCATTATTGTTGAGCCCCCTGGGCCTACACAATGGCTTGTAATTGCATTTGTCCCTCAGCAAGAGCCTGAATCACCCGCTCCATTCTTCAAAAAAAAACAAAATTTCACTTTATTTCTCCACAGCAGGGCAGGGGAAGAAAAGGAAACCTCAGCCTGTTCGGCACTAACTCACTTTAATGGACTCTACCTGCCAGGTGGGGCTACTCCTCTTAGCCTGCTGCAGTTCAAATCTCAGATACGCAAACAGCCAGGCCCCAGAAAAAGAAAAAGAACAAAAATCTGTTTTTTTTTTTCTCTGCTGTGGCTGTGGGCTCCTGTCTGTGTTTCACATTTAGAGCAAGATGCGGTCCCACTGCTGCCCATGCTTTATCTCTCTCACACACACACACAACCACACACACACGCTTTGTTTCTCACACACAATTTACATAAACACATATGCTCTTTATCACACACACTCTCTCACACCCACACACACATGCTGTTGCTCACACATGCTGTCTTGCAAACACACACACACTCTCTCTCTTACATTTATATACACACACACACACGTGCTCGCCTTCTCTCACAAACACATGCTGTCTCTGAAAGCACATATTTTCATACATGCACACTCTGTCTCTCTCTGCCTAGAAGTGCAGGGTACAGACAGCAGCATTCTTTCTTTAGCCTCAGGCTCTCACTGATGCAACAGTCTCCTCCTTGGCCCCTGCCGACACAACAGCCTCCTTCTTTCCTCACAGAGACAAAATGACACCGATGCTGCCTCTTCTGCCTGTGCGAGCCCAGCCAACATTGAGGCTTCCTCCTCTGCCTGCAAGGGCCTAGCCGACGTGGATGCTGCTTATTCTACCTGTGCGTGTCCAGCCGATGCTTCTGCAGCATGGAAGCAGGGGTGTCGTTAGCACCAGTGGGAGGCATGGCTGAGACTTTGGGCACTGATATTTGGACTTGGGGTGCAGGCCCCATGTGCCTGGTGCTAACGATACCCCTTCCAGAGGACACACAAAAGAATTTCTCTTGGGACTAACTTCCTTCGTCCACTTCCCCAATTCTGACCAGTCCCAAGGTGTTGATTATTGCTATGGGAAAAGGCTTAACCTTTTAGGCCCAGGTGGGGAACTAGAATCCTTCCTGAGGTGTGTTACTGCCTTCTCAAATAGTGTTAAGGCTGTAGAGACAGACAGGGCATGATGTGGATTTTCAAAAGAAATTTTACTTGGATGTAGTAACATTAAAATAATGTCCAATCAATGTGTTACTGGTTCTACTTCACATCTGCGTTCAATCTAGGTCATACAAAGGAAACTCTCTCTTCTTCACTCTGGGCAGGTATCCTTTCATTACTCTCTAGGAGCAATTTACCCCCTTACTTGTCTTCAGGGCAAGAGTCCCAGTTGGTAAGGGAAACCCTATTGCAGGGCTCCCCAAAAATATAGTACCTGCAGTCCAACAGAGTCCCAAATGTTCCCAGCTTTCCCCAGAGGGGAGATTCGGTTGGGCTTTCCATTTCGATCTTGAAACTCTTTTCTTCTGGACTCCTGTGGTTGACCTCGTAAGAGAAAAGGTCTTTTTCTGGATACCAGCAGGGCTTTCACATGTCCGCCACACAGTGAGGAGGAGTGGTACAATGAAACCTCCTCACCAAAATGCAAACACTTTGAGGTCCATATTCAAAAGCCATTTAGACAAATAATGTAATATTCAGCCTTTATATGGCTAAATTCAGGGGCGTAACTAGAGGAGTTCAGTTAGCCAGTAAGTTAATGGGCTAACTCTAATATTTAGAATTAGCTGGATGACTTAGCCAGCTAAGGGGGTTATTTTCCAAGCTGCATTATGAGCTTTTCGCATGCGAAAAGCTCATAACACAAATTGCGAAGCCAGCCCACTTGGACAGAAATCCCGCCCCAACTCCTTTTCTAAATTAGCATCGCACCATGTGGGGAAGGACCCACTCCCACAAGCCTCAGGTAGAAGGGGATTCTCATTCCTATTGGATTTCTAAAATCTCAACCAGGTTTCAGTGAAAACCTGGAAGCCACAACAAGTCCTGAGCTATCTGCCAGCCCCTGTTCAACCAGGGCCAGCTATGGTAGAGGGTTTATAAAGCCAGGAGCAGCAGAGAACCCTAAAACCACTAACCAGGCACTGATCAACCAGGCCCAAAAGGAACTCAAGAGCCACTTACCAGGCACTACTCAACAAGGCCCCAAAGGGAATCTGGAAACCACGAGCCACTGCCTGCTCCACTAGGGGAACAATCATAAAAACTGTTGCCCCAGGAGCCGAGATCTTGCTTCACCAGGAGAAAACATTGCACAAGCTATTACCCTGAGAGTAAACTCCACCAGGGACCAGGGCTCAAGACTAGGGAGGCAAAAAATCCATCTACACCAGTTCTGCATGGGTCACCACCTACTAAAGACAGAAATACTGGTTATTGTCGGTGCTGCGCCAGCCTATGTAACAAATGATAATGTCACTTAAAAAGGTGTGAGTTCTCTGTCTCCATCTGATAGTAGGTGGTGATAACCAACACGTCTGGACTGGTGCAGCAAGATGATACAAAAAAATGGAAATTATAAAATATAACATTAAATAACTATTTGAAAAAGGGACCAAACAAAAGAAAACAGGAAAATGTATTCTACTGTAAAAAAAAAACAAAAAACATAACCCCATTTCTCTGTTTTTGTCATTTTTGACTAATCTTTCCCTTTGATATTCCAAAACTATACACGCTGTCTCACCAAACCTAGTCCCACTCCTGATCTTACCTACTTTTCCCAGGGCAGAAGTACACATGCCATTTATTCCCACAAGTACTTTTACCTGCATGTGGGATAGACAATTTTAGACAGCCTTTTTACCTGGGTAAATAATCATTTACAGGATGGTTCTAATGGCTGTTGAAATTTGCTATCAATACCTCATGGGGTAAAGTCATAAACTTTTTAAGGATATATTTCAAAGGTTTTTATATGGATAAACATGTTTGCATAAAAATGCTCCTTTTCAGTGTGTGGAAATTAAACAAATAACTTTTAAAATATCACAGTATATGCTATTTAGTTTATGTATGCAAAAGCCTAAAATGTAATACCTACCTAGGATGTTAGCTTAAGGGCTCTGCTAATAAGAGGCATTAGGTGGGGGGGGGGGGGGGTGGATTACTGATGGAAGAGATGGGGCTGTTAAGCAGGAGATGTTGTACGAGGTATGAAAGAGAAGACAGATGAGAAACCCAAGAGAGGTTTGGAGAGAGAGAGGTCAGAGAGGAGAAACACCAACTCACATGAGCACATTAAAAAAAATTTAACTTTTATTTAGATAAGAGAATGTATTTTAAACCAAAGGTTCATGGATGACAACTGTTTTTCAAACATTGCTGTATACTGCATCATGTAAAAGGCTGGTCTGTGACTCTCTGAGACAGGTGATCCAGCGTGAGTTGAAGAAGTGGATGCCGCATAAGAGTAGGAGTAGCTTCGGGAGATAGATCGCACGTTGGTGGTGTTGGTTGCTTGAACTTGCTTTGCTGGTATACGTGAAGGCCATTACTGTGCTTACTCTGTTTAAATGTGACTGCAGGCATTCTGAGACATCCAAATAAACAGATGTCATCATACTATTGCTACTCCAACACTACAGGTGCTGGTAGAGAGGGATGGTTGGATGCTTAGAGCTGGCAGATTTCCTTTCATAGAATCAATGGGATGGACATGAAGGGGCTGGGTAAAGCATCTTCTGACTCCAGTCATTCTCTTCCTTGGAAGATATCAAAGGTGCATGCTTTTATTCTGGTATTTATTCATATTCATTTGATATTCCACCATTTCCTAGATAAAGTACAAGGCAGATTACATAACGCAGTATGAGAACATTATCACAGAGACAGAAGCAGCACAGGCCAGGGCAAAAACACAAGGAGGCAAATGTCAAGTATTATTAACAAAGGTAGACAGCCCAGTTAAAGAGAGTGCAAACAGTGAAACAGGGAGGAGGGACTCTGCTAAGAGTCTTAGAGGGGTAGGCATTTCAAGCATACAAGGTGAAAAGAGACTAAAAAATAACAATAGGAGCAACAGAATCGATTCAAGATGGCTGACTAGTGAGAGGCACGGATTTTTGAGCTCCACATTTCCTCATCTATTCTTCTCAAAATGTCTCATACTAAGCGGAAGGCTAGGATCAGGGAGATGATCCCAGTCATCACCAGGTCCAATTCCCTTCAACCGTTGATTGAGGGGTTCTTTATCCCAGCACCTGAGGTTTTACTGGTAGGGTCCTTGGCGGGTCGAGCCACATAGCGAGCGGCCTCCATGCTGGATCTCGATGACACTTTCAGCCCAGGTGCTCCGTAGACCCTGCCTCTCCCTCTTCAGAGGGCTATCCTGGGGGATCCTCACTGCCGTGTGGATCGCAATTTCTTGATCGCCGGTTTCTGGGGAGAAGCCCTCAGACGAAGCCACGGTTTGTTCCGGCGGGAACGTTCTTAAGCAACCTCAGGCGAAGAGCAGCCTGTGGTCAGGCCTCGGATCCTGACTTCTACATCGGAGATGAACAGGGGAAATCCATGAGAGGTTCAGATTATGCAGATCGGTCAAGGTCTGGATTATTTTTAACTTCGTCCCTCTTTGCCACAACCCTCTGTGATTACTTTGACTCAGTTTGGTCTGAACTAATGGTTCTTCAAAATTCTATTTCTACATTAATTGATGTTACCTCTACTTTTTCCCCTCGTATCCAAGTTATTGTTGGGCTCTCGTACAAAAAAAAATTGAAGATTTGGGGAAACAAGTGTCTTCTATTCAACAAGATCAAGAGACTTTGATAAAGTCTCATATCTCTCAATTAAGGAAGATGGAAAATTTTAAAAATTCTTTGTTATTTAAATTTTTGAATTCTGAACTTTCCTCAGTCTAATATAATTTCACCTATTGATATGTTTAAAAAATATACATTAGAAATTCTTAAAATATCTGTGGAAGCTTCACCTACTATTGCTAAACTTTATATGATGAAGTCTTCACAAGTTAATATATCTGGCCAACTCCAAGATATGGATCCTGACTTGACTCAATTATTGGAAACATCTACAGCAGTTTCTATTTCTCAATGTGGGACTTTATTTATTTATTTTATTTTCTCTCAAGACAGATACTTTATTCTCAGAGCTTTTTTCAGCCACAGATTGTCTTCTTTTTATGGTCAACGAGTCTGGATTTATCTAGACATTACTTGTACTATCCAAGAACATCGTAAAAAATGTCTTAATATGCATTCTGAAACTGTAACACTAGGTACAAAATGTATTCTTAGATTTCCTTGTAAATATTTATCTTGATCCTGATCAGTTACATCTCTATCTTGATGCACACACCAAGCTGATTCTGCTTAACTATATAGAATTCCGTTGGATGTAGTGTATGTACTCAATCCCGCCTCTTTTTTCTATTTCATTTTTATTATTGAAGCATTTATTGTATCGCTCCTTTTCTTCCTCCTTCTTATGTCTCCTTATTTCTTATTACTTTCTATGAGACTTTAATTTATTCTCATATTATATTTTTTTCCGTTCTTTATTTTTTACTTTATTTGTATTTTATTAATTTCTAATGGCTGTAAACTTTGTCTCATGTTCATTTCTTGCAAGTTTTCACTTGTATGTATTTGGAAATATCAATAAATAAAAAGTTAAAAAATAAATAACAATCGGGGCCAGCCAGGGAGAGGGACATAATCAACAAATACAGAAAGCAATCAAGTGGTATAAAAAGATATAGGGGAACTTAAAAGTTACAATAATTGGAATGAGATTAAACAGTTAAACCTTTGGAAGAGCCCTGATTTCTCTCCTGGAAGTCTGTTCCCTTCCTTCACCTCCTCTCCTGGGGTCCAAATGTATCCTGCTTCCGCTCTTAGCGCTGACAACTTTCTTACTTTTATACAGATTTGTAGAAAGGGGGATCAGCTACAATGAAAAGAGGACTGAGCATGCTCAGTTTAGCATGTACACACCATGGGGTGGATTTTCAAAGGGTTATGCGCGTATATTATGCGCGTAACCTCGAAAATCCGCTCCTCCGCGTGTCAAGCCTATTTTGCATAGGCCCAGCGATGCGCACAAGCCCCGGGACGCGGTCGTGCCGGCGCGCGCAACCTACACCTGCCCAGAGGCAGGCGCAACTTCATCAACAAAGGTCAGGGGGGAGTGGAAGGAAAGTTCCCTCCGAGGCCGCTTTGATTTCAGAGCGGCCTCGGATGGAACAGGGAAAGCCATCGGGGCTCCCCTAGGGCTTGACGCGCTCAAGGTGCACGTGTGCACCCCCTTGCACGTGCCAACCCCAAATTTTATAACATACACGCGGCTACACGTGCATGTTATAAAATCGGGCGTAGATTTGTGCGCGCTGGGTTGCGCACAAATATTTATGCCTGCGCGTAGGTTTAAAAATCTGGCCCCATTTTTGTTGCAGCTTCATATTATTGTACAGATGATAGTAATGCATAGAAGCTACAGTTTTGATAGCACACATGCTAATAATGTTCTCACATTGCTAGGGTGCTTTTTCAGCAAATGCACTAACAAATCTAGTGAATCACTCATTGTGATGTTTTAGCAAGCACATTTTTAGTGCAACATTTAAAAAAGTTATGAATTGTAATGTATAGGCCCCTAGTGTTGCCTCATCACACAATTATAATGAAGAAATTATTACAATGTGGCTATTTCTTTGCATTTCTGCAAATCATCAATTATGAAACAATCATATGTTTTTAAGTCTTCAAGTTTATTCAGCTTTCTTATTTTATATGATCTGATGTGAATGGGTTTATGTCCAACATAGGGAAAATAACTAGTACAACTGAGTGTGCCATAATATTGTTTCCGAGGAGAGATAGATAAAGAACATAAAGAAAATATCTCATGGCTGAAGCAAGAACCACCCTTGGGATGGAGATCTATGGAAGAGGGAGGGCCAGAGCTTCATGACCTCAAACCTAAATGCCTTCTCAGAGTCAGGGTCACACAGAGGAAAAAAAGGGAGGGAGAAGAGGATGCCAGTCAGCTCAATCCTCACGCCTCTGAACTAGAGTCAGAGAATGCTGCCTGTCACACAATACAGAACTTAGCAAGCTGGGGAAACCTAATGAAAAGGTAGAGAGAGTGACAGGTCTGCTGTGAACTGTCTGGAGTAGATGACTGTATGCATATAAGCTGCTCTTGAATTTAGATATCACTAGGTGAAAAAACCCCCACAAGGAATAGCAAGTGATGTGAAACCAGGACTATGCACTACATCTCACCCTGTATGCCACATCTGACTATAAGAATGATTAATAAGCAGAAATTAATTTAGGAAATCCAGTTTGTACTATACCTGGGTAGGCAACTCTGGTCCTGGCGTAGTCACAAACAGGTCTAGTTTTCAGGTTATCTACAATGAATACACGTGAGACATATTTGCATGTACTGCCTCCATTTTATGCAAATAAACTTGCAGATATCCTGAAAAATTGACCTGTTGGTGACCCTCCAGCAATGGAGTCATCTATCCTTCTACTATGAACCATTCAACTGGCAACCTTACGTGACAAGCTGGATTTCCAGTCTCCTAAGAATAGATATAAAAAGAAATCATAATAAAATTTAAAAAATAATCCAAAGCAATTTGTGTTAAAATTTTCAGATAGAAAAATATTTTACTTTCTTTGCAACCATTAGAAATGTCTTTTTTATAGTGTAATTTAAATCAGTTTTCCCTTTTTTAAAACTGACACAATAAACTTAATTTTAAGTAATATTTTGGCTAGCTTTCAAAAAATATAGTAGTATATTACATGATGGCAGATTAAGACCAATGGGCCCATCCAGTCTGCATAGTTGAGATTCTTCCTCTCTTGTTCTCTACCACTTTGGGAAGATGAGTAAAAAAATTAAAAAAAAAAAAGAATAGTAACAATGAGATTACCAGAGTTTAAACTTAACTCCACAGCCAGGATGATTTTTGGAAAATCCAGAAGGAAGAAAATATCTCCTCTGCTGCATGAGAGATATTGGCTGCCAGCAACTTCCAGGATTGTATTTAACATAAGTAGCATAGTAATGAGGGCAGAAAAGTTCCAAAACGGTGCATCCAGCCTGCCCAGCAAGCTTCTTATCTGCCATGCTGTGCAGGAAACCCCCATGTTTCTCTTTTACTGGGTGATGAGACTTCTTGAAAAATTCAGACAGTGCTGCTTGACGTGCCTTGCTTATGGACTTTGCCGAAGAAGCAGTCCTGTGCTTTTTCCCTTATGTCTGTGTATCAGTTCCCAGACCATGTTGGTTGTCATCTGAATCCAATACCTCTTTCCACCCCACCCCACCCCCATCCCCTGCCTTTTGTTTAGCATTTTGAAGACAAACAGTCCAGGTTATTTGAAGAACCATTTGAATTAGGCACCTCCCTGGTAGGGAGCTTAGATCTAAACCAGGAGACACTTGTTTTTATTGTGTGTTGAGTTACATTTTTATCATTTGTTGCCATGTTTATTGTAAATGTTGATCAGTTGTACACTATTTTGATTTGTAGAAAGGTGGTATAGCAAATTCTTAAACTTATCTACATTGTAGAGACCATCAGGTCTTATCTGCAGTTCCCTCTCTCCCTTTGGAACTTGCTCCCCAGGGAGGCCAGATGGGAGTCATACAATTCAGCTCTTTCAAAAATTGTTAGAATCTGTCTCTTTGCACCAAATTAGGTTTTGTCTTATCTGTGTAGGGACCCTCTGAGTCTCCACTATCCAATTCATCCCTAGCTTAAGCCCTAGGCTAGAATCTTAGAGAAGAACTAGTAGTTAGACTATCCCTTGCAGGCACCTCCTGTGAGATTGCCTGGATTGGTGGTCAGCAGCTTGCAGAAAAGCAGGCAGAGCATTAAGAGGAATGTGGCATTTGTGACAGTTTTTGTTGTAGTTTGAAAAAGCAGGAACGTAATTGGAGTGATTCCCCATTTTAGGCCACACAGCCTAATACCAGGGGAAGAGGCATATTTCTGACCATTATCCCCCCTCAGTCTCTCAGGAAGCTTTTCTGGAAGTGGAAGAAGAGTTTTTGAGAGAGTCTGTTTTATGAAGAGTTTTTGTTTTTGTATGGCACCTGGTCTTGCCTCAGAAAGATTTTCTACCCTGTCTGGAGGAAGGGTCACTTTAACCACTTATGGCGTCCTGGGCAAATGTTTGCATATTGGCCCCCTTGTGTTTTTCCCAGATTGATCCCATCCCCATGTAAAGAACAGAGAAATGTTATGCTATTACAAAATGTATTTTAAAGCAATGCTTTACATGCCTGAATGATTAATTATATAGATCCCTATATAGAAACTATATGCTTAGCAGAATACCTCACCTCAGTCACACATGCAGAATACAGACAGACCCTCACCAAATACAGCATAAAGAGACCATAAAGTAAATAGAAATGTGCAGACAAAAAACAAACTGAAAACTGTGAGGATACCCCTTGGTCAGCCACTAGATGGCCCTTTATCCCTGCCCATAGAATTTACAATTTAGCTGGATGTGATTGGTGGTGTCAGTCTATTTGGGGAGAGGGGTTAGGAGTAGAAGTGGTGTGGTCATTTTGAGCTGACTATTGAAGAGTGAGGAGCTGGTTTTGAGTTTCCCCTGCTGAGTTGGGCCTACTAACCTGACAGAGTTTTTTTTATGTTTAGAGGAGATCAGTTATCAGTGCACATACTGTCTGAGAAGGTCTGCTTCAATTTTGGAAGGGAGACTTTGAAGTGTTTTTACCCTGTAGAAGTTATGTTGTACCAGGGAAAACCCTGGACCCTTCTGTAAGAGACTAGTCCCAACTCCAGAAGCCAGGGGCTGAAGACTTGTGAACTATCCTTATACTCCCTAGAGGAAGAAAGATCAGTGACAGCATTACCCAGCATGAGATTTTTTTGGATTGTGTGAAGTTTTCCATTTTTGTAGTGAGGAGGTTTTTTCCACCCCTCCTCACAGCAGGAGCCAGAGTTGCAGGAGCCTGGTTCTTATTTGCAGACATCAGACTTTTCCTTCAGAGAAGTCACATCTATTGGAAGTTCAGGAAGAAGGAGGAAGATCAGGAGACCCTCAACAGGATCTCCACCCTAAGGGACCAGGACACAGGTTGGGTGCAGGAGACTGACCATTTGAACTCAGGTAGGATTTTTCTGGGACTAAGGGGACCCCCATCACCTATAGGATTTCCCTGATCCATTGGGCCAGTTTATGCACTGAGAGAAGAAGTGATAAGCTCCATCCCAAGAACCTGAGGGATAGGACATATACTCAGAAGAAGTGAGACCATTGTACGTTACCCCCTTGTAAATATACACCGCTGTCTTCTGATTGCACATTGATTTGAACATTTAAAAGAATCAATACATTTATTTTGAACATCCAGTGTAATGTCCTGCCTGTTTATCCTGACAGCACCATATCACAGCTATCGAGAAAGAGAGACAGCAAACCCACACATTTAAGGGAAAAGCACACCACTGCCTGAGCCAAGAAGAACTGCCTTCACTCCCACAGAAAGAACCCACGCCTTGGGGACAAGTGAAAGGGGATCCAGTGAAGACAGCCCCTTGAAAGAGTGAAAAACCATGAAAAAAGGGGTTACAACAGCAACATGCCAGAATCTTTCACAGTATGCAATCTAACAATGGAAAAACATCATTATTCCTCATAAAACAATACAATCAAGAAATATACAATATCAATTATATTAGTAAAACCATATTAATAAAAAGAATAAATATTTCAAAAAGGCTGATGAATAGAATAACATCTGTAACCACAGGGTGATAAACCCGAATAAGGTCCCAGGAATCACACCTCAAACACAGTCTCTTAGGGTTTAAATCTTCCCATGTTGTTAATTCACCGAATGTCCAAGATTCCATGAGTGAAGGGAAGAATAATCTAAGCCTTGTGCACTGCATTTTCTAAGATTCCACTGTAAAGGTCATGTAAACAGCACTGATGATCACTTAAATGTAAAGAGTAGCAATAATCATGCTGAGAGCTGAAATGGTTTCCAACATAATTTTTACTGACAAATGGTGAAATTGATGACATTTTACACATCTCATTATCCACAATATGTTGTTACATTCTCAGATCTTCATAAATTTGTGCCCATTACTTTAGTTTGAGCAACAATGTCAATTCCATTTGTATTTGTCATTCTTCCCCTTCTTATGGCTTAGGGCAGCTGGTGAACTTGCCTCCCAAATGATTGATAAGTATTGTCTCTACTCCATTTTAGATATTGCTTAATGCATAATTCCAGTTTTTCTACTTCTCCTGTAGTTCTTAATCATTGTTCATATTAATAATCATCACACCTGTCTTACTCCTAGTCCCTTGTTATTTCCTTTGAGATGAATGGATTTTCTACTAGACACGGTGACTTTTTATATAAAACTTTTTATATAAAACTTGGGCGACTTCAATATTCATGTGGATAACCTGATTTGTCCCTCTGATAGGAATTTTTTTTATCTTTAACCTCTGAATTAGATCTAACACAATGGATCTCTGGTCCAACCTATGAGGCTGACCATACTTAATTCAATGCTGTGAATAATTTACTCATTGAGGTTTCTTTATCTCTTCTAACTTTTCTATGGACTGCTAATCATTGATTATTTTTCTCCTCAACCAGAATTTCCCAGAACTTCCTCATAATGAAGAAATCATAGTGTTCCAGTGTCTGAAACAGATCAATTTGGAGCTATTTACATCTGAACTTAATTTATTCCTGTTGCGCCCGTCGGTCTCAGATGGCTGCGACCTCTGATGCTCACCTACTTTTTCCCTGCATCAGCGATTCTTGGAAGAATGGCAGTCCCCACCTGCAAACGCTGCCTTCCCCGGCATCCCCGGGACAGAGAGGGCGATCCTGTCCGCCCTATTGAATCGAGGATTTCCTAGGGCACGCGCGTCAGGCCCTCTCTTAAACATATCATGGCGGGAACCTCGGGGGCATCCCCTCCGCATGACGTCACCCGCCAGTGTATTTAAGCTATTCGGACTTTGCTTCCTACGAGTTAGCAAGGGCTTCCTTCCTGCTGAATTCCACTCCACTTGGAGACACTTCTCTATTCGCTACTCTGAACTCGATCCTGCACTCCGGGTCTTGAACGCTTTAGGTATCTGCTCCTCGGGGGCCTTGTCATGTTCTGGCTATCCACTCCTCGGAGGGCCTTCCTGCCTGGAGAATCCATCTACTCATATTGGGACCCAGCCTTGTTCAGCCTTGTGAGTACGCTACTCGTTTGCTACTATCTTGCTGATGGAATCCGTGCTCGCCTCAGCATACCTGCTTCTACACTTTGGAGTGAGTACCCTCATCTATTCTGCTCTGCTGACCTCCTGCAATTCTCTTACCAACATCAGTGCTGATTCTTGGTGTACCCCATGCTGCGGACCACTACCGGCTCTACCACTGAGAAGTGGTCATCTGGAGTTCTCTGGTGTACCCCACTCCATGGGCCACTACCGGGGATATCATCACTGAGCCACCTTACTACTCTGGACTCTGTCTTTCTTCCCACTCAGTGGGTACTTCACCTACGTTCCAGTCTAAAAAAGTCTCATTACTAAACTGTGTCCATCTCAGGTGAGGCCATGCCTATCGTGGTGAGTCCCCACAGGGCTCCTCCCTGTGGGTGGAGTCAGCTCTCACTACAATCAAGGGTCCACAACCATACCAGAACATAACAATTCCCAGACTCCTTTGACTCCCTTTCTTTGGACAACCAAGTTAAGACATGAACGAAATCCTTCAGATATACACAAGGTTGCCCCTCCTATCAATAATGATGTCTCAATCCCATTACTTATATGCAGATGACATCCAAATCCTTATTCCTATCACCGAATCACTTCAAAAGACCGTACTTTTTTGGAACTCCTGCCTCCTCTCCATTAACAAACTCCTGTCTAACCTTAACCTGATACTCAACACTGACAAGACAGAATTCCTCCTGATCACTCAAGATGGCACCCTTCCATTGAAAAGCTCTCACCTTCCATTGAATAGCTCTCACCTTACGCCGCTCCCAATTCTCTCCCCACGGGTCAGAAACCTTGGGGTGGTCATGGATAACCATCTGAGCTTTTCTGATTTCATCAACACTACGGTTAAAGAGTGCTACTACAAACTCCAAGTTCTAAAAAGGCTTCGACCCCTCCTTCATTTTCACGATTTCAGGTCAGTGTTACAATCCATCATCTTCTCGAAAATGGACTACTGTAATTCACTGCTTCACGGTCTCCCAGTCTACACCCTAAAGCCTCTTCAACTGTTACAGAACTCTACAGCAAGGTGTCTCACTAAATCCAACAAAAGAGATCATATAATACCAATTCTAAAGAAGCTCCACTGGCTCCCAGTCAAATCTCGAATCCTGTTTAAACTTCTATCAATCACCCACAAAGCCATATTCAACAACACTCCACTGGACCTCAGAATCCCTCTTCAGCTTCACACCTCTTCCTGACCGCTAAGATTAGCACAAAGAGGAACTCTACATGCACCTCCCATGAAAACATCTTTAAGTAAAAGAGCTCTATCCACAGCAGGCCCCAAACAGTGGAATCTGCTTCCTCTGGAGCTAAGGCTGATACATTGCCCCAACACGTTCAAAAAAAGACTCAAGACATGGCTATTTGGTCAAGCATTCCCTTAACTTACTTAGTCTTCCACAGCTCCCATAGACTGTTTTCATACTGTTGACGTCCAGAACCTATGCTCATGTTTTTACTCATCAATAAGAAATTTCTCCCTCCTCCCCCCCTCCACGAACAACCTTCCTTCCCCCTCCCCCCCATTAGCAAACCTCCCTCCCCATGCGCTAGTTTCGCTCTAATAGTGCATACTGCTACTGTTCCTAGTTATGTTATGTTATATTATCCAAGTTGTTCACTCCCTTGTTCATTGTAAGACATATGTTGTCATTGTTTTCTACTTGTTATAATGTAAACCGGAGTGATAAGTAATTCTGTTACCTGAACTTCGGTATAAAAAAAGTTATAAATAAATAAATAAATAAATAAATCCTTTTCACATTCATGGTATCACAATGGGTTGAGAACTTTAAAAAGGCAAGTATGCCATTCGAATGCTTATGGCATATGCATAAACCCTCGGATCTTAAGGCAAAATGGATTGAAGCTAACAGACATCAAGTTGAAATTCCGATTGCTAAAATAAGGTACATCTCTGGGAAATCTCTGGCCAACTAGTCATCTTTGGCTTGCCTAATTTTGGTGGTGTGAGAGTCGGGGAGCCAGCAGAGAGGCATGGTGATGACATAACCATTCAGTGCTAAAGGAGCCCATAAAGTATCTGTGCGGTGGTGATCCTTGGGGAACCCCTGCCTGGTTGGTCATCCATGGCTTGTCTCATTTCAGCCAAATGAGAGTCAGGGAGCCAGCAGAGAGGCACAGTGCTCATGTCACCATCCAATGCCAAAGGAGCCCATAAAGTCAGCTGTGTGGTGGTGTGCCTCTGCCAGTGTGCCATGCACCATTTTCTCTCTGTTTTTGCTGAGACATTATGGGCAGGAAAAGAAAGGATTTCCTTTTTCCCGGTGACATCAACTCCAATGAGTGGTCAAATTGACTTTCATTTCGTTTGCTTAAATACCTCTTCTAATGCTTCAGTTGATTCTTTGGACCCTTTGCTGAGTCCTAATTGCTGACCACCTCCTAACTTATCCCATTGTTAGGAATTGGGCAGATGAGCCCCAGAGATAGTTTGGTTAGCCCTGGAGGGTCTCAGAGCCCCTACTACCCAAGCACAAGGTAATTCCAACAGGATCCTCCCCAGGAAGCTCCTACAAACAGGAGTGACGACTCTTCTCCCTTTGCTTCTGTTCTCATTGGATACACAAGAGAACAGGGGGTTGAATTTCTTCAACCTGTTTCCTTAACACAAATTAATCCTTTACTTGCTCTTTCAGAACCTTTATTAGAACCTCCAGAGGTCTCCTTATGAGATATTTGGAGGGTTGTCTCTTGAATGGAAGCATCTTTGGCTCAGTCAGTATCACAATTTTGTCAATTTTCCTCTGAATCATCTTCAAAATTTGCTGAACTAGGCCAGAGAGTTAGGAATATTGAGCCTTCTACTACATCCCATGCTGCTGCTATTTCTAATTTACAAGCAAGTGCTACAGCTACAATCAAAGATAATTTAATCCTTCATTATAAGATGGAGATTGTGGAAAACAGTGGTCTAAAAATCTATGTTCTTGGAACTTTCCCAAGACCAGATTGTTATCTGGTCTCTAGCTATTTAAAAATATGTTGTAAAAATTCTACAATTTTCCTTGGATAAATATTTCTTGATTCCAACTGCTATTATATGTCAAACTCTAAGAAAATTCTAAATCCTGTTGAAGGATCATTAGATGTCTTAGCTCTAAATGACAGTTCAGATATTTCCTTGTTTTTGTAGACCTTGCAAGATATTATTACAACTAGGGGTACGCTTATTGTTACATTTGTAGTTGACTCTTTAAAGATTCTGTTTTTCAGCAATAAGTTTAAAAATAATCAGTTTTGTGGACAGAAAATTCAATTTTCCCAGACATCTCAATGAAGACTCAGGAGAGAAGGAAGCTTAAACCTCGTGTTCTTGGCATTGGCAGTTCCTTCTTTCTGATGTTACCTTGTAGGTGTAAGCTTGTGTATCAGAAGAATAAGTTCATGTTTGTCGACTCCCTCCATTTGGAAACTTTTTTGTCAGATAAAGCACAGAATAGTTAAGTGCTATTGGGTCAGATCGTACCACTGGGACATCTAGTCAGACATGTGTTGTATACATTTCTTTTATGGGGACTTGTGATATCTTTGAATATGTACCTACTGTTTTTTATTTCCTTGAATCTTTACTTGGATTTTACATTGCATGTATATGTAATAAAATCTCATAAATAAACTGTTAAAAAAAATGAGGTACATTTCCAATCAGATTAGGTTTGCAGAACGTCATCCTTGTCAGCTCTTTAAAATGGTTGTTCAATTTTCTAACCAATCTGCCCTATTATCATTAGACAATGTAACTATTACTGCTAATAATTTTGCTGATCACTTTTTAGATAAAGTTAACAACATCCAGAGGGAATTTGGTTCAGAGTGTGCTAGTTCCCAAACAACTATACAATTTCAGGAATCTCTCTTTCCTCATTCAACTTAACCACAGCAGCTGGTATCAATCTGCTTTGGCTTGCTCTAAACTTCACAACTTCTCTGTTGGACCCTATACCTTTAAAGGTTTTGAAGAACACTTCGCTGAGTTTAGCAAAACCAATTTCTACAATTGTAAACTCCTCCTTAACAAATGGGATATTATCACATCAATTTAAAGTTTTAAGAGTCTGACCTCTTTTTAAAAAATCCTCACCAGACTCAGCTTTGACCAATTACAGACCTGTCTCTAATCTTCCAGTGCTTTCCAATGCTTTCAAAGATCATTGAAAAGTATGGGGTAGATTTTAAAAGAAGCGCGCATGGGGTACATTTGTGCGCGCTACCCGGTGCGCACAAATGTACACCCGATTTTATAACATGCACGCGCTACCGTACGCATGTTATAAAATCCGGGGTCTGCGCGCGCAAGGGGGTACACACTTGTGCACCTTGCACGCGCCGAGCCCTAAGGGAGCCCCGATGGCTTTCCCCGTTCCCTCCAAGGCCTCGGAGAGAACTTTTCTTCTACTTCCCCCCACCTTCCCCTCCCTTCACCTATCTAACTCACCCCCCATCCCTACCTAAATCTCCCCTACCTTATTTCAAGTATTATCACCTGCCTCTGGCCACTATGCCGGAGGCCTCGGTCCCGCCCCCGGACCTGCACCACACCCACGCCCCACCCCCTTCCTGCCCCTTTTTCAGCTTGCGTGCGCCGCTGAGCCTATGCAAAATAGGCTCGGCACGCGCAGGAGGGTTTTTAAAGGATTACGCGTGTAACCCTTTGAAAATCTACCCCTATGTCTTTGACCAACTTAATGACTTTGTGTTCAAAACTAATGTGCTACATCCCTGTCAGTCTAGACTCCACAAAGGACATAGCATGGAGTCTTCTATCCTTCTTTTAATGAATGACATCAGTCCAGGTCAATGGTGGCAAGGACTTGCTCATTGCCCTTTTGGACATGAGTACAGCCTTTGATATCATTGACCATAATTTGATTCTCCTGTAACTCGAGGAGGTTGATTCCATTTCTTCTTGAAGGAATGCTTTTTTGTGGCAGAATGGAATCATTAACTCTCTTCTGTGAGACACTTTTCTTCTGAGGTCCCACAGCATTCAATACTATCTTTTCTACTTTTCAATATCTTTCGCTACTGTGGTTTCAAACCATCATTTTATGCGGACGATATTGAAATCATCACTTTTATGAAACCAAAGCTCATTTTCTCTCTCTTCATTCAATGAATGTTTAAACAGAGTAGATGAGTGGCTTTCCTCCCACAGGCTTAAAGTCAATCCCTCTAAATCAGAGGCTTTATGGGTCGGTCACATTGAATCTATCCTATCTGTTGCAACCTCTATGTCAGAAGTCGCTATCCCCTTGAAGGATAATGCCACTACACTGGGGGTACATTTAGATATAAAAACTATTCATGCAACTCTATGTGTCCAGTTTTGTGCAAAAGTCTTTCTTCTTCCTTCACTAAATCCAAACCTGTTGATCCAAACCTTTGTCACTTCGAAGTTTGACTATTGTAATTCTCTCGGGCCTTCCACAATACCAACTAAAGAGATTACAAATATTACAGAATACAGCTGCCAAGATTATTTATGGTTTAAAGGAATTTTACCATGACTCCCTAATTTTCCAAGAGTTACACTGGTTACATTTCTCCTATCAAATTAGGTTAATGATATGTTTATTTATTTTTATTGATTTTTGTATACCGTCGTTCAGTAGGGCCATCACAACGGAACATTTTGTGATTTCTATTCTATTCTGGAATTCCTCTTTATCTTTCAAAACTTCTCATTCTATATTCTCTTTCTCACAGTCTTACTCTTCCGAAATGGGTCTCTTATGCCTTCCCCCTCCCCTAGTTATAAGATTCAATCCTACTAGGAAATCTTTTTTTTCATACCAAGTGAGTGGAACTCACTCTTGATATCCAGGCAGAATTCAACTTTCTGAAATTATGGAAAGCAGTTAAATCATGTGTTATTTCCCATGCTTTTTATTTATAGTAATCTTTCTGGAGAGAGCGCTATGACATTTGAACATCAAGTGCAGATTAAGATTTTATATTAAATGTTAAGATTTGTTTTTGCAATTGGTTCATCATTTGTGTTTTTATCTTTGAGTTCGAGATTGTTTTATTTGCTTTTTATGCTATTTAATGGTTTATATTGTGTTACTTTATTATGTTTATTAGGCCGAATTACTGTATTTATTTATTTGTACAGTTTTTCTATACCATTGTACAGAAATGAGTTTCTATCACTACGATGTACATAATAACTAAGAAATAAAAACATAAAAATATAATAATTAGAATAAAATTACATAAACCATCTTAATAAAAATAAATAAGACTAAAAGATAACTACGTTCATTACTAAAAGAATCAGTAAAAATAAATAGTAAAAATAACACTCATATAAAATAGAACTCAAATAACTCTCGACCAGTGTCTTAGGGATCAACCTTAAATGCCTGTTGAAAACACCATCGGGTACATTTTCAAACAGCGCGATTTGGCGTACTTTTGTTGGCGCATCAGGCGCAAACAAAGTTCGCTGGATTTTAGTAGATACGCGCGTAGCCGCGCGTATCCGCTAAAATCCTGGATCGGCGCGCGCAAGGCTACCGATTCCGTATAGCCGGCGCGCGCCGAGCCGCGCAGCCTACCTCCGTTCCCTCCCCTCACCTTCCCCTCCCTTCCCCTACCTAACCCACCCCCATGGCCCTGTCTAAACCCCCCCTTACCTTTGTCGGGGGATTTACGCCTCCCGGAGGGAGACGTAAATCCCCGCGCGCCAGCGGGCCACTAGCGCGCCGGGACGCAACCTGGGGGCGGGTCCAGAGGGCGCGACCGTAACCACGCCCCTGGACCCGCCCCCAAAACGCTACGTCCCACCCCAAAAACGCCACGCGGATCGGGCCCGCCCCCGACACGCCCCCATCGGAAAACCCCGGGACTTACGCGAGTCCCGGGGCTCTGCGCGCGCCGGTAGGCCTATGTAAAATAGGCGCACCGGCTCGCAGGGCCCTGCTCGTGTAAATCCGGGCGGATTTACGCGAGCAGGGCCCTGCTTGCCGGGGCCCTGCTCGCGTAATTATTGGATGTGTAGAAATGTCAATGGATCTCCACCAGAAAGAATGTTCAAACTATTAATGGGAGGGAACAGAGTAATGGCATATAAATGTTGATAAACAGATAGGTAGTGTGATTTGTAGCTCCCCCATGTGGGAAATGAAAAATGGTGTGCCCCATGTTAAATAAACCTGAGATATTATTTTATTGTGTGGAATCTTGAGGTGGGACAGCATGACCATGGCTGCCCCTTGGTTTTGTTTATTTTTTAGGAGGAAGACCTCTGGGGTTTTGAGGGTTGAGACCTGGGTTTAGAAAGGAGGCAGAAAGCCTTTACTCATTTTAAGGACCATGTTTTGGAAACTTTCTTTTCTTGAGAGGGGAGTTTTTCCAACCTCCTTATCTCATATTTTTGGTTTTCCCAGTATATGTAGGTTTTATTTTTGCTTGTACTGAGTGTCCTGTCACCCGGGGACTTAGATTTTGTTTAATGTTCAGAGGATGGGTACTTTTTTCTGAGAGAAGACCAAAGGATCATCAGCATCCACAGGAGGGGATGATATAGGAATCATCCTATAGGGAGGAGTGAATTAGCGGTATATTAAATTAAATAAATTGAATTGAATTGAACCTCACTGAGGGTCCACAAAGTCTCCTTCTTCCCTAATTCACTCCTCCCTATAGGATGATTCCTATATCATCCCCTCCTGTGGATGCTGATGATCCTTTGGTCTTCTCTCAGAAAAAAGTACCCATCCTCTGAACATTAAACAAAATCTAAGTCCCCGGGTGACAGGACACTCAGTACAAGCAAAAATAAAACCTACATATACTGGGAAAACCAAAAATATGAGATAAGGAGGTTGGAAAAACTCCCCTCTCAAGAAAAGAAAGTTTCCAAAACATGGTCCTTAAAATGAGTAAAGGCTTTCTGCCTCCTTTCTAAACCCAGGTCTCAACCCTCAAAACCCCAGAGGTCTTCCTCCTAAAAAATAAACAAAACCAAGGGGCAGCCATGGTCATGCTGTCCCACCTCAAGATTCCACACAATAAAATAATATCTCAGGTTTATTTAACATGGGGCACACCATTTTTCATTTCCCACATGGGGGAGCTACAAATCACACTACCTATCTGTTTATCAACATTTATATGCCATTACTCTGTTCCCTCCCATTAATAGTTTGAACATTCTTTCTGGTGGAGATCCATTGACATTTCTACACATCCAATAATTAAACATTCTTAAAACTTTCCAAATCATCAAAAAAATATTTCAAAACAGCACAAACATCAAATAACACCCAGTAATTAAAACAAATGAGGATAAAATAAATCCCTCACTCTCCATACCTGTCACCCTGAAATTGCTGTGGGAAGGTACAAACTTTCTCCTTTTTTTCATTCTCTCTCTCAAACACATACATGCTCCTGCTCTCCATCTCTTTCAAACACATACACACACGGTCTCTCTCACACACATACATATATTTCTTCCCTCTCACATACATACACACATACATGCTCCTTCTCATGCACGCTATCCTTGGCAGGGTCTTGCGAGGCAGGCACTATGCAGCAGCAGCTAACAGCATGAGGCATACACCTTTATTTTGCTGAAGTGAGTCACATGCATAATGCAGCAGACAGCAATTTTAATTTTTGAGGGTAATGCCGGTGGCACCACCTGCACGGGCCTCAGACATGGCTGGGCCAGCATGGAGAGAGTGAGGCATCAGCAGGCCAGGCAGCATGTGATGCAACAGATTTACTTGCCTTCTTGGAAAGCTTATGGCTGCATGGCACTGTCCAGCCATGTGATATTTTACTGAGCAAGCAAGACAGTGAAGAAGCGGCAGCATGCATGCACCATAGCCAAGAATTGTCGTGCAGGAAGAGCCACAACAGAGGAAGAGAACTGTGCTCCACAAGGACAGAAAGTTCAGCAGCTGCCTAGGATCGAGGCCCAACTTGAAGGAAAGAAAACAGCAGGCCAGAGGGCCCAATGAGGAAGATAACGGAAGAGGGTCAGTGACTGACAGAGGCTGAATTGAGAGAGGAAAAGAGAAACAAGAGAATCAGTGCCGCTCTCACATGGTCTCAGCAGCTCTGAGTTCCCACAGTGATGCAGGAATAAAAAACAAACTACCAATCAGCAGCTGCTTGCCACTCTTTGGCTGCGCCTGCACTAGGGTCCTGGATGTATTACAGTAAAGGTTCCCTGCGCCATGGGAAAAATGAATTGCATCAGCTGGAAATGGAGCTAGCAAGTTGGGGTGAATTTTCAAAACTATACGCCTGTAAGTAGCCTCTACTCACGTATTCCGTATTTTATAAAATTCAAAAATACATGCATATTTTAACTTTTGCATGCAAATATACATACGTAAAAAAGGGACAGTCTAGGGCATTCTAGGGTGGGGCCAACAATTATGCACGTACGTTTCTATTTTAAAAGAAAGCTATGCACATACATTTGCCAACTTTCTTGTGTTATTTTACACCTGCTAATTATGTGGCTGGGTGGGAGGTCTGGGTGAACTGGGAAGTGCTCAGACTGAAGAACCAGGAAGGTCTCGATGATCTGAAGAAGAACTGGGCAAACTGGTGGTCTAAGTGGTTACTTTCATTTATGCTCACATGTTTTATAATTGTCCAACTTACGTGAGTAAATACTGCTTTGCTTTCATGTGTAAAATGTATGCGCATGTATTTCTAAAATCGGTAGACAAGGTACGCGTGTTCAATGCATTTATAACGTGATTTCAATACGTTGTATGTATTTGCTTGTAAGCTTACATACGTGTACATGTTGTGGGGTAGAGATAGGTGATTTATATAAAACGCCCGCATATCATAAGTGTAGGTTACAAAATACTAGCGTATACGCATTCATGGCCATATGTGCACATATATGCTGCTACATGCATTTGTTTGAAAGTTATCCTCTTAGGGGTAGATTTTAAGAAAGTGCGCCTTCGCGTACTTTTGTTGGCGCACCAGGCGCAAACAAAAGTACGCTTGATTTTAGTAGATACGCGCGTATCAGCTAAAATCCAGGATCGGCGCGCGCAAGGCTGCCGATGTCATGTAGCCGGCGCGCGCCGAGCCGCGCAGCCTGCCGCCGTTCCCTCCAAGGCCGCTCCGAAATCGAAGCGGCCTCGGAGGGAATTCGCTTTCGCCCTCCCCTCACCTTCCCCTCCCTTCCTCTATCTACCCCCCCCCCCCCCGGCCCTATCTAGACCCCCCCTACCTTTGTCGGGGGATTTACGCCTCCTGGAGGGAGAAGTAAATCCAGTAGCGTAGCCAGAATTGATTTTTTGGGTGGGCACAAGGTTAACATGGGTGGACTGTAGGCATGCAGGTCTACTAGTTGTTTTTTTACTGATAAATAATGCCAAATTATGCAGCATAGCATTCACATCTATGCCTAAGTATGAGGTTTACTTAATGATACAAACATAATTCACGGTGATTTGTGGTACTTTAGCCTTCTTATTATTATGATTTTATACACGGCTCCTACCTGTCCATAAATTTTGAGAGAGCGGTTGTGTTGCTTATATTTAAATTGCTAACATCTCAAAATATAGATATATATTTTTACCTTTGTTGTCTGATCTTTGTATTTTTCTAATCAGTTGGTCCTGGTCTCTTTTTCCCATTTTTTCCCTTATAGCTCATTTCCTAATTCCTTTTCAGTGTCTTTCTTCTATTACTGTCTTCTTCCCTTCCACACACACACACACACACATACACGCTTTCTCTCACAGACTCCCTCTCACACACTCAAGCTGTCACTCTCATATGCTCTCCCCCCCCCCCACCACAAGCTCACATTCAAGTTCTCACTTTCTCACCCCTCCCCAGGCTTATATTCTTATGCACACACAGACGCACATCCAGGCACCCATTCTCACCCACACACATAAACCCAGACTCCCATTCTCACCCACAAACCCATGCTCCCATTCTCACCCACACATATTCAAGCTCCCATTCTCATCCATACATATACACATTTAAGGTACTATTCTCACCCACACATACACACATTCAAGTACCCATTCTTATCCACATATTCAAGCTTCCATTCTCACCCACCCACACAAACCCAGGCTCTCATTCTCACCCATATATACACACATTCAAGCTCCCATTCTCACCCACCCACAAACCCAGGCTCCCATTCTCAACCACACATACACACATTCGAGCTCCCATTCACCCACATATTCAAGCTTCCATTCTCACCCACATACACACCCAGGCTCCAGTTTTCACCCACACACACTCCCATTCTCATCCACACATACACATTCAAGCACGTGCACAGCTTCCGCTTTCTCCCCCAGAGCAGGAAGATCAGCTGCCTCTCCTGCTGCCACCGGCCTCCTGCTATCTTCGGGCGTCGGGCCGTACTGCCCGCCGAACTTCCTGTCGGGGGGGGGGGAGCGGAAGCGCACAACATCCGCTTCCTCCCTCCCCCCCCCCAAGCAGGAAGATCGGCGGGCAGTACGGCCCGACGCCCGAAGATAGCAGGAGAGGCCGGTGGCAGCAGGAGAGGCAGCTGATCTTCCTGCTTTGGGGGAGAAAGCGGAAGCTGTGCGCGGTGCTTCCGCTCCCCCAAACAGGAAGTTCGGCAGGCCGTTTGGTCCGAAGATAGCAGGAGAACGGGTGGCAGCAGGAGAGGCAGCTGATCTTCCTGCATTGGGGGGAGGAAGCGGAAGCTGCGCGCGGCGCTTCCGCTCCCCCCCCCAAACAGGAAGACCGGTTGGCCATACGGCCACTACAGCGCTTCCCCATGTGTGCCGTGATGGCGCGCGAGGCGTGGGTTCTCTTGTTCGCTGTCGCGGGGATGGGATCCCGCGACAGCCTTGCAGTTCCGGTGCCAGTTGGGTGGGCCTGGGTCTAAGTTGGGTGGGCACCTGCCCACCCAGGCCCACCCGTGGCTATGCCACTGAGTAAATCCCCGCTCGCCAGCGGGCCGCTAGCGCGCCGAGACGCGACCTGGGGGCGGTTCCGGAGGGCGCGGCCACGTCCCCGGACCGCCCCGGGCTGAAACCACGCCCCCGGGCCCGCCCCCGAAACGCCACATCCTGCCCCCAAAACGCCGCACCGATCCGACACGCCCCGACACGCCCCCGACACGCCCCCCTCGAAAAACCCCGGGACTTACGCGAGTCCCGGGGCTCTGCGCGCGCCGGTACGCCCCCGACACTCCCCCCTCGAAAAACCCCGGGACTTTCGCGAGTCCCGGGGCTCTGCGCGCGCCGGTACGCCTATGGAACATAGGCGCACCGGCGCGCAAGGCCCCTGCTCCCGTAAATCCAGGCGGATTTACGCGAGCAGGGCTTTTAAAATCCGCCCCTTAGTGTTGTGTTGTTTACTGAGGTTATGGGGTGCCTTCGAAATCTGTCACTGTGCCAGATGAAAGCTGTTACTGCTACTGTCGCTGCTCAGGATGGCGCTGGTGGCAGATCTTGCATTCGGGGCCGCTTTTACTTGTGGGCCCCTTATTATATTGGGACTTGGGCAAGTGCCCCTTTTGCCCATAGGTATAAGCGGCTAGGAGGAGGTAAGGATAAGGTGCTGTAATTTCCTGCCTGCAATACAAAGAGGGACAGTAGTGTCTTGCCAGAGGAGAAGACAGGAGTATTTTTAGAGAAGAGTTTTGTTTATGTTTAATCGGGAGGAATTTTTTGTCACCAGTTCCTGCTCGCGAAAAGGAGAAAGGATTTTGGTTCTTGCTGTTGTGGGTCTCTCTAACCCAGAAGTCCTTGAGAAGTATCAGAGAAAGAGAGAGGAGATCCCACTCTCCAATTCTCAGGAGTGTTGGGTTTGTTTCCTAGTGCCTGCCACTTGAAGGGATACTAACTTAGCTGTGAGACAAGCAGTATTTTTAGAATTTTGTTTTGAGAAGATCAGATGGAAAATGTTGGTTGCTAACTGGATTGAGGATATTTTTGCTTGCAGTAAATTTTTGTTGGAACACCACACCAGTGTGACCAGTGTCTTTTATGAGAATAAAAAATGCCCCTAAAGCAAGAACATCCCAGCTGTAAGTATATCTGAGAGAGAAAAGAAACAGACAGACTGTATTTCCCCTGGGTATGCCTTGGGACTCTGGACTGTGAGGAGAGACAGTTTGTGGCTCCAGGACAACTGTATACCCCTGTTTTCAGTACGACGACTAAAAAGCTGGCTACATCTGGCTTTATTTATACTTGGTAAGGATGGGTTTTAAATAGCCACCTCTTATTTCAAGTACTAGCTAGGCATGCGGCTATGGGTTGTCATGAACTATTTTGTTGGCTGTAATGGAATAAATAATTTTAGATTTGGAGTTTGATTTTGCTTTATTATGCTCTGAAAGGATCTATGTGTTTCTTATATTGACTTTATGTGACAATTTTCAAACTGCTCACATTTGTGCAAAGTCCACATATACATTTCACCCATGTATTTTTCACCGGTTTCAATTATAAAGTATGGTTATTTTTACTTTGAAAATTGCATAAGGAAAAAGTATCCGCAGAGACTTATACCTTCTTTTTTGCAGATACTTTTTCTGACCTAAACCATGCACATCAAGATACATTAAACATCAAACATAGTTTTGAAAATCCAAACCTATGCATGTTGTTTTCTCACCAGACCTAACTCCAACCGGGATCACCTCTTCTCCAATGCGGGTAAAATTACATGTCTTATGGAACTATACTTGTACTATTATTGGCTTTTTACTCATGGAAATCCTTTAAAATTGCTCTCTATGGGCTGGATTTTCAAAGGATTTACCGTATTTCCACGCATATAACCCGCGGGTAATGTGCGTTTTTACCTACCCCGCATGCCCCCCGCGGGGTATAAACGTGGGCGGGTTATCCAGAAAAAATTTTACAACCA
The DNA here is from genome assembly GCF_901001135.1 of Rhinatrema bivittatum. Lineage (NCBI taxonomy): Eukaryota > Metazoa > Chordata > Amphibia > Gymnophiona > Rhinatrematidae > Rhinatrema > Rhinatrema bivittatum. The sequence continues at coordinate 243,234,012 of NC_042618.1, forward strand.
ATAAAGTTTCCCGACTCTGAATAGGCTGCAGCTGAGAGGAGTCCGTCCTATCCCTGCGCCCGGCCGCTTCCTGATTGGTCGCGTGTTAAATCTAGGCCGCAGGCGGGTGGGCGCTTGTTCCAGGCGGCGGCGGCGGGGGCGGGTGGACGCGCGTTAGTTCGAGACGGCCGGCGGGTGGTCGCGTGTTAAATCTAGGCCGGGTCGCACAGGCGCGCATTCATTCACTGCCGGTGGGGGCAGCCCCCACCGGCAGTGAATGAATGCGCGCCGAAAGCAGCTTGTTCCAGGCGGCGGTGGCGGGTGGACGCGCGTTAGTTCGAGGCGGGTGGTCGCGTGTTAAATCTAGGCCGGGTCGCTCAAGGCAATCTAGGCCGGGTCGCTCAAGGCAGTCACATGCCGTGACGTCACGGCATGTGACTGCCTTGAGCATCGAATCGCAGGGGTCGCATTCATTCACTGCCGGTGGGGGCTGGGGCAGCCCCCACCGGCAGTGAATGAATTCATTCATCCAGGCGGAGGAGCCGGCTGCTTTCAGCTGCCGCTGCCGGCTGCTTTCGGCGCTCAAGGCAGTAGCGGCGAAAGCAGCCGGCTCCTCCGCCTGGATGAATGAATGCGACCCCTGCGATTCGATGCTCAAGGCAGTCACATGCCGTGACGTCACGGCATGTGACTGCCTTGAGCGACCCGGCCTAGATTGCCTTGAGCGACCCGGCCTAGATTTAACACGCGACCACCCGCCTCGAACTAACGCGCGTCCACCCGCCACCGCCGCCTGGAACAAGCTGCTTTCGGCGCGCATTCATTCACTGCCGGTGGGGGCTGCCCCCACCGGCAGTGAATGAATGCGCGCCTGTGCGACCCGGCCTAGATTTAACACGCGACCACCCGCCGGCCGTCTCGAACTAACGCGCGTCCACCCGCCCCCGCCGCCGCCGCCTGGAACAAGCGCCCACCCGCCCGCGGCCTAGATTTAACACGCGACCACCCGGCTCCCGCCGCCCGCCTGGACCCACGCGGCCCTCCGACAGGTATTTAAAATTTTATTTTTTTTTTGAATTGCGGGTTATATGAGGAGGCGGGGTATATTAAAACTTTTTTTCATAAATCTTGAAAACCTGCGGGTTATGTGTGTGGGCGGGTTATATACGTGGGCGGGTTATTGTCGTGGAAATACGGTACATGCGCCGGGCCTATTTTATAAAGGCCCAGCGACGCAAGTAAAGCCCTGAGACGCATCTAAGTCCCGGGGCTTTACTATAGGGGCGGTCTGGGGGCGAGGCCAGAGGCCTCCAGCAGCCATTTGCTGCTGTGTCGGAGGATCGCGTGCTGGCAGGCTGCCAGTATTCGCAACCTGCACCTGCCTCCAGGCAGGCGCAAAAGTTATAATAAAAATTTGGGGGGGTTAGAGTAGGGCTGGGGAAGGAAGGTTAGGGGAAGAGGTGGGAAGGTTAGTTTAGGGGGATGGAACGGGGGAAGCCCACGGGTGTCAGTGCGCACAAGGTGCACTAGTGTGTACCCCCTTGCGCACGCCGACCCCCAATTTTATAACATGTGTGCGCCTGTGCATGTTATAAAATCGGGCGTACATGTATGCACGCCGGGTAGCGGGCGTACATTTGAAAATCTACCTTTATGTGTTTACTATGCTACCAGTCCAGAAAGGCTCTGACGGGCCGATGTAGTAAAGTGCGCTCAGGCTGAGCGCACTGATAGCCCTCGTTTGGCTGTGTTTTCGAGGCGCTATTTTTACCCCTTATACAGTAAGGGGTAATAACGCGTGGAAAACTTGTGGCCAACCCCCCCCCCCCCCCCCGAAACTAATAGCGCCCTCAACATGCAAATGCATGTTGATGGGCCTATTAGTCATTCCCGCGCAATAGCGTTAATTTCAGCCGGCACCGGGAAAGTGTACAGAAAAGCAGAAAAAACTGCTTTTCTGTACACCCTCCGACTTAATATCATAGTGATAATAAGTCGGAGGCCCCAAAAATAAAAAAAAATTAAAAATTTGCCAGCAGCCCACGGGTTGGAAGACAGACACTCAGTTTTGCCGGCGTCCGTTTTCCGAACTCATGGCTGTCAGCGGGTTTGAGAACCGATGCCGGTAAAATTGAGCATCGGCTGTCAAACCCACTGACAGCCGCCGCTACTGTCAAAAAGGAGGCGCTAGGGACGCGCTAGTGTCCCTAGCGCCTCCTTTTACCTCGGGCCCTCATTTGCATGTTGTTCCCTCCTGAATCGCACGCACAGGAGAGTGGCCTGTGCGCGCGTCGGGAAAGCGGGCGCTCGCCGGCTCTCCCATGACTTTTACTGAATCGGCCCATAAGTGAGGTGCATCACATAACAGAACTATAACATGAAAATCAAGGAAATATAATAACAATAAGAAATGATATAGCGAAGATATAGATGTAATGCCTCATCATGACAACAGCTCTTATTTATCTGTATCTGCCATGAGAAGAACTACTACTAAGGCTGTAGACAAAAGGATGTCTGCTATTGGGGGAAGGAAAATGGCAAGGTGTTTTGGGTACGACAACCTCTATTATACTGGGGGAAGGCCATCTGTAAATTAGAATTGGTAGTAAACACTAGAATTTAAAATGTAATTGTTGCTATGCAACTATGGACTATAGATATTCCAGTCAAGCATTAACTTGGGGGAAATATTCTGCCAAGATTTTAGAGATAGACATTCAATTGTCTGCCTGACAAGCTATCAATTGCTGATGGGTAAGAACAATCATCCCTCCATCCGAAAACTGGACATATTTAGAAAATACATCAAAAGCAAAGAATCTTCATCTTATCTGGGGGGTTTTGTTTTTTTTACCGGTTCTAAATATTTCAGCCCTGGAGCTTGTCAAGCATTACCTTAAGGAAACTAAGTCACAAAAGAATCTATTACCTCAGTTTCTAAAGCATTTGTTTTATCTACTCTGAAGCCTATATCCTTAACTCATGGGTCAGCTTTGATTGAAATTATTACTGAGATGGTTCTGGATTTAACTCTAGTCTTAAAATCTCCTGAAGAGAAAATCTTGGAAAAGTCCCTAATGCTTTGCTCTCATAATAGGAACTGGGTCATAGACTTATTTGTAAAAATGACTCTCACTTTTTAGGTGGAGAAAGGCTGAAGCAAGAGGTCTGAAAACTGATGTTCTTTTTGGACATTTCCATTTTTATTCTTTCCTATGGTTAAGAAGCCCAAGGGAAATAGCTGGGGAGGTATCCCCATGTCCTCAAACTTTTACCCATTGTTTGCCAGATGGTGATCACTGGCTTCATATAACCCCATCTTACAGATGAGGTCTAGAACAATTTAGAAGGCAGAGGGGTTGTGTTCCCGAACTGGGGCGGACATCTTTCTCGGCCTGGACCTCTATATCACCCCTTCCCAACGAGGAGTAAACAAGTGTGGCAGGGTACTATACTCCAGGCCTCTCTCTCCATGAGCTTGCATTTGTGTGGGGACTGTGCAGTGCAAGGAAAATGATTACTACTGAACTAATACACTGTACCTTACATTTGTCTAACTAAGGTAGACACTTATGTAACCCCATCCCTGGGTGCAGATTGCTACCTGACAGGGCCATAAAAGTATTTGTAATACTCTTTGGGGATGGAACCTTTCCAGGCTGGCTTTTACTTTCAGGGCCTGGATCCTTTGTCAAGTGTGTGTGTGGGGGGGGGGGGGGGGGGGGGATTACTCCCAAGGCCATGAGTGCTAAGGGTGACCCTTCATGTCCTTGTCCCTGGGAGATGGGGTGCTTGTATGTGTCACTAGAAAGACATCATGTAACTATGATTTTCTTATGATTTATCTTAATGTGCTATTGTTTATGGAGCCATCATAACACCTGCGGGCATACCAGCATATTTTAGCTTAAGGTCTTGCCACTTCAGGTCATGTTTAATCATTGGCCCAAGTCCTTTATTCTTTCGCGTGTTTTTTCTAATATTTTTTTCAAGTTTTTTATAAAATCCTGTATCGGTGTAATCCCTTCCTTGGTGTGACTCAAGGTATCAAGGAAATTTTTAAAGTCCAGTCCGACGCGCGTTTCACATCGCTGCTTCAGGGACTGAAACGAGTACACTCCGCTTTTGTATTTAACAGGTGTAGTTGCCCCGTTACTAGTGTTACTTGCTTTCAGTTATTTGCTTTTACTTTCCGACCTTGCCGCCGTTTCCTCTTACCGGTGTCTCAGATGGCGGCAAGGTCGGAAAGTAAAAGCAAATAACTGAAAGCAAGTAACACTAGTAACGGGGCAACTACACCTGTTAAATACAAAAGCGGAGTGTACTCGTTTCAGTCCCTGAAGCAGCGATGTGAAACGCGCGTCGGACTGAACTTTAAAAATTTCCTTGATACCTTGAGTCACACCAAGGAAGGGATTACCCCGATACAGGATTTTATAAAAAAACTTGAAAAAAATATTAGAAAAAACACGCGAAAGAATAAAGGACTTGGGCCAATGATTAAACATGACCTGAAGTGGCAAGACCTTAAGATAAAATATGCTGGTATGCCCGCAGGTGTTATGATGGCTCCATAAACAATAGCACATTAAGATAAATCATAAGAAAATCATAGTTACATAACGTCTTTCTAGTGAGAATTGCACTCGTTGTGTCCAAACATATAACTGTTCATAGTGTGTACTTGTATGTGTCCCAGTGTGTGCTGGATGTGCCAGTTAAAGTCACTGGAACCACCATGTTAGTGTCCAGTTAAAATCTTTACTGCTGAAAATGTATGGAAGATGGCACAACACACTATCCACAACATAACAGAATCTTTCCTTTTTACAATCTTCTCCCTCAATCTGTGCAGGAATGCCTTACGCCAGAGCCAGGGGAACATCTACCCTCCAGGGCTTGGAAAAAATATAATCCCCAGGTGGGCAGGGAGTCCTTTGGATGGGAAAAACACCCCTCCCAGCTGGCCAAAAAACACGAAGTTACTGTCTCTGTACAGAGAAATAAACACTCTCTCCCTAGGGTTTTTGAAAGCACCAGATGAATGTCTTCAATGATGTTAGGCTTTGCCTTTACTCAGTTAGGTGATTTTTGGACTTCTTTGTCCCTGATACAGTTCTTTTATCTCTTCTGTTTTAATCCCTCATGGGGGCATCCCAACAGGGAATACAATAGAAGCATTTCTGTGCTTCTGTCAGGAAGGAAGGGCAGCCAGAACTTCCTCCTGGATCTTGAAACTAAATCTAAACTGTATCCTTGCTGCAGGTCATTGGCATCCTCTGTCTCATGGAGGACACGTGTTCCCTAACCATGCATAGCCCAGGGACAGAGGGTTCCCCGTTCCCTGGGCCCAGGAGGTGTACAGGCTCTCGCAATGTTCTTACCACTTAAAATATGAAATTAAAAAATGTACCAGCCAGTACATAAGAACATGCCATACTGGGTCAGACCAAGGGTCCATCAAGCCCAGCATCCTGTTTCCAACAGTGGCCAATCCAGGCCATAAGAACCTGGCAAATACCCAAAAACTAAGTCTATTCCATGTTACCATTGCTAATGGCAGTGGCTATTCTCTAAGTGAACCTAATAGCAGGTAATGGACTTCTCCTCCAAGAACTTCTCCAATCCTTTTTTAAACACAGCTACACTAACTGCACGAACCACATCCCCTGGCAACAAATTCCAGAGTTTAATTGTGCGTTGAGTGAAAAAGAACTTTCTCCGATTAGTTTTAAATGTGCCACATGCTAACTTCATGGAGTGCCCCCTAGTCTATTATCCGAAAGAGTAAATCACTGATTCACATTTATCCGTTTTAGACCTCTCATGATTTTAAAAACCTCTATCATATCCCCCTCAGCCATCTCGCCTCCAAGCTGAAAAGTCCTAACCTCTTTAGTCTTTCCTCATAGGGGAGCTGTTCCATACCCTTTATCATTTTGATCACCCTTCTCTGTACCTTCTTCATCGCAACTATGCGGCGACCAGAATTGTACACAGTATTCAAGGTACGGTACAGAGGCATTATGACATTTTCCGTTTTATTCACCATTCCCTTTCTAATAATTCCCAACATTCTGTTTGCTTTTTTGACTGCCGCAGCACACTGAACCAATGATTTCCACTATGATGCCTAGATCTCTTTCTTGGGTGGTAGCTCCTAATATGGAACCTAACATTGTTTAACTATGGCATGGGTTCTTTTTCCCTCTGTGCATCAGTTTGCAATTATCCACATTAAATTTCATCTGCCATTTTGATGCCCAATTTTCCAGTCTCACAAGGTCATCCTGCAATTTATCACAATCTGCTTGTGATTTAACTACTCTGAACAATTTTGTATCATCTGCAAATTTGATTACCTCACTCATCGTATTACTTTCCACATCATTTATAAATATATTGAAAAGTACGGGTCCCAATACAGATCCCTGAGGCACTCCACTGCCCACTCCCTTCTACTGAGAAAATTGTCCATTTAATCCTACTCTGTTTCCTGTCTTTTAGCCAGTTTGTAACACCTAAGTAAATTTGATTAATAGCCGTTAATGGACTTCTCCTCCAAGAACTTATCCAAACCTTTTTTGAACCCAGCTACACTAACTGCACTAACCACATCCTCTGGCAACAAATTCCAGAGCTTTATTGTGCGTTGAGTGAAAAAGAATTTTCTCCGATTAGTCTTAAATGTGCTACTTGTTAACTTCATGGAATGCCCCCTAGTCTTTCTATTATTCGAAAGTGTAAATAACCGATTCACATCTACTCGTTCAAGACCTCTCATGATCTTAAAGACCTCTATCATATCTCCCCTCAGCCATCTGTTCTCCAAGCTGAACAGCCCTAACCTCTTCAGCCTTTCCTCATAGGGGAGCTGTTCCATCCCCTTTATCATTTTGGTTGCCCTTTTCTGTATCTTCTCTATCCCAACTATATCTTTTTTGAGATGCGGCGACCAGAATTGTACACAGTATTCAAGGTGCGGTCTCACCATGGAGCGATATAGAGGCATTATGACATTTTCTGTTTTATTAACCATTCCCTTCCTAATAATTCCTAACATTCTGTTTGCTTTTTTGACTGCTGCAGCACACTGAGCTGATGATTTTAAAGTATTATACACTATGATGCCTAGATCTTTGTCCTGGGTGGTAGCTCCTAATATGGAACCTAACATCGTGTAACCACAGCAAGGGTTATTTTTCCCTATATAGAACACCTTGCACTTGTCCACATTAAATTTCATCTGCCATTTGGATGCCCAATCTTCCAGTCTTGCAATCTGCTTGTAATTTAACTACTCTGAATAATTTTGTATCATCCGCAAATTTGATAACCTCACTCGTCGTATTCCTTTCCAGATCATTTATATATATATTGAAAAGCATCGGTCCAAGTACAGATCCCTGAGGCACGTTTACCCTGTTCCACTGAGAAAATTGATCATTTAATCCTACTCTCTGTTTCCTGTATTTTAACCAGTTTGTAATTCAGGAAAGGACATCGCCTCCTATCCCATGACCTTTTAGAAGCCTCTCATGAGGGACTTTGTCAAATGCCTTCTGAAAATCCAAATACACTACATCTACTGGTTCACCTTTATCCACATGTTTATTAACCCCTTCAAAAAAATGAAGCAGATTTGCTAGGCAAGACTTCCCTTGGGTAAATCCATGTTGACTGTGTTGACCAAATGGACGGTAGTATACTCCTATCACTATAGTCTTCCCCAACATACAAGGGATTTCTACCCATAAAGATTTGATTGTGCATTTAGTTTCATGCAGGATGTTTATCCTGTTGGACTCTATGCATTCCCGGACATAAATCGCTACACCACCTCCCAGCTGCTCCTCTCTGTCATTGCGATATAATTTGTACCCCAGTATAGCACTGTCCCATTGGTTGTCCTCCTTCCACCATGTCTCTGAGATGCCAATTAAGTCTATGTCATCATTCACTGCTAAACATTCTAATTCTCCCATCTTACTGCTTAGACGTCTGGCATTAGCATACAAACATTTCAAAGTTTGTTTTTTGTTTGTATTTTCATTCTGCTTTTTAATTGATAGGGATAAGTTAGAATTTTTTTAGCTCAGGTGAGTTTTTAGTTACAGGCACTTGGACTACTTTTCTTATTATTGGAACCTCACTGTCGGGATGCCCTAATTCTATTGCGTCATTAGTATCCTTTGAAGATACCTCCCTCTGAACCATGCTCTGCTGAGCGACTGTCGGCTTTCCCCTTTGTTCTAGTTTAAAAGCTGCTCTTTTTAAAGGTTAGTGCCAGCAGTCTGGTTCCACCCTGGTTAAGGTGAAGCCCATCCCTTCGGATGAGACTCCCCCTTCCCCAAAAGGTTCCCCAGTTCCTTACAAAACTGAATACCTCTTCCTTGCACCATCGTCTTATCCATGCATTGAGACTCTGGAGCTCTGCTTGCCTCTGGGGACCTGTGCGTGGAACAGGGAGCATTTCAGAGAATGCTACCCTGGAGATTCTGGATTTAAGCTTTCTACCTAAGAGCCTAAATTTGGCTTCCAGAACCTCCCTCCCACATTTTCCTATGTCGTTGATGCCCACATGTACCATGACAGCCGGCTCCTCCCCAGCACTGTCTAAAATCCTACCTAGGTGACGTGTGAGGTCCGCCACCTTCGCACCAGATAGGCATGTTACCAGGCGAACCTCATGGCAACCAGCCACCCAGCTGTCTACATTCCTAATAATCGAATCACTAACTATGACGGCCGACCTAACACTACAAACAGTCTAACTTCAGTTAGTCAGCCAGAGTGACTCACTGCTCTCTTGATTAACAAATGTTGGTACCTAATCAAACCAAATTACACTACCTTAATACCTTTCCAAGGTGAGTAACTGAACTGAACTTTTCAACCTTTTTACTTAGGTATACACTGCTCCTAGCTTATTTCTAGCTTCTGGCTACTATTTTTTTGTTTGTTTTTAGTATACAAACACTCTAACTTCTGCTTATTAGCTGCCTTACTGACTGACTATTTAAAAATACAAACAGCCTAACTTCTGTTTATTCGCTGCCTTACTGACTATTAAAAGCATAAACACACTAAATAATATTCCCAAATAGTTAACTTTGCCCCAATACTTTTAAAAAAGAACATTTCCCAAGCAAAAACTTACTGATTCCTTTCAGCCACCAGCAAAGTGATCCTCTCCTCTCAGTGCTCCAGTAAGTGGACTGGAAAGGAAAACCCCTCCCGAACCTGATCAGGACCACCAAGCAGGCCTCTTACTGGGCCTGAAAATACAACTTCCTCTTAACTTTATGCAAACCAAAAGGGAATGCCTCTCAAGCACTCTGTACAGAGCTGCTATAAAGGCTTTCAGGGGGGCGACCATTCCGGACCCACAAAGGGAGGGGCTGTATTTGAATGGTACCACTCTCTTACAACTATCCTGCACTGGTTTGACACAGGAGAACCCAGGACTTACTGGTAGCATGACTGTAGGGTCCCGCTATACTTACAATCTGCTGCAAAAAGGAAAAAGTAATTAAAAACAAAGGGAATGACTATGTGATGTTAAAGACTTTTCACTGGTAGCAACTTGTACTCCTCAGAACCAGCAGCTACGTGGTTAAACACCAGCTCAGCATAGGCTGAAGGTTGTCTGACTTCTGGAGCCAATCAAGAGCAAGTTAATTGCCCAGGAAGAGAGAGAGCTGTTGGCCAATCAGGAAGCTTCAGAGTTTGAAACCTGGGGGAAGTTGGTTTTGTTTGTTCTGTTGTGCTGGCATCACAGAGGGGTTGGAAAGGGGAGAGCAACAGGCTTGTTCCTGTGTCCAGAGAATGATGGGAGCAAAGAAGAGAGAATGGAGACAGTGTTTAGAAGCTGCTGAAGGAAGGGAAAGACAGACAGACAAATCGGCTGTTTCCTGGAATAGAGTCAGGCTGCAGGGTTAGAGACACAAACACAGCCAAATGAAGGCTGTGTGACCTGAGGAAGGAGATCTGCAGGGAACCCACAATCAGGAGCTGGATGGCTGCATTTTCATCCAGTTGGACAGAGCTAAGTAACCATACCTGTTTCTCAGAGTTATTCCAGAGAAGAGGAGATATTTTTCCTTGTATCTTTATTGCAATAGAGGTTCAGCTAAAGTCAAGTTTAGACTCTCTGGTTGAGCAGCCTCATAAATATTTCTGGCTGTACCAGGCTGGCAGGGAACTGGTCTGGGTGTTCAAAGTGCTGTTAAAGGGACTTTAGCCTGCCCTTTCTGTCTGAGCACTTAAAGGACTGCAGTTTCTTCCCTAGAGAAGAAATCCATTGCCAGCCACCACTGCATTCATCATTCCTTAACATCTGCCTTTTCACAAACATTCAGGGCCCCAATGTTTTATGTGCACACTAAAGAGGACTGGGGATTTTTGGAGTGTTTTTTAGGACTCCTGAGTACTCAGATTTATAGTTATAGAAAAAGGAGATTGGTTAACCATTGCTGTTTTAATTCCTAAGTTTATGCATGAGCAGTCACAGACTACCTGCGGTGCTGCACAGTTGTTATTTTTTTCTGGACACCCAGTAGTTAAGCGCAAGTTTTGGAGATTAGAAACTGATTTTTTTTTTGTGCAACTTTATTCAGTATCTACCTGCACATTATTATATTGGTGATTGTTCTTCAGTGCTATTTACACTGTTTATTTTCCTTTACCTGTGCTTTATATGTCCCCTCCTTTTCCATTGTTACGGAATGTAAAGAGCATAGAAAGCTATCAGGGTAGTGAGTTCTTCCTGCTCTACCCTGATCCTACGCATATAGAAGGTGAAGCAAGAGGCAGTGGACTCAGTGGGCCCGGGACTCATCTTCTTCCAGTTGCTATATAATAACCCACAACCCCCACCCAGTCCTCTTCTACACACATGGATATATGCAGGGATCTTCTTGCGCAGTCCCCTCTCCCTTGGCAGCTGGGTACTCGTGTAACCTGAAGGGGGCTCTACACAGGGATTTGGATCTTTGCAGCAGCTGCCGGTCAGATAGGAGGAACGCGATATCCCTGGACCCCGTGAAAGTTGAATACCATGGGAGCTGCAGTGGAGAGATGAGAGTCTTTAAACAGAAACAGAGGGGACGGTCTCGAGAAATGTTGAGTCAGGAGGAGGCTTTGGTGCTGGGGATGAGTGAAATGGTGGCATCCTCTAGTCCTACCCATAGGTGCAAACCCCCTGAGATTCCTTGCTTGGTTAAGCTGGATACTGGATTATTTTGGACTGTAGCAGCTTCTCTACATCAAACTATTTCTTCTTTAACTGTTTTGAATTCACTTCCTTCACACCTCAGGCTCTCTCATACCTCTCCACCCCCCATTTATTTCTTTATGTAAGTTATAGTTTGCCCTTCCTGTACTTCAAAGTGGATTCAATTTGGGTATGTCCCTATTCCCAGAGGGCTTACAATCTTAGAAGATAACTTTCAAATAAATACATGCGGCAGCATATATGTATGCATTTAGGCACAGGCAGAGCTCCACTAGTATTTTATAAACCATGCGTATGATATATGCGTGTCTTATAAAATACGAACATCTCTACACCACAACATGCATGTGTATGCAGGCTGATGCATGAATTCCTGCAACGCATTGAAAGAACATATTTTTCCTACCTATTTTAAAAATATATTTTTTGCAAGAAAATTAAGTAGGACTTAACTCACATAAATCGGGACTTAAGCATATAAGTCAGTTTATTTTAAAATGTGCATACATCAAGGAAATTTCAGGTTTCATCAATTAGTCCACCGGTCTGCCCAGTGCTTCTCCAGGTCATCGAGACCCTCCTGGTTCTTTAGCATGAACTCCCCCCAGTTCACCCTGTCCTCCCACCCAGTCAGTGCTGCACAATAAACACATTTAGTATCACTTACGCCAGATAATCAGCAGGTGTACAATTACAAGAGTAAGCTGGCAAATCTATGTATATTTTAAAATAGCAACTTACACATGTAAGCGTTGGCCCCGCCCTGGAACGCTCCTAGATTGTCCCTTCTTTGCATGCATATGTGTGCACGTGAAAGTGAGAATCTGTGTACATTTTCAATGTTTATAAAATAGAAAATATGGGGCGGATTTTAAGAGCCCTGCTCGCCTAAATCCGCCCAAATCCGGGCGGATTTAGGTGAGCAGGGCCCTGCGCGCCGGTGAGCCTATTTTACATAGGCCTACCGGCGAGCACAGAGCCCCGGGACTCGCGTAAGTCCCGGGGTTTTCGGAGGGGGGCGTGTCGGGGGCGTGTCGGGAGCGTTTAGGGGCGGGTCCGGGGGCGTGGTTATGGCCCGGGGCGGTCCGGGGGCATGGCCGCGCCCTCCGGACCCGCCCCCAGGTCGCGTCCCGGCGCGCTAGCGGCCTGCTGGCGCGCGGGGATTTACGCTTCCCAGAGGGAGGCGTAAATCCCCCGACAAAGGTAAGGATGGGGTTTAGACAGGGCCGGGCAGGTGGGTTAGGTAGGGGAAGGGAGGGGAAGGTGAGGGGAGGGCAAAAGAAAGTTCCCTCCGAGGCCGCTCCGATTTCGGAGCGGCCTCGGAGGGAACGGGGGTAGGCTGCGCGGCTCGGCGTGCGCCAGCTATACAGAATCCATAGCCTTGCGCGCGCCGATCCCGGATTTGCGCGGCTCCGCGCGTATCTACTAAAATCCCGCGTACTTTTGCTTGCGCCTGATGCGCCAGCAAAAGTACGCCTATTCGCGCGGTCTGAAAATCTACCCCTAAGTGAATAGAGGCTAATTCTGCACATGTATGCTATTCTTTGCACACACAATATTTTGAAACTTCACCCCTAAATTTGTATCTGAGGCAACAGACGGTGAAGTGGCCTAACCAAGGCCACAAGATCACATTTCTGGCTAGCTTATTTCCATCGCTACCTCTGGCTTTCTCCCACACACCTACCATCACCACCTCTACCCCATTTTCCACCCCATCTCTGGCTTTTTTCACCCCATCACCACATCTGGCTTTCTTTCACACAGAACCTCCCCTTCCAGTTCTTTCTTCCACTCCACTACCAGCATCTCTTTTGGACCTGCCTCTGCATTCTCCATTCATATTCTTGTCTCCCACATGATTCTTATGCACCCCCCATATCCTGGGGTTCTCTTTCATCACCTTAGACAAAGTTTGCATTGCTGATTTCAGGGATATGGGGGGGGAGGGGTGAGATACTGCATTCAACTCTCCTTCTCATGCTCCCCCAGCATTCAACCCCCTCATCTTCCCCGAGATTTATCCTCTCTTATCACTCCCTGTCACACCACCAGCATTCATCCCTCTCTCTCCCCATCTATCAGTTGAAGCTCTCTGACTGTCCTCTAAGATGCCTCCTTCTTCCTCCCCCATTCTGCACTCACCCGAATCCTGGGATCACTGGCTGTGGCTTTGACTGTATCTGGTCCAGCCCCACCCCCGTCTGTTGACATTAGGGGACAGAAGAGGAGGAGTGAGACTACAGCACAAGACTTAGAACAGAAAACAATTTGCTCCGTTCCCTTGTCCAGCCCCTCTGCTCCCGTTTCTTTCCATAGGCTGCTTGCAATGCCTGTTTAGCTTCACCCCACTTTCCCTCCTGCAGGGACAGGAGGAGGAGGAGGGGGTAAATTTGGAACAGACAATAAATAGAAGAAAGCAATTGTTCTGCTCTCATTTCTAGCGCCTTCCTTCCTGCTCCCTACAAAACATAAAAAGAACAGCTATTTGAGATATAGGGCACAGTTAATATAGGACTGAGCCTTGTGTGGGGTATGGCTATCGATGCCTCTGAACATAATCAACCAAGAGAACTCCTGGGTGTCAAGAGGCAGCTTGCTCCATAGATAAAGTGCTAGGACGGAGAAGGTCTGAAAACGAGAAGCTTTCTAAACATGAGGCATACGGAGAAGATTTGGATATGAGAACCGGAAATCCAGAGATGGCAAACAAACAGATAGACAGAGCAGAGCAGATAACTTTATAAGCAAAGCAAAGATCTTTAATTGATAGCATAATTTATTGTAAGTTAATGAAGAGAGTGTTGATAGAGCAGATGCATTTTGATGAACCCGGAGAGAGCAGAGGGCAGCCAGCTAGCAAATGATTGCTACAGTCAAGCTTAGAGGTGAAAAGATCTTGCAGAAATAAGTGGTAAGCATTAGGTGTGACTTTTGCATAAGATATAATTTGTAGCTAAGCAATGAAAAAGTTTGAAAATATTAAGAAGAAAAGGACAAAGCAGAGTCAATTAAAGATGCCTTGCCAAGTCAAAAGAGAAAGAGAAACAGAATCAATTGAAACAAGTCAAGGGAAGCAAGGGGAGAAATTACTGAGAAAACTAATAACTTCATTTCAGATATATTTCACTAAGATATAGGGATGTGAATCGTTTTTCAACGATTAAAATTATCGTCCGATAATGTTAATATCGTCTTAAATCGTTATAGAACACGATACGATAGAAATTCTAACGATTTATCGTTAAAAATCGTTAAATCGTGTTAGTGCGCACTAACTCCCAGTTAGTGCGCACTAACTCGAGTTAGTGCGCACTAACTGAAAATGATACAAATAAACACTTTCCAGGTCACTGAAGGTCAGTTAGGAATGAATATGTGTTCCTATTGGCTGGCTGCCCTCTTATCTATTGATGTTACCAAGGTTACCACTGAGGTGATGGTTGGGGGGATGGGAAATGGAACTGGAAACTCACGAACACCAACAGAAAATGAAACAAAGTGTTCACACTTCCCAGGTCAGTAAAGGTCACATAGGAATGAATATGTATTCCTATTGGCTGGCTGTGCTCTTATCTATTGATGTTACCAAGGTTAACACTGAGGTAATGGTTGGGGGGATGTGAAATGGAAACAGTTGGAAGCTTGACAAAAAATGTAATGTGATGATCAGCACTCACGTGACTAGAACTTGTTTGTTTATTATTTTTGTTAGCAGGCACCTGAAATGCTAGTGCATGTTGAATTTGCCAATCACTGTGCATGTTAGAAAGGTGGTCCTGGCTGGAACTGTACACAGTTCAAATATATGTAATTGATTGTTGGTAAGTGTATTTTTTAAGTAGCCACACTGGCACCAGTATGTTTACTTTTCCTCCTACTTAACTCACTAGCTCAGCTTTGTAAGAAGGGCTTCTCTGCTTGTGTGTTGCTTTTGTTTGGTGTGAGGAGAGCAGAAACATCAGATCTTTATTCAATCTACTACAGTCATCTCTTACAGTGCCCTATCCCTATTAAAACCAGGAGTGTTGTGATCTTCTTGCACACACAGTGCCCTAACCCTGGCACCAGGGGTGTTGTGATCTTCCTGCACACACAGTGCCCTAACCCTGGCACCAGGGGTGTTGTGATCTTCCTGCACACACAGTGCCCTAACCCGGGCACCAAGGGTGTTGTGATTTTCCTGCACACAGTGCCCTAACCCTGGCACCAGGGGTGTTGTGATCTTCCTGCACACAGTGCCCTATCCCTATTAATACCAGGAGTGTTGGGATCTTCCTGCACACACAGTGCCCTAACCCTGGCACCAGGGGTGTTGTGATTTTCCTGCACACAGTGCCCTATTCCTATTAATACCAGGAGTGTTGTGATCTTCCTGCACACACAGTGCCCTAACCCTGGCACCAGGGGTGTTGTGATTTTCCTGCACACAGTGCCCTAACCCTGGCACCAGGGGTGTTGTGATCTTCCTGCACACACAGTGCCCTAACCCTGGCACAAGGGGTGTTGTGATCTTCCTGCACACACAGTGCCCTAACCCTGGCACCAGGGGTGTTGTGATTTTCCTGCACACAGTGCCCTAACCCTGGCTCCAGGGGTGTTGTGATCTTCCTGCACACAGTGCCCTAACCCTATTAATACCAGGACTGCTGTGATCTTCCTGCACACAGTGCCCTAACCCTGGCACCAGGGGTGTTGTGATTTTCCTGCACACAGTGCCCTAACCCTGGCACCAGGGGTGTTGTGATCTTCCTGCACACAGTGCCCTAACCCTATTAATACCAGGACTGTTGTGATCTTCCTGCACACAGTGCCCTAACCCTGGCACCAGGGGTGTTGTGATTTTCCTGCACACAGTGCCCTAACCCGGCACCAGGGGTGTTGTGATCTTCCTGCACACAGTGCCCTAACCCTATTAATACCAGGAGTGTTGTGATCTTCCTGCACACAGTGCCCTAACCCTGGCACCAGGGGTGTTGTGATTTTCCTGCACACAGTGCCCTAACCCTGGCTCCAGGGGTGTTGTGATCTTCCTGCACACAGTGCCCTAACCCTATTAATACCAGGACTGCTGTGATCTTCCTGCACACAGTGCCCTAACCCTGGCACCAGGGGTGTTGTGATTTTCCTGCACACAGTGCCCTAACCCTGGCACCAGGGGTGTTGTGATCTTCCTGCACACAGTGCCCTAACCCTATTAATACCAGGACTGTTGTGATCTTCCTGCACACAGTGCCCTAACCCTGGCACCAGGGGTGTTGTGATCTTCCTGCACACAGTGCCCTAACCCGGCACCAGGGGTGTTGTGATCTTCCTGCACACAGTGCCCTAACCCTATTAATACCAGGAGTGTTGTGATCTTCCTGCACACAGTGCCCTAACCCTGGCACCAGGGGTGTTGTGATCTTCCTGCACTCAGTGCCCTATCCCTGATACCAGTCTGAGACAGCTCCCTCCCTGCATTACTAGTGAGAGGCTGGCTTCACAGACAGGGGGGGAGCTGCCTAACCCTCACTCCTGACTTCCCCCATGTCCCAGCTAGTGAATGGTGTGTGGGTGAGGGGGGGGAGGATGGTGAAGTCTGAGACAGCTCCCTCCCTGCATTACTAGTGAGAGTCTGGCTTCACAGACAGGGGGGAGCTGCCTGACCCTCACTCCTGACTTCCCCCATGTCCCAGCTAGTGAATGGTGTGTGGGTGAGGGGGGGGGGGGAGGATGGTGAAGTCTGAGACAGCTCCCTCCCTGCATTACTAGTGAGAGGCTGGCTTCACAGACAGGGGGGAGCTGCCTGACCCTCACTCCTGACTTCCCCCATGTCCCAGCTAGTGAATGGTGTGTGGGTGAGGGGGGGGGGGGAGGATGGTGAAGTCTGAGACAGCTCCCTCCCTGCATTACTAGTGAGAGGCTGGCTTCACAGACAGGGGGGAGCTGCCTGACCCTCACTCCTGACTTCCCCCATGTCCCAGCTAGTGAATGGTGTGTGGGTGAGGGGGGGGGGGGGGAGGATGGTGAAGTCTGAGACAGCTCCCTCCCTGCATTACTAGTGAGAGGCTGGCTTCACAGACAGGGGGGAGCTGCATGACCCTAACTCCTGACTTCCCCCATGTCCCAGCTAGTGAATGGTGTGTGGGTGAGGGGGGGGGGGGAGGATGGTGAAGTCTGAGACAGCTCCCTCCCTGCATTACTAGTGAGAGGCTGGCTTCACAGACAGGGGGAGCTGCATGACCCTCACTCCTGACTTCCCCCATGTCCCAGCTAGTGAATGGTGTGTGGGTGAGGGGGGGGGGGTGGATGGTGAAGTCTGAGACAGCTCCCTCCCTGCATTACTAGTGAGAGGCTGGCTTCACAGACAGGGGGGAGCTGCATGACCCTCACTCCTGACTTCCCCCATGTCCCAGCTAGTGAATGGTGTGTGGGTGAGGGGGGGGGGGGGGAGGATGGTGAAGTCTGAGACAGCTCCCTCCCTGCATTACTAGTGAGAGGCTGGCTTCACAGACAGGGGGGAGCTGCCTGACCCTCCCTCCTGACTTCCCCCATGTCCCAGCTAGTGAATGGTGTGTGGGTGAGGGGGGGGGGGAGGATGGTGAAGTCTGAGACAGCTCCCTCCCTGCATTACTAGTGAGAGGCTGGCTTCACAGACAGGGGGGAGCTGCCTGACCCGCACTCCTCCGGGGTATTGTGATCTTCCTGCACACAGTGCCCTATCCCTGATACCAGGGGTGTTGTGATCTTCCTGCATGCAGTGCCCTATCCCTATTAATACCAGGAGTGTTGTGATCTTCCTGCATGCAGTGCCCTATCCCTGATACCGGGATGTGTGCAAGAAGATCACAACACCCCCGGTATCAGGAATAGGGCACTGTGTGCAGGAAGATCACAACACCCCCGGTATCAGGAATAGGGCACTGTGTGCAGGAAGATCACAACACCCCTGGTATTAGGGATAGGGCACTGTGTGCAGGAAGATCACAACACTCCTGGTATTAATAGGGATAGGGCACTGCATGCAGGAAGATCACAACACCCCTGGTATCAGGGATTACCAATTGAATGGCCAGCCTTTTTGTGAGGATTAATGATTGTCACTAGAGTGGATATGGAGAGTGTTTTGACAGGAGTTAATGATTAAGCCTATGAGTAAATTTCAAGACCAGTTAAGGATTTAATGAGTGACACTATATAAGCCTAGGTTTAGGCGTATGGCTTTACCTCATGCCGTTTAGACGTGATGGCATCAGTTCCGGAGGAAATGTGAGTATGGAGGAGATTCTAATATCGTAGTCAGAGATTGCCCGAGCTGCTGGCATTATATTTATGTCTTCCGCTATGTTTTGGTTACAGGGTTGGTCCCTGGAATTAGCGGAAGCGTGTTGGATTGAGAAATGGTTTTCTGATATATTTGAAGATTTGGAAGATATATAAAGTTCTGAAATCGGCAACGGATGTTGCCTATCTTAACCAGTAGAGAATTTAAAAGCGTTTTTGCACAGGTAGATCCTTTCTATATATTTTTTGGGAGAGTAAGTAGATTTTAGGGGTAAGAAGGGTGGATTGTTATTGTTATGAATATATGTATTTAATACAGATCATTTGAGATGACAGTGACGAAAATATCCCTGATGAAGCCCGGATGAAGCGGGCGAAACAAGGACTTCTTGTCGGGCAGGTCCAATGGACGTTGTCACCGGTTTGCTGAGAAAAGTATAGTGTGTAATACGGAAACGTGAGAATATCTGGTTTCAACACACACAGTGGTTTTACTGCAGCATTCATTGTGAGATATTATGAAATGCTATTTAAATTAAAAGAATAAAAGATTGTAAGTTATATGTGACATTATATTAACAATCAGTGTTACACATTGGTGCTGGGATTTTTATACGATATATTTGTTGTTTTTATAAAAGGGGTTGATGGGAACTGTGATATGTTTGTGGTATGGATGGATGAATGTGTTAGTTTAGGAATCATTGTCTAGATAGGATCTATTTTATGTGTTTTCATGAATAAATTGCATTTTTGAAATTATTTTCTGTGAATGGGTGAGGACTCTTTTGGTTGATTTAAATTAATAGGGATAGGGCACTGTGTACATGAAGATCACAACACCCCTGGTGCCAGGGTTAGGGCACTGTGTGCAAGAAGATCACAACACTCCTGGTATTAATAGGGATAGGGCACTGTGTGCAGGAAGATCACAACACCCCTGGTGTCAGGGTTAGGGCACTGTGTGCAGGAAGATCACAACACTCCTGGTATGAATAGGGATAGGGCACTGTGTGCAGGAAGATCACAACACCCCTGGTGCCAGGGTTAGGGCACTGTGTGCAGGAAGATCACAACACCCCTGGTGTCAGGGTTAGGGCACTGTGTGCAGGAAGATCACAACACTCCTGGTATGAATAGGGATAGGGCACTGTGTGCAGGAAGATCACAACACCCCTGGTGCCAGGGTTAGGGCACTGTGCAGGAAGATCACAACACTCCTGGTATTAATAGGGATAGGGCACTGTGTGCAGGAAGATCACAACACCCCTGGTGCCAGGGTTAGGGCACTGTGTGCAGGAAGATCACAACACTCCTGGTATTAATAGGGATAGGGCACTGTGTGCAGGAAGATCACAATACCCCTGGTATCAGGGTTAGGGCACAAGTTCTAGTCACATTGACTGATCACATTACTTGTTTTGTCAAGCTACCAACTGTTTCCATTTCCCATCCCCCATATACTGTCAGTGGGAAACTTGGTAACATGAATAAATAAGAGGGCAGCCAATAGGAATACATATTCATTCCTAAACTGACCTTAACTGACCTGAAAAGTGTCAAATTGTATCATTTTCAGTTAGTGCGCACTAACTCCCGTTAGTGCGCACTAACTCGAGTTAGTGCGCACTAATCGGAAAAAACGATTTTAAACGATTTTTTAACTAAAAAATCGTGCCTAACACGATTTTCTTGCCCTGCCACATGATTTCTATCGTTAAGACGATATGGAAAACGATTCACATCCCTAATATCTAAGATGACATAGAAGAGAGACAGGATGCCAAATGAGAGAAAGCAGAAAGAAATAAGGAAGGAAAAAAAGAGTTATGTGTATCATCTACAAAGAATCAGGGCTGCCAAGTTACCCAGTTTCAAGAGGGAGATTGTATGCCAATCCTGGATTTCTGACACCCTCCTTCTGATGCACTATGGGACATGCAGCATTGATTTCCAATGGGTAGAATCTGGGTCTACAAATACCACACTGCACTGGGATATACGTTCTAAAGCAGGACTGGCAAACAGTCTACCTCCTGGAGCTAGACCAGGCAGCTTTGAAGAACTCATGGCAGGAGATGAATTTGCTAAGCTGTTACGGTAAGCAGACAAGAACAAGAGGCCCAGGACAGACCCCTTGAGGAAATCCAATGCTAAAGGATGAAAAGTCAGAAGAGGAATTACTATTACAACTGTTAAAGAACTAGATAGGAGGAAGAAATCAATCTCAAACCAGGCGGTGTTAAACCTTGGCATTTAATTGGTGTTTGCAAGATGAGCACTTTTTTTGTTTCTGGTTTAACACTTTTCATTCTATTTTAAGGCTTGCTTGCTTTCAACTAGTTTCTAAAAGTAGTTGGGTTTATAAAGTGAGACCTTAAGAGAGAACATGATTACTACTAATGCTACAGAGGGTTTTTATTTTAGGAAATATGCAGGGCCACTCATTACCGCAAAATTAAACTAAGTATGTCTTCATCCCAAAAACTGTTCTTAGCCCAGCATGATACCAGACTATTACAGTGTCTCTCATGCTACTTTTTTTTTTAGAAAACAGTAATGTTGGAATGTGCATTCAAGTGACGTGGTTGGCTTAACATTATGCTTGATGCTTTAAATTGATAATAAAATCATTACAAAGCAAAGAATTCTGAGTGTGAGATCTAAAAACTCAAAGTTGCATGTTATCCTTATTAGGTTATCAATGTTAACAAGCTATTTTGTACTTTTGTTTTTGTACAATCTGGCTACTGATATCCGGAACAAGGATTGAATTTACTATTTCAAAGTTAGTCTAGTCTCATGGGGTATATTTGTGAAAGCTTTTGCCAAGACATTTGGTGTCACATATACAGGAAGTTATGTTCAAAAAGTACAAAGAAAATAAACCAAAAAGGCCTCTTTGAAACTATTCCCATAGAGCTGCCTTTGTATAGCCATTCTCTTCAAAACTAATCTTGCTGTTGATCAAAATGTGAAATCTGCTAAATTATTCTCCCTCAAATTCAACTTCTGTGTATAACAACTGAATGAATGACCTGTCTGTCACTTACACAGTTTTACTGCGGCAAACACTTGAAATGGCAACAATAACAGTTATATCTATTTTTCTAATCATTGTGCAGTGCTTTAACATGGTTCCTCATTAATTTTGTTAGAGGGTTTATGCTTATTTAATTCTATATGGATTAAGCACAATGACTATATGCCTTATTGGTGGAAGGGTATCACCGAAGTGTCCCTTACTAGCTATATCAGTGTCTTCATAGACATTACATGATGAGGTCAGAGAGACTAGGAGAGTGTAGTGTACCCAGACACCACCAATGGGGGGTGTCTTTTAGGGAATATGTGCTTGACAAAACCCATGAGCCCATTTGGATCGAGGTTCTGTTCCTGTAGTCTGTCCAGAGAAAGTGGCTGGAACCCAATGGTGAGGTACCCGGGCTCTAGGATTTGGGAGGTTTTCTTGTGATCAAAGATCTTAAGATTGGAAAGGACCAAGAGGTGATCTTAAGGTTGAGCGAAGGCATCATGAAAGCAGAGGTGAATCTTGAATAAGGAAGACTGGGGGGTTTTCTGTCTAGCTGACCATTTTGTGCCATCCCTGTTTACAGAGGGAAAGATGGAAGGCTAGCTGTGTGGTATTCTGCCCAGTGTCATATCAGAATCCAGAAGTCATCACTGATATGGAGGTAAACTATGAGGAGAGAAGACGGGTGGGCTTGCTGAGTGGTGGTCTGCCCAGTCTGCTCTCTGTACCATCCCTAACTCTAGAAGACACCACTGGGGCAAAGGTAAATTTTGAGGTCTAGGGTGAAGAGTTCTCTGTGTGCAGCATCAGGAGCTGCATTGCAGAGAAGCAGCTGCTGGAGCCCCTTTGCATCGCCCTGGTCATTGAATAGCTGGGTGTAGATGAAGGGGGAGGTACCAAGTGAAGAGAGCAGGCAAGGAGGCAAAATCATATTGTTCCCCTTGGGGGGGTCTGCACCTTTATGAATGGGCAGCTGTACATTGTCTGGACCTTTCAGTCAGGCCAGGGTGCAGCTCAGAGACAGGCCCCTTTTTAAAGACCCGGCACTTCTGTGCCTACTGGGAGATACATATCAATTTAAACGAGTAAGTGGTGGCCCAGCCCTAGAACACCCCTAGACTGCCCCTGTTTTGAACATGCATATTTATACACAAACTCTATGTATGTTCTTCTGAGTTTATAAAATAGCATATACACAAATAAATGCTATGTATGAGTGTATATGCTAATTTGTATGCACATACGAGCAAATTTTAAATCCCCCGTGCACACAAAAACCGGGGGTTAAACGCGTGGCCGGGCCTTGCACGCGCTGCGCGCATCTTCAAAGAGGCCTGGCCACGCGCATAACCCCCGTTACGCTCTGAAATGCCGGGCCCAGTTAAAGGGGAAGTCTGGGGGGGGGGGGGGAGCAGGGATGGGCGGGGCTGGAGGCGGCCGGTACTGCGGCCATTTACCACTGTACCAGGAAAGGGACGGAAGGCATGCGCAAGTTGCTACTACTCCGCTGGAGCAGTAAGCAACAAAATAAAAAACTCAAAAGGTAGGAGAAAGGGTTTAGAGGGCGGGGAGGAGAGGGGAAGGGTAGGGAAGGTGAGGTACGGAAGGTGAGGTAGGGGGGTAGGGAAGGTCGTAACTGCTTCCCCCCTTGCGCGCGCCACAAGCACATGCGCACACGAATTACAAAATCCAATGCAAATGTGTGTGCGCCGCTCGTATTTTATAACACATGCGTAGCCAGGCACACGTTATAAAATACATGCATCCATTTAAATCTACCCCATAATGTTTTGAAAATTCACCTTGAACGTGTTTAATGTGATAGAGCCATGACAATTAAAGTGTGATTTGTTTGCATTTAATTTCTCATAATTAGTCTCTGCAACCTAAAAATGGAGCTTCTGTACTCACTGAAATTCATTCAATATCTAATAGTCTAATGAACTGGAACGCTTTCAGGATGAAAGGGTGAAGGATGAGGCTGTTGACGTTGGCCTTGTGCTTCCGGGGGAGGGGCAGTGAGTGAGAGACCATGTTTTGTGTGTGTGTGTGTGTGTTCGTGCATGTGTGAGACAGAAGGTAAGTGTGTGCATGTATGAGATAGCATGTCTGTGTGTATGTGTGCATGTATGAGAGAGAAAGCATATCTGTCTGTGTGTATGTATGAAAGAGCAAACATGTGAGTACATATGAGGGAGAGAGGATAAAGTGTATGGGCAACCACCCCTCTCCTCTCCACCTGCTAATTCACAACAATCTGAGGGCATCTAGAATTCAAAAGATCCCAGGTATGGACAGCAGGGGATTTTTATTTTTTTTTATCTTTATTAATTTTATTTATTAGGTGTTGTCTGATGTGTCTGTTGTTTTTAAATAATTTATTGGTAATTGGAAAATCTGTATAACTTTTAAATTACTAGATATTCGATTCAACAGCTGTTATGAAATATTTATTATTTTTATTAGTATGCTGTTAATCTATTGATAATTTATATTTCTTGACTTTGTTTAATCACAAATGGTGATGTTTCTGGTTTTCCATTGTTGCACTGCCTAAAGAGTTTGGCTTCTTGTGGTTTCCAGTTCAGTTTTTTCCTACATGTTTCTATTTATAGTTTATGGTGTCTTTGGATTTGGTGAAGTTCTGTGTTCTGCAAGTATGACTAAAGTGAGGTATTCAACTAGCTTGTAGTTTCTGTGTATGGATCTATAGAAACCTGGCTTGTTTTATTTTCCTAATAGGAGGCGTATTGGTGTTTTAGGGCCTGGTGTTATATTTGCAGTATTGATTTTATTGTGTTTGGCCGGGCGTGAGTCCATCCCGCGACCAGCCGCTAACACCTCCAGCCCCAGATCGCAGGGGGGCTGACAACGTGGCAGAGCCCCAGTCAAAGATGCAACTGGCTGCTGCGCAGGCCCAACACGCCATGCTAGGAACACCGCTCAGCTGAGTGGGGCATTCCTAGGCACGCATGCGTCTCGGGCACTTTTAAAGGGCCTGCAGCGGGAAATCCTCCGCAGTGCTCCAGGATGACATCACAGGCTTCTTCCTATATAAGGCCTGCACTGCCCTGCCTCAGATGCCTCAGCAAAAAGTTGAACTTCTCAGAGTAGCTGTTTGCCAAGTCGTTCCTGGTTCCTGATCCTGTTCCAGTGCCTTGTCTTCATGTTCCTGCTTCTTCAGAGTTCTGTGTTCTCGTCTTGTGGTCCCTTGTCTGTCTTCGGTGTCTTCCTGCTCTTCTACCTTGCCGCCTTCTCCCCAGATTGATTCTTTGGCTTGACCTCCGCCTGGCTCCCCAGCTTCATCTTCATTTGGATTCCTGGCTTGACTTCAGGTCCTCTTCTCGACCACGTTGTACTTCCGCCTGCCCCTGACCTCGGCCTGCTCTCATCTCTTCTGTCTGCTGCCTGCCCTGACCTCTGCTTAAACTGATTTTGTTCTCTTCCCACTGGCTAACTATCTCTCCTGCAACGGATTCATCTCTTCACAGAGGCCTGCGCCTAAGTCCAGCCAGCCCCGGCACCAGAGGGCTCAACCTAAGGGGAATGAAGGCTGGTACTGGTTAGGATGTGGTTAGTGTAGTTAGTGTAGCTGTGTTTAATAAAGGATTGGATAAGTTCTTGGAGGAGAAGTCCATTACCTTCTATTAATTAAGTTGACTTAGAAAATAGCCACTGCTATTACTAGCAACAGTAGCGTGGAATAGACTTAGTTTTTGGGTTCTTGCCAGGTTCTTATGGCCTGGATTGGCCACTGTTGGAAACAGGATGCTGGGCTTGATGGACCCTTGGTCTGACCCAGTATGGCATGTTCTTATGTTCTTAAGTTCCTGTTGGGCCTCTGTTCTAGCTAGCTCTACCTGCCAATGGTGAGGACCTGCAGGGCTCCTCCCTGTGAGCGCCAACCTCATCTCAGTCCAAGGGTCCACTTCCGCAACAGATTGCCGAGGCCATCGACCTGGTGGCACAGAAAATCCAGCAGCAGCAATAGTTCCTTGAGCTCTTGGCGGGCTCCATAGAGTGGCTCATCACCCACCTTGATGCCACTGCAGTCTCCACAGTTCTTCTGCCTCCTGCAGTTCCCATTGGTTCCAGCGATGGCACCCCCAAGTCCATCTCCCGGTTCCTCCTCGGTATGCGGGAGATCTGAAACAGTGCTGTGGATTTCTGAATCAGTGCTTTATGCATTTTTCACTTCAGCCAGCACAATTTTCCAGCATTACTGTCAAGACCACCTTCATTCTCTTCCTCCTGGATGGGAAGGCCTTGGCCTGGGCCTCTCCCTCTCCCTTGTGGGAGCATGGGGATATGATACTGCAGGACTTGCAACAATTCGTTATGGCCTTTAAGCTTGTTTTTGATTAACCCGGCCAGCTGGCCACTGTGGGTTCAGATGATCTTCTATATTTCCGCAGGGCAATCTGCCCTTAATGGACTATACCTTTGAATTCCAGACCATGACCACCAAGCTGAATTGGAGGGAGGACAACCTTCAGAGTATCTTTCTGGAAGGGCTGTCGGCCCGGGTAAAGGACGAGCTAGCTGCTTGGGAGCTCCCTGAGACCCTAGACATCGACTTGGCCGGGAGAATCGACTGCTGCCTCCAACAACGGGCCTGGGAGCTAAGCCCTCCTTGTAGGCAAGTGATGCTGGACCCGTCCTTTTCGTGCGCCCTCTCAGCAGGACCGGCAATGGCTCCCACCGCTGCATGGGTTGAGGAACTTATGCAACTAGGACAGGGACACCTCACTCTGGAAGAGAGGCTCCACGGCCACAACCAGGGGCTCTGTTACTACTGTGCCAGAGTTGGGCATCAGCTAGCATTCTGCCCCCAGAAGCCGGGAAACTAGCAAATGTCTATTTCAGTAGATGGTTATGAGTTCCCCACCTTAGCACTGGTTGACTCAGGCACCGGTGGGAACTTTATAATGTGGATCATCTATGGCTTCCAGTGGTTCCCTGAAAGAAACCACTAGTTATTTCTTCCATATACAGAGAGCCACTTCCTGGTTGGATTACCACAACCATGGCCCCCCTGTGCCTTTGCATGGGCATCTTGCACATGGAGAGTATCGTATTCCACATCTTTAACAAGGCAGTACATCCCATTATGTTGGGGCTGCCCTGGCTGCAGCTTCATTCTCCTCAGTTCAACTGGGGCCACTTCAGCCTCCACCGACACTGCCCCTGGCAATGACTATATTAGGACTGTACCCTCAGTTTGCTGAATATGCTGATGTGTTTTCCAAGGGGAAGGCAGAGACGCTACCTGCCCACCACACATTTGATTGTGCCATCAATCTTCTACCTGGCACTGAACCACCACAAGGAAGGGTACACCCCTTGTCGATCCTGGAAACCGCAGCCATGACTGAGTACATCAAGGAGAACCTTGACTGGGGTTTCATTAGGCCCTCCATGGCCTCCGCCGGGGCGGGGCTTTTCTTTATATCAAAAAAAGACTGATCTTTATGCCTCTGTATAGATTACTGGGGGCCAAATGCCATAACAAAGAAAGACCGTTACCCACTGCCACTCATTTCTGAGCTCTTCAACCACCTCCAGGGGGCAAGGGTGTTTACAAAACTTTACCTCCGTGGGGCCTATAATCTAATTTGGATCAAGCATGGCGACAAGTGGAAATCAGCATTCAGTACCAGGACGGCCACTATGAATACCTGGTGATGCCCTTTGGTCTGCGTAATGCCCCCACGGAATTCCAAAAAATGATGAATGAGATCTTTAGAGACCTTCTGTATACATGTGTTTTCGTGTACCTCGATGGTATTCTCATCTTCTCACAGAACCTCACAGCCCACCATCAGGACGTTCGCCACATCCTCCACAGGCTATGGACAAATAAATTATATGCGAAGCTGGAGAAGTACCTCTTCAAGAGGGAAAGCCTACCCATTTTAGGCTATGTTGTTTCCAGCAGGGGCTTCCATATGGATCCAGATAAGGTCAAGTATATCCAGGACTGGGTGCAACCGTCTGGCCTCCGTGCCCTGCAGAGGATTTTGGGCTTTGCAAACTACTACCGGCATTTAATTCCCAACTATTCCTGGATTGTGGCCCCACTCACATCGCTCACCCAGAAAGGGACCAATAACCAAGGTTTGGCCTCCAGAGATGGGAACTGCCTTTCTAGAGCTTAAGAAATCTTTCCTCCCGGAACTATGCCTCCATCATCTGTACTCCACACGTCCCTTTACCTTGGAAGTCGACGCCTCCTCCTTAGGTATAGGGGCCATGCTGAGCCAGCACTCCAGTATGGGGGTTCTTCACCCTTATTCCTTCTTTTCACAAAAGTTCTCCTCCACAGAGCAGAATTATGGAATCGGAGACAGGGAGTTATTGGCCATCGAACTGGCACTTGAGGAGTGGTGATAAGGGTTGGAAGGTGTGCAACACTGTATTATGATATACACCGACCACAAAAAATTGGAACATTTTCAACAGGCACAATGACTGAATGCACGCCAAGCCCTATGGTCCCTGCTCTTTGTGCGCTTTGATTTTGAAGTGAGGTACCGACCTGCATCTAAGAACTCTCAGGCAGCTGGCCTCTCCCGATCTTTTGAGGCAGTGGACACACCTGATCTCCCAGGAACATTATCAGTCCGGCCCATATCTTCTTGGTCTCCTCAGTGACCATCCCTCCAGAGAAGACAGTCGTTCTACATCAACTCTGAGATAGTTTTGAAGTGGTTCTACAATTCCCATGTCGCAGGTCACCCTGGATGGGCTCAGACTCTCGTGCTGCTTCAGCAATATTACTGGTGGTTTCCGATGTAGAGAGACATCAGGGCATATGTGGATTCTTGTCCTACCTGCACCCAGCAAAAATCATTGGTGGGACGACCCCGGGGACTGTTACAGCCATTGCCGGCCTCACGGAACCTTGAACCCATGTGTCCATTGATTTCATGGTGGACCTTCCCCTCTCTAATGGCTGTAGCACTATCTGGGTTGTTGTCGACTGATTCTCAAAGGTGTCCCACTTTGTTCCCCTTCCTAGCCTTCCATCAGCACCTGAACTGGTCCGGCTGTTTACGCATCATATTTTTCGACTGCACGGCTTGCCCAAGCATAATTTTTCAGATCAGGGTGCCCAGTTTTACAGCCAAATCCTGGTGCCCCTTTTGCCAGAAATTTAATATCATGTTGGACTACATCACTGCCTACCATCCCCAAGCCAACGGCCAGTCAGAGTGGACTAATCAGACCCTGAAAAGCTTCCTGAGGGCCTACATAAATGATAACCAGAACAACCGGGCTGCCCTCCTCCCTTGGGAAGAGTTCTCCCATAATTGACAGTGGCCAGTTGGGATCACAAGTATCTAGCAGATCCCAAAAAGTAGATTTTTGGACAGCACTCCCTCAGAGCGAATGGGTAGTGCCAGTAACTAGATGCCCATGTATCCAGCAGGGAGGCCACTGCTACTTACCCAGTCTATTGGGTAGGCAGGGAGGAGTCAGGGGGCTCCAGAAGGGGGTCCTGTGTCACTACTGTCCTGGCAACAACTGCATGGCTGCAAGGCTGGCACACCACGTACTCAGATGTCTCCTTCAGCACAGGCCAATGACAGAATGCCCTGCAATTGGTCCAGCAGGGGTGCTGATCTCGGATGGTGCTGCATATGCCACAAGGTTCAGATTGACTGTGAAGTCACTTTAAGTATGTATTTATTGGGGTGGGGGCACATATTTTAAAGTTTAGGTGCAATTTTTTTAACTCCCAATGCATTTGCATAGTATTAGCTTACTGCATTTGGAGTTAAATAATATTTTATCCTGAACATTAAAACCGTGCACTAAAATCAAGAGCACAGTATTTTAACGTTCAGCTACCTGCATCGGCCTGAGTGTGCACATGGTTAATGAGAATGCACAATGTGTCTAGGAAAGGTAGAAACTGCTAACATACAATGCTTAACTGATACAGTGACTCAGCTTTTCTCAACCTTCTTACCATGGAGGAACCCTTGAAATAATTTTCAGGTTGCAGGGAATCCCTGCATAAAAAGTTTTATATCTATAGCTCATATAACGTTAGCATGATTAGTAAGTTGTAGATATAACAGTCCAATAATAATTGTCAATGCTCTTTTGAGTAGAGAATATTTTTCTGTGGATCTGTTTATTTTAGCCAACTTATTAGCCTACTCTTTTTGTTTAGTTTCTTCCTCTATAAATTTTTTAAACTCTTGATCTCTTTTACAGGCCTGAATGGGCATAAAAGTGTTATTTTTTGAAACTAAAAATAAAAGAATGAAATTTAATTCATTCATACATAGTTTTCATCTTCAACTGAAATGAGATGATTTCTCTCCTTCCTCTTGATGCTTGTTAAATAAGAAAAAGCTTGCTCACAGATATAAACTTGACAACTTTAAAAAAAACCGTGTTCACTGCTTTCCTGTGAATGACAGGATGGCACACGAAGTTCAAAAAACAATGTATAGATGAGACCAAGATGGCGTCTTAGGGGGAAGGACGCATTGTGTCAAGTTCCGTTCGCTGACTAAAATGTATTGCTTCTGTTCTTCAAAATGCCGCATACCAAGTGGAAAGGGAGGATAAGGGAGAGCTCCTCGGCCTCCTCCTTACATGGACCGTGCAGCAGCGAATCGAAGGCTTCTTTACCCCAAGGGAAGGCATATTCCGGGAGTTGGATCTGCTGCAGGTACCGGAAAAAAACTCTGGAGGCTCTGGTAACTCCCTCCCCTCCCTCTCATGTCCTGACTCTGGAATCTGGGACACCGTCGCAACAGCCGGAGTTGGCATGAGATCAGTCAGTGACTGCTAGGGCAGCCCCCATTGCTTGTGATGTGAATACAGAGAAATTTGGAGATGCAGGTACTCTGCCACTGCCATCTAGTCAACAGAGCTCGGCAGTAGAAGCAGGTTATCATGGTCATCAAACTCTGGCTTTCACTCCTTTGGGAAATGAGAAACCGGCTGCGTTCCATGAAGAAATGACAGCTCCCAGCCAGGAAAGCTTGGTAAGCATCATCTATAAATCAGAACTGGTTAAGCCTCCAGTGATCACACTTGACTCTATATGAAATGCTTTAGTGTCTTCAGAAAAATCATCTGATAGACACCATCGAATTCATACTTTAGACCCTTTAGTTTCCTCTCATTCTTCTAAGATAGCAGAATTGGATCAAAAATTAATACAGCTGCATTCTGTTCAAAGAGACTTATTACAAGGAGAGATTGTAAAAGCTAAAAAGTTGGAGAACTTGGAACATGCTCTTAGATATTTGAATCTGAGAGTTTTGAATTTTCCCCATGTTAATTTATATCCCCATGGGTTCAGTTTAAAAAATATCTGCAAGATGTTTTAAAACCTTCATTGGAAGCCTTGCCACCTATCTCCAAGATCTACTACACCTCAGTTGAGAAAAAAGATGATATGGCTTTGGGCAACCAAGCCTAGGCTACTGCTACTCCTGATCTTTCTACTTTTTTGGAAACTTCTGGTGATGACCAGGTTGCATATCATGGTACTTTATTTGTGAGCTTTTTTTTTTACCTTCTGATTAAGATCTTATTTTGAGATTATTTCTACGAAATAGAGAAAATCAATATTATGGTCATAAGCTATGTATTTACGCGGACATTACTAGATCTACCCAGCAAAGAAGGAAGGCGTTCTTAACTATGTGTCAAGAAGTTGTTGTGCGTCCCAGCTGCGTGGGTGCCACGACCGGGCATGCTCACCTGGCTTTACCCTCCACCAGCACGGGCTTGGCTGCTGCCGCGAACTCCCGGCATCCCCGTCTCTCACCGCGGCCTCTCTCGTAATTGCAGGCCTCACAGCGGAGTTCCCGTCAGGGCTCTGTGTCTTCAGCCGACTCAGCCCCACCCCTAGGCGCACACGCGGCCATCATCAGCATATTTAAAGGGCCCAACACGGGAAGCCTCCAGGAGGTGTGCTCCGATGACATCACACAGGCCCTGTATATAAGGCAGGGCTCAAACCCCTGATCCCTGCCTAGCTTGATGTTACCCAGGTAGAGAGTCCATCAAGCTAGGTTGAGAGAACATTGCACAAATCTCATCTTTGGGTGAGTTTCCTCACTCCGAAGGTCATCAAATCTTCACAAGATAGCACTGTTCTGTTTGTACGTCTCACTTTGAATGTCAAAGTGGCCCCTAACCCTTACACTAATACCTAAACCTCACCTTGAGTTACTAGGTGAGTCTCCCATAGAGATATAAATACCTATCTAGTGTTGGGGCATTATGGCTAATCTCTCTCTCTCTCTCTCTCTCCCTCCCTCCTCCCCCCCCCCCCCCCCCCATCCAGGGCCTGGCTAGCTTGGCTGATGCTCCAGGTGCCTCCAGCAATAAAACTATCACACAGCTTAACACTACTGAAAAAGACATTGCTAAAATCAGCATTAAAGCCATGCAATAGGGCTTCACAAAACAGTAAGCCCACCCCTAACTCCTCCTCTTTTTCAGATTTGCATCGCACCATACATTAACAGCACTTTTCACATGCGAAAACGCCTTATAGCATTTTGATAAATGACCCTATAAGTTAATGGAAATTCAATAAAAATAAAATTTAAAAAAAAAAAAGTTTCTTTTTTTTCAATCGTGATCTCTCATGGAAACCCCAGCAACCCTAGTTGAGAAAGGCTGGACAGTATGCTTAATTTGTCATTTTTAAATTTACATAACCATTGCCCAAAAATATATGACACATGACATGTCACACAGAGTGATTCCCTCCCAGACACACATGCTCTCATAAGGCTGAATTGCTTTTAAAAAATACAAACAGTTAAAGACCGAGAGGAGTTAGAAAGAAAAGAGACTCCTATGTTGGTGTAAAAAAAAAAACAAAAAAACTATAATTTAGTCCAAAGAAAAAAATCACAACAGGTGCGTCTTCACCGCAGCAGGATTCTGTTGCCCTGCAGATAACTTCATACTGCAGAAGTTGTTCCTACTGTATTCATCACAGGTGCACAGGAAAAAAAAAAAGCTTCAAACAACTCCAGATGATAAACTAACTCCAGTGTGGCCTTTCTGGTGAGAGAAATTCAGAGTAAATGAAAAATAATTTGCTAGTAATAAATAAGCTCCTAAAACTTAGCCATGTATTCTTATGGCCATTAGCAGGAGAAGGGGGCAAAGTTGGTGCATGCCCTCATCTGAAAATGAAGAAGGAGAAAGTCAAATTTGCTGCTCTACTGAAAAATAGTGCTAAGAAAGTAAGCGAGGAGGCATAAGCTTTCTGTCACAGGCATTCAAGTTTGCAACGTTTTTCTGAGTATGGCGCTGTCTAAATACATCCAATGCACCGAGAAATTCTACAGCATGGCTACACTCTGCAGATGTCACCATTTTCAGTTTTATCATCACTTTTAGTTTTTCAAACTCAAATCATGGAAAGCATAAGTATTATGCAGCTTTTCTGTTGTATCCTGCACACCTCCTCTGCCTGGAGCTAACAGCTGTGAAGTAGAAAAGTTGTGGGTTTTTGTTTTTTTTAGGGCCCTGCAGTTTCCTCCTGCTCCCTTGGGGGCTTCTTGCTCAGTTCAAACCCGGGGCTTGTGCCTTCATTCACAACTACCTGGGTATTTTCTTTCCTATGTTTATATCCCCATTCCAACTTTGCTAAGGGTCATTACGGTAACAGTCCTCAGCCGGGGGACCATGCACCAGGGCTTCTTCTGTAACCCTGTAATCATGGACCCTAAATCTGACCGCTAGGTTTTGCCATGACTCCCTCACCGACGGGAGCTGTGAACACTGTCTCCATAGCATTCTCCGCCTCAGTCAACCTGGGCAGCTAGACCCTGACCCAGGAATCACACCCAGGTCCCCGTGCATGGCAGCACATGGCATGGTCACTGCACCACCAGTCCGGCCAGAAAGAGTTTCTATTTTTTTCTTTTTTTTTTTTTGCTTTAAAATAGAACTCTACTTTTAGGAGACTTGTATAATCAGATATAGAGATTTGGAAAGGAATTAGTAGCTCAAAATCTATTTATAGAAAATATTTTATCAGCTTATATTTCAGGAAGTAGCAAAAACTTTATAGGAGATAGCAGGGTTCCTTTTACTGCTACCCTGTGCACTTATCTATCACTAGTGGAATGCACAGCTTCAGATTAACAGTGCTGACCATAATAATAACAAAAAAATAGTTGGTTAATGCTATTCAAAAGATATCACACTTCTAAAAAAAAATCCCCCAAACTTTGGTTTTAATGACTTAAAATGAAGCAAAAGCATTACCTTCCACATACCTCCCCCCCTCAAAACACTATTAATTTATAATAATTATTGTACGATTGATACAGTTACCAAAATAAACACATTCTGATAAGTTCAGTTCACCATTCACATTCATAAAGCTTTATGGAACCTCCCTCTACCCCCACACCCCTCACTCCTGCTAGCAGTTTCATGTGCTTATTTTGCTTTTCCTTCTCAGTTTATTTTTTTCTTTTTAGATTATCATTTCATATTTGATTTTAATTTGGAAACCAAAACCGGAGAAAGCAAATGAAAAGACCACAACTAACTGGCTGCCTCATGTGTAAGAGGTTGTTCTCCTGATTGAAAGCATACGAAAGGCGGTTATGATGCTAAAAATAGAACAATTTGTTAAATTGTGCATTTCTCCCAGCAGCACTGGGCCCAGGCTCAATTCATTCGTACTCGCCAGTCAGTACCTGTCCATCTGTTATTTGCTTTTTTTCAATTACTGGGCAGCAAAGTTTATTTTGGGGTTTTAACATCCCAAATAAAATTGGTCTAGAATATATCAACTGTCTTAATAAAGTAACATATTTCCTGCCTTGTGGTAGTTTCACGTAAACTCTTTCTCTCTCTCCAAATGTTTTGGAAAGCCTTTCAACGAATTTAGTAGAGAACTGCTATTGACACGGACTGTTGTTTCTTCAATGCAGAGCAAGACAGGAGCCACATTTGTATGCTATAAAAGCAACACGCTTTCCAATTTGTAGGTATTTGATATATAATATATTATTATCCAAAAACTCACAAAGTACTATCATTTTGACAATATGTGAGATGATCTGTAATAAACCAATGATATCAGTCAGTCTATCCCCACAGACATGCTATTGTGATATTTTTCTCTCTACACTTTAAGCTGCAAGTGTAATGCATCTTTTACTGAGTAGATAAGGTGACATGAGCAAAAAGGCAAATTGCATTCCATTCTGTTTGGACCCAAAAATATACACTGGATTTTTCTTATCCATCCTTAACATTGCACGGATCCAAACTACAGACAAGATCAACATGGGCAGCAGGGGCACTCCGACGCTTATCCTCATTGCATTCAGCCAGATACACGAGAAAGAAAGAATGATATAACACTTGCATTTTGGATAACAAGGGTCGTAGCTTTATTAATGAAGACATAAGTTGGAAACCTGAATCTACAGTCAAATAAGACCCACACTTCTCCCCTCTCCCCACAATGCCTGGGTAGCACCCTTTTTTGTCACATTTTGCTTATGGGCCACATTCAGCCCACTTGAGCTTCAGGTACCATCTAAAAGGTCTATTTTGCTGCCCATATCAGGCATTCAAAATAAATATTCAGTCCACATAAGATTCTATATGGGGGCCATTTAATCAGCTAGTGGATTAATTTCAGATTTCTTTCATATAAATCACCATACATAACTAACTTATGTTATGGGCGTTTAGTGTGAAACAATTCCAGTATACTAGCAAAACAATCATAAGGACTGGGATAAGATCAGAAAACTGCACGTCAGTTTGCTTGCATAGTTTTGTACTGGGCTACCTCCTGCCCAAGGTTTTAATATCCTGCAATATTTTGAAGAGGAATAAAATGTTGCAAAGAATTTCGTGCATGTAACATTTGGGCAGGATTTTAAATGCCCTGCGCGCCAGCGCGCCTATTTTGCATAGGCCCCCGGCGTGCGCAGAGCCCCTGGACGTGCGTAAGTCCCGGGGCTTTGTAAAAGGGGCATGTCCTAAATGACGCGGCGTTTCGGGGGCGTGGTGCGGCATTGCGGGAGCGGGCCCGGGGGCGTGGCGCCGGCCCGGGGGCGTGGTCGAAGCCTCTGGACCAGCCCCCGGATTGGGTGATGGCGCGCCAGCAGCCCACTGGCACGTGCAGATTTACGTCTGCTTTTAGCAGGCGTAAATCGTGCAACAAAGGTAAGGGGGGGTTTAGATAGGGCCGGGGGAGGGGAGTGGGTTAGGTAGGAGAAGGGAGGGGAAGGTGGGGGGAGGGCGAAGGAAAGTTCCCTCTGAGGCCGCTCCGAAATCGGAGCGGCCTCGGAGAGAACAAGCAGCGCGCGCTAGGCTCGGCGCGAGCGGATTTTATAAGATACGCGCGGCTACGCACGTATCTTATAAAATACAGCGTACTTTTGTTCGCGCCTGGTGCGCGAACAAAAGTACGCGCAAAATTATAAAATCTACCCCTTTGTGCATAAACATTGCTAAATATACTGGTTAAATATAAGAATTAGGGAAAAGCCCCGCAGTCCTTCTTGAACAAGCTTTTACTTACATAAAATTGTCTGCAATATTTTTTTCTTCAAAACATTTGCAGGACATTATTACATCCTTGATCAAGAGATGTGCTGTTTAAAAAGGGCAAACAATCTGTAGGCCATTGGCAAGTACCCAAAGGCAGTGCCATTTCTATACATGAAACTGTAAACTTTATCTGTAAACTTTCTACAGCCACCCAGAGCCTGCCCACAGACGGCTATAGAGCCCATTTTTTAGTGTTCTGAGCCCTATGCAATTCATGAAGCAAATGAATTTTGAGCCCCAGAATTGGGTTGGTTTTTTTTCTATTCAATGATTTAAGGCGGAAGCATGCAACTCAGTTTTTCATCGCTTTATATCTACAGTATCTCAGACTTTTAAAGATGTACTTTGATGGTTAAACTCAAACGACAAGCTCAAAGGTCATATTGGGAATGAATTATCACAACAGTAAAGATTTTATTTTCAGATCAATTGCGATAATGGATGAGCACTTCATGCAAAATTACATTCATGTGCAAAATTCTCATTCCAAGACACCAAGTTTTTAAATTATTATTAGCGCTCAAAGTCCACATAAAAAAAAAAGAGTCAATGAAGTGAAACTGAAAATCAAAGCAAAGAACAAATCCCCACTGGTTTAATAAATCACTAGATATAGGAGAAAGCTAGTGCTGTAAAAGGAGAATAAGATTTCTGAAAACCAGATGACAGCAGTGGATTCCACCACAAAGTTTTAAACTGGTAATTATCATCAGTCTAAAAAACCTTCTGAAAATTTTTGTTTTTGAAATAAAAATGAAAACTTACAGATTTCTGTTAAGTCAGCTGTACATCTTCTTACTGTGACAGAATACCTACCATGTATTTAAAGAGAAAAAGAAAATATGGCAAAGTGCAGTGCTTAAAAGTTATACCAAACTGGCTCAGCCACTTAAAAAATTATTACAAAAAAACAATCCAAGAGCTTCTCCCACTGTGTATTAATAAAAAACCCCCCATAAACCAATCAAAACAACCTTTGTGGGTTTAAACTGATAGACTCACCATAAAAAAGAAGAGCTAATAAGTAAATACAATGGGCTGGATTTTAAGAGGTACATGCGGGTGTACATTTGTGTGCGCAACCCAGCGCGCAAAAATGTACACCCGCACGCGCATGTTATAAAATCTGTGGTCGGCGAGCGCAAGGGGGTGCACACTTGTGCACGCCGAGCCTTAGGGGAGCCCTGATGACTTTCCCCATTCCCTCTGAGGCCGCTCCGAAATCCCCCATCTTCCCCTTCCTTCCCCTACCTAACCCGCCCCCCAGCACTACCTAAACCCCCAGCACTAACCTTTGTTCCATAAGTTGTGCCTGCCTCTGGACAGGCGTAGGTTGCGCGTGCCGGCGTGCGATCCCCTGGCATGGCCACTGTACAGGAGGCCTCGGTCCCGCCCCCACCCCGCCCACTCCCCGCCCCTTTTTTCGAGCCCGGGGACATATGCACATCCCGGGGCTTGCGCGCGTCGCCGTACTATGCAAAATAGGCTCGGCACGTGCAGGAGCAGGTACGCGTGTAACCCTCTTAATGTGTATTCCTTCATAATAAAAATACCCCACTCAATTGTTAGATTTAAACCCATGGTTCCAAAGACTGGAATCAAAAATCAATTTTTGCTTCTAGGCATTTCAACCATCTTTCTCGATTCCTGTCTCAGAAATTAGTTTTGACATGATCAATTGCCCCAAAACACAATCATTTAACAGAGTGTTTAAAATCAATGCGGTGCAACTCTATTGGTGGTTCTGAACAATTATGCTTAAGACAACTACAATGTTCAGAGAAAAGTGTTTGAAAAGTTGTTTTTGTTTTTCCAACATAAATTTTGGAACAAGAACACAAAATCAGGCCGATACAGAAAAACGCACGGGAGAGCCAGCGAGCGCCCGCTCTCCCGGCGTGTGCACAGGCCACTCTCCTGGGCGCGCAATTCAAGAGGGTGGCCTATGCAAATTAGGGCCCAAGGTAAAAAGAGGCGCTAGGGACACTAGCGTGTCCCTAGCGCCTCCTTTTGACAGGAGAGGCGGCTGTCAGCGGGTTTGACAGCCAATGCTCAATTTTGCCGGTGTCGGTTCTCAAACCCGCTGACAGCCATGGGTTCGGAAAACGGACGCCGACATAATTGAGCGTCCGTCTTCCAACCCACGGGCCGATTTAAATTTTTTTTTTTTAAATTTTTTTTTAAATTTTTGGGGCCTCCGACTTAATATCACTATGATATTAAGTCAGAGGATGTACAGAAAAGCAGTTTTTTTTTGCTTTTCTGTACACTTCCCCGGCACCAGCAGAAAACGCCAGCCTTTGGCTTTGCTGCACATTTTGCTTTCTGGATCGCGCGGGAATAACTAATAGGGCCATCAACATGCATTTGCATGTTGCGGGCGCTATTAGTTTCAGGGGGGTTGGCCGCACGTTTTCGACGAGCTATTACCCCTTACTGTATAAGGGGTAAAGCTAGCGCATCGAAAACGTGCAGCCAAACCCGGGCGCACTGTACTGTATCAGCCTGAATGATATACTGTAAATGACATACCATGCTGAGAGGTTGTGAATTCCCTAGGATGTTCTGTATTTTAGCACAATCAGAACATGATTAGATCCTCCGCTATACCCTGATAAGAGAGAAAGATAATCCCATCAAATAAATAACAGACAAAAACAATATGGGGTAGATTTTCAAAGAAGCACGCGCGCATACATGGACGCCAGACTTTATAACATGCGCGTGCAGGTGCGCATATGTTATAAAATTGGGGGTCAGCGCGCTCAAGGGGATGCACACTTGTGCATTCTGTGTGTGCTGATGCCCGCAGTCTTCCTCAGTTCCCCAGACTGAGAGGGAACTTCCCAACCCCCTACACTAACCTCCCTTCCCCTAGCCCTAACCTAGCCCTCCTCCAAAACTTTATCTTACGTTTTGCGCTTGCCTTGGGGCAGGCGCAGGTTGCGCGCCCGGCGCCCTGCCAGCACACAATCCCCTGGCACAACGGCAAATGGCCGCTGTGCCAGGAGCCTCTAGTCACGCCCTGCCCCTCGGACTACCTTGACTCCTCCCCACCCCATTCCCGAAGCTCCGGGACTTACACGCGTTCTGGGGCTTTACGCTTGTGGCCGGGCCTTTGAAAATAGGCACGGCGCATGTTTTGCGTTTGTGCCTGCTCTTCGCCCTCGCTCCATCCTCTCTACCTCTGTGGCAACTCCCTCTGGGCGTGATGGATGACTTACTGCCATGGTGTCTCCTTACTGCTTCTCCCCGGTGTCTCTGGGCCAGCTTGACGCTGCGGATCCGCCATGTTCTTGATGACGTAGGGCGAATGCTCTGAAGTATGTACCAGCAAGGGCGCGAACCTCAGGGGCGTCCCCCTGTATTGACGTCATCCACTTCCAACATAAAAGGTCTTTACTTTCGCTAACAGATTGAGTTAGCAAGGACTACAATTCGGACTCGGACAAGGATACAAATTCGTCCAAGCTACTCTGCCTCCTCGGACTTACCAGAGGTACCCGCTCCTCGGGGGCCTCGCTCTCTTTTCTCTATTTCAGACTGAAGATAGGAACCGATACTCGCTCCTCGAGGGCCCATGTTTTTGAACACTCTGAAGATTCTCTACTGCCTGGAAGCTATTACAGATACAGACAATTGTGAGTTACCATCGCTCTCTCAGCGCTTTCCCTGGAACCAGATACTCGCTCCTCGAGGGCCTAACCCTTTCCAGCTACTGAGCTTCTCAAGACCTTATGTGAGTTATCATCTAAGTACTGGCTATGTATAACAGCAGACCCTGTCTATTCACTATCTACAGTCTCTTTACAGCTCAGCAACCCTAGGATCGCAGTTCCAGTATCTGAGGGACTTCAGCCCTGCCAGGCATATCAGCTCACTACTGCCACCTCTGGTGGTTCTACTAACCTGTCTAATAAAAGAACTATCTATGTCTGTCTCCATACTCAAGCCTAGCCAGTGGTCCCTCTCAGGATATTCTCCTGGGGGTGCTGTCATCTGCCATCGGCCCAAGGATTCACCTATTTACATTCCTGTCCAGCTGAGCACCCTCTCTAGCACTCCGCTGGTACAAATTGCCAACTCAGCAGTCTATATCATAACAGATTGCCAACTCCCTAGCAGATCCGTAACAGATTACAAACTCCTCCTCTCTGGAGGAGTAGATCCTATCAGATTGCTACTCCCATCTGCTTGCTCCTCCCATCAGCATAGCAGATTACAACAGCATGTAAGGCCCTATAATTTGATGATGTATTCAGCAAAAAGATTCAAGAAGAGGCTGTTCAGCTTGGAGAAGAGACGGCTGAGGTGGGATATGATAGAGGTCTTTAAGATCATGAAAGGTCTTGAACGAGTAGATGTGAATCGGTTATTTACACTTTCGAATAATAGAAGGACTAGGGGGAATTCCATGAAGTTAGCAAGTAGCACATTTAAGACTAATCGGAGAAAATTCTTTTTCACTCAATGTATAATTAAGCTCTGGAATTTGTTGCCAGAGTATGTGATTAATGCAGTTAGTGTAGCTGGGTTCAAAAAAGGTTTGGATAAGTTCTTGGAGGAGAAGTCCATTAACTGCTATTAATCAAGTTTACTTAGGGGCGGATTTTCAAAGGGTTACACTCCTGTGCGCACCGAGCCTATTTTGCATAGGCTCGGCAATGCACACAAGCCCCAGGATGCGCGTGTGTCCCGGGGTTTGAAAAAAGGGGTGTAGCGTGAGCGGTCCGGGACGGGGGCAACTTAAATAATAAAGGTAGGGCGGGGAGCAGGTTAGATAGGGGAAGGGAGGAGAAGATGCGGGGGGGCAAAAGGAAAGTTCTCTCCGAGTCCGCTCCGTTTCAGAGCGGCCTCGGAGGGAATGGGGAAAGCCATTGGGGCTCCCCTAGGGCTTGGCGCGGCAGGTTGCACAAGTGTGCACCCCCTTGCGCGAGATGACCCCGGATTTTATAACATGCGTGCAGCTGCACGTGCATGTTATAAAATTGGGCGTAGGTTAGAAAATATGGCCCTTAGGGAATAGCCACTACTATTAATTGCATCAGTAGCATGGGATCTTCTTGGTGTTTGGGTAATTGCCAGGTTGTTATGCCCTGGTTTGGCCTCTGTTGGAAGCAGGATGCTGGGCTTCATGGACCCTTGGTCTGACCCAGCATGGCAATTTCTTATGCTCGTATGTTCTTTTTTTCCTTTAAACCTCACAGGATGCCCAAACCCATTCATACAGATTTATTCTGTAGGTGGTTTACTTTTTACCCAATTAATTTAAGCACCTGATTCTAATTAGCTGGTTCATTTTGCTAAGAAAGGTAGGAATTCAATTAAAATTTCACATTCTGATTCCAAATGAGTATTATTGCATCCACTTTGTACATTATTGTGTCTCAGGAAACATGGAATTGTTTAATCTATACCCTTTGTATTGCATAAGAACCTTAAACAAAGGAGTCATGGTAAGAACTTGTAATTATCATTATTATTATATTTGGGGTTAACACATTTTTTTCTCAGCACTATATATATAGAAGAAAAGGTTGTATAATGTTGTAAAATATTCTGAGTAACCAGATTCACACATTACATAATAGAAGATGTTGAAGAGCGGCAGCTGAAGCCTGGATTGAGAGACATTTGGTGAGGAACCCCCAGCCAATACCATCTTTACCTCCTTCGCTCGGCCCTGACGACGTCATCAGGCGGGGCCCACGCGCCATAAAAGCGGCGCGAGAGCGGGGTCTATTCGCAGCTGAAGCCTGGATTGAGAAACATTTGGTGAGGAACCCCCAGCCAATACCATCTTTACCTCCTTCGCTCGGCCCTGACGACGTCATCAGGCGGGGCCCACGCGCCATAAAAGCGGCGCGAGAGCGGGGTCTATTCGCAGCTGAAGCCTGGATTGAGAGACATTTGGTGAGGAACCCCCAGCCAATACCATCTTTACCTCCTTCGCTCGGCCCTGACGACGCCATCAGGCGGGGCCCACGCGCCATAAAAGCGGCGCGAGAGCAGGGTCTATTTGCAGCTGAAGCCTGGATTGAGAGACATTTGGTGAGGAACCCCCAGCCAATACCATCTTTACCTCCTTCGCTCGGCCCTGACGACGTCATCAGGCGGGGCCCACGCGCCATAAAAGCGGCGCGAGAGCGGGGTCTATTCGCAGCTGAAGCCTGGATTGAGAGACATTTGGTGAGGAACCCCCAGCCAATACCATCTTTACCTCCTTCGCTCGGCCCTGACGACGTCATCAGGCGGGGCCCACGCGCCATAAAAGCGGCGCGAGAGTGGGGTCTATTCGCAGCTGAAGCCTGGATTGAGAGACATTTGGTGAGGAACCCCCAGCCTATACCATCTTTACCTCCTTCGCTCGGCCCTGACAACGTCATCAGGCGGGGCCCACGCGCCATAAAAGCGGCGCGAGAGTGGGGTCTATTCGCAGCTGAAGCCTGGATTGAGAGACATTTGGTGAGGAACCCCCAGCCAATATCATCTTTACCTCCTTCGCTCGGCCCTGACGACGTCATCAGGCGGGGCCCACGCGCCATAAAAGCGGCGCGAGAGCAGCGCGCCACCGCCGCCGGCGCGCGGCTTTGTCCGGCTTAGTCCGGAATAGACGGAGTAGGCGAGGAAGTCTCGTCCGTTTTTCAGCTGCCATAGAGGAGATCAATAAAAAAAAAAAGTTACACCGTTTCAGTGGCTTGGCTTGCCTGAGAATCGAGGAAGGTTAATAATATCAATGCCTCCAAAGAGAAAAGGTCGAGTGAGGGTGTTTCCCTCAACACCCCCTCTCCCACCCGGGCAAAAAACTATTCCCCAACTCACTGCTATTTACCAAGAAGGAGGAGCTAAAATCCCATTGATGAAGCGCTGTTGGGAGCATCGCGTTTGTCCGGGGAAACAACATTGAGCCCTCCAGATCTGAGGATACCATTAGCTCCAGGTCGGTCTCCAACGCTTGTGTCCACAAATTTGAACACAGTACCGGTGAGTCCAGTGAACAAATTAGAGGGTGTGGACGCAGTGAATCAGGAACTGGGCACAACAAGTGAGCATGGAAGTTCAATACTGCACTATGGGGGGTCCCCTATTACGCAAAACCTTAGACCACAATTAATATCTGGTGGAATTAAAATAGATGAAGACCTACTAGGGGTACAAGGAGCAGTTGCGGTGATTGAACCAATTAAAGAAGGCCCGGTGACGTTAGATTCTCTCTGGGAATTAGTAGCCTCATATGGCCCACGTTTTCAAGGGCTTACGAGGCAACTAAATTCAATGTCTGAGAAATTGGATAAAGTAGCCCAGGAACAAGATGAAAGAATTAATGAAAATTCAAGCAAGATTGTGGAATTACAAAATGCAGTAAAATCGTCTCAGAATATGTGTCAAGCGTTAATACAAGACAAACAAATAACTAATAGAAGAGTGGAATTCATCGAGAATAGACTTAGAAGGCTGAATTTAAGACTTTTGAATTTCCCAAAAGTAATAGGGGAATCTCCCCGAATGACTTTAAGGAGATATATATTAGAAGTCTTGAAGATCCCAACTGATCAGATTCCATGTATAAGTAAAAGTTATTTTCTTCCATTTAATAGAAGTAGAGAAGGCAATCCACCACAAGTAGATTTAAATAACTTGACAGAATTATTAGAATCCTCCACAGAAATATATGAAAGGGCGACATTACTGATATCCTTTGTTACAGAAATGGAAGTTAGCTTGTTTATGAAGTGTTATTTTCAACATATCAATGAAAGTTTTATGGGTCAAAAAATCCAAATATTCCCAGACTTATCAAAAACAACTCAGGAGAGGAGAAAGGCCTTCCTTTCTATGAGACAAGAAGTGAATACAATGGGGGCAAAGTAGCTGCTAAGATACCCCTGTAAAGGGGTGGTTACCTTGAATAGAGATGTTTATATTTTTTATGCCCCGGAACAACTTAGAGTATTCATAGACTCTAGGAAGGCGGCCTTTACAACCTCCTCTCCTAACCAGGGAACGGGCTAGATATCCAGATCATATGTAATTGAGGTAAATATTTTTTAAGGGTGACTTATTTCCTGATTAGATATCCATTGAAATCCCTTTCTGTGTAACTCCCAAGATTTCTATTCTCCTCTATTTATTTTTATTATTTTTCAAATGTTTGTGGTCTAAATACTAGATGATGCCTCAAATTTGTTATATTTTGACAATAATGTTACAGAATTTCTGAGCAAATTTTCTTTG
Organism: Rhinatrema bivittatum; assembly: GCF_901001135.1. Classification (NCBI taxonomy): domain Eukaryota; kingdom Metazoa; phylum Chordata; class Amphibia; order Gymnophiona; family Rhinatrematidae; genus Rhinatrema; species Rhinatrema bivittatum. The sequence continues at coordinate 243,278,348 of NC_042618.1, forward strand.
TAATGATTTAAAAAAATTTAATAAAGAATAAATATAAAAAAAAAAAAAAGAAGATGTTGAAGAGCAAGCATGACAATGACCACATCTAAATATCCATGGGTGGATCCTATATTTACCAGAAAAAAATATTTATTTAGTTGTGGTAATATGAGGGACACAGATTTTCATTGAGATTTTGTGCTCTTGTGTATGTTATTCTCAGATTTTCATCTTGAAGATTTTCCTCGGTGATGATTCAGATCAACTGAACCAAATCACGGTGAACCTGGAAGATGTGGTTGGCCTGACTGACAAACTGAAGAGCAGTAAATCACCTGGACCAGATGGTATACACCCCAGGGTTCTGGAAGAACTAAAAAATGAAATTTCAATCCTATTAGGAAAAATTTGTAACCTATCATTAAAATCATCAGATGTACCTGAAGATTGGAAGATGGCCAATGTAACCCCTATATTTAAAAAGGGATCCAGGGGTGATCTGGGAAACTATAGACCGGTGAGCTTGACTTCAGTGCTGGCAAAAATCGTGGAAATTCTTATAAAGAATAAAATCACAAAATAGTTAGATAGACATGAGACACAGCCAGCATGGATTTACCCAAGGGAAGTTTTGCCTCACAAATATCCTACATTTTTTTGACGGGGTGAATAAACATGTGGACAAAGCTGAACCAGTAGATGTGGTGTATTTGGATTTTCAGAAGGTGTATACCAAGTCCCACATGAGAGGCTTCTAAGAAAACTAAGAAGTCATGGGATAGCAGGTGATGTCCTTTTGTGGATTGCAAGTTGGTTAAAAGATAGGAAACAGTAAGATTAAATGGTCAGTTTTCACAGTAGAAAAAGATAAACAGTGGAGTGCCTGAGGGATCTGTGCTTGGACTAGTGCTTTTTAATATAAATGATCAGGAAATGGGTACAATAGGTGAGGTGATCATATCTGCAGATGACACAAAATTAAGCAGAGTAGTTAAATCTCAAGCAGATTGTGATAAATTGCAGGAAGGTCTTGCGAGACTTGAAGATTGGGCTTCCAAATGGCAGATGAAATTTAACGTGAACAAGGGCAAAGTGATGCATTAACGGAAAAATAACCCTTGGTGTAGTTACACAATGTTAGGTTCTATCTTAGGAGTTATCACCCAAGAAAGAGTTCTAGGTGACATAATGGATAATACATTGAAATCGTTAGCCCAGTGTGCTATGGTGATCAAAAAAGCAAACAGAATGTTAGGAATTATTAAGAAGGGAATGGAAAATAAAATGACAGATGTCATAATGTCTCTGTATCGCTCCATGGTGAGTCCACACCTTGAATACTATGAGCAGTTCTGGTCACTGCATCTCAAAAGGGATATAGCTGCACCGGAGAAGGTGCAGAGAAGGGCAACCAAAATGATAAGGGGCATGGAACGGCTGCCCTATAAAGGAAAGGCTAAATAAGTTAGGGCTGTTCAGTTTTGAGAAGAGATGACTGAGGGGGGATAGAAGTCTACAAAATCATGAAAAGACTTGATCAAGTTAATGTAAATCGGTTATTTACTCTCTCAGATAATAGAAGGACCAGGGGGCACTCCATGAAGTTAGCAAGTAGCTCATTTAAAACAAATAGAAGATGATTCTTTTTCACTCAGTGCATAGTTAAGCTCTAGAATTCATTGCCAGAGGATATGGTTACAGAAGTTAATGTAACTGGGTTTAAAAAAGGTTTGGATACGTTCCTAGAGGATAAATCCATAAACTGCTATGACAATAATTAATAAGCAATAGTAGCTTGTGATCTATCTAATGTTTGGGTACTTGCCAGGTACTTGTGACTTGGATTGGCCACTGTTGGAAACAGGATACTAGGCTTGATGGACCCTTGGTCTAACAGAGTATGGCATATCTTATGTTCTGCAACTGGAGTATCTTCCAATGTTTCTGAAATATCTTAACAATGAAGAAATGTGTGAAAAATGCAATACACATAAAGCCCTGGTGTCTCTCTGTGTTGGTAACCAGGGTGACCTAGTGGGTAGGGACTGTCACAACCTTCTCTCTACCCCCAGGCGTATGTCGGGCCGGGGCAAGACAAGCTTTAAGGCAGATTACAGTTTAACTGGATATAGACTGGATCCTTTTTGAAAGATCTTTCAAATCTTCTGGGACCTCTCAGACTTTCTCTTCAGAGAGAGGTTTCTTCAGAGACCAATGACAGGAGTCTCCCATGAATCCTCAGATAGAGATATCTGGTCGAGTTCTCACATACTTCTGCTTCACTGGGTCACTGAACTCTCACTGGATCTGCAGTTAAGACAGACTCTTACTTGCACAGATATTCTCCACATACCTACGGCTTAGTTAACACTGGGAATCCACCAGGTGCTCCCAGCCTTAGAACCCTAGCAATCCAAGGCACTGGTGGCACACAGACATCTCCCACTATTATGATGTAGATATGTACATTTGTTTTATTTCATTGAAACCATAAATCGAAAGAATAATCAGACAAAATTTCAGGATATTTTTTAGTTTCATGTTATGTGTTCTAACTAGACTTAAAGGTGAATTTTAAAAGTACTGGGTGTACAAAAAAATCAGATTTGTGCATGCGATTAGCGCTTGTTTGCACAGGGCGGTTTTATAAATCTTGCACATACACACACAAGTACCGATGCACGAATATCTAGGATCACATAAAAAAAAGGGCAGAATAGGGGCGGGTCAGGGGCATTCCTGGGTGGGGGCAACATATATTTGCGTAAGTTGCAATTTTATATCCTGTGAACGCAGTATATAGAAAGACAGAAACAGAAATATGACAGCAGAAAAAGACCATATGGTCCATCCAGCCAATTAATTTAACACAATTCTCATCACTTCCTTAAGAGATCCTCTCTAATTATCCCATGCTTTCTTGAATTCAGATACTGTTTTTGTTTTCACCACTTCCACTGGGAGACTGTTCCACACATCTACCACCCTCTCTGTAAAGATAGATTTCCTAAGGTTACTCCTGAGTCTACCCCCTTTCAATCTCATCTCATGACCCCTCATTCTAGAATCTCTTTTCCATTGAAAGGCTAAGTTCCTGTGCATGGAAACCTATGAGATATTTGAATGTCTGTATCATACCACCCCTATCTCACCTTTCCTCTTCCCAGCACTTATTACTTCTGCTATTTAACAGGTGTAAGTCTGAATATAACAATTTATAGCCAAATATGGACTGTGTGAGGGGTCTGGATAAACTGGGGGAGGCGTGTACACTAAAGAACTAGGGAAGTCTTGATGACCTAGAGATAAACTGGGCAAACTGGTGGATGAACTGGTTAAACTGGTAATTTCCTTCACGCGTACATATTACAAAATTACCTCACTTGCACATGTAAAAGCAAACAGGTCCTAAAGAAAATGAGTGGTTGGCATATTTTTTTTTTTTACGTTATATTTATTGACATTTTTAATTATACAAAGGACAAACCTTGGACAGAAACATTGGGAGATATATAATAAGCAATAGAAACACAATTATAACAGTAATATGTTATAAAGATCTATTCTCTCCCATTAATAACACCAATAAGAGCAGGGGGAATCAGAAATTGTTGCGCATCCCGGCTGCATGGGTGCTGCGACTGGGCCTGCTCACCTCGTGCTGCCATCGACTAGTGCCGGCCTCGCCACTGTTGCTAGCTCCCGGCGTCCCCAACGCTCACCGCGGCCTGCCTCATCTTCCTCCTCGCTCCAGGCCTCACAGCGGAGCTCCCACTGGGGCTCCGTGTCTTCCGGCATCTCGGCCCCACCCCTAGGTGCGCGAGCGGCCGACATCTCTGAATTTAAAGGGCTGATCGCGGGAAACCCGAAGAAGACGCAAAGTGATGACATCATCACCTAACCCTATTTAAAGCGAGGCCCTGTCCCCAGGACCTCGCCTTGGCAATCGGGTCGATACCGTTGGTGTACTAGTTTGCCTCCTTGTGTTCCAGTGTTCTCTTGTTCCAGCATCTTCTTGCTTCCTGTGTCTCTGTGTGTTCCTGTATCCTTCTCAGGTAATACCTCTTTGGACTGACCTCTGGTACTGACCTCTGCCTGCCTGACCATTCTCCTGTCTGCCACCTGGAACTGACCTCTGCCTGCCTGACCATTCTCTTGTCTGCCGCCTGGAATTGACCACTGCCTGCCTGACCATTCTCTTGTCTGCCGCCTGGAACTGACCTCTGCCTGCCTGACCATTCTCTTGTCTGCCAACTGGAACCGACCCTTGCTTGCCTTGACTACGCTTGGACTGACTCTGGTATTGACCCCTGCTTTGGCTGACTGCTCCTAGACTGATACTCTGGCTCTGACCCTTGCGCTTCACTCGGACACTCTCTTCTGGCCAACTGTGACTACCAGACCAACCTGCTTGGAAACTAACCGCGGCTTCCACTTGACTAGATCCGCAGGTGCTGCCTGCCTCGCCCGGAGAACCTTCCTGAACTGTTACCTCCCTGATGTCTCCGGAGTTTCCAGTTCGGGTCTAGTCCATCCACTCTGCATCAGCCTCGCACCCTTGCTCGTGGTGGGCACAGCCCTTAGCTACCTCTCCGGGAGACCACCAGAGACCCACCTAAGTCCAGGCGGTCCAGGTACCCAAGGGCTCAACCTGCGGAAACCTGGGACTATTATTGGTGAAGGTCCAGCTAGCCTCTGTCTCCTTGTGTGCTCTGCCTCCTGATGGCAGGCGCTCTCTCGGTCCGACCAGAGGGCCTTACCAATCCTGCACCAGGCCAAGGGTCCACCTCCAGCGCAACAGAAATAGATAGGAAAAAAAAAAGAAACTTATTTAGAGACAATAGACAGCGCAGATATAGTTACCATCATCAATAAACCAAAATTACAAATCCCTTTAAAGACTCTGTGTTAATATTAGGACCACCCCTCCTAGAAGACAAAATTTCCTTCAACTGATCAGGTTAAAAAAAAATAAAGGTATTAGCACCTAGTTTTACAACATATTTGGAAGGGTACTGTAAAAGAAAAGAAGCTCCCAAAGCTAAAATCTCTGAATGCATAGAAAGAAACACCTTACATCGATCTTGCATTGTCTTAGCTAAATCAGGATAAATTCTAACGAATCCTTCTAAAAAAGAAACATCAAAATTCGAAAAATAGGCCTTCATCACTAAAGAAACATATTGCTCATAATAAAAAGAAAGCAACAATGTAGACCTTTCAATAACTTCAATATTGGAGTTTTACATATAAGATGTTAAGTTCATAGAATCAGCTTTCAATTGGGGTTGAACTCTACTGTTCAGACAAGCTTTCCCATAACCAATCGTCATTCTCTACTTCCCCTTGGATTCTCTCAGCTCAAGATTTGATTTGATTCTAAGATCATGATCATCCTCTTCACCGCATTAGCTTGCTAGTTTTTACATCTGAGACCCATTAAAACTGTAATAACCCTTCCTCCCTCCAGTTCTTTTAGTGAAAACATTTCATCCCCCTTGTTTATGTTGCTCCCAAGTTATCTCATCCTTTGTTTTATGTAAGACAACTTTTGTTACTGTCTGTTTTTTGGTTATAATGTAAACCGGAGTGATAAGTAACTCTGTTATTTGAACTTCGGTATAGAAAAAGTTATAAATAAATAAAATAAATAAACTCCTAAATTAGTAGTAATCTAAAAAGGCAGGGCAACCACTTTATCAATAGGACATATTTCCTCTTCAGGAATCTTTAAAACTTCAAGAAAGAAGTGCCTAAATGTTATTCGAGGCAGTTCACCCATCACTTTGGGGAAATTCAAAAATCTGAAATTGAGACTTTTGCCAAATTTTCCATCCTGCTAGAAAGAAAATGGCGCTCACAAATTAAGGTAGCATTTACTGACTTTATACTGTCCACAGCACTCTCCAAAGATTGTAAGGTCACTGAGTGCTCCTGTAGAATATTCTGATAAACTTCAGCAACCTTATCCAATTTCAGAGAAACTGTCCCAACCCTTTGAGACTGAGTTCCAAAAGTTTGAGATAGACCTGCTATTAAGACCCATAATGAGTCTAGGGTGTCCATGGCTGGTCAAGATAACAATGGGGAAACCCCTGAAGAAAGCTTCTTATTTGCTGAATTAGCCACAGCTCCTGAAGAAACGATATCCAAAGAGGAAACACTACTTTCTTCTGAAAGATTCAAATTTGGCTGTAAAGGCAAAAGGCTCACCCCAACTCCTGATGAATAGCCGATTGCTCCCTCCTCGCAAGGCACGAGCATGAGATCATCAGCAGATGCCCCAGAAGCGACAACATTCGTCAGTCGACATTCGTCAGTGGACATCGAACAACGGGTGGGCTGAGAGACACTTCCTCAGGCGAGAACAGAGCTCCTCCCTCTGCCTCACCAATGGGGCTCAAAGCCCGCAATTCAGTGTTTAAAATGGCATACTCTGGAATAGTCCATTGATCCGAGGGAATAGAGGGTAGGGAAGAATAAACCCTCAATTTTTTCTTCCTTTTATGCGCTATCATTTAGAGGAAACTAACAGAAAATAGGAACTGGAGAGCAATGGAAGAGTACAGCCATTCATGTCACCATCTTGGGTTCCCCCAATCCCAATAGGCATATTTTATAACATATGCATATGTGGCCGTGTGCCCATATATGTGTGTGCATATGGCATGCTTATGGACTTAGTGTACTCTAACCATAAAATTAGGGAAAAAACACCCAACATACCATTTTAAAAATTAAATCAAACAAAAAACAATAAAAACAAAAATGACCCAAAAAAACCCCCCAAAAAAAAACACTGCACACCCCTATTCTGATAATATTATGCTATTCTACTTTGCTTACACAGACCTTTAGAGATCTGCAACTATTCTACTGAGTGGAGGAATCTTTACCACCCCCTTACACATGTTCATATACTCAGGATTACATTTTGAATAGATCTACATTAATAACAAGCTCCTATTAGAGAACAATGTGAGGCTGATATTCTAAAGCGATTTAGAAGGATAACTCTCAAAAGTTATCTGTCTAAATGGCAAATAGGCATAATCAGTCACTTATCTGGCTAAATTATAGGCAGCTTCAGTGTACCCGGCTATAATTTAGACAGATACATAAAGGGGCATTTCAGATGCGTTCGGGGAGGAATTGAGTTATCCAGCTAATTTAAATGCATATTAGGGATGTGAATCGTTTTTGAACGATTAAAATTATAGTCAGATAATTTTAAAATCGTCCAAAATTGTTAGAGTGCACGATACAATACAAATGCCCCCAATTTATCGTCAGGGGCATTTGACTTTAGACCTGCTTCTGAGCAGGTCTAAAGTCATCTGGCCTGTGTGGCGGGATAACGTGCTATTTAATCGGATAACTTTAAAAGATAGCCAGCTAAGTAGCACTGTTATTTGGAAGCAAAATCAAGTAAATTACAAGGGCCAGCAGGCCAATCCCCTCACCCACCAAAACTTCTTACAAAGGCCTTTTCGGGCTGTGTTCTCCTTACCCCCCTAAACCTCTTAATTGAGTAGAGGCCCCCTGCCCCATTATTTTTAAATAAATGAAAAAAACAGCCTGCCCTCCCATCCAACCACAAGGATTATAAATTGCACGGACCCTTCCCTTCCCCTGATCCTCTCTGATACATTTGTTTTTAATGCCTAGATCAAGGGACCTTCTGTCTGCTCTTGGAACCTCCTAAGTGCAGCACTGGAAGCACTCCAGGCACTAAAAACAAAGGACCGGATTTCAAACTCTTATGCGCGAAGGTGGCCTTACGCGCGCCGGGCCTATTTTCAAAGGCCCCAGCTACGTGCGTGTAAGTCCCGGGGCTTTGGAAAGGGGCGGGGCCATTTGCCGCTGTGCCAGGGAATCGCGTGCCGGCAGGGTGCTGGCGCAGGCAGGCGCAACAGGTAAAATAACAATTTTTGGTGGGGGTAGGTTAGGGGAAGGGGAAGGGAGGTTAGTGTAGGGGGTGGGAAGGTCCCTCCCAGTCCGCCCCGATTTTATAACATGCGCGCACATTATAAAATCGGGTGTCCATGTGCACGCAAGTTTATAAAATCTACCCCAAAGGGATCAGGGAGGCTTGTGGAGGGAGGAGGGGTCTCTGTGATTTATAATCTTTATGGGTGGGTGGGAGGGAGGAAAGGTAGAGGGGAAAGCTGCTCTTCATTTATTTAAAAGCAGGGATAGGGGCCTCTACTTGATTAAGAGATTTAAGGGGGTAAGGAGAACATGGCCTGTAAGGTATTTTGGGGGGGGTGGGAGAAGATTGGCTCACTGTCCCCTGTTATTAACTTTTTTGTTTCCTTATCACAGTGCTTCTTAGCCAGAAATCTTTTAAAAATATCTGGTTAACTATCTGTTATTGTTTGTAAGGTTTTGGGTGGACCCTTGGACACTGTGGCTGCTGACCATGCCCACGGGGGGAAGTCCCCTGAGGGGCCACAGGTCAGGCTCAGCTTTAGGACACACAACACAGATAGATCTTTTATTAACAGTATTGAGGAGCCACCAGAGGTGGCAGTAGTGAGCAGAGATCAAGCCTGGCTGGAACAGAGATCCCACAATGGCTGTGCTGTAGTGAGAGAAACTGAGATAGTGAGTACAATGAAGTATATGCAGGGTTCTGGAATAGAGCCTCGTTGGTTGAGTACTCACACAGCGGTTTCTCTCGGTAGGAATCACAGGAGCTGGAGTAGAAGCAGGACCTCGAGGAGCGAGTACCTGGTTCCAGGGAACAGCTCTGAGAGAGAAGTAGATAGTAACTCACTGATGGTGTAGGCAGCGGTATCTTCCAGGCAGAAGTGAAGTCCAGGCAGCGAGTCCAGGAACATGGGCCCTCGAGGAGTGAGTACCGGTTCCAGACTGCGATCTGAAAGAGAAGAGAGAGGCCCCTGAGGAGCAGGTACCCCAAATAGAGTAAGTCCAATAATGGAGAGGCAGAGTAGCTAGGTACGGAGAGCGAATCCCATCCGTAAGGTGTTCACCAGTACAAATACCTGTTGCTAACTCGATTAGCTAGCAGTAGTGTAGGCCTTTTGTATCTGGGATGTGTGACGTCATCACAGGCGATGCCCCTGAGGTTCGCGCCAAAGAAAGTATTTGAAGCAGGGCCGCGCGGTGCACGCACCCTAAGGCAGCTGAACAGCATGGCGGGAGGCAGTGCCCAAGCCGGACTGGGGACGCTGGAGAGGACGGCAGGCAGACGCCGCGGCAGCCAAACGTCCGTCAACCGCGGGAGGAGTCGCCAGAAAGGTAAGGAGGACGGAGAGGAGACGTCGGGCAGCGACAGTCGTAACACTATCATGCCATACAGCCACACACTTTCAAATATAGCCAATTAGGTTTTATAGTTCTTCGGAAACATGTAGCTGGATAACTTTAAGCTAATATATTAAGCAGAATGTTTATCCCACTGAATATATGGGACAAGTTATTTGACTAATTTTAGCCAGATAACTTGTCCAGTAAACAGCCTACTGAATATTGGCCTCTGTCTGTTTTGTATGTTCTTTTTAAAATGCCCATGGAATACCCTTGTTGAATTAATTTAATGGGCAATACTTTAGATTTATTCTTGAAATCTCTTTCACTCAAACAAATTGTTCTCTATTTTAAAAAATGAGAATATGGCAGATTGTGTTTCAAAGCATAAGGATGTACATTTGTACAATGTAAAAAGGTATCAAGATCACTGAGTTTTGTGTAAATTGTAGTCACAAAATGGCCAGAAAAATCCTTACTTATAACATCTAAAAAAAGAAATGGTGGAGAAACTATAATTCATTTTAAATGGGATTTTTCATCACAAGAACTGAGCCAATTATAAAAGCTCTGAAACTCGTGTACTGTCCCTCACCACAGAAGAAATACATCATCAGTTTATCTTCTCCACATAATTATGAACTCTGAAAAGGGAGATGACTGGATCCAAGTGGCCTCAAAATGTTACATAAATAGATTCATCAAAGATGGTGCCAAGGCGGCTCCCATTGCTGTTCCAGAAACCTGCAAGTAGAACTGACCTTAAAAAAGAAAAACATTATTTTTGAAGGCTAAAACAACTAAACTGATGATAAAAGAAGTAGGAACTTTATGGGGTTTTATCACATTCAAAGCCTCATCTTGAAGTATATCTATTTAAAGAAAAGACATCCAAAATTGGAAATTATCTCAGAAATAAAGGTCAACAAAAAATTGTACATAGTACATATTTTTTTTTACTAGAGCATAACACTAAGTTATAGCTAGTCAAAATATATTATGTTAGTTCAATAAAAAGGGATTGTTATGAGCCTGCCCGTGGCGGTCCCGCAGGCAGCCTCCTACCTTCTTCACGGCAGGCCAATGCCGATGCCGTCCTACGTGGCCCGGAAGCCAAGGCTATCTCCTGGTCTGCGCGGCGGGCTGAACTGCCCGATGTTTCCTTCTTCACAGCTGGAGCCGCTGCCGGGGTCCTTGAGTGGCAGGGAAGCCATCCCTGCCAGTGCCTGCCTGTCTTCTTTCACTTCTCGGGCCTTCCACGCGGCTGGGTCGCTGCCGCACTCTTCAGTCTTTCTGCTTCATCTTAGGCATAGGTGTGCGCCTTTCTTTGACATTTAAAGGGCCAATGGAGGGAAAAGCTCCGCAGCCCACAACGATGACATCATCAACCTGTTCCTGCTTCAGCCCTATAAAGGGCCCTACTTCTTTCCCTCAGGGCCTTCAGATCCAGTCTTCACATCATCTGTGGTCTTCTTCGGATCCAGGTCCTCCGTGGTCTTCCTGTGCCTTCATGGATCTTCGTTCTGTGTTCTTCATGTTCCTGAACTTCATCTCCTTGATGTCTCGTCGCCTGTCTCCTGTTCCAGATGTTCCGTGTCCAGATGTCCTGATGTCCCGTGTCCTGAGGTGCCTTGTTCCATGTTCCTGATGTCCGATGTTCCTGTCTTGACTTCATGTGTCTCATCTTCAGCTCTTCATCCAGTTCCCAGTTTCCTGCGTCCACCTTTCCTGGCGTGCCACCGTCGTGGTCCGTGACCAGCCCATGGGGGGCTGTGTAGGGCGTCTCATGGGACAAGGCCTTCTTCTAGTCTGCAGCGCAACCCTCCGGAAGAATTCTGTTTCTATGCCTTACTTCCGAGAATCCTGTCCCGGTCTTCGGAGTCCCTTGTGTCTCCTTCTGTTCATGGCTAAGATTCTGCCAGAATCTGCTCTGCTTCAGTGTGGTCCGTGACCAGCCACAGGTGGCTGTGTAGGGTGCGCCCCAGTGCAGGCCTCTACTGAATCTTCGTCATGTTCCAGTCTCAAGTTCCACTTCTTTGCCTGGAGTCTGCTTCGCGTTCAGCATGGTCCGCGACCAGCCATGGGCGGCTGTATAGGGCACGCTGCGATGCAGTACTCACCCAGTACTGTCGCCTGACTTGAATCCTTGCCTGAAACTTCTGAGCAACCTGAATCCTTGCCCGAGTCTTCTGAGTTTCCTGAATCCTTGTCTGAGTCCTCCAAGTCTTCTGAGTATCCAAGTCTTCGTCTGAGTCTTCTGAGTATCCAAGTCTACGTCTGAATCCTCTGAGTATCGTCAGTCTTCGTCCAAGACTTCATGTTCTTGCCCTCAGCCTCCGTCTGGCCTCACACACTTGTTGTTAAACAAGTGGTGGGTCTGGAAGAGCTATCGAGTGGCCGGAGGGCTACTCTTGAGACCAGCATTACGTTGCTGGGTCTCATTGGTGCGTGTAGGTCCAGTGGAGGGCTAAGCCTGCCTTGCTCCTGTTCCGGTTAATCCTCACCTTGTCTTCAGTCCAGCCTTGCTCCTACCTGCTCACCTCTCGCGGTGTGTCTTGGGGCTCCTCCCTGAGCTGCACCTTGATTCAAGGGCTAACAGGGCCTGAGGGTGTGCTCTGTAACAGGGATCACTTACAACTTGTTTGCTGACCTTTATGTAGATTACTGGACTAACACAACAATCATACAACTTTATTTTAGAAATTTTCTTTACCTTGCAGTGCAATTAAAAAAATTCTTATTCCATATAGACCTAAGGCTCGAAACAAACACTCAGAACTTCAAAAAGAAACTGAAAACCTGGCTGTTCAAACAAGCCTTCACATGACCCTCCTGACCCACTTACACCCCCTCAGCCACTTCCACAGTCCTCCGCATAAACCCAAAAGCCACTACATAAAGGACATTCCTTTCTCCAACAAGATCTTGCATATATAGCCTTCCTGTTTTACTGTTACTTGTTCCTGTTCCTGTTAAATTAAACTATATATGTTAGAATTACATTTTTTATTTGGTTTCTTTCTTTGAATTACCCTCCTGTCCTTCCGCCCCTCCATCAACTCCCGTCTACCCCCCACCTTCCCTGTATTATGTTTAATCTTCTACAATTATGTTTCAGATGTAACTTCCTTTTAGTTCTACCTGTTATACTGTAAACCGATTTGATGTGAAAACGAAATTCGGTATATAAAAGTGTTAAATAAAAAAATAAAATAAAATAAATAAATAAAATATATTTTCTTCAGGAATCAATAAAGAATGAGTTTAGGGTGCACTTAAGTGCATGTAAAAAGTACATGCAGACTTTAATCTGAATTTTCAAAGCAGACTTCAGGTGCAAGTCCACTTTCAAAATTAGCAAGTACACGCATACCTCTGCATGGCATATGTGTACACATTTACCCTCAGAATGCCTCTTTGTAGTGCAAATAAAAGTACTTATGACAGCTGGATATAAGGAAGTAGTCAAACAGCACTTCCTTGCCTTGGCAATTGGATCATACACTCCGGTGTTCTCTAGTTTGCCTGTTCTAGCGTCTCCTGTGTCTCCTGTTCGTGTCTCCTGTTCCTTCGTCTTTCCATCCCTGGTAGTACCCTTCGGACTGATCTCACGGTACTGACCTTTGCTTGCTCCTGACCTCATCTGCCTGCTGCCTGGATCCGACCTCTGCCTGTTCTCTGACTACTCCTGATTGCTGCCTGGACCTGATCTCTGCCTGTTCACTGACTACTCCTAATTGCTACCTGGAACTTGACCTCTGCCTGGCCTGACTACTCCCGGATTGACTACAGGTACTGACCCCTGCTTCAGCTGACCATTCTGGACTGATACTCTGGCCTTGATCCTTGCTATCCACTCGGACACTCTCTTCTGGCCTCCTGCAACCTCTGGACATTCCTGCCTGAACATCGACCATGCACCCTTGTTTGTGGTGGGCACTCCCCTGCGCGGCCCACCTAAGACCAGGCGGCCCGGGTAACCAAGGGTTCAACCTGAGGGAACCCTGGGTTGCTAATGGTGAAGCTCCAGTTAGCCTCTGTCTCCTCCTATGCTCCGCCTCCTGGTGGCAGGCGCTCTCCGGGTCCGACCGGAGGGCCGTACCAATCCTGCACCAGGCCAAGGGTCCACCTCCAGCGCAACACTTAGCAGGATAAATGGGGGAAATATTGAAAAGTTAGCACTTAGCCAGATAACTTCTGAGTTATTTAGCTAAATGCCACTGAATATTGATCCCTAAGTATTTATCAAGTAGTCAAGATTGCTAAAATTCTTCATTTATTTTTTTGTCGTAAATAAGTAGCATGGGTACTCTACAGAAATATAAATACACAAATTTACCTCCGAGTCAGTGCCTTAGTTTTTGCACCTTTGATAAGAAGAAAATTTTAAATGCCATTTACACAGGTAAAAAACAATTTATGTACAAAAATTGGCTATCTGAAACTTCCCTCCTTCAAAACAACTAAAAGTATGCATGTTGCAAGACAAGGCATGTAACTTTTATGCACATTTAGAAGAAGCATTCCTGGGGCCATTTTGGACAGAATAAGAAAATAAAGGGTTGTCAGGATGAATGGGGTTTGAACCTATGGCCCTGGGAATTCCAAACCATGCACTCTACTCCAGGCTGCTTCTCTCACTGCAGTGCCAAAGACTCTGCTCTAGGCTGCTTCTCTCACAGTGGAAAAGACTCTGCTCCTGGCTGTGCCTGCTGCACTGCCAAAGATTCCACTCCAGGCTGCTCCTGGTGCAGTTCCAAAAACTACCCACAAAACAGTACGGAAAGCGGTCTAGAAAAGCCACGGATGTGAAAAAACATAGCAAGCCCGGAGCCTTGGAAAGCAAATTAATTGATTGATTCTAACCAGCCCGACTCTGGCCAAAGTTTCACCTTTTAAGGCTGCATCAGGGGCTCTTGATTCAGGTACAATAAAAAGTATATGTCTGGGCACCATATATGATTATGGAATGTATATGAAATGTATCCACTTGTTTAATCACTTATTGTTTGGTTAAGTGGCTAGTCCGTCAAAGTACACTTAGAATCAATCAATAAATTTGCTTTCCAAGGCTCTGGTCTTGCTTTGTTTTTTCACATCCGTTCCAAAAACTACTCCAGGCTGCTTCTCCTGCAACAGCGTCAATGATGGTGCTCCAGGCTGCTTCTGCAGCAGCGTCAAAGACTTTGCTACAGGCTGCTCCCGCGGCTGCAAAGACACTGCACCAAGCCTCTCCATCTCCAGCAAGTCCAGAGGACTTTCTGGCCAAGCCAGCAACTCAGTTGATGACTCCACAGCAGGCTGAGCCAGTTGGTCCTGTCACGATTCATCTCCATGCCAAGCCAATTCCTGTGATTACTCCTCTCTACACCAAGTCAGCTGCTCCTATGTGCACTCCACTCCTGGTCATACCAGCAAAGTCAAAGATTCCATGCCAGGCTGTCCCAGCAGCTCCATCCTTTGCACCGGTGTGGTCAGCGCCAACTGTCTCCACAGCCCTAGTGCCTGCATTGGCACCAGTGAAAACCATGATGACTGCCTCATCAGTCCTTGTCCATGTATTGGTTAGGTGAGCGCCTGTTGTCACAGCTCTAGTGCCTGATTTTGCACCAGTGAATTCTATATCAGATGTTTCATCAACCTGAGTTCTTGTCCATGCATTGGTGAAGCTAGCGTCAGCTCTCTTACAGCTCCAGTGCCCTGTTATTACTCTGGTGAACCCTGTGTTAGCAGTTTCTTCAGTTTCCATCCTTATTCATGCACCAGTAAAGCCAGCACAGCTGTCACTACAGCTCCAGTGCCTGCCTTTGCACCAGTGAACTCAGTTTCAGCTGTTTCTCCAGTCCCAGTTGTTGATTGCACTGGTGAAGTCAGAGCCAGCTGTTACCACAGCTCCAGTGTCTGCTTGCACACTGGTGAACTCTGTATCAGATACCTTGCCACCCAAGTCCTATCTATGCACCGGAGAAGTCAACATGATTATCATCACAGTTCCAGTGCCTGCCTTCACACTGGTTAACACAATGTCGACTGTTCCTCGAGTCCTATCAGGGAACTCGAAAGGTTAGCATCAGCTGTCTCCAGAGCTCTAGTGCCTGTTCTGGCTCCAGTGAACTCTAACATCAGTTCCTTCATCAAACCAAGTTCCTGCTCTTGAACACGTCTGCTTGAGACTGTGCCTCCTCAGATTGTGTCTAGAAACCTGGAGGTCTTTAGGAGTGTCTGAAAGCCATTCGGGGGGGGGGGGGGGGGGGGGGGGGGGGGGGGGGGGGGGGGGGGGGGGGGCGGGAACACATTCTCTCAGGGTCAATGGGGGTTTCACCCTGCAACCCAGGGGATTCTAGAACATAGGCCTGCCACAGAGCTGTGGAGGATGCTGGCTATCCAGGAAGTTCTAGTATTTTTATTCTGTTTTCCTAGAGAGTCAAACATGACCATGCAGTCTCTTTTGAACCAGTATTATGTGTGTCCCAAACTGAGTACTATATATATATATATATATATATATATATATATGTAGAACTCTAGCTTGACATACCTTTGCTGGTCCAACAACCCTCTTGTCTACCCCACGGAAGTGCTATCCATGTGACTCCTGATTTCCTGTAACCGTGTTCCTGTATTCTTGCTTGGTAATCATGTTCCTGCTTGATAAACCTTCCTGTCTTACAACACAGTTTTCCATGTCCTGTTTGTGTCCAGTTCCAATGCTCATTCCTCCCCTGATTATTCTCCAGGCCCTGGACTCCTGTCAAGTGCCACACCATTTTTTATGATGCTTATGGCCAGGGAGACAAGAACACTTAGATTTTTATTGAAAGCTTAATTTTTTATTGAACAATATAAGTATTCTTGGGAGATGCTGATGCCATGTCTCTGACAAATAGACCACCAGCATCTCATCGTATACAGGAAGTGATCCTTCTTTTATAGATAACATTCAATATTGTACAAGGGTGGAAGATTCTAGAGTGTGTGACTGTTTTAGAGAATAATTTACATTGGTTGTCATGTCAGCAGCATGATAAGATCATCCCTAGCTACCCCTGAGTATTTCTCCCAGGTGGGGCCCATTTACCATCACTCTTTGGATGGTCTTTTGTTCTGTTAGAATCTTGCTGGTCAAGGTAATTAACACATCTGAAGTTGTGTTTGTAGATACTCCTGAGAATAGTGCCTTTTATTGTGACTGGATAGCCTGACGTTCACGCCGTTGGTTTCTGCTTTATTTGACCCTATGATTAAGCATCGCTTATGAAGCCAGCTTGACTGCCTGTCCAGATGTCCTAGGAATTCTGCAAGTCATGCTCAATGTCACTTAGAGTTCATGCAGCCAAGGCAGGCTAAGAAACCAGGGGATTCTGGGTCAGGTTTTTTTCTCCATGTTGGTTTTCTGTTCAGGCACACTCCTCACTCCACTGGTCTTACCTCTCCAAGCACACACCCTCTCTCCATAGTGACCCTGATTGCCAATCAGAGATATTCCCTGACATAGGTGTAGATTGTATTTTCAAGTCTACACATGTTCTCTCACCCTAGCTTGATAGACTCTATAACAGGGTACCATCAAGCTAGAATGAGATAACATAGTACAAAAGTTCATCTTTGTGAGTCTTTCCTCACTCCAAATGAAGTCTAATCTTCACCAAGGTGTAATGTGTTATTCTTACGTCTCACTCTGCATGATAAACTGGCCCCTAAACTCTAAACCACCACAACTACCTCACCTCGAGCCATTAAATGACTCTCCTAAAGGCATATAAAAACTTGCATACTGTGAAGGTCTCCCCAAAAGCTCTCCCTCCCCCCCCCCCCAAGCCCAGAAATGGTCAAAATTTATCGAGAATTGCACAGCTTAACACCAGGAAAAAAGGTATAATTATTTCCGGTTTAAAACTGTGTATAGCATTATCATCGCATGCGTTATGGCATCTAATCCAGAGACTACATCAAAGCCCATGGCCTTTCTCATAGTCCTGGTCCTCTGATTTTTCATTCGTGCATTCAGATTTTTGACCCTGGCTGCTGGGATTCCATTGGCATGGAGGAAGATCAAAGCCTCTGGGGTTCACGGTGTTGGGGAGGGTAACCCACACAGTTTTTCACTTCTTGCTCTCAGTGTCCCGCAAGATACTCAGGAGGCTCTCTTCAGTCTAATGCTCCACCAGGGATAAAAAGCAACAGATTAGGAGTGGTGTTACAAATAAAACTGGTTTTCTGCAACTTGAAGAAAAGTATCCATGTAGGACAGCAAAAATCATCACCTTCATGAACAAAAGAATAACCCTCAAAATCACTGTCTCCTTGTCCATCTTCAAGTCTGAATTAATGTCCTTCTCCCCAATGCTGGAAAAAGGGGAATAAAGTTTCGAAAACGTAGGGTAGGCAGGTGAAGGTGAAAACAATTCCTCCTCTCAAAACAGGAAAAACAAAACAACAATAACTTCTCTTTGGCCCCAACAGTACCTGAATATAATCTGCTCTAACGTGCCAAAAAAGTTGAATATAAATCACATAAATAACTAACTCTCATTCTGATCAACTTCACTCGACTCGACTGTCATCTAGACAAGCTGTCTCAATCTTGCTCTTTCCAGGAATTGGGGTTTCAAAAATTCAGGCCCACCCTCAGAGTCCAAACTTTCCTCTGCACACAGGGAAACCCTTTCTGGTCCATGAGGACACAAAAATAGAATTTCTTCCTGTTATCACTTAGTAGCAGGCAGGCAGAGGGATCACTAGCACCAAAACCCAAAAATTTAATACAGCCCAGCTCTACAAACCAAAGCTATAAAACACAAGCTGAGCATGCTCACCCTGTTTATAAAGTGGAGTAATGACCAATCCCAAAAACAGAGGGAATGGCCAACACCTAGGGAGGATCAAAAAATGCAAAATCTTCCATCAGATGAAGACATGTGGTTTGTAGCCACCATTACAAATATTGGGCCTGATTTTCAAAAGCATTTACATGCTTAAAAATGGGTTTTACATGTATAAATACACTTTACTCGTGTAAGTGGGCTTTTGAAAATTGCTACAACATATGCCATTGAATTGTCCATAGGATATGCATGAGTAAATGGCTTTTGAAAATTGTTACAATAGTAGTTACATTTACATATATAAACTCTTTTGAAAATTACCATTATTCACATATGTCAATATTTGCAATTTTTTTCTCTCATCCGCCTCCTTTAACTCTTTGGATTACAGCACAATTGGATCCTGCTCCAATTGGTTCAGTTGTACACAGAAAAAAAATGCTTCATTTCTTCTTTTTTTTTTTTTTAATTTGTTTTTCATTTTATTTGATGTTTATTTTGTTTAGTTTTGTTTAATTGAAAGAAAATAAATACCAAAGTAAAAAAACAGGAAAAAACCAAGAAGAAAGGAGAGGAAAGAAAGAGGTTGGGTTATTCCCTTCCTCCGCCAACTTCCTATACCAGTGATGCTACATTAAACAAAAATAAATGCCTCCATTCTTGCTATACTCATCTGACCCCATATGCAGGGGCCATAGAAGTTGAAATAGAGCAGGAGTGATCCCCAGTCACTCTTGCACTGCCAGGTCCTGTTTTCTAAATGGTAGAGGTTGGTACAATTCTATTGTTTGCGCGTTATGTTGTATGACTATACAACAAAATGGGACCTGGTAGGGCAGCAGTGACCTGGGATCACTCCTGCCCCTATGACTCCACAGATGGAGTAAGATGGCTATGCGGGGTAGGGGAATGGGAAATGCTCAGGACTGTTATTTTTCTGTATTATGGTGGCGCTGGGGGCTGGGGAGGAGAGATTTTGATGGCATCTAGTCAAGGGTTGCATTCCAAAATGCAATTGTTTTGAAACAACATGTAACAAAAGAATATTTACTTTCATTTTTGAAGTCATTTCATAATGAATGCACACCTCTACCCCTCAATTGAAGGGCCTTCATCCTTCCAAGTTTTTAATCTGTCTCTCCCCTCTTCCCCCTCATCAGCCAAGGCATTGCTGTGACAGTCCATGGATGAAAGGCCCAAATTGCTGTCTCCCTGTACAGGGAGTTACAAGTGCTCTTTAAGTCAGCTAGTAGGTGCTACCCTTAAACAATAACTCCCTCAGAGACTGTGAATGTTGCATCTGCAAGGTCCTTGGAGCAAGAATTGTATCTGGAATTTGAACACAGGTCTCCTAAATGGCAGTGCTCAAGGCAGCAGATTGACCCTGCATATCTGCAGTCTTACGGAAATTTATTTAAAATGTAAACCTCCTTTTATTAAACGCACAGAGAAAATGGATCTGTAACATAACTAAAGTCACTGCAGAATGGTTTGCTAAGAGTTTTACCAGTTGGTACCCTGCCATAGTATTTTCAATTATAAAATATCACTAAAAATTGTAGCTAGGATTAAATGAAACTATGCTCAACCCTTGCTGATTATGCATAATTACATCCTTTGAAGGCACTTCCCAAACCTCCCTTGTATAACTTCATACACAGGGTTTTGTAATACATGGCTAGGATTTTATACACACATTTCTTTTGCTCCAGAATTTTTCTTTTTGTGGTTGCAAGCAATTGGATTTAAAAGGTTTCCAGGGGACTTTCCCCTGCTGTGCTAAGCTAGTTTGATATTCTTTTATAAGCAGAGTCTTAAAGTTGTTCTCCCACATCAGATGCTGTTGTTTTACTAATCAGCTTTATCAGAGTTCAAGGCTGTAGTTCAGTATTAATTATGCATTGTCCAGAGCCCAGCTGGAGGTGCTCAAGTAGCATGTCCTTTTTTGATGTTCAAAGATATTTTGTGATAGTTTGTTATTCTTCTATCTTTCTTCCAACATTTAGATAAAATATCAGTGGCACATTGTAGTGCCTTTAGTTTGCTACAGAATTAATATATTCAGAGTCATGCTTTGTATATATTTCAGTGCCTGATGTAAATCTACACCTGGCACAAGATTTACTTACATCTAAAAAACAGCCTTGAACACTGGTTGCTATAATATTAAAGAGATATAATACATAACTTACAATCGTCAGACAGAAAGAAGAGAATTGGATTTTATCCTTACTACAGGGAACACAACAATTTTACAGGTAACTAAGAATTCTCCGTGAGCACATTAAAAAGTACATATATTCAAAATACATAGGGGTAGATATTCAAAAGCCATTTAGATGGATAACCTAATAGTGAGGGACATTATTGTCGTTAGTAGCACAGTGAATAGCAATACCTTTCACGGTGGCGCTATTTGTACAAAAGGCTGCAGCCAGCCGCATTGCGGCCGGCGAAATCGCACCGCCATGGTGCAAACAGCTGCGGCCTTTCGCAGGCCCACCTCCCCCGCCCACGTTTTTGCTGGATTCATCATTCTGCATTCATCATTCTGCGAAGAATGATGAATGCAGCCCTAAATTAGGGATGTGAATCGTTTTAGGACGATTAAAATTATCGTCCGATAATTTTAATATCGTCTTAAACCGTTATGGAACACAATACAATAGAGATTCTAACGATTTATCGTTATAAATCGTTAGAATCGTGAGCCAGCACACTAAAACCCCCTAAAACCCACCCCCGACCCTTTAAATTAAATCCCCCACCCTCCCGAACCCCCCCCAAATGAGTTAAATAACCTGCGGGTCCAGCGGCGGTCCGGAACGGCAGCGGTCCGGAACGGGCTCCTGCTCCTGAATCTTGTTGTCTTCAGCCGGCACCATTTTCCAAAATGGCGCCGAAAAATGGCGGCGGCCATAGACGAACACGATTGGACGGCAGGAGGTCCTTCCGGACCCCCGCTGGACTTTTGGCAAGTCTCGTGGGGGTCAGGAGGCCCCCCACAAGCTGGCCAAAAGTTCCTGGAGGTCCAGCGGGGGTCAGGGAGCGATTTCCCGCCGCGAATCGTTTTCGTACGGAAAATGGCGCCGGCAGGAGATCGACTGCAGGAGGTCGTTCAGCGAGGCGCCGGAACCCTCGCTGAACGACCTCCTGCAGTCGATCTCCTGCCGGCGCCATTTTCCGTACGAAAACGATTCGCGGCGGGAAATCGCTCCCTGACCCCCGCTGGACCTCCAGGAACTTTTGGCCAGCTTGTGGGGGGCCTCCTGACCCCCACGAGACTTGCCAAAAGTCCAGCGGGGGTCCGGAAGGACCTCCTGCCGTCCAATCGTGTTCGTCTATGGCCGCCGCCATGCTGAAGACAACAAGATTCAGGAGCAGGAGCCCGTTCCGGACCGCTGCCGTTCCGGACCGCCGCTGGACCCGCAGGTTATTTAACTCATTTGGGGGGGGGGGGTTCGGGAGGGTGGGGGATTTAATTTAAAGGGTCGGGGGTGGGTTTTAGGGGGTTTTAATGTGCCGGTTTTGCGATTTTTAGATTTTTCACGATTTTTCACGATATTTTACCCCCCCAAACGGCAACAATACGATTCCCTCCCCCTCCCAGCCGAAATCGATCGTTAAGACGATCGAGGACACGATTCACATCCCTACCCTAAATGTCTTACTTGTTATATTCAGCCCTTTTCCAGCTAAATTCTAGCCGGTTAACTAGTTACCTGGCGAAAATATCGGGTATATCCAGCTAGGTTAGCCAGATAACTTTAGATATGCTTCAGAACAGGTCTAAAGTTATGTGGCCAGATAATGCTGTCATTATCAAAACCTATGAAAGATTGAGGGTGCTATCATCTCCCTCCTCTTCCAAAGATTAATACAAAGACCCTCAGGTCATACTCACCTACCTCCCACCCCAAAACTTTGTTAAGACTTAGAATGCGGCCATCATTCCATGCCAGCCCAGACCACAATATTCAATTAAGGAGGCTCAAGCAGTGAAGTACACAACTTTCAAAAACTGTCTTTACTGCTGAGTACTAAAAAATGGGTAGGAAGGAGGGACTAGATCCACCCCAATTTTACCAGTTTGTAAAGGGTTCACCCTGTCCCAAACACAAAATTGTGTGGGATAAAAACAATCAAGAAAATGAAGGAGTCCATCTTAATGGTGGAGCTGGCTAGATGACAAATCAAAGTACTGCAGTATGTGAAAGTCTCTCTCTCCTGAGGATCTTCCCCAAATGGTTTACTTGGTACTAATCAGAGACTAGTTTCAGTCTCTTACAGAAAGATCACAGTCCACCAGTTTTTCTTTTCCAGTACCTGCCAGCAAGGGTTTATGCTTGACTTTGGCTGAAAGGCTGAAGCAGTTAAGATGAGATACTGAATTTGTGCCAAAAGGCAAGGAAATAAACCTTCTCCTGCCTTTGCTAAGATACTCTCTGTTCAAAGTTTAGATTACTTAACTCAGTCTCTTAGGAGCGTGATCCAGCCATGTGTTCCTGGGCCTGGATATCTCTGGAAAGGAAGTCTCTCAGCTCCTGGCTCCTCTCTCAATTGCTGGGATTTTACATGTAGCTCGGCTATGAAGCAAGAACAACTGTCTGTCTCTCTGTTTTCTCAGAGCTCAGACCTCTGTCTCTTCCATTTGATAATTAGCTCTTCAGGAGAACTGATTTTAGGGCTGCCATATGTACTTCTCTCTTCCTGGCTCCAACTCCTGGCCATCCCTACTACACACACCAGACAGTGCCAGCCAAATTGCTCCTTTTCTACCTTAAATGGTCTCCCATTATTCCTTTGGCTTCCTCCTCTGCTGACTATGTAGTGCTGTTCTCTGAGCAGGCTAAATAGTGCAGCCCTTTTCCCAACTTGTTAACACTGTGAGTGCAGGATGCTGACTCTTGCAGAACATTTGTCATTCACAGGAGAGCACCCGCGGGTTTTGATGTATTTTTATATTCCTTCACCTTGGGTATGGTGGCTTGCAGTCTCTGCAGGGTTGAACCCCCCTTTTTGACAGGTCGAAAACATATCACTCAGATCCAGACTCAGCTCGATTCACATTATAAGGCTACAACACATATTAAACGCTTGGGGGAAGGAACCTGCTTTATAGTAGCTTATTACATGTGCAAGTTCTTTCCTCTTTGCTTCCATTCTAGAGGACTAATCAGGGTTTTTTTGCTCCCCTGGTGAACTGACCCAAGAGTTTTGGAGAACTGAAGAGTTTTAGAAGTAGTAAAGAGAGGAATTTTGTGAGAATTTTTGAGAAGTGTTATTGCTATCTAGTGTGGACCAGTTCCTGACAGAAGGGCAAACCCCCATCTCTGGAAGGACTGAGTTCTTGGGGTTCTTCCCTCTTTGTGCCCAGTTGACCATAACTGAGCATCTGTGGATTGAAGGACAGTTTTTTTGGATGCAGCTATTGTTGGACCAAATGGGATTTTGTTGTTTATTCCCTGGTTTTATGATTGCTAATGAGGACAAACATCCCACCCTCTATGGGGAAGGGATAGTGGAGAGTGGGTCAGTTGAAGGAAGGAGAATGGTTAGAAGATGCACCATGGATCTATCAGCTAAAAGAAACCACTGCTTTTCTTGTTATAATTTTTATATTCATGATTTTTTCAATACTTTCTTGTATTAGCTTGTCTTATTTAAAAAAATTTTCAGTTGAACACCAATGTTGGCCTTTGTTCCTTATTTCAAGAGTGCATCCTCCTTCAAATAAGATCAGACCAGTACTTGTTAGCATGGACTGAGTGTTTTTTTCCCTCTGTTTCTGCACCACAGGCCTTGGAGGTTAAACTTCTTCCCTGCCAGATGAACCCTGGCTTCCCAGTGGCTATGTAATTTCCTTAGAGAGAGAGGACGATTAGCCTTGAGAAGTGCATAGAACCCCAGATTCAGTTCACTAGAAGAGCATATACTAACCTAACATAGAACGCTTATTCCAGGTCCTCACAGAAGGGCAGCAAAAGCTACAAACTGTTGTATAGGTCCAGTATGCCCAGCATCAAGCACAAGAAGAACAATTTAATCAGAAACAAATGTAATTAACACAAATAGCACAAGCTGTGCAAACTGCTATGGCCTGGCCTACCCCACTGTCTCCAATAATACTTAAGATGGCTCCAGGAGAAGGCCCAAACTGTTTCTTGGTGAACTTTAAAAGAAACGCTTGTCTGGCAGGTTGGCCAGAGTCCACATAGACCACCTACCTAGGCAAATGCTGAAAAGCAGCAGCCAGATAGCCATCCAAGTTGCAAACCCAGATGGAGCCAGCTATGTAGAGGTCAAAGATATCATCCTTGAACGGGTTGAATCACTTCAGCACTGTACCAGCAACAGTTCCAGTAGGGAGCACTCCAGCCCAGGTAGAGTCTGCAAAGCTTTTTCTATCGGCTAAAAGATATAGGCTGGAAATGGCTACAGCCTGAAGAGAAAACAAGTTCAGAAGTAGCCAGACTGGTCCTCCTGGAGAAGATGTTTGGACAGGTTGGACTTGTCTATGTGACAGTGGGTATGTCAGCACCCAAAACTCACCTTGGAGACTGCTCTGGAAGTGGCTGATGCCTTCAACCAAATCCAGTCAATGCTAAAGTACCTCAGACTACCAGAGAGACTAACACCGCTGGGACAGGATGCCACAGTCCAAAAGCAAGAAACCCACCATAGATCTCAGAGTAGGACTTGTCTGATTCTTTCTCCAATCTCTGAACCCAATTCTGCCACTCTACTTTATCTGTGGAGAGAGAAGCGTGTGATTGTCACCAGACAGGGAACAGACCTATGGAAGTCAATTTGATGACCCCCACATTTCTATAACTTTGTGGATATTTTCCACTCTGGGTTATACACTTTTGTGGTTCCAGTGAAACTGGATGTTTCCCCCACACAAGCCCAGGTAGATTTGGAAAGCATAAAGACTCTTACATGAAAGGAGCTGGTCTAGAGATTACAGACTGACTATGAAAGGTCAGTGATTCTAACTTGATTTCATGGAGATCAACAGCAAAATCTGACTAGCCAGGTTCTACTAAAGGCCCTGGCTAGACAAGTCAACATAGAAGTAGAAATACTTCCTTGAGTTCCATACTCCATCATCCTAGGACACGACTGTCCAGATTTTGAGATCCTCTAAAGCTGGCCTATCACTAATCCAGCCAGCTCAGCCAACAAACAGACCTCCTTCCTTGGAGTCTTTGTTTCCCAGACTTATATATCAGGGAAACAAAGACTCCAAAATCCCAATGGCAACACTACTGGGAGAAGCTCAACTATTTTTGGCACTCACAGGCTTCTGAAGATAGGGTCCCCAGGGAAGAAGATAATTCCCAACTACTCTAAGATCCCTAAGGGGGAGGGTAACTAAGAAACTCTAAGGGGGAGGGTAACTCTGGTAACTTTAGGTGTGCCCAAAGGGAAGTCAAGTCACTTAAGTTTGCCTGGGAACAAATACAGACAGGAAATCAGTCCCTCAGTCTGAGGCTTATAATCCAACTCCCCCTCTTCTTCATAATCAAGAAAGATTTAGTGTAATGAGTGGCCAAAGGGAAACCAGAGGACAAAACCTTTGAGCAACGTCTGTTACTCTAGCCCTATTACCAAGAAGTGCTGCAACTAGCCTACAGCTATCTCCTAGAGGGTTACTTAATGGAAGAGAAAACTTGGCCTAGCTTGTATAGACAAGTTAAGGACTACAGCCAATCTTGCCCTGAATGTCAGCTAACCAAACACCAAACCTGCTGGGGTTTGAGTAGCTCCTCTAGTGCTGATGCCCATCATGGAAACCACATTCAAGAGAATTGCCATGGACCTATTAAGACCCTTAGAAATGTCCATCCAAAAATATAAATATATCCTCTAATCCTGGAATATGCAACCCAATATCCAGAAGCTGTATGTCCATGGAATATGAAAACCCAAATGGTAGTGGTTGCCTTCATTACCCAAGAAGGTGTTAACCAACCAGGAGACCTCATTGATTTTCAGAATGATAAAGAAAGTTTATTACTTGGGTCTCAGTCTACCACCCATAAACTGACAGGCTAGTCAAACACTAACAAAACTCTCAAACAGATTCTGAGGAAGTTTGTTGCAGAAGACGTTAGGAGCTGGGACTCACTCTTTCCCTATATATTATTTGCAGTCTGAAAAGTCCCTCAAATATTTTCTCCTCATTTGAACTGCTATATGGAAGAAGACTAAGGGTAATCCTAGATGTAGCTTGGGAAACCTGGGAAGAGGAAACAAACCCAGGACAGAAACTGTTTGACTATGTAATCCAGATGCAAGAAAAGTTAAGGAAGGCTAGAGGCATGGCACACATATGTTTGGAGAAGGCCTAAGCTACTGAAGCCCGGGAATATAATCAATCCACTGTCCAGTAGGTCTTTCAGCCAGGAAATTGAATACTGGTATTGTTACTGTCTTCAGAAAGCAAATTACTATTCCATTGGCAATGCCCTTATGAGGTCCTAAAGATAATAGGTCCTATGGACTACAAGGTAGCCCAACCAGACAATAGAAATATGGTCTAGATCTTCCATGTGAACATCTTGAAGAAATGGGTTACATCAATCTGCGGACTTGTCCGGAGAGGACTTTGGCCTAGAAATGTCACTGAACCCTGGACTATTACAAATTCTTTTTGGGGACCAAACTCCACGTTACAAAAAGTGGATTTAGACCAGTTGATAAACAGGAAAAAGATGTCTTCTCCAGTATTCCTGGGAGAGCTTAACTCACTTGCCATAGAGTGCTGGTTTAACAACGGCCATATCAGATCCTGGAGGCTAGGTGTCACATTAAAGAGGATGAAGTGAAAGAAATGCTACAACTTAGCATAATAGAAGAGTTCATCGTGCTTGTTTCCAAAACAAGTGGCAGCATCTGCTTCTGTATAGATTTCCAAAAAGTCAATGAGGTCTCAAATCAGGAAGTAGATGCCCTGAGAAAATGAGCTCTTTGAGAGGCTGGGACAGCCCAATTTATATCAAGACTGTGCCTAACAAAAGGATACTGGCAGGTGCCCCCATTCCAGTGGAGGTTATTTCCAGTTTACGGTCCTGCCTGTGGACTCCATGGAGCCCTAGGTATGTTCCAGCAATTAATCAACTGCCTCCTAGGCCCACACAATTTTATTTATTTAATGTATTTATTTATTTAAAAACGTTTTATATCCCGCACAATTAGGCATTTACATGTCCGTCTAGGCTACACTGCAGTCTATCTTGATGATATTTGTATCTATAGTGGAAATTGGGGCATACACTTTCTTCAATTACAGCCAGTACGTACAAGTTTGCAGAAAAATTGCCTATTAGGGGGCTAAAAGATGCAATATTAGGGATACTACCTTAGAAAGAGCCAGGTCCACCCTCAAGCACAGAAAATAGAAGTAATCACACATATACCAGTTGCACAGACAAAAAGCAAGATGTTAGCCTTTCTAGGCTTCATCGGATACTATAAGAAGTTCATACCGAATTTCGTGGAAAAGGTAGAGCGCCACTCACACATATACGACTGAAAAAGGGCCCTAGAAAAGGTCAGCTAGTCTGAGAGGCAGAAGAAGCCTTGCAGAGGCTAAAGAAGGCACTTTGTTCAGAAACTATTCTCATGAGCCTGGAATTCAAGGTCAAAATGGACACCTCAGAGGTAGGCTTGGGAGCAATCCTGCCACAAGAAAAAAAAAAAAAAGGACAAGAATACCTGATGGTCTTCATTAGCAGAAATCTAATGCACAGGGAGAGTCAATATTCAGCAACTGAAAAGGAGACCTTAGCAGTTAAGTGGTCCTTAGAGACCTTACGTTATTATCTTCTGAGCTGCCAATTCAAACTTGTGACAGACCACCAGCCCTTTGTATGGATCACAAAGAATTAAGGAATCCAATGGCAGAGAAATGAGATTGTTTTTAGCCCTCCATTCAGTCAGCTTTAAAGATGTGACAGACAGCAAGAAAGGAGAAAGCCAATGCTGACTTTCTGTTTAGAGAGATGCCCCTAACACAGGCAAGAACTCAACTCAGGAGAGTTTAGCTGATGGGGAGGACATCTGAAGGGGGTACACAGGAAAGAACCTAACATCTTAAAGGACTGGCTACAGGCATTTAACTTGGTCTACCTTAAAGATCAGTGAGGAAGGAATCCTGGCCACAGAGTGTTTTCCTGGGGTGGAGTGTAAAAACCCCAGCTCAGGAGGGAACAGAGGCCTAGGATGGGAGAAGGAAGCACCAGACACTATGCTAAGACAGTACATGTCTGACTGCCCTATTTTTTGAAAGAGACATCTGCTGAGGTAAACAGACTGCATAGTTTTTCTTTTTTCTGTAAATAATCAAAATACTTCTGTGTGAAAAAGACTACAGACAAGACTGCTTCTGTCTTCTGGCACCCTTCCTGAAACCAAGGGCTGCTTCCACGATATAACAGGGACAATGTTTTTCTAAAGAAAACCCCAAACTCTGAACCAATGATCTATCCCAGCGAAAGAACAAAAGTTGTGCTACAACTATAACACATTTCCTCTAGAATATAATGTACACTGATATCCTTAGTCTGGTCTATTTAGTCTCAGGGATGCCATAAACATAACATAGAGACAGCTAGATAAACAGCTTAAAAGATTGACGAAGCCCTATGAAAACAAATATGTAGTACAGTTACTGTGGCTGAAATGACATGCAGCATTGTTTCTAATTGGTTTATTTTTCCAAGGGAGAACCAAGTTATCCTATGTATCCTAAAACAGAAATGATTTTTACATTTAATGGTTATTGTCATTGTGTTTGTATTGTTTATTTTGCCAACCATCTAGAATGACTAACTGCTGTGGGTGGGATATAAAATCTTTTAAATTAATGTGTCGGTTGAGTAAAAGTGTTTAAAAGATCAGATACTTGTATAGGTAAAAAGGCCACCGACATGCAGAATAAAACTACTATCTTTTAATTTCTGTGTAGTTTTTGAATCACCAACTTTGCCCTCTCCCCCATCCATCAATCACTCTTTCTCCCCCACCTTCCAAAACCAGAAAATCGGACAGGGACAGGGGGACAATGTTGAAAACTTCTTTATTAGCTGGTAAGGAAGCCAGAGGAAGCTGTTAGAACAGAATCTCCCTATAGTTTCTCCTTTTATCATATGAGAACATATGAGGTGCCATCCATCAGCATCCTGCATCTGACAATGGTCAATCCAGATTTCAAGGCATTATCCAGGGATCCCAAAGCATAGTAGATCATTTCTTGTCACCCACTCCCAGAGATAAGCAGTGGCTTCCCCAGGCCTCCCTCGCTAATAATTGTTTATATACTTTTCTTCCAGGAACTTGTCCAAACCCTTTTTAAACTCAGCTATGCTAGATGCCTTGACCACATACTACAGCAACAAATTCCATGGTTTAATTGGGCATTGAGTGAAAATAAAAATGTCATTTTTTTTTTTAATAACCTGCTCCCTGTTTCTTGGAGTGTCCCCTTATCCTTGTATTTGCTCCAAAGTTCTTACTGAGAATTCAAAAACAGTTGAAGCTATTTTGTTCTTTCTTTAGACTTTTCAATGCATAGCACTTATTTTCTCTGTTTATGAGAGGTGTTCCCAAACTTTTCAAGGGAAGGGCCACATAGGAAATTTCAAGTCATCAAGAGGGCAGGGGAGGGATCCCTACCACCTTGCAGTCTGAGTTTACTGTGGGGGATGGTCCCTTCAAAGCTTGTTGCAGCGCTCAAGTCGGGGGGTGGAGGGTGCAAGGGTATATCTATCTCTTTCAATGATTTGAAATGCTCAGGCCAAGGGCAGGGAAATAGTAAGAATAGCAATACTAATATTTCTAGATTTCTCGGAATAGTTCTAGATTTCTTAGAACCCTGCATCCCCCAAGCTATCCACATGTAAGTGTGTGAGGCATATGCCTATCTCCCCCTCATCTCCAATACCTCTTCCTCTCCCCCTCCTTCCTTCCCCTCTTTCATCTCTTACACCCTCATCTCCCTCTCCCTCTCTTACATTACTTCTCTTTCCTCTCTCATCCCCTTCACCTTCTCACCCCATCTCCCTTCTCTCACCTCTCCCCCAAACTACCTCATCTCCCTTCTCTAAAAGGTAGATATTAAAAAGAGAGTGCATGTGTCCATGTGCGCGGACATGGACGCGATTATTTTATAACATGCATGCACCAGTACGCGCATGTTATAAAATGTGATATCCGCGCACACATGCGCACCAAATTTTAACATCCGCGTGCACATGTGCGGGTGGGCCGCCACTCGCGTGCGCGGGGGGGAGGGAATATTCTAAAGAACATGTGGTGATGTGATCGGGCATTTGCCCAGTTCCCTCCCAGTCCGCTCCAATTAAGGAGCGGAATGGGAGGGAACTTTCCTACCCCTAACACTATCCTTCCTCCCTCTTCCCCTCTCCTCCCTGACCCCTAAACTAAAACCCTAACCTTCCTCATTTTTTTAAATTTTTATACTTACTGCTCCTCAGGAGCAGAGGTAAACTCTGCGCACTGGCTGGCTGCTGGCGCGCAGTTCCCCAGGACAGCGGCTAATGGTGCAGGGGTTATGCGCATGGCCAGGCCCTTTCTAAAATGCGCACAGTGCGTGCAAGGCCCAGACACGCGCATAACCCCCGGTTTTTACACACGCAGCCCTTTTAAAACCGGGCCTTTAGTCTACCACTCCCCTTCTGTCTCTCCCTCATCTTCATTCCCGTTCCCATCATCGCTGGCTAGAGCTGCTGACAGGCGAGGTCAGGTCCCATCAGATGAAGATTGAGTTGGTTGAGTAAGAGCCAGGGAAAGGGAGGTGAGATTCATGAGGAGATTCATGAATCTCACCACCCTTTTCCTGGCTGTCAGCAGCTCCAGTCAGCGGTGGGTCAGCTGACTCCTGCTCTGCTGACAGAGCCTGGCCTCCCCATCAGCAGGTCTATTCAGCGGCACAGGTCAGCCGCCTCCTGTTCTGCTGGCAGGGCCTGTCTTTCTGTTGTCACCGCACATCATCATCTACTTCCGCTGGCAGGGACTGGGAAACCCCCACCAGTCTTTCTGCTACCATCAGCACCACACATGGAAAACAATAACTTCTTCCACAGGTTGGATCATGCGGCAGAAAGGAAAAAGGATGGCAGGCTAGAAAAATGAACTCCATGGGTCAGGTCCAGCCTACAGACCATGAGGTCCACTGGTGTACAATATAGTTACCGTATTTTTTGCTCCATAAGACGCACTTTTTTTTCCCCAAAAGTGGGGGGAAAATGTTTGTGCGTCTTATGGAGCGAATGTAGCGTCTCTCCCTCTCCTCTTCCTCCCAACTCAGCCCAATCAGTATGGCGCAGGTCAAACATCAGCTGTTTGAACTGCGTGTGCTACGGAGGCCCCTCCAGTTCAAACAGCTCCCTGCCAGTCTGCTGTTCCCGGGGTGCCGCGGGATGCATCTTACTGCGAAGGTCGGCGGCACCCCGGGAACAGCAGACCAGCAGGGAGCTGAAACTCTGCCGGCAGAAGACGATTCATGGCATCAAAGTTAGTACAGGCCATTTCCTTCTCATTTGTTTAGATATATTAGATGTTTCATGCATTTGACCTGCGCCACCATACTGATTGGGCTGAGTTGGGAGGAGGAGGAGGGGGACGGTGCGCGAGAGGGAGAGACGCTACATTCACTCCAGGGGGAGCTCCGTACAGAGCCCGTCATGGGGACAGAATTTTTTTTTCTTATTTTCCTCCTCTAAATCCTAGGTGCGTCTTATGGAGCGCAAAATACAGTAGTTGTTTAACTTTTACATATTTTTAATTCCAGAGTGATATTAATACTTTCTGCTTTCTTTCCTGATGTGTCCTCTCTTTGATATTATACTTTAAGCACAAAATGCTGGCTTCTGGTTCTGTTTTAGTTATTGTTTTTCTTCTCTGTTGAATAATTTTATTTTTTTAAATCTCCCATTCAGATGCTCCTTTTTCTCCATTCTTTTACATGTGTTTTTCATTTGTTGGAAAGAAAGAAAGAAATTAAGTGAATATTAGGAACATGCAGAAGAACTCTAGAACTCAGCTGGACTGAAATGCCAGCAACTGGTGGTTTCATTGAAAAATCTCCAAAAAAGGATGGGGGGGGGGGGAAGGGGTGGCCCGGGGGCCAGTATATGGAACAAAAAAAGAAATGATACATTCTTAGAATGCATGCATATTAAAGGATATCACTCAGATATGCTCAAAAAACAAAGGATCTTTGACATGGAAAATAAAGTCAGATCCAAAGTAATTGCAGCTTCCCCATACTGACCCACAAACCGTCCTCCCCCCCCCCCCCCCCCACACACACACAAAAAAAATAGACCTACTTAATAAGAAAAACATTAAAATATTCTAGCATTTATACAAATTGTTCATCTTTACTCCCTGACTGGCAGAATCTGCCATGCATCTCCTCAGAAGAGCAAATGAATTCAGCATCAGTTTCTGAAGCACTTTGCAAAGTTCTCAACCAACGGACACAAAGTCCACTTTACAAAGAGGAGGAAAACAGCCCAGTGCCATCCATGGGAAAGGTCCTGGGTTTGTTTTCTGGGCTAGGGCTCTAGTCCTCAGGCTGGCTGGAGCTGCTGGGATTGCGGAGGCAACATGCACCGCTCCAAGGGGGAGAGGGTTTCTGCCATTGCTCAACAAGGACACCTAGCAGCTAGCGTCAGGGTGCATGTTACTGCATTCTGGAGCAAACTGTGGCCTGTACCCCTTGGCCAAAGGCTGTTGCTGTAATGACTGAGAGCTAAGTAAATTGGTAGGAGATAGAAAAATACCTGCAGGTATTTGTGATTGAAGGTTTATGGTGCCATACTCCAATAGAGGCTAGTTCTAATTGAGGTCGGAAAGATAAGAGCATTAGGGAGGAGAAAAAGGTAAAAATACAGACTGGAATATTAAGAAAATCAGGTGCTAGAAATATAGTCGCATCACTTCAGTGCAGAAACCTTAAGGAAAGATTTAATCCAAAATGCACAGATTGCATCAGTAATGTTTAAATTCAAAAGTAAAGGTCACCTGTCGCAGAGTGCCCTTATCTCTGCATTCTGGAATGATTAAGAAGTTGTAGGATGCGAGTCACAGCTATCTGAAAACCAAGGCTGTGAGATGACAAGGGATTTCAGTGAACAATACTGACAGCCTGGATGTTTCCCTTGGCCTTTTTTTTGCTTCTGATTGCATAAATGCCGTGCGGATTTTAAGAGGCCTGCAGCCACGCGCCTATCTCCCAATACACACACATTGGCATGATCTTTGCAAAAAGGGGCGGGCTGGGGGGCGAGTCTTGGCAGGGCATGGGCAAGCAGGAACAGTGCCATTAAGTCAGTGTAGTTCACAAGCGCACGCCAGGATCCAACGACCGAGTAACTTGCTGCTGCTATGGACTGCGGGTAAGTAGTAAAATAAAAAAATTTAGGGTAGTCAGTGGGGTTTTAGGGGTCGGGGCTAGTAGGATAAAAGGGAGGCAGATTAGGTAGGGGGTTTAGGAAATTCATACCTTTACTGGAGAGAACTGGCCCTTATGCGTTGCCGTGCGCATCTACAAAATCCCCCAACTTACACACTCAAGACGGCATTCACGCACACATGCTCGCGACAATATAAAATCATGTGCGCACTGGTAGTTGATTTTATAACGTGCGCATTTACGCATACATTTATAAAATCAGCATGCGCAAAAGCACACATGCACTGCTGCATGACTCTTAAACTCTACCTTTTAATGTAATATAATAAAAGTAATCAAAATAAACAAATAATTAACATAAAAGCATACACCAATGACATAAGATGTCAACAGGAAAGCGCTCTAACGGGTGAATTTTCAAAGGCCTACGAGTGTAAAAACCAGGGTTTACATGCGTGGCCGGGCCTTGCATGCGCTGTGCACGCAAGGCCCAGCCACACGCGTAAACCTCGGTATGTGCACAAGTGCCAGGCCTCTCCCAAGGGGCTGACTGGGGGGCGGGGTCTGGGCGGGGCGGGATGGAGGCCAGTCGGGACAGTGGCCATTAACTGCTGTTTCAGGGAAGCGCATGCCGGCAGCTGGCCGGCCCGTGGAGATTACTGCTGCTCCAGAGGAGCAGTAAGTAATAAAATAAAACATTTTGGGAAAGTTAGGTTAGGTTTAGGGGGTGGGGAGGAGAGGGGAAAGGAAAGGAAGGTTAGGTAGAGGGGTAGGGAAGTTCCCTCCTAGTCTGCTCCTTAATTGGAGCGCAGCAAAGAAAACACGTGGATGGATCGGTGTAAAACAGGTTTTATTGAAGCTTGCCCGACTCTGGCCGAGTTTCGCTCAAAGAGCTGCCTCAGGGGCTTACAAGCCACTCGATTAAGCTTGAATCATCACAGAGTTGACATATAACGAAGTCAAAGAGGATAACACAGCAGATTCCTCTAAAATAATGTGCAAATCTAATGAACGCTCAGCATGGATAATCGTTCATTAGATTTGCACATTATTTTAGAGGAATCTTCTGTATCCTCTTTGACTTCGTTATATGTCAACTCTGTGATGATTCAAGCTTAATCGAGTGGCTTGTAAGCCCCTGAGGCAGCTCTTTGAGCGAAACTCGGCCAGAGTCGGGCAAGCTTCAATAAAACCTGTTTTACACCAATCCATCCACATGTTTTCTTTGCTGTCAGCCACCTTGGATCGGCTACCGGTTTGCTTTCTTGGACCATCCCTTAATTGGAGTGGACTGGGAGGGAACTGGGGGAGGCCCGATTGCGTTGCCGCGCGTATTTAGCAAACATTTGCCCCCCCTATGCACACCACCGGCACATGCATGCATGGATTTTAAAATTCTGCGTGCATTTGAACGCAACCATCAGATTTTATAACATGCGCGCACCGGTGCTAGCATGTTATAAAATCAGAGCATCCATGCGTACGCACCGGGTCCTGCACCCACATGGACGCGTGTGCACTCCTTTTGAAATCGACCCCATGGATTAAATGCTAGGTTGAAGAGTTAGGTTTTTAAGGCCTTCTTAAATTCTTTAGCACCTCGGATGGAGTGGATCACTAGGGGCAGAGAGTTCCAAACTGTCGGGCAAGCAATAGAGAATGCCCTTTCGTGAGTAAGTGCTAGCCAGGGATGCCTAGTGGCAGGAATGTCCAGGAGGAACTGGTTGTCTTTTTCTTTTTTTTTTTTTGTCGGGGGGCGGTGGCAGGGGGGAATGCAATTAATTTGGATCTGGCATCATTATTTTGGATGTCACAGAGATCCTTTGGTTAGCTGATGCAAAAAAATGTAACACTGTAAGCAAGTTAATGAGAATAGTTGTTTGACCAAAGCAAATCCAATGTGGGCTGCAGATATTCCTCAGATGACTCCAACTTCCAGTGTTTGTTCCCCATATGACAGATAGTGGTTTGTACCCACTGTTTCTAGATATTATTTCGATAGTGATACTAGATGTACACTAGCATTGTTCAGATTAATATACAAGTCAGTTCCTGCTTTATGCAGCTTATAACCTAATCAAGACAAATAGGAGGTTTCAGGAAATCTATTTATTATAGCAAACATGGTTAAACCCAACAAAGCAATTGCCGTAAAGGGCTAGGGTTTAAGATATGAAAGTATCCCCCTGCCTTGTCTACTTTTGTCTTTCATTTCCTACAAATATTTACCTTAAATGTGTTCATTGCTCTAAATGTAGACGAGTCCAAAGTGCAGATCTGTTTCTGTGTGACCAGTACAAGAAGAATTGGACATTACAAAAGTTTAAGAAGTATGGTAGCCTGGGTCATTAAGGTTAGTTTGGGCCAGGCAGAAGAGGTAGAAAGAAGAGATAGTGAAATGGAGAGAGAGTTTTTACCATGAAGTCAAATATTTAAAAGCCAATTTCCAAGGTCACACATATAACCCTAAAGTTTTATAGTAATGTAAATGATGGCAGAAAAAAAGACCAGTCCATCCAGTCTGCCCAATAGCAATTCTTCCACTTTGGATGGATGAGCATATAAATTCCCATAGTCAACCCAACTCTATACTTCATACATTATGAAGGCAAATTTAAAAAGGAATTTCCACAGGTAAAAAGCATCTATGCCCTCATAAATCAGCTGCCTGAAAATTACCCACCCTATATGCAGGTGAAAGTGTGCATATTGTTCCACAGCCCGCATATATCTAAGCACTCTGATGGGGATGTTCCAGAGAAGGGTTAGGTTGGGGGAGAAATCTACACACACAATGCTGGATTTTCAAAACTATGCAGGTACTTTTTGTTGGGAAAAAAATATGGGCTGAAAAACAGGTGCAAATCTGCTATGTATACTTTTCCCTGAGGCAATTTTCAAAGTAAACATATTTGTTTCCTTTAAAAACTGGTGCAAGGACAGAGGGTAAAAAGTAGCTTGCAGTAACGGGGGAAATTTAACAATTGCCACCACCCCCTGTGATTTTAAATGTGAGTGGCCAAAGAGTTGGATCAAGGGAGAGTGCTAAATGCAGTGTTCTTGGATTTCACTAAGGCCTTGTTATGGGACCTAGAGTTTCTGACTGGGTTAGAAACTGGCTGAGTGGAAGAAGACAAAGGGTAGTGGTAAATGGTAGGGATGTGAATCGTTTTCCATATCGTCTTAACGATAGAAATCGTGTGGCAGGGCAAGAAAATCGTCTTAGGCACGATTTTTTAGTTAAAAAATCGTTAAAAATCGTTTTTTTCCGATTAGTGCGCACTAACTCGAGTTAGTGCGCACTAACGGGAGTTAGTGCGCACTAACTGGGAGTTAGTGCGCACTAACTGAAAATGATACAATTTGACACTTTTCAGGTCAGTTAAGGTCAGTTTAGGAATGAATATGTATTCCTATTGGCTGCCCTCTTATTTATTCATGTTACCAAGTTTCCTACTGACAGTATATGGGGGATGGGAAATGGAAACAGTTGGTAGCTTGACAAAACAAGTAATGTGATCAGTCAATGTGACTAGAACTTGTGCCCTAACCCTGATACCAGGGGTATTGTGATCTTCCTGCACACAGTGCCCTATCCCTATTAATACCAGGAGTGTTGTGATCTTCCTGCACACAGTGCCCTATCCCTAATACCAGGGGTGTTGTGATCTTCCTGCACACAGTGCCCTATTCCTGATACTGGGGGTGTTGTGATCTTCCTGCACACAGTGCCCTATTCCTGATACCGGGGGTGTTGTGATCTTCTTGCACACATCCCGATATCAGGGATAGGGCACTGCATGCAGGAAGATCACAACACTCCTGGTATTAATAGGGATAGGGCACTGCATGCAGGAAGATCACAACACTCCTGGTATTAATAGGGATAGGGCACTGCATGCAGGAAGATCACAACACCCCTGGTATCAGGGATAGGGCACTGTGTGCAGGAAGATCACAATACCCCGGAGGAGTGAGGGTCAGGCAGCTCCCCCCTGTCTGTGAAGCCAGCCTCTCACTAGTAATGCAGGGAGGGAGCTGTCTCAGACTTCACCATCCTCCCCCCCCCCTTACCCACACACCATTCACTAGCTGGGACATGGGGGAAGTCAGGAGTGAGGGTCAGGCAGCTCCCCCCTGTCTGTGAAGCCAGCCTCTCACTAGTAATGCAGGGAGGGAGCTGTCTCAGACTTCACCATCCTCCCCCCCCCTCACCCACACACCATTCACTAGCTGGGACATGGGGGAAGTCAGGAGTGAGGGTCAGGCAGCTCCCCCCTGTCTGTGAAGCCAGCCTCTCACTAGTAATGCAGGGAGGGAGCTGTCTCAGACTTCACCATCCTCCCCCCCCCCTCACCCACACACCATTCACTAGCTGGGACATGGGGGAAGTCAGGAGTGAGGGTCAGGCAGCTCCCCCCTGTCTGTGAAGCCAGCCTCTCACTAGTAATGCAGGGAGGGAGCTGTCTCAGACTGGTATCAGGGTTAGGGCACTGTGTGCAGGAAGATCACAACACTCCTGGTATTAATAGGGATAGGGCACTGTAAGAGATGACTGTAGTAGATTGAATAAAGATCTGATGTTTCTGCTCTCCTCACACCAAACAAAAACAACACACAAGCAGAGAAGCCCTTCTTACAAAGCTGAGCTAGTGAGTTAAGTAGGAGGAAAAGTAAACATACTGGTGCCAGTGTGGCTACTTAAAAAATACACTTACCAACAATCAATTACATATATTTGAACTGTGTACAGTTCCAGCCAGGACCACCTTTCTAAAATGCACAGTGATTGGCAAATTCAACATGCACTAGCATTTCAGGTGCCTGCTAACAAAAATAATAAACAAACAAGTTCTAGTCACGTGAGTGCTGATCATTACATTACTTTTTTTGTCAAGCTTCCAACTGTTTCCATTTCACATCCCCCCAACCATATTGGTAACATCAATAGATAAGAGCACAGCCAGCCAATAGGAATACATACATACATATTCATTCCTAAGTGACCTTTACTGACCTGGGAAGTGTGAACACTTTGTTTCATTTTCTGTTGGTGTTCGTTAGTTTCCAGTTCCATTTCCCATCCCCCCAACCATCACCTCAGTGGTAACCTTGGTAACATCAATAGATAAGAGGGCAGCCAGCCAATAGGAACACATATTCATTCCTAACTGACCTTCAGTGACCTGGAAAGTGTTTATTTGTATCATTTTCAGTTAGTGCGCACTAAATCGAGTTAGTGCGCACTAACGGGGAGTTAGTGCGCACTAACTCGAGTTAGTGCGCACTAACACGATTTAACGATTTTTAACGATAAATCGTTAGAATTTCTATTGTATCGTGTTCTATAACGATTTAAGACGATATAAACATTATCGGACGATAATTTTAATCGTTGAAAAACGATTCACATCCCTAGTAAATGGAGTTTTTTTTTCTGAGGAGAGGGTGTTACATGCGGTGTACATCACGGCTCAGTCTTTGGACCAGTTCTTTTCAATATTTTCAGAAGGATTGTCAGGAAAGATTTGACGTTTTGCTGATGATACCAAAACATGGTGTGAAAAATATGAGGTGGAATCTAGTGAAGCTTGAGGAATGGTCTAGGGACAGGCAGCTAAGATTAAATGCTAAAATATGCAGAGTTTAGGATGCAAAAATCCAAAGGAGAGGTAGAGTATTGGAGGTGAAATATCTCTAAGGAAGAAAGAAGAACGGTATCTGGGGGTGATTATATCTGATGATCTTAAGGTGCCCAAACAGGTGGATAAAGTGATGGCAAAAGCCAGAAACATGCTTAGCTGCATAGTGAGAGGAATGGTCAACAGAAAAAAGGAGGTGATATTGCCCTTGTATATGTTCCAGATGAGACCTTACTTGGAATACTGTGTAAATTCTAGAGATCACACCTTGAAAAGGATATAAACAAGATGGAGTTGGTCCAGAGGGTGGCTACTAAAATGGACAGTGGTCTTTGTTCGAAAATATATGGGGATAGACTTAAAGCTCTAAACATATATACCCTAGAGGAAAGGTGAGATAGGGGAGATATGATTGAGATATTTAAATATCTCAAAGGTTTCCATGCCCAGGAGGTGAGCCTTTTTCAACAGAAAAGAGACTCTAGAATGAGGTTTCATGGGATGAGAGAGAAAGGGAGTAGACTCAGGAGTAATCTTAGGAAATATTTCTTTACAGACAGGGTGGCGGATGCATGGAACAGCCGCTGAGTGGAGGTGGATGAGACAAAAATAGCATCTGAATTTAAGAAAGCAAGGGATAAATACAGGAGATCTCTAAGGGAGTGAAGGGTACTTTAAAGTTAAATGAATTGGATGGACAGGAAAACTAGCTGGGCCATAAGATCTTTTTCTGCCATCGTGTTTCTACTGTTGCAAGTCTGTGCCACTGGCCACTCTCCCAATCACAATCTGGCTGGGATTTTCTAGTTAAGTAAGAAGCTGAAACATTGGTTAAGTCTCTGGTGGTGTTTCTCCACGGTCCTGCTGCTCGACTTCTCCTTGCAGCTTTCGCTGATTCCTCCCTTGGAGGCTCCCCAAACCAGGCACTCCAGTCTTTATTGCCTACTTTTATCCCATTCCTTCCAGGGTGTTACAGCTATGGATTCAGGTTCTCTCACCTGTTGGTGAGCTGGGCTTAAGCAAACATAGTCCAAGGTTGTCCCAGTAGTTTACACTCTATAGTCTTACTTTACCAAACAACAACAGTCCCCAAATCATGCAATAATAAAGCAACTTTTTCTTTAATCCTCATATCTGCTGCTTGCAGTTGCTTTCTCCACAGCCTAAGACTGGCTGGTGCTCTATGGGCCTGGTTCTAGGGGAGCCAGTCCCTACTGCCACCTCTCACCTTAGTCTGCAGCTGAGGGTTGTGCTTTACCTTTCACTATGGCTGCAACTACATTTATTTATTTATTTATTTATTTATGGATTTTATATACCGGGAGTTCCTGTATACAATACATATCACTCCGGTTCACAGTTAAACGGTAATAACTACTGCCGTGTAGCAGTTTACATGGAACAAATCAGAAACTTGATCTAATAAGCATAAGCGAAACTAACTAGTTACAACTTTAAACATATAAGTAAGGCAATATAAATCTTAGCTAAATAGTGTAGAGAATAATACATTAGAACCAAAGGACCAGGGTTGTTATGGGTTGTTATATCAGTTTGTTCTTAGCTCTCTGGGAATGCTTGCAGGAAGAGCCAAGTCTTTAATTTCGCCTTAAAAGTGGTATGGCACGGCTCCAGGCGGAGGTCTGGTGGTAAGGAATTCCAGAGGGACGGGCCCGCGGTTGATATAGCGCGTCTTCTCAGTGAGGATTTTGCGGGCTGAGTAATCATTCTGTTTTGGTATGCACTTCTAGTCGGCTTGTCCGAAGTATGTAGTTGCAGCTTGAAGGTTAAGTTGAGTGGGGATATGTTATGAAGGGCCTTATGCATCATCATGCTGCTTTTGAACTGTATCCTGTATTTAATGGGGAGCCAGTGAAGGTGCTGGAGGATCGGGGTGATGTGGTCTCTTTTTTTGGTGTTGGTGAGAATTCTTGCTGTGGCATTCAGCACCATCTGGAGGGGTTTTGTAGAGCAGGCAGGAAGTCCTAGCAGAAGTGAATTGCAATAGTCTAGTTTCGGGAGAATGATGGCTTGGAGTACTGTGCGGAAGTCTCTGTAGCGTAGAAGTGGCTTTAGTTTCTTTAAAACTTGTAATTTAAAGAAGCATTCTTTGGTGGTGTTGTTGACGAATTTATTGAGGTTGAATCTGTCGTCTAATATCACACCCAGATCTCTGACTTGTGGTGAGGTGGTGTATCCTGAGGTGTCTGGAGAATTGCTTGAGGTCTGTGAGGTATGTTTTTCCGGTGCTATTATCAGGATTTCTGTTTTGTTGGTGTTCAGAACCAGGTTGAGGCTGCTTAACAGCTCGTTGATGGATGAGAGGCATTTATTCCAGTAGGCCATGGTCTTGTGTAAGGTGTCCGTTATGGGGATGATAATTTGAATGTCATCCGCGTATAGGAAATGGGTAAGCTTGAGGTTGGAGAGAAGGTGACAGAGTGGGAGAAGATAAATGTTGAAGAGGGTGGGGGAGAGTGAGGATCCCTGTGGTACTCCCATATTGGCTTGGATGGGATGAGATTCCTTGTTATTTATTTTGACTCTGTATGTTCTGTTCTCTAGGAAGGATTTAAACCAGTTGAACGCTGCTCCTGTGATGCCGATATCTGTGAGTCGTTGTAGTAAGCTGGTGTGATTCACGGTGTCGAACGCCGCTGACAGATCCAGGAGTGCGAGAAGGCAAGGATGGCCTTTTTCAAGATTGAAGATGATGGTGTCAGCTAGAGTAGTTAATAGTGATTCGGTGTTCTTATTCCTCCGGAATCCAAATTGGTTATTGGTAAGGATATTGTTGTCATCGAGGAATTCCGAAAGTTGTCTGTTAACCACTTTCTCCATAATTTTGGCTAACATAGGAAGGTTTGCTATAGGTCTGTAGTTAGCAGGATCTGTTGTGGGAAGGTTGGGTTTTTTGAGGAGAGGTTTGAGCCTTGCAGACTTGAGTTGATTGGGAACTTGGCCTTGGGCGAGAGAGCGGTTAATGATGTCTGCGAGTGGCTTGGCTACGATGTCAGGGATGGAGCTAAGCAGGTTTGATGGGATATGGTCCAGAGGGTGAGAAGATGGTTTTATCTTCTTGAGAATGTTTGCTATTTCCAAGGTGGACGTGGGTTCGAGGGATGTGAGCTCTGGTGTGTGAGTGTTAGGTTGAGGAGCGGGTGCTGTAGATGCTTGCGAGCTATGGAAGCTGGTGACGTTAGTGTGCGGGGGTGTCCCTTTGAGAGGGGCAACGAGAGTGGTAATTTTTTTGTCAAAGTAGTTGGCAAGCTCATCGGCTTTTTTAAGAGCTTGGTCGTCTGGGATTCACGGTCCAGGTGGTTTTGTGAGGGCTGAAACATAGGCGAAGAGTGCTCTTGAATCAAATGAGAAGTGGTGTATTTTTTTGGAAAAGAATTCTTTCTTGGTTTTGTTGATTTCGGTTCTGTATGTGTTAAGACATGATTTGTAGTTGAGGAGGGATGTTTTAGTTGGGTTTTTTCGCCATTGGTTTTCTTTGCTTCTAAGCTCGTGTTTGCGAGACTTCAGCTCTGTAGTGAACCATGGCTTCTTGTTGTCTTTGTCTGGGTTGATGGTCTTTGTTTTCATGGGACATACTTGATCAGCGATCTTGTTAGTGATGTTGAACCAAGAAGATGTAGCTGAGTTGGTGTCTGTGAGGTCTAGATTCTTTAGTTCCTTAGTCAGATGTTTGCTTAGGTGATCTCCTGAGCACTGTTTTCTTACCGAAATGGAGATAGTTTGAGTTGTGTGGGGTGGAGGTTCAGGTATCTCTAAAGTAGATGTGATGATGCTGTGGTCAGACCAAGGTACTGTGGAACAGGTAGGAGTGGAGTGAGATGAGAGACCTTCGTTTAT
Organism: Rhinatrema bivittatum; assembly: GCF_901001135.1. Taxonomy (NCBI): domain Eukaryota; kingdom Metazoa; phylum Chordata; class Amphibia; order Gymnophiona; family Rhinatrematidae; genus Rhinatrema; species Rhinatrema bivittatum. Next base: position 243,321,373 of record NC_042618.1, read on the forward strand.
AAAGATGAGGTCTAAGGTGTGACCTGCTTTGTGGGTGGGATCTTTTACTATTTGTCTGAAACCCATATGGTTGAGGGAGGAGAGAAGAGTTTTACAGTTAGAGGATTGAGGTTGGGCATCCACATGGAGGTTGAAATCTCCCAACAAGATTGCTGGTTTTCCGGAGTTCAAGTGTTTTGCTGTTAGCTCTATGATAGGGGAAGGGTTTGATTCCAGAATGCCGGGGGGAGCGTAGATTAGTGCAATGATCAGATGTTTAGAGTTGAATAGCGCAAATTCTATGTTTGCTATGGAACTGGATGTCTGTAAGGTCAGGCCTAATGGTTTCTTGGTTGCTAGGAGAAGGCCTCCTCCTCTTTTTTTATGTCTGGGTATGGATAGAATATCGTAGTTCTGGATAGGAAGCTGATTAATAAGGTTAATAATAATAAGTTAATAATACATCCCCCCCACGGATTGGTGGAGGGATTCTCCACCACTCGTCTTCCAGGTCCATTGGCTCAGGCTCATCCTCAGAGCTGTTCAACCCCTCTACCTCCATCTCTTCTGTCTCATCTCCTGGTTCTAAGAGAACTCTTTCCTGTTCCCGCCCCTCCTTCTGACAAGCTCTCAATTTTCTCCCATCACACCTGGGCTTTCTCCTCCCCTCGATGAGGTAAAGTCTGGGTTGTTCCTCCCCCTTCAGAACCCCTGTACCTTATGGGAGTTGGAGTCTGGCTTCTTTTACTTCCCAGGTTTCCTTACAGCCTTTTATTGACCAGGAGAATATAATATCCATCACACTATGTATGTCAGACCCAAGAGACTATCAGGGACTCCGCTAAAAGATAATTTCCAAACCGAAGATATGCATATGCACTACCACTGATCAGTGATGAAAAACATTCCAAATATTTCTCTTATCAGACATCTGCTCTTAGGTCTGAAATTAAAAGCATTGAGACATCTTTTCACTGGAATTATCATCATAAAACATGTGGGTATATTCTCTTTCATTTGTAAGATGTCTAGCTTCAAATGTTTATTTGCTTTATTTTCTTTAGTTCAATCTCTGGAAGATCTTAACAAGCACCGGAAAGGAGGAAACGATGATGGTGGATTTCCCATCTTAAAAGTAGGTTGACAAAATCTATTTGAAGCCTGTAAACAAGAAAGTGGTATGCCTTACTAAGACCCTTTTGATAAATTATTTTCTTTATGATTTTAACATAATTCAGCTTTGAATTGTTATATTAATTCTTTGCTTTTCTACTTTCTAATGCACAGTTTTAGCACATTATTGAAAATATTTATCCAGGAAATAAATTATCCATATTTAACAAAATAAGTATAATAGTCCAGCAATAAAGATACAGCATATTTATTATACACTAGCTGTACCTGGCCATGCGTTGCCGTGGCTCAGTCTGGTTTAATTTCACAATGTGCATTAGCTCTGCTCCGGCTGTCCCAACTCCCTCCCCCCCTTCCCCGGCAGTGGACGGACTGGCTTGGCGACTCTTTTACCCTTTCCTCCTCCTGTGTGTAACTGTCCGGCAGTCCCTACTCCTTCCCCCCTTCCCCAGCGGCAGAGGAATGGACTGAGCCGTTTCTTGGAGTGGCAACTCGTCTGCCCTTTCCTCCTCCCCTCTGTGACACCCAGCACGTAGCGCAGAGCTCTATGGTCCGCACATGCACGGTAGAGCTGCTCTCTAGCCGGCCACGTGTTGCCGTGGCTCAGTCTGGTTTAATTTCACAATGCGCATTAGCTCTGCTCCGGCCGTCCCAACTCCCTCTCCCCCTTCCTCGGCGGTGGACGGACTGGCTCGGTGACTCTTCTACCCTTTCCTCCTCCTGTGTGTAACTGTCCGGCAGTCCCTACTCCCTCCCCCCTTCCCCAGTGGCAGAGGAACGGGCTGAGCCGTTTCTCAGAGCGGCGACTTGTCTGCCCTTTCCTCCTCCCCTCTGTGACACCCAGCACGTAGCGCAGAGCTCTATGGTCCGCACATGCGCAGTAGAGCCGTCGGGCTACATTAAAAAAAATGTTCGGTACGTTTTTGGACACTGCACCCGTCTACACTTCTGTTCCCTCACTCCCCCTCGCTCATTCACCTCAGTCACTCATCCTCCTCCCCCTCGGTCACTCACCCCTCTTCCCTCCCCTGCCCAACTCAAACTCCCTCCCCTCACTCTCACCTCCCTCCCCTCACTCTCACCTCCCCCCTCATTCTCCCCCCTCATTCTCCCTCCCCCTCCCTCTCCTTCCCTCACTCTCACCTCCCCCCTCATTTTCCCTCCCACTCCCTCCCCTTCCCTCACTCTCACCTCCCCCCTCATTTTCCCTCCCCTTCCCCCTCATTCTCCCTCCCCTTCCTTCAGTCACTCCCCTTCTCCACTCCCTTTTTTTCTCTTCTACACAGGGCCGGCTGGGAGGGACCAGACTAAAGGAGGAGGCATTTTCTGACAGAACTTCAGCATGTTAACAGCCTGAGCCTGTCCCTCCGTCGCCATCCCTACTCCCTCCCCCCTTCCCCGGCAATGGAGGGCCAGGCTCAGGCTGTTAATATGTCTGAGGAGCCTTTTCTTGGAGCGATGATCTAGCGTGCTTCACAATTGCGCTCGTTGCTTGCCTGCCCATCGCTCAGCTTTCACCGCCGCTGCTCCTCCACGCCACATCCGCCGCTCTCTATTGCTGGCCCGACCGATGCTCACATACCGCCGCCACAGCCGCAAAACGCCGTGTCCGCCGCTCTGACCGACATGCTCTCTCGCGGCACGTCGGGTAGAATTCTTTGTGCTGCGCATGCGCAGTAGAACTGCTCTCTACTGTGCATTTGCGGTACGTCGGTTAAGCCTCATTTATCTAGTTGATAGCGTGTGTTGCTTTTACGTCCAACAGATGGCGCTGTTTTTCCCAAAAAGCATGTTTTTACCTGTCACAGGTGTGACATCTATATGATATAGGTATATAAAAACATATATTCGAATGCAACGTTGTGTCAACATTTCAAAGTAATCTGTGAAGAACTTTCGGAGATATAAGATTTTGAACAAACGCACATTTACATTTTTTTTTATATAGATGACAAGTGGTATCTATCAATGATACATTATCATATACTGAATATTATTATACTCATTGTTGAAGGCATATAATTCTGTAACTATAGCCTCTTCTCAATGGTCTGCATTCAAGTAATCTACATTACGGATATGTGTGTAGAAAGACTTTTTGCTTGAATTGTTTTTACAATTCCAAAATCAAAAAGTGATATAATGTTACTATTATATATATAAAACAAAGTTAGTATATAAAAATGTTTTATTACTTAGTACAATACATGTAAAAAAGCCAGGAACAATTTACAAATCTCAATTATTCAAATAACAATAAAATCATCACACACACATATACAATCATTTTCACCACTAAGAACCTAAATTTAGCAAAAAATCCCAACTCTCTCCCAACATGTTTCACTACACAGAGCTTCTTTAGGAGAATCCACTCAATTGTAATCCACAATTAAATCGAAGTTCCTGTGCTTTCTAAAGACAACACTCTTGTATACTTCTTTTCCCATAAGCACTTCTCCACCTCTTTACTCTCAACCGCTTATTCACTTCTTCAAACAGCACTCATATATATGTTTCCTTTGAATCTGTATACAACATTTTTACAATCAATTTTTGAAAATCAAAGAAAAATACAAAAAAATACAAAAAAACCCCACAAAATCATGAACACATACCTCAGATTCCAATTATTTATGCTTGTATACCTCAATGAAAAAAATCCTTCCTTACATCCTCCCAACTGATTCACATCTATGGGATGTTAATGATTCATATCTAAAGGAAGTCAATCATACATATTGAAAAAATATATACAAATCTAAATGACTACAATTTCCACATACAATCATGGGAATGGAAAAGGTTAAACTTACCAAATGCCAAAACGCTCAAGAAAAATGGAACCCTTCAGTGAAGGATTGATCCATCATACCAATACCGCCATATTGTTTTCTGAAGCAAATGACTAACCCACTCCAATCAGATTATAAAGCATAAGAGGGCCAATCACAATTCTCAATTCAAAAACAAGAGACCCAATCAATTTTATTGTTCAGATAAATTCCGTATCTTCATTCTGAAACAGGCAATTGTTTTTAGAATTTTATGTACGTAAATGTTTTCTGAACATAAAATTGAATTTTATACAAGTAAGTTGTATATGCATAAAATCAAATCTTATGTTCATAAACATTTTCATTCACATATTGCCAAAAATGAATGGTAACTTTTTAAATATTAATTTTTTGGATAATTACAAGAATAAATATTGATAAGAAATAAACCAATCAATTACATATGATGGAAAGTTAAACACAAAAAAATATTCTAATTGCTAAACTCAGTCTCCCAAAGAAGGATATCCAATCCACCAATTTCCCCCAAAAAAAGAACAGAAAAATTAAAAACAAATGGCAATTAATGAATATCCCTAATGCAAAATAGTTGTTCCTAAAGTGTGATCTCTGGAACCCTGGCAATCTATAACTTTATGGATGCAAAGGTAGCGCCGGCGCCATTTTGAATACTGGCAATATGGCCGGAGTGCAGGAGGTCGCTCCCGGACCCCCGCTGGACTTTTGGCAAGTCTTGTGGGGGTCAGGAGCCCCCCCCCCAAGCTGGCCAAAAGTCCCTGGGGGTCCAACGGGGGTCCCGGAGCGATCTCCTGCCCTCGGGCCATCGGTGCCTGTAATCAAAATGGCGCTGATAGCCTTTGCCCATACTATGTCACAGGGGCTACCGGTGCCATTGGTCAGCCCCTGTCACATGGTAGGAGCACAAGATGGCGCCGATGGCCATGTGACAGGGGCTGACCAATGGCACCGGTAGCCCCTGTGACATAGTAGGTCAAAGGCTATCGGCGCCATGATGAAACCAGCACCAAGGGTGTTAGAGTGCAGGGGATGGCTCCCGGACCCCCCGCTGGACCACCAGGGAGTTTTGGTAAGTCTTGGGGGGTCAGGAGGGTGGGGGGTTGTAGTTAATTTTAATTTTAGCTGGGACACGAATAGAAATCGCCGTATTAACGCATCGGGGCGCCATAAGGCCAAATGCAACGTATCTGCTCCCCGACGAATCTGAATCCCGAATGCAACGTATGGCGTCCCTCTGCACATCCCTAGTATGCAAATGCTATATGTGAGTATTTTTACATCTGATTTAAAAAATATACATGTGGAGAATGTCCTTGCGTAATTTAATTATATTAACACCCTCCCCCATGTAAGTTAGCTTTTATGCAAGTAAGTAGGGAGATTTTCTAACATGCATGCAGCAAAGAAATTTCCAGTTTTGCCAATTAGTCTACCAGTTCGCCCAGTCCATCTGCAGGTCATTAAGATTTCCCTGGCTCTTCAGCGTCAACTCCCCTCGTTTCACCCTGATCCCCCCATCCAGGCAGTATTTTGCTTTTAAGATGTTTACTATCACTTACTCCAGATATAGAGTAAGCTGTGAAATTTACAAATGCAAATTGCTTATAAATAGCAACTTAAACTTGCATAAATGTTGACCCCCACCCCAGAATGTTCCTGGCCTGCCCCTTTTTTACACATGCAAACTTAGTCATTGTACAATCCACATTTAAGTATAAATTATTATGAATTCAAAACGCCTAATAACACAATTGCAATATGGCTGTCAGATTTTGAAACAAGTTATTTTTTTTTTATTGAAACAGAGGGTTATAAGCTGAAGTAAAGCACATTTCCATATATTTTTAGATGCACAGCTAGGGGAGTGTGACAAAAACTGTACTCCAGTAGCCCTTATAATTTGAAAATTTCAATACAAAATGTACTGTAACTTCCCCTGTAATGACAGTTGGCGGCTGTGAGCAGTTATAGCTAGGCCTTCTTTCCAGAATTGTGAGTTTCTCAGTAAACAGGGGAAATGGCTAGAAGTTTTAAGGATATGTGCTAAGTCTAAAAACAAACATAATTACAACACTGCAAACTACTTTCCAGTGGCTAACTATATGACTCACGTAACCAATGATTCTTAAATAATGCTCATATAATTTGTTGATGTGTATAACATACTGACATTTTAAATCACAGTAGGCTCCTAGTCTGAACCTCAAGGACAACTAGGATAAAATGTAAGGATCTGGAAGGTCTCTCTCCAAGCAAGGTTTCAGTGGCGGCTGGGTCTTTGTGTGTATAAGAAAAGAGAGAGTGCTTCCTCTGAATATGCACAATACTCCTTTGCCCCGGTAGCAATTTCTCCCAACCTGAATGGCAGTATTCTGGCAGAACTGCCCCGTTAAGGACACAGGAACAGGCTAGCGGTGATTCTATTTGGCAGTGCTCCCTTTACTTTTAAGGGATTGGGTCTAATGCAGGGGTGGGCAAACTACAGCCTGTGGGCCAAACCTGGCCCAGCAACAATGTTTGTCCAGCCCTCCTCCTATTGAATTTTCTCCCTTATCTCTAGCCCGATGGCGCCTTGCAATGATGTAATCAACATTGGCCTGACATCATGAGTTTTCGTTGATGACATCATCCCATCCCCCTTAGCGTGGGAAAGAGAGCAACATGGCCCCAGCATCAGCAATTAAAATATTAGTGTTCCAGCAGGGCAGGAAGAGGAGGAGCACTGTGGCCCCCGCAGGAATAGGAGCATCCTGATGGCCAACATAAGGAGGTCCTTGCGAAAAACACAGAGAACGGCCCGTGCAGCGGTGACAGCAGCAGCATAAGAGAGAAAGAGGCTCCGAGGTTGTTGGCAAAAGAGAGGGGAGCCTGCCTGGGTGTATATGTAAATGAATGGGAACCTGCCTGGGTGTTTGTGGGTGAGAGAATGAATGGGAGCATGCCTGGGGGGAGAGAGTGTATGTGAGAATGAACGGGAGCTTGCCTGTGTGTGTTAGAATGAATGGGAGCATGCCTGGTGGGGTGTGTATGTGAGGGAGTCAGTGAAAGTGAGTGCATGTGTGTGTAAGTGGGAGGGTAAAGGAGCATTGTGTGTATGGATAAGAGAAAATATGTAAATATGGATGGGTGAGAGAAAACGTGTATGTGGGTGAGGGAGAGCATGTGTACTGTATGTGTGTAGGTGAGAGAAAGAAAGCACATGTGTGTGCAACAAGCCCCCTTCCTCTCTGCCTTCATGACAATCTCAGGGCATCTGGAAATTAAAAGCTCCTAGGTATGGAGGGTGGGGAATTTTTTTAAATCCTTATTTGTTTTAATTATTGGGTATCATTTGATGTGTCTGTTTTGAAATATGTTATGGGTATTTGGAACTAGGGGTGTGCATTCGTTTTGAACGCATATGTAAAACGCAACTTTTTTTTTTTTTTAACTTAAAAAAAGTGATGATGCGCAACACATCACATTTTCAACTTATTCAACGTAGCTACGTTGAATACGTTGAACCTAAATAAACACTTAAACCCCCACCCTCCTGACCCCCCCAAGACTTACCAAAACTCCCTGGTGGTCCAGCGGGGAGTCAGGAAGCCATCGCTGTTTTCCTTTCCTTTCCTTTGCGCCCCCCCAAGCTGGCCAAAAGTTCCGGTTGGGTCCAACGGGGGTCCCGGAGCGGAGGCGCGGAGAAACACGTGACGTCCGCGTCACTCCGACGTGACGCCGACGTCACGTGCTCCTCGCAAAGGAAAACAGCGATGGCTTCCTGACTCCCCGCTGGACCACCAGGGAGTTTTGGTAAGTCTTGGGGGGAGATTAAGGAGGGTGAGGGGTTTAAATTTTTATTTAGGGAACCGGTGAACGTATGGACAGACCCTCAACTTATGGGATTCTCCATATGTCCATATTGAACAAAATCGACCCTCACCTTCAACTTATCAACTTATGAACGCAAACTTTTTGTCTGCACATCCCTATTTGGAACATTTTTATATGAGTTTTTAAATATTTGATGTTATTCTATTTGTTAACTGTTTTGAATTATTCTTTTTATGGGTATGGTTGCTTTTTTGTTCCACTCACTTTGCTACTGTAACCCCACCACCACCACCACCTCTCCCCCACTCATGGAGTTCTAAGAGGGATCTCCCCTGGTCTTTGGCTCCAATAGGCACCAGTAATATGGCCCTGTTTAAAAAGGTTTTGCCCATCCCAGTCTAATGTGACACTGTCACTCAGGCCGAGTGGTGTTTGTGAGAACGTACCACCAGGACAAAGAAGGCAGCGCCCCTTTCATTGCAATGCCCCTAGACAGTTGCCTACTAGGGGGAGATTTGGGCCCCAGAACAACAGATAACCAATCACAGATGGATTCTGTTAATAAACAAAACAGAAAGGCCCAGCATAATGGTGCTTGATCATGCAGCTGATTGGTTACATTTATTAAAGGGCATAAAAGGATGCATGTTCAACAAGCAGTTAATTTGTTCTTTTTGTAAATGGTGAACATCATATGAAGGCTTCAGAATATTTTGAAACATGTACTGATGCTGAGCAGCGCTTTGTGCCCTAATGAGTACCATGCTGACCAAAAGGAGGCTGCCTCCTGCTGACCATATATCCATCTAGAATAAAAATGTTACCGCAATAAGAATTATAAAATTCATGCACATCTAAAATAAAAAGGTTAAGCAAAATAAATAAATAGAATTCATTACTGAAGGATATTGTAATTTAAATGAACTAATCTTGAGGGAATTCTGCACAACTGCACAGCGCAGAATTTTCACAGAATTGCCACCTGGTGCAGAATTAAAAATTTGGGCACAGAATGTGGCTGCGAGGCTCGCAAAGCAAACTTCACTGACTAGTAAAGAAAGAGCTGCTGCAACGGCTGGCCTGCCCAGTCACGGAAGAAGGAAGTGCAGGGGAGGCCCAGAAGAAGAGGCTTTTGTACCTATCAGCCATCGCAGCCCCAGAAGGAAGGAAGCACTGGAGCAATCCGGAAGCAGCAGCTCTTGCATCCATCGTCCCCATAACAGATGGCTGCATTTCGGGTTGCACAGGCTGGAAAATGTGAGAGAACGAGCAAGGTGGGCTTAAGCTTGTGGGAAGGGACTATGGGGTAGAAGCTGAAAAAGTGGGGAGTGGAGACAAGGGAGAGAGCAAGCCACTGGTGGGATCAAGACTGGAAGAGAAATCTGGGGGATTGAGCTAAAGAACAAGGGGAGATGGCTGGAGTTGCGGGGGGGGGGGGGGGGGGGGGGGGGGGAGGGGGAGGGAAGAGAGATTGTGCAAGTACATTAGCTGGAACCTGGGTGGGGAGAGCAAGTATAAGTAGTGGGGTTAAGAATGGGTGGAGGAGGGCAATGGGATAAGAGCTAGAGAGAGAGAACAAGGGAAGATTTAAGCTAAGGGAGGAAAGAGCTAAGGTGAGGGGTCGAGCCTGGGGAGAGTGAGAGAGTGAATATGAATGGTGGGGTCAAAACAGGGGGACACTGGAGTTTAGATTGGGGTTGACTTGGGGAGAGAGAACAGGAGGGAGTCAAGCGTTGGATAGGGGTGAAAGAGCTGAGGAGAGAAATGAGGAATGGGTAGGGAGAAAGAAGGAGCTGTGGACAGGGTGAGAGTAAGCTGAGGGGTTGATGCTATAAGATAGGGATAGCTGGAGTGGCCAAGACTGTGAGAGGGACGGAGAAAGCCTGCAAGCTGAGAGAGAAATAGAAAAAGGGAGGAAGGTCGGGCCTTATACTATTACAGTACTCTTGGGGAATTTTGCACATAAAAAATTTTTACATTTTGCATTTTTTAACAACTGTTTTTTATATTGCATTTTAAACTAAGCATACCTCTAAAACCACAATTATATTGTGTTATTTTGATAATCTGTGCAGAATTTTAAATGTTTTTGCACATATTTCCCTCAGGAGTAATGGGCTATATTTAATTTAAAAGTAGCTTTGATCAAAGCTTAATATAAAAAACAAACACGTAATTAGTAGTCAAAGGGCAATCAGGGTACATTTTTATTTTTACATCTTATAACATCAGGGCCAAAGTTATGCACCTAGACCCCAAAGAAACTGACCCCTAATTGACTAGTTCCAGTACCACCAGTTTCTTGCTTTCATGAAGATTTAAAAACAGTTGGTATCCCAAAAAAATTATAGGTTTTATGAGGTTTAAGACTAACTGCATATTTTGTATATAACTAAAAACTGAAATGACCTCATCAGGAAAATGTAAATACCTGGGAAAGTTTGAGTTGTGATAGCCCTGAAATTAGTGTAGATTAGTGGAGGGCTGTGTGCACGTCAACGTTCTCTATTGCAGTACCCCCTCCCCCCTCTTCCGAGACTCTCTCACACACACATTCTCTCTCTCTCTCTTATCCGATCTGGAAATTCTCCCCTTCCTCAGGTCCAACTCCAGCAGTCTTCTCTCTCCCCTCCCCAACAAAGGCTGATTCCAGCACGCACTCCCTTCCACCTTTGAAGCCACCACCACCGCTTCCTTTGGCTCCCTCCCTCCCGGACAATTTAGCTGCTGCCATCACTGCTTCCTCCAACTATGACGGTAACTTTTAAACCGGTGTGCGGGCTGACGTGCGCACATTTGCTGGCTCGTGTCCAGAGACGGGCAAATGTTATAAAATAGCCTGGACATGCGTACGTATGCACACAATTTTAAATGGATGTGCGCATGTGCATGCAAAGGCTGCATCTACCGCATAAGTGGGGGAATATTATAAGGGATGCATTCAAACGCCATAGCTAGATTTCCCAGTTTGCCCAGTTTAGGGATAGCACTTCCAACCCCCCATAATTTATTAGCCTCCTTTTCCCTCTGTTAGCCTCATCCCTTAAAACCCCACTGACTAGCCTATATATAAATAAATATATATATATATATATATATATATATTTTATTTTTTTTTTTACACTTACACGCCATCCATAGCAGTAGTAAAGTTACGCGGCAGGGGATCCCGGTGCGCACATCTCTTGGCCTTCCCCAACGCATCCCACTCAGATCATACCCTTGCCCCATCCCTTTTTCTATACTTTTGACTTGTGCACATGGCAGGAGATATGCGTGTACATGGGCAGCTTATAAAATCCACTCCGTGTGCGCTGGCCCAACTTGTGCGCATATCTCCTGGCTTTGGTATGCATATGGCTTTTAAAATTCACCTATATGCTAGCCACTCGTATTGGTTGTCTCTGCAGATTCAGCAATTTTTATCTAAAATGCTGGAGTCTCTTTGGGTTTCCCCAGGAATGAAAATACATATATTAAAAAGCATATCATTTCTTGTAAGTTTACTACATAGACAAAAAGGATAAATCAAAAAAGGCATTTTTTATCTTCGTTTTGGCAATTTTTATTAATTTAACCTATCTCAACCGCTTATGAATGGATCATTATAGCTAACAGTATAAGGCTGGATTTTTAAAACATTACGTGTATAAATATTAGCATATACACACATAAGCAGCTTCTACTGGTGTAGTCTGTCTTTTATAAAATTTTAAAATATGTGTGTATTGTCACTTTTCCACACATACATGTGTAAAATAGGAGCAGTCTAGGGGAGTTCCAAGGTGGGGCCAATGCTTATATGTGTAAGTTGCTAAGATAATTATCTGGCGTAAATGATATTAAATGTGTTTATTTAGTACTGACAAGGTGGGCGGTCTGAGTGAACTGGGGGGAGTTCAGGCTGAAGAACCAGGAAGATCTTGATGATCTGGAGAAAGACTAGGACTGGTGGACTAATTGACAAACTGGTTGATTTCATTTACCTGTGCAACTTTTAAAATTAACCGACTAATGCGAGAAAGTTCTACTTTACTTTTGCGTGAAAAACATATGCATGTAGATTTTAAAAATAGGTAGGAAAGATAAGTGCATTCAATGCATTGATATACATGGTTTCAATGCATTGCATGTATATGCACATAAATCAGCATATGTATGTATGTCGTGGGGAAGAGATACACAGAGGTAGATCTTTAAAAAGTATGCCAGATTTTATAAGATACGCACGTAGCCGCGCGTATCTCATAAAATCCAGGGTCGGCGCGCACAAGGCTGTGCAAAATCGGCAGCCTGCGTGCGCCAAGCCGCGCAGCCTGCCTCCGTTCCCTCCGAGGCCGCTCCAAAATCGGAGCAGCCTCGGAGGGAACTTTCCTTCCGCGTCTCCCCAGCTTCCCCTCCCTTCCCCTACCTAACCCACCCCCCCCCTACCTTTGTTGGGCAAGTTACGCCTGCTTCAAGCAGGCGTAACTTGCGTGCGCCGCCTTGCATCCCCCGGCACAGGCCGCAGTGACGGGGGGACTCGAGACCGCACTCCGGGCCCGCCCCAAACTGTCGTCACGCCCCCTCTCGCCCCTTTTACAAAGCCCCGGGACTTACGCGCATCCCGGGGCTTTGCGCGCGCCGGTGGCCTATGCAAAATAGGCGTGCCGGCGCGCAGGGCTTTTAAAATCTAGCCCATATATTATAAAACGTGCATATATCATACACACTGGTTATAAAATAGCTATGTTAAAACTACACAGAGCCACATATGCATGTATATGCCACTATGCACATTTGTTTGAAAGCTATCCTCCCAGTGGATTAGCCTCTCAGGTTTGCCATACCAGGAAATACCAGGGGAACTAACTGCATCAATTTTATTTCCAACCTGTATTTCAGCCAGCTCCCTGAGGCTGTTGAAGGAGTGTATTTGTATACAGTTCCAATAAAGATTCCCTGTTGTTCAGCAGCCTGTGTGTCCTCCACCCCATACACAATAAAAACGTTTGTGGAAAAATTAATTTGCACATAGCTTGCAAAAGTAGTCATATATTGTTTACTTTTTTCAGGAACTAGCCATTAAAATCTGAGTAATTTAAGCCACATAAATACCTGCTCTCTTCCCATTTCCCTTGAAAGCTGGCAATGAAATTGACCAAGGACTGTAATTTCACCAGGGCTACCGAGGAGTCGAGAAGGACAGACTGAAAAGAAATATTGTTTCAATGTGCCAGGGATGACTATATCTGTGAAAAATGTTACTCTGATGTCATAAGACAAATAAGGACACACTAGAAAATGGACACCAATGGAAAAGAAGATCTGTATCATTTTGTTGATATTTCTTTTCATGGTTGGATAGTTTGCAATCAGTAGGAAGATTATTAAATTATGATTATTCCTATAATGTACCCAATCCCAGCGAAACCTCTTATATATCTCATAACTGAAGTTCATACAGTATGAGAGCATTATACGCAGTGCCCCAAGGCTCCTGTAATTTTGCAGCCTCAGAAAAAAAAATGCATATTTAGCCTGTTGCTATGTAATTTACAACCTGTGGCACAGTCACAAAACCTGAAGCTCCCCCATGCTAATTCAATCATCTGAAGGAAGCTACAGTGCCAGCAGGATTGACTTCATAGCTCTCTGCAAGACTGCCTCAATCCCCTGAAGCTACTCTCTCTGCTTCATGCCCGAGCCCAGTGTTGGTGAACTCCAGACCTCGAGTGCCACAAAAAGGCCAGGTTTTCAGGATAACTACAATGAATATGCATGAGAAAGATTTGCATGCACTGCCTCCATTGTATGCAAATCTATCTCATGCATATTCATTGTTGATATCCTGAAAACCTGGCCTGTTTGTGGCACTCGAGTACTGGAGTTCACCATCACTGCCTAACCACCTCCCTTTCCAGGTAGTTTGCAGGGAACATGAGGAGAAGAGTGAGTCTGAGACAGGATCAGTCAAGAGCTAAGCCACTCAAATCCAGATCCTTCCTACTCCTGTTGTTCCCCCATTCCTTCTCTCCTGAAGGGACCAAAAAGGATGGGGTGAGGTTGGAATGCACAGAGCAAGCAGTTTGATCCTTTAAAGATGTCTCTTTCAAATCAGACCAAAGACAGTTTTGATGTAATTCCTGGATGGTGTGATATTCCATTACAAGAATTTCCTCTTTATACAAAAGGTCTTGCACCTGCAAAGTGGCCAGCTATACACTGGTGACAAAGACCTGGATGTATTTTGAAAGTGTTTAATGCTATTTTGCCATAGCAATAGAGATGGCATTAATTTCAATTAACAATATGGTAAACTTTGCTAAAGCTAAGCATAGCTTCAGAATATATAAACTCATATACTTAGAAGGATGACAAGGACATTCTCAAGAAAATATGAAAAGGATAGCAGCACTAAGTTGCAAACTTTTAAATTTTCACTTAGGGGCGGATTTTAAGAGCCCTGCTCGCGTAAATCCGCCCGGATTTACGCGAGCAGGGCCCTGCGCGCCGGTAAGCCTATTTTACATAGGCCTACCGGCACGCGCAGACCCCGGGACTCGCGAACGTCCCGGGGTTTTCGGAGGGGGGCGTGTCGGGGGCGTGTCGGGGGCGGGCCCGGTCGTCGCGGCGTTTCGGGGGCGTGTCGGGAGCGTTTTGGGGGCGGGTACGGAGGCGTGGCTACTGCCCGGGGCGGTCCGGGGGCGTGGCCGCGCCCTCCGTACCCGCCCCCAGGTCGCGGCCCGGCGCGCAGGAGGCCCGCTGGCGCACGGGGATTTACGTCTCCCTCCGGGAGGCGTAAATCCCCCGACAAAGGTAAGGGGGGGGTTTAGACAGGGCCGGGCGGGTGGGTTAGGTAGGGGAAGGGAGGGGAAGGTGAGGGGAGGGCAAAGGAAAGTTCCCTCCGAGGCCGCTCCGATTTCGGAGCGGCCTTGGAGGGAACGGGTTAGGCAGCGCGGCTTGGCGCGCGCCGGCTATACAAAATCAATAGCCTTGCGCGCGCCGATCCAGGGATTTTAGTGGATACGCGCGGCTCCGCGCGTATCTACTAAAATCCAGCGTACTTTTGCTTGAGTCTGATGCGCAAGCAAAAGTAGGCTGATCGCGCTTCTTTTAAAATCTACCCCTTAATAAATAGTTGATTTTTGTACTTGGCAAATTTTGTATTTGTATATGGTTTAAATGTTGTTTAAAATGATGTGAAAGGTTTTCAAAAAAAGATGGACTTTTTTTTGTCTAGTAAGAGATGTGAACCTTCATGCAAAATTATGCAAATTTGCCATATAATTGTTGCAGAATTTTGAAAAATCTGCCACAGCCCGAGATTCATCAAAAAGTCTTAATAATGCATTGATAATGCCGCGTTAAGAAAAGGGGTGTGATTAGGGAAATTTTAGAATTATCGCACCACGCAATAACTTACTGCTTTCCATAGGTAGTACTGCGTGGTGCGGTAAACTTTGCGCAGGGTGTGGTAATCCCTATTTTCACTTCTTGTACTAAGGGGAGAGAGAAGATGTGCTACTCCCTATTTTCATTTCTTGTGCTAAGGAGGGAGAGAGAGAGACTACCTACAAGGCCTCATAGTAGTTACTTATATCTCTATAGGAGGGCCATCTAATAGGTCAAAGTGAGGTATTGGTGGTGATTTAAGGTTTAGGGGCCAGTTTCGCATGTAGAGTGAGATGTACGAACAGCACAGTACAACTTGGTGAAGATTTGATGTCATTTGGAGTGAGGAAAGTCTCACAAAAAAGAAATTTTGTACTATAATATAAAATGACGTCAAATCTTCACCAAGGTGTACTGTGCCGTTTGTACATCTCATTCTACATGCAAAACTTGCTCCCCTAAACCACCACACACCTCACCGCGACCTATTAAATGGCTCGCCTAGAGATATAAATAGGTGCACAGAGTGAGGCCCTCCCCAGAGTCTCTCTCTCTCTCTCTCTTTCTCTCTCACTCACACTCCTCTCCCCTGAAAGGTGCAGCTGCAAAGGTTAAAAGTGTTCAACAGGCATGGACATTGTTTAAAAATACAATCCTAGAGGCGCAGTCCATATGTATTCCACGCATTAAGAAAGGTGGAAGGAAGGCAAAACGATTACCGTCATCATTAAAAGGAGAGGTGAAAGAGGCTATTTTAGCCCAAAAAAATCCTTCAAAAATTGGAAGAAGGATCCATCTGAAGAAAATAGGATAAAATATAAGCATTGTCAAGTTAAGTGTAAAACATTGATAAGACAGGCGAAGAGAGAATTTGAAGTTGGCCATAGAGGCAAAAACTCATAATAAAAACTTTTTAAAATATATCCAAAGCAAGAAACCTGTGAGAGAGTCAGTTGGACCATTAGATGAGCGAGGGGTTAAAGGGGCTCTCCGGGAAGATAAGGCCATTGCAGAAAGACTAAATTAATTCTCTGCTTCCGTGTTTACTAATGAGGATGTTGGGGAGATACCAGTTCCAGAGATGGTTTTCAGGGGTGATGAGTCAGATGAACTGAATGAAATCACTGTGAACCAGGAAGATGTAGTAGACCAGATTGACAAACTAAAGAGTAGCAAATCACCTGGACCAGATGGTATGCATCCTAGGGTACTGAAGGAACTAAAACATGAAATTTCTGATCTATTAGTTAAAATTTGTAACCTATCATTAAACTTATCCATTGTACCTGAAGACTGGAGGGTGGCCAATGTAACTCCAATATTTAAAAGGGCTACAGAGGCAATCCGTGTAACTATAGACCAGTGAGCCTGACTTCAGTGCCGGGACAAATAGTGGAAACTATTCTCAAGATCAAAATCGTAGAGCATATAGAAAGATATGGTTTAATGGAACACAGTCAACATAGATTTACCCAAGGGAAGTCTTGCCTAACAAATCTGCTTCATTTTTTTAAAGGGGTTAATAAACATGTGAATAAAGGTGAACCGGAAGATGCAGTGCATTTGGATTTTCAGAAGGCGTTTGACAAAGTCCCTCATGAGAGGCTTCTAAGAAAACTAAAAAGTCATGGGATAGGAGGCGATGTCTTTTCATGGATTACAAACTGGTTAAAAGACAGGAAACAGAGAGTAGGATTAAATGGTCAATTTTCTCAGTGGAAAAGGGTAAACAGTGGAGTGCCTCAGGGATCTGTACTTGGACAGGTGCTTTTCATTTTATAAATGATCTGGAAAGGAATACGACAAGTGAGGTTATCAAATTTGCGGATGATACAAAATTATTCAGAGTAGTTAAATCACATGCGGATTGTGATACATTACAGGAGGACCTTGCAAGACTGGAAGATTGGGCATCCAAATGGGAGATGACATTTAATGTGGACAAGTGCAAGGTGTTCATATAGGGAAAAATAACCCTTGCTCTAGTAGAGATGTGAATCGTGTCCTCGATCGTCTTAACGATCGATTTCGGCTGGGAGGGGGAGGGAATCGTATCGTTGCCGTTTGGGTGTTTAGAATATCGTGAAAATCGTTTAAAATCGTGAACCGGCACACTAAAACCCCCTAAAACCCACCCCCGACCCTTTAAATTAAATCCCCCACCCCCAAATGCCTTAAATTACCCTAGGATCCAGCGGCGGTCCATAGCTAAATCGGGGGAAGGGGGAGGGTAGGAAAACCGGCACACTAAATCCCCCTAAAACCCACCCCCGACCCTTTAAATTAAATCCCCCCCCAAATGCCTTAAAGTACCCTGGGGTCCAGCGGCGGTCCGAAACGGGCTCCTGCTGTTGAAGCGTGTTGTCTTCAGCCAGCGCCATTTTGCAAAATGGCCACCGCAAAATGGCGGCGGCCATAGACCAACACGATTCGACCGCAGGAGGTTGCTTCCGGACCCCCGCTGGACTTTTGGCAAGTCTTGTGGGGGTCAGGAGGCCCCCCCAAGCTGGCCAAAAGTCTCTGGGGGTCCAGCGGGCGTCCGGGAGCGATCTCCTGCCGCGAATCGTTTTCCGTACGGATAATGGCGCCGGCCATACGCGTATGGCCGGCGCCATTTTCCGTACGGAAAATGGCGCCGGCAGGAGATCGACTGCAGGAGGTCGTTCAGCGGAAGTCCGGAACCCTCGCTGAACGACCTCCTGCAGTCGATCTCCTGCCGGCGCCATTATCCGTACGGAAAACGATTCGCGGCAGGAGATCGCTCCCGGACGCCCGCTGGACCCCCAGAGACTTTTGGCCAGCTTGGGGGGGCCTCCTGACCCCCACAAGACTTGCCAAAAGTCCAGCAGGGGTCCGGAAGCGACCTCCTGCGGTCGAATCGTGTTGGTCTATGGCCGCCGCCATTTTGCGGTGGCCATTTTGCAAAATGGCGCCGGCTGAAGACAACACGCTTCAACAGCAGGAGCCCGTTTCGGACCGCCGCTGGACCCCAGGGTACTTTAAGGCATTTGGGGGGGGGGGGATTTAATTTAAAGGGTCGGGGGTGGGTTTTAGGGGGATTTAGTGTGCCGGTTTTCCTGCCCTCCCCCTTCCCCCGATTTAATTTAAAGGGTCGGGGGTGGGTTTTAGGGGGATTTAGTGTGCCGGTTTTCCTGCCCTCCCCCTTCCCCCGATTTAGCTATGGACCGCCGCTGGACCCCAGGGTAATTTAAGGCATTTGGGGGGGGGTTCGGGAGGGTGGGGGATTTAATTTAAAGGGTCGGGGTGGGTTTTAGGGGGTTTTAGTGTGCCGGTTTTCCTGCCCTCCCCCTTCCCCCGATTTACGATTTTTTGACGATAAATCGGGGGAACTGGTATTGTATCGTGGCCCTAACGATTTTTGACGATTTAAAATATATCGGACAATATTTTAAATCGTCAAAAAACGATTCACATCCCTATGCTCTAGTTACACGATGTTAGGTTCCATATTAGGAGCTACCACCCAGGAAAAAGATCTAGGCATCATAGTGGATAATACTTTAAAATCGGCGGCTCAGTGTGCTGCAGCAGTCAAAAAAACAAACAGAATGTTAGGAATTATTAGGAAGAGAATGGTTAATAAAATGGAAAAAGTCATAATGCCTCTATATCGCTCCATGGTGAGACCGCACCTTGAATACTGTGTACAATACTGGTTGCCGCATCTCAAAAAAGATATAGTTGCAATGGAGAAGGTTCAGAGAAGGGCTTGATGGACCCTTGGTCTGACCCAGTATGGCATTTTCTTATGTTCTTGTGTTCTTATAAAGGGGATGGAACAGCTCCCCTACGAGGAAAGGCTGAAGTGGTTAGGGCTGTTCAGCTTGGAGAAGAGACGGCTGAGGGGGGATATGATAGAGGTCTGTAAGATCCTGAGAGCTCTTGAACGAGTAGATGTGAATCGGTTATTTACACTTTCAAATAATAGAAGGACTAGGGAGCATTCCTTGAAGTTAGCAAGTGGCACATTTAAGACTAATCGGAGAAAATTCTTTTTCACTCAACGCACAATAAAGCTCTGGAATTTGTTGCCAGAGGATGTGGTTAGTGCATTTAGTATAGCTGGGTTCAAAAAAGGTTTGGATAAGTTCTTGGCGGAGAAGTCCATTAACGGCTATTAATCAAGTTTATTTAGGGAATAGCCATTGCTATTAATTGCATCAGTAGCATGGGATCTTCTTGGTGTTTGGGTAATTGCCAGGTTCTTGTGGCCTGGTTTGGCCTCTGTTGGAAACAGGATGCTGGGCTTGATGGACCCTTGGTCTGACCCAGCATGGCAATTTCTTATGTTCAATATTCAAAGCATGGTCAGCGCTATTTAACCGGATCAATGAAACTTATGTGGCTAAGTAGCGGCCGCTGAATATGCACCTTTGTTCAGTGGCTGCCGCTTAGCCTTGTAAGTCATTTACATGGCTAAAAGATTAGCCACATAACTTGCGGCTAGGGTTAGATGAGCCATACAGTAGGACTTCACTTAGCCGGTTATATGGCTAAGTGCAGATATATATGCGTAAACTCAGCAGCTTAGCCGTCCATGTAACTTAGCTGAATAAGTTATAGCTGGCTAAGGCCTAGATTCATCATTTTGCTATAAATATAGCAAAAATAGTGTCAGGATACTTTTCCTGGTACCACATAGTATTTTTTCACAACACAAGCTGAGATTTTATCACAATTGGTAGTTGAGAGAGTGAGAGAGAGAGAAGAGTGAGATTGAGAGAGAAAGAGAAGGCATGAGATAGAGAGCCTTTATAAAGGCTCACAAAAAGTTAAATATTTATACCACTGTAAGAGGAGCCACTAGTAACTCTCGGTGAGGTTTTTGGAATGGAGTGGGTTCTGGGGGCAATTATGCATGCACAGTCATACGTAGGGCCCAAAAAACAAGAAGGAAGCAAAGCCGTGAGGGATGTAAACACAGAAAAGCCGAAGGTCCTCAAAAATATTTATTGGTAAAATAATAATTCCGTGAATGTTATAAAATGCCGGGTCAGCATGAGCAAGGGGGGGAAGACATTTACCTTTACGTGCGGCGACGCATCGAGGCCTTCCCCAGTTCCCTCCCAGCCACTCCAATTAAGGAGTGGACTGGGAGAGAACTCAACCCCCTAGCCTGACCTCCCTTCCCCTTCCCTGCCCTCCCCCTATCCCTCTCCTATATCCCCACCAAAATCGTTAACTTACCTTTTGCGTCTGCTTCTGAGCAGGAGTAAGTTGCGCACGCTGGCACCCTGCCAGCACGCGATCCTCTGGCACAGCAGCAAATGGACGCTGTGCTGGGTGCCTCTAGCCCCGCCCCACCCCGGACCGCCCCACCCCTCCCAGTCCGCCCCTTTCACTAACCCCAGGACTTACACGCGTGTGACCAAGCCTTTGAAAATTGGCACAGCGCACGTAATGCCCACCTACGCGCGAAAACCTCCGGGTTTTATGCACGTAGGTGATTTAAAATCCAGCCCTTTACTGTCTACCTATCTTGATTGCAGCTAGAAAGTGAGAGCTTCAAGCTAGGTAGAGACAACAAGGTAAAAATCTACTTTTATTTTACCTTTCATCCCTCCAAATCACATTAAATCTTCACTGGTGGTAACTGTTCTGTTCGTACGTTTGACCCTGCATGTAAAATTGCCCCCCAGAACCCACTCCACTCTCCTCACCCTGAGCTCATAATACCCCCTCTTACAGTTGTATAAAACGTGCAAATACAAGTGAGCCTCCACAGAGATTCTCTCTCTCTCTCTCCCCCCCTCAATCCAGGATTTGTGATAAAGCCTGTAATGCACAGCTATTGCAGGCATAATGCACAGAAAAAAGGTGTAATTTCCAGCGTTAAATACTACAATAGAGTGCATTACTTTATCACACACAATGTTAACCAGCCATCATTTCCCTTTACTCCTCCCACTTGACTACTAATTTTAAATTTGCATATGCATTTCGTGATGTAGTATTTATCGCATGCGTTATGCCATTATTGCGGGTGTTACGGCCCTAAGGCATGAGATAATGCCCTAATGCATTTCGATAAATGACCCTCTAGGTTACTTAAATGGCCAGTGTTGAATATTGCCCCCAAGAGGTTTAAAATGTTACCAGAAATGGTTGCCCAAGTTTTTATTTTCTTTTTACTATGGTACTTTGGGGCCGATGCAATACATTTTGCGGAAAGCTTTCTTAGCGCACGCATGGCGCCTGCAAGGGGGGCACCATGCAAAATGCTTGCAATATGCAAATCAGGGGGTCTTGCTAGCAAGGAGGTGCTAGGGTTGCTTGCTAACGCGACCCGCGGCGGCTGCCAGTTATGAAGAGCAATGCCGGTAATGAAAACGGATGCCAAGTTTACTGGCGTTGGTCTTCATAACTTGGCGGTCTACCGAGGTATTTTTCTTTTTAACGAAGAAGTACCGAAAAGCAGTTTTTTCTGCTTTTCTGTACTTCTTCTACGTGCGCTCAGCTATTAACGCCTGCTCCAGGCAGGCGTTAATAGCTGAGCGATAAATGTGCATCTGAGACGCACATTTATTTTTTTTGAATGCGGACTGAATAATAGCCTCATTCACATGCATTTGCATGTGACGAGCGCTAACTCATTCACTCTGCGTCGGACGCGCGTTAAGTAGGCGCTAATCCCCCTATTGCATTAGGGGGTGGATTAGCACCTATTTCACCCGCGTCCGACAGTGAGTTAAACAGTGCGCTCGTGTGAGCGCACTGTATTGCATCGGCCCCTTTGTTCTTTATTGGTGTTGTTTATGTTTTTGAGGAACTTATGAATCACCCACAAAGAGGCCCTGTTTCCTTGCCATATGAAGCCTTTAACTCTAATGAGATTTCCCTAATAGGAAACATTACATTTTCACAGTTTTATAAATCTTTTTTTTTCAATGTATTAATTTTTATGTTTACTGTGTTGATTCATTGTCCAACGTAAGACTCACTAACTGAAAGACCCAGTTGTGAAAATCAATTTGAACTGTAAAATTTGAAATCTTGGAATCTCAAAGATGTTGCCATTTTCTCCTCTGAACTGGATTTCTAGTCAGGACTTGAAATAAAATAGAAAAAAAAAAAAATCACCCAGCATTTAAATTCAGCCAGAGCTATCTGTAGTGAAGTGCAGGTAAATATTTTCAAAGAGCTAGCAGTGGTGAAACAGTTAATCTCTTCCTGCTGATGGGTGACAGAGTAAGGCAGGAGGGAGCTGGCAGGCATCAATGCCCGCCAGTGGGAACAGCTCATCAGTAGGGCAGGGAGGGAAGAAATTGATTTAGGCCTGCCATCAAACAGAGGGGGCGGGAGCTGGTTGGCACAAATTAGCTGACTTTTTGAAGAGGCCTGAAACTGAACCATATGTGAGATCTTGAATAGGGAGAGGAAGATATGCTACCACTGATCTGGAAGGCGGATAATGAGGTGGAGCTGAGGGGATGAAAGGGCTCAGGGTTCCAAGAAATTGTCGGTCAATTTAATCCTTACAGTAATCCATCAGTTTTGAAGGTGTATCTCACATATTTTAGCTCTCGCACAGCTTTGTTAGAAATACTGTACGGGAAAATATATTTATAGGAAGTAATAAAATATGGCACAGTGCGTGATATGGGATGAGAATAAATGAAACTGATAGGTGCCTTCACCCTTATTACAAGAAAGAATGAATATGAGGAGACCCAAGATGCAATAGTCTAAGCAGGAGATGATAAAAGAGTAGATGAGCTGAGGGAGGGTCTACAAAGCTAAGCAGGAGATGTGAATAGGTGCTGAACGGATCCATTTCTCTTGCTAAGTAAATTCTACAACTGAACATGTGCTGCTTAATTTTAAGCTAGTAATTATCTGGCTACTTAACTAAATTTATGTACTTTTTTTTATTATTTAATTTAATTTGCATTTTATTTTTATCTTATTTTAACTACTGTAAACCATTTTGATAAAATTTTATTTTAAAAAGCGGTATATAAATACCTTAAATTAAAAAAAAACAAAAAACCCCAGTGCTTTGCAGAGTCCAAATATCAGCACTTATCCAGCTAAGTTAACTGGATCAGTAACTCCTCACCGAAACACTCATTTCCCGCCCACCGCTTAGCTGGATAAGTACTTATACAGCTACATATTTATCCAGATAAGTGGTGGCCACTTAACGTGGCCAGATATTCAGCTGCTACCATTTAGCCAGATAAATCCTTACTTATCCGGCTAAGTGACCCTCAATGAGTATTGATGGAGTCTGTGATTTAAAGGCCAGCCAATGCATAACAATGCAGTCTGTTAGCCAGTTGGACAAAGTATATTTGGCAACTGTTGCATCCATTCAGTTGGAATCACAGGATGCAAACAGCTGACATCCAGTGGCCACAGACAAAATCCTTGAAGCCACTGAGCATGGCCATCTTCCAACTGAACATCCTAGGTATTAGGTGCCCTAGGCAAATTAGGTGCCCAAGGCAAATTTTATACCTTTGCACAATGCCGCCCTCCCCCACCCCTGCCTCCAGAAACACAGTTAAGAGTTGTGCATTTATAATAACATTTTACATGAAAAATATCAAAGTACCATTTTCTGAGGTAAAAATATCACTTACATTATATTTACATACACTGCTGTCATGCTAGCCGGAAAATCTGTAAAAACACAATTGGAACCCATTTGGTATTAGGCCTATTGTAAAGTGTGTTGTGTGTGAGCTTGACCCGCTAAAACACTAATACCCTTCCTATTAGGAGAATACCTCACCTCAGTCACACATGCAGAACATAAATAGACCCTCACCAAATACATAATAGAACAACTATAAAGTAGAAATATAAACATGCAAAACCTGAACTGGAAACCAGAAGAAGCCAGACTCTCTATGCAGTGAAACAATAAAAACCACAACCATCACCATTCCTCAAACATCAAACAGTAAAATCAAGAAATAAAATAAATACATAATCATAATAGTAAAGACATGCAAATAATAATATTCCAGAAACATATGACAAATAAAAGATCGAATAATTAAAGACACATACAATTTTTTAAAAATGTCCCAAACACCAATAAAATATTTCAAAACAGCAGACACATTAAATAACACCCGAAAAATAAAACTAAAAAGGATTTTAAAAATTCATGCCCTCCATACCTGGTAACTTTTGATCTCCAGTCACCCTGAGATTGTCATAGATTAGTGCATGTGGGGCGCACAAACTTTCTCCTCTCTTTCTTATATTTATATATACACACACAAGCTCAAACACACATACGCTTCCTCTCAGATAAACCCACAGGCATTTCCAGCTCTTCTTTGGTTGAGATCTGCCAGCAGCCCCGACCCCTCCTCTTCATTTCAGTAGCTGGTAGGTTGGTATCCTTCTGCAGCCCCATTCTTTCTCTCACACAAACATACACAACCCAGGAAGCTCCCATTCTTTGTCTCACACACAGCCCGGACAAGATCCCTTTCCTACCCTTACACCCCAGGCAAGCTCCCATTCACATCCACCCAAATGCCAGGCAGGCTCCCATTCTCACACACACACTCCCTGCCCATCTCAGGAAAGCTTCCATGCATGCATGTGCACACACATACACACATACACACACACACATCCCAGGAAGGCTCCCATTCACACACACATATGCACCCATCCCAGGCAGGCTCTCATTCAAACACATACACATATCCCAGGCAGCCTCCCATTCACACACACACACACACACACACACCCATCCTAAGCAGCCTTCCATTCACGCACACTCACTCATTCCAGGCAGCCTCCCTTTCATACACACACACAAAGACACATACACACACAGTCATCTCATGTAGCCTCCCATTCACTTGCAAACCCTCAACTCAAACAAGCTCCTAGTCACATCCACACAGCCCAGGTAAGCTTCCATTCACACACACACACACACACACACTCAACTCATGCAGCCTCCCACTCACACACACATGCAGACCAGGCAGTAGGGGTGTGCATTCGTTTTGAACTTATATGTAAAACGCTACTTTTTTTTTTTTTTAACTTAAAAAAGTGATGAGGCGAAAACGATCGGATTTCCAACTTATTCAACATAGCTATGTTGAATACGTTGGAAATCGCGATCGTTGATCCTAAATAAAAATTTAAACCCCTCACCCTCCTTAATCATCCCCAAGACTTACCAAAACTCCCTGGTGGTCCAGCGGGGAGTCAGGAAGCCATTATTCTATTCCTTTGCGAGGAGCACGTGACGTCCGCGTCACGTCGATGATGCGGCCGTCACGTGGTCCACCGCGGTTCCGCTCCCGGACCCCTCCTTGGACACAAACGGAACTTTTGGCCAGCTTGGGGAGGTCAGGAGGCCCCCCCAAGCTGGCCAAAAGTTCCGTTTGTGTCCAACGAGGGGTCCGGGAGCGGAACCGCGGTGGACCACGTGACGGCCGCGTCACTCCGACGTGACGCGGACGTCACGTGCTCCTCGCAAAGGAATAGAGGAATGGCTTCCTGACTCCCCGCTGGACCACCAGGGAATTTTGGTAAGTCTTGGGGGGGGATTAAGGAGGGTGAGGGGTTTAAATTTTTATTTAGGGAACCGGTGCACGTATGGACATAGACTCAACTTATGGAATTCTCCATATGTCCATATTGACCGAAATTGACCCCCCTTTTCGACTTATGGACTTATGAACATAAACTTTTTGTCTGCACATCCCTACCAGGCGGGCAGGGTTCACAGGTCATTCCTCCTCCATTGCTGCTACTGCCAGCCTGAATCTTCTTCGTCAAGGAAAGCAGCCATTCTGCACTTCCTCCTGCATGCTGGCCGAGCGGTAATTCAACACTCATGGTGCTAGCACTTCCTGTATTCTCATCTCGTGTTGAATTACCGCAGGGCTAGCGCTTGAGGAGGAGCTGTAGAATAGGCTTCTTCCGCTGCTGGTGAAATGGAGCCCACTGGCAGCCGCACGGGCTTTCTGATTCTTCTACCGCCGGTGGGATTAGGTCCACTGGCGGTAGGACAGGCTTTGCCTTCCTCCCGATGCCACCAGCCTGCATGTGCTGCCCTGTGTAATTGCACAATTTGCACACTCGGTTGTGCTGGGCCTGGGTGCATGTCCGTATGGAAGCTTGGACCAAAAACAACTGAAGGGATCATAAGGCAGCACCCATGTGAGAACTCCTTCTCATGCTCAGTAGTTAAACTTGCTGAGCTGGAGAGCTGGTGCTATCAGATGACTTCACCCATGTCATGGCTAATTCAGCATTGCTTGCTGATGGAAAATGGAAGGACCTTGAAGCTGCAGATAAATAAAATTTGGTAGAATTTAGCCTGGAAAAACTGAGTCTGCAGACCATTTTTGGTCCACAGGCCATAATTTTGGGACCTACGTTCTATTCCATTGTGCCATAAGTATAGAACGCTGGCCCGTAAATGATATAACATAAAGATATGTCTGTGTTTAGTTTGGCTTCTTTAGAATCTACTGGACTGATCTGAAAAAACCTGAAGCAACGGTTTCAAAAGGAGTTTTTTCATCTACATAACATGAGCTACACATTTTTTATATAAAACACTCCCTTGAAACAGGCATGAGCATGCTAAAATACTGTAAAGGCAATGCATACATGTATACAAATGTTAAAGAGCATATAAAAAGTTTAAAATAAAACTATTTCTGATCTAATAATTGTGAGATAAGAATAAGAAAAGCACACAAGAACAAGCATGCACATATAGGACACATCAATTATCGATTCCCGATTCTTCAGTCCCAATATTTTGTTCAGACATATTAAACACCAGTCATAAAAGCCCATCAAAGGATGGGAAATACTAGGAAGTGTAGGAAGAATGTAACCGTCATGCACGGTAGTAGAGAAAGCAGGCTGAGCTTAGGTGTACTATGTGGGAGCAGAGAGAGGATTAGACAATTCAGAGAGAGAGAGTGGCAGAGCTGGAGAGTACAGCCTGAGAGAGGGGCAGAATTCAATTTCCATATGTGGTAGTAGACAGTGAATTGGACAATACAGAGAGAGAGAGAAAGGGCAGAGCTGGAGAGTACAAGGAGAGGAACGGGGCTCAATTTCCATACAGAGAGAGGTAGAACAGGAACGTCCACGGAGGAAGAGGGGTGGAGCCCAATTTGCATACTGCTGACACAGGCGCGGGGAAATTTTCCTCTTTATTGTCATTAGATAATATTTTGAAGGCAAGAACTTACACAGTTAGGCAGGAATATTGAAGCCAAGAGGCATTGTTGGACACAAAAGATTCAAGCTGTAGATCCATAAGACAGCCCTAGGCCACGTGATGTGGCTCCCTGGTGGGGTAGGAGGGATACTCTCTGAAAATGTGGGCTGTCTTGGCTCTTTCTCTCTCTCTTTGATCAAGGGCACCTGCTCCATCTGGTTAGCCCTCTCTCTGATGTATCACTTAAGCTGCAGAGACAGGTGAGGAGCAATGAACTGTATTCGATTGGCGGGGGGGGGGGGAAAGGCTAATGTGCACGGAGCAGGAGAGAGACCTTCGGGTGATAGTGTCTAATGATATGAAGTCTGCGAAACAATGTGACAAGGCGATAGCAAAAGCCAGAAGAATGCTGGGATGCATAGAGAGAGGAATATCGAGTAAGAAAAGGGAAGTGATTATCCCCTTGTACAGATCCTTGGTGAGGCCACACCTGGAGTACTG
Source organism: Rhinatrema bivittatum (assembly GCF_901001135.1). NCBI lineage: Eukaryota > Metazoa > Chordata > Amphibia > Gymnophiona > Rhinatrematidae > Rhinatrema > Rhinatrema bivittatum. Next base: position 243,349,180 of record NC_042618.1, read on the forward strand.
TGTTCAGTTCTGGAGACCGTATCTACAAAGAGACAAGGACAAGATGGAAGCGGTACAGAGAAGGGCGACCAGGAAGGTGGAGGATCTTCATAGGATGACGTACGAGGGAGAGATTGAAGAATCTAAATATGTACTCCCTGGAGGAAAAGAGGAGCAGGGGTGATATGATTCAGACTTTCAGATACTTGAAAAACTTTAATGATCCAAATACAACGACAAACCTTTTCCGTCAGAAAAAAATCAGCAGAACCAGAGGTCACGAGCTGAGGCTCCAGGGAGGAAGACTAAGAACCAATGTCAGGAAGTATTTCTTCACGGAAAGGGTGGTGGATGCCTGGAATGCCCTTCCGGAGGAGGTGGTGAAGTCTAAAACTGTGAACGACTTCAAAGGGGCGTGGGATAAACACTGTGGATCCATCAAGTCTAGAGGGTGTGAATAAAGTGGAGGCATTCAAACACTGCACGGAGCGGCAGTAGCCACAGTGGCATTCAAACACTGCACGGAGCGGCAGTAGCCACAGAGGCATTCATGGAGCGAGATGCCAGTGGCCAGTAGTTGGTGTTCCACCTTCACGGAGCGGAAGGATGGAGGGCTGCTATCTCCAAAAAAATAAATAAATAAAAACAGGGGTGGGTAAGAGTATGGGGCAAGGGGGTGGCCTGCTTGTTACAGCGCTTGCTATCCCCAATTGAGCTGGTTGTCACTTGGATGCAGATTCAAAGCTGCTCTCTAAATTGGGTGGAGGGGAATTAGGGCTGGAGGGTACTGGAAGCCAATAGTAACAGGTGGGAGAGAGAAAAAGGGAAAAAAAAAAGGATAAAGTGCGTAGCTTGCTGGGCAGACTTGATGGGCCATTTGGTCTTCTTATGCCGTCATTTCTATGTTTCTATGTTTCTATAATGTCCCATCAGACAAAGGGCTATCAATAGGAGGCAGGTGCCCCCTGAGCCACCAAACCATAGAACCAGCCAGCCCATAGCCCACCCTCCAACATAAACTGAAAAATATCACATCCCTCTCCACCAGCCAGTCTTCAGCTGCCTCTGCAATCCCTCAGTTGATCATCCCCCACTTCCTATTTCTCCACCCCTTACCAGCCAGCCACATAGCCTATCCCCAACTAGCCTCCACTGAACAGTACACAAACGTTTATGCACCTCAAAGTATGGGGGGAGGCCAGCAACAATCATTTATACATGTTAAAGGTTTTGCTTATTGCTTCCAAATCTTTGAGCATGAAATCTTCTAGGTTTAGAAATTGGGTGACTTGAGCCCTGGGATTCCTTCAGGAAAGATAGCTTCATCAGTTATTTTTATTTATTTATTTTACTGAAAACCTCTCAATTATTATGGTCAGAATCAGGCTCTAATATACTTGTGGAATAATGCTTACAGTTCACAGCTGATTTCATTTATACTTCTGGGTGGAAAAATAAAAGCTAAAAATAACATTATAGGCTTTATGCTTCTTTGCACGAAAAGCGATTGCGCAAGTTCATTGTAACCATCTGTGTCAATGTTTTGCTGTATGTAAGTCAAGACTGGATTTAGGTAGCATGAACTAAAAAAAAAAAAACAACAGAAGTCTTAAGGCAATGAATAATGGTGCCTTGCTGATCAACGTTTCAGCTACCTACAGCTCCTGTATATGTTCTGAAACAGTTTTAAACGCCCTTGGATATTTAATCCTTAAAGATAGAAAGTGAAGAAATAGTATTTTTCTCCTCTCATAAGGTCTGCTCATTTTACTTATTTCACTAGTCTCCGGCCAATGCTATTAGTCTCCAGCAGCCGATTAAACATAGATGTGGTGAGGGTTATAAAAATATTCAGTGCAGTTTGAGATTCTGAAGAACATTTACATGTACTTTATATTTCCTAACATGTATATAAATTCTATTTTATCATGAAAAACTATACATAGGGAGGATAATTTTATAACTCTTGAGTAATAGGGTAAAGACTGTACATACCCTTAAAGTGCAGAGGAATTTTCAAAGTAAACTTTCGTGCATAAGTTTGGTTTGGAAATGTGAGGGTAATTGGCCCAGTGCTTGCTCAGATTTAATTACACAAAGTTACCCCTCCTCTCAGGAGGGCATAACTTGTGTGTGGTAACTTACATGCATTATTTTTAAAATAATAAAGTATTCTCATATGTTCCAACTCCACTACAACACTGACCCCAAAAACCTTCTCCCCAAATCATAATGACGGTATATAAAACTTGGAAAATAAATAAATATAAAAGTGCATTGTAGCTGGCTAACATGCTCACTTTTGTGTATACTGAGCTCTGAGCAATGTTTTTAAAACTGTTTATTTAAATAGACAGGCAACATAATTTAACCATTACACATATGGGCAAGAAAAATACAACTTATATTAGGGAAATGATCCCCATGCTAGTATAGTAACGTAACAGGTAAATTTTCAAAGGAGTTATGCATGTAAATGATACATACTATCATAGCAATTTTCAAAAGCCATTTACCCATTTTAAGTGCACTTAAGGCAGGTAAAACATAATGGCAATTCAATGGCATAAATTGCAGCAATTTTCAAAAGCCCACTTACAAGAGTAAAAGTACATTTACACATGTAAAACCCAATTTTAAGCATATAAATGCTTTTGAAAATCAGGCCCTTAATTTCCACTGAGACAAAAAAGTTTCAGTCTTTTTCAGATGGTTGATCATTGTATCTGCCTAGATCCACAACCAAAATAAGATCAATATTTACAACAGATCTTATTATAGTTGTAGCAAGGCTATGCCTCTGCTACTCATATTTTTCCCATGCGATACCTTTATGGGAGTTTGCATAGTGGGATCCACCTCTGTTCATGGCCAGTCTCCAAGCTTTTTGGGATTAGTTAGCTCTACCAAATAAAATGTGCTTGGAGCATGTGCAAAGGATCTTTCTTTATCTCCAGTTGATTGACCAAAGGGTTGAGAGTGGCTGCCTGGGGTCCCCTGTGAGAATCCCTTGCAGAATAGGAGGTATTTTTGTTTTTCATGAGAGGAGGTTTTGGTGGATCTCTGATCACCAGTGGAGTGCTATTGAGAGGTTTTTGAGAGATTGGCATTTTTCTACAGTTTTAACCAGTTCCTGACACAAGGGCTAGTTTTCTCCTATGTTGGATGGGTTTCTTTATTTATTTTATTTAACATGTTTTGTATACCGTCCTTCGGTTTCGCCATCAGAACGGTTCACATCATATTAGTTAAACAATGAATGATTCATATTAACTAAACATCTTTGCGTCATAATAGCTGAACAGAGATTACTTCAAGGAGTCTATAGTTTGTATCTTAGTTTAAGAATAATTTATGTGTCTATCCTTATATGTGGCGTTGAACATAGTCTTAGGTGTTCTAATGTTGAACATGGTCATAGGCATTGAACGTAGTCATAGGTGTTCTAGTGTTGACATAGATGTTATTATGTTGCATTGAGGTTGCGGATTTTTTTGGCGGTTGGTTGCGTGGGAGTCTGGTTGTGTTGATGGATGATGTCATTTGCATATGCTTTGGTGAAAAGCCAGGTTTTCAAATCTTTTTTAAAGGTTTTGATGTTAGGTTGCGTTCTTATTTTGATTGGTAATGAGTTCCATAGGGCGGGGCTGGCGATCGATATAGCTCTTTCACGATTTGTGTTCAGATGAGTGGATCTTACTTGAGGGATTTTGAGGAGGCCTTTGCTCATTGATCGTAGGTTCTTTTTTGGAGCATGGGGTTCGATGTATTTGCTCAACAAGTAGTTTTGCTGTCCTGTGATTATTTTCTAGAGGATTGTTAGGACTTTATATTCTATTCTGTATTTTATTGGGAGCCAGTGTAGGGAGATGAGGGTTGGTGTAATATGTTTCTTTGTTCCTGTAAGAATTCTTGCGGCTGTGTTCTGTAGTATTTGTAGTGGTTGGATGGTAGAAATAGGTAGGCCGATGAGTAAGGCGTTGCAGTAGTCTAGGTTGTTCTGAAATCCTCCTTTATAAAGAACGGTTTGAACTGTCTGAGTGTGAGTAGTTTGTGGTATCTTTCTTTGATTTTGTTTGTTATGTGGGTTTTGTATGATAGTTCTTTGTCTATGGTTATTCATAAGAACATAGGAACATAAGAAATTGCCATGCTGGGTCAGACCAAGGGTCCACCAAGCCCAGCATCCTGTTTCCAACAGAGGCCAAAACCAGGCCACAAGAACCTGGCAATTACCCAAACACTAAGAAGATCCCATGGTACTGATGCAATTAATAGCAGTGGCTATTCCCTAAGTAAAATTGATTAATAGCCATTAATGGACTTCTTCTCCAAGAACTTATCCAAACCTTTTTTGAACCCAGCTACACTAACTGCACTAACCACATCCTCTGGCAACAAATTCCAGAGCTTTATTGTGCGTTGAGTGAAAAAGAATTTTCTCCGATTAGTCTTAAATGTGCTACTTGCTAACTTCATGGAATGCCCCCTAGTCCTTCTATTATTCGAAAGTGAAAATAACCGAGTCACATCTACTCATTCAAGACCTCTCATGATCTTAAAGACCTTTATCATATCCCCCCTCAGCCGTCTCTTCTCCAAGCTGAACAGCCCTAACCTCTTCAGCCTTTCCTCATAGGGGAGCTGTTCCATCCCCTTTATCATTTTGGTTGCCCTTCTCTGTACCTTTTCCATCGCAACTATATCTTTTTTGAGATGCGGCGACCAGAATTGTACACGGTATTCAAGGTGTCGTCTCACCATGGAGCGATATAGAGGCATTATGACATTTTCCTTTCTATTAACCATTCCCTTCCTAATAATTCCTAACATTCTATTTGCTTTTTTGACTGCTGCAGCACACTGAGCTGACGATTTTAAAGTATTATCCACTATGATGCCTAGATCTTTTTCCTGGGTGGTAGCTCCTAATATGGAACCTAACATCGTATAACTACAGCAACGGTTATTTTTTCCCTATATGCAACACCTTGCACTTGTCCACATTAAATTTCATCTGCCATTTGGATGCCCAATCTTCAAGTCTTGCAATGTCCTCCTGCAATGTATCACAGTCTGCTTGTGATTTAACTACTCTGAATAATTTTGTATCATCTGCAAATTTGATAACCTTACTCGTCGTATTCCTTTCCAGATCATTTATATATATATTGAAAAGCACCGGTCCAAGTACAGATCCCTGAGGTACTCCACTGTTTACCCTTTTCCACTGAGAAAATTAACCATTTAATCCTACTCTCTGTTTCCTGTCTTTTAACCAGCTTCTAATCCACGAAAGGACATCGCCTCCTATCCCATGACTTTTTAGTTTTCGTAGAAGCCTCTCATGAGGGACTTTGTCAAACGCCTTCTGAAAATCCAAATACACTACATCTACCGGTTCCCCTTTATCCACATGTTTATTAACCCCTTCAAAAAAATAAAGCAGATTTGTTAGGCAAGACTTCCCTTGGGTAAATCCATGTTGACTATGTTCCATTAAATCATGTCTTTCTATATGCTTTACAATTTTGTTCTTGAGAATAGTTTCCACTATTTTTCACGGCACTGAAGTCAGGCTCACTGGTCTATAGTTACCTGGATCGCCGCTGGAGCCTTTTTTAAATATTGGTGTTACATTGGCCACCCTCCAGTCTTCAGGTACAATGGATGATTTTAATGATAAGTTACAAATTTTAACTAATAGATCAGAAATTTCATTTTTTAGTTCCTTCAGAACCCTAGGATGCATACCATCCGGTCCAGGTGACTTGCTACTCTTTAGTTTGTCAATCTGGCCTACTACATCTTCCAGGTTCACAGTGATTTCATTCAGTTCGTCTGACTCATCACCCCTGAAAACCATCTCCGGAACTGGTATCTCCCCAACATCCTCATTAGTAAACACGGAGGCAAAGAATTAATTTAGTCTTTCTGCAATGGTCTTATCTTCCCTAAGAGCCCCCTTAACCCCTCTGTCATCTAATGGTCCAACCGACTCCCTCACAGGTTTCTTGCTTTGGATATATTTTAAAAAGTTTTTATTATGAGTTTTTGCCTCTATGGCCAATTTAATTTCAAAGTCTCTCTTCACCTGTCTTATCAATGTTTTACACTTAGCTTGACAATGCTTATGTTTTATCCTATTTTCTTCAGATGGATCCTTCTTCCAATTTTTGAAGGATTTTTTTGGGCTAAAATAGCCTCTTTCACCTCACCTTTTAACCATGACGGTAATCGTTTTGCCTTCCTTCCACCTTTCTTAATGCACGGAATACATATGGACTGTGCCTCTAGGATTGTATTTTTAAACAATGTCCATGCCTGTTGAACACTTTTAACCTTTGCAGCTGCACCTTTCAGTTTTTTTCTATTTTTCTCATTTTATCCTATGTTTTGAGCATGGCTGACTGGAGAGATAAGTGTTTTAGGGTCTTCCATTTTGAGTGGTTGCATGGGAGATTCGGAGACTTTTTTGTCCAGGATGATTAGTTCAGTTTTCTCTATGTTTATTATGATTTTTATGGTGCCAAGTCATTGTTTGATTTCTGCGAGATAGCTGGTAATACTCTTGTAAGTTTCTTCCATTGTATTCTGTAATGGGACTAGGATTTGGATGTCACCAGCGTATAGGAAGTGGGTCAGGCCTATGTGATCCAGTGTGTGACAGATCAGTAGAGGATATATGTTGAAAAGTGTTGCTGACAGGGCAGATCCTTATGGGACTCCTGTGTTTAGATTTATCTTGTTCGATAGGTTGTTATTGTATATTACGTGGAAGCTTCTGTTATACAAGTAGGAGGTGAACCATTTTAGTGTGGTTCCCGTAGCTCCAATTTCAGATTGTCAAATATGATAGCATGGTTGACTGTGTTGAATGCGGCTGATAAATCCAAAAGGATTAATATGTAACTTTTTCCTTTATCGAATCTTCGAAGTACTGTGTCATTTAGAGAACTTTCACAGTTACATTAGGTCAATATCTATCCCTTGTTATCAAGTTGAAGGTTGATGATGGTTATATTCACATGACCAGTCAGCAGTGGGTTGAAACTGCTAGAAGCTGCTATTTTGTAAAGAGACATTGTAGCATCTGATGAGAGGGGAATTTTTTTTTCCCTTCTACATTAGAGGAAGAAGAAAATTGTCCTACCCTTCTTGGGGAGGTTGCCTGGACACTGGTTCAGATGAGGGTAGAGGAGCACCATAGAGAAAGAGACTTGGCTTTTGTGATTATGATTTTCCTGATGTTATTTATGATTTTGTTTGGATTTTTTTTATGGATTTTGTTTTTTTTAAACTTAAGTAAAAGGTTTTCAGTTGAACACCGCAGTTGATTCCTTGCCGTGTTGTGGGTATGATTTAATTGAGAGGACTCCTCTACCTCTGAGAGTACAAGGCAACTAGTGATTGGGATTGGGATGAAGGTGACTGTGAAACAGATCCTCACTACTGCACCGAGGGCCCTTGAGATGTAAACCTCCCTCTACACCACAACTCCAGTACCCAGGGTTGAAATTTCATGTGTTTGGAAATCTGAGAGAGAAACTGTAGCCCTAGGACTTTAGTGTAGCCTCTAAATTGTGGCCCAAAACCAAGAGGGGGATTACAGAGATATCAAGTTTATCACTGAAGATGAAAAATAATTTCTCAGTTAATGGAATTTTGAACACCTGTTTAACATGAAATATGGGGAGCTTCTTTCCATAACATAGGACTGGTAAATCTGGTTATATGTATTAAACAATTAACAAGCTTCATGTCCCTTGCATATATGCTTAGATCCTTCCAATATTCCACTCCACATATGATGGGTGTTACTGTTAAATATATATCACATTTAGAAATTGTTTTAATCTTGTATCCCTGTTAGTCATTTATATATATAAAACACAGTCATAATTTTGAAGCATTTATGCAGGTAAAATAGAGCTTTACCTACTTGCTTTGTCCCAATTTGTGTCAATTTTAGAAACCAATTCAAGTTAGATGGGGGCAAAAATGTTTGGGGGAGCTTAGCTACTCAAAAAACATTTAGTAAGTTAAATATGAATTTGGTAACAAGGGATAGATATTGACCTAATGTAACTGTGAAATTTTATGCCATGTATTCACAAACTAGGACAGAGATGGGTAAACCTTTGGTCCTGATAGCCACATTGGGGACTAGGTCTGAGGAATTATTCCTGAAAGTCTGGTCTGGAGCAGCAGAGCAGATTATCCTCCATGCGTCACCCTACCACCTCCATCCCAGAGGTTTCAGGAAAAAGGCAAGTTGAGTCCCAGCCCAACAATGTCATTCCTTATCGCAAATGACATTCCTTCATGGTGAAGAAGTATAAAATAATGTTTAAAAAAGTATTTGAATTCAAACTGTTTTTGTACTTTCTAACATACTACAAGTGTTGCGGTCCTGGCTGCGAGCACCGCGGCCAGGCCCTTACTTCTTGATTCCCGGACCTGCTCCCGCCTCTGGAGTCCTGGCCTGTGCGGCCTGTTTGGTGGTGTCCCCGCTGGGGCAGCACCGCCGGGAAGGTTCCGGTGGACGCCCTGTCCCTAGGCGCGCGCACCACTTGGGTGCCTTTGTAGCCCGTTTCCCGCCAGTACAGACTCCGCCCAATTCCTGACGTCAGACACCATGGCCTTGATAAGCCGGCCACAGCCATCCAGCCCTTGCCTTGCAACGGGTTAGCATTCCAGTTTCCTGTTGCGTTGCGCCGCGGAGTGACCCGCTTGGCTACGCCGCTCCGTTCCTGCTACAGTACCTGCTTGGTTCCTGCCTGCTTGCTACAGTACCTGCTTGGTTCCTGCCTGCTACAGTTCCTGCCTGGTTTCAGTACCCGAGTACTGCTACAATTCCTGCCTGGTTCCAGTACCCGAGTCCTGCTACAGTTCCAGCCTGGTTCCAGTATCCGAGCCTGCTACAGTTCTTGTCTGGTTCCAGTACCCATACCTAGTTACAGTATCACTACTGTCCCAGTCTGGTTCCAGTTACCTGTCCTGATCCACAACCCGCCTAAGTCCCAGCAGCCGGGCCCCTACGGGCTCCTCCCGGGGGGGGCTTCGGCTTCCAAGGGTGAAGCCACCTAAGTCCCAGCGGTTGGGGTCCTACGGGCTCCTCTAGGGGGAGCACCAGCTTCCAGGGTGAAGAGCATCTACATCCCGCCTGAACATCTGCCTCCCAGCCCACTGTTCATCAGAGACATTGTCCATCTCGTCCTAGTCTCCAGCAGGTCGGCCCAAGGGTCCACTAAACTGAGTCTCCCACAACAACAAGTTATGTATTTTCTATGATTTTTGCATTCCAATCTATTAATGATATTTTTGGAAGACTGTATACGTTTTTGTATTTGGTTGTCTTTTCATTTATAATTGAATTGTGTGAGTTTACACCACTGAAGCAGGCACTGTGCCGAAAAATGACCATGGCGCAAAATGTTCGGACATTGTGTTTATCTGTTCACGTTCATATTTTCTATTAAATAAATCAGAGTGGCACTGTTAAATAGATTATCAATTTTATAATCTGTGTCTTTGTACCTATACTTCCTACATTTTTCCTGCAGTTGGTTTGTTTCTGTTTTTGGTTTTCTTTAAGTGGGCTCAGCTATACTCTCTCCTTCTTATCTTTCTTGGGGGCCAATGCTCAGCTGAGCGCACTGTATTAATGCACAGTCAGATGCGGGATAAATAGGCGCTAATCCACCACCTATTGCAATAGGGGAATTAGCGCTTATTTAACTCGCGTCCGACACAGAGTGAATGAGATAGCGCTCATCACATGTAAATACATGTGAAGGAGCCTATTACTCATTCACTCCGAATGCAAAAAGATAAATGTGCGTCTCAGATGCACATTTATCGCTCAGATATTAACGCCTGCCTGGAGCAGGCATTAATAGCTGAGCGCATTGAAAAGAAGAACAGAAAAGCAGAAAAAACAGCTTTTCTGTACTTCTTTTTTTAAGTAAAAAAAAAATAATAATAACAACTCAGCAGACCGCCGAGTTATGAAGACCAACGCCGGTAAACTCGACGTCGGTTTTTATAACCGGCTATCTGCCAGCAATGAAAATGGCCGCCGATAAACTTGGCAGTCGCTTTCATTATTGGCAGACAGGCAGGTTATGAAAACCAAGACAGTTTACCGGCGTCGGTTTTTATAACCGGCAGCCAAGGATATAACCCCTTGCGGGCGCCATGCATGCGTTAAAAAAGCGGGCGCTGAAAAGTCAGTGCCCACTTTAAGTGCACATAATTGCATCAGCCCCTAAGTACCTAATCCACAAACAGGAAGTTACTTTTAAAGAACTTGAAGAAATAATGGACGCTTATAGCCAAGTCTGAATACATGTTTTACTCATAGTTCCTTGGATGAATTTCTGCAAATCATGAATATGTGCTGAACTTGAATTTGCATTCTTAAAATGATTTGCTAAAAACTAGCCAATTTCAAAATAAGTATCATGCTCTTTAAGATAGGAGAAATGGAGAAATAATTTTTTTAAAGGTAGAAAAAGTAAAAGCCACAACAGTGTAGCTCTATCCTATTCACCTTAAGTCTGACAATCAAGAATAGCAAGAACTCCCTAGAATACATAAATGAAATCTGAAAAAGAATAATGTGCTAGCCTATAAAACACTTGGAGCTAACACAGCAATGCATTCTCTAGTAATAAAGGTTATTATGTAAAACTGTGGCTTTCGAGTTGTATGAGTAATTTGAGTATATTCATGTTTCAACATACTTTTACTCAGCCTATTGCATAAATTCACCGATTTTAAGCAATTACTGCACGTAGGAAATGGAAAAGGAAGTCCAAGATTTTTCTCTTTATAGCTATTGTCATCAAACAATAAGGTTGCTGTTGATTAATGGTGTCGGCTACAGCTACAATAAGTACACAGTTCAAGTTTTGTATCCTATTGTCCATGAATGGTAAGGGTCTAAAAATGACTGATCAGTGAAATGAGCAGAAACTGTAGCTATTAGAGATTACAGAATAGCCACATAGACGTAACTTGAGGGTCTCTCTCTCTTGCGTTTTTTTAATTTTAATTTTTATTTACAGAATGACTTATCTTTAATCAGTCACTGGTTTAAAAAGTAGCATTCAACAGGTATTCCAAAATATAACTTTGTATGTTATTAAGCACAATTAACTGTGATGTTCTGCTAGTGAAAGACATGGTGTTTGTAATAGATGAGTTTGGGGTCATTGAGTTCATAAACTCCAGTCCTCCCTTCCTCCACTGTGATGATTTTAAGCATGAATGGAATGTGCTTTTCAAGTATTTTCCAAACCTAACCCCCTGCTGAAAGCACAAGGGTTTGGCTCTTAATGATAACTGCTTTCAGTTTTCAGTTTTAGTTTTCCTCTTTAACACCTCAGATTATAATAATCCAAGGCCTGGTATTTATGAAGTATATGCAGCAGATAGAGTACTTTATAGTCCCCACCCCCCCCCCCCCCAAAAAAAAAAGTTATAAATTACACTTAATAGTCTTGATGTTCATACATAGCTCCCAAGGTGGAGCAAAGTGGTTTGGATTACATCTGACCCTCATCCCAATTTGGGGGGAGGGGGGGGGGAAGGTGGGAGATTTAGATAATCAGGATTAAAGCAACACAAACTACAAAGTAGTTTGGAAAATCCAAATTCTTTGCAGTTCAACTCAAATCTCCATGATGTTGGCATACATCAAATATTTCTGACAATCTGCTTTATCCTGAAGCAAACTAAATCAGAGTTTGATAAGAACTAAATTGACACTGCCTCTGGATGATCTGTTTCTATGTGAGTACAATATCCACTGACCTGACCATGGATTAGAATCACATCAGAATTGATTTACCTACCCACAGTAGAGTAGAAGAAGAAGAAGAAGAGTAGCTAGCTAAATGTGTTTATTCAGTATTAGGTATGAGCGTAGTATCCATAGTGCACAGTGGTGCACAGGCACCACCAACTTTGAAACAACATGTGCTGTGCACCACCAACTGTGCACATCCAGGAGAGCAGTGGTCAAGAAGAGGAAGAGGCCCATGAGGCTGCCGGTGGACTCTATCTCGCCATCGGCTGAGAAGAGGAAGAGGCCCAGGAGGCTCTCGGCGAATACCATCTCACCGGTGGAGGCCCAGGACTCCATCGGCAGACCCCATCTCACCAGCGGCCAAGAGGTCTGAGATGTTACCGGCTGACCGCATTTCATCAGCGGATGAAGAAAAAAGAGGTCCGGGAGGACATCAGTGGCCGAGAAGAGAAGCAGGTCCGGGAAGCTGCTAGTAACCAAGAAGAGGAAGAAGCCCATTCTCCCGCTTCTCTGTGTGCAGCCAGTATGTACTCCATGTTGATCTCATGCATCATGAGATCAGCATATAGGAGATGCTAGCCCTGTGAGTTTTGAATAGCATGGGACAGGCACACAAGGAGCAGCGGGAGAACGGGTTCCTTCCTCTTCTTGGCCGGCAGTAGCCTCCCAGGTATGTTCTTCTTGTCCACTGCTAGCCTTCCAAACCTGATGGGGAACCTGCCTGTGTTTTATCTTTGTGTATGTGAGTTTGAGTGTATGAATAGTAGCCTACCTGTGTGTGTGTGTGTGTGTGTGTGTGTGTGTGTGTGTGTGTGTGTGTGTAGAGTAAATGGTAACCTGAGTATAAGTTTGTGTGTGTGTGTGTGTGTGTGTGTGTGTGTGTGTGTGTGTGTGAATGGGAGCTTGCCTGGGTGTGTGTGTGTGCATGAATGGGCATCTTTCTAGTGGGGGGATGTGAATGGGAGCCTGCCTGCATGTGTGTCTATGTGAGAGAAAGAGAGAGCACGTCGGTGTGAGAGCCTGTATGTGTATGTGAGAAAGAGAGAGTCTGTGTGTGGGTGTGAGGTAGTGTATGGGTGTGTGGGAGTGGGAGCTTGCATGTGTGAAGTATACATGTGTATGAGAGTGGGAGCCTGCATGTGAGAGCTGGTGTGTTTCTGTGGCAATATGAAGCTGTGTAAGAGAGAATGTTTGTGTCTGTGAGAGGAATTGGAGCTTGAGAGACATCATGTGAGAGTGAGAGCCTGTGGGTGTATGTATGGGAGTGGGAACCTGCATGTGAAAGCCTGTGAGTCTCTGTGAAAGAGCATGTAAGAGTGAAAGTCTGTGTGTGTCTGAGGGGGAATAGGAACTTGTATGTGAGACAGCATGTGAGAGCCTATGTGTGTGTTTGTGGGAATAGTCCAAGTGCCTGTAACTAAAAACTCACCTGAGCTAAATAATTCTAACTTATCCCTATCAATTAAAAAGCAGAATGAAAATACAAACAAAAAACAAACTTTGAAATGTTTGTAGGCTAATACCAGAAGTCTAAGAAGTAAGATGGGAAAATTAGAATGTATAGCAGTGAATGATGACACAGACTTAATTGGCATCTCAGAGACATGGTGGAAGGAGGACAACCAATGGGACAGTGCTACACCGGGGGACAAATTATATCGCAATGACAGAGAGGAACACCCGGGAGGCGGTGTGGCGCTTTATGTCCGGGATGGCATAGAGTCCAACAGGATAAACATCCTGCATGAGACAAAATGCACAATTGAATTTTTATGGGTAGAAATCCCTTGTGTGGCGGGGAAGACTATAGTGATAGGAGTATACTACCATCCACCTGGTCAATATGGTGAGACTGACAGTGAAACGCTAAGAGAAATTAGGGAAGCTAACCAAACAGGTAGTGCGGTAATAATGGGAGACTTCAATTACCCCAATATTGACTGGGTAAATGTATCATCGGGACACGCTAGAGAGATACAGTTCCTGGATGGAATAAATGATAGCTTTATGGAGCAATTGGTTTAGGAACAGATGAGAGAGGGAGCAATTTTAGATCTAATTCTCAGTGGAGCACAGGATTTGGTGAGGGAGGTATTGGTGGTGGGGCCGCTTTGCAATAGTGATCATAATATGATCAAGTTGGAAGTAAAGACTTGAAGGGGGATGGTAAGCAAATCCACGGCTCTTGTGCTAAACTTTCAAAAGGGAAACTTTGATAAAATGTGAAAAATAGAAAAAAACTGAAAGGAGCAGCTAAAAAAGTGTGCAAGAGGTGTGGTCATTGTTAAAAAAATACCATCCTAGAAGCACAGTCCAGATGTATTCCACACATTAAGAAAGGTGGAAAGAAGCCAAAACAATTACCGGCATGGTTAAAAGGGGAGGTGAAAGAAGCTACTTTAGCCAAAAGATCTTCATTCAAAAATTGGAAGAAGGATCCAACAGAAGAAAATAGGATAAAGCATAAACATTGGCAAGTTAAATGTAAGACATTGATAAGACATGCTAAGAGAGAATTTGAAAAGAAGTTGGCTGTAGAGGCAAAAACTGACAGTAAAAACATTTTAAAATATATCCGAAGCAGAACGCCTGTGAGGGCGTCAGTTGGACCGTTAGATGATCGAGGGGTTAAAGGGGCACTTAGAGAAGATAAGGCCATCGCGGAAAAATGAAATGATTTCTTTGCTTCGGTGTTTACTGAAGAGGATGTTGGGGAGGTTTTCATGGGTAATGATTCAGAAGGACTGAACCAAATCACGGTGAACCTAGAAGATGAGATAGACCTGATTGACAAACTGAAGAGTAGTAAATCACCTGGACCGAATGGTATATACCCCAGAGTTCTGAAGGAACTAAAAAATGAAATTTCAGATCTATTAGTAAAAATTTGTAACCTATGATTAAAATCATCCATTGTACCTGAAGCCTGGAGGATAGCAAATGTAACCCCAATATTTAAAAAGGGCTCCAGGGGCGATCCGGGAAACTACAGATCGGTTAGCCTGACTTCAGTGCCAGGAAAAATAGTGGAAAGTGTTCTAAACATCAAAATCACAGAACATATAGAAAGACATGGTTTAATGTCTTACCCAAGGCAAGTCTTGCCTCACAAATCTATTTCACTTTTTTGAAGGAGTTAATAAACATCTGGATAAAGGTGAACCAGTAGATGTAGTATACTTGGATTTTCAGAAGGCGTTTGACAAAGTTCCTCATGAGAAGCTTCTAGGAAAAGCAAAAAGTCATGGGATAGGTGGCGATGTCCTTTCGTGGATTACAAACTGGCTAAAAGACAGGAAACAGAGAGTAGGATTAAATAGACAATTTTCTCAGTGGAAGGGAGTGGGCAGTGGAGTGCCTCAGGGATCTGTATTGGGACCCTTACTTTTCAATATATTTATAAATGATCTGGAAAGAAATACGACAAGTGAGGTAATCAGATTTGCAGCTGATACAAAATTGTTCAGAGTAGTTAAATAACAAGCAGATTGTGATAAATTGCAGGAAGACTTTGGAAAATTGGGCATCAAAATGGCAGATGAAATTTAATGTGGATAAGTGCAAGGTGATGCATATAGGGAAAAATAACCCATGCCATAGTTACACAATGTTAGGTTCCATATTAGGTGCTACTACCCAAGAAAGAGATCTAGGCGTCATAGTGGATAACACATTGAAATTGTCGGTTCAGTGTGCTGCAGCAGTCAAAAAAGCAAACAGAATGTTGGGAATTATTAGAAAGGGAATGGTGAATAAAACAGAAAATGTCATAATGCCTTTGTATCGCTCCATGGTGAGACCGCATCTTGAATACTGTGTAGAATTCTGGTCACCGCATCTCAAAAAAGATATAATTGCGATGGAGAAGGTACAGAGAAACGCTACCAAAATGATAAGGGGAATGGAACAGCTCCCCTATGAGGAAAGACTAACGAGGTTAGGACTTTTCAGCTTGGAGAAGAGACGGCTGGGGGGGTGGGGGGTATGATAGAGGTGTTTAAAATCATGAGAGGTCTAGAACGGGTAAATGTGAATCGGTTATTTTTGCTTTCAGATAATAGAAAGACTAGGGGGCACTCCATGAAGTTAGCATGTGGCACAATTAAAACTAATCGGAGAAAGTTATTTTTCACTCAACGCACAATTAAACTCTGGAATTTGTTGCTAGAAGATGTGGTTAATGCAGTTAGTATAGCTGTATTTATAAAAGGATTGGATAAGTTCTTGGAGGAGAAGTCCATTACCTGCTATTAATTAAGTTGACTTAGAAATTAGCCACTGCTATTACTAGCAACGGTAACATGGAATAGACTTAGTTTTTGGGTACTTGCCAGGTTCTTATGGCCTGGATTGGCCACTGTTGGAAACGGGATGCTGGGCTTGATGGACCCTTGGTCTGACCCAGTATGGCATGTTCTTATGTTCTTAACATGCATGTGTGTGTGTGTTTGTGGGAGGGGGGACTGTGTGTGTGAATGAGAGTATGCAAGAGTGAGAGCTTGAGTGTTTGTGTGGAAATGGGAGCTTGTGTGTGAGACATAGCATGTGACAGCGAAAGTCTTCATGTGTGAGAAAGTATATGACAATGGGAGCCTGTGTGTATGCGAGAGAGATCATGCAAGAATGGGATCCTATGTGAGAGAAAGCTTTTGGGTGAGAATATGCATGTGAGAGAGAGCCTGTGTATGTGTATGGAAGAATAAAAGAAGACAGGAGGAGAGAGAAGAAACAAATAATAAAAGAGATGCTGAAAAAGGAATAAGAAAAAGAAAGACAAGGGGAAAAAAGAGACTAGGACCAACTGATTAGACAACAAAGGTAAAAAAAATATTATTTTGCCATTCAGCAATTGGAATATACCATCTTTGGGAATGTGCATTTCTTTTATATTTTTTAATTTTGCTTTTTCTTCAGTATTCCGGAGTTCACAGCGACTGGTTTGGCCTGCATATTTCTATTTCTAATTTGTAGTCCCTTATTTTGCATTAGGAAAGGGTCTGTTTATGATATGCCTGTGTGACAGAGGTGCAGTATTTTGACCTGCAAGTAGTTTCTCTGTAGGGATTTGTACAGTCTGGCTTGTTCTACTTGCCCAGTAGATGATGTATTAGTGTCCTAGGGCCTGGTATGTCACTCACAGGCAGGTGTGGGAGAGAGAGAGCCTGTGTGTGTGTGTGAGAGAGAGAGGGAGCGTGTGTGAGAGCATTGGCATGTATATGAGAGAGGAAATGTGTGAAAGAATGAATTAGTATGTGTGTGTGAATGAGAGAGAGAAGAGAAAGTTTGTATGGCCCTAGCTCCCTCAATCTATGAAATTCTCAGGTAAGTAGAAATCAAAAGGTCCCAGGTATGTAGAGCAGGAGATTTTTTTTAATCATTATTTTAAATTTTCAGTGTAATTTGATGTTTCTATTGTTTTGAAATATTTTATTGTTTTTTTGGGAGAAATATTAGAACATTTTTTAATTACTGGATGCTTTATTCATCAGATGTTTTGAAACATTTTATTGATGTTTCAGAAATAGATCAAATTTATGCTTTCTAAATTATTGGATGTTCGTGGCTGAGTTGACATTTATTCTTTTTATTAGCATAGGGGTGGATTTTATAATTTTGCGCGAGCGCGTACTTTTGTTCGCGCCTGGTGCGTGAACAAAAGTACGCTGGATTTTATAAGATACGCGCGTAGCCGCGCGTATCTTATAAAATCCAGGGTCGGCGCGTGCAAGGGGGTGCACATTTGTGTAACCTGCGCGCGCTGAGCCCAGCGCGCGCTGCCTGTTCCCTCCGAGGCCGCTCCGATTTCAGAGCAGCTTCAGAGGGAACTTTCCTTCGCCCTCCCCCCACCTTCCCCTCCCTTCCCCTACCTAACCCAGCCCCCCCAGCCCTATCTAAACCCCCCCTTACCTCGGCCCGGGGCCTCGACCACACTCCCGGGCTGGCGCCACGGCCCCGGGCCCGCCCCCGAAACGCTGCGTCACGCCCCCGAAATGCCGCGTCATTCCCGGAACGCCCCCGACACGCACCTTTTACGAAGCCCCGGGACTTATGTGTGACCTGGGGCTCTGCGCGCGCCAGCGGCCTATGCAAAATAGGTGCACCGGCGCGCGCTAGGGCCCTGCGCGCGTAAATCCTGCCGGATTTACGGCGCAGGGCATTTAAAATCCAGCCCATAGTGTTAATATTATGAATTATGTTTTATATCTCTTGATTTTATTGCTTGATGTTTTGTGAGGAATAATAATATAGTGGGCTTCTGGTTTCCAGTACAGTTTTTGATGGCATGTTTCTATTTTTTATTTGGTGAGGGCTTGTCTGTATATTAAAGGTTCAGTTCTTGTGTAAGGAGAAATTACTACTTTCTTGATAATTTCATTTCCTTTAGTGATGGGTAGGTAAATCCCAATCCTCTGCCAGCAGATGAAGACAGAGCAAAAACTGTCGTCATAGCTATATAGTCCTTCCCCGTCATCAGCCCACCAGTATTCTCTGGAAAAGCCAAAACTGTTATGATCCGGGAGGTGGACCCTTGGTCCAAAGTAGAGTTGGCACTACTTAAGAGAGTAAACTCTCCCAAGTTCCTACCATCAGAAGGCAAGGCTGAGTTCAGAAGATCCCTTGAAGTTGGAGAGGGGAATCTGGATGCAGGTGCCTCCTGCAGGTCATGTAGTCCAGATGGCTGGTGCCTCCAGCAGGTCGTGTAAAGTTCTAAGTCAAGCTCGAGAGTAGTCAAAGCTGGTCCAAGGGTCAAAGCCAAAGCAGGGTCCCCAGCCGGTCCATGGGTCAATGCCAAAGAAAAATCTGCAGCCAGTCCAGGGGTCAATGCCAAAGAGTACTCCGCAGCCAGTCCAGGGGTCAATGTCAAAGAGTACTCCGCAGCTAGTCCAGAGGTAAACGCCAAAGAATAATCCACAGCCAGTCCAGGGGTCAATGCCAAAGAATCCAAACAGCGGGAGCAGAACAGGAACGGGACACCAGGAACTCAGAACACTACACCAAGGAGCCAAGAAGTCAAGGCAAGGTCTGAGGTACAGACCTTGCCTTAAATAGTACCCCTGAAGGTGGAGCCCACAGGAAGGAGCCAATACTATATCCTGTGTAGCTCCTTTAAGAATTTGCTTTTGCCACACATGCGGCTTTAGGGAGGTCCGGCGGGGGAGGAGCCAGAGATGAATCAGGAAGCCAGCCTATGCCGCAGCCATGTTCGGCGGCTGCAGGAAACGCTGCGGGAGGGACCTGCTTACTCCGAGTGCAGTCAGCGTTTGACGGTCGGTCTGCCGCGTCAGTGAGTGGCTGGCCCCGGTTGCGGTCTGCCACGACCGGCGGCCATAACAGTACTCCCTCCCTTAGGCCTCCCCCTAGAGGGTTTCCCTGGGTGACTGATGTGGAGGTTCTTGAGAAGATCTTTATCTAGGATATTTGTAGCAGGTTCCCAAGAATTCTCTTCTGGCCCAAATCCTTCCCAAGCTAGGAGGTACTCCCATTTGCGACCTCATCTCCGAACATAGAGAACCTCCCAAACTTGATAAGTATTTTTGTCCTCAGCCCTCAGTTGTGGAGCTTCAGGAACCTTCCGAGAGGGCCAAGTGAGGATCAATGGCTTCAATAGAGACACATGAAATGGATTGCGGATTTGTAGTGTGGTGGGCAGGCGTAGTTGATAGGTCATGGGAACTAATTGCCATATCACTGGAAAGGGACCAATGTAACGAGGAGCCAATCTCATCGAGGGAACTTGTAAATGGATATGTCTGGTGCTGAGCCACACCTTTTCTCCTGGAAGAAATTGTGGTGCTGGTCGTCGGTATCTATCTGCAAATTTCTTTGCGGTACAGGCTGCTTTCTGTAGCTTTAGATGGGTGCGAACCCAAAGTCTTTTAAGTTGTATGGCTGTAAGCTGGGCAGCCGGTGATGAAACAGGCAGAGGTAGGGGCACCGGTTGTTTGGGTTGTTGCCCGAAAACAATTTGTAACGGCGAAGCCCCGGTCGAGGTGCCTGCATGAAAATTATGGGAAAACTCTGCCCATGGCAGAAGTGCCGCCCAATCGTCCTGTCTAACATTAACATAGGAGCATAAAAATTGTTTTAATGCACGATTAGTGCGTTCAGCCTGCCCGTTGGCTTGGGTATGAAATGTGTTGGTATAATCCAGAGTAATGTGAAACTTGGTACAGTCTAGCGAAGTCATATATGTTATTACATACCCTTGTTCACTTTTCTATGTGGGAAAAACCAGACGTGCTTTAAAGACTCACATTTCTGAACATAAATCTGTTATTCATTTTGGTTGCCTCAAAGCATTTTTAGTAAAACACTGGTTGGATGCTGTTCACTCCATATCCAATTTAAAGATTTTTGCTATTGATCTATTTCCCCCATTAAGGGGAGGAGATTTTGACACACAACTAACATGACATGAACAAAGTGGATCTTTACATTACTCTCTTTGGCCCCCATAAGACTTAATAGGGAAATTGAGGGGTTTCATTTTTTCTGACACAGTTTTGGCAACCTCTATTTCCCTGTCTTTGATTGCTACTCTTCTCTCTCGTGGGTTCGTTCCTCATGGTCACATGACCTCTCCTTGATTGGCCTTCTTTGTTTGTTTGGTGCGAAAGTCCCTTTAAATGTTTTTCACAAGATTATCTCTGTAAGAACTCCTATTCCTGCTATTCTCATTCCTAAGGTATGTGCTTGAATTCTGCTAATCTATTAATCATCTATGCAGTATATTTAATCATGTTTTGTCCTCTTTCTGTTGTAGTAACTTATGCGTCCTTTAATTAATTTTCAATGGCATTTTGTTTCACTGCAGTGTCTAAGAATCTGACTTGTTCCTTCCGATGCAACCTTTGGGCAAAACACGGAACTGTGTGGGGGGACTTATTACTTTTATGACTTTGATCACTTGGAGCTTTTTGGAACAATAAAATATCTTTGTTATTGATTTCATTAAAAAGGACAGATATCTTTTCCCTGTGCTACCTTCTGATATTTAGACTTGGAAGTTTCTGCAAGGTCTTGCTGTTAACCCAAATATTTGTCACCAGGTCTTCAACTAGGAGAAATCATTTATTTATTTATTTTATACCATCATTCCAAATGAAGATCGCAACTGTTTACATCATGCAAGAGCAGATTTTAAAAGCCATGCGCACGTAAATTCCAGAGTTTACATGCATGGCCGGGCTTTGCGCGCACTGGGCAAATCTTCAAAGGGCCCCAGCCTCACACGTAAACGCTGATACACGCATAAGTGCCAGGCCGGGGTCAGGCCAGGACAGCGCCATTGCTCGCTGACCCGAAGACTCAGTTCCCAACGCTCACAACTTACTTCAGTTTGGGCCCTGAAGTAAATAATAAAACAAAACAAACAAAAAAAAAGAATAGGTAGGGTTTAGGGGGTAGGGAGAAGAGGGGAAGGGGAAAGAAGGTTATGTAAGGGGGTAAAGGAAGTTCTCTCCCAGTCCGCTCCTTAACTAGAGTGGACTGGGAGGGAACTGGGGAAGGCCGGAATGAATTGCTGCACGGATATTGAAAAAGTCCTCCCCTTGTGTGCGCTGCCTGCACATACATGCGTGGATTATAAAATTTGGCACGCATATGCGTGCCAATCACAGATTTTCTAACATGTGCACCCGCGTGCACATGTTAGAAAACCGGTGCGTCCATGTGTGCACGCCGGGAAGCATGGGCACATGGACGCGCACGTTTGAAAATCTACCCCATAATAGGTAGCCAATTACATTCACGTTGTGTGTTCAAGAAAATTATTTATAATCCATTTCTGGAGCTTCAACAGGTGTGCAAATGAAGCAAAAACATTAAGAGGTCTATATTCAGTAGGCCGGCTAGTGACAAGTTAGCTGGCTAGATTTATCCTGATAACTTGTCCAGTTTATTTAGTGGGAGAAATGTCCCACTGAATATACATGTTTAAAGTTATAGGCTACATATACCTAAAAGGTAAGTAGCGCTTTTACTGGTAAAAAGAAAACCAGAGTTAACAGAGCCTATGGCCCAATTTCTTATTTTCACCATCTAATCTTTAAATAGCCCTATTGGGCCTTGCTTATCCCCTCTCCCATCTTTAACTCCTTGACAGCCATCAAACCACCCCCACCGGACATACTCCCTTCTATAGAGAGTAAGTGACCAAGCCCTCACCCCACCATCTGAATTCAAATCACACTGCACCCAAACCCTCCCAGACTGTTTTCCCCTTCCCAAAGGCCAAAAATCCCCACCAGGAGCGGGATCAGCACATACCCACTCCAGGCAAAGTTCCAGCTTTCTTTGGTGTGCAGTCTATTGCAGCTCTTAGTGTCATGTATAAAGAGACAAACCTTTTCATCTTACCCCCTTGCAATATGGCACACAATGATACTGAACAGAACCAGCCTCAGAATGGATCCCTAAGGTACTTCACTAATCATCCTTCTCCCCTCAGATTTTGTTCTATTCACCACTGCCTGCTGATATCTATCAGTCAATACATTTCTAATCCATTTCATCACTCTGAAACCCACTCCCAGGCTGTTCTTTTTATTCATGAGCTTCCTGTGTGGGACAGTATCAAAATATTTGTTGAAATCCAAGTATACAACATCCGGTGCCTGCCCTTGATCTAATTCTATTATAACCCAATTAAAAAATATCAATCAGATTAATTTGACATGATCTTTCTCTGGTAAAAAAAAAAAAAATGTTGCCCCAGGTCCTGCAACCCACTGGATTGCAGATAGTTCACTATCCTTTCCTTCAGTAGAGTTTAAATGAAACTTCCCACCTCTGAGGTAAGGCTAACCAGCCTCTAGTCTCTAACTTGCTCTTTTTGCTACAACCTTTGGGAAGTGGAAGCACAATCGCCCCTTTCCAATCTTGTAGCATCCTTCTCGTCACCGAGGATTTATTGAACAGGTCCTTCAGCGGACCTGCCAGCACTTCTCTGAGCTCCCTTAGTATTCTGGAATATATCTCATCTGACCCCCCCCCCCCCGGCTTTGCCCACTTTTAGTTTTGCTAGTTCCACCCACCCATGATCATTAGTTACTCCAGAAAACAATATTTAATCCATATTCTTACATCAACCCAAAATCATCATGAATTCGAATTAAACAATCTTATTACAATCCAAAATGATTTCAAAATGCAAACAAGCAGACAATGTGTACGCTTACTGGTTGGATACAGAAAGGCAAACATTCTTTACGAAAGCAAACCCTATTGCTGGCCACTCCCCTTTTCTCCACTTATACTGGATCACAGACAGATGAACACAACCAGTCCATAAAGGTTCTTTTGTGTAAATAATCCTAAAAACATCCAGAAAACTGGTATAAATACCTCTTCCCTACAGGATAAAAACAAGAAAATACCAAGTTCCATGCCCAACTATTTTGCTCCATTTGCACACATAAATCTGGCATTTTGAAAACCCTTTTTTAAATTAAATAACTAAGATTGATCTGAAAATCCTATTAATATTTTTGTTTATCTACGTTTTAGTGAAAGGTCATATGAATCATCAGATCCTGACACAGAAAACCCTCAGTCTCCATCTCCATACAGAATGTGTTTGAAAGGAGAACGCTATCTTTTGAACTGCGCTTTCCAAATTTGGCAAAGTGTTTCTCCCATTCTATGCCTATGGGGAAAATATTCTGAAAGTAACTCAAAGCACTCCAAAAATTAAGAAGTTAATCTGGCCTGATGGATAGATTATATATGATACTGAAGTACAAAATGCTCCCAGATGTCCAGCATGTAACCTTGTTATATTTACTTGGCTTGCTACCTAATGTTAAGCCGCTGCTCTCCTATCCTCATATGTGGTAGCTGGTTAATTCCTTATAACATTGACAACATGCATAGCCTAAGCAAATGGGAAAAAGAAGCAGAAGAAAAACAGCAGATGGCCAATATATGAAGGGTATTGAATGGAAGAAATTCCAGGTTTTTGATGCATTAGTGATGCCAAAAATCCCTTTAATAAATTGCCTGAGATGTGAGCATGATGAGGAAATCACCATATGTGCAACAACTACAAGCCTATTTGCACTAACATGATTTGTTCTGCCAGACTTTGAAAAGGAACTTGCTAATTTTTTTTTTATTGCAAACCCAGGAGAAACGCGAACAATTGGTACTGCTGACCTGAATGGAAAGTCATGAATTATTTTGTTTGTATTTAATGATCAGATTTACATGTTGAAATGTGAGCAATCTAAACCTTTCCTACTTGAACATGAGGATTATCTTTACAATGCTTTTTATAAATGGTGCCAGACTTCTCACTTAGGGCCCAAAGTATTATTAAACATTTTCCCATAGACACAAAATGGAATACAAGGCCTTTAGTGAATGAATCAAGATAATATTGAGGAAAGGTGCTAAGCAATTTGCTGATCAGGTCTTGATGAAAAAGCAGTCAGATTAAATAAGGCATAATGATTTTGTTTAGTGGACTCTCAGCATCAGTGCACATAGGACATCAGGAAAGGTATAATTGAAAAGAAATTTTCAGAATCAACCATAAATCTAATAAAATCACCACAGTTCCTACTGTATAAACAATGAACGCTATTTTCATAAGAGCTTTATCTCAGGCACAAAGTAGGAGTCATACATATGATGTCAATAGCTCGTTAATATATTAAATACACATCTGCGAGTTTGATTCCCATACACAGTTAAACAATCCCAATGTAACTAAGCAGTTAAGCAATTCCAGATGTTAACTAGCTATAGTGTTTCATGAAATATTTAAATATGATTTACAAAGATGAATTTTCATTTCTATATACTTATAAAGAATCACAGATCACCACGTTATTCTACCTCATGGGAGAAAAACTTTAAAAATATGCGCAATTGTGCCTATATATACTCGTATGGGGCGTGCATACTCATGTGCATGTATTTTATATCGTGTGCATAAATGTGCATGCAC
Source organism: Rhinatrema bivittatum (assembly GCF_901001135.1). NCBI lineage: Eukaryota > Metazoa > Chordata > Amphibia > Gymnophiona > Rhinatrematidae > Rhinatrema > Rhinatrema bivittatum. The sequence continues at coordinate 243,373,926 of NC_042618.1, forward strand.
GATGTAAAATACATGTAAATCTACCCTACACCATGCTTGTGTATCTAAAATATGGGGTACATTTTAAAAAACAGCGCACGCGTACTTTTGTTCGCTCACCAGACGCAAACAAAAGTATGCCGGATTTTATAAGATCCGCGCGTATCTTATAAAATCCGGGGTCGGCGCGCACAAAGGGGTGCACATTTGTGCAACTTGCGCGCGCTGAGCCCTGTGCGCGTTGCCTGTTCCCTCCGAGGCCGCTCCGAAATCGGAGCGGCCTCGGAGGGAACTTTCCTTCCGCCTTTCCCCACCTTCCCCTCCCTTCCCCTATCTAACCCACCCCCCAGCCAAACTTAAATCCCTCTAATAACTTTTATCCGCAAAGTTACGCCTGCCTCCGGGCAGTCATAACTTACGCGCGCCGGCTGTCTGCTGTCGCAGCAGGCCCCGACACAGGCCGCTGTGTTGGGGCACTCGGCCATGCCCCCAGACCGCCCCCACGCCCCCGAACATGCCCCCAAGCTGACACCACGCCCCCTGGTCATGCTCCCGACCGCCCCTTTTTGCAAGCCCTGGGACTTACACGCGTCCTGGGGCTTGCGCACGCCGCCGAGCCTATGCAAAATAGGCTCGACATGCTCAGGGGTCCCAAATGTGTAAAATCCTTTTAAAATCTGGCCCTATATGTGGCATGTATTTTCAAAATCGCCAGATAAATTTTGACTTATCCGGCTAATTGGCGCAAAGCCGCTACTTAGACAACAAAGTCTCAAAAATGCTACTTATCCGGCTAAGTGGCGCTATGTAAGACTTATTCGGCTAAGAAAAGAGTCAGATAAGTAAAAAAAAAAAGGTGCTATTACTTAGATAAGTAAGATAGCCAGTTAACTAGCATTTGAAGACTTTTCTGACTTAGCCGGATAAGTAGCACATTTTAAGATTTATCTGGCTAAGAGGCAGCAAATTAGGCCACCAGTTTACCCAGATAATCCCTAGCTCACAGATACCCTCCAGGTTCTTCAGCCTGAACTCTGCCAAGTTTACCCACACCCCTCACCCTGACAGTATTTGGCAATGAATACTTTCCAGATAATTAGTAGGAATAAATATATGCAGGTAACAGACTTATGCCTGTCACTTTAGCAAGTTATAAAATAGCAATCTATGGGATAGATTTAAAAAAAAAAGGTTGTGCGTAGGCGTACATATGCGCACACTACCTGGGGCGTACACATGTACGCCTGATTTTATGACATGCGCGCATGTTATAAATCCGGGGTCAGTGCGCACAAGGGAGTGCACAATTGTGCACCTTGTGCGCACTGCCTTCCTCTGTTCCCTTCCCCCTAACCTAACCTTCCCACTCCTTCCCCTAACCTATCCCCCCCAGCCCTACTCTAACCCCCCCAAAATGCTTATCCTACCTTTTGCGCACACCGGCAGCCTGCCGGCACGTGATTCTCCGACACAGCGGCAATGGCCGGGCCTTTTTAACCCTTTGAAAATCTGGCCCCAAATGTGTAAATTTTATCCCCACCCAGAATCGCCCCTGGAACACACCTTTATTTTACTCACATTATTTTGCTCGCACACGCACATATGGATGCAAAGGTGAACCCTTCATAAAACACATGGGGGCGTAAGTTACGCGCATAACCCCGAGAATCCGCTCCTGCGCGCGCTGAGCCTATTTTGCATAGGCCCGGCGATGTGCGCAAGCCCCGGGACGCGCATATGTCCCGGGGCTTGAAAAAGGGGGTGGGGCGTGGGCAGGGAAGGGCAGGGGCGGGGCTGGAGCCTCCAAGCACAGCGGCCATTTGCATAGCTGCGCTCGCATGTTATAAAATCGGGCATAGATTTGGGCGCACACAAATCTATGCCTGCACCTAACTCTTAATATCCGGCCCATGGTATTTGCACATGGGCCACATATACGCCAATATCTCTTTTAAAATTCACCTTAAAATTAAAAGGAGAGGATTCCACTCATTGCCACACTCCAGTGTTTAAGCTATTTGAATTCATAATCTTCTTAAGCTTCAGCCTGTATTCGTGGACTTTAGCACTAAGCATATGACATAGCTCTGCTAGCTGAGCTATTAGTGGAATCCTGTCTATTTTAGCCAGCTTACTCACTTCACTCCCACTGTTACTTTACCTTATCCAGAAAAAACAAGAACCAGAGGGTAATGGGTTTCTCTCAGAATGAAAAAGTAAGAAATAAACCTACAGGCCAATGTTCAGTAAGCCATTTAGAGGACAAGTTATCCTCCTATAGTTATCCAGACAACTTCTCTTGTATATTCAGCTGGATAAACATCCCACTGACTATACTTGCCTAAAGTTCTCCTGCTACATGTAGACAGATAATTAAAAACCCTAATCTATGTTTCAGTACAGCCGGTTAGATTTTGTAGTTATCCGGCCTTGTGTGAATATCCAGTTAAATAGGAAGTTATTTGGCACATAAGAACGGATACCTTTGCTGGACCTAATAAAAAATTGGCTAAGTTAGCCAGACAACTTGACTACTTCCCGAAACACCTGATACGCCTCTTTTGGTCTGCCTAGATTTTAGTCAGAAAAGGGGCTGAATATTGCTAATCTTGCCGTTTAGACGTGTCATCCTTCTAAATGGCGCCATTAGGAGCTGTCCCGGTGGTGTGCGCCGGCAGCCGACTGGCACATGGAACTTACTGCTGCTAGGGAGAGCAGGTCATTTCAAAAATAAAAAAAAATTTGGGTAGTGAGGTAGGGTTTAGGGGTCGGAACGGAGAGGGGAAAAGGGAGTCACAGTAGGTAGGGGGGTTAAGGAAGTTCCCTCCCAGTCCGTTCCTTTATTGAAGCTGACTGGGAGGGAACTGGGGAAGTCCTAGTTGTGTTTGCCCCCTTGCGCGCACGAGTTGGCACTCTGGTGCGTGGCTTTCAAAATTTAAACAACTTCCAATTTGCCTTAGGCATATGATGATAAGATAGAGGAAGGGAGAGAAGAGAGTTGATGAAGTAGAATAAAACCAGTCTTTTTTACGAAGCACAACTGTTTACTCTACCTCTATTATTTTAAATATTTTACACAGAAAATATTATCAAAAATATTTTTGTCAACCTGGGTAGCAGTTGTAAGACTTACATAAACAGAATAATAGGTTTCAGAAACAATTCATAGATGTCTATGGTTAGTTATTGTTGGCTCAGCAAGCTGGCCTTGTCAATAGGCATTCAATAGTTTACTGCATCTTAGACCACCCACAATGTGCTTAGTCATCACAGATACAAACTTTTTTTCTTTAAGCAAATTAACTATAACTCTAGCTTAAGTGCATCCCTCTCGCCAAATGGATATCATCCACCTTTAAAAGAAAACTAAAGGGAGCCAAAGGAAAATCTAACAAAGGGCAATGTTCTCTAAGTTAAAATTTTTACTAAAATATTCAGATACAGTCAGTAGTGTGTCCTGTTGATTTATTTACTATTATTTAGTAGAAATGTGATATGCATGTGAGTGGTAGTAGCAGTGGGGAAGGGAAGGGGAACCAGTCATAGCATTTTGAGTTGATTTTCCCTACAGCCATCATTGAGATAGGGATGAGAATGTCACAGACCAATTCCGTTATCTGTAACATTTTTTTCTGTTAGTGAGAGACAATATGCACAGATTTTGCTTTTAAAAAAATGGAGAATTTTTGTTAAACTAACTCAATCTCTTTTCCATGTGAAAAACCCAAATAACCCCAATACACTACTAAAATTCCACTCTATTTTTATTCTAATCAAATATTAACACAAAACACTATTCAAGCTGTAAGGACCTTCATATCCAGGGCCAAACCATCACAATCTTCATTTAGCAACCGGTTTGTTGCTGTGCCCACATATTATATAATCATCGGTCTCATGTTACTCATTTTTGTAAAAAAAAAAAAAGGAATCAACAAAGAACCATTAAAAAGAGTTCATGAGGTTAAGTTGTGACAGCAGTTACCGGACTCAATTACTAGATTCCGGATTGGGATTTTTAAGATAAGTAGAAATTAGTACGATAAGAACAATTTTTAAATGCAAATTTTTTTTTTTATAGACATGAGTAATATGGGACCGATGATTATATAATATGTGGGCATAGCAACAAACCGGTTGCTATATAAACATTGCGATGGTTTGGCCCCGGTTATGAAGGTCCTTACAGCATGAACAGTATTTTGTGTGAGCACACACAGTATTAATATTTGATTAGAATAAAAATAAGAGTGGAATTGTAGTAATGTATTGCAATTACTGTTAAAGCCATTTCTGTGTGCTTTATTCAGTTGTTTTAAAGGGAACCTATTTTTGAACAGGTGGTCCCTTTAAATGTTGCTCAAACTGTTTCCAATTGCATATTTATTGTCGAAGCCCTTGGCAAATAGCACCTTAAAGTACAGCGTATGGAATAAAACTCTTGCACAAAATAATGGTACAGCTTCGGTACAGCTTATGCCTAGTTATAATTAAGTCTGTCAGTGGATGATAATACCAAGTGTAATATAAGAACTTTCTAGAAAAATTAAATTTACAGAAATATATTCTATTAATATCCCAAAAACATAATAGTTTGGTTTTCCAGAAATCCAGTTACTAGAGCTATTGCAAAAAAATATGACCATATCACTCCCGTATTAACATTGTTACAATAGTTACCAGTAAAATGTCATATTCAATATAAAGTTCTATGTGCTATTCAGAAAATAGTCAATAATTCATATTTTGACTGGTTGGATGTTATAGTACTATTTTCATATTCCACAAAGAAATCTCAGATCAGCAAAGATCTACTAACCAAACATTCAATCTAAAGCACCCATTTAAGTTAAGTCACGGATACCAGGACCTAAACAGTGAAACACAATGCTTGATGAATTACAAATGTAGAGAGATTTTAAAATCCTTAAAAAGTAAATGAAATCCTGGCTTTTTAGAGCAGCATTTGAGATTAACCTCTCTGAATAAGTCAGTTGGAGTCAGTTGTAAAATAAGAACTTTGGTCTGACTCTGCAAACAATGTCCTTGAAGCAGAGATGCCTATGGAGTTATATTGTATTAGCAATTGTTTTATTTGAATGTTTTTTTTTTGTTGAAATAATTTTTATTGAGATATCAGAACCAAATACAACAATAGAAAACAAAATAAAAAAATAAACAGAAAAAGAAAACAAACAGCAGACAATTTCAAACACCATAATAAATGAATAACAAATCAGCAAGAACTAAGATAAGAAAAAAAAATATATAATAAAAGACCAAAAAACAAGCGAAAGACATAACTTAGGAACTTTAGGAGACAAAGGAGGTGCATCTGTTACCCAAACAGAGTTATAATGAAGCAATATATTTATCCAATGGCTTCCATACTTGAGACCATTTGCCCAAACGACCACATTGCCGTGTCATAGCTTTTTCATATTTAGAGAATAAACAGACAGTATTCCACCATAATGGTTCTGATAAAAACTCACTATGCTTCCAGTTTGACATGATATTATATTGAGCAATAGTTAAGAGAAAATCCAATAATTTACAGTGAGCAGGCCGGAGCTGTAAAGCCGGATACGCCCCCTTCAAAATTGTGAGGGAGTATGAAAGAGGAACATTGATTAACAATATACCAACAACCGTACTCCAAACTTGATTCCAAAACACCTGGACTAGGGGACAATAATAAAACATATGACTAAACGTAGCTTTAGGAGCCGAACAGGACCAGCAATTATGGGAAGAGGCTACACCAGCACGGTGCAACCTCCAAGGGGTCCATACTGCTCTGTGGAGAATAAAAAATGAAGTCTGAGTTAAACTAGCAGATAAAGAAATCCGAACAGCGGAAGACCAAATGTACTTCCACATAGCCGGAGTGACCTCTGTCTCTAAGTCGGAGGACCAAGTTAAAGTCAGAGGTCGTATACAAGATCGGCAAGAAAAACTTTTAATTAGTTTATATATCCCGGAAGCCAAGTGGCCTTTAGGACCTTGCAGATAATAGAATTCCAATAGCGGGGACACTTTATTCATGGAGAAATTACTTAATTTGCTCTCTGAAAGTAAAGAACGTAATTGCAACCAAGCGTAAAATTGAGTCGATGGAATACCATATCGGGTACGAAGTTGTTGAAATGGCATAAGCTTCCCAGACTCTAATAACGACGATAATGACCATATATTACAATTTTGCCAGAGTGGGCAACTGAGCGTCTTCCCTCCTGCCAATAACATTTTATTTCTCCAAAGTGAAGCTAAACCCGAGGTACTCCAGTGAAGAGATTTATCAGGAATTAGAGAATCAAATTCAGAAAAGGCCCTATGTAGGGATCTTAAAATAAGATCATCAGCCGCATCAGAAATTAGATTCATACCTGGAAAACAAAACAGCGGATAAGGAGCAGTCCGATGACGCTCAATGGAAACCCATCTAGGCGATTCCAGAAAGGGTGAATCAAAATCAAAAAAATGATACCCTTGTTGTAAAATAAACGCCTGATGATAAGTGTAAAAATCAGGAAAGTTGACCACCCCTTGTAATTTGGAACAATTAAGTTTAGCTAGTGCAATGTGGGGTGTCTTATGTTTCCACAGAAATGACACTAACAGTCTATCAATTTGTTTATAAAATTTGGTAGAAAAAAAAATAGGAAGCATAGAGAGGGTATAAAGTATTTTCGGGGCAAGAACCATTTTGATAGTATCTAATCTACCCCACCAAGTTAAATAGAGAGGGGACCAACGAAAAATTAAGCCTTGCACCATATGTATAACCTGCGATTCCCCGTGACGAATCGTATCTAAAGGATTAATAAAAAACCGGACCCCAAGATACTTCAAGCCAGTAGTTACCTTTTGAATAGAAAAATGAGTAAAATCCAATGAGGAAGCAGCATAATTTAAGGGAAGAAGCTCAGTTTTATGCCAATTAATCTTGTACCCAGAAATAGAAGAATAAGAAGAAATGAGAGAAAATAAGTGTGGAAGAGCAGACATAGGATTCTGTAAAAATAAAAGAACATCATCTGCATAGGCGGACAATTTGAATGTTTCATTACCAATTTGAATCCCTGAAATATGAGTGGATTGACGAATAGCAGAAAGTAATGGTTCCAAGGCCAGGTTAAATAAAAAAGGAGAAAGAGGACAACCTTGCCGCGTGCCACGGAACAAGGAAAAAGTGGAAGAACGCTGATGATTAATATACAAAAACGCAGTAGGATCCGTATACAAAAAACGTATCCACTTTAAAAAATTAGGGCCAATACCAAACCATTGAAGGACATGAAATAAAAAGGGCCATTCAACACGGTTGAAGGCTTTATCCGCGTCTAAAGAGACTGCCACCATCGGTGATGGGTCGGAATAAGCCTCCTGATAAATATGCAAAAATAAGCGAGTATTATTATTGATAAGGCGATTCCGCATAAAACCTGATTGGTCAGAACTGACCAGGTGGTTCATTATATGGGACAGCCGAGTCGCTAAAAGTTTTGTAAAAATTTTGTAGTCCGTATTCAATAAAGAAATAGGCCTATAATTAGCAGGACTGGTAGCGTCCTTACCTGGCTTTGGAATAACCACTATACAGGCTTGGGAAAAGGAAGGAGACATATCCTGAAATGAAGAAAAGTAGTCAAGCAATCTAGGAGCTAGTAAAGTCCGAAAAGCTGAATAAAAATTGGAAGTGAATCCATCAGGTCTGGGAGCCTTGTTCGGCGCCAGCGAAGTAATAGCTTGCTTAATTTCTGCCAAAGTGATGGGTTCATCCAGGCGCATCATTTGTTCCTGTGAGAGCATCGGATGTTCAAGCGAAGAAAGAAAATCTGTAAAGGATGTAGTTGTTGGAGAAATCTCTGACTGATACAAAGATGAGTAAAACGAGCGGAACTCTTGTAGGATAGTAGCCTCAGCAGTTAAAGGTTCGTTGGTGGAAGACATAATAGTAACAATGCGCTTTGTATCCTTTTTTTTCGCTAAATAAGAGGCCAATAAGTGACCGCATTTATTGTTCCCAGCATAATACTTAGCGTTGGAGGAAAAAACACCTAAACGGACTCTGGAACTAAGAAGTAGGTTGTATTGATATTTAGCTTTAATTAAGTCCGTAAGAGAAGCAGAAGATGGTCGATGACAATGCGCCTTCTCCAAATCGTCAACCCGACGCTGAAGGAGAGACAATTCCTCATTGTGTAGCTTGTTACGACGAGCTGTATAACCAAGAATCTCTCCTCGTATGGTAACCTTTAACGCTTCCCATAAAGACGAAGCAGAGACATCTTCTGTATCATTAAAATGAAAATAGTCAGTAATTTTACTTTCAATGAAGGATTTAAAAGTATCTTCTTCAAGTAAAGCCGCATTGAAACGCCACTGCTGATGAGCCATAATAGGATGCTGCAGGGAACAAGAAAAAGTAACTGCTGCGTGATCAGAGATTAGTATGGGTTGTATACAAGCAGAATCAATTCGAGGCATTAAAGAAGTAGAAATAAAAAAAAATCGATACGAGAATATGAAGAGTGCGGAGCAGAGTAGAAAGTATAGTCCTTGTCCGTTGGGTGGAGTAATCGCCAGGGGTCAGAAAAACCATAAGTATCATTAAGATGCCGAAGAGTTTTAGTGGATTTAGAAACAATAAACCGTGTCGAAGACTTCTTGTCCAACAGTGGATCCATTACTTGATTAAAGTCACCTCCCACAATACATTTAGCATTATCCATATGAAGGAGATGTTTAAAGGTGTCCTGAAAAAAGACCGGATTGTCCATATTCGGAGCATAAAGATTAAGGACAACAAAGGATTCATTCTGTAGAGAGAATTGAATGAGATTCCAGCGACCGTCCACATCCGCCAGTTGCCGAGAAAGTGTCACAGGAAGACGTTTGTTGATCAAAATAGCGGTACCTCGCTTTTTCTGTACTGCGGGGCTGAAATACACTTGACCCACCTAATCTTGTTTGAGTTTGAGAGATTCAACAGCTGAGAGATGAGTTTCCTGTAATAGGGCTATGTCCGTATGAAGGGTTTTGAGGTAGGCAAGAACTTTCTTCCGCTTGATCGGATGAGAGAAGCCATTGACATTGAATGATGTCAGAGTAAAGGAAGAGATCGTGGATGCCATGAGGTATGAAACCGAATATTCAGGAACCGAACATGCTCCTCCGACATCTCCATAGCTGAAGGTAAGATATTGAAAAAACAAAAATGAAAAACTCGAACTAAAGCAGCAGCAAAATCTAATAACTCCTTAGATGCAGAAAAAAAAGAAAGAATAAAAAAACAAAAACCACTGAGAATGAACCAAATCACATAGGCAAACCTTGCCATGACAGCACAGAGCCGTCTATCCCAAAAAAAAATAAAGGGCCTCGGGGCAAGTCAGATAGCCCCCAGGTCCCCCGCTCCGGCAGTGAACCTAAGAAAACTGCAGACCCAAAAAATAAACAAACCTATTGTAGACCCTAAATCCAGCCTAGTGAATCTTGTATAGACAGCAAATCACAATCCACTTGTTGATGTTCAAGTGACATCCTCCCAGAGAAAAATCCTGAGAGAATAGGTGAAAGTTACGCAAACAATGAAGTGAGAACAAAAAAAAAAACTGTGTATGAAAATCAAGTCACCATGGCAGCGCTCGATTCCGACGAAAGAAGAAAGTCATCCAAATCTTGAGAAGTATGAAATACTTTAGTATGGTTGTTATAGGTGACTCTCATTTGCGCGGGATACAACAGCCCATACTTAGCGCCCAAAGCCTGTAAACGAGGCCGTAATGCCAACATATTTTTACGTTTGAGCGCTGTAGATTTCGCCAAATCAGGAACAAAAAGAATGGCATGTCCTTGATAATTAAGAGGAGCCTTACTGCGTGCCACCGCAAAAATCTGAAGAACTTGCGGGTATCAGAGAATCTTCAAGATCACAGGCCTTGGATACCTCAAATTCGTGAGAGGCCTTGAAGGTATCCTATGTGCCCTCTCGATCTCAAGCGGGTGATCAAAGGAAACTTGTAGTAAAGTAGGAATAAATTTCTCCAGAAAATGTAAACAATCCATCCCCTCTGCACCTTCCGGGATGCCGATTAGAAAGATCTTCAAACTCTACCTTAAGTTGTTCCATCTCCTTCATTAAACCAGGTAGTGGCGCAGTTTTTATGAGAAGGGCGGCAACCTGTGATTCTGTGTCCTCAAGCTGCGTTTGAAACCCATCCATGCGCGCTGTTAAACCTTGTAAATCCGTGCGTATCGCCGCGGTATATCAATATTTACTTGAATTAAATCTTTAAGCTGTTTCAATTCGGCCAAGACCAAATCCGCAGAAGCCATGTGTTTAGCGGCACTCAATTTATCCGGCGTAGGAGGGTCTTGTTTAGATTGCTTCGTGCCAACAGAGGCAGTGAACGCCGCTTCAATTTTACCAGATTTTGATGTAGCCATACTTTAATCAGCCAAATAGCCAAAAACAGCCGGAAAAAAAAACCGTGGGTCCGCAGTAAATAAGAAAAACGGAGCGGGGACTCACAGAGCCAAGGACTCAGACGGCCATCTTGTACGTCGCGCGAGAGCGCCCCTTATTTGAATGTTTTAATTATCTATGTTTTTTAAATATTTTGTCATGCATTTTTATTTTGTAAACTTTCGTGATTGTAAACCAGAACAATGATACATAGATGAAGTCAATAAATAAATAGATTTAATTAGTTCTGACTGCAGAAAAAAAAATATACATCTCATAAAAGACATCTGATCTTCCAAAACCTTTTGATCTTCATTTCAAATTATTTTAACTACATCAACACACTCATAATATATATCAGTATCCAACGACCCTTCATGTAATCAGAATTTCATCACACTTTCCTATCATTAAATTTAAGCTTTTAGAAGTGAATTAAAAAAAATGTGAAATTTGTATGCATAAAATTGACATATATGTGTAAGTAGCCTTTGTGAAGGCCAAGCAAATTTTCACAAGGCTGCAAATACGCACATACTTCTGCTGCTCTTGTGGAAAAATATATATTATTTTGTGCATATGGGGGCCGGATTTTAAAACATACGTGCGCGGCCTACATGTGCGTGCCCTACCCAGGGTGCGCACATGTGCGCGCTCATGTTATAAAATGCAGGGTTGGCACGCGCAAGGGGGTGCACAATTGTGCCCCATGCGCGCGCTGAGCCCTATCCAAGCCCCACTGCCGTCCCCTGTTCCCTCCCAGGCCGAAATCAGAGCGGCCTCGGAGGGAACTTCCCTAACCCCCCACCCCACCTTCCCTTCCCTCCCCCGCCCTTTCCCCCCTACCTTTGTTGCTTTCTTTTTTTTGTTTTAAAACTTACTTCAGCCGTGGGGTAAGTTGCATGCGCCAGCCAACTGCTGGCGCGCGATCCCCGGCCCAGCGGCCATGCGGAGGCCTCTGGCCATATCCCTTCCCCACCCCTTTAGTAAGGCCCCGGGACTTACACGCATCCCGGGGCTTTATGCACGTTGCCGGGCCTTTTTAAAATAGGCCCGGTGCACATAAGGCGATTTACACGCGTAATCTTTTCAAAATCCGGCCCATAATACATCCATATACTTTTATAAAATAGATATATAAACTATGCAATACCTGCACAAAAAAAATGATTGCATACTGAAGCATGCATGTACTTTCAGGTGAGAACTAATAGCTATATTATAAACTATGCAGCCCCTACTGCACAATGTATAAAATACAAACATAATTCTAGGTGCACCTATTTATATGTTTATGTGCTGAGCTATGTACACTATTGAAAATTACCCTCTTAGTACACATTTTCTGGAGCTATTGGGTACTTATTTGGGTTTGCATACATGGTGAGACAAGATGGAGAAAAAAATATTGACTGAGGTACAAAAGTCTCAACTGACTTGTCCTGGCAAAGTCCAGAAGAAAACAACTTTCTTCCACATGTAAGCTTCCTGTAAAATGGTGTGTAATAGACAAAATAGCAGAGCAGCTAAGTTACAGCAGAAGACAATAAGATTAAAGCCATTTTTTTAAGATTCATTGGGAAGGAAGAAATGTAAAAACTGCTTTAGTGTCTGAAAAAAATTAAAATGCACTCAGACTCTGCTGTAACTTCAGTGCAATTATTTAAAGTGCCACAGAAACAAAAGGTCAGAATGGCAAACACAAATGGAGACACAAGATTCTTCTCTAGTCTCAGCAACTCAAAGTAACTAGGCACCAGAAGTCTGTCTGTCTTCACAGTATCTCTTAGGCACTTCCCAGAAGTCAGCCTACCCTCTCCCAAAGAAGACTGGAGCTCCTACTCTCAGACTGGATGTGGAGCTCCTACTCCCAGATCCATGGGGCCCATCCTTCCCCTGCTGGCTTAACAACTTATCTTCTCCTGTACTGGGCATTAGAGATGTGCATTCATTTTTCACGAATTAGACAATGTCAACGATATTGTGTAATTCGTTATGGTTCGGAAGCGTCAATATACAAAGCGATTTTTGCCGAAATTTCGGCAAAATTAGTATTTTGTGTTAGTGCGCACTAACAGAGTTACTGTGAACTGCATATCTCTTAGTGCATAGTAATACCAATTAGTGCGCACTGTTTTTCTAGCTAACGAACTCCTCTGAATTGATACTTTTTAATTTTTAAGTTGCATTTTTTAGTGCGTACTAACATTAGTTACAGCGCACTACTACATACTTAGTGCACTGTAAATTCTATTAGGGTGCACTAACTAACCTGTTAATGCGAATTAAGGGCCGGCTTTTAAAAGGATTACGAGCATAAGTTATGCGTGTAACCCTTAAAAACGCCCCTTGCGCGCACCGAGCCTATTTTGCATTTTCTCGGTGGCACACGCAAGCCCCGGGACGCGCTTAAGTCCCGGGGCTTCGCAAAGGGGGCGTGTCGGGTGGGCGGCGCAAATTTAGGGGCGGGGAGGGAGGCGTGTTGGGGGCGTGACGATGGCCCGGGGTTGAGGCCTCCGGACCGGCCTCCGGACCAGCCCCCGGGTCAGGTGATGGCGTGCCAGCAGCCTGCTGGCGCGCGCAGAGTTACGCCTGCTTCGGGCAGGCATAACTCTGTCGACAACGGTAGAGGGGTTTAGATAGGGCCGGGGGGGGGGGGGGGGTTAGGTAGGGGAAGGGAGGGGAAGGTGCTGGGGAAGGTGCTGGGGGGGTGGAAAGAAAGTTCCCTCCGAGGCCGCTCCAAAATCGGAGCGGCCTCGGAGGGAACGGGCAGCGCACGTAGGGCTCAGCGCGTGCAAGGTGCACAAATGTGCACCCCCTTGTGTGCGCTGACCCTGGATTTTATAAGATACGCACGGCTACATGAGTATCTTATAAAATCTGGCGTACTTTTGTTCGCGCCTGGTGTGCGAACAAAAGTACGCGCACGTAAGTTTATAAAATCTACCCCTAAGGCCTTAATGCGCATTAACATCTAGCTAGTGCGCACTGTCTCGTTTGGTGTACTGGGCACTAATGGTGAGATAGTGCGCACTAACTGGTTGTTAGTGCGAAGTAAGGCCCATTAGTGCGCACTAATGCACTTCGTCGAAAATTGCTGAAAAAAAAAAAATGAACCGTGGGAAAACAAAATTTTACATGGAGCACCAGATTCATAGCCCGAACCGATATTTTTAAACTAAGCACATCTCTAGTGGGCACACCCTCTAAACATCTCCCACCTGGCAGGGTCCCGCCCATAGACATTCTCCCTCTAGGAGATTTAAAGGGGACCAGGTGTGCAGCTTGGTCCTGCACATGCTCACAAGGAGAAACTAGGGGCGCTGCCTCACAGTCCCCTTCAATCCATCAGACAATGCTAGCTATTGAAGCACCATCTCTTCTGCTGAACATATATGATGTTTATTCAAATAAGGTGGAAATGTCCCAAAATTGCAATTAAAATACAAATATAAGTAACAAATTTAGAATTAGATTCCATATGAAGCCAGTGTAAGGTCTACAAAAAAGGTGATTATGTGCTCAAACTGAACCATATTTAATAAAATTCAAGCAGCTAAATCCTATGCTCTTTGTAATTGCATTAAAGAAGATTTAGGTGGGCCAATTAAGATGAAATTACAATAATCCAGACTATTAAGAATAAGTGGCATGAGCCACAATATAGCTTGTGGCAGCTAGAAAGAGTGAAAAGTTATATGTCGGCCACCTGTGACATAAAAATGCACTAGATCGGGGAGGCCAACTCCAGTCCTCAAGAGTCACAAACAGGCCAAGTTTTCAGGCTATCCAGAATGAATATGCATGAGATAGATTTGCATACGATGGGAGTAATGTGGGATATCCTGAAAACCTGGCTTGTCTGTGGTTCTCCCGGACTGGAGTTAGCCATCCCTGCACTAGATAATCTCTCTATCTCTCTCTATCTATCTATCTAGCTATCTATATATAAAAGGCTTGTGTTGGTAATACTTTCAAATCTGTCTGTGGCCACCAGATGGCACTGAACAGTGTGATGGCACTGTGAATGACAATATGCTCTGTCTGCAAAGTCCTGATTCACACTCACACGTACACACTCACAGGTTCCCACTTACATACACACACTGATATATAAACACACACAGACACATACACATATAGGCTCCCACTCACACACACTGGGTCCCACACATGAACAGGCTCCTACTCACACACACACACACACACCCTGGCTCCCACTCACACATGTGCCCAGAAACACACTAAGGTATTTTAAAAGCCCGCTGCACGCCAAAATTGGGAGATATGTGAGAATGTCTGGCCGGCGTATGCCAAGCAGATTTTAAAAGCCAGCCATGTACGCGCGTATCTCCCGGTACACGCACAAGTGAGAAATCCCAAAAAGGGGTGGGGCATGAGCATGGTCTAGGCAGGGCAAGGGCAGGAACCAAGCGTACCAGAACTTTAACAAGAAATGTGCATGTAAGTATTTACACACATAGGTGCGTGCCGGGGTCCCCTGCCATGTAACTTTACTACTGCTATGGATGGCGTGTAAGTAATAAAACAAAAAAAATAACTAGGCTAGTCAGTGGGATTTTAAGAGTTCAGGCTAACAGGGGGAAAGTGAGGCTAATAACCTACCAAAGTTTGGAAGTCCTATCCCTTAACTGGGTGAACTGGGAATGAACTGAGGAAAACTAGTAATGGCATTGGTGCGCATCCCTTATAAAATTCTCCCACTTATGCGATAGAGGTGGCATTTACGTGCACCTGTGCATTTCCATATAAAATTGTGAGCACATGTACGGGCATTCAGCTTATTTTATAACATATGCGTATATATGCACGTTATTTATAAAATGGCCACATCTTTTGGCGCAAGCTAGCATACGTGTGTACCCGTGCTCTGGTAACAAAGTTACTGTCACTAGCTCCAGCTCTCATGCATACACGCACACTACTCTCAGTCACACATGCACACTGTTGTGTCCGTCTCTGTCTGACGTCTCTGCTCCGCCCACCTTACCTTGTTGGCGACTCCCTCCGGGGTTGATGGAAGGCTAGCTGCTGCGGCGTCTCCAGACCGTCCTCCTCCGGCGTCCCCGGACTGGCTCGACGCTGCAAGCCACCATGTTGACCAGATGCCTAAGGACGCGCGCGCAGCCCGACTGATGTACCGGTGGCACGAACCTCAGGGGCGTCCCCCTGAGATGACGTCATCAGCTCCAGATATTTATGGTCTCAGTTTTCGCTAACAAATCAAGTTAGCAAGGGCATTCGCTACCTCCGGGTATCGCTGCGGATGGGATTCGCTCTCTGCAACTCTAGCTACTCTGCCTCCTCGGACTTCACTAGAGGTACACGCTCCTCGGGGGCCTCGCTCTCTCCTTTTCTTTTCAGGTCGCAGTCCGGAACCAGTACTCGCTCCTTGAGGGCCCACGTCCCAGACCAGCTCCTGAATACCACTTCTGCTAAGAAGTCATCACTGCTTACATCATTGTGAGTTTCCATCTATCTCTCAGAGCTTTCCCTGGGTCCAGGTACTCGCTTCTTGAGGGCCTAAGGCATATCATCTCCTGGGCTGTCTCAAGAGACTATTGTATGAGTGTTGCCATCAAGGACTTGTTCCAGAACTCTGCATATACTGCCTACTCACTTTTTTAGTTTCTCTACAGCTCAGCCACCCTGGGATCGCTGTTCCAATACCTGAGGGACTACAGCCCAGCCGGGCGCTTCCATCTCACTACTGCCACCTTTGGTGGTTTAATATATTACTTACTAAGAAGTCTTTGTTGATTATAACATCAGTGAGTTCCTATCTATCTCTCAGAGCTTTCCCTGGAACTAGATACTTGCTCCTCGAGGGCCTAATGCATACCAACTCCTGGGCTGCCTCAAGAGACTATTGTGTGAGTGTTACCATCAAGGACTTGTTCCTGAACTCTGCATGTCTTGCCTACTCACTTTCTTAGTTTCTCTACAGCTCAGCCACCTTGGGATCGCTGTTCCAGTACCTGAGCGACTACAGCCCAGCCGGGCGCTTCCAGCTCACTACTGCCACCACTGGTGGTTTAATATATTGTCTAATAAAAGAACTAGTGTGTGTCTGTCTCCTACACTAAGCCTGACCAGATGCCTAAGGACGCGCCAGCTTTTACAACAGAGCTTTAATAACACACACACACGGGTTTCCACTCACACACACACATACACGCGCTCTGGCTCCCATTCACATAAATGAACTCACACTGGCTCTAACACACACACAGGCGTACACACTGGCTCTCATTCACACACACACATATAAGCGCACACACACAAACACTGGCTCCACTCATACACACACACACACACACACACACACAGATCTCTTCTTCAGCTGGTGCAGGATGATGTCCGTGGCAGTACTCTCTTTTGGCTGCTGTAGGATGGGAACCAGGGTGGCCATTCTGCAGGCTGCTTCTTCTGGTGTTGGGCAGCCCTGATTGTGTGAGCCTGAGCCCACCCTTGTCTATGCCACTGTTGTAGATTATGAACTGGTTAAATGATAGGAAACAGAGGGTTACAGTATCTGGTCAGTTCTCTCAATGGAGGACAGTAAATTCTGCAGTGCCCCATGGATCTGTACTGGAACTGATGCTTTCCAATCTTCTTTTTTAACAATTACTATTTAGTGCTCTCTAGAGCTGGGCAACAAAAGACATCTAATATATTCTCAATGCAGTTTATAGAGATGGTCCCTAAGTTTCTATATGCTTTCTGTTATTTACTTAACAAAATAAAACAATATGCATCGTTTTCACTTTAGTTCTATTTTATAATTTATAGCTGTTATGGACCAGGCAACTCAAGTAATGCCAGGAACGTTTTACTAGCAAGGAATTATATGGGAAATACATTTCAGAAGGCGAGTTTCCTAAATTGAAAATCCATTTTCTTCAGACTATTAACTAGTATAAAGATCTACATGAGTTATGGTGGGGATGCTTGGGAAATAATCTGAAAACCGATACTTTACAAAAAGGAAGAAAGAGAGGACAGCAGGTCAAGAGTAGAGCCTCAGAGGAAGAGTAGTGGGTGCAAAGAAAGAGGTACCCAACATGACCACAGAGATAAGGGTAAGGGAGACAGACATTTTTCCAGGGCTTATCTAAAACACACACACTTGCACAAGTTACAGAACAATGCACATTATTAGGGATTCTATAAACAGGAACAGAGGTTATCAGATGAATACAGGTCACTAGCAGCATGCAGACTCAATCTAGTTGTTCAGCAGTCCTAAAATTATTCAGCTCCTTTAGCTGGATAATGCTGAAAATCGGCATTTATCAGGTTAACTGGCTGGACAAAAGGTTCCACTGTGGAACAACCCCCACCTCACCCCCAAGCTAGCTGAACAATACTTTATCCAGCTATCTCAGAACCAGTCAATGTGAGAGGATTTTTAAATCCTGCCATTTGTTCAGCCAAGTCTGAAATTAGCTAGACAAACGTTACTGAATATCAGCCTCTTTGTAAAAGGGATCAATGTCCATTTTTGGTCTCTATGGGAGAGAAATATCCACAGATACATACAGCTCTCTCACGCCTACCCCACATATACAAACCCCACTATATATATACACACACACACACACACACACACACACACAAGCTGTCTCCCCAGACACATCCCCTACTTACCTCCACCCCTTATGCACATCTTACATACACAGAGATAGACACATCTAAGATTGTATAATTGCTTATATGTCTGTGCATGTAGCCCACTCTTCCTCTGACCTTACTAGAGGGGGAGGAGTTTGGAGTTCCTTCCCAGTGAGGGAAAGCTAAGCTTCAGGGCCCTATAGTTATCTTGGTCAGGTATCTAGATTTCCAAAAAGGTTGTGCTTTCTTTTTGAAACAACATAAAAACAGCAATGAAACAAGCTAGTTCATTTTGCATCATCTGAAAATGATGCAAAATTTCCCTTTATAAGAGAGGGGAGATGGCCTTGGCTACTAGTGGGCTCATCCCCCCAGCAGCTGAAGAAGAGCAGAGATGGTCCAGGCCCCTGGCAAAGCCATCCTGCTAAAGGCCAAACAGTAGGGGAGACATCATAGACATTAACAGAATTAGCCAACTAGTGGCTGAAGAAGACAGGACAAAAACAGATCCCATCCTGCAAATGGTCAAAGTGGAGCAGAGTGGTCCAGGTCACTGGCAGAACCCAACCCATCCCATCATCAGCAGGAGGAGAGAGGCTCAGAAATAGTAGGGTGGAAGACAGAAGGGGAATGGATGGTAGCAGGTCAGCAGCTACAGAACAGGCTCCAGGAGCAAGGGACAAGTACTTGTGATGTTACTTCTGTGCCTGTCACAGGTGGGGCCAACACCATGTTGTCCAGCTGAACAACCTAATTACACTGGCTACAGCTCAGACAGGCACCAAAATGACATCATTTTGGTGCCATATCTGTGTCACATTTTTCAGGCTTCAGAAAGAAAGATAGGTGTGATTGGGCTTCGCTCTTGCACACCTTTTGGACTTGCAAACCTGGAGGATACCATCAGGTGGGGTAAGTGGAAGCCATGGAAGTCCCTAGCCCCAGAAATCTTTGAGAGGGTAGGTTTGGAGGTTGAAGGGGGCTGGGTAAGCCCAGGCCCCATGGTTGTCTTTGGGGGCAGAGGGGATGGAGGGACTCGGTTTGGGGGTTTTATCTTTTTATATGGGGGGGAGGTTGGTTTTTTTTCTTGGTTCAGGAAATGATAAGAACAGAAAAAAAACATTATAAGGTAGATTTTAAGAGGTGCGCGCATTTGCCGGCGCGCACACATGAACGCACTGATTTTATAACACGCGTGCATGTTATAAAATTCACTACCTGCGCACATGATTTTATATCGATGCGAGCATGTGCATGCGAATGCCGTCTTGCACCCGTAAGTGGGGGGATTTTAGTAGATGCGCATGGCAATGCATTAAGACCTATTTCCCTCTTCCCTCCCAGTTCGCTCCAGTAAAGGAGGAGACTTCTTAAACCCTCTACCCTCTACCTAACCTGCCTCCCTTTTACCCTACTAACCCCAACCCCTAAAACCCTGCTGACTACTGAAAATTGTTTTATTTTACTACTTACCCGCAGTCCATAGCAGCAGCAAGTTATGCAGTCATTGGATCCCGGCGCATGCTTGTGCGTGACTCTGAATTAATGGCGTTGTCCCAGCCTGCCCATGCCCTAACCACGCCCTACCCAGACCCTGCCCGCCCCTTTATGCAAAAACTGCATGGCGGCAGGGCTCTTAAAATTCATGCGGCCCGCGTGTGACCGGGACGCAAGCCTATCTCCCAGATTTTCTGCGTGTAGGGCTTTTAAAATTCGCCCTTAAATGAACTTACAAAACAACCCACTCCCTGAAACAGAACAATACAAAACTTTTGGGGCTGCACAGCTCTATTGGAAGGGAAGTTCCGTAAGGGATAGGAGATCTATTCCAGTCCACCTTGGGCAGCCTAATATTCCACTCAAAGAAAGAAAGGGGACCTTGGTTGAAAATATCAAGGGACCACAGACAGTGATACATTTTTGGGCATAATTTATTGAAGTGATTAAGGATGTAAGAAGAAGAAAATGCATTTGATGCCAATTATTACTACTGAACAAATTGCACAGTAACATTTTATTTTTGGAACACCCTGTTTAAGTGTCCATTCTGGTTATTGGCACAGAGAATTACAGAAAGAGATTTTTACACTAGGCCTTGGGCATTGGAGGTCTATCCTCATCCCTGTTTAGAGAATCCACACCATGGCATGGGGATATACTTTGACAGACCTACGCCCTGCTACTGAGTGTGACCCCTTCCTTCATAGCAATTACTAGAAGAGGGGCTACATTTGGTAGTGACTCCTAATGAAGATCCCAATATTGTGTACCTGTAGTTGTTTATATTTTCCCTAAGTATTTCATTTTATACTTTTCCACAGATGCCTGATCTCCTAGTCTCATCTGATTCTTCTGCAGTTCATCAGAATCCAGTGTTGTTTTAACAACCTTGAATAATTTTTTGTCATCTGCATATTTCATCATCTCACTCAGTGTTCCCTTTCCCAGATCATTTATGAATATATGTTAAATAGCACATATCCAAGTACAGATCCCTGGGCCACTCCACTGATTACCTTTCACCATTTAGTCCTACTGTCTATTTCCAGTGTTTTAACCAGTTACCAAGCCACAATAGGATATTGTGCCCTATCCCATGACTTTTTAATTTCCTGAGGAGTCTCTTATGGGGGAACTTGTCAAATAATGTCTGAAAATCCAAGCATACTATGTCAATTGGTTCTCCTTTATCTACATATTTACACCTTCAAAAAAGCTAATACAATGGTAAGGGAAACCACCAGTACCTTCCTAAGAGAAGCTATTTCATCCCACCCTATGCTCCTTCTCTAGAGGGTGGAAGAAGATAGAGACAGCATTACATTAGCCCCTGACAGCCAGAGGGAAAGCCTCTTAAATTGTTTTGGCCCACGTGAGCCAGGAGAAGTCAGTTGCATTTGAAACATCCTGTGACACAGCCACAGCTAAACAGATGAAAGAAAGAGAGACTAGTGAGGTCGGGGCAGGAAGGGGGCAAGCGCTAAGGAGGGGAGTTGGTGTAAAGAGACAGTGAGTAAGTGAGAGACAAAGAGTGTGTGCTTGGCGGGGCTGGGAGAGAAAAAGTTGCACTTCCTTCTCTGTAAATCTGAATCTGAGAGAGGACAAAAGAAGATTATGTGCACTTCCTACTCCCCACCCCCCTTCATACAACTAATCCCAAGGCAATCTCAGGGTGATCCGAATTCAAAAAGTCCCAGGTTATATTCATTCAAGACAAGATTTACACAGGGAAATGCAAAGGTGTGGAGAGGAAGCATATTTTATGAGGGCTGAATTGGCAACCTTAGGGATGAATTTTCAGAGTTACTCATGTAGTTGGTATTTTATAAAAGTTAAAACTACGCACATACTTTATGTTTTGAATGCATATATACATATTCCGGGGAGGGGAATGTGTAAAACCAAGACACCTAGACAGTTTTTGCCACAATTACACAATGTTTTGAAAGTAAGATTTTGTTCAAAGGAAAGCAATCCAATAGAATAAAAAAATCCACATCTTTTATATGAGGACATTCCAGCATGGATCTAGAAAGCAGAATGTGAATTTGTCTAGATAACCTTTCAACAAGTAGATCTCCTGATGACATGAACCCACTTCAGGGCATCTCCTCGATGAGGAGCTTCAGTATTTTGGAAAAGTAGGGCAGGTTCCTGTTGCAGGAGCGGAGGTGCGGTTGCATTCTCAAGGGAGATTGTGAGCCCTTGGATCATGGCGCGGCTCAGAGAGGAGCCCCAAGACACACTGTGAGAGGTGAGCGAGTACAGGCACGGGCGGAGCAGGAACAAGGCTGGACTGAAGACGAGGCAAGAAACGTCTGGAACAGGAACAAGGCTCAGCCCCCACTGGACCTAAACACACCAATGAGACCCAGCAACGCAATGCTGATCTCAGAATTAGCCCTCCGGCCACTCGGTAGCCCTTCTGGACCCGCCGCTTGGTAAAGATGTGTGCATGAGGCCAGATGGAGGCTGAGGGCAGGAACAAGACAAGACAGGATCTAGGAGACTCAGACGAAGACTCAGGTTACTTGGAGAACTCAGACATAGACTCAGGATACTCAGAAGACTCAGACAAGGTTTCAGGATACTTGGACGTCTCAGGCAAGGATTCAGGAGAAATTACTGGGTAAGTGCTGCATCGCAGCGTGCCCTACACAGCCGCCCATGGCTGGTTGCAGACCATGCCGAAAGCGAAGCAGACTCCAGACGAAGCAGTGGAACTTGAAGCCAAGACATGACGAAGATTCAGGAGAGGCCTGCACTGAGGCACGCCCTACACAGCCGCCTGTGGCTGGTCATGGACCATGCTGGAGCGGAGCAGGTTCTGGCAGAGTCTTGGGCATGGATGGAAGCAGGCACAAGGAACTCTGAAGACTGGGACAGGATTCAAGACTCAGGATTCAGAAGCTTAGCATTAAAAACAGGAGCCTTCTGGAGGCTTGTGCTGCAGGCAAGAAGGTAAGCCTTGTGCCACAAGGCGCCCTACACAGCCCCCCCATGGGCTGGTCATGGACCACGATGGTGGCATGCCAGGAAAGGTAAACAGACAAGGAACCTGGGAGCTGGACAAAGAGCTGAAGACGCGGATGACAGAATCAGGACTGGAACACAGGACATCAGGAATATCAGGATATCTGGAACAACAAGGCATCTGGAACATCAGGACATATGAACACGGAACGTCAGGACAAGTGGAACATCAGGAACAAGGAACAAGCGATGAAGCAGCTCCGACGAGGAACGAGACCAGGAACATCAGGACAAAGGAGACCAGAAACATGAAGAACATGGAATGAAGAGCCATCAAGACACAGGAAGACCACAGAGGACCTGGTCTGGAAGGAAGACCACAGAAGGAAGACCGGATCCGAAGGTCCAGAAGAACTGAAGTAGAGCCCTTTTACAGGGCTGAACCAGGCGGACTAATGATGTCATCCATTGGGGCCGCGGGGCTTTTCCTGCTGCTGGCCCTTTAAATCACAAGGAGAGGTGAGCGCCCGCACCTAGGGAGAGTCCGGAGGATGAAGACGTCAGCGGCCACAGCCAGGCCGCGAAGAGGACGAGGACCGCGGCACCATGCCGCAAAGGAAGTCCTGGCAGTGGCGCACAGGCCACTAGGTGGAGGCAGCGGTGACAGCAGCTTCATGCTGTGAAGGGAATCCCAGCGGTGTCTCTCAGGCCACGAGAGTGGAGGCAGCAGAAATGGCAGCTTCCTGACACTCGAAGAGGATGTCTGCGGCGGTGGTGCTATGCCGCGAAGAAGCAGATCCTGGCAACGGCTAGGCTATGAAGCTGAAGAAACGGCGGCAGCAAGGTCCAGAGGCGGTCTAGGCCACGCAGAGCAAGGCCCCAAAGGTGGCAGCGTCGAGCAGGCACAGTGGTAGGTGGAGGGCCTGCTTGCGGGATGGGCTCTGCAAGCAGGATCGTAACAGTTCCATGCAGGTCAAATAGCAACCAAACACCCTCCAGCATAGAACTCAATATTTAGTTATGTTCATTCCTAGTTTATTGACAGGATCTTTCCAGAATTTCAGACAACCCAGAGAAGGCTGCAGCTCTTGGTCCAACTATTGAACATCTGCTGTAGATAAAATTTCCTCTGTACCCAAGAGGATATCATGCCACACATTTAAATTATTATGCCAATAGGATGGTCAAGCTGTCAATTGCTACTGGATTTGAATTTATTTGTCATAATCATATCTTTTATTATGTAGTTTCTTAACTATCTTGAGAGATATAAGGCCTTGCAATGTCACTGTTCAAAACATTTACCAATAGCAGAGCCCCATAACAGATTCTTAACTTATGCCAAATTAGAGTACAACTACTAGTAAAATGCAATTTCATTCAGACTGGCATCTGCTCCAACAGCCTTTTATTAAGGTCCTAGTTTTCACTTGTCTCAGGATACAATGAGTTTTCATCTGTATACAGTTGGATGATTTGATGGCCAGAGCACCCTCCTTTCAAGAAGCTGTGAGGACAACAGACAGAATGATAGTATATCTGTTCCAGAATAATGACTGAATTTTCAGGTTGGATAGGAGTGTGATGGTCCAGATTAGTGTTATCTGGGGACAGGATTTCTCACCAGAAAAGGGTGCTACTGGTGATTCAGAAAAGGATGAAAACTTTAATGAAACACAAGACTGTTATAGACATATGTTTCAGAATTTACAGGTCAATGTTTGAGAGTTTTGCATTTTAATGAATGCAGCTAAAGAGATAATTCTCTGGGTCAGATTTCACATGAGCCCAACTGAGAATCTACTGTTGGCACAGTGGCCAATTATGAGGCAGAACATCAATCTACAATTGTCAGTTTCACATGGGGCCAAGACATTTTTAGATTGGTAATTGATCTGGGACAATGTATACAAGGGCAAGCCCTAAAAGCTTATACAATTTATTTAGGTTTCTATAGATATGATCCATGTAGAATGGGGAGCCTCTCTGCAGAAATGGGCAATAGAAAGCTTATGTGTCTTATAAGGAACCCTCACTTCATAAGACTTGGCTACACTTCCCAGCTAAGAGCAAACAGTACAAGCAGCAATCTCTTGTAAATGATTAAACCTGCAAAACTGACAGCTAGAAGATATTATTAGCATAGTGGAAGTGGTGGTAAGGACAAAAATTACTGACGGCAAGACCAAGGTTGAGAGACATACTTAACTAGAACTGTATACCCAGGGGTAGCGAGGCACACTAAGAAGCTAAAATAGCATTATCTGCTGGCAGATCCTATGATATCATGTACATTTTAGAAATGAGACCAATGGCCATCTGATCTGGAAAAATGACAATATCAGATGTTATAACTTTCTATATGTAATACATATGGACAAACAAGCATCAGAGAATATTAGAAGAGACCAGCAAACTGATACAGTGAGCAGAAAAGTTCTTGAACAGCATCTTGCCTGTGCATATACAAGTGAAAGGGTATGTTCTATCTAACTGACTGAGCAAAAGAGTCTAGGTACAGAGTCATGAGAACAGGATCAATGAGTTTTCCTATGGATTTGCTTCTCCTGGGTATTTCCCAGATAGATTTACTAGCCTCAGCACAACAAGAAGCTGAGCTGTTTCTACAGTGGGAGGCAACAGATGCAGGAGAGATGTTTTAGAAATGAGCTATACAGAGAGGAAAAAGGAAATAGGGGGAGAGAAGCTTGAAGAAAAAGAATTTGGTAGAATAAGAGTTATGGAAGAAAATAACTTGTTTTAAATTATACAAGTAAATGTTTCTTCAGTAAATAATTAATATCTCATATCACAATCCTTAGCTATATTCACATGCTTCTAATTTCTGATGCAAGAATTACATGGAGTCTAATTAATGGGTACCACATATGGGTTGAACACAATTGCCTTTTAAAAAAATGTTAACAAGATGTACTATAAATATATTCTCTGGCTATATGTACCTCTGGTAACATAAAACAAAAGATAAGTATCAGCAGTGTATAAAAAATACCATTACAGCACATTGCAATGTAAAACAGTCATGTGGAACGAGCGGCATAGAACTCAATATAGCATGCAATGACTGTAAGCTTCAGTGCCCTCATGCTAAGCTTTTTGTAGTGTAATGGTTTGATACATTTATTTTAACCCAGAGGAGACCAGAGATAAATTGACCTAGCAATACAAATAGCTATGCAATTAGAGCAGCCTCTTATGAAGAGTGGTGATAACAATCTAAAAGCAATGCTTTAAAAAACAGTTCTAGAGATAGTGCCTTTTTAATCACTGGAAAGTAAGCCTGTATGATTACACTGACAAACAACTATGTAATTTAAAAAGGGTGAAAAAAATAAGAAAGGGCAAGATTCACAATGATGGCTTTTTCGATGAATGTATAAATATTTAACAGAACAGAATGGTTTGCTGAGCGACCTTTACCTCTATATTCAGAAGTAGGATTGTGCAGTTTAACAGAGCTGAGAGCCCAAAAAAGTACTTTTAATTTCTACTATTAGTAGCTGGGGAAGAGAGGAATCCAATTACGCCAAGCATATACTGGTCTAGTTTCCTTTAATGAAGAAAAAGTTCTCCCATAGTGAAAATTTATTGGGTAGCAA
The DNA here is from genome assembly GCF_901001135.1 of Rhinatrema bivittatum. Classification (NCBI taxonomy): domain Eukaryota; kingdom Metazoa; phylum Chordata; class Amphibia; order Gymnophiona; family Rhinatrematidae; genus Rhinatrema; species Rhinatrema bivittatum. The sequence continues at coordinate 243,400,107 of NC_042618.1, forward strand.
AAGTTCTTTTAATGTGCACATCATTTAATTAGACTTTGGTGTAGATATTCAAAAACTATTTAGACGGATATCTGACAAGTTGTCCGTCTAAATGGCCAAACCGTGATTTTAAAACCTCTTACCCAGATATATTCTAGCTGGATAATGAGTTATCCAGCTAGAAATAGGGCAGGAATAAGTTAGCCGGATATACCTATATAACTTTTAAGATAGCCAGGTATATTCAGCGGTGTGGCCAGTTAAGTTAGCCAGATAGGGGTATCTGGCTAACTTAACTACCTGCTGAGTGGCTGAATATTGACCCCTTTATGTCTAACCCATAGCTGTTAAATATGCAAAACAAACTGGTTCACTTTTATTGCATGATGAAGTATTAAAAATGCATTTGCACGATTACTGCCTAGAGCTTGAAAGTGCAGTAAAAACTCAGTCATGTTGGGATTACAGAAAATAATTCTGTGGATGAATTTGTGCAACAAGAAAGGATTTGGACTGGCACTCTCAGAGTCTCATTTAAAAAGTTATGCATGGCAAGACCAGACGTTGGTGGAGTACACATTCCTGATGAATCCGCAATTGACGCCACTATCATTTTTGGTAGACACGTGAGTTTGCACTTACCAGAAAGCTTATCCTTAATTTTGTACAAGCCTTTGCCCTCTGTAGTAGTTTTATCTTTGCATTGTACTGACAGTGTATGCATCACTAGATAAGGTAAATCCATACAAGAATACTCTGCGTGATTAACATAGTGTCATATAGGCATAACACAGAATTGAGTTCCTTTCCCTCAAGGCCTGACACTCAATGTGGAAGAAACCTGAGACATATGAGAGATAAGAAAACAGAAAGACTGAAGGAGGGGGAGTTGTTCTGAACCAATACTTTTTCCTATCTTTTTTGAAAGGAGTCTTTTTCTGTTCATCTGTTATGTTTCATGTTTCTGACTCAGACTGGGGGAAACCACCCTGTCCTGAAACAATGCTTTCCATTTTGCAATGATATTTTTGATTAAAAACAGTAGCTTGCTTAGAAAGCAGTTGAGTTATATTTAAAAAGTACAAATATTCACAGAGAACATGTGCAAGACAAAACTACTGAATGTTATAATTTAATTGCAACTTATACCCAGAAAATGTTTTGGTGCTTCACATACAGTGAATAACTAAAATTTTTATGCTTGCATGTAGGTACATTTACTAAGCACATTAAGCAGTTAACAGGCGAAAGACAGCATTTCTTCTATGTAAAATGCTGTTTATCGCATGATATTGTGAAAAAAAATCCACACCCTATTGAAATTAGCTGCTTTGCATGCATCTGCATCAAAAAAATTGCCAAATACATGCAAAACAGCTAATGCATAAGTAATCCTATGCTAATAAAATAATGTGGCTTTCCATAAAAAAAAACAAAAAACAAGACATTATTTAATGAAAGCTCAGGAATTGCACCTAAATGATTTTGGAGGCATCAAGATGCTAACGAGCATCCTGATATCCCTGGAATGGACTTAAAGAATTTGCAGTGGCCCTAGATCATCCTTCTCCCATAGTGCAAAAAAACCCCCGGGGGGGGGGGGGGGGTCTGTTTAGACCCCACCTACCCACCACCTGTTGAGTCAGCACAGTCTTAAAAAAGATAGAAAAATAGAAATGAAAGATGCATGGTGATGTCCCACTACCCTTTCCCAAACCCCTCCCCTTTGTTTATTTTTGGGCCCCCTACCCAAATTCCCTCCCATTTAAACCTTCCCCCTCAGTATCAAGGGCAAAGGCCAGTCCATGCCATTTTGGAAAATGGCATTGATGAGCCCTGGACTTAGGGTCTGCTCCAGGCCACCACTGGACCACAGGATAACCTTTTAAGGTAAGAAGGTGTCTAGGGGGGTCCTAGGCCTCCAAGGATTCACTTTTTGTGAAAGGGGGATGGAGGTGGGGTCACTAGGAATTTTGTTTTATGTTGGGAGTTCCAGGGAAGGGGTTTGGGAAGGGGACATGGCCTTGCCATACAACATTCATTTTTATGTTTAAATTTTTTTTTAAGGGTGAGCCAACTCAACAAGCAGTGTAGAAGTAGGTGGGGGGGGGGGTATAAACCCCGGGAGGGTTTGGTCATAGTGGGAGGGAGAAGTATTTTTGGGCTGTGTGGCCATTTAACATGATGTTGGCCCCAGGTGAAGTGGACCACCATCACACTTTTCCCCTATTTACCTGCAATATTTTTAGCACAGGTTTTTTTCCGTGATAAAAAATATTGCGGATAAATGGCTGAGATATTTTATTGAGGAGGGACCTAATATTGCAGGAATGCCCCCCCCCTGCAATATTTCACTCCTCCCTCAGTAAAATATAGCACTATAGTAAATGATCCTCAAAGTTTTTTCTATAATAAGTCATTTAATTTACAGTGCAGACAACTGAAAAAATGCAAGCTTTTATAGAAATCTTTAAACATCCATCAGAAATGTGCATTAGAAATGGAATTTTAATAACATGAGTACCCAGGATTTCAGCCTTTCCCTTCATCTGCCCTTTTAAAACATACAATAAAACACATGACCAACTTCTTGGAATTCAACAGGCTGGAGTTTTATTACGAACATATCAAACAATAACATGCCCAAGACAAACATGACAAAATACCAAGCCCCGGTGGTCATTTGCCACATCCCAGCAAGATTAATGCACCCCCAGGCCATTTGGCCTGCAGGCTCATGGCAGTCTTATACCACCTGGTGCATAACCTCTTCCACCACCCAGTAAGGAGCTGCCCCCGGAGCAACTGCCCCCAATCGCTCCAATCAATGAGTATATCCACTGCAGGCCCTATAACCAGACTAGCTAACAGGTCAGCATGATGTTGTCACCTTAAAAAGCCTCAGGCAACCCGCCACAGGCACAGGAAGGTAAAACCTATTCTGTGTCTCCCCAAAGATGCAGCCAGAGATTCCTAAAGCAGTATACCTTCCAAGACCTCCTGAAATGCATTGTTGAACATGACCCACGAAGGACAAATGAACTCCATCTGCCCTGAACAGGCCACTGCCCACATCCCACATCCCATGACCAAACATGTTTAATATGCCATCCTCCCATTGCACAAAACCAAGAACCAATCTGTTGATTAGCCTTGGCTCTTCTGCGACCTCACATTAAACAAACTATTTCAGCAGGCCTCGGGATTATACCTGAACAACAAATTACCATATTAGGAAATAAAACTAACAATGTTGCTAAATCTTTTTATATGAAACTGATAAACTGACATCCAGATAACTTGCACTAGTCATTCCCCTCCAAATGAATCACCAGGACCTCAGGATGCGCTCTGCAGTTCAACCAAAACTGCATGCAATGTAGAAGCTTTTCCCAGTGCATTCCTCGACGTCCCAGTCAATGAATTGCCACTCCATGTACCACCAGTCTCAAATATGGACCATAAGGATGCTACTAAGCATGTCTATATGCCCAGATAATAAAGGAGTGGCCCACGATTCACACATTGTGACCCCAATGACTGTGATCTAAGGAAGAAACAGCAATTAAACATCCCCAGACATGAACGTGTCCAACTTCCACCATCCAATTCTTTGAATCGTCCCCCACTCCCCAGGTAGTCCCAAAATCGCAGCAGATATTGCTCCACCAATTCTAAAAGAATGAGTGCCAAAATGGTTCATATCTAACACAATCTTTTACAACACTGTTCTCAATACCATTTCAAACTGATATTTAGTCAGTGGCTTAAGATCAGCTTTAACCAAGACATGTGTGCTGCCCACTAGACAAAAGTTACAATATTCCACAGCACTGGCAACCGGACACGTCTGCAAACCATGCACCGCTTTCAAGACTAAAGTGGCTCCCCCTGACTGCCTGGTCCATCCTGGAACACGGAATAACCAGTGTTATATTATCCTTACCAAAAAGCATGTGTTTGAATTATAAACCCATATGATCCAGACCCTGCTCTAGCCACCAATTCTCTCACTGTAAGGGCTCCAAAGAATGCTGACACAAAAACCACCCAAAACAAATTTGATTCAGACTTGACATACAAACATTAGGGATCATAACCCACAAACCCAACAAAATTTCATGTGTACTCGGTAACCTTCTATTCTGCCTATCTTCCATACCCGTAGACCACCCCAACAAAAGCCGGCGCACAAGAAAACACTCAGCCAGACACCCTCACCCATGTGCTCTCATGAAAAATGAAAATTCTGAAATATGTCTAGATACAGCTGTCTTGGAACAACTTGCTCCCCTAGTCCCCACAATGTACTGTAACAATAACATTTCAGAGCCCCCCACAAAAAACCCTTAGAGAAAAGAAAAGCTATCACCTTGCCTGTACCACCCAGATACCCTGCCCAAGTAGATGGGGCTAAGAATGCTCGCTGCATCTTCGATGCTTCAGGGAACGAAACCTCCAAAATATACTTGGTACAAATGCCCTGCATAGATCCGCTTTCTAAGCAAGCTTCCGGAACACCATCCATTTGGAACGAGAAAGAGAATCAGTGTCAACATTATACACACCGGAACATGTTGAGCCCAAACAGTAATGTTCAGCATCATACAGAACAACACAAATTTCTGCAACAGCTCAGACACCAACATACACCTCGTTAACTGCAGATTAATCACCTCAACTACCCCAAATTGTCACACCACAACACCACCTGTCTAGCATGCAGCCATGAGCCCCACAAATGCAGTGCCACAACTGGGAATAATTTCAAAAAATTAATATTCCTAGTGACACCTATCTGCACCCATTCCACCGACCAAGGAGAAACATACCAAGAGCCCTGAAAATGAACTCCAAAGCCCACCACCCCAGTTGCATCTGAAAACAGCTTCAAGTCCTTACAAGACACCAGATCCGCCTGCCACAAACAAGTACCATTAAGTTCTACTAAAATTCTCAACCATATATCCAAGTCCTCCCTAATGCCCCTGAAATAAGAATGTAATGATTCTGGTATCTGATTCCGGACATAGTCAAAGACAGCCTTCTCAAAAATGCCCTCCCCTTAACAATGACCATGCAAACAAAATTCAGACTACCCACCACCGACAGAATCTGCTGCAATGTCAATTTCTTACTGTAACATTCCATCACCAATTTAGCCACTTTATCCTCCAGCAGCCATGACACCATGTCCACCAAGTCCAGTTCTATGTTCAGGAATACGAATTGAGTACAAGGACCCTCTGTCTTTTCTGTTCAATAGATATAACAATATCAGAGGCTACTCTAATATTCCGGCAAACTGCAGAAGCATGAGGACCCACAAACAGAAAAAAATCATCAAGGTAATGCACAATATTAGGAAACCCCACTACTTGTGCTGTAACCCAGTGTGCAAAAGTACTAAGCATCTCAAGATGAGCACAGACAATGGGACAGCCCATCGGCATACACTTGTCAAAATAATAATTTCCCTGAAACTGAAAGCCCAACAATGGAAATCTTGCAGGATGAACAGATAAAAGATGAAAAGCGGATTCAATATCCACCTTCACCATAAGGGCTTCCCGACCGCACCGATGTACCATCTTCACTGCAGAATTAAACGAAGCGTACCACTGCATCCAAAACACCCTCAGCACAAAATCATTCACCGAATTTCCTTTAGGAAAGGTCAGATTATGAATCAATCTGAATTTACCAGGTTCCTTCTTGGGAACCACAGCCAGAGGGGACAAAACCACTCTGCCCATCTCCAACTCTGCCTGAAGCTTTCCCTGAACTACACTACCCAACTTGACCACAGATCTACAATTCCCTTCACAACTAGCCTCCAAAGGACCATTATAAGGAATCTTAAATACAAAAGAAAACCCCTCGAACAACGTAGCCACCACATCTGCTTTAGAGAAACATTCAACCACGACTCTGAAGCGGCCTTCCCAAACCAATCACTTATTGGAGCGCCTGCCTGTCGCTCTCCCAGAAATCTCATCCCCTGCATGTTTGAGACACTTGCTAGCAAAGGTGCCTGAATTTACAGTCAGAGAAGTTACGGACAGATTGATTAAATCTCCAATAGATGTCGACAACTCTAACCCCTGCTTGACCACACTTTCCGGTGCCCCTCGAAAGGGCCAGCTTCCCACTCCTCCAGCATTTCCCCCAGAAGACAGAGCTGGAGCCGCTTTATTTGTCATCTGTGTGAGCCTAATTTTCACATTGTGAAAACATCCCAAGACATAAATCTATTCTCTTACATTTTGTCCCTGAAGTGTTCATCATAGTTGAACCAAGCCCAACTCTCATAATCCTTATTAGCCAACAATGCAGTGTCAACATAGGTCAACATGGACCAATACTGCAATGAATCCTCATGCCCTACCATGCTCATCAATCTCAGAAAACGACGAATCCAATTTAAAATATTCAAGGAACTCTTTTCTGTGTGCCCCGAAGACACTCCCTGTCTTTTTCCCTTTTCCCCTTTCCCCTCCTACCTTCTAACAAGCTTGAAAATGTCACTGTACCTGCACTTTTTTTATCCTTCACTGCATAGAACGAGACATACCCTCCCACAACTCTAGTTTTATCCACAGCCATAGCTAGCCTATAGCCAATGTGGCCGCTGCCATAGCTGCCATCCACCAGAGGCGCTATTGCACGAGAAGCATCAGTCTCTTCCCTCCCCCTGCACCAGCAATAAGGAGCACAGTGGCCTGTGGGGCTGCAAAACACTTTGGCATCCTTCTCCCTTTTCCCATCCTGGCAGTGAAGATCAGCGCAGTCCATGGGGCCACTAAAAGCACTGGCCTTGGGCTCCTCCTCCCTCTTCCTGCACCAGCAATAAAGACTGACCTGCGAGGGTTGCAGAAAGAATCAGCCACCTTCTCTCTCTCCCAGCTCTGGCAGAAGATTTGCGTGGCCCATGGGCCCATGAAAAGCATCAGCCTCCTTATTCCCCACCCAGTTCCAGCACTGAGAAGCAGCTCAGCCCGAGGGGCCTCATTGGCATCCTCTCCTCCCCTGCCCCAGCAGTGAGGAACAGTGCAGCCCATAAGACCTCCCTTCCTCACCCCCACAGTGAGGAGGTGAGGAGCAACGCAACCCACGGGGCACAAGAAGCATTGACTTCCTTTCTCATGCTCCAACCCCCTCCCCACAGGGAGGTAGGAGCAGCAAACCTGGAGGCTAGAAGAAAGAGGAAATCTGGTGGGCCCTGAGAGCTGTTGCCCCTTTGCTTTCAGAGATGAAAATAAAGAGCATGTGTGTGTGTGTGATTGTGCATGTGAAAGAGAGAATATGAGCATGTGTGTGTGTCTGTGTATGCTTCAGCATGTGAAAGAGAGCATACGAGTGTGTGACTGATTGAACATATGAGAGAATATGGGCCAGATTTTAAATCTTATGCGCGGGAGGGGGGGGGTGTCCATTTGGGCGCGCTACCCGGCGCGCACAAATGTACACCCGATTTTATAACATGCGCACACTGCCGCACGCATGTTATAAAATCCGGGGTCGGCGTGCGCAAGGGGGTGCACACTTGTGCACCTTGCACGTGCCGAGCCCAAGGGGAGCCCCGGTAGCTTTCCCTGTTCCCTCCGAGGCCGCTCCCTTGGAGGGAACTTTTATTTCGGTCCCCCCCATCTTCCCCTCCCTTCCCCATCTAACCCACCCCCCTGCCCTACCTAAATCCCCCCCCCCCCATCTTATTTTATTTTTTACGTCTGCCTCTTGCAAGCGTATCTTGCGCGCGCCGACCGGTTGCTGGCGTGCGAACCTCCGGCACAGCCACTGTGCCGGATGACTCGGGACCGCCCCCGGACCGGCGCCACGCCCCAGCCCCGCCCCCGAACCACCCCTTTTCAAAGCCCCGGGATATACGCGCGTCCCGGGGCTTGCTCGCGCCGCCGAGCCTATGCAAAATAGGCTTGGCGCATGCAGGGGTAGGTTTTAGGGGGTTACGCGCGTAACCCTTTGAAAATCTACCCCATATGAGCATGTGTATGACTGAGCATGTTAGAGAGCGCATATGTGTGTATGATTATACATTTAAGAGAGTATAGGAATGAGTATGTGTGTGTATGAGTATGTGAAACAAAGTGAATGAGCGAGAGGATATTATTGAGCCTGTGAGAGAAAGCGAACAAGCCTGTATATATGTGTGTATGGTTGACCATGTACACAATAACTCCCTCCCCTTTCCCTGCAAATTCAGGACTATCTCAGATAATCTCAAAATCAATATTTCCCAGGTATAGACAGCAGGAGATTAATTTTATCATTATTTGTAATTATTGGGTGTTTGATGTATCAGCTGTTTTGAAATATTTTATTGTCATTTGGAAAAGTTTCACACAAATTTTTAATTACAGGATGTTCTATTTGTCAGTTTATTTGAAATCTTGTAATTTTTATTTATATGGTTTTACTATTATGCATTATATTTCTTGATTTTATTGTTTGATGTTTTATGGGGAATGGTGATGTTTCTTTTTTTACATAGTTGTACTGCATATAGAGTCTGGCTTGTTACAGTTTCCAGTCAGTTTTCGTCTGCATGTTTCTATTTACACTATATAGTAGGGATGTGAATCGTTTTTCTGACAGGGGCTGGCCAATAGCACGGATACCCTGTCACATGCTAAAGGCAAAGGGCCATCGGCGCCATTTTGATTAGTGGTAGCTGACGGCCCGAGCGCGGGAGATCGTTCCCGGGACCCCCGCTTGACCACCAGGTACTTAAAAAAAATATTTTTTGGGGGGGGGTTCAAGAGGGTGGGGGATGCGAAAGAATTAAATTTAAAGGGTTGGGGTGTTTTGTTTTTTTTCGGCACGACACGGCCGATTAAAACGGGTAAGAATCGCGGGAATGAAGATTTCCTGTGGTTTTTACCCGAAATCGATACCGGAAATAAGTCTGGTACCGATTCACATCCCTATTATATAGTCTCTTTATTTAGTATTTGGTGAGGGTCTGACTATGTTCTGCATGTGTGAACAAGGGGAAGTATTCTGCTAGCATGTAGTTTCTGTATTAGTGTAGCTTTAAAAAAGGTTTGGATAAGTTCCAAGAGGTGAAGTCCATAAACTACTATTATTCATGTTGACTTAGGGAATAGCCACTGCTCTTACTGGCATTAATTTTAATGTTTGGGTACTTACCAGGTGATTGTAACCTGGATTGGCCACTGTTGAAAACAGGATGCTGGGCTTGATGGAACCTCAATCTGACCCAGCATTGCAAATTCTTATGTTCTTATGATCTATAGCAGCCTGGCTTGTTCTGTTTTCTTACTAATAGGTGTATTTGTGTTTTAGGGCCTGGTGTAATATTTACAGTGTTGATTTTTCATAGGTAGGTTATTACTGTTTGAGTGCTTGCAGTTAGTTATGTTTTGGTATGGGAAGTTTATTATATTGTAATTCAGTTTATTCATGGCTTTCTGAGGGCCAATCCCACACCCAATGCACGTTACCATAGGCCTAATACCATATGGGTTCAAAATGCCTTTTTATTTTCATTTGTTTTGCAGGGTCTTCTGGTTGGCACCACAGCAATGCATGTTGTTGGAAGGGCTATTTTTACCTCAGCAGGTCCTTGTTCATGTAAAATCTGGTATTATAAATGCATCATTTTTAATTGTGCGTGGGAAAGACAGGGGTGACACCTAGTGGTTGGATTGGGGGCCTATGACTGCAGGGTTCTGGTTCATGGCCTCCAGCCCAGGACTGACACTGCAATGCCTGGAGTAAATAAAGTTGGGAGGTGGCTATAAAATAAGAGGGGAAAAGATCCCTGGTAGTAGTGAATGAAGGCTCATGGATTTAGGATCTCTGAACTGGTTCAGATTGAGCTGGAAGACCAAAGGAGCAGGATGAAACTGCTGGATCAAAATAAAAATCTAAACCCCCTCCATGTAGCAGAGCCTCCCAGCCTCTTCTTGTTGTATGTTGTGTTAAGGGTGAGGGCGTACTTTTTCACTTGGCCATAGGTGCCAAATGGCCTGGCTCTGGCTCTGTTTTTACCTGCCAACACTTTTGTGTATTTCAAACTTTTATGTGAAGGGATCAAAAAATATCTACTTTCCACCAGTCATTTGTATTTTCCTAACTTTGGGGAGTTCCAACATAGGGACATCAAGTCAAAAGTTTGTATATTATCAACTGCATTGTTCAGACAGCAATGTTCACACCAGCACTAGCCTGTTATATCTCATTGCCAGTCATGTGCAAAGCATGTGTGGGCACTTATGTCTGGAGAATTTCAGTTGGGTGCTAAATATGCAAATGAAATTTAATATTCCCTTAATGTTGTGGTATTTTATCCTATTTATATCAATTCAAAACGATTTCTGTCACTTGTGGTGTTTCAGATGATATCTGTTCAGAAGAATATCCAGCTCTAGAGCAATGCACCAGTTCATTGTTCTTTGATTTTAATACATTATACCATTACCGTTGCCAGAGAATGTGGTTCGTGCAGTTAGTATAGCTGTGTTTAAAAAAGGATTGGATAAGTTCTTGGAGGAGAAGTCCATTACCTGCTATTAAGTTCACTTAGAGAATAGCCACTGCCATTAGCAATGGTTACATGGAATAGATTTAGTTTTTGGGTACTTGCCAGGTTCTTATGGCCTGGATTGGCCACTGTTGGAAACAGGATGCTGGGCTTGATGGACCCTTGGTCTGACCCAGTATGGCATTTTCTTATGTTCTTATGTTCTTACACAAATCACATTTGTTTCCCCCCTGTTTCTATTGTAATGTGTACACCTTTGGCTTTGCTGAAGAATTCAAGGAGGTTCCCAGGTGTTTTTGCCTTGTAACTTTGTCCATATTCAGAGGCTTTTTACACCATATCCATAAATTTTAGATAGTTTATACCTTCAGCTGCTCACTACGTGTGTTAAAAAAAAATGCTGGTAATCTTTGGGTGAGCAGTTTTTAAGCTGATATGATCTTAAAAAGACCTCTTCTAATTCATCCTTCAGCCCCCTGGTTTTAAAAGAAATAAAATAAACCTGAGAAAATCCTATAAAAGGAAAATTAGCTACATGTTTTTGTTTATTTTGCAAACGTTCCTGCCGATTCAGCCCTGTGCTTTCCCTGGGAAATTTCTCCACAGTGCTCTGCTGGGAAGTTGCTGTATAGTTGCATGGGGCTGTTTTAATGCCTACAACATTCTACTTCATCTGCTTTGTAAACAAAACACCACAGGTTCAGACTCCAACTGCTTCAGAAATGCAAACAATTTAAAGCTTTAAAAGGTTGCACGTTTCCATTTTATTTTAGGCCTGTTTTTCTTTTAAAAGTACAGGGAGGGCACGGTGGATAAGGATGGTTTAATATGAAATGAACTGAGTGAGTTCTCAGCTTTATCCTCAGCGAACATGCTCCCATATATAAAAGGCTGTGTGCTTGTTTGGGTCCTGTTTGTTTCACTGTGTTGGACTAAGCACTGTGCTGCATGTAATCTCTCTGTGAAACACAGTGGTGTGGGGGACTGAAGGAGTGTGGGTGGTGGGCAAGCCGGGCACTGACAGTTGAAGAGGATAAGAACATAAGAAAATTCCATACTGGGTCAGACCAAGGGTCCATCAAGCCCAGCATCCTGTTTCCAACAGTGGCCAATCCAGGCCACAAGAACCTGGCAAATACCCATAAACTAAGTCTATTCCATGTTACCATTGCTAATGGCAGTGGCTATTCTCTAAGTGAACTTAATAGTAGGTAATGGACTTCTCCTCCAAGAACTTATCCAATCCTTTTTTAAACACAGCTATACTAACTGCACTAACCACATCCTCTGGCAACAAATTCCAGAGTTTAATTGTGCACTGAGTGAAAAAGAACTTTCTCCGATTAGGTTTAAATGTGACACATGCTAACTTCATGGAATGCACCCTAGCCTTTCTATTATCCAAAAGAGTAAAAAACTGATTCACATTAACCCGTTATAGACCTCTCATGATTTTAAACACCTCTATCATATCCCCCCTTAGCCGTCTCTTCTCCAAGCTGAAAAGTCCTAACCTCTTTAGTCTTTCCTCATAGGGGAGCTGTTCCATTCCCCTTATCATTTTGGTAGCCCTTCTCTGTACCTTCTCCATCGCATCACCAATGCAGTGCGCCAGCAAGAAGCATCAGTTGCCCCTGCCACAGCAGGGGCAACTGGGGAGATGGAGGAGTCGGACCTTTTCAGCTAGTGTTTTTATAAATGTGAAATTTAAAACTATTAGAATTGATGTCCCAAATAAGACTGACTAGAAGTGCAGCATAGTGACCCTTTAAGGCAAGATGATGAGAGAAAACTTTAATAGTTTTATCTTAAATAGTTCCTGAATAAAGATGCCAAAAGGTTTAAGATTCTTTGTTGCCATTTCTGATGCCACAAAGAAAAGAGTTTAGGATTCTAATTTCTATTTATTAGGCCACAAAACAATCGATATATATTTTTTTTAATGTTCAGAAGGTAATTACATTTCTATAATGTCCTTCTCTCCCGCATGAATTTGACTATCTGACAGGTCACGCTATAAATATGAAATTAAAAGTAGGCATCACATCAAAGTATTGACACTATGGCCCGGATTTTAAAAGGCCTATGAGCGTAAATCCTCTGGATTTACATGCATAGGAGGTCTTACGTGCGCCGGGCCTATTTTAGAAAGGCCCGGCCATGCGCATATGTCCCAGGGCTTCAAAAAAGGGGCGGGGAGGGGTGGCATGTTATAAAATTGCGCATCCATGTGTGCACGTCAGGTAGCGCACACACATGGACGTGCGCGCGTAGGTATTAAAATCTACCCCATGTCTCTTTTTTAAGAAGCACTATCATTTGAAAATGGGATTCAAAAATTAATGTAGTCAATCTCTTTTGTGTTTCACTGTGTAATTTAAAAAAAAAAGAGTACATAAGTAATTTTATGGCTAAAGCAACTCAACCTACCTAATTCAGAAAGTCAAGTAAGTTGAAATTTGCATGCACTGCCTCCATTATATACAAATTTATCAAATGCGTATTCTTTGTGGATATCTAGAAAAACTGGCCTGTTTGCGGCTTAAGGATAGGAGTTGGCCACCCCGTGGGCTACTATATTATAAGCCTTCATTCCAAATATACAGGTCCCCCCTCCAGTTTATAATAGTCACCTAGCCAAGTGGCCAGGGGCCACAGAAAGCAGTTCCCTTGGGAATCCAGTATGCGCATCAACAGTTCAGCCAGTAGGTATCACCAATGAGCGATGGCAGAAACTCCACCATGGGTTGTGGAAGCTGCATTTGGAGCATCTCCAATCTTGGCTGGTCCAGGGAACAGAGAAACAGAGCTGGGAACTGAACCCAGGTCTTCTGTATGGCAGGGTGCAGCACTGCTATCAAGAAACCAGACCAGCCCCAGAAAAAATAAATTTAATACATGGCTCCATCCTAAGTTTGTCATAAACTAGAATAGGAAAAAATATACTTTACTGTCAAGTGCCGAAGCCCAACAGTAGAGAGAAAGTAACTTTTAAATACCAATGCACAGTGGCTATAATTTAGTGTATTGCATTCTCAGGTGGCAATGAAACCTAGTCAAATTTTTCACGCTGCGAGGTTCAAGTGCCTTCTTTGAACAGGTATAACCTGAAGGTCAAAGTCCAAACATACAAAGGCAACCCCCAAGATTTAAACTTTTTCACAAAATGGTTAACATTGCTTTAAGCATAAATAAAAAAACAAATAAATAAATACAGGTTGCTACTTGTACTAACAGTAACTTAAAGATGTTAGCCAACAACCTGAAGCAAAACTGGAAAGAGCTGCAGATTTGAGAACAGTATATACAAAATTCTGCATAATATCAAACACATTTAACTGTGTGAATACACTGAGAGCAAAAAAACATCAGCTGTTATACACTTCTTTTTTTTTTTTTAGAACATTAGGTCTCAGAGTAATGTTCAGGAGTTTAATTTTTTTAAACTAAATATGTCCTTTGTTCTTCAGCCTTTCTAATAATTGAAAACATGTTATCTGCAGTATCTTATGGTAATGAAAGAATTCAAAATCTTTCAAACAGTAATAAGATACATTGAAAAAAGAAGAAAAAAAATCTGTCATCTTAGAAGTAGATAGCTATTTTTTGTATATCTTTATAATCTGGCACCCTCTACTGTCCAATGGTGAAGACATTCGTCTGCAGTTTAGTGAATTTTGATACATAAGCAAACAAGAAAAGTTAGTAGTATAAAGGCAGAACTTGAGGAAACCTAAAAGACATGGCGTTTCATAGTAAAACATGCCAGAGATTCTTTTCAAAACAAATTATTATCCTAGAACAATAACCTTTTCATCCGCAGGAGGTAACTACCATTCTCAAACTTTGTGAGAAGAGGGAGAAGAAAACATTCTGGGCTAAAGTGTGCCGGAAATTCAAGTACTGTATAAGAGACAACAGATTTTGCATGGGAGCATAAACAGAAAAACAAGGGCTGGTACTTCAATGCACTGACAGGGGGTATAGACAGCAGTAATTTTCTAAACAGAAAAAGTACCAGGGTAGGCCAGCAGCGGCCTCCCACTTCAGCTGCAAGGGAGAAAAAGTGCCACAAGTTCAGCTACCTCTCAAATAGAGAATAAAAGCCATGAACATCTGAAAGAGGTTGACAGGCATGTGTGCAATTGTGTTGGTGTTCCCCATGAACATGTGCTCACATCTATTTATTTATTTATAAACTGCTGTATCCACAGTTCTATGCGATATACAAATAAAACACTCATAAGAAATCATAGCATGGAATCAATGTAAGTTCAAACAAAGCAGAACTCAAGAAAACAAAACATATAAAAACCGTAAGTTGTCAGACCACCAGCACATCTGCCATCAAATCACATTCTTGCAAGTAGAAGCAGTGTGAACCGAGAATGTAATTTCCAAAGTCAATTCCACAGATTAAACAGTACTTTATCCATGAAATCAACTTTTTAAAAATTACCCACCAAATATGCAGGCAATAGCATGTGCACAGGGCCTGTATGCGCATACCTTACCTGCAGTTTGCAGAGATGTTTTTGTGGAATGGATTGGAGAGGAGTCTGGAATTACACATATACTTTTAGAATTTGTAAAATTATGCGTGCAATTCCCCCCCCCCCCAAAAAAAAAGCTATATGTGCACAAATTAGCAGGTGTAAATGTGTATGGGTAGTTTTGCTGGAATAATTTTCAAAAGGAAAGTACACTGTATTTTCCCTTGAAAACTGCTGTAAAGTTTGTGGGTAAAAAGTACCTAGAGAGTTTATGCCAGTGCAGGCAGTTACAAAAATACCCCCATGACTGGGCGCTCAGCATAAACTATCCTCTCACCCTGCCTTACACAACATGATTGAGGCAAATTGGCAGGGTAATGAAGGGAGGTTTGTATTACCACTGCCCACACTGTACAGCACCTGTCCAACAGATAAACAGAGAACTTCTGTAACAAAGAACATTTTCAGCAGTTTGCCAAAACGTACAAGATAAGATCTGCAGTCATATATCCAGAAAAACTCATGGACAGCATTCAGAAAACTAATGGTAAATGAGTAAAGAAAAAAATGGCCAGTATTTTATTGCTGCATTTTTATATTCACAAAACTCAAGATTGCTATAATTTAATTTTCAGGTTCCTATGAAAATACAGAGGACAGGGAAGAAATAGCAAAAAGTAAGTCTTTGTATATCCAACAAAGACAACTGAAAGAGGTATTCCAATGAATTAATTACCCCTACAAAATCTTTCTCCACTCCTCCCTCCCAAACCTGAGCCCCACCTGGCAAAATAATAATAATAATAATAATAATGATACTTGCACATTCACTTCCTGGGCAGACACTTAAAGGTAGATTCTAAGAGTCGTGCACACCAATTTTCAAACATGCACGTGTCTATGCGCGCATGTTATAAAATCCGCTACCCATGCGCATCTGCACACATGATTTTATATCGATGTGCGCGCAAATGCCGTCTAGCGCACATAAGTTGGGGGATTTTAGTAGATGTGCACGGTGACACATTAAGGCCGATTTCCCTGTTCCCTCACAGTTCACCCCTGTAAAGGAGTGGACTTCCTAAACCCCCTACCTAATCTGCCTCCCTTTTAACCTATTAGCCCCGACCTCTAAAACCCCACTGACTTCTCTAAATTTTTTTACTTTACCATTTACCCGCAGTCCACAGAAAGCAGCAAGTTACACGATTGTGGGATCCTGGTGCATGCTTGTGCGCAACACTGACTTAATGGTGCTGTCCCAGCCCACCCATGCCCCACTCAGATCCGAACCCGGCCTGTCCCTTTTTGCAAAATCCTTTCCAATGTGCATACCAGGAAATACGTTCATGGCTGCAGGCCGCATGCAACCCAGTCACATGCATATTTCCTGGATTTGCTGCCCGAAGGGCCTTTAAAATTTGCCCTTTAGTCTCATAGGATTAATAACAAATTGAGAGGTATGCCATACTGTTAGTGCCAGTGTCTGGCATGCTATCGAAAAACATGGCTACAGGGTGTATTTTCAAGATATTTATTTGATAATATGGCTGGGGTTATAAAAAAATAAAATTTAAGGGAGTTAAAGGGACATTGCCCTTTCCAAATGAAACATTAGAATTTTAGGGGTAACTCCTGATATTCAGAAAGCAATTTTCAAAAGCCATTTACCGGAGCAAAGAGATGTCTGAAAACTGCCTACCATGTATGCAGGTTAAACTCTAAGTGGAGAGCAACAATGCACATACTGGTGGGAAAAGTAGATGAGGACAGATTAGGTAGGAGGAGGCAACGCGTGTAGTTTTCAATTTTCAAAACTATGCATGCTACTTTCCAGGTAAATCATATGTGCAGAAAGAGGAGGTGCAATCCTCTACGACTACCCTTTCTCTTGACATCAGAGAGTACACATGTACTTTCCCCCTTGAAAAATGGTTCAAAATCTGGAGGGAAAAATACCCACAGACTATACAACAATCCACGTAGTTTTAAAAATTGCACCCTCACTAAGAATACTGAATCAATTGAAATTAAGTCCAGATCTACCAGGATACATTGAATTTTATTAAGTTGGTAAGCACTGAATACTTTTAATATTTTAATACAGATATAATCTAAAGGCCTACAACCTGATCTGGTTTGATATTTTCAAGAGAAGGTTATGACCTTTTATCTCAATAACATAACCATCAAGCCATGAAAACTACTTAGAAAATTATGAAAGCTATGATGATATTTCTGAGCATTCCTGAGTTTGGTCAGAGTTAGAAATAAGTATTTCAATGTTTTGTTTTATTTGTACTTTTCTTATTCAGCCATTTCCTGCAAGAATGTTGGTAAATTAGGATGATTCTAAGCTGTTTATCACTGGAAATTTCACTCACCCTGTCTGCACTGACCTACCAGCTCTTAATTGATTTACTACTGAATTGGTCAATATACAACTGGGAGAATCTGAAAACCATTTTCCTATGTTAAGTAAAATTGTTTTATTAAGAAAGGGAGGAAGTTGGAGCTATACGGTAAAAAATAAATAGAAAACGGCTATTTTATATGAGGAAGATTTGGATTTGGGTAATATTAAAGGATAGGGAAGGCAATTTCCAAAGCTCTATGAAAACTGCACACATTCGGGTAGATTTTAAAAGGGCGACACATAAACTCACATATCTTGCTGCATGCAAAGATGCGTGCTATTTTATAAAATGCTCTTCACGTGCATATCTTATGCGCACTTGGGGGGGGGGGGGGAAGGGAGAGAGAGAGAAAGAGACTCTATAAGGCTCAGTCCGATACTCTATATATGGACCATTGTAAGGGGGTACTTTGATTTGGGATGAGTTTTCGGGAAGTGGGTTGGTGTTACAGACACATTCAGAGTAATCATTGTAAAATTGACATCAGTCAAGACTTTTAGACATTATAAATGATGAAAAAGAGTTGATTTGTACAATGCAGTTAAGCAGAGACAGCAGTATACAAATCAACTCCTCTTATTAGAATTTTCATAACATATAAGGTCTAAAATTCTTGACTGATGTCAATTTTACAATGAATACCTCTGAATGTGTCTGTAACACCACCACCCCTAACTCCATCCCACCTCCCGAAAACTCACCTTTTGAATCAAAGTGCCCCCTTACAATGGTCCAAATATAGAGTATCAGACTGAGCCTTATAAATAGTCTCTCTCTCTCTTCCCCGACTCTTACACCTACCAAGGAGCTGTAGCAAAGTGGCACATGAAACAGCCTCCCAAAGTAGAGAGGAGCATGCTACCTTTTAAGTGAACTGTAGCAAAGAAAAAAAAGGACAATGCAGCTATGTAACATGAACCGTCAGCCCAGAAAACCCAAAAGGAGATTGAAAAGGTTATCAGACCCCTTACTGTGAAGGTGATTAAATGACCATTGAATAGATGAGTCAGAGACACAGGTAGGGGTTTTGCATGTCACAGCCCCCTGGACTACTGTTCGTAACTTGCAGTGAAATATCACTTTAAATCAAAGGATAGCAAAATCCTAAATTATAGAACTATGCCTGGAAAAGTCCTACATTGGAGAATTCTAAATAAGAGTGGGATTTATGAGAGAAATGTACTGAAAAAACAGTCCTAGGAAGTAAACAGATTCTCACCCTGACTAACAAGGAGCCAGACCCTTGGGTACCTAGTTCTCAGACAACAGAAAAAAAAAGGCCAGGCAGGATAGAAGGTATGCACACATTTTCTTTCCATGGTCTTGCCTGCTTCTTAGCCTTTTGGCTGAGAGAAGGTAACCCACACAGGCAGGGTAACAGAGAATGATTGGCCTTGAGCTTAGCGGAGCTAAAATCACTGAAAGCTGAGACTGTAGAGGGCCTGAATTACTGAACTCTAAACAAGCCATGGGATTAGTGAAGCTGTAAACCCAAATCAGGAAAAACCCTCCTACAAAGGGAGAAGAACCAAAGGACAGCAGGAGGTGCAGAGGTGGAGCAGTCCCCCAGAAGAAAGGAGACCACAGTGGCAGATTGGGAGGTGACACTGGGTCCCCTGGGGGATCCCAATGGCAGATGGAGTGGTCTCCCAGGAGGAAAGGGACCTCAGCAACAGATTGGGATGTGGCCCTGGGTCACCCTTGAGCAAGGGGGCCCCCAGCTGCAGATCAAGCATCCCCCCAGGATGGTGTGGATCCCAGTGAAATATCAAGCAGTCCCCCAGGAGGAAAGAGATCCCAGTGGCAGATTCTGTCCCCCTTGAGCAAGGAGACCCCAGCAGCAGATCGAGTGGTCCTCTAAGAGGGTGTGAACACCAGAGGCACATCGAGCAGTTTTACTCATATAACATGCACCGGCTGAGGAAAATTAGGGGGTTTGTGCGTCAGTGCTGGCCCCACCTCTGGAACGCCCATGCCCTGCCCCTTTTCCATCTACTTTTTCTGGGTGCGCATAAATTAATGTACGCGTGCCCTTTCTGGCTATTAAAAATTTGCGTAGCTCCCACACAGCCCATTTATGTGCGTATGTGGCTGTTTTTGCTCACACAACCTTTTTAAAATTGACCTCATTGTATATGGGTAAAAGTATGCACTTATTTCCAAGCTGTGTACTTTTCCCTGCATTGTAGTGGAGGCATTTGTGAAGCAGGTCCAAGGAGAAAGCACAAAGCTTTAGATATTCAAAACTATGTATGTTGCTTTAATTGAAATAAAAAATATCGGGAAAAAATAGAAGTGCAAGTCTCTGTATGTTACATTCTCCTTAGACAGTTTTCAAAGTTAAAATATTTTATTTATTTATTTATTTTTTGTTTTTATATACCGCGGTTCCTAAATGAGATACAGATCGCCTCGGTTTACAATAAACAGAAAACTTCGCTCAAAGGCAGTATATAAAACAGTAGAATATTAAACTGGTACAGCTGGTGCAACTGGTACAATAGGTATAGCTGGTACAACTGGAGCATAGAAAATTAGAGCTGATACAATGGGTATATAAAACTTGTGGAAAAGGAGTTAGGAGCAGGCACAGGAGTTGGAGGTAATGTACAGGAAAAAACAGTGAAACAGGTCTGGACGACCACCTCATATGATTGATGTACAATCAACAAGAAACAGGAGACAAATGCAGGGAAATTAAATATGCTTCATGGAATCGGAAGGGATTAGCATCGAGAACAAAAGGGAGAGGGATGGAAGAGATGGGAAGGGTGAGACTGTTGTTAAAAACCAGGGCAAAGATTAAGTGTCAGGGAAAGCTTGGAGGAAGAACCAATTAAGATTTGTTTTGAAGGTCGAGTGGCAAAGTTCCAGTCGTAGGTCAGGGGAGAGCACTCCAATGGTGAGGGCCAGCTGTAGATAGAGCCCACTTTTTTCTTGAAGTTTTTGCTGGTAGGGCATAAAGTGTGCCTTTGTATGCACTTCTGATGGGTCTGGCTGACATGTGAGGTCTAAGTTGGGTGCTTAAAATGAGTGGCGAGAGGTTGTGCGTTGCTTTATGTATGATTGTGAGCACTTTGAATAGAATCCTGTATTTGACGGGCAGCCAGTGAAGAGTACGTAAGATGGGGGTGATGTGATCTCTTTTATTGGTGTTAGTGAGGATTCTGGCGGCGGCGTTCTGTACCATCTGTAGTGGTTTGATGGAGTTGGTAGGGATGCCGAGCAAGAGGGAGTTACAATAATCAATCTTGGATAGGATGATAGATTGTAGCACAAGACGGAAATCGTTGAAGTGAAGGAGTGGTTTAAGCTTTCTGAGGACTTGCAATTTGTAAAAGCATTCCTTAGTGGTGTTATTTATAAAAATATTTAGGTTTAGCTGGTTGTCTAGCCAGGTTCCTAGGTCCTTGACAGCGGGTGGAAGGATTGGGATAGGCTTGGTTTGGGATTGGGAGGAGCTTGGAAGGTTGAGCCGGATGTAAGTGTCGTCATGAGAGATGATGAGCATCTCAGTTTTGTTGGAATTGAGAACTAGGTTGAGACTGGCGAGTAAGTCCTTGATTGACTGCAGACAGACATTCCAATGGGCGAAGGTTTTGTGAAGGGAATCTGTGATTGGGATGAGAATTTGAACATCGTCCGCGTAGAGGTAGTGAGTTAGCTTAAGATTAGTGAGTAACTGGCAGAGTGGGAGAAGGTATATATTGAAAAGAGTGGGAGAGAGGGAAGATCCTTGGGGGACACCTTGGTCTGAGCAGACGGGAGGAGAGCCCTTATTGTTTATCCTAACTTTAAAGAACCTGTTACCTAAGAAGGACTTAAACCAGCTGAGGGCAGCTCCCTTGATGCCAATGTTTGCAAGTCGTTCTAAAAGAATTGTGTGTTTTACCGTATCAAAAGCTGCAGATAGGTCTAATAGAACAAGAAGGTAGGATTGACTGTTATCCAGATTCATGAGGATGGTGTCTGTGAATGATAATAGGAGAGATTTGGTGTTCAGAGATTTGCGGAATCCGTACTGCGTTGGGGCGAGTATGTTGTTTTCTTCCAGATATTCCGAAAGCTGTTTGTTAACTATTTTCTCCATCAGTTTTGCCATCAGAGGTAAGTTGGCAATGGGGTGGAAGTTGGCTGGGTCCATAGGTGACAAGTTTGGTTTTTTTAATAGAGGTTTGAGAATTGCAAACTTTAGCTGGTTTGGTACTAGGCCCTGGCTTAGGGAGATATTTATGATTTCTGAGATAGGTTTGGAAATAGTGTTCAGGATGGAGATGAGAAGGTTCGTGGGTAGTGGGTCCGAGGTGTGAGAGGAAGGTTTGAGTTTCTTGAGAATATTTACTATCTCCAGAGAGGAAGTGGGCTCGAAGGATTCCAGACTTGCGGTAGGTTGAGGCAGGATCACAAACGCAGAGATAGGTGGGGGATTGAGAGTTGAGAGTGGATCGGTCAGGGTGGTGACTATTTTCTGGAAGTAATTGGCCAGTTCACTGGCTTTGTTGAGAGCTTGGTTGTCTGGGATGATGGGGGGGGAGGGTTTGGTGAGAGATGAAACATAGGAAAATAGTGCCTTAGAATCAAAGATGAAGTTGTGAATTTTTTTCGAGTAGAAATCTTTCTTTGTTCTGAGGATGGCGTTTCTGTAGATGTTAAGGAGGGATTTGTAGGTAGCTTGCGTCGTGGTGGAGGGGTTTTTTTCTCCACCTTTGTTCTCTTCTTCTTAGTTCTTGAGAGCTTTTAGCTCTGGTGTGAACCAAGGTTTCCTGCTGTCTGGAGAGGGTTGTAGCACTTTGGTAGTGGACGGACAGAACTGGTCTGCTATTTTGGTGGTGATATTGATCCATGAGGTGGTAGCTGCGCTTGCGTCTGAGAGGTCTAGGTGCGATAATTCCTTTGAGAGCTGCTCGCTGAGAAGGTCTGGAGAGCAGAGTTTCCTGTATTGGATGGAGGTTTTAGGGTAGGATAGAGGTGGCTGCTCTTTGATTTCTAGGGCTGTGGAGATGATCCGGAAGTCTGACCAGGGGACTGGGGAGCAGGTGGGATTGGAGACAATGGTGATGTTATCGTTGATGAAGATGAGGTCCAATGTGTGGCCTGCTTTGTGCATGGAGCTGTTTATAATTTGAGTGAAACCCATATGACTAAGGGAGGAGAGAAAGGTTTCGCAGTTGTGGGATCGGGGGGAGGCGTCAACAGTAAGTTAAAGTCTCCCAGAATTATGGCTGGTTTGTCAGTGTTAATATGGGGTTTTGTGCGTCAGTGCTGGCCCCACCTCTGGAACGCCTATGCCCTGCCCCTTTTCCATCTACTTTTTCTGGGTGCGCATAAATTAATGTACGCGTGCCCTTTCTGGCTATTAAAAATTTGCGTAGCTCACACACAGCCCATTTACGTGCGTATGTGGCTGTTTTTGCTCACACAACCTTTTTAAAATTGACCTCATTGTATATGGGTAAAAATATGCACTTATTTCCAAGCTGTGTACTTTTCCCTGCATTGTAGTGGAGGCATTTGTGAAGCAGGTCCAAGGAGAAAGCACATAGCTTTAGATATTCAAAACTATGTATGTTGCTTTAATTGAAATAAAAAATATCGGGAAAAAATAGAAGTGCAAGTCTCTGTATGTTACATTCTCCTTAGACAGTTTTCAAAGTAAAAATACATACATAATTTCTCTTTTGAAAATTGGTGCAAGGATCACAGGTAAAATGTACAAGGATATTTTGCAGCTATGCAGGTAGTATGAAAATTGCCCCAAGGTGGGCAGTTTCTTTTGTTCAGGAAATTTCTACAGAAGCGGTCCTTTGTTTATTTACTGTCTTCCTTCTACCATGTTAAATTGCAGAACAGTAATGGAAGTTAGCCTGCAAGTTACTGAATGGTGTATTCATTTTCTGTTTAGTTGGTACTTACTGACATCATAAAATCTAATGGTAGTCTGTGGGATAGGTGGCGATGTCCTTTCGTGGATTACAAACTGGCTAAAAGACAGGAAACAGAGAGTAGGATTAAATGGTCAATTTTCTCAGTGGAAGGGAGTGGGCAGTGGATTACCTCAGGGATCTGTATTGGGACCTGTACTCTTCAATATATTTTAAATGATCTGGAAAGAAATATGACGAGTGAGGTAATCAAATTTGCAGATGATAGAAAATTGTTCAAAAGATTGTGATAAATTACAGGAAGACCATGTGAGACTGGAAAATTGGGCATCAAAATGGCAGATGAAATTTAATGTGGATAAGTGCAAGGTGATGCAAATAGGGAAAAAGAACCTATGCTGCATTTACACAATGTTAGGTTCATATTAGGAGCTACCACCCAAGAAAGAGATCTAGGTATCATAGTGGATAACACATTGAAATCATCAGATCAGTGTGCTGCGGCAGTCAAAAAAGCAAACAGAATGTTGGGAATTATTAGAAAAGGAATGGTGAATAAAACGGAAAATGTCATAATGCTTCTGTATTGCTCCATGGTGAGACCACACCTTGAATACTGTGTACAATTCTGGTCGCCGTTTCACAAAAAAGATATGGATGGAGAAAGTACAGAGAAGGGCGTCCAAAATGATAAAGGGAATGGAACAGCTCCCCTGTGAGAAAAGACTAAAGAGGTTAGGACTTTTCAGCTTGGAGAAAAGACAGCTGAGGCAGGATATGATAGAGGTGTTTAAAATCATGAAAGGTCTAGAACGGGTAAATGTGAATCGGTTATTTACTCTTTCGGATAATAGAAAGACTAGGGGGCACTCCATGAAGTTAGCATGTGGCACATTTAAAACTAATCGGAGAAAGTTCTTTTTCACTCAACGCACAATTAAACTCTGGAATCTGTTGACAGAGGATATGGTTAGTGCAGTTAGTGTAGCTGTGTTTAAAAAAAGATTGGATAAGTTCTTGGAGGAGAAGTCCATTAGATAATAGCCACTGCTATACTAGCAACAGTAACATGGAATAGACTTAGTTTTTGGGTACTTGCCAGGTTCTTATGGCCTAGATTGGCCCCTGTTGGAAACAGGATGCTGGGGCTTGATGGACCCTTGGTCTGACCCAGTATGGCATGTTCTTATGTTCTTATGTTAATGTTAAGAAGATTGAAACCATTATTGGAACCTTCTGATTTTAGATCTGTTCTTCAAGCTTTATTTTTTGCCAACCTAGACTATTGTAATGCCCTGCTGCTTGGCCTACCTCAATCAACTATTAGACCTTTACAGGTATTTCAGAATACAGCAGTTCGAATATTGACAGGAAAAAAGAAGTTCGACCACATCACCCCAACTTTGATTGCATTACATTGGCTACCAATAAGTTCTAGAATATTTTACAAAGCAGCCTGTATAATACACAATATAATTTATGGAGAAAGGACAGAATGGTTGAATGCAGCATTGCGATTGCATGTTCCTCAGAGAGACTTGAGATCGGCCAATAAAGGACTTTTATCAATTCCAACAATTAAATCAGCACACCTCAGTCAAGTTAGAGAGAGAGCGCTGTCAATTGCAGGATCAAAACTGTGGAATACACTTCCATTTCAATTAAGGATGCAGCAAGAAAAAAGTAAATTCAAAGCAGAACTAAAAACATGGTGGTTTAACACAGTCTATACTGAAAATGAGAAACAGACATGCATTTAATACCCACAGGTGGCTTCATTTAAACCTTAACTAATGCTGGAAACGTATAGTTATGTTTTTAGTATTTTTATTGGTTTAATATTTATGGTTATCTATTTTATATTTTTAACAGCTAATAGGTTTTAGTTATTTTTTTCTTTTAATATTTGCTGTTTTATCTTTTATCTTTTATAAGCGATTGTAATTTCTTCAATGTATATTTATTGAAATGTAAACTGCTGTGAAGGCTATGCTGAGACAACGGTATATAAATAACAATAAACCTTAAACCTTATGTGTAACAAAGACCCATGACTATAAATGCAAGACCAGATACAAGCCAAGACTGATATTTCAATGGTAACGCTGTGTGGTGAAATCTGCTTGTTGCCTGACTCACTAGTGGAATATATAATTTCTCACTTCCAAAAACAGCAGCATATTGCCAATATATATTTTATTTCAATTGGCAGATGAAACAGACAAAACATCCACATGTCCATATTTCATTGTAGTTTTTATTTCATTCTCAAGACAAAATAAATGTGTTGAGGTTTTGAAAGTTTGTGCTACTTAATCATACCCTTCACCATCCTTTTCATTTATCAGTAAATTGAGCCTTTACAGTATAACGTCAGAAACATACACTGTGTGTTTATACCATTTTGATACTTCCAGAATATAAAAACAGCATAACATAGGCACATGCATTTACCATATTTTTAATCTAGGAGGGCAGAAGGAAGGGAGGAATTAGTCACCTCTTGGTCTACTACAGTTTCTTCAGTTTGAAGGGGCTTGAGGAAGGGGAGATTAGGATGCTGCAGTGCTAGCCTGCTACTTTTTTCCTCTAGTTATACAAATAACTTGCTACTTATCCAGGAGAGCTATTTAGATCACCAGAGTTACCCGGGTAATTTGCCCAGACAAAGTAAAATCATGCCTGGGAATGCCCACAGCACAATCTAACTGGCTAAAGTTTCTGCAGATGACATGTTGCCCGGACAAAATCTAGTCAGAGAGGTGAGAAATATTCAAATCTGGGTTTTTGTTAAGGGACTCCAGGAGTTACCCAAACTGACCCTTTGAAAATTTACCTCATTGAGCCAAACAGAAAAAAAAAATCAGAACAGTGACATTTTGTTCATACAATGAATCCACATCCTCTGAATTGCATATATATGGAACAGACTACTTCAAACAAGCAAAATGAAATCAGTTAATAATCTGATGCAAAAGCAACACAGCAGTATTCAGATTGTGTAATTGACAGTTTGCAAACCCAAAGCACAGTGTATGTATACTTAAATGTTTAAAATAATGGATGACATGCTATTTAAAAGTAATCATGACAAAAATTAGATAGGACATTCTGAAATATGCTCATACTCACCTGCTTATACGTCTGTCAAGAGAACAAGACAAAC
The DNA here is from genome assembly GCF_901001135.1 of Rhinatrema bivittatum. Taxonomy (NCBI): domain Eukaryota; kingdom Metazoa; phylum Chordata; class Amphibia; order Gymnophiona; family Rhinatrematidae; genus Rhinatrema; species Rhinatrema bivittatum. The sequence continues at coordinate 243,426,569 of NC_042618.1, forward strand.
AGCTTGTATTAAGATAGTCTAGACTATATAGTACCGAAAGATGGCACATGTTTACTATAGTAAGCCAGTCAAAAACAGTTGAAATATTAGATGTAGTTCTATGCCAGGATTATGTCTAACATTCATGAAGTCATCAAATGTCAATATAACTTCTAAGGAAAATAAATAACATTGCAGAATCTATATCAGAGTCTCAACGGGCATTATTTCAAGATATCTATTCTCTGCATAGCCTCTGCTTTTAATTTCTATTTTATTTGTATATTTTTGGTACCATTTTGTACATCTCAAGAATGGTTTTCATTACAGAATTAAAGCACATACCAATTCGATAGGGAGCTCTGATTACAGCTAGCCTTGGGGCTACCCAATCTGTGCATCATTCTCCTTGCAGGCAAGTCAATAAACATTCAAAGTCCCAGCAGCATGTTGTTACTCCCTGAGTACTTTTTACCTTATTATTTAAAGGCAGAAATAGAGGCCAAATCAGAACAGATGCTTAAATAAAGGCGATCACTAACAGAATACACTCTGAAACATGGATATGAAATATCTGGTGGCATACAAGGTGTGTATGAAGCTTTTGAACAAACCACTGCCACTTGAGGATCATGATGGTTAAACTGGCTTAAATCAAGCAGATTTCTAATTAGACTTCCAAACTCAAATACCTCAAGAGGTGCACACAGGTGTAGAAAGGGACATGAACATATGCAAACCATCGGTTGAGACAGACAGTCTACAGCAGTGGTCCCCAACCCTGTCCTGGGGGCCCACCAGCGAGTCGGATTTTCAGGATATCCACAATGAATATGCATGAGAGAAAATTTGCATGAACTGCCTCCATAACATGCACATTTTCTCTCATGCATATTCATTGTGGATATCCTGAAAACCCGACTGGCTGGTGGGCCCCCAGGACAGGGTTGGGGACCACTGGTCTACAGCATCCTAGTGCACAAAGGTGATGGGAAAGCATCAGACAATTTTTGGGTTTGTAATGCAACAAGTACCAGTCTACAAAATTCCTCCATCAGATTAGCCCATGTGTACCATTAAAAAGAAATAAAAGACAACTGCTTTAAGTGGAAAATAATAGATCTTATTTTAACAGTACTTTAACACTGAACCTTGAAAACCTTTAGGAGTACCACACTGAACAATCACTTGTTTAATGTTGATGATAAGCGAAAGTCACCAATTACAAATTATTCTATTAAACTAATTTTACCAATTTATATTATGGTAGAGCAAGATAATGTTCCAACAAATAAGAGTATCAGCGTAGACCAGCCATTAGCCAAGCATGTATATCTTGGGGTTAGCACATCATATGCCTTCCAAGATCTGGCTTGCAATAACACCTGGTCAGGAAAATCCACTAGCCATTGAGTAGTATTTCTCAAGCCAGTCCTGGAGTATCCTCTAGCCAAAGGGTGTTCAAGCCAGTCTTTGGGTCCCCTTCCCAGCCAGTCAGATTTACAGGATATCCATAATGAATATGAATGACAAATATTTGCATACACTGGAGGCAATGCAGGCAAATGAATCTCATGTATATTCATTACTGATATCCTGAAAAAATGGGGGGGGGGGTAAACCCAAGGAGTGGTTTAAGCCCTTCTGCACCAGTCTGGTTTTCAGGATAATCAGAATAAGTATGCATAAGATAGATTTGCATGCACTGCTTCTACTGCATGCTATTATGTCATGCATATTTATTGTAGAAATCCAGAAAACCAGACTAGCTAGGAAGTATTCCAGAACCAGTGAGAATACCGCCTTACAGAATATCTCTCCTCAGCATGCAATGATTGTTTACCAAAAAGAAGCAATGAAGGACCACAATCACCCTAATCTGACCAAGCTGCAATAGGATGTTGACCTATAAAACACTAGATTAAGGCAGATTAATAACTCCTTCCTTTAGCAGCTTTACCTTAAATTAATTAAAAGCTTGCTCAGGCTCTTAAATTTAAATTTTCTGTTGTCCCCTTGAAAGGTCCAAGTTGGGGACTACCAGCTGGCCAGTATAAAACTGACCAATCCTATGCCAGGGTTTTCATTCCTAGATGTTCCTACCTTACCCCTTATCTACTGTTATCTCCTCCCCCCACCAACCTCAATAATCTTCTGAGGTGAAGAATGACCATGTTGTGAGCCATCTGATTTTCAAAAGGAAATTTAAAACGGCTTCTGGAAGGAAAATTCAATTTATCTTTTTAGGAATCCAAAGGAAAAAATATTTGGAGGATAAGTTTTGTTTTAAAGAGAAAGCTGCATCTTTGTATACTATGCAGGGTTATAAAAGTATGCACAGCAAGTAGTAATACTCACCATTTAAAACTTTTATGACTCAGTCACTGTTTTTTCTAAATTCTTTTTAAACTTTCCCCTGCAATTTACCCCAACAACTGGCAGCATAAATGTGTGATGTAGTATTTGTTTTTTACATCTTAGTGAATGGAAGAAGGTGTAACTTCCTCTTTGGGGACCTATTGGAATGCAGGGGCACACTGTTGACCCCAGGGCCACTTTCTCCTAGCTCTCTCTCTCTCTCTTTTTAACACCAGTTGCTCCAGGGAGGCAGGGCTGTTTCCAGTGGGGAGGAGGATTCAACCTCTGGGGCCCTAGACTCACAGGGGTGGGGACCAACACACAATCTCTCTGCTGTTTCTGTCCCAAATGTACTCATAATTAGGATGCCCTTGCTTTCATGCAATTCTGGCTCTCACAAAAAAAAAAACACTGAATACTCTGTTAAGGTGTTCCAAAATAAATTTACCACAACCAAAAATACTTTAGCTCAATTAGCAACACAAATTCTCCAGTTGATCTTCTCACAAAAATTAAACAGTCCAAAAGTATTTCTTTTCTCAGTGCTATCAGATGAGTCAGTGTCCCTTAGCTGGCAAGCACTAGGAAATAAACTCAGTAATGTTGAATGATAGAAGGTGGCCTCCTAGTGGGGACTGGGATCTATCTCTTTCTCTGATGTTAGCTCTGGACCTCTAGTGTTACAAGTCCCAAAAAATGTCCACAAATCCAATGCATCTTTTCTCTCTCTCTCAGTGGGCAGGAAGTGGCAGTAAAAAATCCTTCCCAAAAACACAGGAACAAGACTTCTCAAAGCTCACAAACTGAGTCTTTCTTCTTCTCTGACAGTTTACTGCTGCCCTTCCTTAGCTGGGCAGAAGAAATCTCAGCATTTTATCCTGATCATCCACATTCAGGGGTAAATATTCTTCTGGGCAGGATCAGGATCCAAAAAAAGTAAACTCTTCTCAAAACAAACAGCTCCTCAACAAAATTGCCTCTTCTACTGTGGCAGACCTCCCGGTCTGGCCAGTAGATGCAACTATCTTAGTAGGAGTCATCTACAATCTAGTGAGAGCACGGAGAGGAGAGGATCACTTTGCTGGTGGCTGAAAAGAATCAGTACGTACTGCTTGGGGAATTTTTCAAAACTTTGAAGTATTGGGGAGAAGTAAACTATTGGGGTATTATTTAGTGTGTCTGTAAAGAATAAGTAGAGGACAGGCAAAAAACAGAAATTTGAGTGCTTGTATTAAATAGGTAGTCAGAAAGGCAGGCAAAAAACAGAAGTTTGTGTGTTTGTATTTTCCAACCTTCCCACCCACACCTAGCTCATCCTTTAGTGTGATACTTTCACACTAAAAATAAAAATTAAAAAAAATCAGCCTTTTAACTTAACTTCAGAAATTTCCCACACCTTATTAAGAGTTTGATCATTCCCTTGTAGGTTACTACCGGATGTATAGTGAATACACTAATACATTTTAAGGACCCTAATTGTATGCATTCCTACTCCCATAGCAACCTAAAACTTAACTAGGAACTGAACAAATTTGAGATGAAAGCAGCAGTCCAGCAGCAAGAGGGGGGCCTCCCAGTCTTTTGCATCAAGTGTCACATGTATGATTTTTTTTTACTTGCCAGTGAGAAATTGTACATGTTTATCCGATGCAAAGAGCTTCTGTCTCTCAGAGAATGAGTCTGATCTCTGGAGACCAGAGTGGCAGACCTGGAGGAGCTGTAGCAGAAAGAGAGGTATATAGATGAGACCTTCAAAGACATAGTAACCAAGTCCCAACTCCAGACTGGCAGCCCTGGTGCTGCCTTGGAGGAGGAAGGTCTCATGATCAAAGAGCATCAACCTGGTAAAGCAGGAAATGATCCTGTGGCAAGGACCTACTATCCAGGTGGTGCATTGTTTTTGCACCAAGGATGTGTCTCCCAGGGCTACTGCCCAGGAGGGAAGGGTTAGGTCGTCCATCATATTTGGTGATTCAATTATTAGGAACATAGACAGCTGGGTGGCTGGTGGGTGTGATGATCACCTGGTAATATGCCTACCTGGTGTGAAGGTGGTGGACCTCAAAAGTCACTTCAATAGGATTTTAGACAGTACTGGGGAGGAGCCGGCTGTTGTGCTATATGTGGGCACCAACAACACAGGAAAATGTGGGAGGGAGGTACTGGAAGCCAAATTTAGGTAGAAAGCTGAAATCTAGAACCTCCAGGATAGCATTCTCTGAAATGCTTCCTATTCCACTCGCAGGTCCTCAGAGGGAGGCAGAGTTCCAGAGTCTCAATGCATGGATGAGACAATGGTGCAAGGAAGAGGGATTCAATTTTGTAAGGACCTGGAGAACCTTTTGGAGAAGGGGGAGTCTTTTCTGAAGGGATGGACACCACCTTAACCAGGATGGAAACAAGACTGCTGGCGCTGACCTTGAAAAAGAACATAGAGCAGCTTTTAAGCTAAATCAAAGGGGAAAGCTGACAGTTGCTCAGCAGCGCATGGTTCAGAGGGAAGTATCTTCAAAGGATACTAATGAAATATTAGAGTATGGGCATCCTAACAGAGAGGTTCCAATAATAAGAAAAGTAGTCCAAGTGCCTATAATTAAAAACTCACCTGAGCTAAAATATTCCAATGTATCCCTGTCAACTGAAAATCAGAATGTTAACAAAAACAAAACAAAAAACACACTTTGAAATGTTTGTATGCTGATGCCAGAAGTCTAAGAAGTAAGATGGGAGAATTAGCATGTATAGCAGTGAATGATGACAAAGACTTAATTGGCATCTCAGAGACATGGTGGAAAGAGGATAACCAATGGGATAGTGCTATATCAGGGTACAAATTGTATCAAAATGTCAGAGAGAAGAATCTTGGTGGCGGTGTGGTGCTTTATGTTGGAATGGCATAGATTCCAACAGGATAAAGAGCCTGCATGAGATTAAATGCACATTAAAATCTTTATGGATAGAAATCCCTTGTGTGTTGGGGAAGTGAATTGTAATAGGTGTATACTACTGTCCACCTGGCCAAGTTGGTGACGGACAGTGAAATGCTAAGAGAAATTAGGGAAGCTAACCAAATTGGTAGTGCAGTAATGGGAGATTTCAATTACCCCAATATTGACTGGGTAAGTGAAACATCAGGACATGCTAGAGAGATAAAGTTCCTGGATGGACAGTTTTATGGAGCAATTGGTTCAGGAACCAACGTGAGAGGAAGCAATTTTAGTTCCAGTTTTCAGTGGAGTGCAGGATTTGGTAAGAGAAGTAAAGGTGGTGGGGCCACTTGGCAATAGTGATCATAATATGATCAAATTTGAAATAATGACTGAAAGGGAACAGTAAGGAAATCCATGGCTCTAGCACTACACTTTCAAAAGGAAAACTTTGATAACATGAGAAAAATTCTTAAATAAAACCCCTGAAAGGTGCAGCTTTAAAGGTAAAAAGTGTGCAACAGGCATGGGAATTGTTAAAAAATATTATCCTAGAAGCACAGTCCAGATGGATTTCACGCATTAAGAAAGGTAGAAGGAAGGTCAAACGATTGCCAGCATGACTCAAAAGTGAGGTGAAAGAAACTATTTTAGCTAAAAGATCTTCCTTCAAAAATTGGAAGAATGATCCATCAGAAGAAAATAGGATAAAACATAAACATTGGCAAGTTAAATGTAAGACATTGATAAGACAGGCTAGGAGAGAATTTGAAAAGGTCATAGAGGCAAAAACTCAAAATAAAAACTTAAAAAAATATATCCAAAGCAGAAAGCCTATGAGTGAATCGGTTGGACTATTAGATGATTGAGGGGTTAAAGAGGCAGTTAGGGAAGATAAGGCCATCACAGAAAGAATAAATGATGTCTTTGCTTTGGTGTTACTGTCAAGGATGTTGGGGAGTAACCCATTTCAGAAACAGTTTTCAAGGATAATGTTTCAGATGAACTGAACCAAATCACAGTGAACCTGGAAGTTGAGGTAGCTCAGACTGACAAACTAAAGAGTAGTAAATCACCTGGACCAGATGGTATATACCCCAGAGTTCTGAAAGAACTAAAACATGACATTTCAGACATTTCAACTAATTTGTAAACTATCATTAAAATCATCCATTGTACCTGAAGATTAAAAGATGGCCAATGTAACCCTGATATTTAAAAATGACTCTAGGGGTTTTCAGGGAAACTATAGACTGGTGTTCTTGACTTCCGTGCCAGGAAAGATTGTGAAGAATAAAATCACAAAACATTTAGATAGACATGGTTTAATGGGACACAGCCAGCATGGATTTACCCAAGGGAAGTCTTGCTTCACAAATCTCCTACATTGTTTTGAAGGGGAGAATAAAGATGTGGACAAAGGTGAATTGGTAGATGTGGTGTATTTACATTTTCAGAAGGCATTCAACAAAGTCCCACATGAGAGGCTTCTAAGAAAACTAAAAAGCCATGGGATAGGACGCGATGTCCTTTTGTGGATTGCAAGTTGGTTAAAAGACAGGAAACAGAGAATAGGATTAAATGGTCAGTTTTAACAGTGAAAAATGGTAAACAGTTGAGTGCCTCAGGGATCTGTATTTGGACTGGTGTTTTTTAATATATTTATAAATGATATGGAAAGGGGTACAATGAGTGAGGTGATCATATTTGAGGATGACACAAAAACGTGCAGAGTAGTTAAATCTCAAGTGGATTGTGATAAATTGCAGGAGGACCTTGCAAACTGGAAGACTGGGCTTCTAAATGGCAGATGAAATTTAACATGGACAAGTGCAAAGTGATGCATATAGAGAAAAATAAACCTTTCTGTAGTTACACATTGTTAGCTTCTATATTAGGAGTTACCACCCAAGAAAGAGATCTAGGCATCATAGTGGATAATACATCTAGAGTCATATTTAGTGGATAAGGAGACCTGATATGTAGTTACAACGTGAAATGTGTGAGGTATTAGATTTGTGGACCCTTGGGCCGGCTGAGACGGGTGGTAATGCACTGTGGAGAGCCCACAGTGGACGTAGTAGCTGGGAGGCGGCGCTGAAGAGGTTGTCCTGGGAAGGCTTCACCACTGGAAGCCCGAGGTCCCCCCATGAGAGCCCGTAGGGATCCGGGCCTCTTGGACTTAGGCGAGATCCTCTGCGACCGAGGATCTGAAGAGAGATCCTGTCCCCCCTGGGAGGAGCCCATGAGAACCCGAGCCGCTGGGACTTAGGCGAGACCTCCTGGCATGTGAAGAACCAGATATCTGTGGAAGGTGAGAGGTCAGGAGCTAGAGTCCAGCCAGGGATGGAAACTGAAGCCAGAGTCAGTGGACAAGCCAAGGTTGGAAGCCAGAAGTCAGAAGCTGGAGTCAAAGCCAGGGACGAAAGCTGAAGTAGGAGTCAGTGGACGAGCCAAGGTTGGAAGCCAGAAGTCAGAAGCCGGAGTCAAAGCCAGAGGCGGAAGCTGAAGCCGGAGTCAGTGGATGAGCCAAGGTTGTAAGCCAGAAGTCAGAAGCCAGAGAGGTCAGAAGAACTGCAACACAACTCAGGAGAAAGAACCTCGATGCAAGGCAGAGCATTGAGGTAGCTGCAGGGTTTAAATATCCCTGCAGCGTCTGACATCATCTCTAGGGCTGTCCTTCATTTCCCGCTCTGGCCCCTTTAAATCCGGAGCCCTCTGCACGAGCGCGCACGCTAAGGGGGCAGGGCCAGGCACCGAGGATCGGCGGCATCTCCCTCGCAGGGGGAATGCCGTGGCAGGAGCCAGGTCAGGTCTAGATGGCCGAAGAAACCTTCCAGCGGCCCGGGCCGGCCTCGAGGTAAGTGGGGGGACCGGGGCCCAGCCCGGGAACGTAATATGAGGTACATATGGTTCTTTTTTTTTTTCTCTATTCTCTCCTTTTGCTGTATTTGTTACAGTTGTTTTTTCCTGACTATGTTTTCTTTTTTGGCCTCCCATAAATTTGGGGACTTGTGTATTGGAATTTTTTTATATTTGCTTAATATGAGTAATGTGTTAATTATGCTTTGATTCCAATATGTTTGCTTTGGATACTATCAATGTATTTTGTTAAAATCCAATAAAATTTAAATTTAAAAAAAAAAAGAAACTATTTGGACAAGTTCCTGGAAGAAAAGTCCATAAATCTTTATTAATCAGGTAGACTTGAGAAAAACCATTACTTATTTCTGGGCTTTAACAGCATGGGATCTACCTACTGTTTGGGATCTTGCTTGGTACTTGTGACCTACGTTGGCAACTGTTGGAAACCGTATACTGGGCTTGATGAACCTTCGGTCTGACCCAGTATGGTAATTCTCAAGCAAAACAAGTTAATGTGAGAAAAGATATAGCTCTTGTTAGCATGGGTACTCACAGAGCCATAGGAGAATTGCAGAATAGCTATTTAAATCAAAATGATTAATTTATAAAATAAATACTTATTTGATTTTAGTGACATTTTTCATTGATAAAAACTGGGTATTACTACTTCTGCTATATACTTTTACACTTGTACACAGAGAATATAGGTTTCTTTTAAAATTACTGTATCCAAAGTAATTTATGAAGCAGTTGTGTCCTATCCTTGCTACAAATTGAAATTTTCTATGAGTAAGAGATGTAAAAGATCAAATAATAAATATTTTACCAGATCTTTATTTAAAAAAATAAAGAGGAAAATACAACATAGCATTCCATAGTATGTTTTGGGGTCTTCCTTTTCCAGTTACATAGTAAGACAGTAAATGACTGCAGAAAAAGACCAAATTGGACCATCCAGTAGGGATGTGCAGGCCAAAGAAATTTGTTTCAGTTTGTTGGGCGAAGAGGCTTGTTCTTTAGTTTCTTTGATGTTTATTTAGGTTTGGCTCATTTCCTATGGGAAAAAAAAAAGAAAGCCCCCCCCCCCCCCCCACCTCATCTCTCCCCAAAAGAAAACAGGAAGGATCCGGCCTATCCAGTTGGAGTGAGGCAAGCTTAGACTGAACCTCTCCTCCACAACTGCTTGAAATATGCTGGGGCCAGGGACTTCCTTGCCTCAATATATTCTTTTCTGGAAGGGTCCATGCTACAGAAAGGGGCAGGAGTAATGCTCATTTGCTCCTGCCCCACCACAAATCCTTTAAAAATGGCATTAACTGACCTTGAGATCAGAACTGTGTGACTTCACACAGTCTCAGCCTGGACCATTTTAAAAAGGATTTGTAGCAGGGCAGCATTGCTTTTGCCCCTTTTGTTAGCATGGACCTCCATGGTTGGGCGAGTACATGCTATAGCGGTTTCTGGCCCCAGCACATTTTGTATAAGGGTCAGGAAAGGCCCAGGACCCATACATTTGTTTAGGGCGCAGGAAGCAGGCTGGAGGGACTTAGGTTATAGGCTATGAGGAAGCCCTGGAAAGCATTAGTGGGGGTCTGGAGGCAAGGGAGGTCTTTCTTTTTTAAGGAACCAAAAATATCTGAAAATTTGGGGGCATTTTTGGGCAAGGTCATTTTTGGTTTGTTCCATTTCGAATGAACCAATAATGGTCTTTTTGGGTTTTAATGTGCCATTTGTTTAAAACAAATGCACATCCCTATCACTCAGTCTGTCTACCTGAGATTCTTCTACTTCGGTTAGATAAGTATGACGGACTCTCCGTTTACATCACCAGTAGGACCTGGTTGAGCCCTATTCAGCTAAAGAGAGGTAGAGTGAGAGAGAGAATAGGTTATAGTGGAGGATCCATTCAAATACAGCCCCTCCTTCTGCAGGGTCTGGAATGCCCCACCTACTTGAAACAATACATATCCGCGCCCTTGCTAATGCTTGAGATTCAGTCCTTTAGGTTTTTCAGAGAGTAAGAACCTAGAGAGAGACACTAACTTTTGTTGTTTTACAGGCCCAGTTGGTAAAGTCAGGCTAACCCAAGCTTTTGGTCCTGACCAGGGTCAGGAGAGATTTCCACTTCCAGTACACAACCTGTCTGGTTGAGTTCTTTCTGGGTCTACGTTAGGGGAATTTTGATACTTTTATTTAGGAGCCTCACTGGACACCTGGGCTTGATTTACACGTAGGGATTTGGGAACCCTGCTTGTAAACCACCCATGATAGGGAAGATACACTTATATTAGGGCAGGGAAAACATCTACTCTCTTGGTTTAGAATAAAGTGGAGCTTCCAGATGGGCAGGGTCTTTAGGATGGTCAAAACTTCTTCCAAGCTTCCAAAAATGGCAAAGTCTATAGCACAGAGAGTAAATCCTTTCTTTCTCTCCCCAGGGTGATTAACACCAGATGGGTGCCCTCAGTGATGTTATTTTCTTTACTCATGGTTAGTAGATCTTCAGGATCTCCTTGATCTTACACAGTCTCTTTAGTGTACTCTCTCTCTCTCTCTCTCTCTGGATTCTTGATGTATAGGACCTTCTTTGAAGCAAGCAGTTCTCTTACCTCTAGTAGGAAGGGAGGGGCAGCCAAAAAGGAACAGAAACTAACACGGAATCCCGTGTACGTTTTACAAGGAAAGGACTGCAGTAAATATATAGGGCAAATAAAATGTAATGGAAGTGATTATTCATTTGTCTTTAAAAGAACTACTAAACAGAAACGTAGAAACATGATAGCAGAAAAAGACTGTATGGCCTATCTAGTCTGCCCATTCGCCCAACTAATTTAGCTTTACAATTCCCATCATGTCCTCAGAAATCCTTTGTTTTGAGTCCATGCTTTCTTGAATTCAGAAACTGTTTTTGTTTCCACCAACTCCACCGAGAAACTGTTATATGCATCCATTACCCCCTTTGTAAAGAAATATTTCTTAAGACTTCTCCTGAGTTTACCCCCTTTCACCCTCATACCTTGTTCTAGAGCCTCATTTTCAATGAAAGAGGCTCATCTCTGTGCACGGAAATCTTGGAGATATTTAAATATCTCTAACATCTCTCCTATCTAGCCTCTTCGCTAGGTCATACATGTCTAGATTTTTAAGTCTGTCCCCATAGGCGCTAGAACAAAGACCACTGTCCATTTTAGTAGCCACTTTTTGGACCAACTATAACTGGTTTATATCAGTTTCAGGGTGCGGACTCTAGAATTGTATGCAGTACTCCAATTGAGGCCTCACCAGGGACCTATATAGGGGCAAATTCACCTTCGTTTTTCTACTGACCATTTCTCGCCCTATGCAGCCAAGCATCTTTCTGGTTTTTGCTGTCACTTTATCCACCTGTTTGGCCACTTTAAAATAATCAGATACGATCACCCCCAGATTCCACCCTTCTTTAGGGCTTAGAAGAATTTCACTCTCAATAGTATACCTATGCCTTGGGTTTTTGCAACTTTACCAAATAAACAAGATATCACCTCCAATATTAAAATTACTCCATTTGCTGTTGCTAAATAACTGCATAAGATGAATGTTATTTATCTTTATATTTTTTCTGGTGGTAATTCAGTTTTTTTCTGGTGGTAATTCAGTTTTTGTTTAATTGAGTTATTTAGCAACAGCAAATGAAGTAATTTGAATATTGGAGGTGATATCTTGTTTATTTGGTAATAGTATTTATATCCCTCTAAAATAAATCAGTGTATCGTTGTTGTGGTTTCTAACTGCAACTTTTAGCATTAAATCTTAGCTGATGGACCCTTGAGCTTTGCTAGATCTTTCCTCATGTTTTCCACACCTTCCTGGGTGTCCACCCTGTTACAGACGTTGGGATCATCAGCAAAAGGACAAATCCTTTCCTGACAATCTTTCTGCACTGTTGCTCACAAAAATGTTGAAGAGAACTCATCCAAGGAACGAACCCTGAGGCACAACGCTAGTAATGCCCATCTCCTCAGAGTGAACTCCATTTATCACTACCCTTTGTCGCCTCCAACTCAACCAGTTTCTAATCCAGTCAGTCACTCAAGGGCCTATACCAAGAATGCTCAATTTATTTAAAAGTTGTCTATGCGGAACCATGACAAAGTCCTTACTAAAATCCATTATATATAGCACTCTTCTTTTACCCAAGTCTTAGGCCACCCAATCTAAGAAACTGATCTGATTCGTCTGACAAGACCTTTTTCTGGTAAAACCATCCTGCCTTGGATCTTACAATCCGTTGGATTTCAGAAATTGCACTATCCTCTGTTTTAGCAGCGATTCCATTAATTTGTTCACCACAGAGGGCAGGCTAACTGGCCTGTAGTTACCAGCCTCCACCTTACTTCACTTTGATGAACAGGAACCAAATCTGTCCATCTCCAGTCCTCCAGAATTACTCCCAACTCTAAAGAAGCATTGAAAAGGTCAGTCAGCGGAGCTGCCAGAATGTCTCTTATTTCCCATCAGGCCCCATTGTTTTATCTACTTTAAGTTTAGTTAGCTCCTCACGAACACAATTTTCTGAAAATCAATTAAAGTTTACCAATTTTGTGTTTGTTTTATGTGATTTTTCTCCTGGCTCTTCCACAATGAACACCAAACAGAAATATCTGTTGAGCAATTTTGTTTCTGCCTCATCATTTTCTACATATTCCTCCCCTTCACCTGAGCTTCCCAATACCACTTTTGCACTTCCTGCTATCACTAACATATCTAAAATAAATTCTTGTCCCCCCATTTTACAGTATTTGCTATTTTTTTCCATTTGAATTTTTGTATTCCTATTTTTTCAGCTTCTCTTAGCTTTTCCAGATATTTTTGCCTGTCTTCATCTTTCTGTGATCTCTTGTAGTTTATGAACACTAACCTTTTCTCTCTTACCTTTTCTGCTGCTTCTTTACAAAAACGTAACAGCCTCTTTTTCCTTTCTTTTATTTACTTTTCTAACAAAACATTTAGATGCCCTTATAATAATTCTTTTTAGTTTTACCCACTGTTTTTCTACTTACCCCTAGATTTTCCCATCCAACTAACGACTACCTGAGGTACTCCCCCACTTTAACAAAGCTAGTTTTCCTGAAGTTTAGACCCTCACCTTGGAATGAACCTTCATCATCTGTGTTCTAATACTGAACCACACTATCCAGTGATCACTGGATCGCAGATGATCGTCCACTATAACATTAGAGATATTGTCCCCATTGGTAAACACCAGGTCCAGTATCGCCCCCTCTATGTGGGTTCCATTACCAGTTGACAGAACAGTTCTCCCTGCACAGAATCCAAACTCTCCCTGGTTCTGAAAGACACTGCAGTCAGGCTGTCCCAATCAACATTCAGCAGACTGAAATCCTATAGCAATAGCACCTCCCTTTCATAGCTACTTTATGAATATCCTTCATTAAATCTCTTTCTTCTGTCTGCGAAAAGAAACAGATGTTCCATTCCCTCTTTCTAGATTAACCAAGAGTGCCTACTACTTACCTCATAAGCCCTGCAATTCTGTTGCTTTAATATATTTTATATATAGTGCTACACTTCCTCCCTTCCTTCTTTCCTGGTCCTTCCTAAATAGATTGTAGCCCAGTATAACTTTATGTCAGTCTTGATTATCCATGCACCAAGTCTCTGCGACAGCCATTACATCCAAATCAGCATATTCCATGACTGTCTCTAGATCTGGCACTTTATTTCCCATATTGTGAGCATTAGTGTACACAGCTTTTCAGTTGTTGCTCTTTTTTCTATTTTTATACAAGCATTTAATGTTTCATTTAACTTATGGTTTTGTTTACCCATCCCCGATGGTCCTAGTTTAGATTAATTAAACATTTCAAGTTTTGTTAAGGGCAGGGTCATCCATCTGTCTGGTGCCTGATTAAGTTTTTTCATAAATTAGTTTCTTTGAATGACCCAGTTGTAATCCTGAGTATCTTTCCCTTTGTACCTGAAATTTACTTTGTCTTGCATGTTCATGTCTCCGGCCACCTCTCCCAGACAAAATATGGCTGGATGTTCTCTGGTTACATAAAAAACTGAACCACTGGAGGGTGATTTTCTACAGTCCCGCTACCTGACTCCTCCTTGCAGCTTCCCCAGGATCCACTCTGGGAGGCTCCCCAGGCCAGGTATTCCAGTCTGTAATGCCTATACTTTATCCCATTCCTTCTAGGATGTCACAGCTACAGGTTCAAATCCTCTTACTCCATTTGGTGAGCTGGGTTCTTAAGTACACATAGTTCCAGGTTATCCCGGTAGTTTAAAATCTCTATAGGTTTACTTTACCCTGTTCCTTCCAGGATATCACAGCTACAGGTTCAAATTCTCTCACCCCAGTATTTAAAGCTTCCTCACTATTATAGGATTGCTCAGTAAGCTACCTGTCTTATGTTTTTGTTTACGTTTGTTTTTCATTATATATTTGGGTTTTAAGAATGTTATTTTTTGTTGCCTAGGCCTTTATTGTGTTAGGCGAGTAATACATTTTAATAAATGTAAAAATGTATCCCAGTAATTTAAGTCTCTATAGTTTTACCACATCAGTCTCAAACTCATACGATAAGAAAGCAGCTCTTGCCTTAATCCTCCTACACGCAGCTCACAGTTGCTTACTGCACAACCTAAGCTTGGTTGTACTCTATGGTCCTGGTTCTTAGGGAACCAGATCCTACTGCCATCTCCCATTGTAGTCTGCAGCTGGGGTTTGTGCTTCCCCTTTTACTTTGGAAGCAACTACATCCATCCCACAGCAGTGCTCACTTCTGACCTGCAGTCTCCATGAATGTGTCCTCTTCTGGAAGGAGTCTCCACTACTCACCTCCCAAGTCCATCGGCTCTGGCTCATCCTCCGGGCTGTTCAACACCTCCACCTCCATCTCCTCAGTCTCTTTATCTGGTTCTAGTAGGACTCCTTCCTGTTCCTGTCCCGCACTCCCTTCAAACAAGCTCTCACCCTTCTCCCACCATGCCCGGACTCTTTCGTTCTCTCAATAGGGCAAAGCCTGGGAAGTTCCTCCCCCTCCAGGACCCCTGTGCCTTCTGGGAGATGGAGTCCACCTCCTATTCTGATTTATTTATTTCTTTTATTTATTTATTTAAGTGTTTTTATATACTGGGATACGTTGGGAACATCATCTCGGTTCCCAGATAACTGAATACAGCAACGAGCTTCACAGAGAACAAGTAACAATGTGTAAAGAGTTTCACGGAGAACAATTAACAAAAGATAACAATGAATAGTAACTGGAAACATTAAATTGGGAAAGTTAATTGAGGGGGGGACTAGAGGGTAAATGCATGATATTTTAACAGGGGCAAGTTGGTATGAAGGCATTATTAGGGGTAAAGGAGGAGGATAAAGGGGGGAGAGTAAAGGGAGGGTATTAGAGAGTTTAAGAGAAGAGTTAGGTGTAAGCCTGTTTAAAGAGCCAGGTCTTGAGGTTCTGTTTGAATCTTTTGTGACAAGATTCTAGGGGAAGGTTTTACATACTGGATCTCCTTCCCAGGTTTTCCTTACAGCCTTCTTGTATTCATCAGGGGAATATAATGCCCATCACAGTTATTACATACAAAGAACATAGACTAGATTCTACCATTATATTATGAATATTAAGAAAGAAGGAAAGTTAAATATATGGCAAACAGTCCACATTTCAAACCAAAATAGCAGAGGTGGTCATTCACAGGACAAAACCTAACAGTCAAAGTAATTTCAACATCATTTGCTATTCATCACATTATGAACAAGTACTGATGTTTTCTCCATGTATATGATATGATCAAGCAAATCATGGGTAATTATACCCAAGTGTCAAGGCAAAATAACATAATATAAAACTATTACTTCCAACAAATAAGGTTAACAAATATGACCTGTGCAGCAGAAAATATCTATTTTTTTTTTACAATTAGACTTCATGGGAGGGGCATGCATTATTAAAGTCCAACACATGTTTGGGAATATATGTTCTTAACTCAACAGTGCTATAGATTAATCCACAATTCTCCAGAATAGGAATTATTTCTGTACAAGCCAACTTAATCTTTCATAGCACAAGAAATGTTGTTATCCTCTGACCTCTGTGATTATTAACAAACTGGGTTAAAATATATCATTGGTTTGTTTTGTGTGTAGAAGGTCAATATCTGCAAACAGGAGGTCTAGATTATTTATTAGAAGAACTTCATAACTTTCAATTTTTCACTATATACTAATTTCAAATTACATTTTCCTATTTCTTTAGAATCTTGCAGAAATTTAAGTCAAACCCTGAAGCATAACAAAAGACCAGGAATAAAGCACTATTTTCAAAAGAAACAATTAGCCTGAACATTATACTAAGACAGAAAAAATGTTTACAATGATATTTCATAGAAACCAATCCAAAACAGGTAAAGAAGCAGCATTTGTTTTTCTTTTTTAAGTAACAATGAAAATAAGTCTTCAGAGTCAAAACTAGTAGAATGAACACAAATTTAGTAGGTATTATCGTTGGTGGCACAAGTCTATTCTTGGCAGTACAACACTGAGTTGTCATTTGTTAAGCTGTTAACAAACATTCAATAATGAGATTTTAGCCAAGAACTCTGGGAGTGTACCCAAGTAAATATTGGGCAATTACAGCAAAAAAGCAGAAACAGGTAATAATGCAAGCTCTGGAAAATTAAATGGCAATACTACATCTTCTAAGGCCAAACAATACTGTATTTGTCTAAGTCAGCAAAAAAATAGTTCAGTAAATATTAATGTAATTCTACTAATTTTATGTCACTGCAGGCAATGAAAATAGAGTGTGCTGAAGCACGATATGATGATTATTTATTTTATTTTTTGACATATTTATATGCCACATATACATATCTAGGCGACTTACAATAAAACATTCATAAAAAACAAAATCCTGTTCCAAATATTTAGATCACTGGTTACCTCCATAGGCATTAAGGGAGCAATATTATACAATGCACTAATGTCTGACATTCTTTTTTGACCTAATGATTAAAAAACATCTTTGTTCACTTACTGTGCAACATCTGCCACAACAGGTAGGGTCAGCTCTTCTGACATGAGGTCCATATCTTCAGTATAGCTGTTTGTCCGTGACATCTCATTAGTGCTTACTTCAAAACGCTTTTTCACTTCATAGTAAAACAGAGAACCATACAATTACTCTCAGGTCATCAAAGAGAATTTTATTTTTTTTTTTACGACACTATATGTGTGTATTGGTCAATTTATAAACAAAAAAATAGCAGCTTTTTAATCTTCTGAAATTAACTGGAAAATGTATAAATGACTTTAGTTCTATAATTAAGCAGATATGGTCAAATATTACATTTTTTATTAATAGAAATTAATGGCTTTCTTCACCATTACCTTTAACAAGCTAATCTGCAATTATCAATTTGAAAACAAAATACAGGAGTACTACATTAGTCTAATAAAGATATCATCTAGGTGACTTAGGGCCTCATTTTCTAAAGTATTGCAGGCCTGCGATACTTTAGAAAATTGCGCTAATGGGGGGCGGGGAGTCGACACATTTTGGAACTATTAAGATCACTTCCTCTGGTAATGCCCTAATTTTTTTAATGTCAAAAACATGTCTTTATAGTGCAGTCCTCAAAAATAATACTTTTAGGGATAATCTGTAACTTCCTGTATAACTTCAAAGTCAATTAGCTGGATTTTCAAAGGTAAAGTACTGGATATTTTCACTTTGAAAATTATCCATGAAAAACTACCTGCACACATTTTACACCTGCTAATTTTTGCAGGTATTTTTTTCGAAAAAAAAATATATGCATACTTTCCAAAATGCCAGAGTATGCATATAAGTACAAACCCCTTCCAGGATAGACTCTTATTACCACATATAAAAGTACGTACATTGTGGGGCAGATTTTCAAAGGGTTACGAGCGTAACATATGCGCGTAACCCCCGAAAAGCTGCCCCTGCGTGCGCCAAGCCTATCTTGCATAGGCTCGGTGGCGAGCGCAAGCACCGAGATGCGCGTATGTCCCAGGGCTTTCCAAAATGGGCGGTCTGGGGACGAGGCCGGGGCGTGGCGGTGGTCGGGGGAAGGTCCGGGGGCGTGGCGGCAGTCCGGGGGCACTCCTGAGTCCTCCGGCACAGCGGCCGTGCTGGAGGTTCGCACGCCGGAAGCCGGCCGGCACAGGCGTAACTTGCCGAAATAAGGTAGGGTGGGGATTTAGGTACGGCTGGGGGGTGGGTTAGATAGGGGAAGGATGGGAAAGGTGGGGGGGGGGAGGCGAAAAAAGTTCCCGCCGAGGGAACGGGGAAAGCCATTGGGGCTCCCCTAGGGCTCGGCACGCGCAAGGTGCCGACCCCGGCTGCGCACGCATGTTATAAAATCGGGGGTACATTTGTGCACGCCAGGTTGCGCGCAGAAATCTACGCCCACGCATACGTTTTAAAATCTGGCCCATGGGATTTATACCATTTCTGCAGGTAACATACTGTTTTACCCACGGAAATAGCTTTGAAAATTATCCTATGTTTTTATTGATTGCTTTTGCATCTCACTACCTCTTAGCATACATATTATAGTAACTCTAACATGAGCTAGTTAACACACATTAACCTCTTACAATGGATAACATGGGCGTTTAATGTGGATTAAGCATGCATTACCATTAACATGCTTTAATGCATTCGGCCTTTTGACTTTTTGCCAGAGATGGTTTTATTATAGGTCTATGAATTACAACACAGGCTCAAAAAGCAATAGCGGAAGATAAACTGTTAACAATGTTGAATAACAGTACAACTATCAAGGCAGTATGTGTCAAAGGGAAAAAAATAATGTGGTTTATAAATAGGTGAGTCAAACAATGAACAAATAGCATTAATAGTGAATTGTGTTTTAACAAATTCCACTTCTTAGATCTTGTAATCACTTCTTAAACAAGGTCCAAATGTCATCTTTTGCAAGAAAATTATCATTATAACTAGCTGAAACACATTGAAATTCTTCAGAGGCCTTTATTTCCTGTTCTGTTCCCCATTCTAACCCCCAGCAATCGCTGTCACTTTCCTCATTCCTATCCCTAAACTTCCTTTCCTACTTCTTAGCTTGATATCAACCCACCCCCAGAACACTCTGATCTCCCACTCTAGCTCCACCCCAGCACAGTCTAATCCCCTACCCCATCCTTAACCTATCCCAATCCCAACACTTTCTTATTCCCTGCCCAACCTGGCCCCAGCACACACCCAGCCATAGGGATGTGAATCGTTTTTTGACGATTTAAAAAAATCATCCGATATTTTTTAAATCGTCAAAAATCGGTATAGTGCGCGATACAATAGAAATTTTCACGATTTATCGTGAAAAATCGTTACTCCCGTTAGTGTCCACGGGAGTTATTTGGGGGGAGGGTGGGAAAACCGGCACACCAAAAAAACCCCTAAACCCAACCCGACCCTATAAAACTAATCCCTTACCTTCCCCAACCCCCCCCAAAATTTTTACGAGTACCTGATGGCGCAGATGGCCCTTTGCCCTTACCATGTGATAGGGTATCCGTGCCATTGGCCGGCCCCTGTCACATGGTAGGAGCACTGGCTGGCCGGCGCCATCTTTAAAGATGGCCGCGGATGGCGGCTGCCATCTTTAAAGATGGCGCCGGCCAGCCAGTGCTCCTACCATGTGACAGCGGCCGGCCAATGGCACGGATACCCTGTCACATGGTAAGGGCAAAGGGCCATCGGCGCCATCTTTATGATTGGCAGCCGACGGCCCGAGAACAGGAGATCGCTCCCGGGACCACCACTAGACCACCAGATAATTTAAAAATGTTTTGGGGGGATCGGGAGGGTGGGAGAAGCTAAGGGGTCATCTTTAAAGGGTCGGGTGGTTTTTTTTTTAATCGGGCTATCGGCGCCATTTTTGAGTGGCAGTCAAAATGGCGCCAATGGCCCGAGAGCGGGAGATCGGTCCCCGCGCCCCCACTGGACCACCAGGTACTTGTAAAAAGTTTTTGGGGGGTTCGGGGGGGTGGGGGAAGGTAAGGGGTCAATTTTAAAGGGTCGGGCCTCACTAAAAAAAATTAACGATGTGAATCGGAACCGATTCCGATTCACATCTCCAGCGATCAGATTTTTTTCTCCCTCCAGCTGAACCCGATCGTTAAGACGATCGGGCACACGATTCATATCTCTACCCAGCCATTCTTCCTAACTTGACCCATTCACCTCTGCTCTACAGCCCAGACCCAGCACACCATGATGCTCCACTCTCCAGCCTGACCCCAGCCTTAGCCCATCTCTAGCACTACTTTCTCTCCTCAGCCTATCCCACATACATCTTTACTCCATTCCCAAGGCCGACCCCAGCACATCCTGCCCCCCACCCCGCCCTACCCAAGCACTCCTTTATACCTGCGCAACCCAACTGCCAATCCTAAATGGACCTAGCGCACTCTGCCCTCCCCCACCTAAATCCCAACACACTATGCCCTCCTTTATCCAGCTGTACCACAACACACTCTGACCCCCCCCCCCCCCCCCCCCCCACCACCACCACCACCACCTTCCCATCTGGACTGCAGCACACTCTGATCCCCCCTCAGCTCAAGTCTATCATATTAGACTCCACTTCCACAGCTCAAATCCAGCAGACACTGACCTCCCTTCCTCCCCTGCTGGACCCTGACCCACTTTGCCCCTCATTGGTCCATAATCAGCACACTATTCCCCTCTTCCCCTCCACCTGCTGCCACCCGAGCATCCGGGCAGGAAAGAGGGAAAGTTGTCTCTTCCTCTAGACTGTGCCCCACCATCTGCTGTAGCCCCAATAGGTCTTTTAGGGCAGGAAGACCACATGGCAACAGGCCCCAGGAGCAGCACAGTAGCCAGAGTTGAGAAGGTGAGATCCCACCATCACTCACTAGGGTCCCCTCTTCCTTCCTGTGCCACCACCAGAGCACCTAGACAGTAATGATGGACAATCACCTCCTCCCCCGACCACTCCCTCCATCTGAAATAGCCCCAGGAAGCCTTTTAGGGGCTGCCCTATGTGGGTCCTCCCACCAAAAGCCCAACTTTGAAGGGCCAAGCCTTTAAGCACAACTTTGGGAGGTACTCCTTAAACCTTCATCCTCACTGCCACCTGCCTGTTACTTTCCAACAGTATGTACTGTTTTCAAACTACTACCTGGTAATAACTATTGTGTGGAAAATACCTACTGGCAAAAGAACCACTCTTAATGATTTGAATGGAGTAACCCCACTGGCATCCATACCCTAATCCACACCTGAAAAAATCAAGAAAGAGGTAGGCATGGAAATACTACAATTACTACAGAAGACCACAATATTAATTGTGCTTCAACAGATCCTCCCTACCAATACAGGTTATTTGGGGCAGGAGAATCTCCCTACTACCCAAAAATCATGGTGATTAACATTTACTCCCTATCACCCTATAATACAGGCATACACTGAACCCAAACATAGCTCCCTTTCTTCTCTACAACTTGGTCTCCTCAATATTCAATCAGCAAATAGCAAATCACATTGAGTTCAAGTTCTACATTCTCTGTTTCACGGAGTTCTGGATAGGAGAGGGTGACATTATTTCCCTTGCCCAATTCTGCTGTCCAGAATGCCAAATACATCACATCCCTATTCCATGGGATGTGGAAGAGGAGTTCCTGCTATCTTCTGCCACACCTTGCTGCTGAATTGCTGCTATCTTCTGCCACCTTGTTGCTAGATCTAGTTACCACCCAAAAAATATGTAAGATGGTCAGCCTAGTTTTGAAATTCCAAGGTAGTGAAGAAGCAAAACTTGTCCTTATATACTACCCTCCAGAAAATCACTCTGACTCCTTTCTTCAACTCTCCGAATTCCTTTGCAACATGGCCACTACATTCCACAAACTCATAGTACTTGGAGATTTCATCCCAGAGGTAATGCAGCTACTTTTCAATGCAACATGGAGGATCTTGACCTCATTCAGCTAATCAAGGTTCCAATTCACAAAACGGCCACGCTCTCTACCTAATTTTTCACTCTACAAATATTAAACTTGATCCTACTATAATAGCAGTAGACCCAATCTCCTGATCAGACCATTACCTAGACTGGGCCTCCATTCCAATCCTACAATATACCCATTTCACTCCCCCACCCAAACCACTCACTAGGAGCCTGTCCTTCATTTCAAATGATACTATGAAAACCATCTTCAACATATCAACAAACATAACTACTGCAGACTCACCCAATCTCTTAGTTCAACCATACAACCTAAATTCTAGTCAACTCTGATTATCACAGCTCCTCTCAAGCCCAATCTCACTAGACCGCCTGGAAACTCCCCATGATTCTGCAAGGATCTTCTTCTTCTTCTAAAACAGCAGTCTCATCAACTAGAATGAGTATGGCAGAAGCATAAAACAGATGACAAACCACCCACTTTGAAAAAAATATAAAGCAGCTATTTGATAGGCTAAAAAATTATATCTACAAATAACTAGAACTATCTATGAACCATCTGGGTAAAGTCTTTGATCTAGTATGGTAACTCTACAACATAGGAACCGGAACAGCTAACACCACCATAGAAGACCACACTGCAGAAGATTTTGCAAAAATCTTCCAGGATAAAATCCAAAGTATATGCTCCTCCCTTGATGTGTCCCCACCCTGCCTCTCTCTCCTCACACAACATAAGCTTCACCACAGCATCCTTGGCAGGACCACTCCAGCTCCCTCCAGATAGCATTCCACTGTCTGACTTTAGAATATCATGCTCCAAGAGGTGGAAGAAATCCTTCAAAGGATTAATCAATCCATGAGAGCTCTGAACCCAATCCCTCCCAGATTCATCTGCAATCTGAAACAGGACATAGCCCTATGGTGAACCTCCATAATCAATGCCATCTTATCTCAAGGCTCCCTACCAATCCCACTTAAAAAGGTGATCATCAATCTCATTCTGAAGAACCCAGGCTCTAATCCCAAAATAATTAACCATTACCATCCTGCCTCCAGTCTACCATTTTTATCTAAGCTAGTAGCAAAATTGGTCTACATCCAACCCCTCGACTTCCTTGAAGAGAATAATTTCCTACACTCTCACCAATCCAGCTTCAGAAAAAGTAATGGAGCCAAATTAGTCCTATTGGACATCACCAACAGAATTAATCTGAACTCAGATCAAGGGGGAAGCTCCATCTCAGTTCACTTAGATCTTTCCACCACCTTTGACACAGTCAACCATTGACTTCTGATTCAATACTTGGGAAACATTGGTATTCAGGGCACTACTGTTAAATGGTTTGAATCCTTCCTATTCAACAGGACACAAACTATCTCTTGGGTCAGTAAAACATGTGCTCCCAAGAACTTTGATTGTTGAGTCCACAGAGCTGTGTTCTGATCTGAATCCTCGTCAATATTTGCATTCAACCAAGCAAAACTTTAAAAAATATATATGAAGCAGAAAGCCTACAAGTGAGTCAGTTGGACCGTTAGATGTTCGAGGGGTTAAAGGGGCACTTAAAGAAGTTAAGGTCATTGCGGAAAGATTAAACGATTTCTTTGCTTTGGTGTTTACTGAAGAGGATGTTGGGGAGATGCTCATTCCGGAGAAGGTTTTCATGGGTAATGATTCAGATGGACTGAACCAAATCATGGTAAACCTAAAAGATGTGGTAGGCCTGATTGACAAATTGAAGAGTAGTAAATCAGGGTTCTGGCAGGTCAGGAAGGCTCAGGAGTGCAGGACACAAATCCACTGCAGGCAACTCCAATGACGGAGATGCGTCACCCAGAGAACCAAGGAGCCGGCAGAACAGAAGGCTCAAGAGCACGGAATAAAACATCAGGAAGAGTTGGAACATCAGGACGCGGGACCTCGGACGACGAGACATCAGGAGACCTGGACAAGGACCTCAGAAGACGAAGACATGGCACAAGAAGCGGATAAGACATGGAGCTCCAACGATGAACACGAAGGACCTGATGGAGCGCTGGAAGGCAGGAGCTTCCAGAAGCAAAGTAACTCCGATGCAAGGCAAAGATGGAATGCAGGAGCAGCCCTTAAATAGGGCTGGCACAGGAAACACTCATTAGGTGGGGCCCAGGGCATATCCGGCCTTGGGCCCTTTAAATCTTGAAGAGAGGCACGGCCACGAGTCTAGAGGCAGGAAACAGGAAGCTGTGCAGGACCGTGGACAGCGGCCCTGCACAGACGTTGATGTAGCAGAGGCAGGGCTGGGCTGAGGAGCAGGCCCCCGACGTCAGCAGCGGCAGCTCCGGCCGCCAGGCAAGCTTGAGGACTGCGGCCTCCGGCTGCAAAGATGGCACTGGGTTCCGCGGCGGCTCAGCCGCGAAACAGGCAAAGAAGTCCGCGTTCCGGCCGCACAAGAGGCCTGACGTCGGCGGCATCCGGCCGCATAGGAGAGCAGGCAGCAACATGGCGGTACGGAGCCTGCTCGTGGGGGAGCCCGCGGGCAGGATTCATAACAACATGATCCACCAGCCCAGAAAACCCAGAAAGAGATTGAAAATGTTGCCAGAAATTTCAGACCTATTAGTAAAAATTTGTAACTTATCATTAAAATCATCCATTGTACCTGAAGACTGGAGGATAGCAAATGTAACCCCAATATTTAAAAAGGGCTCCAGGGGCGATCCGGGAAACTACAGACCGGTTAGCCTGACTTCAGTGCCAGGAAAAATAGTGGAAAGTGTTCTAAACATCAAAATCACAGAACATATAGAAAGACATGGTTTAATGGAACAAAGTCAGCATGGCTTTACCCAGGGCAAGTCTTGCCTCACAAATCTGCTTCACTTTTTTGAAGGAGTTAATAAACATGTGGATAAAGGTGAACCGGTAGATATAGTATACTTGGATTTTCAGAAGGCGTTTGACAAAGTTCCTCATGAGAGGCTTCTAGGAAAAGTAAAAAGTCATGGGATAGGTGGCGATGTCCTTTCGTGGATTGCAAACTGGCTAAAAGACAGGAAACAGAGAGTAGGATTAAATGGGCAATTTTCTCAGTGGAAGGGAGTGGACAGTGGAGTGCCTCAGGGATCTGTATTGGGACCCTTACTGTTCAATATATTTATAAATGATCTGGAAAGAAATACGACGAGTGAGATAATCAAATTTGCAGATGACACAAAATTGTGCAGAGTAGTTAAATCACAAGCAGATTGTGATAAATTGCAGGAAGACCTTGTGAGACTGGAAAATTGGGCATCCAAATGGCAGATGAAATTTAATGTGGATAAGTGCAAGGTGATGCATATAGGGAAAAATAACCCATGCTATAATTACACGATGTTGGGTTCCATATTAGGTGCTACAACCCAAGAAAGAGATCTAGGTGTCATAGTGGATAACACATTGAAATCGTCGGTTCAGTGTGCTGCGGCAGTCAAAAAAGCAAACAGAATGTTGGGAATTATTAGAAAAGGAATGATGAATAAAACGGAAAATGTCATAATGCCTCTGTATCGCTCCATGGTGAGACCGCACCTTGAATACTGTGTACAATTCTGGTCGCCGCATCTCAAAAAAGATATAATTGCGATGGAGAAGGTACAGAGAAGGGCTACCAAAATGATAAGGGGAATGGAACAACTCCCCTATGAGGAAAGACTAAAGAGGTTAGGACTTTTCAGCTTGGAGAAGAGACGACTGAGGGGGGATATGATAGAGGTGTTTAAAATCAGGAGAGGTCTAGAACGGGTAGATGTGAATCGGTTATTTACTCTTTCGGATAGTAGAAGGACTAGGGGACACTCCATGAAGTTAGCATGGGGCACATTTAAAACTAATCGGAGAAAGTTCTTTTTTACTCAACGCACAATTAAACTCTGGAATTTGTTGCCAGAGAATGTGGTTCGTGCAGTTAGTATAGCTGTGTTTAAAAAAGGATTGGATAAGTTCTTGGAGGAGAAGTCCATTACCTGCTATTAAGTTCACTTAGAGAATAGCCACTGCCATTAGCAATGGTTACATGGAATAGACTTAGTTTTTGGGTACTTGCCAGGTTCTTATGGCCTGGATTGGCCACTGTTGGAAACAGGATGCTGGGCTTGATGGACCCTTGGTCTGACCCAGTATGGCATTTTCTTATGTTCTTATGTTCAGACCCCTTACTGTGAAGATACTTAAATGACCATTGAATAGATGAGTCAGAGACTCAGGTAGGGGATTTACATGTCACAGCCCCCTGGACTATTTTTGGTAACTTGCAGTGAAATATCACTTTAAATCAAAGGATAGCAAAATCCTAAATTACAGAACTATGACTAGAAAAGACCTACATTGGAGAATTCTGAATGAGAAAGGGATTTATGAGAGACATGTACTAAAAACAGTCCTAGGAAACAAACTGATTCTTACCGTATCAAGGGGAGTCAGACCCTTGGGTATACAATTGTCAGACAAAAGGGAAAAAAAGCCAGGCAGGATGGAAGGGTGTGCACATATTCCTTTTCCATGGTCCTGCCTGGGTTTTGGGCTTTTGGTTGAGAGAAGGTGACCCATCCAGGCTGTGTACAGTGAATGACTAACCATGAGCTTAGCAGAGCTAAAATCACTGAAAGCTGAGACTGCAGAGGGCTGAATCACTGAATGCTAAATAAGCCCTGGGCCTAGTTGAGCTGTAAACCCAAGCCAAGCCCTTCTACCAAAGGAGGTGTGTCCTGGTTCCCTCATGAGCAAGGGAACTCCAGCGACAGATCGCGCAATCTCATGAGAGGGTATGGACCCCAGCGGCAGATCAAGCAATCCCCCATAAGAAAGGGGACCCTGGCCATGGCCAAGGACATCATGAACATGTAGACATAAATCTCTTTCTGTGCCATGTGTTTAATTCTTCTTTGAAATAATTTACTGTTGAACTCATGCCTATCTCCATTGGCAAAGTATTCAACAATTTTACCATTTTTTTTGAGTGAAGAATCTCTATTTTTTTAAATAGTGAAATGAATTTCTAACAAAGTTCTTACAGCAGGAGAATAGGTGTCTTTTTCTTTCATCATGTGGGTAAGGTACACCATCATGATACACATAAGATTTGTACAGTTTTATACACTGTACATAAGATTTGTACAGTTTTACACACTGTACCCCAAGTAATGAACCGTGTGCTTCAGTGTCAGCAAAAATCACATTATTCAACACATGCCACACATGCTTATTTTTTTGTCCATAGTGAATAGCACTACATTGGTCTCTGCTATAGCTCACTTCTCTGTCCAACTGCCTAGGGTATTTAACTTCCTTTGCAAGGAAGTGTTCTGAATGTTTGATGAGTTCTGACAGTGTGGCATTATTTGGTCACAGAATTCAAACAGACAAGGTTCAGAAGAATTAGTAAGATGATAACAGCCTAGATGCGCACAAGCAAAAGTAAGAGATGCCCCTTGCTTAGCTTAAATGAGCATTATGTTTTTGTAAGACCTGTAGCAGAGTTGAGCAGTATTTTCATAAAGGCAGCTGGAGAGCACAGAGAAGAGGACTTACTAACTTGTTTTAGTAAAGGAGAAGTATTTCAAGGTCAGCCATTACTTTTCCACTTTGAAATATTTTTCAAAATGGAAAGATTCCATTTAATATTTTTCAAAATGGAAAGATTCCATTTAATCCATACTTATTTTCACAAAACATTATAATATGTTTTTAAGTCTCAGTAAAGGACTTCAGGACATATAATAGAAACTGGATACCATTACTTATTGTGCACTTTGATGGCATTTAGTCTTGCACCTTGTTCTTCATAAAAAAAAAAAAACTTTTCTATACCGTCGCTAAGTTATATACCACACACTTGAGGCATGCAAATGTCTCAAAACAATGTATACCATGTTGCAATTAGTTATTGCTTAAATAATGAACTCTTTGTGAACCAATCTGATTTTGGAAAAATCCTTTTATATTGCATATCTGCATTTCAATCCTCTACTCAATGTAAGCCATGACAGATACACTTTACATTCTTTTATTCTCCAATTTCAGTACAGTTCCTGTTCTTGCTAGTGGCATCTATGTACAGGGTGGCCCATAGAAAAGTAGCCTGCCTAAGATATAAGTTTGCATGGGTACTGGTGAACTCACTTTCCAGTGATCAAATTCGTCTGAACACTTAAGCACTGCTCTTAACTCATGGGAGTCCTGAAACAAGCCAATCAAAATTTCTAATTGGTATGATATTAAATTTCAGCAACTTTCGGATCCAATGAAATTTCAGTGGACACTAATATTTCTCCCATTGGGAGTGTAACATATATGGAAGGACTGAGAAAAAGTACAACTCAAATCTCTTGGGGACTGAAATGGAAGTGTTCAAGTCATGCCCCATGTACAACACAATTGGATGAGGTCCCAGCTATGATTTGTTTGGAAAGGTTGCAGCTCCCCCTATGAGGCAGGCACAATTCACATACAGTGCTGGCAACAAAACCCATACCTGCAAATCACAAACATGATGGAAAACAACAGCTGTTTCAGTTCATTGTGACAGTTTGTACTCAGAATGCCCTCAATTCATGGAAAACTGGCAAAGTATTCTATTACAGCTTTAACATTTTGTAATGCAGCTCACTGCTACACATGTTCAGAAAGCATAAGCACCAGTCAGTTTCCTCTGAAAAACAGTTAGTGTATGGATCAGGCAATTTTTATAGAAAATACATTTTGGGGCTTACAAAAAATTAGACCAAAGCATTTAGTTTAATTTTAAAATGTTTAAAGATGTGTATAAACTGTGGTACTAAGTAGCTGTTTTACAACCCAGGCTAACAGCAAATAAAATTCCTTTACTTTCACAATGTTATAAAAGTATAAACAGAAAGCAAAAACACCAATCAGTTAAGAAATAAAATATAATAAACAACTAAACACAGCAGATGTGCGGTATAGAGTTATAAATTTCAGGAGGCACATCTGACAGTGCCTCTCTGAGATCAATCACCTGCCCATCAGCCAGGGATGTTTTATTTTTTTTTATCAAATGATGAACATAAAAACATAACCCTTAACATGACTGTGTTTTGGTTATCCTGCCTGTCTTGAGACAGGTCTCTTATTAGGGTTGTCAACAGGCTCCAGATTTTCAGGCTAGGTTAATCCAACCATGGTTTTACCCAGTGCCTGCATGGACTTGTAGTTCTAATATCCTTATTGATTTCCCAAGAAAGCAAGACTAGTTGCATAGTCCAATTTTATGTATACAGTCAATAAAATCAAAATAAAATCAAAGGCATCAAGTACATGATGTCATTACAATAATATTGTTTCTGTCTATTGATAAAATATGTATATAATACGTAACGAGGTCTTTTTGGTCACCTACTAAATTGATTTTGTCTATACTCATAAGACCTGATTTTAAAAAGCCCGTGCATATAAAGAACATGGGTGACGTGCGCGGCCAGGCCCTGCACACACCACGTGCATTTTACAAAGGGCCCGGCCACGTGCATAACCCCCGTTATACATAGAAGTGCTAGGCCAAGTAAAAGGGGCAGGCAGGGGGCGTGGTCTGGGCAGGAAGGGGCGGGGAAGGCTGGGTCAGCGCCATTAGGTGCTGTCCCAGGGAAGCGCATGCCAGCAGTCAGCTGGTGCGCGGAGTTTACTTCTATTCCCGAGGAACAGTAAGTATAGAAATAAAAAAATTTGGGGTACCTAGGTAAGGGTTAGAGATCAGGGTGGAGAGGGGGAAAAGGGAGGAAGGTTAGGTAGGGGGTAGGGAAGTTACCTTCCAGTCTACTTCCAGTCCGCTCCTTAATTGGAACGGATTGGGAAGGAATTGGAAAAAAGGCTGATCACGTTGCCGCACGTAATTGGAAAATACCCCCTGTGCATGCGAGTTACAAGCCATCCACACATGCATACGTGGATGTTAAAATCCGGTGCACATGTGCACACAGACATTGTAGACGCATCATTGTTATAAAATCGGCGTGTCCATGTGAGCGTGCCAGGAACTGCGCGCACATGGATGCATGCACACCGGTCTTAAAATCGACCCCTTAATTTGGATATATCATCATCCAGGTCCATGTACTACTATGTCTGCACTTTTAGTATGTTTCTGCCCAAAGGTATGTGACTCCTCAGAGTGAAAGAGAGAGCAGGTCTTTGCCAATAAGATGCAGAGGAGGGTGGAGTATTTTCACATGATTCCTGGAAACGACTGGAACAGTGAAGAGCTGCACAAGTTGGTTCCAAAGGAAAGATTGATTAATTCAATTTAATTCTTTTTGTTTCGGATCTGCTAATTGTTGCACCTCACTTGTCACTCTTCAGGTTACACCTAGTTATTGAGAACACATTTTTGGTATAGAATCTTTGGGATATTTCCCTCCAGAATTCAGAAATCATGCCAATCCTGCAATTGTGCTCATGTGGGATCAAAGAACCTATCCAAGTGTAACCCTTTGTCAGGGGGTTTGCTGTTTCCCTTAGGGCCATAAAAGTATTTATTAAGCTGGGGCTGCTCTCACCATCCATCTCCTTCTTTCCTCACTTCCCAGAGAGTGAGCTCTTTCTGGGGGGGGGGGGGGGATGAAATCCATTGTGGCCCAGGTGAACGAGTGTCTCTCCTGATGTGTGTGTGTCTCATAGCTGCGGGATTCTCCTCAAGGACAAACAGGCTGGACTCAGACTGTGCGTTCAAATAAGGTTTACTGATTATTTCCATAATGTCAATTGCTGTCCCACAAACGTTATACAAATGAAACTGTGCATCTGAACTATTTACACTGTCTCCTTGCTGGGGTGCTTGGGTCCATCTCTCTAGCTCCTGGGAGGGAGCTTGCCACTGCCTCCTCATATGTGCAAATGGCCCAGTAAATTGGGCAATCCTAGGGGGAAGCCCCACACCATGAAAAGATCCCTACCTGAGTCCAAAATTCAGTCTGATGCCCACAGCCTGTGTCCTGATCCCTTTAGGGTAGAGATCTGATTAGGAGTCTCCAAGGCTTGATGTTACAATCCCGATTTCTCCTTCCGCTCAGTGTGACCTCTCTGGGAGAGAAGCCTGATGTTCCAGTACTGCTCACAGCTCTCTGTCTCCTTCCAGGTTGTGCAGAGGGGTGGGGGAAAAACCTCCACACTAACAAAAAGGGGAGAAAAAACAAATGTCTCTGTCCAAAATATCTCATGCTGGGTAGTGCTGTCACTGGTCGTCTTGCTTCCTCTAATGAATAGAGGGCTCAATCACAGGTCTCCAGCCCTGCTCTCAGGATTGGGAGGATTGCCCCTCTCCAAAGCAGAGGGTGTTCCCCAGAACGACAAAAAATAAAGCAAAAGCTGACCAAAATCTACAAAAGTCTCTAAAAAAAAGAGAGACCTACCCTCTCAGACAGAGTGTACTGATGAGGATTTTCCTCGAAACGCAAGAAAAATACCAAGCTGGGTTAATGGGTCCAAACTCAGCAGGGAGAAGGTAAAATAGCGCCTCATTCCCCAAAACCCAACTCAAAACGATCACACCCTCTCTACTGTAGCTGCACCTTATGCCCTAGGAGAGCCAATCACAGTCAGCTCAATGAAGAGACTGAAAAAGAAAGGAAAATCCCAATGCTGTTACTAGTCCTGATGCTAAGGGATCTAGGGCCATCTAGTGGTGAATCGAAGGGTTGGCCACATAAGATTTGCACAGATACCCAGGTAACAACATTATTGATTTAACATCTCAGATTGGCAAGAGAAGGACACTAGAGTCTGTGGAAAACCTCTGTAACTTTTTGTTTGAGCTTAATTAGCCTTGCATGACACAGTCTAAGAATCACTCTGAAAAATTTTGCTTTTAAACATCTGTAAGAAGTAACTAGTGGTGAAGATTTTGGTTAACATTGTCTTGGCTTTTTATTTTTTAACTTTTTTTGCCTTGAAAAGAAAAGTGAAAGAAACACTGGAGCAGCACGGCTGTGCTAGCAGGGCATAGCTCTGGAGGAAGCTTCCAGAGTGGGCTGCAAATGTGGTGAATGGAAGCCTGGTGGGGCCCTCTTCCAGTAAGCAAGCCACTCTGCAGGGAAGGTGTGCAGCTCCAGCAGTTTGACTGCATGACTGGAGACAAATGGCAAGCGTTGTTGCAGAGAGTCCTGGCATGAAAGAGGATGCTACAGGAGAGTCTCATATAGCACCAGCTTGCCTTACTTCAGGAGAAAAAGAACTTGGAAGCAAGCCAGGCTCTTGTTGATTCCTCTTTAGAGAAAGGCTTACATGGCTGGGGAGTTGAGGAATCTACCACAGAGGATCTAGTGGAGGCCCAGCAGGTGAGTGGCACTAAAGGGGGGTCCTGGTAAAGACCCTGTAGGGTGCCCAAACATTACTGGGAGTCCAGAAATAGCTCCTGTGAGAAGCACAGAGAAGGGGGCTGTGAAGAACCCTAAGATAGGAGTCATTGAGAGCCCTAAGGAGAGCAACACAGACTGCCCAGGAGGAGGCAGTGTTGAGAAGTTTGAAGTAAGTGCTACAGGTGGTCCAGAGGAAGACCCTTTAGGGGGGCCCAAACACTACTGAGAGCCCCAAATCACCTCCCTTGAGAAGCCCAGAGAGAGAGAGAGAGAGGGCACAGAAAGGTGCTGTGGAGCCCCCAGCGAGTGAGGCTGTGGAAGAGCCAGTGACCAGTATGGGCAAGAGGCCAGAGTGTACAGAAAAGGAAACCTTGGAGAGCCCAGAGGGAGGCACTATGGAGAACATGGAGGAAGAGTCCATGGAGAACCCAGAGGATGGTGCAGTGGAGACTCCAGTGACTGAGGATACAGAGGAGCCAAGAAGGGGGCTCTACATCGGAGATACCAGATGCCAGGAAGCTGGTGATAGAGGAACTAGCACTGGTGGTTCCTCAGTCAGTCCATATAGCTCCATCGGGGTGAAATTCGAACCCAAAGCCATCAAAGGACTTAATTAAAGGACTGGGGATGTACACTGTGTAAATGGCACATGGGTGGTAGTCATGACACAGTCAAAGTTAACCCTAACAGAAGGGGTCTGGGAGGTTGTGGACTCTCCTGGATGGGATCCAGGAGGGAGTAGGGACACTTGGCCCTATGGGTCCAAGCAGAAGGGAGGGGTATGTGAAGCAGTGCCTCTAGTGTTCTCCTATTTACCTGTGTGGGGCCAGGCTTGTTGCTTGGTCCCCTTAAATTCGCTAAGGAGATTATGCTCTATGGGCAGGATCCTGCGGGACAGGTGGGGCTCAGAGAGCATAACCAGAGACTGGGAAATAAGAGCTGGGATGCAGGTGAGGAGAACCAGACCAAGCCAGGTCTCCAGGAGGAAGGCAGCTCCTATATGCAATACTGTCCAAACCCTGAACTGAGACAAAAGTAACACACTCGGGCCAATACAGTAAACCGCGTGGGAGAGTGGGCGAGCGCCCACTCTCCTGGGCGCACGATTCACTAAGGAAAGATATGCAAATTACGGCCCGCGGTAATAAGGAGGCGCTAGGGACACTAACGCGTCCCTAGCGCCTCCTTTTTGACAGAAGCAGCGGCTGTCAGCGGGTTTGACAGCCGACACTTAATTTTATCAGCGTCGGTTGTCAAACCCGCTGACAGCCACGGGTTTGGAAAACGGACGCCGACAAAATTGAGCGTCCGTTTTCCAACCCGTGGGCAGATTAATTTTTTTTTTGGGGGGGGGGGGGGGGGGGCCTCTGACTTAATATTGCTATGATATTAAGTCGGAGGGTGTACAGAAAAGCAGTTTTTTCTGCTTTTGTGTACACTTGCCCGGTGCCAGCTGAAATTAACTCTTCAGGGTAACTCGGCATCTATATGTATAGACTGTGGTGGACTAATCTGTGCAACAAAGTAAATAAATCTTCTTACCATGCTGGGGTCCCTCAGTATCCTCCTAGAATGTCACAGGAACATCCCAAAACCATAAGCAAGGGAATCCTCAGCACCCCATGTTTATTCCCAATGGACCACCTAACCCCAGCACATTCCATAGACTGTGGGACCTCAAATTATTCCTCAGTATTTAAGACAACTTCTGATCCCCTAGGGAGAAACACTCCTTCCCATTGAGGAGGAAAGCCCTCTTCTTGAGGAGAGACACTTCAGACACCCCAGAATCTATGTGGTACCCCTGGGACTCCCCCTTCACCACCAAACTTTGAAGAGAGGCATATATGGTGCTCATACTTGCTGTCTCTAGTGAAAACATCTTCCATAGGCACTGAAAGGCGACATATAATGAACACCCAATAGAAATTCCATTCATACATTTCCCATTAGTTAACATACACCTGTTCTTCAGCCATATACTGCCGCCTGTGACTGTTCCAAAGTAATGGTCTGCAACAGTCCTTTTCCGTGAAGCTAAACTTTTCAGTCAGAGATTCAGAAACATCAATAATTTGGCAAACCCCAGAAAAGAGGTTAAGAGACTCCCCCTTCCAGAACTCCTCCAAGGGTCATACTCAAGTGACAAAGTTGCATAGTTTAGGACTCATCACATTCATATTGGATGACTATAATTTCAGTTTGTATCAGCAAATGCCTTCTGTATGTGTGTTTGGTTTAATTATAAGCCTCTATTAGTTACTCCTGAGGGAATTCTGTGCAAAAAAATTTAAAATTCTGCACAAAAAAACTTAAAATTCTGCAAACTTTATATTGGTCAAAATAATACAAATTACATGACAATCTTTAAGTAATTACATTTTAAATTAATACAGAAAAAACTTATTACTTAAAGATGCAGAATTTTAAATATTTTGAGCAGAATTTCCCTAGAAATTCACTGTAAGAGTGTCCCTTCCATTCGCTCTCCCTACTCCCCTGGCCACTTTGCCCTCTCAGGCCCCAACTCCTCCACCTGCCAGTATCTCTCCCTTCCACTTCTAGGCTCAACCCTTTCCACTCTATTGCCACTCCCAGAGTTTGACCCCATTCTCAGTTCTGCCCCTCACACAGGCTCCCTCTGTCCCTCCCTCTTTCACACACATGCTCCCTCTATTTACAACAAATAAAAGAATCCACTGGTCAGGATACAAATGATTTCAACAACAAATAAGAAATCCCGTATAAGTTGAGTGGCGGGGACACTCAAAGAGACCTCATAATAGATGTCACCTATTTAAGCTGACATGAAAGCTTATAATGGCTCAAGCTTTTCTTTGCTTGTAATCATCGGTCTCTATGAGCATGTGATGCTCCTGCAATAGGTAGCTATCTCGCGGCACGGTCAGTCTCTATTAGTACTCTAATATAGAGTCTCTTAATATACTTAACTTGCGATTTTCGTGTCCGTAGACAAACCAGTGTAGTTAGTATAAGTGTAATCCGACGCTGTTCCGACACGGCGTGTTTCGGAGGAAACCCTCCTTCCTCAGGGGCTCGGATATCACTAAGGCTGGTTTTTCACATTACTGCAATAAAGTAAATATAGACAAGACAGTGCCAAGATACCCGCAAATTTTAGGCTAGCGTGAAGGATGGAAGAAAGCACTTACTTTGTGGAAGGCAAGTTATGCGGCTGTATTATAGCGTCTCAAATGGTTCAGTAAAGCAAAGTGTGGAAGTTGATAAAATATCCACTTTATGTTGAAATGAACAAAGAAATACCTTGTCCCCATAGAATACTGACTTCCAGTGATGCTGAACTAGCATTCATGGAGCCGTGCAAGACGTCTGTCAGCGGCCGGCGCGATGCTAACGCTGGCTTTTAAAGGGGAAAAGGGCGCCAAAACAGTGTCTAAGTCCTGAAATGGGCATATACGTCACTGACGGGCACCATTTTAGATCTGAACTATCCAAAAATGGGAAGTGACGTCATCGGACGCCATCTTGTAAATTTCTCAACTTCAGGGTACCCCCATATCTATCCATATAAGGACTTGTGCGTCACTCAAGACGCCATCTTGGCTGAAGAGGAATCGGTAATAACATAAAGTCCCAAAAAGATACAGTTAAATCAAAGTGTACCACTTTTTTTGTGTTCAGGCGATTAAGGGCATTGAATGGTTGGACACTAACACGCAGGTGCGAATCACACGGCGACATCTTGTCCATTGTAATTCAGATTTTGTCATATATGGACTGATATGCCCGTGCAACAAAATATATGAAGGTCGGACCAAGCGCAAAATCCGAATACGTCTCATTGAACATAAAAGTCGGATCAAGAACCAGGACCTCAAGGCTCCCATGGTGCAACACTGTGTTACCCATCAACATACGTTTGAACAGCTTAAATGGTTAATTATAGAGCAGGTTGTACAATCATGGCGAGGTGGGGACAGAATTTCAATCTTAAATTTGAAAGAACAACAGTGGATATACCGTCTCAAATCTGTGGAACCACATGGTCTAAATGAAAGGATCGAGTGGTACACTTTGATTTAACTGTATCTTTTTGGGACTTTATGTTATTACCGATTCCTCTTCAGCCAAGATGGCGTCTTGAGTGACGCACAAGTCCTTATATGGATAGATATGGGGGTACCCTGAAGTTGAGAAATTTACAAGATGGCGTCCGATGACATCACTTCCCTTTTTTGGATAGTTCAGATCTAAAATGGCGCCCGTCAGTGACGTATATGCCCATTTCAGGACTTAGACACTGTTTTGGCGCCCTTTTCCCCATTAAAAGCCAGCGTTAGCATCGTGCCGGCCGCTGACAGACGTCTTGCACGGCTCCATGAATGCTAGTTCAGCATCACTGGAAGTCAGTATTCTATGGGGACAAGGTATTTCTTTGTTCATTTCAACATAAAGTGGATATTTTATCAACTTCCACACTTTGCTTTACAGAACCATTTGAGACGCTATAATACAGCCGCATAACTTGCCTTCCACAAAGTAAGTGCTTTCTTCCATCCTTCACGCTAGCCTAAAATTTGCGGGTATCTTGGCACTGTCTTGTCTATATTTACTTTATTGCAGTAATGTGAAAAACCAGCCTTAGTGATATCCGAGCCCCTGAGGAAGGAGGGTTTCCTCCGAAACACGCCGTGTCGGAACAGCGTCGGATTACACTTATACTAACTACACTGGTTTGTCTACGGACACGAAAATCGCAAGTTAAGTATATTAAGAGACTCTATATTAGAGTACTAATAGAGACTGACCGTGCCGCGAGATAGCTACCTATTGCAGGAGCATCACATGCTCATAGAGACCGATGATTACAAGCAAAGAAAAGCTTGAGCCATTATAAGCTTTCATGTCAGCTTAAATAGGTGACATCTATTATGAGGTCTCTTTGAGCGTCCCCGCCACTCAACTTATACGGGCTTTCTTATTTGCCCTCTCTTTAATACACATACACACACCCTCATAAGGCTCCCTCACTCTCTCGTACACCCTCACACATCCCCTCATACAGGACCCTCTCTCTTGCATACACACCCACACAAGCTCCCTTTCTCTTTCTCACACATACGTCCTCACATAGGCTACCTATGTCTCTCTCTCATTCACCCCTTCACACAGGCTCTGACTCACATACACAATCCCTTCACACAGGCTAGCACTTTCACATACACACAATCCCTTTTTCATACACACGAGCTCCCAATCTCTCACACGCATACACACTCCTTCACAATCTCCTCATATAGGCTCCCTCTCTCTGAAACCCACACTCAAGCATCCCCTTGCTCTCTTACCTCCCATGCTCTCACTCAGACCCTCCTGCTCTCTCTTACCCTCCCTTCCCCCACACACCCTCCCCTCATGTAGGCTCCCTCTCTCTGAAACCCACACTCAAGCATCCCCCCACCTCCCACTCTCTTACCTTCCATGCTCTCTCAAACCCTCCTGCTCTCTTACCCTCCCATCCCCCTTACATCCTCCCATCATATAGGCTCCCTCTCTCTGAAACCCACACTCAAGCTTCCCACCCTCGCTCTCTTACCTCCCATGCTCTCTCTCTCACCCTCCCCTCCCCTCTCTCACACCCATTCTCTCCCATCGGGGCCTTTATCTTCGCCGCAAGCGGAGCACAGTTCGCGGCACATCCCCTCATGGAAAGTGTTCCATCGTGGAAAGTGTTCTAAACATCAAAATCACAGAACATATAGAAAGACATGGTTTAATGGAACAAAGTCAGCAAGGCTTTACCCAGGGCAAGTCTTGCCTCACAAATCTGCTTCACTTTTTTGAAGGAGTTAATAAACATGTGGATAAAGGTGAACCAGTAGATATAGTATACTTGGATTTTCGGAAGGCGTTTGACAAAGTTCCTCATGAGAGGCTTCTAGGAAAAGTAAAAAGTCATGGGACAGGTGGCGATGTCCTTTCGTGGATTGCAAACTGGCTAAAAGACAGTAAACAGAGAGTAGGATTGAATGGGCAATTTTCTCAGTGGAAGGGAGTGGACAGTGGAGTGCCTCAGGGATCTGTATTGGGACCCTTACTTTTCAATATATTTATAAATGATCTGGAAAGAAATACGACGAGTGAGATAATCAAATTTGCAGATGACACAAAATTGTTCAGAGTAAGTAAATCACAAGCAGATTGTGATAAATTGCAGGAAGACCTTGTGAGACTGGAAAATTGGGCATCCAAATGGCAGATGAAATTTAATGGGGATAAGTGCAAGGTGATGCATATAGGGAAAAATAACCCATGCTATAATTACACAATGTTGGGTTCCATATTAGGTGCTACAATCCAAGAAAGAGATCTAGGTGTCATAGTGGATAACACATTGAAATCGTCGGTTCAGTGTGCTGCGGCAGTCAAAAAAGCAAACAGAATGTTGGGAATTATTAGAAAGGCAATGGTGAATAAAACGGAAAATGTCATAATGCCTCTGTATTGCTCCATGGTGAGACCGCACCTTGAATACTGTGTACAATTCTGGTCGCCGCATCTCAAAAAAGATATAATTGCAATGGAGAAGGTTCAGAGAAGGGCTACCAAAATGATAAGGGGAATGGAACAACTCCCCTATGAGGAAAGACTAAAGAGGTTAGGACTTTTCAGCTTGGAGAAGAGACGACTGAGGGGGGATATGATAGAGGTGTTTAAAATCATGAGAGGTCTAGAATGGGTAGATGTGAATCGGTTATTTACTCTTTCGGATAGTAGAAAGACTAGGGGGCGCTCCATGAAGTTAGCATGGGGCACATTTAAAACTAATCGGAGAAAGTTCTTTTTTACTCAACGCACAATTAAACTCTGGTATTTGTTGCCAGAGGATGTGGTTAGTGCAGTTAGTATAGCTGTGTTTAAAAAAGGATTGTATAAGTTCTTGGAGGAGAAGTCCATTACCTGCTATTACGTTCACCTAGAGAATAGCCACTGCCATTAGCAATGGTAACATGGAATAGACTTAGTTTTTGGGTACTTGCCAGGTTCTTGTGGCCTGGATTGGCCACTGTTGGAAGCAGGATGCTGGGCTTGATGGACCCTTGGTCTGACCCAGTATGGCATTTTCTTATGTTCTTATGTTCACATGGGGGCCTTCCATATTTGCTGCGAACAGAGCTTGTCCAGCGGCACACGTGGGCTTTCATCTTCGCGTGTTCTGTTCATGGCCTGCCGGGGTTTCCTTTGCTATTTTCTGCGCAGAATTTGGCAATTCTGCGCAGAAAATGGTAATTCTGTATAGAAAATGGCAATTCTGCGCAGGGGGGGAATTCTGCACAAATTCTGCGCTCCGCAGTAGTGCAGAATCCCCCCAGGACTAATTAGTCCTCCACCCTTCTTAACATAGAAACACAGAAACATAGAAGTGACGACAGAAGAAGACCAAACGGCCCATCCAGTCTGCCCAGCAAGCTTTCACACCTATTTGTTTTCATAATCTGTTACTCTGACCGCTAAGGTCAGGGCCCTTATTGGTAACTTTTTGGTTCCAATTCCCTTCCACCCCCACCATCGATGCAGACAGCAGTTCTGGAGCTGCATCTAAGTGAAGTATCTAGCTAATTGGTTTGGGGTAGTAACCGCCGTAATAAGCAAGCTACTCCCATTTGTTTACCCTGCATGTGCAATTCAGCCATTGTTGGTTGTCTGAATAAAAATCCTTTTTACTTAATTCCCTCTGTTGCTGAAGCAGTGAGCTGCGCTGGATACTTATTCCAAGTCAAGTATCATGCTTAATTGATTCGGGGTAGTAGCCATCTTAACAAGCATGCTACACCCATGCTTATTTGTTTACCCAGACTATGTAATTCATTCCTTGTTGGTTGATGCTGAATATAAAACATCTTTTCTTCATTTTCCCTGGCGTTGAAGGAGAGAGCTATGCCGGATGTGCATTGAAAGTGAAGTATCAGGCTTATTTGATCTGGGGTAGTAACCGCCGTAACAAGCCAGCTACTCCCATGCTTATTTGTTTACCCAGACTATGTAATTCATTCCTTGTTGGTTGATGCTGAATATAAATCATCTTTTCTTCATTTTCCCTGCCGTTGAAGGAGAGAGCTATGCCGGATGTGCATTGAAAGTGAAGTATCAGGCTTATTTGATTTGGGGCAGTAACCGCCATAACAAGCAAGCTACTCCCCTGCTTTTTTGTGGATGCAAATCCTTTTTTCCACATTTCCTCTTGCCGTTGAAGCATAGAGCAATATTGGAGTCGCATTAACTGTGTGTATGTTTATTGAATAAGGATATTAATCTCCAGGTAGTAGCCGTCATTCCCGCAAGCAAGCCACCCCTTGCCTCTTCTCTTCATTCACATCCTCTAGACTTTATGGATCCACAGTGTTTATTCCTCGCCCCTTTGAAATCCTTCACAGTTTTGGTCTTCACCACTTCCTCCGGAAGGGCATTCCAGGCATCCACCACCCTCTCCGTGAAGAAATACTTCCTGACATTGGTTCTGAGTCTTCCTCCCTGGAGTTTTAAATCATGACCCCTGGTTCTGCTGATTTTTTTGCAACGGAAAAGGTTTGTCATTGTCTTTGGATCATTAAAACCTTTCAAGTATCTGAAAGTTTGAATCATATCACCCCTGCTCCTCCTTTCCTCCAGGGTGTACATATTTAGATTCTTCAGTCTCTCCTCATAAGTCATTCTATGAAGACCTTCCACCTTTTTGGTCGCCCTTCTCTGGACCGCTTCCATCCTGTCTCTGTCCCTTCGGAGATATGGTCTCCAGAACTGAACACAGTACTCCAGGTGAGGCCTCACCAAGGACCTGTACAAGGGGATTATCACTTCCCTTTTCTTACTCGATATTCCTCTCTCTATGCAGCCCAGCATTCTTCTGGCTTTAGCTATCGCCTTGTCACATTGATTCGCCGACTTCAGATCATTAGAGACTATCACCCCGAGGTCTCTCTCCTGCCCCGGACATATCAGCCCTACTCCCCCCATCGAATACAGTTCTTTCGGATTTCCACACCCTATGTGCATGACTCTGCACTTCTTGGCATTGAATCTCAGCTGCCATATCTTCGACCATTCTTCCAGCTTCCTTAAATCCCATCTCATTCTCTACACTCCTTCCGGCGTGTCCACTCTGTTGCAGATCTTAGTGTCATCCGCAAAAAGACAAACCTTACCTTCTATCCCGTCCGCAATGTCGCTCACAAAGATATTGAACAGGACCGGTCCCAACACCGATATGTGATGTTAAAAAGCAGACACATTACCACAAGATACTTACTGCACCTCAAAATGTAGTTACGTTTTTTGCATTAATGTGCTAACTTTAATGTGAGAAATTTACCTATAAATTGATTTACATGTTATTGCACTTTAGCTCATCAAAAACTACATTTATTTCATAGTAGACATATATTCTGAAAAGATGATAATTGATATCCCTACAATGAACATCTGTATTTCATGAAGCATACAGAGAGACTGTTACATTGTTCTTACGCTGCTGATTCAGAGGAAATGCTCTCTTCTCAGAGTTTACTTTCTAAAAAAAGTCTAAGTGCTCACTGCAGTACCTACACTCTATATTTGCAGCCTTGCAGTTCTGCCATTACTCTTGCTTCAAGTGTTTTGCAGGTTTACAATTATTTTAAAACCAAACCATTTATAAATATGTTATTGTAACCAAAACTTTCAAAATCTCATCGGTCCTACATTCATTTCTGACTACCTATTTAAAATAAAACACAAATACACTAAATAATGTACCCCAATAGTTTACTTCTCCTCAATACTTTTAAGTTTTAAAAATTCCTCCAAGCAGTTTACTAATTCTTTTCAGCCACCAGCAAGGTGATCCTCTCTTCTCAGTGCTCCCACAGTTTAATGGCTCAGCTCAGCACAGTGCTCCCACTGTGTTATGGCTCAGCACTCAACATCTATGGCTAACAGTGGCATTACTTCAAATGGCCCCATGTTTATTGGGCCGTAATCCATCCTCTCACCTGTCCTGTCACCTTCCAGCTGAAGCTTCCGAATACTGTACGGGTCCATAACTTATTTCATGTCTCCTTACTAAAACCACTAATCTTTTCCTGGCCTTCCAGGAATCCTCCCACTCCTGTGGATGTGATGGCGTCAAGGTAGAAGAAATTTTAAATTCGCATAGGGTGCAGAACAAACTTGAGTACCGCAATCCCTGGAAGCACTTTGGTCCAGAGGAGAACTCTTGGGAACCTGCCAACAATTTTCAAGCATCACTTCTAATAAGGGCTACCACAGGCAATTTCCCAGCAAACCCAAACCTTGGACCTTGAGAAGGGGGCTTAGGAAGGTGGGTAGTGTTACGTTTACCAGCTCGCGGGCTACCATCGTAAACTGGCTCACTCACCCAACGGTGCCCGATTGACTGGGCACCGCTGCTCCACGTGGCCAATGACACTGCTGCTCCATGCAGTCAGGGACTTTGCCAGCCTCATCCTGCCTTACCTGCTGCCTGCCACTGACCACAGCCCTGACTCTCACCACTTCCTATTGCTGCCTGCCTCCAACCTCAGCTTAACACTGGATTTACTCTCCTGCCTTTGCCCCAGAGATTGCCACCTAAGACCTGCTCTCCCCTGGAACCCAAAGGCTCAACCCAAGGGGAAAGGGGATGGCATAGGCAAAGCTCCAGCTGAGTCTTTGCACTATCTGCTCTACCAGTTGGTGGTGAGGACCTAAGGGGCCATCCCTATAGGTTGCATCAACCTCATCCCAACACAAGGGTCCACAATCCTAACACTGTAACTATAAATTTGATATAATTTATAAAATCTCATAGAAGCGACTACATAAT
This sequence comes from Rhinatrema bivittatum, assembly GCF_901001135.1. NCBI lineage: Eukaryota > Metazoa > Chordata > Amphibia > Gymnophiona > Rhinatrematidae > Rhinatrema > Rhinatrema bivittatum. The sequence continues at coordinate 243,469,868 of NC_042618.1, forward strand.
GGGATATACATAGTTACTTGGGTTCAGGCCTGTTTGAAAATATATGATACACTGTTAATAACTGTATCAGTCATGGAAATGCTATCTCATAAATGTTTCATTTATGAAATTTTTGTCAAATAGTACAAACAAATCACTAACCTTACCAACTTGGAAATCCAAAAGAGCTAGTAACGTATTTGAGTTTGGGAAGGTTTGCAAAACTTGATTAAAGACAAACAAAACCATGCAAAATAACTCACAACCTACCTGATTGCCTGAACATCCTTGTAAGACCTAATAGATAAGAAGAATGAAATGGGTTCAAAAGATATAATACTTTTCTAATATATAAAAGCAAAAGGTTTAAAATAAAATTGGATCATGGAGAAGAAATCGTTTTGGGAACACCTGACACAAACCTCAATGTACACTTTTTAAGGTACATTATTATATTTGCCATGCCTATAGTACATGTATACCAATATTATTTTAGTACTATTTTTCTTTTTTAAGATTACACATTTTTTCTAAGACTTTATAACTTCTAAATTCTGAAGTTCGATTCTTTACTAAACCAAAGTACAACTTACTTGATTGTTTTAACCAGGGCCGGAATTAAGATTTTGGCATCTTTAAAGGTGAATTTTCAAAATGTTACACATGTAAAATTAGCACTTTTACATGCAAAAAGGCATATACTTGCGCACTAAAGGCCTGATTTTAAAAATCATTTATTTGAGTAAAACTGGGTATTGAGTAAATTGCTTTTGAAAATTGGTATGATCATATGTCACATTTAGGTGTGTAAATCCTTTGAAAATTACCTCCATAGTATTTTTAAAAAACCCAAACATATGTGTGTAAGTAGGCATTCACGAGCAAAATTGCATGTGTAAAAAAGGGGCTGTCCAGGGGCATTCCTGGGATGGGTTAAAATTTACACTCATAAATTGCTATTTTAGAGCTTCCCAAAGTGACACACATATAGCTGTTACTTGCATATATTTACACCTGGTAACTATCTGGTGTAATTGAGAATAAAACTTCCTTATTGCCAGATCTGGACTGGGTGAGGGGTGTAGGTAAACTGTGAGGAGCTCAGGCTGAAAAACCAGGAGAGTCTTGATGACCTGCAGATGGAATGGGCGAACTGGGAGGCTAATTGGTAAAACTGGAAATTTCATTACTCAGGACTTGTTACACATATGAAACCTGACTTTGGGTGGGGTGTTAAATGCATGTAAATTACGCAGCTAAAATCTCCATCCATATATTTTTAAAGTTGGATGAAAAATATGTGTGTATAGCAGTTGCATGCTATTTCTCTGGATATAAATCCAATTTATCTGGCTAAATCTTGAAAGTGCCACTTACACAGACAAGTTCCAACTTATCCAGATAAATGGCGCCACTTATCCCGACAAGTTCCAACTTATTTAGATAATTGGCAGCAAAGGTGGTACTTAGCCGGATACATCCTCTCTTGCTATTTATCCAACTATCTGACGTAGCCAGATAAGTAAAAAAATATATACCGGTATATATGCTACTTAGCTGGATAACTAAGGGGGTTATTTTCTAACCCTATCACACGCAAAAAGTCCCTTTTCACATGCGATAGCTAGATCAGGGCAGAGTTGGGGCGGCGTCGGCACCGGAAGAGGAGGAGTTGGGACGGCGTCGGAGCGGACGCTGCGGAAACTTCACTGGCAGCGATAAGGTAAGACCCGTTATCACTGCCAGTAGCGCACCCAATAGCGCCACCTTTCATGGTGGCGCTATTGGGTGCGAAAGCCGGCAGCGATAACACCGCGGTGGTGCGATCGCTGCCGGTTTTCGCAGGCCCGCCCCCACCCCCCATTACTGCGCGATTTACAAAGGCCTGTGGGATTTGGAAAATCCAGGCCTAAGATAGCTGTGTGTGACCTTGGGCAAGTCACTTCACTCTCCATTGCCTCAGGAACAAAAAGCTAAGATTGTGAGCTCTCTGTTGTCAGGGAAATATTTACAGTACCTGCATTTAATTTGCTTTGAAGTGCTTGAAAAGCAGAATTTAAATAAAATAAATAAACCATAGACAAGATTGAAGGATGAAGACAGGGATTCTCTCTTTTAGGGTTCAGAGAACAGGGGCTTCACCTCTGGGCATTGGAAAGTGGAGGAGGGGTTTTGGGGCCAGAGTACTATAGCCATGACTTTTTCAAGAGGCAGCAATGTACAGACCTAAAGCAAAAGGAAGCAGGCTCCTCTTCAGCCCAGGTATTTGGAAACTTCAAAAGTGGTGCCCTAGGCAGTTGCTTATGTTTTCCTAACCCTAAATGTATGCTTGGTTTTAACCTAATCAACAAGAAGCCTCATTAGCTAAGCTTCCCCCGCGCCCCCCCCCCCCCCAATAGATTTAGAATGGGCAAAAGGGCTTAGTGAATCAGGCACAAGGACTTGAACATTAAATACAAATTCATAATCAAAAGGGCAAGTAAATCAAATGTTTGGACATTATAAACAGCTATGTAGACTACTAATTATAACATCATCATATATGGAGATGTATTTTCACCCCAGTGTTCAACTGGCATCAGCAATAGAATTTGCTTATTAATAATATCTGGGCTAAGTATATTTCTTGTTGATTTTTTTTAAATTATTTTTGTGCCTTTGAGGGTGGGGTTCTTTTACTTGTGAACAAAAGTTCAAAAGTGTGTATTGGGGCTGAAAAAGAAAAAAAAAAAACTCCCATAAGTTTTTTTTAATCATCAGTGGAGGGGCTCTTTTGTAGAATTCAATTGCCTAGAGACCAGCATTTAGTAGAATAAATTATTCATTTTCTGCAGGTCATTCTGTGAGAGGCAGCTACAAGCTAAGTGAAATTTGTTTTTTCCCCCTAGAAGTAATCTTCCTTCCTACCCCTCTACCCACCCACACCTGAGTTTACTTTTCTTATATAGTCTTACCCGGACTCATAGTTCATTATTTTCAATTACTTGATCTCTCAATACATGGTAGGTCCTTACAGCTCAGATAATAGTAACAAACTGTCATATTGCTTGTAAAATTTGATTTTAATATTCTACCTATTAATCTTTACTAGCTAATACAAATATTTTTAGTTTTTATTTCATATACCTATTTAAAATCTTTTGCAAGAGCCTAAATTTTACCAGACCATATCTATAGGATTTTTAAGGGATTAGTGATAATATAACAAAATGTCTTTCATTCAATGCAACAATTGTGGTGCTTATGTCCCAAGGCTATCATTTGGAGAATCAAAGGTTATCCCTTTTGCCTTCAGTTGTCTGCAATTAAAATGGAGCTGATTCATCTGAGGGAGGAATTGTCCAGTTTCATTTAACGTCCCCTTCCTTGAACCATCCAGTATCTCTCACCCATCTCCCACAGAGGTTTCAGAAACATAGGAAAAATGGTTTACAGTGGGCTCTGGTAAAACATGACGTGACAGACACCCACTTTCCCCAACTTTGCAGTATCCTGTCCATCATCCCCCATGTGGTAGCTCAAGCGGTCAGTGACTTGGGTACAGCCAGAGGAAACCACTAATAGACTCTGGCTGTGCTTCAGTGTTATTTACAATGAGATTAAGCAAACAAATTGGCCATTGGCCTTCATTTTGGATACTTCAGGACAAGAAATGTAAATAAAAGCCAACAGTGCAGCAGTTCTCCTTAATCTCAGGAGAGTTCAGGCAATACACAGTCTTTTATAATAGCTGCGACAAGCAGCAGCCCAGCTTAACTGCAGTCTCAAAACAGTAGTACAGCTCAACTTAGATTCAGGGAACAGTTAGCCTTCAGACATAGCAAGTCTTAGCATATGTGTTATACTTCCCGGCCACGTACGCTCCGCGGCTGGGCCTGCTCACCTCTCTCAGCCGTCCATGAGCTCAGGCCTCACTGCCGCTGTCGGTCCCGGCCGCCCCCATCGCCCTCCTCAGCACTCTCTGACTCTGGCGTCTTTGCAGGCCTCACAGCAGAGCTCCTGCCGGGGCTCTGCATCCAGCGTCTCCTCAGCTCCACCCCTAGGCGCGGAGGATGTACTGCCATTTATAGGGCGCGGAGGATGTACTGCCATTTAAAGGGCCCAGCGCGGGAAACCCAGTCGAGTCACTCCCTGATGCCATCACAACTCTGTAGTATATAAGGCAAGGCCCGTTCCCCGGAACGATGCCTTGGCCATCAGGTCAATCACGTTGTGATAGCAAGTTTGCCTTCCTGTTCCTTTTCCAGTTTCCTGTTCCAGGGTCTTGTTCCAGTCTTCTGTACCAGAGCTCACCTAAAGTTCCCCAGATCATCTGGTTCCCACTCCAAGAAACCTTGTAAGACATTCTGGTTGGGTGGTTATTCTTCCTCCAACTCCAACCCCTCCTTCCTGGCAGTCTCTGAGCAGCATAAGTATATTTGTCCTGATGGTGCTGCCCCTGGGACTTAGGAGTCTTAGGGGGTCATTTTCCAAGGAGTTACCGTGGATGATAATTCCGCAAATTGCGCTAACAGCCGTTAACGCGATTTGTGAATGCAAATTTTTAATTTTGTATTCAGGGGGCGGAGCAAATGTAAAGTAGGGAGGATTTATCGTGTGCCACAAAACAGCTGCAGTGTTAGCGCGGCTCCTAACGCGGCCAATAACTACACCTCTTTCATTTGTGTTACGTTGTGCGCTAGAGACCGGTAAAGGTTTATCGCAGTTCACGATGTTTCCGGACAGCCTCAGTATGAGAGAGAGAGACTTGCTATAGTGCTTCCTCCCTAGACAGGTATTTGTATCCCTATGGGAGGCCCACCTAGTAACTCGAGGTGGGGATTAGGTATGAGTGTAGGGGGTTGGGGGCCACTTTCACATTCAACATGAGACGTACGAACAGAACAGTGGTCTCTTGTGAAGATTTGCTGGCCTTCGGAGTGAGGAAACTCACTCCAAGATGAGATTTGGGCAATGTTCTCTCCACCTAGCTTGTTGTTGCCCAGGTAGAGTGTCCATCAAGCTAGGTGGAGAGAACATTGCCCAGATCTAGCGAATCTTTACATGGCTAGTTTTGAAGATAATTGGATATACAATAATAATCCTTTTATCCAACATGTAAAAACATGGAAAAGATATAGATGATGTACTGTTATTTTGGACAGGCACGACCTCTTGTTTTCAAGATTTCCTAAACTGGTTGAACACGCACAATTCTCATCTCCACTTTACATCTGAGATCAGCACTATGGTCATCAATTTCTTGGACATTAAAATTCTCAAGAAATCTAATGGTTTTGAGACTACCATTTATAGGAAGGATATTGCATCCAATACATTTTTACATTTCTCCAGTGCACATCCGCGGTTCTTAAAAGAGAATCTACCAGTAAGCCAATTTTTTCGGCTAAGGAGACTTTGTACAACCCCAGAAGAATTCCATCACCAGGCCGCTGCTTTGACAGATCGGTTCATTAAGAGATATTATCCTCCACGATGTGTCAAGCGCGCTTACACGCGTGCAAAATTTACTAATAGGGACTGGTTATTTATACCACAGATGATAGGATCAACAGACACTCTGACTTGCGTCTTGCCGTTTTCATCAATGACTCAAGTCATGAAACGGATCATTCATCAAAATTGGCACTTACTGCAGATCCATGATGAATTTCAAGACACTCCCTAGTTTGCATTCACTAGAAGTTCTAATTTCAAAGATTTATTAGTTCATTCTGACTCTTTGGCTCCACAGCCAGTGGTTCACACAGGAGCACACATGACCTGTGGAACATGCACAGTATGTCATGTAATGATTGACACATCCTCCCTGCATTTTACAAGAATAAATTTTACTTTTATTTTGAGACAATTCACGGATTGTCGTTCCACTGGATTGATTTACTTAATACAGTGCCCATGTAATTTGTGGCATGTAGGTAAGACTCAGCGAGCACTCAAGACTCGACTAATTGAACATCGGTCCTGCATTTCCACGGGGAGGTTGACAGCTCCATTGACAGCTCACTGTCTTCAACATCAACATACTTTTGATGATTTGAAAGTTTGTGCACTTGAACAATTATCCCCCAGCTGGCGTGGTGGAGATTTCAACAACCATTTACTACGTGCTGAGCAACTTTGGATCCATCGTCTTGATACAGTCGAGCCTAAAGGGCTGAATTCTGCAATGGAACTTCAAGTATTTTTGTGAAGGAAATATTGTTTTTGAATCTTCCATCTACCATCAGTATCACGCTATTATCTTGACAGCGCTGCTCATTGTTGACAGGTCACCATAGCAACGTTTCGTCAGTGAGACGGGACGTCATACGTCACCACGCACACAAAAACGCTGGCTTTTTAAAGGGTAGGTGATTCAGGGTTTGTTCTGTCCCGTTCTGATTATTAACTTTTGGGAGAAGGTATCGTCAGGGATGAAGGTTGGCGCTGCTGTGACACCTCAAGTTAAGTACTTTATATAATTTTGTGCAGATTATATATTTGATATATGTTTTCTGGTTTTCAAATAGCATCTGTTCTATATTTATTGGAATCATCAAAATTGACTCCTGAAGAAGCGATATTCATCGCAAAACACCAGCCGATGTCGGGCTTTATTCTTCAATTACATTTTGAGGAAGAGATGTCACATCTGCACTGATATTTAATAATGATTTGCAAACATTCTTGAATATAGACTTTCATTGAACTGATAACAACGCCGCAAATGACGAGTAATCCGGACGGCAAGTTACCATACTACCATCGTCTGGCTTGCTGATGCGGTCTTATCAAAATCTTTAAATATATTTATCAGCACATTGGGTGTACACAGCTTTAAAGAATTGGATCCCGAGTCTTTTTGGTTTATTCTGTTTAGGGTAACAAGACAGGTTGTGGTTCTTTCTATTTTTGTTTCCCTGTGAATATGTACCAGGGACACTATTTTATTATAGTTCATTTAGACTCACTTCATTAGGTCCCTCGTACGAGCATTTTCACACTCCCAGAGTCGACTAGCACATTCAACTCAACTGGGATCACAAACTTAGAAATTCCCTGGCTAGAGACGACCATAAAGTTACAACAGTGTGGAGTAACTGGATTAATGTCCATCGCCTCATCTTCCCTGTGGGGTATGGGGCGAGAGAGGCTGTTTTCATGGTGGGGAGGGGTTGTGAGTCTTTGTGTGTGTGGGTGGGCAAGAGCCTGTGTGAGAGGATGTCTATGTATGTGTGACTGCTAGTGTGCAGGTGTGTATGAGTACCAGTGTGGAGGGGTTGGTGAAAGCCAGTGGAGGTTGTGGAGGAGAGCCTGTGTGTTGGGTGCACGTGTATGAGGGAGTGAGAGCCTGTGTATGTGTGTGTGAGAGTATAAAGTTTTTACAGCTCCCCCCATACCCCAATCAACAACAATCTCAGAACGGCTGAAAATCGAAACATCCCAGGTATGAAGAGTGGGAGATTTTAAAAATCCTTATTAGCTTTGTTATTGGATATGTCTGCTGTTTTGAAATATATTTTAGGAAATTTTATAAACATTTTTTGAGGTTTTAATTATTGGATTTTCTACTCAGTTTTCAAATATTTATTTTTTTCATTAGTATGGTTTGATTTTTATGATTGATGTATTAAATTTCATTTTTTGGTTTTTGTTGGTCACTTATTTGGTAAGGGTCTGTTCTGTATGTGTGATCAAGGTGAGGGATTTTGTTGTGTATAGATTATGTCTATACCATTCCATCTTCTTCTGTTTTCAGTAGGAAGTGTATTGGTCTTCTAAGGCCTGATATAATATTTTCAGTGCTGCTCTTTCCTGAATAGGGTTGTTGCTGTTTAAGTTCTGGGAATTAGCATTGTTTTGATATGGCAGATTTACATTTATTTATTTATTTATATATATTCCACTTTTCGGCACTTCAAAGTATACATCAAAGCTTTTGCAAACAGTGGACCCCTGAGCCGAGACAAGTATGGTCCCTACCTGGAAGAGGATCCACCAGGCTCTCATCACTGGGAGCAGGACCAGGAAGCGGGGAACAAGGGCTGAAGGCACCAAGGGGCTGGAATCAGACAAGATGAGGAGCAGAACCAAAACACAGCCAGCAGCTTCCAGGAGAACCTGTTGCAGAGGCAAAGCTGGAGAGCAGGGACCAGGTTGAAATAGTCCCTGCTTGATGACAAAAAAAGGGAACAGCAGGAATTTTCTCACCGTGGTCCCTTTAAGACCCAGCAGGAAGTGCACGCATGTGCGCCTATGCAGCTGTCGGGTTCATGGTGCTGGCGACATTCCTAGCCACCATGGAGACTCGTGGCAGCGGTGTTTTCTTGCCACCGCCAAAGAGGATCTGCTCTGGGGCCCTGACGGGTGATGAAAGCCGGCCATGCAATCCTGAAGCCGGCAAGCGTAACAGTACCCCCTCTCTTATGCCCCCTTCCAGGAGGTTTAAGATTCATAGGGTAGCAAGCATGGAACTGCTTAAGCAATTTTTTATCCAATATGTTTGAGGTTGGTTCCCAAGTGTTGTCCTCTCGCCCATATCCCCCCCCAAGGTATCAGATATTCCCATCTTCAGTTCCACTGATGGACATCCAGGACATCCTTGACTTGATAGAGTTGATCCTTGGCTGAAGAAACCCTTGAGGGTTCCAGAATTTTTCGAGTGGGCCAGGATAACACCAAGGGTTTTAAGAGGGAGAAGTGAAAGACTTTGTGTATCCTTAGGGTAGTATGTAGACGCAACTGGTATGTGACAGGTTTTATCTGTCGGATAATGGAAAATGACCCAATATAACGAAGGGCTAGTTTCATAGAAGGTATCCTGTATCGGATGTATTAGGTACTTAGCCAAACTTTGTCCCCAGACTTGAGCTGCAGACCTGGTAAACAATGCTTATACGTACTCTTCTAAGGGCAGTTTTTTGTATCATGGACACAGTGCGGGCCCATAGATTCTGAAGTTCCTGAGTCATTAGCTGGGCTGCAGGAGAGGCTACTGAAAAAGGCAAGGGTAGCAAAGGGTTAGGGCTGTCATCCATAGACTATTTGGAATAGGGAGGTTCCAGTGGTGGTATTGAAGTAGAAATTATGGGACAATTCAGCCTACGGTAACAAAGCAGCCCAATTGTCCTGACGTTCGTTGACAAACATTTGCAGGAATGTCTTTAGAATTTGATTTGTGCATTCTGTTTGTCCATTGGCCTGAGGGTGGTAAGCCGTAGTAAAGTCCAATGTAATATTGTATTTTTTGCAGAGTGATCGCCAGTATTTTGCAGTAAATTCAGTACCTCTGTCTAAGAGGATATATTGTGGGAGTCCGTGTAAATGGAAAATGTGTGTAGTAAAGAGCTTGGCTAGTTCTGGGGCAGTAGGAAACCTACGAAGGGCCACAAAATGGGCCATCTTGAAGCGATCAATAACCACCCAGATGACCAGACAACCTTCAGAAGGGGGAAGATCGACCATGAAATCTGTGGATAAATGAGTCCATGGCTCCTTGGGTGCAGGTAGAGGCTGGAACAGACCATGGGGGTAATCTACCAGGGGTTTTTATTGAACATAAATGGGGCAGGAATCCACATAATTTCTGATTTCTTCTTCACTTGTGGCCACCAGTAAAAGTGCTAAAGAAGGTTTAAGGCTCGTGCACAGCTGAGATGACCTGCAATGTGAGAGTCGTGTGCCCACTCAAGTACTTTCTAACAGAGATGACATGGAACTACTGTCTGTCCAGGTGAGATGGCATGGAAGCAGCCAGGAGGATTTGGGCAGGATCAATAACGTGGCTTAGGGGTTCCAGAGTATCTTCCACTTCAAATGATCGGGAGAGGGCATCCACACGAATGTTTTTATGAGCTGGTCTATACTTCACTTCAAAGTCAAAGCGGGCAAAAAACAATGACCATCGAGCCTGACGGGCATTTAAGCATTGCGAGTTATGGAGATATTCTAGATTTTTATGGTCCGTATATACAGTAATTCGATGTTGTGCCCCTTCTAACCAATGCCGCCATTCTTCAAAAGCCAGTTTTATGGCTAACAGTTCCTTGTCCCAGATTCCTTAATTTCGTTCCATTGGAGAGAATTTTTTTGAGAAAAATGAACATGGTCTGAGACTCCCCCTGTCCGAGAGTTTATTTAAAACAGCTCCTACTCCTTCCAAGGAAGCTTCAACCTTGATGATAAAGGGGTGCATGGGGTCCGGGTGACGAAGACATGGTTCTTCAAGAAAGGCTTTTTTATTAGCTTAGAGAATGCCGTGACTGCTTCCGGGGGCCAGTTCTTGGTATTGGCCCCCTTCTGGGTGAGGGCAGTGAGAGTAGTTGGGAATAAAATGGCGATAAAAATTGGCAAATCCTAGAAATCTTTGCAACGGGTGAAGACCAGAGGGTTGAGGCCAATTTAGAATGCATTTACCTTCCCGGGGTCCATGCGGAAACACTTGCTAGAGATTATATATCCCAAGAAGGGCAGGCTCTCTTTTTAAAATAGGCATTTTTCCAATGTAGCTACAGTTTGTGGACTCGAAACCTCTGAAGCACTTGATTAACATCTCTACGATGAGAAGATAAATATTTAGAGATGATCAGAATGTCTTCCTTGTAGACCACCACACAGGTGTACAGGAGGTCTCTGAAGATTTCGTTCATCATGCCTTGAGAAACTGATGGAGCATTACAGAGGCCAAAGGGCATAACCAGGTACTCATAGTGTCCATCTCACATATTAAATGCGGTTTTCCATTATTTTCCTTCTTTATGCGGACCAAATTGTTCGCTCCATGCAGATCTAATTTAGTAAAGATCTTGGCCCCTTGGAGTTGATCAAGTAATTCTGGTATGAGCGGAAGAGGGTATCTGTCTTTCTTAGTTATGGCATTAAACCCCCTTATAATCAATACAGGGGCGCAGTGTCCCATCATTTTTGGTACAAACAAGAACCCAGCACCCGCAGGGGAAGTGGAAAGCCTGATGAATCCTTTATATCTCAGACATACTGAGCCATGGCCTAGGTCTCTGGGAGAGAGAGAGAATATACTCTTCCATGGGATGGCGTAGCTCCTGGAATCAGGTTTATGGCGCAGTCAAAAGGGCGGTGTTCTGAAGAATGACAGCCGCCTGTTTGGAGAACACATCCGCATAGGCGGCGTACTGAGGGCGTATTCCCAGGGAGGTTGTGGCTAATGGAAGCGGCAGTAGAGGTCTTACAGGAAGCATACATGAAGACAGAAAACAAAGGCTCCATTGGGACAGTTGAATGGATTCCCATTCAAAACTAGGAGACTGGATCTGTAGCCAGGGTAGCCCCAAAACAATGGGGTATTCTGCCTTCTAGAGGGCATGGAAGGCTATCTTTTCTAGATGAAGAAGGCTGGTCCAGAGAATCAGGGGCTCGGTCATGGTGGTAATTTGTCCAGGCAAAGGCTTGCCGTAGATGGATGAGATGTAAAGTGGAGTTGCTCTACTGACAGTGGGAAGTTAAGGGTGTTCCACCAAGGCCTTCATGATAAAATTTCCACCTGCTCCGGAGTCCAATAAAGTGAGGGTGGAAAATTCATGGGCATCAGTCATAAGGGTCATGGGTAGAGTAAGCTGGGGAGAGGGAAGAGAACAGCCCAGATGTTGGGAATGTGGGCCCTTGAGCCAATACGAGGTTGTCACCACCATCAGGGAAGGCCCCTAGTGGTCCTCATCGTTGGGAGGTGACTTCAGAGAAAAAGACCCCACAGGATCTTCACCTATACCAGTCCTCGTTCCCTGAAGGTTGAGCCCTTGGGTACCGGGACAGGCAGGACAAGTGTGGGTCTCTCTCTCTGTCAAGGCATTGGACCGTGAGTCGAGAAGTGGAAGCAGTGTTGGACAGGCCCAGGGTTGAGGCAGGCAGCAGACGAGCAGGAACAAGAACAAGCCAGAGGTCAGGGCAGGCAGCATACAAGCAGAGACAAAGGCCAGGCCAGAGGTTGGGGCAGGCAGAGAACAAGCAGAAACGAGGTACCAGGCTGGAATCAGAGCAAGCGGAGATCAAGTGGAGTCAACGAAGCATGGTCAGAACCAGAGAATCAATCGAGGGGATGAGGAGCGAGGCAGGAACTGAAGGCAAAGAACAGGAATGCAGGAACAGGAATCAGGATCAGGAGACAAGGCAGGAATGCAGGAACCAAGGCAGGAATCAGAAATGCAGTCAACTCGCACTCAAAGATGAGCAGGACCCATTGCTGAGGTGAAGTGGTGGTGGAAGGGCAGGGTATAACTACCCAGCGCGTCTGACGTCATCTCCTTGGGATGAGGAGAGGTTTCCCACTGCTGGCCCTTTAAATTCCCCATAGTGATGCACGTGCCTAGGGGGCCAGACGTGGAGCTCAGCATTGGCGGCATGTGGAGGCACCGTAAGAGCAGGCCGCGGCTGTGGCATTCGGTGTTGGCGGGAGGAGACAGCGATGGGGGGAACTGGCATGCGCCTCCTGCCCGTCCAGGTGCGGGAACCCAGTCACTGTCTCACGCGGCCGGGAACCCTAACACTATCCCTTCCTTTACCCCCCTCTTAGAAGGTCCAGGCTTTCCCGGATGGGTGGTGTGGAACTGCTGGAGTAGTGCCTTATAGAGTATGTTGGAGGCGGGCCCTCAAGTTTTTTCGTTTGGTTTGAAACCTTCCCAGGTAATTAAGAATTCCCACCTTCGGTGATGGAATCTTACATCCAGGATTTCCTTGACTTGGTATATCTGTTCTTCTGCCGAGTCATCCTGGGGTTCAGGGGTTTTTTGCTGTGGCCAGGATAAGACTAAGGGTTTCAGGAGAGACACATGAAACATATTGTGTACCTTCAGGGAGGAAGGCAGTCTCAAACTGTATGTGACTTGATGATTCATTCAGTGATGGAGAAGGGGTCAACGTACCACAGAGCCAGTCTCATTGAAGGCACCCAAAGGCAGATGTGGTGGGTATTAAGCCATACATGGTCCCCAGGATTGAAGAGGGGTGCGGGCGGTCGATGTTTGTTGGCCATCATCTTTGCCTCTTCTGCTGCCCGCCGGAGATTGTTCTTCGTGCTGGTCCAGAGGGAGAGCAGTTGCTGAGCAGTGAGCTGATCTGCGGGTGAGGGCACCGAGAGAGGTGTGGGAAGCAGCGGAGCCAGTTTCCTGTCATAGACTACCATGAATGGTGAAGAACCGGTTGTGTAGTGGGTGTGAGAGTTATGTGAAAGCTTTGTTCAAGGAAGCAGGGCAGCTCAGTCATCTTGTCTGCTGTTTATGAAGGAGCGGAGAAAGGTCATTAAGGTCTGGTTGATACATTCAGCCTGGCCATTACCCTGAGGGTGGTATGCGGTGGTGAAGTCGAGCTGGATACCAAACATCTTACACAGTAATTGCCAGAAGTTTGCCATGAATTGGACCCCGTGATAAGAAGCGATGTGCTGCGGGAGCCCATGGAGACGAAAAATGTGTTGGGTAAAAAGCTAGGCCAGTTCTGAAGCCGTAGGAAGTAAACCCTAGAAACCGTTGTAGGGCCCACAGTTCTGACAGTTGTGCCCAGTTCTGGATGCTGGATGTCTTTTCAGGATCCATGTGGAACCCAGTGGTTGAGGCGATGAAGCCCAGGAAAGGCTGAGACTCTTGCTCGAACAAGCACTTCTCCAGCTTGGCAACAGCTTATGGTCTCCTAGCCACTAAAGTACACATTTAACCTCTAGACAATGGGATGGTAGATCTCTGGAGTATATTAGTACATCATCCAGGTACACGATGACACTGGAGTGGAGCATATCCTGGAAGACCTCATTCATGAGGTGCTGGAAGACCGCAGGGGATTGCAAAGGCCGAAAGCCATCACCAAATATTCATAGTGGCCATCCCTGGGATTAAAGGCTGTCTTCCACTCATCGCCGGGTCTTATGGGAACGAGGTTGTAGGCCCCTCAGAGGTCCAATTTCATAAAAACCCTAGCCCCTTGAAGGCGAACCAGCAGCTCTGGAATAAGTGGTAACGGGTACTAACCTCTCCTGGTGATAGCGTTCAGTCCATGGTAGTCAATACAGGCCCGCAGGGACCCATCCTTCTTAGCTAGGAAGAAGAAACCGGCACCAGTTGGTGAGGTAGAGGGGCGACTGAATCCCCGGTTGAGACTCTCCTGTATATATTTAGACATGGCCTGGGTCTCTGGCAGTGATAGGAGGTATACTTGCCCTCGCGGTGGTGTAGTGTCTGGAAGGAGATCAATGGCATGGTCAAATGAGTGATGTTCAGGTAGCATCTCCGCCTTTTCTTTGGAATAAATGTCTGCGAATTCGGTGTACTGTGGTGGCAGGGTGAGTGGAGTAGTGGCCAGGAGGGCCCTAGGCCGTGATACCTCTTGGATACAGGTGGTGTGGCAGTGAGACCCCCCAGGTGGCAATCTGTAAATAAAGTCTCCCAATCGATGCGGGGAGTGTGTGTCTGGATCCAGGGTAGGCCCAAACCACTGGATGTATTGCCTTCTCTAGAACAAGGAGATCTCTTCTTCATGGCGATCACATAGGTAATCCTTCTCGGCAGTGGAACCCCACGGTTGAGGAAATCGCCAGCAGTAGCATTTGAGGAATCATAGAGAGGCCCAGTTGGCTGACCAAGTCTGTGAGGATGACGTTTCCCCTGGCTCAGACGTCAATTAGAGCCTGGGTCAAGAAGGCACTATTGGAATGAAAAATAGTGCATTGGGGAGTTGGAGTGGTGTAGCCCAGGATCATCTCCCTGCTGACACCTAGGCTCTGGAGTTTCCCAGACTTTCGGAGCATTGTGCCAGCATGTGCCCCTTGCTGGTGTAGTAAAAGCACAGTCCTAAAGACCGCTGTTGCTGTTTCTCTTCTGGGGTAAGTCAGCTGCAGCCAAGCTGCATAAGCTCCTCTCCCGTGCTAGACCCAGTTCAGTAGGCAGAGACGGAATCATGGGTTAGAAGAAGGATGGGGCCAGTGGTACTGTTTTACGACAAGGCCTGACTTCACGAAGATGCCGCTGGTCAATAAGGCCCTCCAAGTCCTCAGGCAGCTCCCGGACGGCCAGTTCGTCCTTTATTTTCGAGGACAGCTCTTCCAAAAAGATGCTCCTTAGGTTATCCTCTCGCCATCCCAGTTCCGAAGCCAGGATGCGGAACACCACCGCGTACTCTGCCAATGGGCACGAACACTGGTGAAGGTGAAGAAGGTCGGAAGTTGCTGCAGTCTGTTGGCCAGGCTCGTCGAAGGACTGCTTAAATATCTGTACAAAACGTGGGAGGTCTTGAAGCAAGGGATCTCCGCGCTCCCACAAAGGGGAGGCCCAGGTTAGGTCTTCCCATCCAGGAGCGACAAGATGAATGTTGTCTTGATACTGTCACTAGAAAACTGGGATGGCTGCAGGGAGAAATGCATGAAGCAGTGGTTTAGAAACCCCTGACATTGCCGCAGCTCCCCTGTATAGCACGAGGGTGCTGGTAGATAAAGTGCAGCAGTGGCGAAGGCGGTGTTACTGGAGCAAGGGGGTGAGCGTGGTTACCGGGATGGCGTCTAGGCAACTTACCAGCCCTCCACCATGGTGGCCAGCATGTCCAGGCACTGCTGTTGCTGCTGAAGTCTCTGGGCCAGTCTGGGGATAGCCTGCAGGCCAGTCAGGTCCGCTGGATCCATGACCTCAGCAAACTGTTGGGAATGTGGAATCCTTGAGCCAGGATGAGGTTGTCGCTTCCACCAGAGAAGGACCCCTGCTGGTCCTCATCATTGGGAGGCGGCATCGGAGAAGACGACCCCACAGGACATTCACCTATACCAGCCCGGCAGGACTAAGGCGTGGGTCTCTCTATCTGTCAAGGCGTCAGACCATGAGTTGAGAAGTGGAAGCAGTGTTGGACAGGCCCATGGTCTAAGCAGGTGGCAGATGAGCAGGAACAGGAACAAGCCAGAGGTCAAGGCAGGCAGCGTATAAGCAGAGATGAAGGCCAGGCTGGAGGTCTGGGCAGGCAGAGAAGAAGCAGAGATGAGGTACCAGGCTGGAGTCAGGGCAGGCGGAGATCAAGCGGAGTCAACGAAGCAGGGTCAGAATCAGAGAATCAATCTGAGGGGACGAGAAGCGACGCAGGAACTGGAGGCAAAGAACAGGAATGCAGGAACCAGGAATCAGGAGCAGGAGACAAGGCAAGAACGCAGGAAACAAGGCTGAAATCAGGAATGCAGACAACTCGCACTCAAAGACGAGCAGGACCTGTTGCTGAGGCGAAGTGATGGTGGCAGGGCAGGAAATAAATAGCCAGAGCATCTGATTTCCCACCACTGGCCCTTTATATTCCCCATAGGGATTTGTGTGTGTACCTAGGGGGCCGGACATGGAGCTCAGGATCAGTGGAGTGTGGAGGTGCCACGAGATTGGGCCACAGCTGTGGTGTTTGGCGTCAGCAGGAGGAGATGGCAATGGAGGGAGCCAGTATGGGCCCTCCTGCCCGTCCAGGTGAGGGGACCTAGTCGCAGTCTCACGTGGCCAGGAACCCTAACACCAGGGTCAACTCCCCACCCACTCCTAGGCTCTGGAGTTTCCCAGCTTTAATGGGCATTGGGCTCGTAGATGCCCCTGCTGGGTCCATGGCCTCTGCAAGCTTTTGCAAACGGTGAACCCCTGAGCCGAGACGAGTGTGGTCCCTACCTTGGAGAGGATCCACCAGGCTATCATCATCGGGAGGTGGATCTGGATACCAGTCCGAGGTTGAGGTGAGCGGCCAGCAATGTGATCCAGCTACCAGTCCTAGAGTCGAGACGGGCAGCAGACAGCAGAATCTAGTTACCGGTCCAAAGGTCGAGACAGGCAGCTAGCAGCGTAATCCAGTGAACAGTCCAAGGATTGAGATGAGCAGCAGAAGACAGATTCCAGATACCGGTCCAGAGGTCAAGGCCAAGAGTCAGTCCAGATGGCAGGGACCAGGATGGGGTCAGAAGAGAGAGCAGGACTAGTAAATGGGGAACAAGGGCTGAAGGCACCAAGGGGCAGGAACAAGACAAGATGAGGAGCAGAACCAAAACACAACCATCAGCTTCCAGGAGAACCTGTTGCAGAGGCAAAGCTGGAGAGCAGGGACCAGGTTGAAATAATCCCTGCTTGATGACGAAAGCAGGGAACTACGTAAATTTTCCCACCGCGGTCCCTTTAAGACTCAGCGGGAGGCATGCTCACCTATGCTGCTGTCGAGTTCGTGGCACTGGCAGCATTCCTTGCCGCTATGGAGACTCGTGGCAGAGGTGTTTTCTTGCTGCCACCAAAGAGGAAGGATCTGCACTGAGGCCCTGAAGGGTGAGGGAAGCCAGCCACACAATCCCGCAGCCGGCAAGCATAACAAAAGCGGATTATATTCAGGTAATGTAGGTATTTCCCTATCCCCACAGGGCTTACAATCTAATTTTTGTACCTGAGACAATGGAGAGTAAAGTGACTTGTCCAAGGTCACAAGGAACAATAGTGGGATTTGAATCGTGATTTACTTGGCTCTTGACAGGCTGTGATAGTTTTTATTGGTTATGTATTATCCAAAATTAATGTACATGAGTTATTGAGACAGTATAAAATCCATCTTTAGATGTGAATGTCTCTGACCTGACATCTGTTCTGTTTGCTAAATAGGAGGTATGTTGGTGTTTTAAAGCATGATGTAATATCTGCTGTATTGCCTTTCGTAGGTAGGGTTGTAGTTTGAGTGCTGGTAGTGCTGTTTTTGGTATGGGAAGGTTACTATATTATAATTGTTTATTCATGGCTTTCTGAGGGCCAAGCCCACACCAATTACATGTTACAGCAAGCCTAATTCCATATGGATTCCATGTGTCTTTTGTCTCTAGGGGAGAGTGGGTTTAGGGAGCAAGACTGCTGTAGACTGGGGAGGGTGGGCAGGTAGCACATATGGGAGGGGGAGAGGGGACTGAGGGAGTGATACTGAATCCCCTGCTATAAATGTCACTGCACGTTGAGAAGGAAAGGGATGGAGGTGTTTGTGGCCTGCCATAAGGCCTATACACCAAGGGGATCCTCCCTTTTTTGTTTTAGAGCTGATTTGACCTGTGATGTTGGCGGGGGGGAGGGGGTGCATTCTCTTTCCTTGCCTCAGGCAACAGGTCGCCTTGAACCACCCCCTGTGTGTGGCCCACTGATCTTCTGGCCACGCTGCCAGTCTTGTGGTCTGCTCAAAGTTCTTCAAAAAGCCATCTGGGTCTTCGCTCAGGGACATTTTGGGGAGTGTTGATGTCACTGGTGGTGAACGTGTCACAGCTGTTTGCACCTCTTGTGCTATGTGCATTAGGGCTGCAAGTGAAGCTGTTGCTTCACTTGCTCTTACAACACCTCTTGCTGGGTAATTTGTGCTTGCAGGTCACTTTGCAACTGCTGCTGCCCAGTTTCCAGGATTTGGATCACCTGTTCCATTTTAAGAATATCTCCTGGGATAGCAAAAAAACAAAAAAATCCTGCTGGCCTTAACCCCTGACTAACCAGGCAGGGATAGCCCCCTTGGCCTGTGCACAAGCAGGATTGGAACTGGGAGGCCCCAAGAAAAGAGGCAAAAAAACTCTGAAAAGGAGTTTTTTTCCCCTCCCCTCCATTCTGTAGCTGTGGATCCTTGTCTGTGCCATTGCGCTTTTGGCAAGTTATACAACTGCTGTCACCATATGTGGCAGCTTGAGCGGTCAGTGGCTTGGGTACAGCCAGAGGAAACCACAAACAGATTCTGGCTATGCTTCAGAGCTTTTTATTTATGGTGAGTTTAAACGAACAAAATGGCCACATCCTTCACTTTGGATACTTCAGGACAAGAAATACAAACAAAAGCAAACATTGCAGCAATTCACCTTAAACTCTGGAGAGTGCAGGCAATACACAGTTTTTTATAATATTAGCAACAAACTGCAGACCAGCTTAACTGTAGTCTCAAAACAGTAGTACAGCTCACCTTAGCTTCAGGGAACAGTTAGTCTTCATACATAGCAAGCCTTAGCATATGGGAACTCTCTCCATGCTCTCTGGGGCCACCCTAAGCCTTCTAGGCCCTGAGGTCTTATTCTTTGGAGAAGGGCTCCTCCCTTCACCCAGGATTCCCTGCAGTTTTCACCCTTAAGGAGGACTAAGCTGGATAGCTGTGCCCAGTCCTTTACAGTAGATCGAGGAAGTTTCTATATACTCCCTGACACCCCACTCCCACCGATATGTCAGATAACCAAGATTCAAAAACCCAGGAACAATTGGATAACAGTGGGATCTGAGAGAATAAGGCCTGTAATGAACAAACACTCACTCTCCCCACTGTTACTCGTTTTCTGCATTGGTGAATGAAGAAACCTCAGAAATAGAATTTGAAGTAATGTCTGAAAGAGAAGTCACCCAATGCACCCTGAAGCCCTTCAACAGAATCAAATGTTGTACAAGAAAGCTGCTTCTGCTTGGAGACTCAATCATCAGAGGAACCAATTTGGGAGTGCATTTTGATGGTGACAACAGTTAAATGGCTTCCAGGATCCTCAGCTAGTAGAAATGCAATCCAGATAGTCAAAGTAATTGAAGAAGAAAGTAGGAACTTCGATATCAATATTATCATCCATGTGGGGATCAATGACCTCAACAGAAATGGTATCCATGAAGTACAGAAAGATTTCACAAATCTAGGAAAGAAGATAAGACACATGGCAAACACTATTGCCTTTTTGGAAGAATTACCGGTTCATAGAAAGGGAAATGAAAAGTTATGCCATATAGATAAATTTCAATTCCTGGTTCAAAACCTGGTGTTTAGAAAGTGGTTTTGGATTCACTAGAGGCTGGGGTCATGTATGGAGCAGTAAAAGGCTATATGTAAGGATGGCCTTCATTTGTCTGTAGCAGGAAGGAGGATGCTAACTGAGAAATTCAGATCATATGTTATTAGACATTTAAACTAAAGAATGGGGGTGGAAGGAGATGGCCAATGAACCCCTAAGCAATACAAGACGTGGGAGGAGAAAATAATAAAATCAATCAGCTCAAAAAAGCAGAAAAGGTGACTAGGAAGTGTGTACCTCACTACTTTTAAGTAGTGACTCTCCCTCTACAGTGGCTATTAGGATATGGGGTTTCTGGTAGGGATGTGAATCGTTTTTCTGCCAGATGAAACTATCGTACGATATTTTCTCATCCATCAGGTATCGGGGGGTCCCCGAAAGCGATAGGGAAACCCCACAAAAATTTCGTGTGGTTTTCTTATTTTGCGGGGGTGGGAAGAAAGGGCACACAGAAAAACAACCCCCAAACCCATCCTGACCCTTTAAATTGAATTATTTAGAATCCCCCCACCCTCCCAACCCCCCAAAACTTTTCTAAAGTACCTGGGGGTCCCGGGAGTGATCTCCCGCTCTCGGGCCGTTAGGTGCCACTAATCAAAATGGCGCCGATGGCCCTTTGCCCTTACCATGTGACAAGGGCTATCGATGCTATTGGCCAGCCCCTATCACATGGTACGAGCAATGGATGGCCAGCACCATTTTTTAAGATCCACGAAAGAGGGACTACGAGAGGAAATATTTGCTCTCCTTCCTGTTGGGTCTTCCAAAACTGGGAAACAAGGGACTGAAACCCACTCAACCAGTCTCCCAGGGATAAAGAGGGAAGGCAGAGTCTTTGAAAATATAATACCTAGAAAATATGAAGGTAAACTTAAAGAAAACAGTTTATTTAACATTTTGTTTATCAAGATAATAATGTAAATCAGTAGTTCCAATTCTTGTGAGTTTACAAAAGAAGCATTTAAGGCAGAAGGTACTATTTTACAATAGACAATCGTATTAAAGAACTCTTTTGTTTCCTATATCACCTTTTCACTGAGGACTTCTTATTCCCTGCCTGGTACCGTACCTGCTAATAGGAAACTTTTATCAGGTATTATTGAGATATTAGGAGTTAACTCAATACCTTATTTTGTCTCTGGTATATACATATATATATATGTATATATGTGTGTATGTGTGTGTGTGAGAGAGACTCTTTCCAAAGTTTGTAATAAAAGAAAATGATCCTTTCAAAACTTTCTTTCCTCAGGTGTCCAAGCTGATTCTCAGGTATGATGCAACAAAGAAGGTAAATATGTTCGTTGGTTTTTAATTTTTCTCTTTAATGTTCTCTTTGCTTCACTAAGAAAAAAAAATACCAGAAGTAGCACAGTTTCCTTATTTTCACTCCTATGCAAAGTATACATGTAGCTTTCTCAAATTATCACTATATTGTGTTGGTCAACAATTCTGTGGTGCACGATGCTTTCACTTAGCTGTCCTGTAATCCTTCCAGACCGGTTTCTATTTTCCTCACTGCAGCTCTCCATTTGTCTTTTCCAAGTGCTGGATGCAGATGGCTGAAGGCAGTCTGTCTCTTCTCCTCTTCTCTCCGTCTTCTGGTGCAGATGTTTGAAGTCCTACCTTTCCTTAAATAAATCAAAACATGTGTTCCCTGAAGACACTACCCCCCCTCTTCCGAAGATGTGTTTAAATAATGTTTCTAAATGTGATGTCTTCGACTTCTTATTGAAGTGGTATAACTTGGTGTGTAAAACAACAGATAATCAGTTTCACCCTAAACTCACTTAAAAGAGGGAAAATGATTTGGTTCAGGTTGGTTCAAAAGTCTTTTCACACACACACACACTCACACTCACACTGGCACACCCAGAGCTCTTAAGTGAAAAACAGCTTAAACTTACTTATAGTTTGTCTCCTCTGATATATTACTGTTCTCAGAGGTTTTGAATTAAAGCTGACTCAGAAATATCTAGTTCTGTTTCATATGAAACACCGAATAGTCACTTAAATTGCACAGTCACTCTCCGGCCAGAATCTGAGTTAAGTACTTGCACTGTAGAACTTCAACAGCCCATTAACTCTCAGAGTGTATCAACTTATGCAGCAAAAGTTCACAGTGTGGTCAGTCTGAAAAGTTTATTTACACTTTTCAGTTAACAAGTAAAAAGAATATTAACACAGCATTTTTGTACACCTCAATTTCTCATACTCGGTAAACTGAACTAAGCCAATGAAAATCTCCACATCGTGGCTGTAATTTTAAGTAACTGATTGTTACTATACTTTTTCTGCCACAATCCTTACCTGGATTGCTCTAATATGAACACATTTTTAAATCACAATCTCATTCCTTCCTTTCAGTCACCCACACTCTACTTTGAGTATATTAACAATTTCTTCTGGATTCCAACCTTTCAGACAAAGGGGTCATGTAAAAGGAGCCAGAAATAATCTGCCCTTTTTTGTCTCTCATCTCTCTGCATGCAAAGCCTCTCCTACTCATGTGGGCTAATCATTAGCATATCTCTTGGCATGGAGTTCCCATAGGCCTTAGCTTTGGCAGGACTGACATAGTTTAGCAAGCTGACAATCATAATGTTCAGTCCTGCTCTTCCTGCTGAAGTCATTCTACTTCAGTTCCACCCATCTCTTGTAACTGGATGTGAAGACAGAAACAAAACTTCACAACTGATTCTCCTCACCTGCCCCCCCCCCCCCCCCCCCCAACCCCAGGCTTGTAAGTCCACCAGAGGTGTTATCTTCCTGCCAGCAAAGATAACAAGATACTGTTTGTATTTTTCATTCCCTGAAGCCTTTCACTTAAGACTCTTGTCATATACCTTCAGGTTCTTTACTATGAGCCACAACAACTACTCCTCCAAGGCAGACAAACACCCAGAGGGGAAAGAAAGCAAGCCACATCCCAGCAATGCTTTCTACAGCCTCAGAACTCAGGTCAGAAAAAAACCCAAATGTATTTACCCTCTTATGGTATTTTTAACCCCTGGTTACAAGTGTAACAAATCAAGGGAGAAAAATTGGAAAGCTAAGACCACAAATGCTCGTAGTTTGAGCAATAAAATCCCAGACCTGCAGGCCCTAATTGTGGAGGCAGAGTTGGACATTATTGCTGTTACGGAAATATAGTTCATGGATTATCATGATTGGGATACGACTATACTAGGCTATAACTTGATAAGGAAGGACAGAGAGGACAGATTAGGGGGAGGAGTAGCTCTTTATGTCAAAAACAATATCCAAGCAACTGAACTGCAAGGTACATGGAATAGAGAAGAAGCATTATGGGCTATCCTAAAAAAAAAAAAAGATGATAGCGCATCCATTTTATTTGGAGTGGTTTTCAGGCCTCCAAATCAAATGGAAGAAATAGACAGAGATCTGGTCAAAGACATCCAAAAGGTGGGAAAGGAGGAAGAAGTGTTGATTGATGGAGATTTTAATATGCCGGGACATAGACTGGAAAATCCCTTCTGTGGAATCTACCAGAAGTAGAGAGATAGTAGATGACCTGCAGGTGGCTCTGTTCAAACAAATGGTAATGGCATCCACGAGGAAGGGAGTTATACTCATCCTAGTGCTCACTAATTGGGTTAATGCCTCTAATGTCTGGGTACCACTGAGCACCAGTGATCATCAAACGGTATGGTTTGATATTGCAAACAGGATACAGAGAGGTCACATGAAGACTTGAGTTCTGAATTTCAAAATACGGACTTTGTTGAAATGGGGACATACCTGGAGATAGAACTAGAAGACTCAGAGAAAATGAGAGAGGTGGAACAACTGTGGGTCAAACTAAATGAAGCAATTACAAAAGCAACAAATTTATATGTTAGAAAAGTAAACAAAGTAAGAGAAATAAGAAACTGATCTGGTTCTCAAAGGAAAAAATAAAGGCAAAAAGAACAGCTTTCAAGAAATATAAAGGATTCCAAAAAGAGGAACACAGGGAAGCATATCTGGTGAAACGGAGGGAGACAAAGAAAGAAATCAAGAAAACAAAATGTCAGGCAGAAGAAAGGATTGCCAAAGAAGTAAAGTGAGGCTACAAAACATTTTTCAGATATATCAGAGAAAGAAAAAAGGTCTGAAGTGGTATAGTGAATCTGAAAGGTGACAAAGATCAATACTTCAGTTTGGTGTTCACTAAAGAAGACCCTGGAGAAGGACCATTGCTAATTAACAAGACTGTGGATGGTGGTGCAGTAGACAAAACTCCATTTACAGAACAAAATGTATGGGAAGAGCTAGGAAAACTGAAAATGGTCAAGGCCATGCGGCTAGATGAGGTACATCCTAGGATATTGAGGGAGCTCAGAGATGTGCTGGCAGGTCCGTTGAAAGATCTGTTCAATAGAACCCTGGAAATGGGAGTGGTGCCGTGAGATTGGAGGAGAGCAATAGTAGTCCCGGTTCACAAGAGTGGGAGCAGAGAGGAGGCTGGAAACTACAGGCTAGTTAGCCTCACCTTGGTGGTAGGAAAATTAATGGAGAGTCTGCTGAAGAAAAGGATAGTGAACTATCTACAATCCGGTGGGTTGCTTGAGCCAAGGCAGCATGGATTCACCAGGGGAAGATCCCGTCAGACAAATATGATTGATTTTTTTTGATTGGGTGACTAGAGAATTGGATCAAAGAAGAGCGATCAATGTGATTTACTTGGATTTTAATAAAGCTTTTGATACAGTCCCACATAGGAGGCTCATAAACAAAATAAGCTTGGGAATGGGTGCCAAGCATGGATTGCAAATTGGTTGACTGACAAGAGATGGTATTTAATGGTAAATGGAACCAACTTTGAAGAAAGAACAGTGTTAAGTGGACTGCCACAGGGATCGGTTTTGGGACAGGTTCTGTTCAGTATCTTTGTAAGCAACATTACAGAAGGGATAGAAGGTAAAGTCTGTCTATTTGTGGATGATACTAAGAGCTGCCACAGTGTGGACACGCCTGAAAGAGTAGATAAAGGAGTAGATTTTCAAATGTATGCGCGGGTGTACATGTGCGTGCGCTTGCCCGGCGCTCACACATGGACACCCGATTTTATAACATGCGCGCGGCCTTGCCCCGTTTCCCCTAATCTAACCTTCCTACCCCTTCCCCTAACCTTTCCACCCCTAGCCCTATTCTAACCCCCCCCCCCCCCCCCGACCTCTATCTTACCTTTTGCGCCTGCCTCTGGGCAGGCGCAAGTTGCACGCGCCAGCAGCCTGCCGGCATGCGATCCTCCAACACAGTGGCAAATGGCCGCTGTGCAGGAGGCCTCTGGCCCCACCCCCACCCCCAGACTGCCCCACCCCCGCCCACCCCCGGACCACCCCTTTTTTAAAGCCCCGGGACTTAGATGCGCCCTGGTGCTTTACACGCGTCACCAGGCCTTTATAAAATAGGCCCGGCACGCGTAGAGCTTTTAAAATCTGGCCCAAAATAAAAAGTGATTAAGAAAACTTGAAGACTGGTTGAGGATTTGGCAGCTAGGATTCAATGCTCAGTGCAGAGTCATGCATCTGGGGTGTGATAATCCAAAAGAGCTGTATGTGATAGGTGGTGAAAGACTAATGTGCACGGACTGGGAGGGGGACCTAAGTATGATAATGTTTGGTGATCTGAAGGCAGCAAAGCAATATCACAAGGTGATAGCTAAAGCCAGAAAAATGCTGAGCTGCACAGAGGAGTAACCACTAAGAAAAAAGAGGTTCAAATGCTCTTGTACAGGTCCTTGGTGAGGCCTCACCAGGAGTACTGCATTCAGTGCTGGTGCCCATATCCCAAAAAGGATAAAGACAGGATAGAGGCAGTCCAAAGAAGAGTGACCAAATTAGTGTGGGGTCAGCATTGGAAGACTTTTGAGGAGAAGCTGAAGGATCTGAATATGTATACCCTGGAATAGAGGAGGTGCAGGAGAGATATGACACAGACCTTCAGATAACTGAAATGTTTTAATGATGCACAATCATCAAACCTTTACCTTTATAAAGAAATCAATAGAACTAGGGGTCATGAAATGAAGCTCCAGGAAGGACAACTCAGAACCAATGTCAGGAAATATTTCTTCACAGAGAGGGTGATGAATGGCTGGAATCCCCTTCTGGAGGAGGTTGTGGAGATAAAAACAATGAAGAAACTCAAAGGAGCTTGGGATAAACACTATGGATCCCTAAAAGCTAGAGGATGGAAATGAAGAAAAGAGTGCACGAGGGTAACTTGCTGGTGTGGCGGTTGACATCCTTAACAAATAAGCCTTGATACTATTAATGCAACTCCATCATTGCTCTCTAGCTTCAACGTCAGTGGGAAAAAAGGAATTGGATTCAGACAGCAACTAACGAGAACCCCGTTTTACAGTTTGGAGAACAAATAAGCATGGGGGTAACTTGCTAATGTGGCTTTTACTACCCTTAACTTTTGATGCAAATTCAACATTGCTCTCTGCTTCCACGTCAAGGGTAAAAGGAAATTAGATTCAAACAGCATCCAATAAGGGCCCTGACTTTTACAGTCTGGGAAACTGATAAACATGGGGGTAACCTGTACAGTGCAGCAGATACTGGGATAAAACTTGCTAGGCAGACTGGGTGGATAATTTGGTCCTTTTCTGCCATCATTTCTATGTTTCTGTAACTTAAGCTGCATGTTGACATCACTGCAATCCAAAGGCAGAATGGCAGTCCTGCTGTATGATTGTGTTTTCCATCTATTACTATATGTTCTATTTAGATCCAAGTGGCTTATTTCAAACTAACTAAGGCCTGGATTCTAATCCGGCGGTAACAGGGGCACGAAGCGGGGGACGGTCCTGCGATAGCCGGCAGCAATCGCACCTCCGCGGTGTGATCGCTGCCGGCTTTCGGGCTGAATAACTACACCATAAAAGGTGTAGTTATTCAGCGGGAAACTGGCGGCGATAAGGAATCTTACCTTTCGCCGCCAGCAATGTCTGTGCAGCGTCGGCCCTGGTGCTGCCCCAACTCCTCCTCTTCCGGGGCCAACGTCCCTTTTCGCGTGCGATAGCGTTAGAGAATGACCCCCTAAGTTTAGTTAAAAAGCAACTTAAAAACATTAAACACAATCAGAAGCTTCCCTGAAGTTTATGCTCAGCCTTTCTAAAGTTAAATTTAGTAAATGTGCATACATTTTAAATCTTGCTAGCTTCCAATTTTCCATCATGAGGTTCAAAGTTTTCGTCTGATTGGAAACACAGTTCGCATCAACTATATACATCTGGTTGTTCAAAGATTGTCTCAACTGTCAGCATTTTTTTTTTTTTTTTTGCTAATTTTACAGGGTGGTGGATTTAAAATACTAAATCTATTTAAAACTGTACATTTTTTAAATTAACTGCTCCTTAAAATTACTAAATTGTGTTATGATGTTTGGTCTCCACAGAAAGCCTTAAGCCAGCATTAACAAAGTCATTCATGTACTACTTTGATATTAGAATAACACAGAAACAACTTCTGATGCCACAAGTATGTCTAGTAGAAGAAATGGAAAATATTCATTCTTTTCCTATAAAAGAAAAAAAATCATTCATATACTGCGGAATAAGAACAAATGAACTAAAAATATGACAAGGGTTATCAAAATATCAATAATAATTTAGAAAAAATATATACACCAAATATTCTGGGGAAGTCACAAACAGACAGTAAACTGTTTTTCATTCATACGGGAGTCTACTACCACACACTCAGGGGCTGACTTTAATGTAATCATCTACCTCCAATTTTAATGAAAAATATACCAAAACTGAGTCCTAAAATAATCTGCTACACCATGTCATAATAAAAAAAAAGTTAC
The DNA here is from genome assembly GCF_901001135.1 of Rhinatrema bivittatum. Lineage (NCBI taxonomy): Eukaryota > Metazoa > Chordata > Amphibia > Gymnophiona > Rhinatrematidae > Rhinatrema > Rhinatrema bivittatum. The sequence goes on from NC_042618.1 coordinate 243,497,445, forward strand.
TTCAAACTCACTCCAAACCAAATCCCAGTGATTTGAAAAAAAGAGAAATAAATATTACCATGACTTGTCCGTACAATAGCCAATATGTCCAAGAAAACCTCCTGCATCAGAGGAAATTACCACAGTGCAAATGATACTTTTTACTTGAGCCTCCTAGGACTTCTTTTCTTTGGATTGTGAGAAAAAAAAAATAAGGGGTGGATTTTCAGACATAAGCGCGGGCGTAGATTTGTTCGAGCAACCTGGCGCGAACAAATCTACGCCCGATTTTATAACATGCGCGTGTTATAAAATCCAGGGTCGGTGCGCGCAAGGGGGCGCACAATTGTGCAACTTGCGCGCACCGAGCCATGTAGCATTCCTCCGGTCCCTCCCGCCTCCCCCCACCTTCCCCTCCCCCTACCTACCCCCCCCCAGCCCTATCTAACCCCCCCTCCGACCTGTATCGTTGAAGTTACGCCTGGGGGCATTCCGGGGGCATACCGCCCCCGGAATGCCCCCAGACTGGCATGCCTCCCATGGCCCCGCCCCCCAGACCGGCGTCCCTCCCACGGCGCCGCCCCCAGAACGCCCCCGGACCAGCGCCCCACCCATGGCCCTGTCCCCGGAATGCCCCTTTTTCGAAGCCCTGGGACATATGTGCGTCCCGGGGCTTGCTCGGCGCACGCAGGGGCAGGTTTTCAGGGGTTACGCGCATAACCCTTTGAAAATCTACCCCTAAACTTTCATTCTTGATGCAAATAAGAAAAAGGGGAGGAAATTTTGGCCAAGTGGCCTGGGCTCACAGTTTTGCGAAGCCGTATCGCACAGATTTAACGCAAATCTTAACTACACCTTTTTCATTTGCGTACAGCCATGCGATAGGGCTTTATTGCAGTTGTGATGTTTTTGCACATGCTGTTTGGGCCCTCCTTGGGGGAGGGGGGGAGAGGGAGGGAGAGAGACTAGCCATAATGCCCTCATGCTAGATAGGTATTTATATCTCTATGGGAGTCCCACCTAGTAACTGGAGGTGAGGTTTAGGCATTAGTGTAGGGGTTAGGAGCCACTTTGACATTCAAAATGAGACGTACGAACAGAACAGTGCTCGCTTGTGAAGATTTGATGACCTTCGGAGTGAGGAAACTCACCCAAAGATGAGATTTGTGCAATGTTCTCTCAACCTAGCTTGATGTTACCCAGGTAGAGAGTCCATCAAGACAGGTTGAGAGAACATTGCACAAATCTCATCTTTGGGTGACTTTCCTCTCCGAAGGTCATCAAATTTTAACACTGTTCTGTTCGTACATCTCACTTTGAATGTCAAAGTGGCCCCTAACCCCAACACTAATACCTAAACCTCACCTCGAGTTACTAAGTGGGCCTCCCATAGAGATATAAATACCTATCTAGCGTGAGGGAATTATGGCTAGTCTCTCTCTCTCTCTCTCAGCTTAAACATGGTCCCCCCAATGGTTATATGTAGGAAATACATCAATTATGGCACTTATCGCAAAGTGCAAAAAAGTTATTGCAATTTGCACTAAGATAGCACTTCACATAGCTATTAGTGCAAATTGCGATAAACTGCCTATTACCATAAAACACACCCCTTTTCCTATCACATGCCATATTTAGTGCATTTTGATAAATCCAGGCCTAAGTTTGTACCTGAGGAAATGCAGGATAAAGTGCCTTGAACCCTGGTCACCTGGTTCATAGCCTGCTGCTCTAACCACTAGGCTATTCCACCACTCTATTACTGCTTCCTGCTCTCCTGTCCATTGCCCTGACTACTATTTTCTTACATTTTTTATGTATTAAATTTTTAATACAATATTTCAAAAATCTACTTAAAAAAGAAAACATTTTATGATATTAAGTCTCAATTAAAGTAAAATTAAAGAATAAAAGAAAATAACAATGCCTTATACAATCTTAGTCTTCAAAGATATAAGATTCAGACACTACTCAAGGAAAAAATATTAATAAGCAAGAAAATCTAGCAAAGGAGGAGCATTTACATCATAATAAGACATCGTTCCTAGCCAATGAAAATTCAATCAGCACTAAGAGACAAGATCTCTTCAGCAGGAGGTAATTTATCACTAAGAAAATGTGAAAGCTCACTTCGCCTGCAACTTTAATTATTACTCTGGCTCTAGAGCCAGATAAGGACTTGTTGCTTAGGCTATGTTTAAGACATAGGAATGTTGTCTATTTGGGTTGTAGAATAAGAGTATTTCCAGACGTCTCGAGAGACACTCAAAAAAGAAGGAAGGCTTTCCTTCTTTTGAAACCGCAAGTATTGTCAGTGGGGGCAGCTTTTTTCCTTAAATTTCCATGCAAATGCATAATAAAGCATGAAAATAATACAAATATATTCTTCGAGGTCCCCCAACTGACTCCATTTCTTATAGGAAAAACTCCTTCAACACCCGTATGGAACAGTACAATTGCTTTAAGTCCCTCATAAAATATTATAGTTCTCTGTAGTCTTATTTAGTTTAAATAACTTTTCTTGAGGTTGTGTTTTCCACCCCCTCACATTCTGAGAACTTTAATCTAGAGAATATACATTATTGAAATGTTTGTTTTCCTGATTGTATTAGAATTATTCTCTGTATTTTCTTTGCAAGAGTTATCTTGTAAATTTGTTAAAATGCATACAGAAAAAATTTTAAAAAATGTGAAAGCTGAGATGGATAAAAGAAAGATATATGATACATCATATTTTATAAGGTATTTACATGGATACTTCAATAAGAAAAAAGCACCCATTTGAAAAGCTCTGAGCCTCGACAAAAGAAATTCCTTCCTCTTCTTTTGAATGTCTCGTTAAATCAGGAAAAACTAACTTTCATATGATGAAAAGATTCAAACAGTGCCTGAAAAACAGCCTAAGAATCCAGTCTCTATCAGGCTCAAGTACAAAAGAGACCACCACAGTGGCCAGTTGAGCCAGCTCACTGTCAGAAGTCTCAAGCACTTCAGAAATATTCAAATTAGTAGAATCCATAGGTAGAAGAGATGCATGTCCTGACCATTTACAGGCCCTTTCCTGAAAGGAGACAAGTAATAAATTCTTAAAGTAGACAGTATCACTGTTAAATATCTCTTCCACATATCATTAGCTGAAAAAAGAGGGACTTTAGAAAAATTAATAAAACATAGATTCCTGCCACAAATTTGATTTTCCAAATGTTCAGCTCCGTTGGACAAAAGTTGGTTATATTTCAATAAAACTTGCATGGCTTAAACACTTTCCATGCTCTATTTTAAGGCTTTTCCGTTGCACTGCGATGGAAGTGAGCGCTAGGGGGCATTCCCCAGTGCGGGATAAGGAGTGTGTGCCCTTGCGGCGAGACGGTCCCCATCTGGGAAGGAGTGGAGACCAAGCCCCTGCCAACCTGCGCAGCCTCAGTGAGACCAACCACGCAAGGTTGGCCTCTGAGTAGTCCGACCACTCCAAGCCCTTTCGGACCTGCTGCTGGGTATCGGCAGAGGTGGCAGGCCAGACATGAGGCAGAGGTGGTCAGAGACATCTGGAACTGGAGAGGTGAAGATGCTGAGAAGACAAAAACATCTGGCACTAGAAGAATAGACTGACTCAGGCACGTGGAGGATGAGATGAAGACTCAGGCACGGGAGGCAAGGCATGGCAAGGCAAGGCATCACGACTGGACAGGACAGCAGGCTAAAACTCGGAAGACCATGGCTTCCGGATGGTACTCCAAACAGGATCCGGCCGCAGATGGCCTCAGTGGCCCGGCAAGTCCCTCGGGCACCACTGCAAGCAGAATCGGCGGGAATCCATAAGAGTTTACCCCAGGACCAGGCACATCCAAGGACAGAACACCTTGGGAGTTGCGAGAAGAGACGAGCATCAGTTGACGGAATATCCAAGGGTATCTGGACTAGAGACACCAGGAAGTTGAGTGACGACATCCGGAAACCTCGAAGCCCAGGGCACCCAACGAAGAGCAGCGAGGGTGGCCAAAGACACAGACATCGAGGACATCCAAGAATGTGAGGGTTGGAACCTCAGGAATCCAGGGACAGGAAGGAGGCGGGCAGGAGAGCAATGTCCCTAAGGCGCCCTACACAACACAGCTGGGCTGGTCGCGGACCACACTGTCCCCAACGCAACCTACACAGCTGGCCGGCTGGTCATGGACCACGAGTGGAGCAGGACAGGCCCAGGAGAGGGATGGACATCTGGATGGGCAAACATCAAGACACGAAAGACATCTGGAGTGGCGGGTATCAGGGCTGGCAAATAGAGATGTGAATTGGAACCGGAATCGGTTCCGATTCCGGTTCACATCGTGAATTTTTTTTCATGCGGCCCGATCGGGTTTTTTTGTTTTGTTTTTTTTTTAATCGGCTGCGCCCAAGCCGTTAAACAAAAATCCCACCCGACCCTTTAAAACAGCTCCCTTAGCTTCCCCCACCCTCCCGACCCCCCCAAAAACGTTTAAAAATTACCTGGTGGTCCAGTGGGGGTCCCGGGAGCTATCTCCCGCTCTTGGGCTGTCGGCTGCCACTAATAAAATTGGCGCCGATGGCCCTTTGCCCTTACCATGTGACAGGGTATCCGTGCCATTGGCCGGCCCCTGTCACATGGTAGGAGCACTAGATGGCCCGCACCATTTTTAAAGATGGCGCCGGCCGTCCATTACTCCTACCATGTGACAGGCCAATGGCACGGATACCCTGTCACATGGTAAGGGCCAAGGGCTATCGGTGCCATTTTTATTAGTGGCAGCCGACGGCACGAGAGCAGGAGATCGCTCCCGGGACCTCCTCTGGACCACCAGGTAATTTTAAAACATTTTGGGGGGGTTGGGAGAGTGGGGGAAACTAAGGGAGCTGTTTTAAAGGGTCGGGGTGGGTTTAGGGGTTATTTTTGTGTGCCATTTTTCCCACCCTCCCCCAAAACGATAAGAGAACCCCACGAACAATTTTGTGGGGTTTTCCTATCGGTTTCGGGGAGCCCACGATTTCTGACGACTTTGAAAATATGGTACGATATTTTCAATCGTCAGAAAAATGATTCACATCCCTACTGGAAACATCTGAACCAGCGGACATGAAGACAGGTGGACATATTGAGACTCGAAGGACATCAGGAACATTGGAGACATCAGTGTAGAGACCAGCACAAAGAAGAGGGATCCCATGACGAAACAGGAACGCCAGGCAGGAGCAAGGAGACGGAGAGTCCAAATGAGGACTAGCCCCTTGCCAAGGCACTGGAGGAATGACTGAAGTGCCCTTTTGAAGGGAAGAAGGAAGGAGACGCCCATGGAGGAGTCAGGACCACCACTTCCTCACTGGCCCTTTAGGAAGGGCAGAGAGGAGCAGCCCCATGCCTAAGGGAAGTAGGAACAGGAAGTGCAGAACCACGGACAGCGGCCCTGCTGAAGACGCTGAAATTGAGGGAGAGCCGGAGAAGGGCCGCAGGCAGGCCCCGACATGGGAGGCAGCCCCCTGCCACTGAAGAAGGAAGCTGCAAACGGCGCCCAGCTGCAAGTGAGGTTGAGGACTGCGGCCTCCGGACCGCAGCAGTGATGACGTCAGTGGCCCCAGCCACGAAGGAAGGAGCAGAGTTGCGGCTCCCTGCCGCAACGGAAGAAGGCAGACTGCGGCTCACAGCGACTCCTGTTGCTCAGAAAGGTCCGGGCTTCATGGCAGCCTCTGGGCTGCAATGGTAAGAGCCTGCTCGCGGCACTGCCACGAGCGGGATCGTAACATTTGCAGCTTCATCCAACACTTGTATTATTCAGCTCTAAGACCTTCCCTCGGTTGTCTAACATTAAATCTGCACATAAAAGGATTTAACTGTGCTATAATATTTATATTTAATGTCTCAGTCATTTCCCAAATGGTTTCTAAAGTGAAAGTAACTGGTCTTACCATTGTTTTAATCTTAACAGAATCTCCCTCAGTAACAACATTGCCCGTTGAGGGGGAAGGTCCTTCACCATGCTGCTGACCTTCTCTGGCAGAAATTTCTCCATAACTTCAGCAATAGCACTGTCAAACACTGAGGCGATTCCCAGAGATACCACGGTTTCAGGTCGAGTCTCGGTGAGATAAGAGTCACTGCCATGCACCAGGTCCCGTCGCAGAGTTAATGCTCTCACAACAGCTGGGTTAATGGGAGCCGTCCTTTCCACCGGGGACAAAGATGCTAGAGAATCAGGAAAGCAGTTGAGTACATCTTCTACAACAACTTCCAACGATTCATTTCATCCTGGTTCAAAGGCTCCTCATTGCATGTGTGCATCCATCAGGCCAATGATGGGGCGGTGGGGGGTGGGGGGGAGGGGGGCAGCCAATACATCCCTCTCCTTGGCTCTCCACTTTCGACTGGATTGAGGCATAATACCAGCAGGTAAATAAAGTGAGGAAAAAGCAGGCAACTCAGTGCAACGCTAGGCAGCAATCATGGATCCCAGCTACACTATGGTCTGACCACTATTTAATTCAGACCACACTATCAGTTCCTGATAAGTTGTTCACTGTGGAGAAGAGGCCTCACATTGTTACTTGTCAATCTAGGATTGACTTGGACCAGATATGCAGGTCCTGGCTCCCTATGCTTTATGCTACCACATTCCCTGATATGCATGACGCAGTAAGGGATAGATTTTGAAATGTGCGCACGCACTTCCCGGTGCACACACATGGATGCACCAATTTTATAACATGCAAGCGCCAGCGCGCGCATGTTATAAAATCTGATGGCCCAGTTCCCTCCCAGTCCGCTTGGAGGGAACTGGGGAAGCTGGGAAGTAGTATGCTCTCGCCCTTTTAGATCTGACCACAGCTTTTGACATGGTTAATCATGTCATCCTATTGAAGCTTTTGGAATCTCTGGGTATTCCTTCTTGGGTACTCTCTTGGTTCTCTTCTTTTCTGACATCACTTCTGTAGGGTGACTATTGGGGATTCATGTTTCCACCCAGTCCCTTTGTCCACCGGTGTCCCTCAGGAATCAGCTCTTTCTCCCATGCTATTCAACATTTATCCTTTTCTTTTCTACACTATCTCAGCCAGGCCTCACTTTTAAAGTCTATGCTGATGATATTCAGTTTCTACTACCCATTTCTACTAAATTGACACAATATTCTCCGAGTTGGCTTCTTGTTTAACAAAAATAATATCCTGGTTACTGGACAATAATCTGGTTCTTAACCTCAAGAAAAGTGAGACTGTGCTGCTCTCTCACACCGACCTTCTGACTGTACCAGCAAGTTGGCTGTTTGATGGTTTCTCCATTCCTATTTATTCTAGCGCTCATAACTTGGGAATGAAAATTGATTCATACTCTCCTTTCACTCACAAATCCAGTCTTTAGTCCATACTTCCTTTTTCAAATTGCAGCTTATCCAGCTAATAAAACCTTTCCTAAATCCTCTGGACTTTCAAGTGGTTATGCAGGCTCTCATTCTCACTTCTCTTGATTTCTGTAATGTTCTTTAAATGGGTTTACCCAAGTGCTCTTTAACGGCCTTGCAGCTTGTACAAAATTCCACAGCCTGTCTCATCACAGGTCACTCTCTTCATGATCACATTGCTACTGATTTGTATCAATTTCACTGGCTCCCCATTCATTGGAGGATTCAATTAAAATTCTTACTCTGGTTTTCAAATCTATCTATGGTTTAATTCTACACTGTCTCCCTGAGTTAGCTTCTTAGTCCTCTACTACAATATTTGCTCTTCCACTAAAATACTTATTGGTAACGCCATCTCACAAAGACATTCACTTACAACATCCTGGGATCATATGTTCCAGTTTGTGAGTGCTTCCTTCTGGAACAAACTTCCAGAAAACCAGAAAACCTAAGACAAGAATGTGATTATTTGCATTTTAGAAAAATGTTTACTTGTGGCTTTATTCTAAAGTCAGAATGTGAAACCTTGGACTCAGGCCAGGTGTCCTCTGTTGGTTGGGATCATATGTTGTCTTCATAGGTGGTCAAGCTTATACTGTGTAGACATATTAATTTGTTTTGTCTGTTTCATTATTGTTTGTATAGTTTTATTGTACTGCTTTCACTGTATATATTCAGTTGTTACCCACTGAGCTTTGTAGATCAGCAGACTAGAAAATTCTAAAATAAGTAAATAAATAAAATTGTGCAAGGCAGAATTTACTAATAAGTTAGCTGGCACCTTTTTGAAAGTCAGCAGCAGGCAATGGACCTGAAAACCAATCATTTGAAGAAGTATGAAGTAGGGACTTGCTGTAAGGAAGGAAGGCATATTCAGGGCACAGAGTTCACTTGATTTTGGATTCAGGGTTGGAGACTGTTGAAGCCAGCAATGATCTATTGGGTATGGTGGGGGGTGTCTGTTGAGCCATGAAGATCCCTGGATCTGCTGGGTTGATGGATTGGGGTTCTAGTGTCATAGCCATCAATTTTATATACAGAAGGGAAAGGATGTATCTGTGGCTCCTTGACCATATCTCAGGTGGGTTCAGGGACTCATTCCAGTGTTAAATGTTAGTATGCCAGCTTTGCGGGCCATTAACATTTAAAATCTACTCTGAGATGATTGCTAAATAATAGGCAGAAAAGAGCAGCTGGAGAAGAGTATACAACACTATTTCCCCCATGCCTGATAAGGATTAATTTGCATGTGGCATTGCTTTATTTAAATACAGTTTTAGTATGAATTAGCTAATATGCCCTCAACGCACAATAAAGCTCTGGAATTTGTTGCCAGAGCTTTAATAGTGCAGTTAGTGTAGCTGGGTTCAAAAAAGGTTTGGATAAGTTCTTGGAGGAGAAGTCCTTTAATGGCTATTAATCAATTTTACTTAGACAATAGCCACTGCTATTAATTGCATCAGTAGCATGGGATCTTCTTAGTGTTTGGGTAATTGCCAGGTTCTTGTGGCCTGGTTTTGGCCTCTGTTGGAAACAGGATGCTGGGCTTGATGGAGCCTTGGTCTGACCCAGCATGGCAATTTCTTATGTTCTTATCCCAGGTTAGCATGCATATGCTTAATGTATAACCTATTCGTGTGCATGATTAATGGCCTTAGAGTATATGTTAATGTTTAGTGCATAGGCCCTTGTGATTTTAAAGCTGCATAAAAATATAGGAAAAACTGCAGTGAGTCGTTTGGGGATTTTAATTTTTGTCCACTGGATGAAACTATAATCAGTGAATATTTGCACTGGTTCAGATTGCTCTTGGATTTTATAGTCTTGCCTATCAAGCGAGAACAGCACACATTGAAAATATTTCAACATGCTCTCCAAACAAATTAGCGGTGAAATATTTTCATCTGACGCTGCAGAACATGAGAGACTGAAACAATTAACAGTCACGGAAATTTAACCTGGCAGTTTGCTGGTACTGAGGGAAGGGCTTCTTAACACAAACAAACCTTTAGAACTCAACACACAAAAAATCTAACATATAACATATAGAATTTCTTTCCATTATGGAATTCAGAACTGCCACTATAATAATGTTTGGTCTAAAATGAAGCAAACAATCAGTGCTACAATTAATGCAAATGAATTACATAGAGAAAAGTTCCTCTTTACAGAAATGTTAATAATATAATGCCACCGAGTGATACATTGCAATTAAAAATATCTTTTGTATTTTTACAAACATAAAGACTTTGAAAAATAATAAAAATGAACTGAATACTACAACTTAAATACTTATGAACTTAAAAAAACAATGTAGGAAATACATAAATCTGTTACATTCCTCTGAATGGAAAAGCAGAAAAATTTCACTAGCAGATATTACTAGATTTCAGTAAAATGTTAGGTTTTATTAATAAATAATATACCGTTTACAGACCATTTACTGGCATAATAAGGTCAATTTTTAAACACCCCATGAGCCTGCAAGTCTATTTTCAAAGTGAAACTCCCTTTGGAGTTTCCCTTTGAAAAATTGGCAGGCAGCCAGTGACATAGGGAGTCTTGATCCCACATATTCTGCAGATGCAAAGTGTAAGGGATCATCTGCAGTGCTGTCCTCTCACCAGCAGGGGCCCTCAGTGGGCCATGGTCCTGGCTGCTTAGTCCTCCAAGCTCTATGGCTTGAAGGACCTGCTGGCGGCCATGATCCCAGCACTGATTCAGTATTTAAACCTGCCTCACTCAAGGTACCTTGCCTCATTTTGGAGCCAACTCTGCTCCTAGCTGTGGCCTCCATTGGTCCCAGTTCTTGAATCTTAGTACTTGTTCTGAGTTACTCTATATATTAGCCCAAGTATGTAGCCTTCTACCACACTGTGTTTGTCCTTGCATTGTATTTTGTTTGCTTAGTTTGTTTGACCTGTGTTTGGCTCTATTAATGTGGCCATTTGTTCTGTCTGTGTTTGCTCTGTTTTGCCTTGTTTCTTGTTTCAGTCCTGTCTTATTTAAGATGCACTTTTTTCTATGTTTTGTTTGTGGGCACCCTGCTTGTTTTCTGCATGTATTACGATTGTGGACCCTTGGGCCGGCTGAGACAGTTGGTGGTATGCCGTGGTGGCCCACGGTGAGGGTCACAGCCAGGAGGCGGCTCGGAGGAGACTTGGAAGAGGCTTCACCACTGGAAGTCCGAGGTCCCCCCAGGAGGAGCCCATGGGACCCGGACCTCTTGGACTTAGGTGGGACCCTATGCGACCAAGGATCCAGGCAGTGGCGGAAGAGATGGACGAAGGATGGCTGGGCCCAAGAAGCTGAAGAGTCCACCCTCGGAAGCCCGCAGCTCCCCCGGGAGGAGCCCGTGAGAGCCCGAGCCGCTGGGACTTAGGAGAATCCTCTGGGCCAGCACGTACCGGATACCTGAGATGGTAGAAGAGGCCGAAGTCGGAGTCCAAGAGCGAAGCCGGGTCAGAAGCCAGAAGTCAGAGATCCAAACCAAAGCCAGGGACGAAAGCTGAAGACGGAGTCGTGGGACGGAGCCGGGTTGAGAGCCAGAAGTCAATGCCAAAACCAAGAGCGGAAGCTGAGAACGTAGTCAGAAGACAAAGCAGAGTCAGATGCCAGAAGTTAGAAGACAATACCAGAACCAGGAGCAGAAGCCGAAAATGTAGTCAGGAGCAAGCCAGGTCAGGAGCCAGAAGACAGGATGATCAGAACACACTGCAGCAACTAAAGACTAGAGATGTGCATTCGTTTTTGCCGAATTGGAAAATTGCAACGAAATTGTCCAATTTGGCATGTTTCAGGGAGCCCGAAAAAAATCAGGATTTTCCCATTTTTTCGCAAAAATTCGTTTTTCCGGTTAGTGCGCGCTAACTCCCGTTAGCGCGCACTGACAAAAACTAACAAAAAGTAACAAAAAATAACAAAATCTAATGGTTTTTGTTAGTGCGCACTAACGAGAGTTAGTGCGCGCTAACGGGGAGTTAGCGCGCACTAATAGGGAGTTAGCGCGCACTAACTAAAAATCGATTTTTCGCGAAAAAAAAGACCCGAACCGAAAAAAAACGACATTTTCCATGGCAGCCGAAAAACGAAGAACGACACGAACACAAAAAACGATGCACATCTCTACTAAAGACACAGAAGACTGTGAAACCTCATTGCAAGGCGAGGTCCTGTTATAGCTGCCGAGTTTAAATAACCCGGCAGCATTTGACGTCATCCGGGGAGCTGTCCAGCGAATCCTGCGCTGGCCCCTTTAAATGCTGAGCCCGCAGCGCGCGCCTAGGGGGCGGAGCCTGCTGCGGGCCATTGACGGCGTCTCCCTGTCATGGGGAGCGCCGTGGTAGGCCGCGATCCAGGCCTGGCCGGGCGTCGAAGGTTTCCTGCGGCTTGACCGGGCCGACGAAGGTCTCCTGAGGCCGAGCCGGACTGTGAGTTAAGTGGAGGTCCCGGGGCACAACTCGGGACCGTAACAGCATGCTTGCCCTGCTCTGTTGGGTGCCCTCTTGTATCTCTGTTTTTTCAGTGCGTCTTTGGTTTAAGTCCTGCCAGCCACCAGAACCTGAGGGGCAGGTGGCCAGTCCAGGAAGAAGACCAATTTGATTACACTGTTCCTGCCCTGGGGGTTATTCATAACCAGATGTAATGTCCTGACCCAAAGTATGTGAGATAAGGCAGGTGTGGGGATGTCATAATGGAATCCGGTGTTCACTTCCACAAGCCTGCCTAACCCTAGCACCACCCCTTTTTCTCCATAAACAGGTGGAAAGGCAAATTTCAATGTATTTTGTTTTTATGAATAAACATCTTTTTTCTTGCAAAAATCCCCTTGAAAATTGTCCCCCAAATGTAATGAAAGGTATATTTCTCTTAAGCTAGAAATAGTGTATTTGGATTTTCAGAAGGCGATTGACAAAATCTCTCATGAGAGGCTTCTAAGAAAACTAAAAAGTCATGAGATAGGAGGCGATGTCCTTGTTGCATCCATCGGTGCTTGACGGCTTCACCCCATTTGCCTCACCTTATTTACGGCTCCACCCGCTTACCTAGGAAAGATGGCTACCGCTGCGTCTACAAGCCGACCTCTCCGGCATCCCCGGAATGGCTATGGTACTGCCTCCCGCCATGCTCCACCCAGGTACCTACTAGGGTGCCTGTGCCACCCACGTCTTTATGCAACTCTTGGCGCGAACCTCGGGGGCGTTCCCTCTTACTGACATCATGCCATCCGAGTATATAACATTTTCTATTTTGCTAGCTCACTGACGGGCCGATACAGTAAGGAGCGGTAGGAAGAGCTGCGTTAGTGCCGGGCGCACCCACGTTTGCCGCACGCACAGTCTGGCTCACCTACCGCTCGATACTGTATTAAAATGGCATGCAAATGAAAGCCGCGTCCAAGAAGCGTCCGTGAAGTGTTAGGCCCGCGCAATCCATTTTACTGTATAGAACAGTGGTTCTCAACCCTGTCCTGGGGACCCCCCCAGCCAGTCAGGTTTTCAGGATATCCACAATGAATATGCATGAGAGAAAATTTGCATACACTGCCTCCATAACATGCAAATTTTCTCTCATGCATATTCATTGTGGATAGCCTGAAAACCCGACTGGCTGGGGGGGTCCCCAGGACAGGGTTGAGAACCACTGGTATAGAGCGCTATACAGCGCCTATACAGTAACCTGGGTGCGCTGGTACCTGTCATTTCAAATGACATTTGAAATGACAGGTACCAGGAAGTGGACGGATCTCCTACGCTCGGGATTGCCAGTCCTCTCTACCCTCCTCCCGAAGAAACGAAAAGGTGAATGAATGCAATTTGGGTGCTCAAGGCAGTGCATTAGCGAACTCCGAGGTCACACGCCGTGATGCCAAACGTAGTGACGTCACGCCTTGAGTGGCCAAATTGCACGCACAGGCGCACATTCATTTATCTTCGCCGCCGGCTCCCTCCGCCTGGCTGAATGCACGCAGGAGAAGTGGCCGCAGCTCAGTAAAGGATTCTCCCGGGAGTGATCGTGTCAGCGGGCCTGTGCCGGCATCTATCTTCGCCGGCGGGGCCGCTTTCACCGCCGGCTGCCCCTGGGAGGCAGGGGGCAGCCCCCAGGATGCAGGGGACTGCGGTGCATCTCCGGAGGAGGGCTGCAAGAAAAGTAAGTTACACTTCACATGTCGTTTCGCTTTTCTCCTTTTTCGCTTTTCGTTGCTTCGGGAGGAGAGTAGAGAGAACTGGGTTGCCCCGGAGACCAGCACCCATAGACGCGGCCAGGCCAGGTGAGCGAGGGCTTGGTGAAAGTTTGCCGCCTACTCTTACCCCTGCCTCTAACGCAGGGGTAAGAGTAGGCGGTAAGTTAGCAGGTTAAACTCACGTCAAAACTGCAGGTTTAAAAAGCGATAATCGGGGCGCGCATTACTGTATGGGAGGGAATAGCTAATCCGATCGTTTACATCTCATATACATGCCGTGGGCGGAAAGGGTTACCCGTTGATTTAAAGAGGCGGTAAGGATGGGTTAAAAGGGTTAGTGAATCGCGGGTTGGACTAACGCGGCCAAATTGTGAGTAGAAAGCGGGTTAGAAGCAGGGTAACTGCGGCCGCACTTTACTGTATTGACCTGTGAGTTAGCAAGGACTTGATTCCGGATACGCTCAGTTCCTGTCTACGCTACTCTGCCGCTTCCGTGCTGCCGCTGGAAGTTCTCTCTCTGCCCTTCGGGGTAACTGCTAACCTGGGTACCTGCTCCTCGGGGGCCCTCTGCTTTATTTCAGGTGCCTTACAGGGAACAGGTACTCGCTCCTCGAGGGCCTGCTCTCCCTGCCTCGGTGCCTGTACTTTCTTCTACAACCTGGTGGAATCGCCTAACTACAGCAAACACCTAGTGAGTACTCTCTCAGTCTATCTCATCCACAGTACTTCCTTGCTGGGAAACCTGCTTCGGAACCTCCAAATACCAACTGGGTGAGAAGGGCTCCGTCTGCCGAGGTCCCTGAGACTGCAACTACCAGACTGTCTCACTACCGCCACCTCTGGTGACACTCTTCAAGCTGTTTAATAAAGACTATCTGTGTTTGTGTGTTCTGAGTCTAGCCTAGTACTATGGCTCCTCACGGGGCTCCTCCCCATGGGCGTGGTCACCTGCCACAGTACCCAAGGATCTACCCAAACACCACTCATTCATAACAGTCCTTTCGTGGATTATAAACTGGTTAAAAGACAGGAAACAGAGAGTCGGATTAAATGGTCAATTTTCTCAGTGGAAAAAGGTAAACAGTGGAGTGCCTCAGGGATCTGTACTTGGACCGGTGCTTTTCAATATATATATATAAAAGATCTGGAAAGGAATACGACGAGTGAGGTTATCAAATTTGCGGACGATACAAAATTATTCAGAGTAGTTAAATCACAAGCGGATTGTGATACATTACAGGAGGACCTTGCAAGACTGGAAGATTGGGCATCCAAATGGCAAATGAAATTTAATGTGGACAAGTGCAAGGTGTTGCATATAGGGAAAAATAAACCTTGCTGTAGTTACACAATGTTAGGTTCCATATTAGGAGCTACCACCCAGGAAAAAGATCTGGGCATCATAGTGGATAATACTTTAAAATCGTCGGTTCAGTGTGCTGCAGCAGTCAAAAAAGGAAACAAAATGTTGGGAATTATTAGGAAGGGAATGGTTAATAAAACGGAAAATGTCATAATGTTTCTGTATTGCTCCATGGTGAGACCACACCTTGAATACTGTGTACAATTCTGGTTGCCGCTGCTCAGAAAAGATATAGTTGTGATGGAGAAGGTAAGGAGAAGGGCAACCAAAATGATAAAGGGGCTGGAACAGCTCCCCTATGAGGAAAGGCTGAAGAGGTTAGGGCTGTTCAGCTTGGAGAAGAGACAGCTGAGGGGGGATATGATAGAGGTCTTTAAGATTATGAGAGGTCATGAACGAGTAGATGTGAATCAGTTATTTACACTTTCGAATAATAGAAGGACTAGGGGGCATTCCATGAAGTTAGCAAGTAGCACATTTAAGACTAATCAGAGAAAATTATTTTTCACTCAATGCACAATTAAGCTCTGGAATTGTTGCCAGAGGATGTGGTTAGTGCAGTTAGTGTAGCTGGGTTCAAAAAAGGTTTGGATAAGTTCTTGGAGGAGAAGTCCATTAACTGCTATTAATCAAGTTTACTTAGGGAATAGCCACTGCTATTAATTGCATCAGTAGCATGGGATCTTCTTAGTGTTTGGGTAATTGCCAGGTTCTTGTGGCCTGGTTTGGCCTCTGCTGGAAACAGGATGCTGGGCTTGATGGACCCTTGGTCTGACCCAGCACAGCAATTTCTTATGTTCTTATGCGTATGCTTTACAAATATACTGTAAATTGGTTGACAAAAATATAGCAGTATGATTTGTTAAGAGTGCAAATCAACCACATATCAAAACTCTGATGGAAATTCAACATAGCATACTCAATAGGAAAGCAGCTCTTAATCTCTTAACATCAAAACCTTGTTTATCCTCACTGAAATGCTGCCTAATACGGTTACCAAACATTTGAATAAATACATACAAAGTTTCAAAGTTATCCTTATTCTATATGGAAGGTCTGTGTTTTTGCTCTTCAAATATTTTATAAAAGCAATAGCACATGCTTGGAAGTGCATTAAAAAGAATTTCTATGTGTTTCTGGGTTGTTGAAGGAATTCCTTTGGCACCGCACCTCATAATGCTCCCAGAAACACAATGTACCCTCTCACATTGTATTGCTTACTAAAGACAGGAATTTGTTTTGGCAGTCTTGACATGTATTAGAAAATCCCTCAACAGTCAGAAGTTAAACACATTTCCCAGAGGCAGAGAAGCACATATCCCAGAAAGTACAAGGCAGTGGATGAGCACTTTTTCATCAACTAAAGCAGCTTAAGTACATGAAGTAACCAGGCAGCCCGGACATCCTAGGGCTATAATCCACCCCCACCCCAGCTGGGCTCCACCAACAGTTACACACAAGGAAAACATGACACAATTCGGATGCAAAGGCCACAGTCGTTTATTAGAATCCCTAATATGGGAGTCTAATCAGGCGCCAAGTTCGGTCCATAACATTTACAGAAATTGCAGCTGGGCAGGTGCCGATACTTTAATCTCTGCCCACATGGAGTCGCGGAGTCCTGCCCCTAGTGGGCCCCCAAAACAGCTGCTGTGACTGCCAAGCACCGGATGGGCTCCCCAGCCCAGGCCACCACAAAGAAAGTCCCCTGCCGGAGCCCCATCCGCTGTAGGGGATCTCGGCCCAGCCGCCACAAAGCAAGCCTTACCAGAGCCATTCCCCACGGTATATATTGGCATCTCCCAGTTTACTTTTAATGCCTGTGCATTTACAAATGCTCTCCTGGACTCGGTCGCCGCCTCTGCGACAAGTTAACAGATAGATTTATTTGTTAGATAGCTGGGTTTACACCTATCTACATAAGGGGGGGGGGGGGAGCAGGTGGGGAAGCAGCTCCAGTTGGGGTCGAGGAGGAAGAGGCTGGATCACAGAGAGCCAGCAGGATTTAAAGTGCCTGCCGGCCACCTTCCCCCCAATGTCACGTCACGCACTGCCCTGGCCAATCGGGTGCCTCAACGTTAGGTGCATCCTGGTGACGTAGCCGCTCCTGAGGGCCTGGCCAATTAGCCGGCATGATGTCATAGGCAGCGCACTGTGCCGCAGCAATCTGCTGCACCAGCAACACAATGCCGGTGCCATTCTGAGCACTATGAGGAGCGGAAGGGGGTCAGAACCTTCTCTCCTCTAACCGGAGGTGAGCCATCAGGGTGCTGGGGGCAGCCGCCTGTACGGGTGCATCAGGCACCCAGTTATTCACGGTGTTGGTACATCCGTGCTGGGCGTCTGCCCATTAATCAGGCAGCCTGGACACCCCCACCCCAGCCCTGCTGGGCTCCATGAACAGTTACACACAAGGAAAACGCGACACATAATTTGGATGCAAAAGCCGCAGCCATTTATTAGAATCCCTAAGATGAGAGTGTAATCAGGCGCCAGGTCCGGTCCATAACGTTTACAGAAATTGTGGCTGGACAGATGCAAATAGTGGGCCCCCGGAACAGGTTTTGTGACTAACAAGCACTGGATGGGCTCCCCAGCCCGGGCTGACACATAGCAAGCCCCCTGCCAGAGCCCATCCACCAAAGGGGATCTCGGCCCAGCTGCCACAAAGCAAGCCTTGCCAGAGCCCCTCCTCACCGTATATATTGGCACTTTCTAGCATACTTCCAATGCCTCTGCATTTACAAATGCCCTCCTGGACTCGGTCGCTGCCACCACAGAGCCCAGCACTACATCTGATGGATGAATAGCCTCTGCTAAGATTGCAGGAATAAATCGTATCCCAAGTTTGACAAGTGTACTCTGTCCATGGCATGGGCATATAATTCTGCACAAATGTCCATCCACCTATTCCTGTCACGATAACCACCATGTCGCCAGTGATAACCACCCTGGAGATGAATGGCTTTGGCTACCTGCCACTTGAACTTGGCAGGGTACCTTCCCCACCCCCAGTGCACTTAATGCTCTGTCGAGATATAATTTCTAGCCAGCGGAATTTTGTGGGGCGGCCTCAATGAGGCAAGGCGGCTCAGTCTTCCGTGATTGATGCCGATGCCGTTACCTAAATCATTGCCACCAAAGCATATAATGATAAGGTCAGGCAGTGTCGGGCTCACTCTTCCAGACTGCGGCATGGGTTCCGCGGCCGGCCCTGCTCACCTCGCTCTCCCGTCCACAAGCTCCGGGCTCTCCTCCTCCGCAGCCAGTTTGTGGCATCCCCAGCTCCCCTGCTCTCAGTCTCCGATGCAGGCCTCACAGCCGAGCTGCCGTTGGGGGTCCGCATCCTCGGCCCTGCCCCTAGGCATGCATGCGGCCAGCCTGCAGCCCTTTAAAGGGCCAAGCGTGGGAAAACCCCGAGAGGCGCATGCTGATGACATCACAGAGACTCCATATATAAAGCAGGGCTCAAACCCATGATCCCTGCCTTGGCAATCGGGTCATACACTCTGGTGTTATCTAGTTTGCCTGTTATAGTGTCTCCTGTTCCAGCATCTCTCCGGTAGTACCCTTCAGACTGATCTCACGGTACTGACCTTTGCTTGCTCCTGACCTTGTCTGACTTCTGCCTGGATTTTGACCTCTGTCTGTTCACTGACCACGTCTGATCGCTGCCAGGAACTTGACCTCTGCCTGACCTGACTACTTCCGGATTGACTAAGGTACTGACCCCTGCTTTGGCTGACCATCCTGGACTGATACTCTGGTCTTGATCCTCGCTATCCACTCAAGACACTTTATTCTGGCCTCCTGTGACCTCTGGACATTCTTGCTTGAACATCGACCGCACACCCTTGTTCGTGGTGGGCACTCCCCTGCGCTTCCTCTCTAGGAGACCCTGCGAGGCCCACCTAACACCAGGTGGCCCGGGTAACCAAGGGCTCAACCTGAGGGAACCCCGGGTTGCTATTGGCTTCCGAAAAAGTACGGAACCTTGGAATAATAATGGACCCAGAAATAAATCTAAAACAGCACATATCGCTAAAAGTAAAATAAGGCTATGCAAAACTCATGATCCTCAGAAAACTAAAACCACTACTAACACCAGCTGATTTCAGAACAGTACTTCAAGCTCTAGTTTTCTTCAGCACTGACTACTGTAATGCACTTTTACTAGGACTCCCGAATACAACCCTAAGACCACTTCAAATACTTCAAAACACAGCAGCTAGAATACTAACCGGAAAAAGAAGACCATATAACCGACACTCTAGCGGACTTGCATTGGCTACCCATTGAACACAGAATACAATACAAAGCCTTATGTACTAATACATGATGAAAAACCGACTGGCTAAACACAGCACTAAGGGCCAGATTTTATAACATGTGCGTGGGCGTAGAGGGCAGAGGTCAAGTTCCTGGCAGCGATCAGACAGAGTCAGTGGACAGGCAGAGGTCAGGTTCCCCCCTGCCGCGTGCATGTTATAAAATCCAGGGTCAGCGTGTGCAAGGGGGTGCACAATTGTGTAACCTGCGCGAGCTGAGCTGAGCAGCCTGCCTCCGTTCCCTCCAAGGCCGCTCCGAAATCAGAGCAGCCTCGGAGGGAACTTTCCTTCCGCCCCCCCACACCTTCCCCTCCCTTCCCCTATCTAACCCACCCCCCCAGCCTAACTAAACCCCCCCCTGACCTTTATTGAAGAAGTTACGCCTGCCTCTGGACAGGCGTAACTTGTGCGTGCCGGCTCTCCATCCCCCGGCCCAGTGGCTGTTCTGGAGGCCTTGGCCCCGCCCCCAGAATGCCCCGCCCCCAGCCCCACCCCCGGAACGCCCATTTTTTCAAGCCCCGGGGCTTGCTCACGTCCCAGGGCTTGCAGGCACCGCTGAGCCTATGCAAGATAGGCTTGGCCCGCGCAGGGGGAGGCAGGGGTAGGTTTTCGGGGGTTGCGTGCGTAACCCTTTGAAAATCTACCAACAGTACACGTCCCACACAGAAACCTTCGTTCAGCAAATAAAGCACTCTTAACCGTTCCTTCAGTAAAGACAGACTAACCCAAGTGAGAGAGAGGGCCTTATCTTTAGCAAGCCCCACACTCTGGAACACAATGCCGCTAGAGATCAGATTACAAAGAGATCTCAAAACCTTTAAGAAAAGTTTAGAAACATGGCTTTTTAAACAAGCATTCTATAAAGAGACCGGAGAATAGAAAACATACAGGAATAGGCAGAAGAGCAACAGCACACTGCACTACTCTCAGAATGAGCAACTCTATTTCACAACAAACATAATTGTAAAACACAGAGAATAGGAATTTTACCTGTGATTAGTACCTTACAGGTACTCCAGGGCATTACCTACTTCACTAAACAATTGATTGTTTTTTTCTTATCATATATTGTAACTGAACCTTTTGCGGCACCTGTTAGAATGTACTACAGTATGCATTCAACCACCTTAATTTATGTGCCAACATGTAAACTGTTGCGAAGGTATTTAACTTAGCGATGGTATAGAACATAAGAACAAAAGAACATAAGAAAATGCCATACTGGGTCAGACCAAGGTCCATCAAGCCCAGCATCCTGTTTCCAACAGTGGCCAATCCAGACCATAAGAACCTGGCAAGTACCCAAAAACTAAGTCTATTCCATGTTACCATTGCTAATGGCAGTGGCTATTCTCTAAGAGAACTTAATAGCAGGTAATGGACTTCTCCTCCAAGAACTTATCCAATCCTTTTTTAAACACCGCTATACTAATTGCACTAACCACATCCTCTGGCAACAAATTCAAGAGTTTAATTGTGCGTTGAGTAAAAAAGAACTTTCTCCGATTAGTTTTAAATGTGCCGCATGCTAACTTCATGGAGTGTCCCCTAGTCTTTCTACTATCCGAAAGAGTAAATAGAAAATATTTTAAATAAATAATTAATAAATAGCCTGCACTGTGAGTGGTTTGCTGAACAAACTATTTTAGCCTTATTATATTCATTTTTTCCAAGAAAGCCATCACTCTACTCAATTCAGTAGCCTCAAAATGCATATTTAAATGCCCTACTATAATTATTTTATTTATTTGTTTGTTTTTTTTATACCAGTGTTCGATCTGAAATATCACATCGGTTTACAGCGTAAATTAATTTCTGATGCTGTAAACATAAGTCAGTTATGAGGTTAACCACTGCATCAAGCACTTCAGATTTTTGTACTGGTGACAAATAAATCACACTAAAGATCCATACGTCCACTCGTAAAACCAATGCTTCAAAATTATTACTAGAGTATGCAGAAAGTTTTACTACTTTAGAAATTTTTTAAAAATTTGCTAAAGCACCACCACCCACTTTTTTTGCTCTTCCTATCCCTATTCATATGCACTATTATCATATTATTTTAACCAGGATTCAGTTACAAACAAAACAATCTATATCAAAATGAACCAATACATTTGTAGAATTTTCTTCCTAGCTAAAAGTGCATTAACATTGGACTAAATGGTCAGTTTTCTCAGTGGAGAAGGATAAAAAGAGCAGGTCAGGGATCTCTACTGGGACCAGTGCTTTTAATATATTTATAAAAGATCCAAAAAGGGGACTGGCAAGAGAAGCAATCACATTTGCAGATTACACAAACATATTAGAACATAAGAACATAAATTGCCATACTGGGTCAGACCGAAGGTCCATCAAGCCCAGCATCCTGTTTCAAACAGTGGCCAATCCAGGCTACAAGTACCTGGCAAGTACCCAAACACCAAGAAGATCCCATGCTACTGATGCTAGCAATAGCAGTGGTTGTTCCCTAATAGCAGTTAGTTAATGCACTTCTCCTCCATGAACCCATCCAAACACTTCTAAGATGTTAAATCACAAGCGGATTGCAGGAGGACCTCGCGAGCCTGGAAGATTGGATATTTAAATGGCAGATGAAATTTAATATGGACAAGTGCAAAGTGATACAAATGGGGGAAACGTAATCCAGACTGTAGTTGCACAATGTTAGGTTCCATAATAGGCATTACCAACCAGGAAAAGGACCTGGGCTTCATTGTAGATAATACTTTGAAATTTTGAAATCCTTGGTTTAGTGTGAGCAATCAAAAATGCAAATAGAAGTTAGGAATTATTAGGAAAGAAATGGAGAATAAAACAGTGAACGTTATATTGTCTCTGTATCACTCCATGGTTATGCTGCACCTGGAGTACTGTGTGCAGTTCTAGTCGCTGCATTTCAAAAAATATATAGTTGCATGTGATGACGTATGGGACGATAACTTTGATAATGGCCATTTTATAACATACGTGTGTATATATGTGCATGGTATAAATACGGTATACACATGTACATGTGTGTACAATTTTATATGGACGTGCACATGTACGCGCAAATGCTGCCTGTACAGCATAAGTAGGGGAATTTTAGAAGGGATGCATAGACTCTATTACTAATTTTCCCAGTTCATTCCCGTTCGCCCAGTTAAGAGATAGAACTCCAAACCCCCCTAGGTTAAGAACATAAGAACATGCCATACTGGGTCAGACCAAGGGTCCATCAAGCCCAGCATCCTGTTTCCAGCAGTGGCCAATCCAGGCCATAAGAACCTGGCAAGTATCCAAGAACTAAGTCTATTCCATGTTACCGTTGCTAGTAATAGTGGTGGTTATTATCTAAGTTAACTTAATTAATAGCAGGTAATGGACTTCTCATCCAAGAACTTATCCAATCCTTTTTTAAACATAGCTACACTAACTGCACTAACCACGTCCTCTGGCAACAAATTCCAGAGTTTAATTATGCGTACGGTGAAAAAGAACTTTCTCCAATTAGTTTTAAATGTGCCACATGCTAACTTCATGGAGTGCCCCCTAGTCTTTCTATTATACGAAAGAGTAAATAACTGATTCACATTTACCCGTTCTAGACCTGTCATGATTTTAAACACCTCTGTCATACCTCAGCCGTCTCTTCTCCAAGCTGAAAAGCCCTAACCTCTTTAGGGCCAGATTTTCAAAGGATTTAAGGGCGTAAACGTTCCTGTGCGCGCCAAGCCTATTTTGCATAGGCCCGGTGACACGTGCAAACCCCGGGAAGCGCATATGTCCCAGGGCTTTGTGAAAGGGGAGGGGGCGGGACCGAGGCCTCCGGCACAGCGGCCATGCTGGGGGATCACGCGCCGGCACTTGGCCGGCGCGCACAACCTATACCTGCCCAGAGCCAGGCGCAACTTATTAAACAAAAGTCAGGAGGGGGGTTTAGGTAGGGCTGGTGGGCGGTAAGGGAGGGGAAGGTGGGGGGAGCAGAAGGAAAGTTCCCTCCGAGGCCGTTCCAATTTCGGAGCGGCCTCGGAGGTAACAGGGAAAGCCATTGGGGCTCCCGTAGGGCTCGGCGCGCGCAAGGTGCACAAGTGTTCACCCCCTTGCGTGCGCCGACCCCGGATTTTATAACATGTGTGCGGCTGCGCTCGCATGTTATAAAATCGGGCGTAGATTTGTGCGTGCCGGGTTACGTGCACAAATCTACGCCCGCGTGTAGATACTAAAATCTGGCCCTTAGTCTTTCCTCATAGGGAAGCTGTCCCATCCCCTTTATCATTTTTGTCGCCCTTCAGGTACCAAAACATGTTAAGAGTTATACTTTGGACCTTTTGTTATGTTCTGTCAGATATTTTCCTAAAATAAGAAACCTCAGAGATTTGTTGGTTTCCTGGTTAGACCAAGTGTTACTAATTGGGATGTACTCAGGTGAAGAAAATGGAATAGTGGTAAAAGATTAGTGAATTTTAAGACCTGCGCGCGGGAGCACATGTGCTTGTGATTGCTGGCTCGTGCAAAGGACGCGGCGATTGTATAATATACATGTGTACATGCGTGCCTGTTATAAAATTGGCTATACATGCATACAAGTGCACATGATTTTACATTGAAGCACATATGTATGCGCAAATGCCGCCTTGATTACATAAGTGTGGAGAATTTTAGTAGAAATGCGCACCAACACAATTACCTGTTTCCCTGGTTCATTTCCAGATTGCCCCAGTATGGGAGAAGTCTTCCTAAACCCCCTAGCTAACTTGCCTCCCTTTTACCCTATTAGCCCCGACCCTTGAAACGCCGCTGACTAGCCTAGTTATTTTGTTTCATGACTTATATGGCAGAAGTAAAGTTATGTGGATAGTGACTCCGGTGTGCAATGGTGTGCGTAAATACTTACGTGCTGGTTTCATTCATATTTTCTAGAAGCCCATGCCCCGCCTCTTTTATGAAA
Source organism: Rhinatrema bivittatum (assembly GCF_901001135.1). NCBI lineage: Eukaryota > Metazoa > Chordata > Amphibia > Gymnophiona > Rhinatrematidae > Rhinatrema > Rhinatrema bivittatum. Next base: position 243,521,641 of record NC_042618.1, read on the forward strand.
AACATTTTTACTTGTATACCAGGAGATACGTACATACTTGGGCGGCTCTTAAAATCCGTGTGGTGTGCACTGGGCCAACACACGTACATATCTCCCGGCTTTGGTGCGCAGAGGGCTTTTAAAATTCCCCCATTAGTGAAACCTTAGGATGATTTAAATAATTTTAGTAATAATTGGAAAAATGCTAATGATTTACAAAATAAAAATATAGAGGAAGCATTTTTTTTTGTGGAATTCATCATTAACAACCTTCTGATAAGATTGTTCCTATAATAATGGTAAATTATAGAATTGTGTTATAAGCAGGCAGCCTGGTTTACTCAGGAGTTATGGAATCAAAGGCAAGCGTAAGAAAATGTGAGAGGCAATGGTTAAGTGTTATGCAGAGGAAGATAATATAGCAAATGTGAATATATTAGCAGATTATAGACTGAAGTGTAGGCATTGGAAACAGGAATATATTTTTAAAGATTGCTCAGTCTCCAAATGAACCTCATGAGTTGTTCTCTACAGTTTTGCCAGTTAGGCCAAAATTGGATAATGTTGGCCTAATGGATGTTGAGGTGTTTGTCAAATATTTTGAAGAAAAGATTGTTAAATTACAGGAGTGTTTGGGTATCTGTTCTACTTTGGGGGTTGAAAGTTTAACATGTAATACTGTGCCAATAGTTTGGCCAGAGTTTAGGCAAATTACTTTGCCTGAAGTGCAAGTCTGTGATAGTACAAATGAAATCAACTTACTGTCAGTTAGGTTTGTGTCCTTTTTCTGTAGTGAAGTGTTTAAAGGATATTGAATTATGAGCATATTATTGATATAGTCAGGCCTAAATTTGCCAATAGGCACACTATGGGGTAGATTTTTTAAATGTATGCGCCGGCGTACTTTTGTTTGTGCACCAGGCGCGAACAAAAGTACGCTGGATTTTATAAGATACGCGCGTAGCCGTGCGTATCTTATAAAATCCGGGGTCGGCGCGCACAAGGGGGTGCACATTTGTGCAACCTGCGCGCGCTGAGCCCAGCACGCGCTGCCTGTTCCTTCCGCCTCCCCTCACCTTCCCCTCCCTTCCCCTACCTAACCCACCCCCCCGGCCCTATCTAAACCCCCCCCCACCTTTGTTGGCACATTTACGCCTGTGGAAAGCAGGCGTAAATCTGCGCGCGCCAGCGGGCTGCTGGCGCGCCATCACCCGGGGCCTGGTCCGGAGGCCTCGACCATGCCCCCGGGCTGGTGCCACGCCCCCGGGCCCGCCCCCGAAATGCCACGTCACTCATGGCACGCCCCCCCCCCCCCGACACGCCCCTCCATGCAAGCCCCGGGACTTGCGCGCGCCGCCAAGCCTATGCAAAATAGGCTCGGCGCGCACGAGGGGGGGGTTTGGGGTAGGTTTTCGGGGGTTACGCGCGTACCCCTTTGAAAATCTACCCCTGAGCCTATGCCTAGGGCAGGAAAAATCTAGGGGGCAGCAGAGCAGCTGAAGTTTTGTTGTCTCCCAGCTTTTCTGAATCTCACTTGCAGAGAACAGCCTTCTGCTTCCTGTTCTAGCCTCTCCCCTCTCATTGCAGAGAATATGAGGGGAGGAGTGAGGCTGGAAGGGACAGAGCAAAATAAAACTGCTCTATTCACTATTCCAGTGAGGCCAGAACACACAGCGGTGAGCAAAGAAAAGCCACTCTGCTTCTTGATCCAGCCTCCTGTTGTTTTGGGATATGAGGGGAGGAGGTGATCTTGGAGCAGAAAGAAGAGCAAAGATGTCTGCACTATAGACCTTCTGCTCTGTTGTCCCTTGTTTGGGAGGGGGGGGGGAGGAGGAGGTGACAGCACCAACAGTGCCTAGAGGAGGCAAAATTATAAATCTGTCACTGCATATAAATATTTCTTTAAGGGAGGAAGCTACGGCTGATGCATTAAAGATAACAAGTTAGACTTAAGGAAAAAAATTCTGCTTTACCAGCAAATGAGGTGACTAATTATTATTAGCCAATCTCAAATTTACCATCTTTGGGATATGGAGAAGACGCATGAAAACCCGAGTTTTGCAGTTCAAAAACACGGACTTTGATGAAATGGGGAAGTACATGGAGGAAGAACTAGAAGGCTGGGAGAACGAGAGAGATGTGGAACAACAGTGGACCAAACTAAAAGGAGCAATTACCAAGGCAACTATAATCTTTATGTTAGAAAAGTAAAGAAAAGCAAAAGAAAAATGAAACCTATCTGGTTCTCAAAGGAGGTGGCTGACAAAATAAAGGCTAAGGGGCGGATTTTAAAACCCCTGCGCGTGCCGGCGTGCCTATTTTGCATAGGCTGCCGGCGCACGTAAAGCCCCGGGACGCGCATAAGTCCCAGGGCTTTCGAAACGGAGAGGGAGGGGGCGTGTCCGGGGCGTTCCCGAAATGACACGGCGTTTCGGGGGCGTGGCGCTGGCCCGGGGGCGTGGTCGAGGCCTCCGGACCACGCCCCCGGGACTGGAGGACGGAGCGGGGCTGCCAGCGACGCGCGCAAAGTTACGCCTGCTTTCAGGCTACGCGCGTATCTTATAAAATTTGGTGTACTTTTGTTCGCGCCACTGGCGCGAACAAAAGTACCAGCACGCGTATTGTTTTAAAATCTGCCCCTAAAAGAACAGCGTTTAAGAAATATAAAGGATCCCAAAGGGATGAGCACAAAAAAGAATATCTGGTGGAACTGAGGGAGACGAAGAAAGTAATCAAGAAGGCAAAAAGTCAAGCGGAAGAAAGGATTGCCAAAGAGGCAAAGCAAGGTGACAAAACATTTTTCAGATACATCAGAGAAAGGGGAAAAGTCCAAAGTGGTATAGTGAAATTGAAAGGTGGAAAAGATCAATGTGGAGAGAGACGAAGAAATGGCAGAAATATTAAACGAATACTTCAGTTCAGTGTTCAGTAAAGAGAACCCTGGAGAAGGACCTTCGCTAGTTAACAAGAAACCAGAGGGGAGTGGAGTAGATTTAACTCCATTTACAGTAGAGAATGTATGGGAAGAGCTGGGGAAACTGAAAGTAGAAAAAGCCATGGGACCTGATGAGGTTCATCCCAGGATACTGAAAGAGTTCAGAGATGTGCTGGCGGCTCTGCTGAGTGACCTGTTCAATAGATCCCTGGAAATGGGAGTGGTACCGAGAGATTGGAGAAGAGCGGTGGTGGTCCTGCTTCACAAGAGTGGGAGCAGAGAGGAGGCTGGTAACTACAGACCGTTTATCCTCACCTCGGTGGTGGGAAAAGTAATGGAGTTGCTGCTGAAGAAAGAATACTGAACTATCTACAGTCGGGAGAATTGCTGGACCAGAGGCAGTGTGGATTCACCAGGGGAAGATCCTGTCAGACAAATCTGATTGACTTTTTTGACTGGGTAACCAAGGAATTGGATCGAGGAAGAGCGCTCGACCATATGGCCATTTTGCAATACAGCAACACGATTCGAGTGCAGGAGGTCGTTCCCGGACCCCCGCTGGACTTTTGGCAAGTCTTGTGGGGGTCAGGAGGCCCCCCCAAGCTGGCCAAAAGTCCCTGGGGGTCCAGCGGGGGTCCGGGAGCGATCTCCTACACTCGTGATGTCGGGGGACAGGAACCAAAATGGCGCCGGCGCTACCTTTGCCCTGTCACAGGGCAAAGGTAGCACCGGCGCCATTTCTATCAACGCACCCGTGGCCCGAGTGTGGAAGATCACACCGGGACCCCCCCACTGGACCCCAGGTAATTTAAGACATTTTGGGGGGGTTCGGGAGGGTGGGGGATTTATTTTAAAGGGTCGGGGTGGGTTTTAAGGTTGTTTTAGTGTGCCGGTTTTCCCGCCCTCCCCCTTCCCCCGATTTACGATTTTTGATGATAAATCGGGGGAATTCCTATTATATATCGCCTCTAACGATTTTTGACGATTTAAAATATATCGGACGATATTTTAAATCGTCAAAAAACGATTCACATCCCTATAACAGATAGGCTGTTGAGGGGTCTAGAAATTTGAAATTGTATTATGCCACAGCTAATGGACTTCATTGGCTTGTGACATACTGGAGAATACAATTTAACATTGTAGTTACAGTTCATAAACTTTTGAATATAGACAAGGTGTACAATTTGGTGCAACCACTTTCTGTTCAGGATGTGGGTAGAGTGTTGAGGTCATCTGTACACAAGTTGCTCATAATTCCAGATGTACAGAAATACTGGCTGGAGGGGACCCATCAATGGGCTTTCTCCTTCACTGCTCATGTGTTATGGAATACCCTTACAGAGGAGCTGAGGGATTAAGTTGATTTAAAGAGTTTTAGAAATAAATTGAAGGGTTTTTTAATTTTGTTCAGGCATTTCAATAAATGGGATAGATGTAGATCAGTGATGAAGATGTTATGTTTTTAATGATGTATTACTATGTGTATTTTATTAGTATTTAATATATGTTGTTGTTTTTTTTTGCTTGCATATTATGAATGTTTATAATGTATTGCCTGGACAACTTACATGCCTTGTACTAACTAGTTTCTCTTCCAAGTGCTAGCAAAGTATAAATCTCCTTAATTTCACAGAACCCCTGGGATTAAAGTCAAAGGTGGTATAATTGTAAATGTTTTGGATCAGTAATTTTTATTGTCAAGGCATAACAATCAGTACAATAACAGCTTTCATCCAAATCCCATAACACACCTTACTGCTACACAAAGAAAAAAGTAGAGAAGATAGAGAGCAGTACTAGACACAAACCATTAAGCTAGTAGAGACCAGAGATCAATTAGCAACTCAGTCTGCTGCTCCTTGGAGGGTTGAAGTTGGGAGTTCTTCAAGAGAAACACTGATATTTTATACAGCTGTTGAGGAAAATACTAGTCCAAGTTACAATCACAAGCCAAAAAGCAAGGTTGGATGATGATCTAAAGGAAACTGCATGCTGCATTTGGTCACAGTAGATTGATGCAATTCTTGGCCTATGCATGGGAGAGAATGTTCTTAAAAAACATATGGAACATTTCCAACAAAATATTGATATTTTTGGTGTACATATTTTTTTTGTAATTTAATATCAAAATGACTTTATTTTGAAATTATGCATACAAATCATTCAGACAAAGTGCAATACTTAATAGTGAAGAGAGAAATGATGGATGGAAAAAAAAATCTTTTTTGACTCCAGAAGGTATTTATCACTATGAGGTGCTAGTAACTGACAGGCTGCACAATGAGTTATATACATGACCTATATTGACTGACAGCAAGTAATATGTTCCAGCTGCCAGAGAATTCTCATGGGGACTATGTGCAACACTCATAATTAGTTTCAGTCTTTGGTTATCAAACATTATTCAAATCACATATTTTCAACTGTATAACATACTGTGGATGTGTTAATATTTAAAGTGACTTCTTAAATGTTTACTTTATATAAGACAAAAAAGGCAATTACATTTACTAAATTAATGTTTATCATTATATGCTTTTCATATTTTTTGTTATTGCATTTTATGTTTCAAATCTCCTGCAAGAGTTTCCTAGCTCCTGATTAGCAGCTGCATAACACAATTCAGATAAGAACTCAATGAAGTCTGTTAAGAACTGTAAGAAGGAAAAATAATAGAAACCATTTTTCAGTTAATAAAGAAAATAAGGGAAATTAACCTGATATCTTGATGGAAGTACTAAATACATTCTCGATATAGGAAGTCAGCTGAAGATGAAGAATTGTGCCATATTTATCCTGATGTTCAATACATCAGTAATGATTAATTACCATATATTCACGTGTATAAGTCGATCTCATGTATAAGTTGAGGGCATTTGTTGGGCCCCAATCCTGTCCCTGAATCCTTCCCTTATGGCTGTCCCTGCTGTCTGAATCCTTCCCTCCCTCCCCCATGGTTGCCCCTCCTGTTTGAATCCTTCCCCTCTTCCATTTCCTTGACTCACCCGCTGCTATCTGGACAATAACGGCACTTGCTGAGGAACATCCTTTCTCCTCCCCCTCGGTCTCCCAGTGAAGCAGTAGGACAGTTTCTCCCCCACAACTCCTTCACTGCTATGAGGACGATGACAAACTTGCGGTCATTCAGGCACATCCTCCCTCCTGCCCCGCGGGGTCCCAGTGGTATGCTTTGATCCACGTGGTTCTAAGTGTCCCCATCAGACCCTGACTTGGGAGAGGGGAGAATGTGCTTGCGCAACTGCCGTTGTACCAGCACTATGTTGATTGATCCGTGGAAAAGACGATCGTGATTTTAAGGACCATTTTTTACTTAAACACAAGTAGATAATGTTACTTGTCCTATGCTGTAAATTATATCCAGTATAGATAAATTATTCTAGCATGTGTGTCATTTTTGTGGATAGCAAGTTGATTAAAAGACAGGAAACAGAGAGTAGGATTAAATGGTCAGTTTTCATAGTGCTTTTTAATATATTTATAAATGATCTGGAAAGGGGTAAGACAAGTGAGGTGATCAAATTTGAGGATGACACAAAATTATGCAGTTAAATCTCAATCGGATTGTGATGAATTGCAGGAGGACCTTGCAAGACAGGAAGATTGGGCTTCCAAATGGCAGATGAAATTTAATGTGGACATGTGCAAAGTGATGCACATAAGGAAAATAACCCTTGCTGCAGTTACACAATGTTAGGTTCTATGTTAGGAAAGAGATCTAGGTGTCATAGTGGATAATACATTGAAATCGTTGGCCCAGTGTGCTGAGGCAATCAAAAAAGCAAACAGAATTATTAGGAAGGGAATGGTAAACAAAATGGAGGATGTTATAATGCCTCTGTATCGCTCCTTGAATACTGTGTGCAATTCTAGTCACCGCATCTCAAAAAAGATATAGCTGCACTGGAGAAAGTGCAGAGAAGGGCGACCAAAATGATAAGGGGAATGGAACATCTGCCCTATAAGGAAAAACTAAAGAAGTTAGGGCTGTTCAATTTGGAGAAGAGACAACTGAGGGGGGATATGATAGAAGTCTACAAACAAAATCGAAGAAATTTCTTTTTCACTCAGCACATAGTTAAGCTCTGGAATTCATTGCCAGATTGTGGTTACAGCAGTTAGTGTAACTGGGTTTTAAAAAAAGTTTGGATAAGTTCCTGGAGGATAAATTCATAAACTGCTATTACGGTAATTAATAAGCAATAGTAGCTTGTGATCTATCTAATGTTTGGGTACTTGCCAGGTACTTGTGACTTGGATTGGCCATTGTTGGAAACAGGATACTGGGCTTGATGGACTCTTGGTCTGACCCAGTATGGTATTTCTTGTTCATATGTCCTACTTTGTATATAATGCAAATTGCAGGATTCCCTTCTGCATCTTGCATCCTACCACTGTTTTGTTCTTGTATTGTGCCCCCATGCTTCTTTCTACCAGAAATTCTGCCCTTTTGCACCTCTTTTGGCATACCACTGCCTTCCTATGGATTTTTGCCTCATGCATCATTCTGTCCTATGCCTTTGTATCACTTTCCTCTTAAGCTCCTTCATGGCCTTCTCCCCAAATAATTTTAGAATCCTCCCATGTTTTTACTATATTTCTAAATTGGAAAAATTCAAAACTTCTGTATTTCACATAATTGTGCAATGATATTATAGAACAATTGTCTTAACCAAGACTGAAAGAGAAAAGCTGTGGCAAGTTATGGTCTCTGTTGCATCCATTTCTTTGAATTTCTTGACTTTTGTTCATAATGAGGTCAATTTTCAAAGCAATTTGCTTGAGTAAGCACTGTTTGACCCCATTAATTGGATGTCTTAAAAATGCCCTTCCTGGGAGAGAGTGAGAGGGCGCTTCCAACATTGGGACCATCTGGCAGAGTGCTGGATGACTTCCTCCAGTGTCATCTGGAGGCCTTGCTGCGCTGAAAAGCTGTCCTCCTGCAGCATGCCACCGCTGGCAGGCCTAAGTCACAAGCCCCTTCTGCTCATTCTGGAGGCTCTACTCCCTTGTTTCTTGGATCTTTGAGGAGGTGATGAGCAAGAAGAGAAAGTCAACAGTGAAGGTAGGCCCAACACTGCCCCACTCTACACCCTCTTCCTTCACAGCTGACTCATGACTCTTTGAATTTGTTCAGTCCACTTTTGGGTACTTTGGAACTTGAAGCCTTGTATGACTCTGTTCATCAAAAGGCTTCTGTCTCTTTAAGACCCGACAGCCATATTCCTCTGCAGATGCCAACCTCTAGTTAGCTGGGAGCTGGGGCAGTGGAACAAGGAACTATACTAGCTCCTAGCCCTTTCTCTGTTGTGAGTTCTATAGCTGAAGGAGTAGGCTTTACCATCTTTATCGCCAGGAATTCCTCTCCTGGGGAAATCTACGAGTATTACCATGGGCTCTATCTGGACTGTGATAACTAGGTTAGAAGTTGCTTTGTCTTCATGTATAAATAATAGTACTTGGATCTTTGGGGAATCTGACAACTTAAGTGAATGAACATGCCCAAAAACTTTCAGAACAGGTTTTGCAAATAGAGGAGATAAAAGGGAAACTTGATGCAATTGGTGACATTAATACATGTTTAATTAAAGATAATCAGTTGATCCTTAGGAAAATTGAATACTTTGGTAATTATGCAAAAAGATTTAACCTAAGATTTTTTAATTTTCCCCATTGTGCACCTATTGAAATGTTTCATAGATTTTATATTGATTTTCTAAAGAATCAATTCCTATTATAATAAAGTTGTAATATCTTCTCGATGTTGAAGGGAAAAGTTCCTTGGATAAAGATAGGGATGAATATGTGCCTTTTAATGAGCCATCATTTGACCTTTTGGAGATTTTGGGAAAATTCAAACTCAGAAGTTAAAGATAGAACAACTCTTGTTTATTTATTTATTTATTTTATTTACGATTTTTATATACCGATGTTCATTTCAAAAAGAGATATCACATCGGTTTACAATAAGGTACAATAGGTAATTCACTATCCCCTAAAAGGGCTTACAATCTAAAATTTTTGTACCTGAGGCTAAGAGATTACAAAAATAAAATCATCAAAATCAAAGTTCTTAACAATTAAGCAAAAGGTATAACAAGGAGCATATTAAACAAATAACACAAAGGAGTACACAAAGGGGAGTGCCCCTTTGTCGCACCCCTTCGGCGCGCGGCGCCTGCTGGCTTGGCGCCTTTCAAACTGCCCGGATCCGTTTGCGATGATGTCAGGGGAGGGGGCGGGTCTCAGAAGCATGGTTTTCCCCACAGAAATCTCTTCTCAGTTTCAAAGACAGCTTTTTTCAATTTGTTTTTGTCTTTTTACCTTGGATGTTAGCTGTTACAAGGTGATCAGCACTGGTGGGTAGCCCTCCCCATCACAAGCGCCTGCTGGCTTGGCGCCTTTCAAACTGCCCGGCTCCATTTGCGATGGATTTGTTGTTTTTTCATGTGAGTATCATAAATAAAGGACCCTGAAATTGTTTTTTTGCTCCAAATAATTGCGGTTTTGGGGGCAAAATATCTTCATTTTTTCCAGGAGACCCAAATCCATAGGAAGATTTTTCTTTTAGAAAGCAGAGATTTTGGCATAACATAGGGAGGTAAGACATGCGCTTGGCTCTCCCTGCCCTCCCACAATACGACAATACACGTTCTGGCATTATAAATAGGCCGCAGTTTATTATTTCAACCCGAGCCCTTACAACATATAATCGTTGATAACATTAACAATTTCCACAGCCCCTCCCCCCTTACCCTCCCCTTTTAACCCTCCCAAATGCCACTACCACCACAGTCCAGTGATAAAGCGATCACTCGCCCTCCCTCTTCTTGCTCGCCCTGCCTCGCCCCAGCGAGGGCAAGCCTTGGCCTTGAGCATTCGCCCCCCCAACTCATTGGCCCTCTCATGCAGCAGCCCCCCAACTACTTGAGATCCCCCCACTCCGTCTTAACTTTACATATTCACCAATATAATTTGGGCTCGGGTTTCTGCCTCCACTGCGATGAATCTGAATACCCCACATAACACAACCACCACCATAACTCCCTAGGGAGGGAGGGAGGGAGAGAAAGCCAGCAGCCCACCACCTCGACTGCAGTCTACCCGAAAAGTCAGCACTTGCCACGTCACAGGCAGGCAGCAGCAGAAGCCAATCCGGATGCTTGGATTCGAATTGGAGTCCCCCACGGCTGTTTTTTGTCCACCCCCAGCTCGATTATGCGCCGCTCCTGCCCCTCCCTTATCTCCTCCCTCCCCCCCCCACATTCCCCTACACCGGTGCGCGTTCTTCTTATGTTATGTTCAGCGGCACCGGATGGGCCTGCACCGTCGATCATTTAGGTGCAACCTTTATACTGAAATTCCCATGTAAATATTTAATTAAATATGCTGGTGTTAAATATGTAACACCTTAACCGCGACAGTTTTGTTCTATGGAAACCGACTTGATTTGATATTTGTATCGAGAATGTCGGTATATAAAAATCCTAAATAAATAAATAAATAAATAAATAAATAAATGTCTTCCTTGATCCTATACAATTGGAAAGTTTTCTTCAAAATAAGCCAGCTCCAACTAGTTGTTATGTGAAGGGAGACCTTGAAAGGCCTTCGCAATCTGTTATGTGAAGGGAGGCCTTGAGAGGCCTTCGCAATCTGTTATGTGCACTCAGGCTTTGGCTAGAAGTAGCAAGAGATGCCATGAGCAGCTGCTGCACGAGAATAGGAGATGTGTGCCCTTGGACCTCGGTGATCCCAGAGAGGAGATCCAGGAAAATACCGAGGCTGGTGAGATAGATCCGTGTCTGGGTCGAGGCCAAGCCCAGGCCCCTGCCGACCTGCATACCTCAGTGAGACCAACCACCCTTGGTTGGTCTCTGAGTGGTCCTCTGACTACTCCAAGCCCTTTCGGACCTGCCGCTGGGAACAGCAATGGCAGCAGGCCGGACAGGAGACAAGGACGGACGAAGGCTCTGGAACATGAAGACTCAGACAAGAGACTTGGGACGTGAAGACTCAGATGAGAAGCTTGGGATGTGAAGTCTCAGAATCAAGGTTCAGGAACAAAGTCAAGTACTGGGTTGAGGCTGCAACACAGCGCGCCCTACACAGCCCACAGCCCATGGACTGGTCGCGGACCATGTTTAAGTGCGAAGCAGACTCCAGACAAATACGTGGTAGTTGAAGCCGGAACATGGCGAAGATTCAGTAGAAGCCTGTACCAAGGCGCGCCCTACACAGCCGCCCGGGGCTGGTCACGGAACACGCTGGAATGGCAGAGGTTCAGTCAGAGTCTTAGGCATGGATGGAGCAGCCACCAGAACATCCGAGGGCCGAGACGATTTCCAGGGTAAGGGGCCGAGACTTGGCTTCGAGCATAGGGTAGGGGGCCAAGACGAGACTTGGCTTTAGGCATGAAACATGGGACCAAGACGAGACTTGGCTTCAAGTGAAGATGACCTTCCGGAGACTAGTGCTGCGAACAAGAAGGCAGGCCCATGCCACGAGGTGACGAGACATGACATGACATGCCAGAGAAGGTAGCAATGAGGAACCAAAGGTCCAGGAACCAGAAGCAGAGACGAGGCATCAGGAAGGAACATCAGGAAGACCACAAGATATCAGGAAGACAAGGGATAATCCAGAAGAGAGTCAGGGATAATCAAGAAGTAGTCAGGAACATGAAGAACAATGAAGTATCCCACGAAGAACAGGAAATACCAGCAGGAGCGAAGACGAGAAGTCCTGGAAAGGAACTAACTCCTTGTGAAGGCAACTAAGGACTGAAAGCCCTATATAGGGCTGAAGATCAAGAGGTGCCCTGGGAGGGGTCCAGGTGGGGCCAGGAGGCTGGCCCTTTAAATCAGTGAAGGAGGCGTGGCCCGCGCCCTAGGAGATAGGAAGCAGGAAGTTATGCAGAACCATGGCCAGCAGCCATGCTGCAGGAGCAGTGCAGGGAGAAGCCGGGCCTCTGCACAGGCCCCCATGTCAGCAGCAGCTCCTGCTGCTGCTGGAGGCACCGAGGGCGGCTCCAGCCTCCAGGAAAGCCTGTGGACTGAGACCTCCAGGCTGCAAAGTGATGATGGCTTCGGCAGTGGCTCCGGCTGCATTGAAGTCCCGAAGTCCGAGGCTCCCTGCCAAAGTGAAGAGAGGAAACAGCTGACTGCAGCTCCTGCTGCGAAGAACATCGGCGGCTCTGTGCCGCATGGTAAGTTCAGAGTCATAACACTAGTATTGTTGCAGTCAATTGAATTAGTTAGGGTCTAAAGTTAATTTGACTGTTTTCCTAAAAATATTTTTTCCTTTGGAATCTCTCCCATTGATGTGGCTCAGTTATGTATTAGCTGCGTTTTGTTAAATTTCTTGTTTTGTGTTCCTTTTTTCTTTTCCTTTTCTAACAGCTTGTTTGTCTGACTCAAGATTTATCTTGCGATTAATTAGAAAAATTTCATAAAGATAAAGTTCAAAAAAAAAAAGAAATGTCCTTCCTAAATGCAACTAAAAGTTCCATGAAGTGTGTGCCTTTAGCCACACTGAAAGGAGGTGTTCCCAGAGGTGTGTTAAATTTAGGGAATGCAAAGTAACCATGAAGAATGCATTTTAAAATCTTTCTATGCACTTTACCAGAACATTTCTGCCTAAAGAAAAAACAGGTGTATATGACATCTCATATTTTGCATCCTTGGTAATTTTCAAAATGAACATATGCATGCACAATAACTTTGAGAATTGATGCAAAGCTCACGGATAAAAGGTATGCAGTTTTTGGCCCAATGAGGACAGACTGAAAATTTCCTTCTAAATCTAATAGTGATAATGCTCCTCTAAGGAAGTGGGTCCTTAAAATTGTATTTTAAGCACCCATGTCAATTTTCATGTGATACTATATTGATATCCTCCTCTATACTGTAACCAAGCAGTCCTTCCTAGTAAGCTCTTTGGAGTAAAATCTTAATGTGTCTCACTTCTTCAGACATGGGACATGACACAAAGGCACAGTCCAGTCTCTTTATTCTCACTTAAAAGTCTAAACTTCACAGTTTACTATTCAATTCAATGCAGAGGGCCAACAGACATTCCAAAAAGATACAAATATATGTAAAAGCTTTCCTGCCAAAAGTGAAACCCAGCCTTACTTGCCAAATCTGTTCAGTTACCCAGCTTTCTTCTGAGCTGAGTGCTTCCAGTTCCCTTTAATTAAACAAAATCCTACCAATGAAGAAAACCCTTGGAGAACCACAGCCAAACAGGGCCCCGTCTACATAATGTTGCTCTAGATCTGCTCCTCTCCAACTGTTTCTAGCAGTTTTGATTTTTTTTTTTTAATCCAGCTGCAAATATCCAAATCACATCCAATTGGCTTCTTAGTTCGAGTGTCTGCATACTACAAATCCTATCAAGATATTTTCAACCCTAACCTCATTTCCTCTCTAGAGTTCAGTAAGCCCTCTAGAGCAGTGATTCTCAACCAGAGTATCGCCAAGCACCAGCAGGTGTGTTGCAGCTTCCCAGTGTCCCACTGTCCCGATTGCATTTCCCTCCCTTTCCTTCATCACAGCGAGACACTTCAGCATCCCACTACTGCACATATTCTTCCACTGACACTGTTGCCATTCCATCTGGTCAGGAATGGCAGCAGTGTTAGTGGAAGCTGGCCCTTTCTTCTTCCCGCCCCTACAGCCCGGAACAGGAACTGATGTACATTGGAGCATCCAGGAAGAAGAGAAGACAATGCTGCATAAAGTCGCGGCAGATGAGAGAGGAGAGGGAGGAAGAAGCCTGATTGTACAGACTGTGAACAACTTGCCTGCATATCCGGGGGTGAGTTGGAGCCTCGACGGCGGCAGAGAGGGAGTGGCGTTCAGTGGGCGGATCCCTGGACCAGAGCCGGAAGCGGCCTTTAAAATCGGCCTGCCACCGACCAGTGACCCGAGAGAGGAGAGGGAGGAAGAAGAAGCCTGATTGTACAGACTGTGAACAACTTGCCTGCATATCCGGGGGTGAGTCGGAGCCTCGACGGTGACAGAGAGGGAGTGGCGTTCAGTGGGCGGATCCCTGGACCGGAGCCGGAAGCGGCCTTTAAAATCGGCCTGCCACCGACCAGTGACCCGAGAGAGGAGAGGAGGAAGAAGCTGATTGGTACAGACTGTGAACAACTTGCCTGCATATCCGGGGGTGAGTCGGAAGCCTCGACGGCGGCAGAGAGGGAGTGGCGTTCAGTGGGGCGGATCCCTGGACCGGAAGCTGGAAGCAGCCTTTAAAATCAGCCTGCCAGCGGTGCATAGCAGAGCCGGCGCGTTGCTGAAGCCGCTGCGCGCGCTTCCATCGGACTTTGCCGGACTTAGCCGGAATTTGCCGCTGTTTTACTGCTCCAGGTAATTGATTAAAATTATTTCGAATATCCCGATCCTGCTTGACTCCAGAATCGGTGGCAAATTTAGAGACCTTGTGGAGGCCTTTGTGTGGGACTGAACAACATGCCAGCTAAGAGAAAGGGAAAAGTGAGGGTCTTCCCTTCCCTGCCCCCTTCATTAGCTTCTCCCATTCAACAGGCAATCACAAATTTTATGGTCTCCCCTACACCGCATGTTCAGAGTGCCAAGGAACCTGATGAGTTGGGTAGTGTGGGAGGACAACCCAACTCCACAGAGGAGGCTTCTCTAAGTCCAAATATTGGACTTTCCCCAATTCAGAGGACAATTGGGCAAGGCATTGATACAGCCCTGACTGAGATCAGTGTTCAGGAGGAAGTGGCAGGAGTGGCACAAATCCCCGCTATAAGTCCTACAGAACCTAGGACTATTCTTGAAGCTGCTATTCCATCTAGCAGCAGAAAAGTGGAAATGCCTACTCGACCTGAGCTGATAACACTGGACTCAATTTGGGAGATGATGGCGGTAATGACTGTGAATATTAGGAGTAGAAGGACAAATTGATTTAAACAATTCTAGCTATCTACAAGATTCAATACAGATCCAAGCTCATCTTAAAAGATCTGATGATAGGATTAGGAATCTAGAAAGTAATTATGTTAAAAATCAGGAATTTAAAATTGCAGTTGTTAAGGATCGAGAACAAACAGCAAAAAGGTTGGAAGCACTTGAGAACAATGCAAAACGCTTCAACATTCGGATTTTAAATTTCCTAGAGTGACAGGAGAAACTCCTTAGTCACCCTGACTAAATTTTTCCATGAAGCGCTTGGGCTTGTTCCTAGTGAATCACCTATTGTAAACAACTGCTATTTTCTTCCTAAAACTACTAGAGTGAGGAATTTATCTGAGGAGATGTTTCAGGGTGATTTAACGAGATTTCTGGAACACTCAAATGTAAAGATTATTGATTGGGGAACTCTATTAGTGACTTTATTTTCAATTAATGATTTGAATAAAATTATAAAGAAATATTTTAACAGGTTTCCCATTCTTTACTTGGAGAAACCTATTAAAATATTTCCGGACTTAGCTGTGACTACACAGCAAAGACGGAAGGCTTTTTTATCCTTTCGTCAAGAGATAATATCTATGGGTTTCTCTTTTAAACTACATTTTCCCTGTAAATGCTTTATAAATAAACAGGATGAATCTTTTATTTTTTTCCTCCCAGATCAACTTAAGTTGTTTATTGAACAGAGGAAGGAACATCCCTGTACATCCTCCCCAATAGTCCAGTGGGGTAATAATTAAAGGTATAGAGTTTTGCCACCTGGTTTTCGTTTAAAATAAATATTTCCAGTTTATTCTCCCATTGTTTTTTCATACTGGAGATTCAAGCAACTCTCCAATTGTTTGATATGGAAATAAGATAGAGTTCATCTCCTAGTTTATTAATTTTTATTTTTATTTTTTGCATTTGTTTTGTATCTTTGACCTTTATCTTATGCATTCTCTTTAAATACAATGTATGATGATTGTATTTGGAAAATGATAAATAAAGAATTTAAAATAAAAGTAGCTGCAGAAGCATGGGCCCACACCAAAATGAAGCACAGCTGGCAATCAGTGATGGTAGACAGACCAGCATTATACCTCGCAGCCAATGGGATTCTTCATTCTTAAGCCATGGAGGTTGGAAGAAAAGACTGCTGCAGCTGCCATTTGTGCTGGGGAGGAGGGGGTGTCATGAGTGAGAGCAAGCCAGAGTGAGAGAGAGAGCATTTGTGCATGATTGAGAGCATATATGTGTATGACAGAGTGTGTTTGTGCAAGTATGACTGACAGTATGTGTCTAAGTGAGACAGCATGTGTGTGATTGAGAGGTCAGGGAGGTGATGTGCTTGTATGTATGTGAGAAAGAGACTGGTCAGAGAAATCACTGGTGTGTGAGAGACAGGTGTGTGTGAGAGACAGGTGTGTGTGAGTGTGTGAGTGTGTGTGTGTGTGTGTGTGTGTGTGTGTGTTTGTGTGTGTGTGTGTTTGTGTGTGTGTGTGTGACTGGTTGTGGGCCCTAAGAAAGAGGACCATGAGGTCAGAGCTTCAGCATCCACTACTGCTTCTGGTGTGTACTATTGGCCTGCAAAGAAAAGGAGTAGGAGAGTTGCTAGAGAGGGTAAGCAATGGTGCCTTTTTAAGTTTGTTTTTCTTGATTGCCATTTTAATTATTGGGCATTATGTGAATTGTCTGCTATTTTGAAATATTTTATTGGTATCTGAAGAATTTTTAATAATTTTTATGAGTTTTTACTTGTTGGATGTTATTAGCTGTTTTGAAACATTTATTAGGATAGTTTTACAATTATTTCTGTGGGGATCTATAGCAGCTTGGCTTGTTCTGTTTTCCTAATAGAAGATATATTGGTGTTTAGGACCTGTTTTAATATTTGTAATGTTGCCTTTTTATAGGTAGGGTTGTTCTTGTTTGTGTTCCATAATGCAGGTGTAACTTTATGTGGATTAGTTTATGTGAATTATTATAGATCCTGGGACTATGTTAGGTCTATATTTGTTTCCATTTCTCCAGTTTTGCACTGCATGCAGAATGGCTTTTTGGGTTTCTGTTCCAGTTTCTGTCTCCATATTTGTAATTTGTGGTCTTTCTGTACATGGTGAAGGTTGGTTTTGCGTGTGTGAATGAGGTAAGGTATTTTATTAGCATGTAGGCATTTGTATCAATCTTATTTGTTGGGTTTTCTCAATAAGACATATATTTGTGGTAAATTACTATCTTTTCATACGGAGGGCTATTGCACCTGGTAGTAGAAGGAGTTTGTTCTTATAAATAAATAAATAAATCCCTGCATCCCCACATTCAGGGCACAGCTTCTTAACAACCACACCCCTCCCAAACCTGCTAGGCCTCTCTGTCAGCAGAATATCTGAGATCCCTGCACACCCCCATTTTACAGAAATATTAGGACCACTCCCAGTACTAGGCAGAAGAACTGCTGGGGGAGGGGAGGGGAAAGAGGTGTGCAGTACAGGCAGGTATCAAGTCATACCAAACTGTCAGACTGCATATCAGAGTTGTGACATGGCCAATTGTCACTTTTCTCCCCAGCCCATCCCCTCTCAACACAAGGTCTTACCAGCGAAAGGCCTAGGGGGGAGGTCAGAGTACTACGTATGGAGCTGTTCTGACAACAGCCCATACAATCAGATCTATGAGGCAAACTTTGTCATGAGGGGAAGCACTGGATCACTGATGGCCAAGGACAGTGTGTCCAAAATAAATGCACACACACACTGCCTGCTGTGGGGTATGCATTGCTAAGGTAAGGGAGGGAATTACCAGGCCTACATTACCCCCCCCCCCCCCCCACACACACACACACATAGATATTTACAGAGGCTAACACTGCGCGTCAGTTACCCACACACACTCATCTGTGGAGTACTGACTACCTGTACAACTTCATGCACCTACTCATGGGCAATGTAATTTTGTAATCAAGCATCTGTGATGTCTGTGGCGGCCTGGTCCCTACTGCTAATGAGGTAGTCGGAGTCATTACTCGGCATACAGCCTTATCTACAACGGCACGGCAGACATAAATCTGTCCGAGGCATATATGGTACGCAGGGCTGGTGCTAGCATTTTTGTTGCCCTGTGTGAACAATTACTATGTTGTCCCCATCCTCGTTTTTTTCTTTTTTTTGACACAGAATACCCCACCTCAATTAAGCATGCAAAACCAGCCTCACTCTCACCAAATTCAGAATAAAGAGACTATAAGCTATACACAGAAACTGAACAGGAAACCGCAAACCACAAAAAGCCAGCCTCTATATGCAATGCAGCAATGGAGAAACAGAAACATCATCAGTCCTCATAAATCATTCATCAAACAATAAAATCAAGGAATATAAATCAATCATATAGTAAAAACATACTTGGAAATATTCTTTTAATAATAATCTAAGGAATAGAACAACATCCAATAATTAAGAGCTCATTCAAAATTTTAAAATTTTCCCAAACAAAAATAAATTATTTCAAAAAGGCAGACACCAACATTTCTCCTCAGTTTTATGTAAATCGTTTTGATGTCTATTCGAATAACGGTATAGAAAACTATTAAATAAATTCAATAAATAAATTCAATAAGTAAACTAATAAGGATGGAAAATTCACCACTTTCCATACTTGAAAACATTTTATTTCCAGTCATCCTGAATAAGACATGGATTAGTGAGGCAGCACAAATTTTCTTCACACACACACACCCAGTCAGGTTCCTATTCACACACACACCCCAGACAGATTCCTATTCACATACACACAACCCTCCAGTCAGGCTCCAATTCACACACACCATATCCCACATCCCAATAAGACTCTCATTCATACACACCACACCCCAGTAAGGCCTTCAATCATATACACCAAACCCCCCCAACACCCCAGTAAGGCTCTCATTTATTCATTCTCACATACACACACATATCACCAGGAGCCATTCTGCTGCTCCTCCTCATGTGCCGGCCCATACGCTAATCAAACCATGTGAGCCTAGCACTTCCTCTATGCTGATCTCGTGCATCGTGAGATCAGCATGGAAAACATGCTAGCTGCACGTATTTTGGACAGTGAACACCGGCACCGAGAAAAACGGGTTCCTTCTTCTTTTCTTCGGCCACAGGTGGGATGGGGTTCACCTGCGGCCTCATGGGCTTCTCCCTGTTCCTGATGCTGCCCCATCGGGTATGCTGCCCTGTGTAATTACACAATTTGCATTCCCAGTGGCGCTGGACCTGATGGTACGTACTTTATCTCAGGTACTGGGATGGGCCTCTCAAGGCCTCAGGTGGCACTAAATGTCTGTCTTGCAAAAGACCAACACAGAAAGTGCATAAGCCATCAGGGCAACCACATGAGACCTCTGTTAGCAGTAGGCCTATACATTCAGCACTGTGGCTGATTTACCATACAGGCAGCTTGTAGTTTCCTGGGGGTCCCAGCAGATGACACCTTTTTGAGCCAGGATGCTATACACCGAGCTGATGATTGAAAGTCTCTCAGCACACCTGCCTTGCTCAGCACTATCAGTTACAATGACAAACACCACATGAGACACAGTATATAGGACAGCTACTCCTCTGAGGGGGCCACAAGTCAGGGCTGTCATGTGGACCAGCAAGGGCCTCTAACCCTAAACCATCTGATTGTGTCTTCATCGCCCTGGCCTCTGTCCTTTCTGCATGCAGCGCACCCCAGGAATCCTACATCAATTTGCTTTAAGAGTGTTACAGATAATAGCTATCGCTACTAACCCACAAATCAGCATTAATTATAGGTACATACACAACCAGCAGCACAAGATGACTAGCCCTCAGCTGTATGGGCCAAGGGCTGTACAGCACCGTCACATCTCCTTAGTGGGCAAAGACTACCGGAGACCTCTCAGGCTAGGCAAATAGCTTCAAACACATTTTTGTGATGGGTTCAATTAGGGGAAACTTTGGATAGGAGACATGGGTGATATTATAGGTAAAGCATGATACCATCTGATTCCCTGTCCTGCCTTCACCCAGTCCAAACAGCATCCTTATCTAGGCTCCCTGAGAAGTTAATATTACCAATATGACATCCCAACAGACAAGGCCCTCACCGTCTGGATACAATAGTTGAAATTTAGCCAAGGTAACTGGAAGCCAGTGCATGTGTGTATGGTTGCACCCAAACCCTCACATTATGCTGAGCCTGTGAGCATTGTGGGAATGAAACAATCCTATGGCATAAAAGGCTCTCTTGATATCCATCAAGTGCTACTTGTCCCAAGGGAATACTATGTAGAGATCAAGGTGGTTAGATACAGCTGTTATGACCTGGCCCAGACAGTGGGAAAAAGTGCTTTGGAACATTCCCCCAACTATCTCTTCTGTCGTTGGAAGGAGCCAGATGCCAGGAAATGCAGGGAGAGGCGAGGTATAGCGTGAGACCGTGACCAGATCCAGATCCCCTCTGATTTCATCATATAATTCAATGATAGCCTAAAAGGTGAGGTGATACCTGCTTACCAGATAAAATTCTGGATGCCCAGCAAAGAGGTTTGTAGAGGAAAAATGTGCTCCTCCCTGCATCCCCTGTGCTGTGGTTGCCTGCGTGGCAAACACTGTTGTGGGCCCCGACGCTCTTCCTGCAGGGCCAGTGGCTCATGCTCAGGTGCTGGTTTTCGTCTTCTTTTTGTTATTATCTGTGGTGATCCCCCTCAAGCATCCAGTATCCCCTCACAAGTACACTTGCCACAAACATAATGGATGTAGGAAGGCAAGCCAGGTGGAAACAGCTGTTTTTATTGGCCCAGGAAGGCCTGGTAAGTGTGTTTGCAATAAGGCCCCAAATTATTGTGCACGATAATAGCCACGAACCGCGATAATAGCTGAATGCACGCGATAAAAACTTTTTTCCCCGTACCATCAAAAAAATATAGATGTAGTTATTTCTGACGTTAAATCTTGCGTTACTGTGCGTTAATTGGCCGTGGGAAGCAGTAGAAGACTCTCTTTTGCATTTACTCTTCCCATTCTCCTCCCACTTGCATACTCAACTGTATATTTGCATATGCAAATGTGTTGGGGTATTTATCGCATGCGTTAAATACCCCAACATTATTGCATGCGTTAAAGCCCTTTCACGAAATGATAAATGACTAGTAAGTTTTCTGTTATACCCTATTTTTTAAAATTGGCTCATAGTCTCTTTAATTATTTAAAGTAAATCCCATTTTCGGAGAACCCCTTAACAAGTCACAGGATCTCTCTTTTATTTCCATTTGCCATGAGTTTGTGATCACATCACAAGCATTGTCCAAAGGGGGCACCAAGAGCTGTATATCATTGGCATACAGCCAACATTAAAAACCAAATCTCCTGATCACTGAAGCTAGTCGCTGGAAAAGGGTGTGGTGCCTAGTGCCTAGAGAAGAGTGGTGGTGGTCCCGCTTCACAAGAGTGGGAGCAGAGAAGAGGCTGGAAATAACAGGCCGGTTAGTATCACCTTGGTGGTGGGAAAATTAATGGAGGCTCTGCTGAAGGAAAGGATAGTGAACTATCTGGAATTCAGTGGGTTGATCAATCAGAGGGAGCATGGATTCAACAGGGGAAGGTCCTGTCAGACGAATCTAATTGATTTCTTTGATTGGGTGACTAGAGAACTGTATCAGGGAAGAGCACGCAATGTAATTTACTTGGTTTTTAGTAAAGTTTTTGATATGGTCCCACATAGAAGACACATCAAGAAAATGGGAGTGAGCTCCAAGGTGATGGCATGGATTACAAACTGGTTAATGGATAGAAGACAACGTGTGATGGTAAATGGAACCTACTCTGAAGAGAGAATGGTGTTAAGTGGAGTGCCATAGGGACGGGTGTTGGAACCAGTTCTATTCAACATCTTTGTAAGCGACATTGCGGAAGGGATAGAAGGTAAAGTGTGTCTGTTTGCAAATGATACTAAGATCTGCAACACAGTGGACACGCCAGAAGGCGTAGAGAGAATGAGATGGGATTTAAAGAAGCTGGAAGAGTGGTCGAAGATATGGCAGCTAGGATTCAATGCCAAGAAATGCAGTGTCATGCATATGGGGTGTGGTAATCCGAAAGAACTGTATGTGTTGGGGGTGAAAGGCTGAAATGCATGGAGCAGGAGAGAGAGACATTGGGGTAATTGCTTTGTCGACTTCATGTCATTAAACACTATGTGACATGGCTATAGCTAAAGCCAGAAGAATACTATACTGCATAGAGAGAAGAATATCTAGCAGGAAAAGAGAAGTGATAATCCCCTTGTACAGGTCCTTGGTAGGGATGTGAATCGGGCTTCAGACGATTGAAAATATTGGATGATATTTTCAAAATCGTCAGAAATCGGGGGCTCCCCAAAATGATAGGAAAACCCCACGATATTGATCGTGGGGGTTCTCTTATCGTTTTGGGGGAGGGCGGGAAAAACGGCACACAAAAATAACCCCTAAACCCACCCCGACCCTTTAAAACTAATCCCTTAGCTTCCCCCACCCTCCCGACCCCCCAAAAAACTTTTTACATGTACCTGGTTGTCCAGTGGGGGGTCCCTGGAGTGATCTCCCGCTCCCGGGCCATCGGCTGCCACTAATCAAAATGGCGCCGATGGCCCTTTGCCCTTACCATGTAACAGGGTATCCATGCCATTGGCCAGACCCTGTCACATGATAGGAGCACTGGATGGCTGGTGCCATCTTGTGCTCCTACCACGTGACAGGGGCTGACCATTGGCACCGGTAGCCCCTGTGACATAGTAAGGGCAAAGGCTATTGGCGCAATTTTGAATACTGGCAGCCGACAGCCCGAGTGCAGGCGGTCGCTCCCCGACCCCCACTGGACTTTTGGCAAGTCTTGTGGGGGTCAGGAGGGTCCCCCAAGACTTGCCAAATGCCCTGGTGGTCCAGCAGGGGTCCGGGAGCGATCTCCTGCACTCGGGCCATCGGCTGCCAGTAATCAAAATGGCCATCGGCGCCATTTTGATTAGTGGCAGCCGACGGCCCGGGAGCGGGAGATCGCTCCAGGGACCCCCACTGGACCACCAGGTACCTGTAAAAAGTTTTTGGGGGGCGTGGGAGGGTGGGGGAAGCTAAGGTATTAGTTTTAAAGGGTCGGGGTGGGTTTTTTGTTTATCGGCTCAGGCGCAGCCGATAAACAAAACCGCAATCGGACCCGATGAGAAAAAAACCACATGTGAATCGGAACCGGAATCCAAACTGATTCCGGTTCCAATTCACATCTCTAGTCCTTGGTGAGGCCTCACCTGGAGTACTGTGTTCAGTTCTGGAGACTGTATCTCAAAAGGGACAAAGACAGGATGGAGGCGGTCCAGAGAAGGGCAACCAAAATGGTGGGTGGTCTCCATAGAATGACTTATGAAGAGAGTTGAAGAACCTGAATATGTATACCCTGGAGGAGAGGAGGCGCAGGGGTGATATGATACAGACCGTGGTCAACAACAAACTTTTTCCATTGGAAACAATTTAGTAGAACTAGGGTTCAAACTTTGAAACTCCATGGAGAAAGACTTAGAACAAATGTCAGGAAATATTTCATCACAGAGAGGGTGGTGGATGCCTGGAATGCCCTTCCGGAGGAAGTGGTGAAGACTAAAACTGTGAAGAATTTCAAAGGGGCATGGGATAAACACTGTGGATCCCTAAATGCTAGAGGATAGGAATGAATGAAAAAGCTTGGGGGTAAAGTGCATGAAGCAGTAGTTACTATCCTTAACAAAATCATGGGGGTAACCTGCACGGAGTGACAGTTACTACCCTTAACAGAATTCATGGGGGTAACCTGCACGGAACAGCAGTTATTACCCTTAACAGAAACATGAAGTAACCTGCACGGAACAGCAGTTACTACCCTTAACAGAAACATGGAATAACCTGCACAGAGCGGCATTTACTACCATGGGAAGCTTGCCAGCTAGACTGGATGGACCATTTTGGTCTTTTTCTGCAGTCATAACTATGTTACTATGAATATATATGTTAAATAAGGCTGATAATAATGAAGATCCTTAAGCCTCTCCTCATGCCATCAATGTATGTGCCAATGAACAGACTGTGATCGTGCCATTAAAAAACTTCAGCCACTGAAATATAGTCCTTTTTAAGCCTATGTACAATCTGAGATGCACCATAACTTATGAACACCATCAAAATGAGATAGCCCCTGGCAAGAAAACATGAACTATCTAATATCATTTCCCTCCTGAGTATCATTGATCTTTGCTTTAATAGAACAGCACCATAGGGAAACAGAAAGAAGCAGTAGAGTGCTGGAAGACGCGACCTGACGTAACTGCAGTCGGCAGCAGTCAGAAACTTGGCTGCACAATAATTTTTCATATTGTTAAAGCAATTTTAAGGAAATTAGTGTTCCAACTTGCATCGGAAACACATTCTAAAATACAACTCAAGCATGAATTGGCTGATATAGCTACTTCAAAGAGTGACTGAAGAGTGACTGATATATGTGCATTTGCTGTAGACTCAAGATGTACTTTCTGGATTCATAATTGCGTGTCATTATGCGAATCCTGCAATGATCACCAAATCAGAAGGCAGACTGGCCTTCAGAATTTAAGTAGAGTTGTTTGCTTTATAATTGTTGGACACTTTACTGCATTTATAGAACCTATAGTTACAAATTACCCTTCAAGCTATAAAACTACATTATTCATTAATCAGTTCATCCATATCATACATAATGAGGACAATAATGAGCCTCCACGAGAATACTGTAGTCTCATGAGTACTTTTTATACCTGTGGGACTGCAAGCTCATTTTGAAAATGTAGCCAGCATGCAAAATACAGGTACCCATATACTTTGCATAAATTTAGAAACAGGTGCAAAATTCTTGTGTGAAAATACAAGAAGAAATCTGAATATGAAATCTCCATGTGTACTTTCATTCCCCTAACCCAAATGACCCTTTTTTCGCACGTTTAGGTGAATAAACATGTGCCTACATACCTAAAAACGTTTAAATATTGTCCCCACAATATATGTTATTAACATTATTCTGAAAATATGCTGTAGAGTTTTAGGCTCAAAACCACTGTATGCAAGAAATACATTCCTTTTGATCTTATTAAATTACACTCTTCTGATGCAGATGCAGAATTAATTTACCTGCTGGCTCATCAATGTAAAAGGTTAGGTCTTTTTTTTCTTCTTTTTCCTGAATGTGATCGTAAGTTATCGGTGGAACAGACAGAACACTCTCTCCAGCATTTACTGTAGGCA
Source organism: Rhinatrema bivittatum (assembly GCF_901001135.1). Taxonomy (NCBI): domain Eukaryota; kingdom Metazoa; phylum Chordata; class Amphibia; order Gymnophiona; family Rhinatrematidae; genus Rhinatrema; species Rhinatrema bivittatum. Next base: position 243,546,791 of record NC_042618.1, read on the forward strand.
TTGGCCCAACATCACGCCCAGGTTTTCCTTTTTTTCTATATCTTCTGTTCTGTAGAAGCAAAAATAAGGCATTGGAGACAGAGAAGCGTATTACAGCAGGAAATCTATTTCTAAGTGCTGATGCTGTTTTATAAAAATGAATCTAATGTTATAACCTGCTCTGAAAAAAGGGCTAAACAAAGTCCAGGAGATTTAAAGTAATGTGGCAGTTACATGCTGGTAAATGTTTAGTTTCTGCACTCAGCTTGCAATTAAAAAGAATATGAAGCCAAGGGCCGAGGAAAATATTTAATTAAAAGAATAAAAATATTATTAAAATCTCATTTTGAAAGCAGAGGGGAGAGTGAAATCACATTCCAAATAACAGTATTAGGAAATAGATAAGTCAAAGGGAACTTTTATTCTTGTCTTTGAAATAATAATAATACTAAAGATATATTCATGGAATGAGCAGTCACTTGTTTTCAAATCAGTGCTATCTTACTTAACTGCATAGAACTGAAAATTTTTCTCATTAGACTACCATCAGTAAATAACGATAAAAGTAATGTTTTAATTTTATCATTAGAACAGGAAAAATACAAGAAAGGTAATACTACTAGAAGTGCCATTACCAAGCAATTATTCTCTACAATTTATATATATATGGAGAGAAGATCAAATACTTTGGAATGCAATCTAAATGAAAAAAAAGTGGCAGAAAAATGCAAAAATAAACCCAGTTGTCTTGGGTCAGCTGATTAAAAAGAACTTCCAAGCTCAACTTGATAAGTTACTTGTACATATTATGCCCTATGAGCTCCAGAAGAAAGATTATTTTGGCCTAATGCAAGTATTAAGAAGAGCACTAGCAGTAAATTTGAGAGACTGAAATCCTACCCAACACACTTTGACTTACGGGTGAGATTTATTTATGTTATGGAATGTGCAAAACTAACCCAATAGGCGACACAACTCCGCAAAAAGAAACCTTTACTAATATCAGGTTTTCTTGTTTTGCCAAAAGTTATCAGAAGACATCTTCAGTTCCAGTTGCCCCATCTGAAAAAAAGATATAGTGGAACCCAGAGAAGATACAGCAAAGAGCAGTCAAAATGATAAAGGGAACGGGTCCCCTATGAGGAAGGGCTAAACAGGTTAAGGATTTTCAGCCTAGAGAAGAGACAGCTGAGAGAAGATATGACAGAGGTCTATAAAATTATGCATGAGGTGGAATGGGTAAACAGAGAATGGCTGTTTACAAGGAATTCCTGTTTCCAGTCTACCTCGCCTCCCGACGGTGGGGACCTGTGGGGCCCAACCCCTCAAGTAGTGTCAACCCCCACCTCGGGCCAAGGATCCACAAAACCTAACACCCACATATAAGCTAGGTTAAGCATGCTCGCATTGTGTTTGGCTGCAGGTTTTGTTTGGAGAAGCTTGGAGTTGTGTTTTCTGGTGATCTCAGCAGGCCCCCAGCCTACAAAAAAGGAGATATCAGGGATAAAGCCAATATTTGTACCCTCATAGACCAGAAGAGGGGTTTTTTCTCCTGTGTGGCGAGAACAGAGGGGATATTTTTGCCCTATATAAAGTGTGCTTGTTCTTTTGACATGACCAGCTTTGAAGGGAAGCCCCCAATCCTGGAAGAGGCATGATTGAGTTTTCATATCTAACAGTTAAGTGGACTTGTAGTACTCAGAAGGAGAATTTATGGGACCTAGAGAAGACTTTTTGATTTTATTCCTATTTTTTAAGGGAAGAAATTTTTGGCCTTCATTTTCCTACCCTATTTTTTCAGACACTACTTGCTTTTTTTCTACTTTTGAAAAAAGGGCATTGATTCAGGCTGGGAGACGAAGAAAGACTGATCTTAGGAGTCATTATTCTTTTGTTTATGTTGATGAATTCTGTTATCCTTGTGTTGATATTGTTCTTTAAATTACAGTAAACAAAATTTCCTTTTGACCACCATTTCCAGTCTGTGCATAGATTTTTGTTCTTGTGCCTCCTACTTAAAACCTGCTTGCTGATGAAGACTTAAGTGAGTATCATTGGGCAAGGAAAATGAGGAGTGAGAAACTGAATGAGATATCCACCCCAACACTGTGGGCCATGGAAGATATATCCGCCTCCCCGCCAGTGGAACACGAGGATCCAGGTTCAGAAGTTTGATGCATGAGTGAAGGATTATAGGACCAGGATGGTGAGAAAAGCCCTGGGCATTGCTTTAGCCTCTGGATTAGGTACTCTAAAACCAATAAGTGATTATATACATACTGTAACACTATGAGGGATAGCCCTAGCCAGACATCACAAAGATTCTGCCACTGGAAAGCGGTTAACTCTGTTTGGCAGTGCTTGCTAAGCATTGAAAAGAACTCAGTCTATTAATTTAATTGAGTGTCTGTAAAAAACAGTCAGTATTTCAGTGGTACTGGTGATGGTACAGTACATTAATAAACTATATTGAACATTAAAAACCCCAGTAGGCACTTCCAAATCCATGATACCACTGAAAACAAAGGGGAAAAGACAGAATGAAAGGGAGCAGAGTCAATCCAGCCTATCAGAAGTGCAAGCAGTATTAGCAGTGAGAAAAAAAGGAAGTCCTACCCCTAAACTTAAGAACATAAGAAATTGCCATGCTGGGTCAGACCAAGGGTCCATCAAGCCCAGCATCCTGTTTGAAACAGAGGCCAAACCAGGCCACAAGAACCTGGCAATTACCCAAACACTAAGAAGATCCCATGCTACTAATGCAATTAATAGCAGTGACTATTCCCTAAGGGCCAGATTTTATAACATGCGCGTGCTGCCGCGTGCATGTTATAAAATCCAGGGTCGGCACGCGCAGGGGGGTGCACAATTGTGCAACCTGCGTGTGCCGAGCCAAGCAGCCTGCCTCCGTTCCCTCCAAGGCCACTCCAAAATCAGAGCGGCCTCAGAGGAAACTTTCCTTCTGCCCCCCCCCCACACCTTCCCCTCCCTTCCCCTATCTAACCCGCCCCCCAGCCCTAACTAAAAAACCGCAAGGGCCTTTACTGAAGAAGTTACGCCTGCCTCCGGACAGGCGTAACTTGCGCACGCCAGCTCTCCATCCCCCGGCCCGGTGGCTGTTCTGGAGGCCTCGGTCCCGCCCCCGGAACACCCCCGGGCTGGCGCCCCGCCCATGTCCCCTCCCCCGGAACGCCCATTTTTTCAAGCCCTGGGACTTACGCGCGTCCCGGGGCGTGCACAGGGGGAGGTTTTCAGGGGTTGCGTGCATATCTTGCGTGCGCAACACTTTGAAAATCTACCCCTAAGTAAACTTGATTAAAAGATATTCTTTTGTTGCAGAAATCCAGGAGTGGAAGCTGACTCAAGCCATAAGAAATTAAAATTTGGAAAGCATATTCCACTGTCATCTGTTCTTCTCCTTCTTTCTTTGAAGCAAGGGCAAAAGGAAGGAGAGTGATCCAAGATTGGATTAGCAGGGCAGGGATAAGGACAGGGGCAACAAAAGGGTAACACCCAAAATCAGCAGTATGCTCCTCCATGATTATTGCTTTTGAGGTAATGGAGGCAATATTTTCAAAAAATGATTCTGAGGTAGAATTGTGTTTCAGATTCCCTGAGTCAGAGGATATCAAACTGCTATTTATTTATTTATTTATTTATTTATTTAATTTTATATACCGGCAACCGTTTGCACATCGTGCCGGTTTACAAGTAACTTATAAACAAGGAATATATAGGCGAGGCCTTTACAAAGAACAATATGTAACACAGTAACAAAGCAGATAACTAAAAAACTTGGGGAAGGAGGGATAGAGACAAGAGGGGGGGTGGGGGAGGGTAGCTGAGGGTAGCTGAACAGAATTTGGGACCTCTGAGTAGCATCTTAGCCTCAATTGAGGAGGCGTGGGAGGTAGATGAAACTCACAGGGCTAAGATTAGTGCAGTAAATACCCCTTCATGAATTATCTCTGGAAATAGAAATGAGTGTGGATCACCCTCTGGGGCATAATGATTTGATAGTGATGAAGTAGTTGATACAAGTCCTGAAGACTTTCAAGGATGCCACAGAGGATGTCATCCCATAGTAAATATTTAGGAGAAGTTACATAGAAACATACAAACGATGGCACCATCCAGTCTGCCAAGCAAGCTTCCCATGATAGCATCTGCCGTGTCTTGTAGGTTAATCCCATGTATCAGTCAGTTTTGCTTGACGTGCTTTGCTTATGGACTTGGTCGTAGAAGCTGCCCTATGTTTTTTTCATTAATGTCTGAGCATCAGTACCCCAGACTGTAAAAAAGTAATGGTTCGTGTTGGTTGTCTCTAAATCCAAATTTTTCTTTCTTTCCAGCCTGCATCCCCCTCCTTTGAAGCAGAGAGCAATGTTGCAGTTGCAGCAAAAGCATCAAGGCTTATTGGTTAAGGATAGTAATCTCATGTCTTCTGTTAAGGGTATTAACTCCTGCTCTGTGTTGGTTATCCCCTTGCTCATCTGTTCTGCAGACCGTAAATGTCAGGGCCCTCATTGTTTGCTGTCTAAATCCATTTTCCCTTTTCCCCTGCTGTTGAAGCAGACAGCAATGCTGGAGTTGCATCAAACGTATCCAGGCTTATTGGTTAAGGGAAATAACCGCCACACCAGCAAGTTACACCCATGTACACTTTCTTTGTTTCCTTTAGGACTTGGCCATAAAAGCATTTCTGTACTTTCATCCTCGTTTGTCATCTGAATCCAATTCCTGTTACCGCCTGGCATCTAAGTGGGAAGCAATGTTGCAGTTGCATTAAAAGCATCAAAGCATATTGGTTAAAGGTAGTAAGCTCCATGCTTTCTGCTAAGTGTAGTAACCACCATACCAGCAAGTTACCCCCCTCTGCATGCTTATCTCATTTCCATCAGATCCACAGTGTTTATCACATACCCCTTTATTTATTTAGGCAATTTTTATATACCGTGATTTGGAACACAGGTTCCATCTTTACGGTTTACATGTTCTTTCTAATAAATAAGAATAAGAAATAGAAAATACAATAAAATGAAATAAAATAGTAATTAAAAGAATAACAGCTAGATATATATTAAAATAAATTGAAAATCCTTAAATAAGACTAGATTTCTCGTGTGGATTGCAGCCTTATATAATATCCTGGGTATGAGTTCCATATGCTTGTTGGAAACACCATGTCTTTAATTCCTTTTTAAATCGTTTCAGATCGTCCTGCATTCTTAAATTTAATGGCAAACTGTTCCAAAGTTTCAGTCCCACGACCGAAATCGCCCTTTCTCTCACCTCGCTCAGATGTGCTGACTTAATATTAGGTATCATTAACAGTCCTTTGAATTCTTTGACTGTTTTCGTCTTCACCACCTCCTCCTGAAGGGCATTCCAGGCCTCCACCACATTCTCCATGAAGAAATATTTCCTGATGCTGGTTCTGAGTCTTCCTCCCTGGATTTTCATGTTGTGACCCCTAGTTCTATTGTTTTCTTTCCAACAGAAAAAGTTTTAAGTCCATGCATCATTGAAACCTTTTAGGTATCTGAAGATCTGTATCATATCTCCCCTGCTCCTACTTTCTCCCAGGATATACATAATCAGATCGTTCAGCTTCTCCTTATATGTCTTTCGATATAGACCCCACACCATTTTCATCACCCTTCTCTGGACCACCTCCAGAGGGTTTCCTTGAGCAAGAAGAAATGAAAGCAGAGTTGTTGCAGCAGCAGATGCAAGAGAGACTGAAAACTCTGAGAGAAAACAGTATTTGCATGCTTTCCATGGTTTGTGATCCATGCATGAAAAGGAGTCTCACCATAGGATCCTAGTGGCCCACTTACATGAAGGTGATACTAGTAGTTAGGGTGTATGAACAGGAGCGCCAGAGGCAGAGGCGCAGTTAAGATGCAGCGCACGAAAGAATGGCCACCCCAGAAAGTAGTGTGAACATGAGTAGCACCCTCTAAACTACCACTTCCTCCCCCCACCTCAATATGCCACAGCAACATTGCTCCCATAGAACTGTCTTGATGCAGGCCATAGCTAAAATAGCTGGCAGTAGAGGCCCTTGTCTCCCCCCAAGAAAGGAGACCCCAGCAGTAATTTCTGTGACATGCTATCTGGGGAAAACCATCTAGGAGTTGCCCACAGATCTGCTGGCATATTAGGCACACAAGTTCATGGTCTGGCTGACATCTTTCCTGCCCACCAACCAATGTGAGCAACATGTGTGTCTTCTTTATGGCAGGGGACATCAGGACATCATGAAACCTCATCATTCAAGGCTAGCACCAGAGTTGGAGGAAAAGTTGGTCTTCTTGAAAATCAATCTGCCTTTACTGGGTTTCCTGACATTTCCATACAAGTGACAGGAAGAATAAAAGCATCTTAGGCATTTTGCTGCCACACTGTCTTGCAGCCATGCTACTGATGCTACACCTTGGTCTTGATGCCACTGTGCTGAGCCATTTCCTTCACAGTATACCTTGGGGATCTTGCTTCCACTCTGCATTGTTGCCATGCTCCTGGTGCTACTTTTTGGTGGTCCTGCTGCCACTCTGCCTTGCTGCCAGGCACCTGAGCTATACCTTGGGGATTTTGCTACCACTCTGTCTTGCTATCATGTCCAATGCTACATCTTGGGGGTCTTGCTACCATGTTCTTGATGCTATACCATGGGGGTTTCCTGCTTGAATCCCAGTCTTCCTACCATGCTTCTTTCTTGGATATACATAAAAAAAATTACAAGTTTCTCCTCCCACCCTACCTCTTTCAGGATCTCCATCTTGCTGTTATGTTTTACCCCTCTAGAATCCTGGCCTAGTTTTCCCAACCTGATTCTCTTTTTTAAGCTGGGTTGTTTTATCCCCATAAAGAGATAATGTTAAATAAAAAAAGAAAAACATATGTTTCTCCTGTCACCCCCACCTTTAACTTGGCTTTACACCTTTTTTTCTAAGTCTGCCTCTGCTCCTGGCTTTCTTAGGGTATTCATACCACTATTGGTGCTACCTTTGCTGCTATTATGGTGCCTTAGGCTGTTCATACAACTATTATTGGTTCCTTTTGTCCCTCTTATGATGCCTTTGATACCTTCGTGCAGTTAGCAATACCCCACACTGTATCAGGGTTTTGCTGCTTCTGTGCTATTTGGAATACTCTACACTCTATACCTTGGGGGCTTTGCTGTCACTCTGTCTCATTCTCTATGCTAAAGTCTTGACTTTTAATCTGCAGCTACCATTAACTTCAGAGACAGACTGTAGTGAATGCCAGCCTGAGCCTTGTCTATATTTTCTCTGATCCACAGTTTGCATGCGTACAAAAGGATCAGCATACATACATAGTATGTGAAAGACAATTTTGCATATTCTGTGAGTTACTGGGTATAGTATATTCTGTATAAGTGTAGAGCAGTACATAGATATAGCCAGCCAGTAGACAATGTGTTTGTCTGCCAAGCATTCTAACTCTTCTTGCAAAGCAGTGTTACTCTTCTTTTAGTGTTGATCTGCACTTACCATTTATAATTTTAAACACCAGCACCACTGCTGCTGCTACAATCCATTTTTGGTACCTTTTAAGTGGTTCTCCCTCAGTTCAGCTATCTCTGAGGTTCTTTCCAAATTTCCTTTTCTTATGGTACTGCCTGACTTTTGTTCTTGCCTTGGTAACCCTGATGCTTTGCACGTTTGCTGCACCACTCATGGACTCCAGTGCTGTGTTCATGCCATTCCTAGTATTGCCTTGCCGCTTGTGGTGCCTTGAGCTTTTCATACCATTCCTCTCACTGTCTCAGCCCTGGCTGAACATCTTGGGGCCTTGATGCCACTCTTCTTGCTATGTTGTTCTGCAACTACCATTTGCGATTTTAAATCACTACTGCTGCTTGAATCCACTCTTGGTACATTTGAGTGGTTTCTCCTCTGTTCTGGCTATTTTCAAGATTTCTTCCAAAATCCCTTCCCTTCTGGTACTTACCAACTTTTGCTCTTGCCAACTTTAATGGTTTCATGCCCTTTTTTACCTTTTTTTCAGATTCCCTTTCCTTATAGTTCTTATTGACTATTGGTCTCATCCAGTTTTTAGCCTTCGATGGATTATACCACAGCAAAAGGCAGGGGCAGCAGAAGTGCAATACCCCAACTCAGCACTGCTCTCTTCCATGATTACTACTTTTCAGGTAATGGAGATAGTGTTTGAAAAACAGTTTTAGAAGAAGAGTCATGTTCTATATTCCCTGAATCAGAGGATACTAGTGGCTGAAGAGAATTTGGGGCCTCTAGTCAGTAGTATCTTAATATTTGATTTATTTTTTTCTGCTTTTTCTTTCCTTAGGCTCCAGTGAGGAGGCAGAGGAGGCAAATGATATTGTCAGGGCTGAGATTATACTACAGCAAAGGGGAAGACCAACTCCAAGCTTGAACCACCAGTCTCTTCCAGAATGATGCCATATGGAAACTACATCAGGCTTCCTCCAAGGATTTCCTCTGTTTCTTCCTATCTAGGCAGTGCTGGTGCGAGGGTGTCCAGCCACCCTAGGCGGTGATGTCATGATGATGTCATATTCCTTCATATTCTCCCCCACCCGAGTCACAGTGCCTGCGCCACTAGAACTCCCTTACCTTGCTGACCAGACGCATCCTAACGCATGAGTCCTACAATTTCAAACCTGCCGCCTGACTCCTTCGTGTTAAAAAGAATACCACCCTCACATCCAGCGACAGCGCCCTGCCCACTTCGGCGCCTTAAGCAACTGCTTAGTCCGGCTAATGACTTGTGCCGGCCCTTTATCTAAGATTTTGTACCAATTTGGTCTGTGGCCTTTGCCCTTCATTTGGAGTGGCTGCTTTGAACATTTCATGCTACTTTTCCATTGTATTGGTGCCTTGGGTTTTTTCCTGCTATGTTTTGATGCTTTGTTCCCCTTTCATGATGCCTTAAATTGCTCATGCCACATTTGGTGCTATTTTCCCCCTTTTATGCTACCTTCGGAGGTTCATGCCACTGTTGTTGTGGCCTTGGTGTGTTCTGGCTACTCTTGCTGCTGCTTTGCTCCTCTTATGGTGTCTTGGAGAACACCTGCCACTGGTAGTATTTTCTTGCACCATTACAATTCCTTACGAGGTTCATGCTATTTTTTATGCCACATTGACAGGGTCTTGGTGCACTGGAGTACCCTTCACCCTTCTGAGAATGTCTATCCAAACGTTTCATTAGAAATGATTAGAAAAACCCCAATTTGGGAGCCTAAAATAGGCTGCATTGCTTCCACCATTAACTTTAATGGGAAACAAATGAACAAATAAATTAAAAATTATTTTTCCTCCAAAAGAAATCAAATGAATGATTGTGTCTTAAAAAATGAATAAACGCCACAAAACAAAGTTTTTGCAGCTGCATATCCCCATCAATAAATGTACCAAAAGTGTCTCAAATTTCAACAGTTGGTAAGAGTAAAAGAAAAGAAGTTCAGACTTCTATTTGCCTAATGGCTTATTTCTATACAATAATCCAGAAGGAGGAAAGAAATATCCACACTATATATCTTTAGCCAATTCTATAGCAACGTGAAAAGCATTCCTTCTAAAATCAAACTTGGGTTAGGCAACTTAAGCCCCTGATACAACACTTCTTCCTACATTTCTTGTACAATCATCAGGCACATCAATCTCTATTTCCTTTAAAAATTAACCAATTTACTTGTAACTGTTTTTTTAGTTTTACAGTTATAAATATCTCCACTTACAAAATTAATAATTTTACCACTGAGTGAAAAAAAAAAAAAACTTTCCCCTTTAAGTGGTGAAATACATTTTCCTTCAGCCTGAGAGGGTGACCATAGGGACATAAAGATCAACTGAAAGCTCTCAATAGGTTTTAGTTATGTTTCCACAGTGTAAATGGATCTGCACTTCACTGTATTTATTTTAAAGAAACATAACTCCAGCTTAGACAATCTTTAAGCATATGATTTCATCTGTGTACCTTTACATAATTCACTGAACTAAGTACATGAAAAATATTTTTCTAAAACAAAACAAGTTCAAACCTTTAACTTGTAATGTGAAACTGATATAATTTGCCATCATACTGTCTGGGAAAGAAAGCATGGGGAAAGACATCTGAAATTGTTCAGTGCTGCTTCATTTTGCATTCTCTGGGAAGGATCAACTCAGAAGGCGTTTCACAAAGTTCCTCATGAGAGGCTTCTAGGAAAAGTAAAAAGTCATGGGATAGGTGGCGATGTCCTTTCGTGGACTACAAATTGGCTAAAAGACAGGAAACAGAGAGTAGGATTAAATGGACAATTTTCTCAGTAGAAGGAAGAGGGCAGTGGAGTGCCTCAGGGATCTGTATTGGGACCTGTACTTTTCAATATATTTAGAAATGATCTGGAAAGAAATACGATGAGTGAGGTAATCAAATTTGCAGATGATACAAAATTGTTCAGAGTAGTTAAATCACAAGCAGATTGTGATAAATTGCAGGAAGACCTTGTGAAACTGGAAAATTGGGCATCCAAATGGCAGATGAAATTTAATGTGGGTAAGTACAAGGTGATGCATATAGGGTAAAATAACCCATGCTATAGTTTCACAATCTTGGGTTCCATATTAGGAGCTACCACCCAAGAAAGAGATCTAGGCGTCATAGTGGATAACACATTGAAATCATCGGTTCAGTGTGCTGCGGCAGTCAAAAAAGCAAACAGAATGTTGGGAATTATTAAAAAGGGAATGGTGAATAAAACGGAAAATGTCATAATGCCTCTGTATCGCTCCATGGTGAGACCGCACCTTGAATACTGCGTACAATTCTGGTTGCCTCATCTCAAAAAAGATATAGTTGTGATGGAGTAGGTACAGAGAAGGGCGACCAAAATGATAAAGGGAATGGAACAGCTCCCGATTGAGGAAAAACTAAAGAGGTTAGGACTTTTCAGCTTGGAGAAGAGACGGCTGAGGGGGGATACTACAGGTGTTTAAAATCATGAGAGGTCTAGAACGGGTTAATGTGAAACAGTAATTTACTCTTTCAGATAATAGAAAGACTAGGGGGCACTCCATGAAGTTAGCATGTGGCACATTTAAAACTAATCGGAGAAAGTTCTTTTTCACTCAACGCACAATTAAACTCTGGAATTTGGTTAGTGCAGTTAGTGTAGCTGTGTTTAAAAAAGGATTGGATAAGTTCTTGGAGGAGAAGTCCATTACTGCTATTAAGTTGTCTTAGAAAATAGCCACTGCTATTACTAGCAACAGTAGCATAGGCTCGGTGGCGCGGGCAAGCCCCAGGACATGCGTAAGTCCCGGGCGTTTCCTGGGGGGGCGTGTCGAGGCGGCGCGTCATCCAGGGGCGTTCTGGGGCGTGGCTGCGGGCATGGTTCCGGCCCAGGGGCGTTCGAGGGGGCGTGGCCGCGACCTCCAGAAAAGCCCCCAGACCGGAACATGGCGCGCCGGCAGCCGGCCCAAGCAGGCGTAACTTTGAGAATAAAGGTAGGGGGGTGTAGATAGGGCTGGGGGGGAGGGTTAGGTAGGGGAAGGGAGGCGGAAGGAAAGTTCCCTCCGAGGATGCTCCGATTTTGGAGCGGCCTCAGAAGGAACGGGCAGCGCGCGCAGGGCTCAGCGCGCACAAGGTGCACAAATGTGCAACCCCTTGTGCGCGCCGACCCTGGATTTTATAAGATACGCGCGGCTACGCACGTATCTTATAAAATCCTGCGTACTTTTGTTTGCGCCGGGTGCGCGAACAAAAATACACGCTCGCGCTTTTTTATAAAATGTACCCCTTAGTGTTTGGGTAATTGCCAGGTTCTTATGGCCTGGTTTGGCCTCTGTTGGATACAGGATGCTGGGCTTGATGTACCCTTGGTCTGACCCAGTATGGCAATTTCTTATGTTTCTTAATTTCTTAAATTCATGCTAGCAAAACTATGGAGCCATACCCAGCAATATTTTGAGCATGACATGAACATCTTGAGATGGCCTAATGTCCATAAATTGGATGAAGTGTTTTGAGGGCAGTCTTTTGTTTGAAATGCAAGATTTGTTACATGTTATTTTCTAAGTAAGCAGGGAATACATGATTCCTAGATGTTCAGCAAACAAAACAATGTTCAAATGCAGTAAAATAAAAAAATGGATTTCCACTGTAGTGAGAACAATATTTGGATGCCTGCATAACTAATTAGGCAATTGCAACCCTATTTGTCACAGTAGCCCATGTACTTGTGACCAGTAGACTTGATTATTTCAATTCCCTTTATCAGGGATCATTATAATCTATGATCTGGAAAGAAATATGACGAGTGAGGTAATCAAATTTGCTGATCATACAAAATTGTTCAGAGTAGTTAAATCACAAGCAGATTGTGATAAATTGCAGGAAGACCTTGTGAGACTGGAAAATTGGGCATCCAAATGTCAGATGAAATTTAATGTGGATAAGTGCAAGGTGATGCATATAGGGAAAAATAACCCATGCTATAGTAATGTAGCTTACCTTATAATAATCAATTTCACTGTAATATAACCCCTAACCTTGGCCTATCCTTGCAATCCAATTTAAAGCAGCCTTGCAATGTAACCCTAACCACTGACCTAATACAGTGCACTATCATTTGCTTTGAGTGGCTGACCAGCTGCAAAAAGTGTAATAAAAATATTAAATTAAAATTGAAGTGTTTGTATAGAATACTGCTACTAGGCTACAGGCTGAGGCTAAAGCCAGAGTTTAAATTTGTTTAATTTATTTATATTTAATTATTCATACTTATATTCCTCCTTAGTCCAAAGGCCCAAAGTATGCATATGTAACATAATATACAATAAATTAAGAAACATTACAGCATACATCAAAACAGAGCAAATAAAGACAATTATATCAAATATCTAGATCATAGTTATATCTTTACAAATTAAACCAATACAACTATTATGTATTGTTAAGTAAAACGTAATGTCAATTTTACTTAAGTTATCCTGCATAAACATAAAACCCCAGAACCTTAAGGCCCTAGACTCTAAAAGTAAATAAACATTCAAAAAGCAGAGGTAAATAAACAAGTAATATATTTTCTAAAGGTCAAGTAATTTAGCAAAGCCCTAATCTCATTTGGAACATAACTTCATAAAGATGGAGCTTCACAAGAAATTGATCTCTTATGAGTATGAGAATTTTTCACTTGCCTAACAGAAGTCAATAGCAGTGCCTACTGTGAGGAGCAAAGTGATCAGGATGGCATATAAGAGATCAACTGATCAAGAATATATTGCAGGCCAGGTTATTCACAGATTTATAAATCAAGGACAAAACTTTAAATTTACAACAAATACTTATTTGGAGTCAATGAAAAGCCTTTAGTGCTTGGGGTAACCATGAAGGCACAGATTTAAAAGAATCTGTGCAGAAGTGTTCTGGGCCGACTGTAGCCTCTGCATTTGTTTCATAGGCAAACCTAAAGGACATTGCAATTATCATATCTAGATGTTACTATAGAACATGCAATATTGTAGCCATATCTGTTTATAAAAATAAAATAAGGACAGAGATGGTGAAAGATCCAAAGCTGATAGAATAAAGGCTGAATTACAGAAGAAATATGTGCTTTAAATGACAGTTCAGCATCTTAATTACCCCTCTCACCCCAAATATGTGCTTATTGACTAATAGGCAAAGAAATACCTTCTAAAGATCATATTGGGGGAAGAAAAAAAAGAAAGATGGATTCTTGATCCATGACACTTTAATTCGATTTGCATTAAGTTTTAATTTATTGATACTGAGCTATGACAAAATAGAATTCAAGCAAGCATATAGGGGTAGATTCTAAAAGGTTGTGTGCGCGCGCGCGCACACGAGCGCCCGATTTTATAACATGTGCGCTCTGGCGCATAGTATAACAGTATGATCAACTGTATCGAATGCAGACAAGTCCAGAAGTTCAACAACCAAATCACAATCCCTGTTAAGAGACTGGAATAAATCATCTGAAAGGTCCACTAGAGAAGATTTTGTACCAAATCTAGCTCGAAAGCCAGATTGATAGGGGTCAAGAAACTGTCTGTCCCCCAGGAGTTCGATCAACTACCCTAATTCCTTTCAATTAACTAGTCCAAAAAAGGCAAGTTTTCTACTAATCTATAGTTCTTAACTTTAGAAGGATCCAGTGTTTGCTTCTTCAACAACTGACGAATAATGGTAACCTATAATCTGAAATATTCATAATCCCATGTAAAAAATCCTTAATAACCCAAAGGAGATCATGGCTGCATGACATTACTTGACAGACTGGAAACCCTTCCCCAGATATTCTCAATCTCTCTAACAGAAATAATATACCTATTCTGAAGGAGCTGAATTGGTTTCCAGACAAGTGGAGAATAAAATGTAAAATGTTGAAAGCTGTACTCAGGTGCCTCATTCTAGACAGACCACATTACCTTCATGAGCTATTGGTCCATTACTTATCACAAAGAGCATTATATGCCTCACAGCAAGAGCTGTTAACTGTTCCATGGCCCATTGTTATCACAGTTTAAGTTGAAAATCACTTGCCATGCAGTCTTTGCATGGTGCACCAGCATTATGGAATATGGTTCCTTTGCATATTCATCTGGATCCACAATACTTAGGGCTCAGAAAGTAAGAACGATGTGACTCTTTGATATTTTTCTGTGCCACACTTTAAAGACCGAATTTTAAAAGAACTACGTGCGCAGAAACGGGCAGATATGCATGTGGATGGGACGTGCGTGTGCTGCAGGGATTTTAAAACGCCACAGCCACACATGTACCTGCCCCTACGTGCAGAAGAAAGCATTTGTGAAAAAAAGAGGTGGGCCGGAGGTGGGGGTCTGGGTGGGGCCTGGATGGGGCCAGGGCAGCGCCATTAACCACTGTCCCACTGAAGCGCATGTCAGGAGCCAACTGGCTCACGCAAGTTGCTGCTGCTCCTGAGAGCAAGTTTTAAAACAAAAAAACTAGGGTAGGCAGCGAGGTTTTAGGGGTCGGGGCTAGTAGGGGAAAACAGGGAGGCAGGTTAGGTAGGGCGGGTTAGGAAGTTCCCTCCCAGTCCGCTTCTTTAAAATTGCATGCGCATGTGTGCGTGGGTAGCAGATTTTATAGCATGCACACGTCGACGCACGCATATTATAAAATCACTGCGTCCATGTGCACGAGCCGGCAACCGCGCGCACATGGACGCCCACATGCGGGTTTGAAAGTTACTGTCTAAGTGTCTATGTATATTAGGTATGAAGAGGCAGTTTAAGCAGCAGTATGTTTTCTGGTTGAAGAGGATGAATGGGATTGGGAACTTATTCTGATCCCAGTTATCAGACATTTTGAAAGGCCAACATCTGCTCCTAGAAGCAGTATCATTGGATTCCCTGCTAGAGTATAAACAGGATTGAATTTTGAATGTTTTTATATGATGGTATGGCATTAGTTTTTGTTTTTTGTTTTTTTTTGGGGGGGGGGGGGAAGGGGTTGTTGTGAGTTTGTGGGTCAGCCTAGATTTGGGCCAGGTCCCTATCGCCTTTCTAGAGGAAATTCAATTTTATTATTTTCTGTTTGGCTTAGCTCACCATTTTAAGAACTTGCACTGATTTAATTATGAATTATGTTATTTATGATGTGCAATTTTTCATGTACTTTTTTATCTAAATGATACTAAAATTTCCTACGCACCCCCTTCAAAAAAATACCTTGCAGCCAAGTCTAGCAAGCTTCAAGTTCAGTAATTAACTAGAAGTCCTGGTGAAACTGAAGGTGCTTAACGAGCCGAGCAGGTCTGGCAGACTATGCAGGGGACCAAGGCAGCTAAATGCTATTGACTATTTAGATTATTACAGTGCCCTGTCTTTAAGCTTGGGAAAGTAGGGATGTTGGAGGGAACTAAGTGCCCTTCAACTCAAAATGTAAGAGAACAAAAAGGAAGTAAAAAAAAACTGTTCTGAATAAGGAGAAGGTTTATAGATGGTCATACTTTGTGGCTGGCAGCTGGGAGAAATCCTTAGCAGTGGGGACAAAATAATTGGGCAGACTGAATGGTCTTTTTCTGCTGTCATTTCCTGAGGTAATATGTACATCTTTATAGTGCATCTATACCAAAAAAGGTAATTTTTTTCAAAAATTGGTGCTTGGGTTCTATGTATTTCACTGCTCCATAACATGTAGAAGTACTTTATACCTTCTCAGTGACTGCTTGATAAAAATAGAAGGAACGTTTAGGTTGTGTTCTCCCTCTTCTACTTCTATTTCAAAATATTTCAAAAGTAAATGTAGTAAATGATTACTCCTCTGTCCTGAATATAAATTTTACTTTTAATTTATTTTTCTATAAACTATTTTGCTGCATTTTCAGATGCAATAAGTGCATTTAGAATATGTATTTAAGGAATTTAATCAATTGAAGTATCCAAAGTGTGTGCGAAGCAGTCAATTGTGAAATTACTACTTCCTTGATAATTTCCTTTTTCTTAAACCAGACAGATTAATTCAGGATCAGTGGGTTATGCCCCTCTACCAGCAGATGGAGATGGAGCAAACTGACGTCACAGTATATATACTCCTGCAGTGACATCAGCTTGCCAGTATTCTCTTCAAAAGCCAACTGTGGACAGACTAGCAAAAACTGATTAATAACAAATAACCATTTCAGCACTCAGTCAACAGGAAAACAATGAGTATGAGTGGGGGTGTAGACATGTGAGCTGCACAGTTGTGAAGAATGAGTGTCTGTGGGTCACAGGCCTAATCTTACCTGAGCCCACTGTAAACCCCTTTTTCCTTGACTTTTGATTTTTCTGTGGTAATGGATAATTCCTGAATACTGTAAAGTGGGTGAAAGTGGAGAGGAGCCGTGGGCCCAGCCCTTAGGAGAAGGGCGTGGCCCACACCTAGGCATACAGGCTGCAGTGGAGTAGGCCTCAGGTAGGCCCTTCTGACACCGAAGGCCTCCCAGGCTGTGGAGCAAAATCCAGAGGATTAGTCAGGCGAGGCCCCGGTTTCGTAGCAGCCTCCAGAGAAGGTGAAAGGCCTCCCGTGGCACAGCTACGGGAGGAATCGTAACACATTCAGTCTGGCATACTAATCTGATTCATAAATAAGCAACAGGGACAGCAGTCAAAAACCATTCAACATAAAAATCAAACAAAAAATGTGATCAAATAGAAAAGACCTCATCCATGATATGATAATAGAGAATAGTTAAACACATGAATAAGTTTTGAAAGAGTTTAGTCATTAGACTAACGATCTGGTCTCAAGTACTTCTGTTTGTCTTTTCCATATCACTAATTTCAGTCTCTCTCTCTCAAAAATCAGTCTAACCTCTATGCCAGTATCGACTACTTAAATTGAGAAAAAATATGAAAAGAGTTATAAATATTATGAGTTCCTATCAAGGGTATGAGCTATATCTAGCTGGAATCCATTGTATTGACATATCTGGCATTCCTCAACAATAACAACAAGAAGGGATTACAGAATATAATCCACAGGAAGAGAGTATTTATGATAACCTGTTTCCTTAGACTAGGACTATACAGTGCTGGTGGGTTCTTTGTATTCAGGTCAGGTGACATTATATAGATTTTCCACGTTGCAGTAGAGTTGCATGATTTCTCTGCAGCACAGCACCGCCATAGAGTCTGTAAAAAAAAAAAAAAAAAGGTAAATAAATCCTATGAAATTATTTTCAAGGAAGCAAAGAACTGAAAAGCATAAAGTGCTATTTTATTATTATTATTTTTTTTTTTTAAATCTTCAATGCACATATCAAATAACCATACTTCATGGTTATCTGATTATAGTAACTGACAAATCTATTCCTCATTGATAGAAGCATAGAAATGACGACAAAAAATGACCTAATGATCCATCTAGTCTGCCCAGAAAGCTTATGCTAGTGTCTGCCATATCATGCAGATTATCTCCATGCTTATCAGTTTCCCAGACTGTAAAAGTCAGGGTACTTGTTGGTTGCTGTTTGAATCCAATTTCACTTCATCCTTGTCGTGGAAGCAGAGAGCAATGTTTGAATTGCATCGAAAGTATCAGGCTTATTGGTTAAGGGAGTAAAAGCTGCATCAGCAAGTTACACCCATGCTTATTTGTTCCCCAAACCATAAAAGTCGGGGCCCTCTTTGGGTGCTGTCTGAATCCAATTCCCTTTTCCTATTGCCGTTGAAGCAGAGAGCAATGATGGGTTGTATCAACAATATCAAGGTTTATTTGTTAAAGTTAGTAACTGCCGCACCAGCAAGTTACCCCCATTGACTCTTTTCTTTATTCCCATACTTTAGCCTTTAGGGATCCATAGTGTTTATCCCATGCCCCTTTGAATTCTCTCTCTGTTTTCATCTTCACCACCTTCTCTGGAAGGGAAATCCAGGCATTCACCACCCATTCCATGAAGAAATATTGCCTGATGTTGTTCTACATCATCCTCCCTGGAGTTTCATTTTGTGACCCTTAGTTCTACTGATCACCAGATACTATCAAACCAAGGTCCCTCTCCCAATCTGTGCACATTAGCCTTTCACCACCCATTACATGCAACTCTTTGGATTACCGCACCCCAGATGCATGACTCTGCATTTCTTGGCATTGAATCCAAGCTGCCAAATCCTTGGCCAGTGGCTTTCTTAAGTCACTTTTTATTTTTCTCTAATCCTTCGGGCATGTCCACTTTGTTGCAGATCTTCATATCATCCACAAATAGACAAACTTTACCTTCTATCCCTTCTGCAATGACCTCAGCATGAATCGTCAATTTTGCTACCAATAGTAATATTCAGGTTTTACATACATTTATTTTGTAAATATAAAATATACAGTACAATAGGATGAGGAGTCACTGGGTATTCCATTAACTTATATGCTCAACCATCTGTAATAGAAGAGGGTAACAAAAGGGAGGAGAGATAGCCAGCTTGCACAAAACAAGGGTATGGATGTGTTAAAACTTCCAGAACAGGGAGGCAAGGTCAAACAACATGAAATGGCAGCAAGGCTTTCATATGTTCTTAGATACTGGTGAGAGGTGACAAGTTTCCTAACATGTGCTGCAGGCTGACTTGGCTATAATTCCCAACTAGTGCAAAGGAGCAATGCCCAACAAAGCTGTGCTATAATTAGTGAGGTTTGGGTGTGGCAACTGACCACGCCCACGGAGGGGCAGTCCCGTGAGGGGCCACAGCTCAGGCTCAGCAGAGGACACACAAACACAGAGATTGATCTTTATTTAAACAATGTTGTGTAGCCACCAGAGGTGGCAGTGGTGAGTAGTAGAAGTAGCCCGGCTGGGTTAGTATCCCTCAGGCGCTGGAATGGCGACTCCTCCAGTAGCAGTGCTGTAGTGGAAAGAACTGAGAATAATGAGTACAGTGGAATATGATCAAGCCCCAGTATGGAGAACCCCAGGATAGGAAGAGCAGGCCCTCGAGGAGTGAGTACCTGATCCCTGAGAGCTGAGAGGCTTGTAGGAAATGTACTCACACAGCGGCTCCACGTAGGAGATGGCACCAGGGCTGGAACGGAGGCAGGCCCTCGAGGAGCGAGTACCTGGTGCCAGGGAAAGCTCTGAGGTGGAGATGGTAGTACTCACCGGTGTTGAAGATAGCGAATCCTTCCAGGCAGAAGAGAAGGTAGGAGCAGGCAGCAAGTCAGGGAACATGGGCCCTCGAGGAGCGAGTACCGGTTTACTGATAGCGACCTGAAAAGGAGTGAGGCCCCCGAGGAGCGGGTACCTCGTTAGCGTTAAGAGTCCAATGAAGATTGGAGGCAGAGTAGCTGGGTACAGAGAGCGAAGCCCATCCGTAGAACTCCCCTTGCTAACTCAAAGGCTAGCAAACAGTGTAGGCTTTAAATATCCGGGCAGCGTGACGTCATCACAGGGGGATGCCCCTGAGGTTCGCGCCAAGTAGGAAATAAGAGCGAGGGCCATGCGGCGCGTGCACCCTAAGGTACAGACGGAGCATGGCGGAAGGCAGCACCCAAACCGGTCTGGGGACGCCGGAAAGGACGGCAAACAGATGCTGTGGTAGCCAGACGTCCATTAACAGCAAGAGGAGGAGCAAAAGGAGAGAGGTAGGAGGAGTGCAGCCATCGGGAAGGGACGGTTGCAACAAGCTGTCAAGTCTGGCATGACCAGATACACAAACAGTGCATTTGCATGGGATGGCAACTTCAATGAAGGGGAGGGCAGTTTCATGCAGCTGAACCAGATAGTAGAGCAGAGGCTGGTGCTGGAGTTATATTAAACCCCACTTCTTGAAAGAAACTGAAACAGGGTAGCAGAAAAAGACTACATAGCCTATTTAGTCTACCAATCCTTATCAACTACTCAGCTCTACATTTCCCACCACTCCCTCAGAGCTCCCCTATACTTGCCCCATGCTTTCTTGAATTCAGATACTCTTTTTGTCTCATCATTTCCACTCGAAAGCTGTTCCATGCATCCACCACCCTTTCTATCAAGAAATATCTCCTTATTTTACTCATAGCATGATTCCTCATTCCATAGCCTCCTTTCCATTGAAAGAGGTCTGCCTCCTGTGCATTCATACCTTTGAAGATTTCAATGCCTCTTATCATATCTCCCCATCACGTTTTTTCTCTAGAGTATATATATTGTATATTTAGATCTTTAAGTCTGTTCCCATATGCTTTAGAATGAAGACCACTGACCACTTTAGTATCTTCTCTCTGAACTAATTCCACCCAGTTTATATCCTAGAATTTCACCCCTATATTGGATTTTGAAGCCCAAATGCATGACTCTCTTATTTTTTTAGCATTAAATCTTAGCTGCCAAACTCTGAGTTTAGACCATTTCTCAAACTTCGCTACATCCCTCCTCATAGTTTGCATACCTTCCTGAGTGTCTAACCAGGAACAGATTTTGGTATCTGTTGCATCAGAGGTGGACCCTTGGGCCGAGGTGGAGTTGACGCAACCCGTAGGTAGGGACCTATGGGTCCTCACTGTCGGCAGGTAGAGTGGGCTGATAGGCAGAGGCCGCTGGAGTTTCACCTATACCAGCCCTCGTTCCCCATGGGCTGAGCCTTTGGGAGCCAGGGCTGGCAGGAAGGTGGGCCTTGAGGTAGAATAGCAAGAAAAGTTGGTTCAGCACAGAGACTGTAGACGAGGGGTGGTGTAGTCCCACTCTGGACTGGGCAAGGTTCTGGAAACTCGGGCACCAATGAAACAAAGGCAGACTGAGGGTGCTCGAGCAAAGATAGGCCGAAGCCTAATAAGGCCACATCCAGGGAGAAGGCAGAAGAGGTATCCAATGGCAGGCTTGAATCAAAGCCGGCAGCAATCCAGTGGCTGTGGCAAGCGATGCTAAGGTCTGATCATGGAGACAATCAATATTGTAGTCAATCAAAGCTGAGGTCTGATCACGGATAAGTCAATAGCGTAGTCAATCGAAACTGAGGTCTGATCATGGAGACGTCATTAGCGTAGTCGGACAAAGTGAAGGTCAGGGTCTGGAGAAAGGCAATACGTGGTCAGGCGAAGCAGAGGTCTGGGTCTGGAGATAGGCTGTAGCGTAGTCAGATAGGCTGTATCATAGTCAGGCAAGCTTCTGGGTCTGGAGATAGGCTGTAGCGTAGTCAGGCAAAGCGGAGGTCTGGGTCTGGAGATAAGCTGTAGCGTAGTCAGGCAAAGCGAAGTCAAAGTCTGTGTAATCAATCCGAAGCATAGGCAGGGCAGGAACCAGGAACAACGAGGATCAGGAACATAGAGTAGGGACGAATCTCTAGTAGCAACGAGAACTCGATCAGTGAGAAGACCTGTTACAAAGGCGATGCTATGGAGCGGGGCCTGAGCTTAGATACTATGAAGAGGTTGACATCATCATCCGGGGCCGCGACCAGGTTCCAACCGCGGTCCCTACATAAGGATCAGTGATGTGCGCGCCTAAGGAGGAGTGCGGCACAGATAGTGGTGTCTCTCCGCGGACCACGCGGAGAGGCCTGATGAGCAGTAGCAGTAGCATCATGACCAGGAATTCTGGGGGCTGTGGCAGAGCCGGAGGCACTGGAGGAGAT
The DNA here is from genome assembly GCF_901001135.1 of Rhinatrema bivittatum. Classification (NCBI taxonomy): domain Eukaryota; kingdom Metazoa; phylum Chordata; class Amphibia; order Gymnophiona; family Rhinatrematidae; genus Rhinatrema; species Rhinatrema bivittatum. Next base: position 243,568,834 of record NC_042618.1, read on the forward strand.
CCAAGGTCAGAGCTGGCGGCCCACCGCCGCTAGCGAGGAGGAACCAGAGGCTGGAGTCCTTGTGGAAAGGTTAGAGGGCCGTGCCGCGGGTCTGTGGCGGACGGCATGCATAATAGTATCATCTATAAAAAGACAAACTTTTCCAGATAGTCCTTCCAAATTACTGTTTACAAAAATATTGAACCAGTCCAAGGACTGATCTCTACGGTTAGCCACTAAAAACATCCCTTTCATTGGAGTGAACTCCATTTACCACTACACTTTGCATATTCATTTTCATAATTACATATTAATATATGGTGCGATAAACATCGCTCATCAGACTCCCTTTATCACAATATGAGGCCCTAATGCGGCTTGATGAATGACTCTATTAGGTTGTAAGCTCCTCTGGGGACAGGAAAATACCCGCAGTACCTAATGTAACCCGCAACGAAATGCCAAAAAAGCGTAATATAAATAAATAAATAAACTGAGAGAGAGCAGCTTTGCTGCTGACTTTTTTATTTGCACAAGACAAAGACATGCATCTTTATTTTTGCAACTGTGCTTCATTTTTTTGGGTGGGAAGATATATTTGTTTCCAGATGTTTATAAGAAAACCCAGGATCCTGGGAAGCAGTTTTTGAAATGCCTGTAGATTCTATCTCTAGGTGCTTATTTTATAAGTCATTATCCATATAAATGTTTTCTTAAAATGCAAAATGTTTCTATGGTTTTTTTATCCTACACATCTTCGTTGTTTTTTAGATGCAAAAAAAAGCTAGGCAATTTGGGTAGTCATGATGGAAGGTGAAGTATAGATTCCTCTAGTTGATATACTATATGTTGTAAATTTGGGTATTATTTTGCTTTTTAAATTTTAATTTGGCACCAGCCATTCACTGCCTGTGTGGACTGAACCCCCCTTAGTTGTGGGCTAAGTTGGAAGGATGTATTTGACGTAGTCTTTTTTTTTTTAAAGTTATTTTTTGTTTGTTTTTGTTAACTGTGAAGTATACATCCTCTATTGTATTCAAGGTTATCTTGACATAATATTTTGAAAGTTTATAAATACAAAGTTAAAAAAAAGTTTACCTGAATCAAAGAAGCAGCAGCAGGAATCTGCCTGTTGAAATGCTTCTGACGTTGCTTCTGCTGTACTTTTAGGGCAAAACCTGATCCCAGTATTCCCTGAAGGCAAAACAAGATTTTGTTAGTTCCTGAGAAGATTCAGAATGCTTGAAAATGCTCTATATTTAAAGCAACAGTAATAGATAACATTTTTAAATGGTACAGTTTAAAGAACAACATTAAGAATGCTTTTTAAAATTGTTTTGTTGTTTATTTCTGAGGAGATACAAATTATCATTATCAATACCCCTGTACAGACATTTTAATACAGGTAGAGAACAAACATGAGAGAGATCTGAAGGATTTGACTCAAGGAAAGCAAGTTTGCTTACCATAAATAGGATTCTCCTTAGACAGGAGGATTAATTAGCCATGACATGTGGGTGAAGTTATCTGATGGCACTAAACAGTCCCTTCTAGCTAGCTAAGTAAACTTTTACTACTGAGTATGCATAGGAGTTCCTGTATGCTCGCTGCCTCGGGAGCCCTTCAGTCAATTGTAGAGCTTAGCTTTAGCTAGATAGTTGACTCGCCAGGGAAGTGGGCATATACTAAGCATGGCTAATTCATCCTGCTGTCGAGAGGGCACCTTGTTTATGGTAAGCAAACTTGCTTTCTCTGTCAGATTAGCCATGACTCTTGGGAGTCCCAAGCTGAGGGTTTCAGTGAAGCACTTACTGAAAAGCAACCCGGATCCCTCATGGAGAGTGGACTATGGGATGAACAAGCTGCACAAAGTTGCTTGCCCGTAGCTACTATCACTTCTGGAGAGATTGTCTAGACACTAATGGACTGTGAAGGTGTGAAAGGACGACCAAGTTGCAGCTTTGCAGATCTCTTCAGTGGACACAGTTTTTAAGTGAGCCACTGAGATAGCCATGGCTTTTACTTGATGAACATTGACAGAATCTGGGATCTGGAGGCCAGCCAGAGCATAGCAATGTGTGATACAGGCTGCTAGCCAGTTGGACAACATGTGCTTGGCAACAGCTATTCCCAGTCTGTTAGGACTGAAAGAAGTGAAAAGTTGAAAAGCTTGAAGATGTGGTTGAGTTCTCTTTAGATAATATGCCAAGGCTCTTTTACAGTCCAGTGAATGGAGCTCCTTCTCCTCTTTATGTGCATAAGGTTTTGCAAAGTTTGTTGAAAAAATTATTGCTTGATCAAAATGAAAAGCTGAAACCACTTTTGGCAGAAATTTGGGTTGAGTATGGAGCAACACTCTGTTGTGGAAAAACTGCAGGTTCAGAGAGTAATGCACCAATGTTAGTAGCTCAGGGATTCTTGTAGCTGAAGTGATGGTGACTAGAAACACCACTTTCCAAGTAGGAAACTTTTAGGAAGCTAATTCCAAAGGTTCACAGGGCAGCTTTCTCAGCTGCGACAACACTGAGATCCCATGGTAGCAGTGGCTTGGCAACCAAAGATCTTGAATGCCACAAGCCTTTCATGAACTTCAGAACCAGAGAACGGATGGAGATTGGCTTAAACATCCACTTGAAGGTGGTAATTGGCAATGGCACAGTAAGAGAATGGCATTTCAGGGTTGGAGCACAAGCCTGAGTCCTGCAGAATCAATTTGCTTCTCCTCATTCCGGAAGCACAGTCTGTGTTTCTCAGGAACATAGAAGTTAACCCCTGCTTATGCAGCAAAGTGATTCCTTTATGGCAGAGCTTCCTAAACTTGTCCTGGGGACCCCACAGCCAGTTAGATTTTCAGGATATCCACAATGGATATGCATGAGATACATTTGCATATACTGAGTTTCCATGATATGCAAACGTCTCTCATGCATATTTATTGTAAATATCCTGAAAACCCGACTGGCTGTTGGGTCCCCAGGATAGGTTTGGGAAGTCCTGCCTTATGGTTCCCTGGGGAGGTCAGCCCACAGTGAGTGCCTTGGGGAAGGGTTGGAGCCTTCTAAATCAAGGCTCCCATTTAGCCACAGACAATACCCTCATTGATGGTACATTGAGGAAAGAACTTGAACTTACAGTTTCCTGTTGCCTTGGGCTCCCTTAGGGCAGGAAAGCAGGTCCTGACCAGCTATTCATACAGAGAGGGTTGGAGCCATTCCCTCAATAGCTCAGTTCTGATGTCCAAAAAAACAAACAAACCACGACTACCCAACCTGTTTCTCCTTCACAGGCTCATATGCTCAAGCTGAAGCACTAGTTCCACCTTTAATGGCTTCCCTCCCCTCAAGTCAACAGAGCAACTGAAAACAGTGTCCTACCTACCTCAGGCAGTCCTTTTCAAACTCAATTTCCCTGTTCTCTGGGCTACACTTTCATCGGAATGCTTCAGCAGAGAGGTATCTTCAAAGGATACTAATGACGTATTAGAATTAGGGCATCCCAACAGTGAGGAACCAATAATAAGAAAAGTAATCCAAGTGCCTGTAATTAGAAACTCACCTGAGCTAAAGGATTCCAATTTATACCTATCAATTAAAAAGAATGAAAATACAAAAATCACATTGAGAAAAATTGACCATTTAATCCTACTCTGTTTCCTGTCTTTTAGCCAGTTTGTAATCCATGAAAGAACATCGCTTCCTATCCCCTGACGTTTTAGTTTTCTTAGAAGCCTCTCATGAGGGACTTTGTCAAATGCCTTCTGAAAATCCAAATATACTACATCTACCGGTTCACCTTTATCCACATGTTTATTAACCCCTTCAAAAAAATGAAGCAGATTTGTTAAGCAAGACTTTCCTTGGGTAAATCCATGTTGACTGTGTTCCATTAAACCATGTCTTTCTATAAGCTCTACGGTTTTATTTATTTATTTATAGAGTTTTATATACCGCCGTTCGGTTTCGCCATCACAACGGTTTACAAAGTTTCGATGTTTAACAGAGTGTCCAAAAGATTTATGCGATTGTTAACAAAGATATTGTAGGCTTTATAAATGTAGTTCGGATGTCTAACTATACAGGTTCTATTACTTAGTAGCATTGGTTCCACATGTTTACATAGGGCCAGTAGGGAGGGAAATAACATCTGAGAGTCATTGGGTGTTTTGGTAGGCTTTGGTAAACATCCAAGTTTTTAGTTCTTTTTTGAAGGCTTTTAAATTTTGCTGTGTTCTAAGTTCGGTTGGGAGGGTGTTCCAGAGTTTGGGACTTCCTAGGCATATGGCTCTCTTCCAAGTTGAGGTAAGTTGTTTAGAACTAGTAGGTGGAATCTTTAATAGACCTTTATTAGCTGAGCAGAGGTTTCGGTTTGGAGAGTGGAGTTTTATAGAGTACTTAGCCAGTTTGTTTTTCGTATATTATTTTGTGTAATATGGATAATATTTTGTATTCTATTCTGAATTTGATCTATAGAACAGTTTCAACTATTCTTCCCGGCACTGGTCAGGCTCACTGGTCTACAGTTACCCGGATTGCCCCTGGAGCCCTTTTTAAATATTGGGGTTACATTGGCCACCCTCCAGTCTTCAGGTACAATAGATGATTTTAATGATAGATAACAAATTTTAACTATTTAGATCAGAAATTTCATTTTTGAGTTCCTTCAGTACCCTAGGATGCATACCATCCGGTCCAGGTGATTTGATACTCTTCAGTTTGTCAATCTGGCCTACTACATCTACCAGGTTCACAGTGATTTGGTTCAGTTCGTCTGACTCATCACCCTTGAAAACCATCTCCGGAACTGGTATCTCCCCAAATCCTCATTAGTAAACACGGATGCAAAGAATTCATTTAGTTTTTCTGCTATGGCCTTATCTTCCCTAAGAGCCCCTTTAACTGCTTGGTCATCTAATGGTCCAACCGATTCCATCACAGGTCTCTTGCTTTGGATATATTTCAAAAAGTTTTTATTATGAGTTTTTGTCTCTATGGCCAACTTCATTTCAAATTCTCTCTTCGCCTGTCTTATCAATGTTTTACACTTAACTTGACAATGTTTATGTTTTATCCTATTTTCTTCAGATGGATCCTTCTTCCAATTTTTGAAGGATTTTTTTTTTGGCTAAAATAGCCTCTTTCACCTCACCTTTGAACCATGACGGTAATCGTTTTGCCTTCCTTCCACCTTTCTTAATGCGTGAAACACATCTGGACTGCTCCTCTAGGATTGTATTTTTAAACAATGTCCATGCCTACTGAACACTTTTAATCTTTGCAGCTGCACCTTTCAATTTTTTTCTATTTTCATTTTATCAAAGTTTCCCTTTTGAAAGTTTAGTGTTAGAGCTGTAGATTTACTTATTGTCCCCCTTCCAGTTATTAGTTTAAATTTGATCATGTTATGATGACTATTGCCAAGTGGCCCCACCACCGTTACCTCTCTCACCAAATACTGTGTTCCACTAAGAATTAAATTTAAAATATCTCCCTCTGTTGTTGGTTCCTGAACCAATTGCTCCATGAAGCAGTCATTTATTACAACCAGGAACTTTGTCGGCCGGATTTTAAAAGGGTTACGCGCATATTTTGCATAGGCTCGGCGACGCGCGCAAGCCCCGGGGCTTCGCGAGGGGGGCGTGCCGGGTGGGCAGCACAATTTTAGGGGCATTCCGGGGGGCTTGTCAGGGGCGTGGTGCCAGCCCGGGGGCATGGTCGAGGCCTCTGGACCAGCCCCCGGGTCTCTAGCAAGTCCTGATGTTACATTTACCCAGTCAATATTGGGGTAATTGAAATCTCCCATTATTATTGCACTGCCAAATTGGTTTGGTTCCCTGATTTCTCTTAGCATTTCATCATCTGTCTGACCATTTTGTCCAGGTGGACGGTAGAATACTCCTATCACTATACTCTTACCCAACACACATGGGATTTCTACCCATATATATTCTACTGAGCATTTAGTCTCTTGTATGATCTTTATCCTGTTGGACTCTATATCCTCCCGGACATAAAGTGACACACCCCTACCAAGTTGATCCTCCCTATCATTGCGATATAATTTGTACCCTGATATAGCACTGTCCCATTGGTTATCCTCCTTCCACCAAGTCTCTGTGATGCCAATTATGTCAAGCTCATCATTTACTGCTATACACTCTTAACTCTCCCATCTTACTTCTTAGACTTCTGGAATTGGCATACAGACATTTCAAAGTGTATTTTTTGCTTGTATTAACAACCTGCTTTTCAGTTGTTAGGGATAATTTGGAAATCATTAGCTTCGGTGATTTTTTACATATAGGCACATGGACTACGTTTGCTTTTATTGAAACCTCTCTGTTGGGATGCCCTAACTCTACTGTTTCACTAGTATCCTTCAAGGATACATTTCTCTGAACCATGCACTGCTGAGTGACTGTTGGCTTTCCCCTTGTTCTATTTTAAAAGCTGCTCTCTCTCTTTTTTGAAAGTTAGTGCCAGCAGCTTGGTTCCACTCTGGTTAAGGTGGAGCCCATCCTTTCATAAAAGTCTCCCCCCTTCCCCAAATGTTTCCTCAGTTACTTACAAAACTGAATCCCTCTTCCCTGCACCATCGTCTCATCCATGCATTGAAACTCTGGAGCTCTGCCTGCCTCTGGGGACCTGCACTTGGAACAGGAAGAATTTCAGAGAATGCCACCCTGGAGGTTCTGGATTTCAGCTTTCTACCTAAAATCCTAAATTTGGCTTCCAAACCTCTCTCCCACATTTTCCTATGTTTACACTTTGACCAATGACATACAGAAGCACAAAAAGGAGAAGGAGAACAAGTACTGAAGTAGATCCTTTGGAGTACAGGCAAATGGGTTCAATAATCCTGCCAGTTACCAAGAAGAAAAATGCTTCCATTTAAAACTGTATGCTTGCTTTTATGGTGGACAGCTTCTTGGCCAAAATCACAATGTCCTCAACTTCCTTAGAAAGGGACAATTGAGTGCTCAACATCCATGCATCAAATTGAGGAGGTGAGGCGATTTAGATGACCCAGTCCATCTTCCTCTTGAATTAGTAAAGCCTGAGCAGATCCCAGGGGTGTAAGTGGGCGAATTGACAATCTGATGAGGTAAGAGAACCACACTTGCCCAGGTCAAGCTGGAGCAATAAGGATAAGATGTTCCCAGTCTTTGAGTACCAGCTGCACTGTTTTCACTATCAATGGACATGGAAAAGCACATAGCAGATTTGCATCCCACTTGAGCAGAAAAGCATCTGAAGTGGATCTGAAGTTGCTCAGAAGACTGAAGCAAAACTTTTCAACTTTCCAGTTGAACTCTGACATGAACAAGTTGATTGACAGACAACTCCAGAGGTCAAATAACCTGTCAGCCACATTTTGGTTCCAGGACAACTCATGAGGGTGAAAAATGCTGTTCAGGTGCTTCACCAGCATGTTAGAGATCCTGAAAAGTTGCTTGGAGAAAGGTTCTACAACTGTAAATCCACTCCAAAATTCTCATAGAATTCTGGCAGAGGATCCAATACCCTGTGCCCCCTTGTTTATTCATGTAGAACATCGCTACTTGCTTGCTGGTTTGGATCAGAATTCTCTATCTCCAAAGGAGATGTGAAAAATATTAAATGGTCAAGAGATTAATCCTGAACAGATGTACTGTCATTGACCAGATCCTTTGAATTTGGAAGAAATATGTGTGCGTACCCCATTCCCTGGTGGAGGAGTATCCAACAAATGGTATAAGTAATGTCTGCCACTGTTATCTTCTATGCCCACATCAATGGGTAACTTTCTGAATGTGAATATAATGATATTGCCAAAAAAGAAACTAACTTGCTGAAATGTAGCTCTTACAGGCCTCTCGCTCTTATCAACTCAGATAGCAAGGTATTGATAAAATTTCTACGGCTTCACCTAAGAATTGCTAATTCTACTTCTTGTTCATCAACATAAATCCGGCTTTGTAAAAGGTAAAACTTCCACTGCCAATATTAGGCGGCTACTTAACATATACTGGGCCCAAAAATTCAAAGTTCCAGGAATGATATTGACTGCAGAAAAGGCCTCCAGTTGCATCTTATGGCCTTTTATGTTTAGCGTGCTGGACTTAATGCATGTGTAAAATTGTTCTGGTTTCGTTTTATTGGAATGTTATTGAGTTCTAATGTACTGGCATATTGAAACTAATAAAAAGATAATACAAAACAAAAATTAAATTTACTATTGATTTTATACATTGGATTAAAGCCTGACATGTTAAACCTCAGGCTAAGGTATTTGCCAATGAATAATCCTCTTCACAGTTTCCTGTTCTTCAGGGTACCTCATTCATCTCTTTTATTTAACTTACTGATTAAATCCATGGCACAATTAATAAGGCAATCCTCTTCTGTGACTGGATACTCAATAAGCAACTTTCAGTATAAGATATCTCTGTATACAAATGACATATGTCACAACCCTAGCTAGACAACACCTGCTGTTCTGTCTATATTCAATAATTTTGGCATGGTTTCTGGATATAAACTGAACTTAGCTAAATTAGATATCTTTCCCATGTCTGTCTAGGTTTAAACTGTAGTCCTCCAGGATTAATTATCTGCACATTGTGATAACTAAATATTTTAAAGATCTCTTTCACAGAATCTTTGATCTGTTTCTTACTAAGATCAAGGCAGATCTCAAATCCTGAAGTGATCTTCTTACTGCCAGGTTGAGTCACATTAACATGCCTAAAATGAATATATTGCCATGGCTGATGTATCTTTTCCAGCACATTTCTTGTTTTATCCCTGAGAAAGTATTCAGTGACTTGAATGGGGCTATTTCTAGCTTTATATGGGCTCATAAACCAGTCAGGATTGGGCTTGGTGTTCTCTGGTTTGCTAAATTTAACCTTCAGCTTTACTATTGGGTAGTTAGGTTAGCGCCTCTGCGGGGCTGGTTGCAAGGCCGAAGACATAAGGGCTAGCTTTCTATCAAAAGGGCTCTGTCATCAGACAGGGAATACTCACACTTATTTACTACATCTACTTCTCATCCTATTGCCCAGAAGATATGCCAAAGTAGTCTAGTAATAGCTCATACATTATCTATTTGGCATGCCTTCCATAATAAACTTGGGGTCTGGCAGGAGCATGTTTTACCTCTTTCTCTCATCCATCCTCTCTTTCATTATGCATACTTTTTGACAATATGGGCACCTGAGAATGTAAGGATTTCAAATATATCAAACAGGTCTGGGTCACAGATCAGATGATAACTTTTGATTACTTGGTTAGACGATTTCAGATTCCTGCCAATACCTTTCCTACTTATGAATTGCTTCAAAAGTTTTATTAAAATGAAGGAGAATGGGTGGGCTCTCTGATCTATGAATCCAATACAGCAAGTTCTATTTAAGCAAGTGGGTAAGTCCAAAACAATTTCAGGACTATCAGGGCCTAGTGGAGACCCTGATAAGCGACTATATAATATAGATTTTGATCCAGAAATGGAATGATGAATCTCCTACATTTAGATGAGGATGACCGAGGTGTATTATAGGAGAAGGCACATTGCAGCTCAGTCTGACAGAGGAGGGCTGATCTTATGTTTAGAATCCATCATACCTATAATTCTCTGTGATGTCCAATAGCAGAATATTTATTTATTTATTTATTTACTTATTTATATTCTTTTATATACCGACGAACGTTGAGAACATCTCATCTGTTCACAGTAAACAAAATGCAGCTAACGAGCTTTACAGAGAACAATGAACAATCATTAAACAGTAAACTAGTTTAAAAGAGAACAAGCGATAATATGGACTTTGTTTTACAGAGAACTATAAACAATCATATGATAAATTAATCCTATGTGCAGCAGAACCTGTAGAGAAGTCCATACTTACATATGTGGTGGACTTGTCCTCATGTACAAGACTTTTGGGTTTGGGCCTTTGAGATTTCATGATTGGTTGGCCAGGAGCTCCCAATATCTCCTGAACGGAACTCTTTCCCTGTATTGAACACTACTAAAACCTTCACTAATCACTTGTTACTAGCTTACTCCTGCGGGAATTCTGCTCTGCTGTGCAGTGCAGAATTTGCGCAGAATTATCCTCTTGCACAGAATTTGCAACTTTTTGAACAGAATTTGGTGAAAGGCCAGTGGACTGTGAGCAGAGTCCATCCTGCTTGCAGCAGAAGAACAGGATAGCTGGCAGGCCACAAGCAAAGCCCGCTTGTGACTGAGGAGCAACAAGGCCCAGTGGGCCACGAGAGGCGCCCATCCTGCTCACATCAGAAGAACAGGGTGGCCGGCAGTCACGAGCGGAGTCATCCTGCTCGTGACTGAAAATCAAGCTGGTCAGGGGGCCACAAGCACAGCCCATCCTGCTCGCAGCCGATGAAGACAGGAGAAGCAAGAAAGCCTGTGAGAGAGAGGTAGTGTGGCACTATGCATGTGTCTGAGTGTGTTTTCTAGAGAGAGAAAGAATGGGAGCCTATATGAGGAAGTGTGTATGCAAGTGAGGGATTAGTAGCCTGTATGTGTGAGAAAAGGATTTGGATGAGTCTGTATGCATGTGTGAGGGAGTGTGCTTGTTTATGTGTGAGAGGGGGAGCCTATGTGCAGGGGTGTGTATGTGTGTGTGTGACAGAGAAAGAGGTAGCCTATGTGCAGAGGTGTGTATGTGCAAAAGAGAGAACAGCCTGTATGAGGGTGAATGTGAGTGTGTATATATGTGTGTGTGAGAATGAGAGAGGGAGCATGTGTAAAGATGTATGTGTATGTACCTATGTGTGTGTGCATGCCCATGAAAAAGAGAGAGAGAAGGAGCCTGTGTGTGTGTGAGTGCATGCAAGAGGAACAAAGGGAAACTGTGTGAAGTGCTGTATGAGAGAGGGGTTAAACTCTAGGAGTGGAGGGCTGGGGATGGAGATAGAGTGGAAGTGGTTGAGCCTGGCGGGGAATGGGAGAGATGACAGATCAGTTGGGGCCTGTGAGGGCAAAGTGAAAGGGGGTCTGGCCAGGGGAGTAGGGAGAGAGGCAGAAGGGACACTCTTACAGTATACTTTTAAGGGAATTCTGCTCAAAATATTTAAAACTCTACTTTGAGTAATAACTTTTCTGGATTACATTTAAAATTAATTAATTTGACCAATATAAAGTATGCAGTATTTTAAAATTTTGTGCACAGAATTTTACATTTTTGTGTGAATTCCCCCAGGAGTACTAGCTGCTAGATTCACCATCCTTCAATTCTGGAAACAAATACCCTCGCTGGATAGTTGGTGCTCTCAGACATTGAGATTGCTCGCATTGAGAAGTTGATGCATTCCCTCAAAGAATATTTGGCAAAGTATGATTCAATATGGGGCAAGTTTTGGTCTCATTGGTACAACAGCAGTAGTCTTGTTACATTTGCTTCCAGTCGGGATCTAAGATTGAGAAGGTGTGGCATGCTTAAAACTGACACAATAAATCCTGGGTTTTTGCCATGGTAGTAACTGTGTTATTCTCAAAATGTCTTTGCTATAAGCTTACACTTGCTGAACTCTTTGGTTAACAAATACTTGTTTGTGTCTGATGCTTCTTTAAATAAAAAAAAAGTATTTAAAAAACCAAAATAAACCAATGTAATAATCATTGAGATCCATATTCAGAAGCATTTAGCTGAATAATTCAGAAGTTATATGGCCAAATGAATATTTAGGGATTTACCTGGCTAAATTCTAGCCAGATAACTTTTGATTTGGCTATAATTTTACCAGATAAGACAGAGGCATTCCGGGGGAATAACGGGGAAAAGCTGTGTTACTGGATAACTTATCTGACTAACTCTGGTCGGCTTGTACATCTGTCCTAAAATTAGGCAGATAAACTTATTGGCTAACTTTAAGAGAGCTAGATATATTCAGCGGCACAGCTATGCCACTGAATATATATAGGCTGTTAGCCAAATAAGTTATCTGACTAATTAACTGAGCCACACAGTGGCTGAATATGGACCACATTGCATTCTGTGACATTTCTTGCTTATAAGAAACACTTATTTGCATTATTTGAAATATTGAAAGGCTAGTGCATTTCTTACCGCTGGAAGTGCAAAGAAAGATATGGCAAATACTGAGAAACATGAAGCTATTGTTTTCCCTATCCATGTCTGTGGCACTTTATCTCCATATCCAATTGTGGTAACTGTTACCTGCATTACAAATAATCAAGAAAACAATAAACAATATAAATATTAAAAAGTTATTGACAGCTATTAAATCATTTTAACAGATTACAATACTAACTTAAAAATATATGACAATATACAATTAATTTCTTTGCTGGCTGGGAAAGAATAGTTTCTTCAGATCATGAGAGAAGGTATAAAAGCAACAACTAAAAAAAGGAGTGAGACTTGTTTTTTTTATAATGAAGTTGGTTGGATGAATACTACCTGTCTATTCATGCATTCAGGAAAATTATTACTACACAGATGCGATCAAAGAGACAGGTCCAGTAGTGTTTTCCATCCCAGTCTAGGCTGAAGAAAAGAGCAGGAAGCCTTCACTGGCCCAGAGCTAGTAGTATTCCTCATACACTGTCAATCTGATGATGAAAATTTAGCAGAAACAGGGGGGGGGGGGGGGAGCTGAAGTGGAATGAAGTGAGAGAAGGCTAAGGGAAAGAGCTTGAGGGAAAAAAAGCTTAGCAGAAATTGAAAGAGGAGAAGGGGGAAAGGACAGGATACAGTAAGGTGTGTGGATTTCCACTTCATATGGCTGAATCTGGTTCCTTTAGAGGGATAGCCATGTTATCTGACAAAGTAGACTCTGTCCTTGAAAGCTCATGCTTCAATAAATTGGTTAGTCTATAAGGTGCCACCCGATGCCTGTCATTTTTTGCTACACCAGACTAACACAGCTATCCCTCTGAAGATAAAGTAAGGATGATTTAGTGAGAAGTAGGAGGATCTGGAAATAGGGAAAAAAGAAGGAATGATTTGGAGAAAAAAAGGAATTCAGGGATTGTGGAAAGTTTTGGCCGGCCATGGCCAATGACCAATCGCATTCACCCCAGCCTCTCATGTCGCTAATGTGGTCAAAACACAGTCCTGCCATGACCCTGGGGCCTTGTGTGTGTGTATGTGTGTGTGTGTGAGTGACACAGCATGTGTGAGAGAGCTGGTCTGTATGAATGAGAGAGAGAGACAGCATGTGGTCTGTTTGTATGTTTGTGTGTGAGAGCATGTATAAGTGAGACAGCATGTGAGAGACAGCCAGTGTGTACATATATGAGAGAGACACAACATATGAGAGTGGGAGCCAGTGTGTGTATGAGAGAGAGAGAGAGCATGCAAGAGCCTATGTGGTGTGAGACAGCATGTGATTTGTGGTGGCCGTGCCACAGACTCTGCTCCTTTTCTAAACGTGGGCCAATACTTCTCCTCCTTCCTGCCCGTTCAGCTCCAGCAACTTTTTTCTTCCAGGCCACGGGGGCAGGAAGAAGTTAGAGCTTCCAGAGTTTTGGGGGCTTCTTTTTTTGATTTGTGCCATGGTAGGATGGGCTCCACCTTGGCCCCGCCGCTCTTCCTGCGCGGAGGGGGTAAAAGCTGTGTGCAGCTGCGAGAAAAGTTGGGCGCAGCTGCGCACACGTGCAGCTTAGAGAAAACAGTGGGCCCAATTAACAAACCAAATCACAAAACATGCAGTCTTTTTATGAAAAGTGAATCCCTCTGCTCATGGCTGCAGTATACATGTCTCTAGATCAGTGGTTCTCAACCTTTCTAATGCCGTGACCCCGCAATACAGTTCCTCATGTTGTGGTGACCCCTCGCTCTGCCCTCGCCCCGCGAGGGCGGGGTGAGGGCGGGGTGAGGGTGGGGCTTTGGTCATATGGGGGCGGGGTTATGGATGGGGTTGGATTTTAGTGCATACTTATTTATTATGACATTTATAAACAGAACCACCATTCCTCATAAAACAATAAAATTAAACATAAAGCATCAGTTATAATAGTAAAACCATACTGAAAAAAGAATATTTTAAAATTACTGATAAATAGAATTTCTATTAATTAAAATCATATACATTTTATAATTTCCCAAACACCAATAAAATATTTCAAAACAGCACATATATCAAATAACACCCAATAATTAAAACTAATAAGGATTTTAAAAAGCCCCTGCTGTCCATACATGGGAGCTCTTGATTTCCAGTCACCCTAATATTGTCGAGGATTAGGAGGTTATCCTCTCTCTCTCACACATACTCACATGTCCATTCTCTCTCACACATACACTGTCACATACATACACATTCATGCTCTTATACCCACCATAACCTCTCACTCTCACAGACACTGATACACTCTCAGGGTGTAAGACACTCTCTCTCCCCCCCCCCCCACTCACACACACTCTTACTCCCCTGGATTTTCTCATACACACTCATGCTCTCACTCTTACTGGCTCCCTCACAACCTCAGAGCCTCTCAGATAAAACTCTATGCAGCAGAAATAATGCTGAATGTTGAGAATTGTGTTATGCAGACTAATCTGGAATATGCACTAATTTCTACATGAGTCATAATGAATCAGTCCTCAGCTGCAGGCTTCAATTGATTATCCTGGCTCCCTTAATGTTTGCCAAATACAGTTCATGTGTAACAGCAATCCTAATTCTCCACCAGATCAAGCTGATTTCACATCCCACTTCATACTTTGTCACCTCCAGCTGAGTCAAACAATTAATCTAATTACTGCCACGTGGCTATTGGGGAGGCGCTGATTGCTGCTATTGGCACTGAAGCCCATTCTGCTGCCTCCTTTGTGCAGGCCCCGTGGGTTTCCACTTCCTCCATGTTGATCTCGTACATTGTGAGATCCGCCATAGAGAAAGTGCTACTCTTGCACATTCCCAAAGATTACATGTACCAATCAGTAAAAAGTAATTTATTTTATTTTTTTACATCTGCTTCCCTTTCTTATTTTTTTGCAATTTCCTTTTATATTGCCTTTTTTTCTATTTCTTTTCTCTCCACCTATCTTCTTCCCTCAAACACACAGTCAGGTTCTCATTCTCACGTGCATTTCTCTCTCACACACACATACACACACAGGCTCTCACTGTCACATGCTCTCTCTCTCATGCAATCATTCATACACACAGTCTCTCACTGGCACAGGCTGTCTGAGTCTCACACACAAGCTCTCTCACACCTCCACATGCTGCCTTGCTCAAGCACAGGCTCTCACTCTAACATGCTGTCTCTTTCACACACACAGAGGCTCTCACATGCTGTCTCTGCAAACACACACAGTCTCTCAACTCACTCTCACACACAATCTCTCAACTCATCTCATACTCGCACACACCTCTCTCTCACCTCTGGGCCTCTTCTTTACGGGTTGCCACAGGATGGGCTCTGCAGCGGCCCTAGTCTTCCCGGCCCCGCTGCTCCTCTTCTGCACGCGGCTGAAGCACCTCTTCTACCCACGCGGCTGACGCGCCTCCTCCTTCCTGCCCGTGTGGCTCCGGCAACATTTGTCTTCCGGGGCAGGGCGGGCAGGAAGGAAGTAGGAGGAGCACCTGCAGTGGCTGATACACCTCCTTCCTGCCTGCGCGGCTCCAGCCACATACTTTACTGCGATGCGCTAGCTTTTTGGGCCATGTCTCTTCCAGTGGCGTAGCCAGAATTGATTTTTTGGGTGGGCACAAGGTTAACATGGGTGGGCTGTAGGCATGCAGGTCTACTAGTTGTTTTTTTACTGATAAATAATGCCAAATTATGCAGCATAGCATTCACATCTACGCCTAAGTATGAGGTTTACTTAATGATACAAACATAATTCACGGTGATTTGTGGTACTTTAGCCTTCTTATTATTACGATTTTATCCACGGCTCCTACCTGTCCATAAATTTTGAGAGAGAGGTTGTGTTGCTTATATTTAAATTGCTAACATCTCAAAATATAGATATATATTTTTACCTTTGTTGTCTGATCTTTGTATTTTTCTAATCAGTTGGTCCTGGTCTCTTTTTCCCATTTTTTCCCTTATAGCTCATTTCCTAATTCCTTTTCAAGTGTCTTTCTTCTATTACTGTCTTCTTCCCTTCCACACACACACACATACACGCTTTCTCTCACAGACTCCCTCTCACACACTCAAGCTGTCACTCTCATATGCCTCTCCCCCCCCCCACCCCCCAACAAGCTCACATTCTCTGCAGACACACATACAAGTTCTCACTTTCTCACCCCTCCCCAGGCTTATATTCTTATGCACACACAGACGCACATCCAGGCACCCATTCTCACCCACACACATAAACCCAGACTCCCATTCTCACCCACAAACCCATGCTCCCAGTCTCATCCACACATATTCAAGCTCCCATTCTCATCCATACATATACACATTTAAGGTCCTATTCTCACCCACACATACACACATTCAAGCACCCATTCTTATCCACATATTCAAGCTTCCATTCTCACCCACCCACACAAACCCAGGCTCTCATTCTCACCCATATATACACACATTCAAGCTCCCATTCTCACCCACCCACAAACCCAGGCTCCCATTCTCAACCACACATACACACATTCGAGCTCCCATTCACCCACATATTCAAGCTCCATTCTCACCCACATACACACCCAGGCTCCAGTTTTCACCCACACACACTCCCATTCTCATCCACACATATACATTCAAGCACGTGCACAGCTTCCGCTTTCTCCCCCAGAGCAGGAAGATCAGCTGCCTCTCCTGCTGCCACCGGACTCCTGCTATCTTCGGACGTCGGGCCGTACAGCCTGCCGAATTTCCTGTCGGGGGGGGGGAGCGGAAGCGCAGCGCACAACGTACGCTTCCTCCCTCCCCCCCCCCCAAGCAGGAAGATCGGCCCGACGCCCGAAGATAGCAGGAGGCCGGTGGCAGCAGGAGAGGCAGCTGATCTTCCTGCTTTGGGGGAGAAAGCGGAAGCTGTGCACGGCGCTTCCGCTCCCCTAAACAGGAAAATCGGCTGGCCGTTTGGCCCAAAGATAGCAGGAGAACGGGTGGCAGCAGGAGAGGCAGCTGATCTTCCTGCATTGGGGGGAGGAGGCGGAAGCTGCGCGCGGCGCTTCCGCTCCCCCCCCGAACAGGAAGACCGGTTGGCCATACGGCCGCAGCAGCGCTTCCCCATGTGTGCCGTGATGGCGCGCGAGGCGTGGGTTCTCTTGTTCGCTGTCGCGGGGATGGGATCCCGCGACAGCCTTCCAGTTCCGGTGCCAGTTGGGTGGGCACCTGCCCACCCGTGGCTACGCCACTGGTCTCTTCCCTTTTGGGGTTGGAGGAGGCAGGTCTCCAGCTTCGCCCTGCCTCCCCGCAGCAGCCGCGGCGCCACAGACCGGCAAAAAACCCCAACGGCCCGGTACTGGTCCGCGGACCGGTGGTTGGGGACCTGCTTTAGGCGACCCCTGTGTTTTGGTCGTTCGACCCCCGCCGGGGTCGCGACCCACAGGTTGAGAACCGCTGCTCTAGATAGTGATATATCATAGTTCAAAACTGTATAACCTAAAATAATTTGCTGACTAAACGTGGCCAAAAGGTGTATTGGAAAAGCTGATTTCTCAATAGATCAACAGGGGAATGAACTTGATAGGGGTGGGACGTGTTCCTCCATTGATTTAGTCTTATTGGCAGTTAAGTTAGAAGAGGTTTTTCATGTATTCATTTTTTTCTAATGCCCAATTGTTAAGCCTCGTTTTACACCATGCTTCTCAAACATGTCCTGGTAAATAAATTAACAAGCAGCAGGCTGCAAATCTGAAAATGTTAAACTAGCATTTAAACTGAGTTCTCGTAAGATATCATCATCTTATGCCACAGAATTTTTTTTTTTTTTTTTGGCAAACAGAGCAAGATGGTCCGAGAATGGCTTCATTTATCGCTATAAATCTAGACACAGATGTTCCAGCCTTGCCAGATCTTATGACAGCCATGCATTCAGTTATACTAGGTGAAATAGAGTACATTCATTTCTGGCTTCTTCCCCCCCCCCCCTTCAAGCCTTTCTGAATATTTGTATCAAATTCAGCAGACTTGCATTTTCGCCCTGAGGCAACAGGTCACCTGCAATTCTGTGGTACTTTCAGATACAGAAAACTCTCTAATGCTTCAGATGCCCGCCCCCCCCCCCCCCCACTGAATTAGATGGAAAAAGCAAATCAGATTTCAAACCTTAATAACTTGCATCTGTGTTTTTATTTTATGAGGTTATAAAACGAAGGGAGGGGGCGCCAAGGGTGAAAGAAAGAAAAGAAAAGTGTGATTCAGTCTGTCCTCTGTCACTGTATGCAGCTGTGGACTGCACCTGCACTCTGACTCACTGCGCTGAGGCGGCCGGCATGGCTGGAAGGTTTAATCAACAATCTGGGCAGTGTTCCTCCTCTGTGTGCCTAAAGCTGATACCAGGACACAAAGCTGATTCTATCTTTTGCGCCTATTATATAACACAAACACGCTACACACCACCTAAATATACGGAGCATCAAGGCCATATAGTACACTGCATGCATAGATGGCAACATTTTGCAAACTTAATTTTATATGACAGCAAGTTGCTCGATGTTCCAAAAGCAGCATTCCCCCACATCGCTCAATGACACGTGAAAAACATTAAATTATTAAGAAATCAGCATGCATATTTTAAAAATACATGACAACTACTGCAGATACACTTTACCAACCGAAAGTATTAGCAAGTCATTAATGTTTTACATTCTTTAAGCCATTCCTCCAAGTCTCTTGTAAACTGTGGAAGTAACCACAATGGTAACAGACTCACAAATTGCCTCTCACTCATTAGATCCATATTGATAGGTAATGTAACAAATGACACAACATTCACCGCATGAACCAATTAGATCACGTTCCTAAAACCAGCTCTCAAGGGATGTAAGGTTTTCAGGATTTCCACAGTGGCTAAGCATGATCTAAGGGCAAGAACCCATAAAAGCTTTCCCACATTTCTTCACAACCTACCTTATTTAATCTATATGGCACGGCTCCAAAGGAAAAAGCCAACATCGAAATACATAGAAAATGCCTTTTTAAAGTCAATAATAATAATAAAAAAAAAAAAAAAAACCAGTCATTGGCTATGCAAGGTGCAAAGCATGAAGAACTACTAACTGAAAATTGATATTTGTGAAAACATTACAGAACACCTTTTGCAATCTATGAAATTCCACATTATTGAATGACAGCTATCTTGAACCTTAAGGTAGAATATTAACCCCTCAGCTGGCAAAGCAGACCTTTCCCTTTTACAGAGCTTTTAACATTCAACCTCATCTCTGCTTTAATTATTTTTTATTTTATTTTAAATATTTCACTTATATACCATCCTAAACAAGGCTGCTGTGCAAAGCACATACAAGAACAAAAACCATCCCTAAAGAACTTACAATTTAAGGGGTAGATTCTAAAAGGCCTACACGCACCGGGCCTATTTTAAAAAGGCTCGGGGATGCACGTAAGTCCAGGGGCTGAAGAAAAGGGGTGGGGCGGGGCGGGGCACAGCGACAATTTGCCGCTGTGCTGGAGGATCGCGTGCCAGCAGGCTGCCAGCAGGCGTAAGAAGTTAAAACTTTTGGGGGGGCTAGATTAGGGCTGTGGGGCAGGAAGGTTAGGGGAAAGGGTAGGAAGGATAGATTATGGGGTAGGGAAGTTCCCTCCCAGGCCATTCCTAAATTGGAGTGGCCTGGGAGGGAACGGGGGAAGGCTGCGGGCTTCGGTGCGCACAAGTTGCACAATTGTGCACCTCCTTGCGCGCACTGACCCCCAAATTTATAACATGAGTGCACTGGCGTGCGCATGTTATAAAATCGGGCATCCATGTTTTTTAAATCTACCCCTAAGTGAATACCTGACACAATGAGAGAAAAAATAACTTACCCAAAGCCCAAGGAAGTGAGAGAAGCACAGCTCAGAACGGTATTGAAAATATGAAGACAGGTCACCAAAGATAAGAAAGGTTAGAAAAGGAGCTTCATCTGCCACACTTATCGTGCAGTACTCCACAAAGAATATCCCAAGCAAGCCAGATATCCCAATATGCCAGCCAGAACTCCAGGACCTTGTCCAGCAATAATCATCCATATTGGGAAAGTTATCTATAACAGGAAGCCCAGCTCACCTTTCAATGTTTCAGCATAGTACAAAGAAAATATAAGTCAAGCATAGCATATACATAAAAACCAACATTCCCATCCACCAGAAAGGGAAACAAAAAAACTCAATTTTTTAATTTTTTTGTTATCATTTGATTAGCTGGGAGCAAAGGGGGAAATTGGATGTTAGCAGCAACCAACTTCCAATATTTTGTGGGGTGAAGGGCTGTGGCATTGGGCCTGAAGACCCAGTCATTTCATTTCGTTTTACATTTCTTGCTTGGCACTTAACTGGCTAAATTCTTTCACTATAGCTAATTAAGACTAACATTATTTATTTATTCAGCCATTTTATATACCATCTTTCCAAATGATGATCGCAACGGTTTACAACATGACAGCCACATTATAGATTGACTTACTATAATCATATAACATACATATAACAAGCCGTTAAGCCCGTTAAAACGGGCTACATCCCTCTGTCTCTCACCTCCCCCTCATTCTCTCTCCCCTCCACCCCCTACCTCCCTCCCTCTCACCCACTCCTCCCACTCCTCCCTCTCCTCCCACTCACTCTCCCTCAGTCCCCACTCCCTCCACCCCTACCTCCCTCCCTCTCACCCACTCCTCCCACTCAGTCTCACTCCCTCCCTCCCCCCTCTCTCCCTCCCTCTCACTCTCCCTCAGTCCCACTCCTTCCGTCCCACTCCCTCCCTCCCACTCCCTCTCTCCCTCTCACTGTCCCACTCCCTCTCTCCTCCCCTCTCACTCAGTCCCTCACTCTCTCTCCTCCCTCGCTGCCACCGCCGTTAAAAAGGGCTACATCCCTCTGTCTCTCACCTCCCCCTCATTCTCTCTCCCCTCCACCCCCTACCTCCCACCCACTCCTCCCTCCCTCTCCTCTCACTCAGTCTCACTCCCTCCCCCCCTCTCTCCCTCCCTCTCACTCTCCCTCAGTCCCACTCCCTCCCCCTCTCCCACTCCCACTCTCCCTCAGTCCCACTCCCTCCCCCTCTCCCTCAGTCCCACTCCCTCCCTCTGTCCCACTCCCTCTACCCTCCCTCTATGTCCCACTCTTCCTCAGTCCCACTCCCTCTCTATCTCCCTCCCCCCTCACTCAGTCCCCCCCCCCTCCCTCCGTCCCACTCACTCCCTCCCACTCACTCAGTCCCACTCCCTCTCTCCCTCTCACTCAGTCCCACTCCCTCTCTCTCCTCCCCTCTCACTCAGTCCCTCCCTCTCTGTCAGTCCCTCCTTCTCTCTCTCCTCCCTCGCTGCCGCCGCCGCCGCTGCCACCGGACGCCACCGCCACCCAACGCCGTCGCCGCTGGACGCCGCCACCCGCCGCCGCCGCTACCACCCAACGCCGCCGCCGCTGGACGCCGCCGCCGCTACCACCGGACGCCGCCACCACCCAACGCCGCCGCCGCTGGATGCTGCCATGCCGCTGCCACCCGCTGCCGCTACCACCGGACGCCGCCACCCAACGCCGCCGCCGCTGCCACCGGACGCCGCCACCCAACGCCGCCGCCGCTGCCACTGGACGCCGCCACCCAACGCCGCTGCCGCTGCCACTGGACGCCGCCATTGTTTTTTCTTTTTTTCTGACGCTGGCTCAGAGTGACGTGCTCGCCCGCACATGCGCGGTAGAGCTGGTCTCTACTGCGCATTTGCGGGCCGTCGGTCACAGGCCATTTATAAGGTAGATAGATCGACTAATACACTGACTAATGTAATCAGGGGTGACATAGATTTACAGGGATGCTCTAGTACTTTTTAACTCAAGGATATATAGTTGGTGGTTTATAAAATATGTTTCAGTTTTATTTATTTGGATGATGTTGGGATGTGATGAGGTACTTAGTTCAATTGTTAGGTTCTTAATGAATTAGTCCTTGTAGGTGCTTGCTCTGTGTTCAGATAATTTTAAGTTAGGTTATAGGCATTTTTAAATAACCATCAGGGTCATTCATTAAAATGCGTTATGGCGTTAACGCACACAATAATGTGTTAATGCCATAACACATGCAATAATAATGCTAGAACACGGCGCAAATGCAAATTTTGGGAGGGGGCAGGATTAGGTAGGATTTGGGGTGGGATTTATGAAAATGAGGGGCAATATTGCACTGTGTGATAGCATAACAGATGCTATAGCATGGTTTTAACTCCAGAAATAACTACACTGTTTTTCCTGGCGTTACAATTCGCAATAAATTTTTCAAATTGCATTTCGGCCATTTCTGGGTTTGAGAGGAGAGAGGAAAGGGAGAGGAGGAGAAGGGGAGGGGAGAGAGAGAGATAGAGAGCACCTCTGGAGAGGCCCTCACAGTGTGCAACTATTTATATGCCTATAGGAGTGGCATCTAATAGCTCGAGGTGAGGTGGTGGTGGTGGTGGTTTAGTGTTTAGGAGCCAGTTTTTCATAGGCAGTGAGATGTATGAACAGCACAGTATGCCTCGGTGAAGATTTGACATCATTTAGAGTGAGGAAAGTCTTACAAAGATGAAATTTTGTACGATGTTATCTCGCCCTAGCTTGTTGATACCCTGTTATACTTGACTACTATGAGGGCCTTATCGATAGTATCTCTTTCTCTCTCTCTCTCTCAATGAGATGTGAAATAGGAATTACTGCAGTGTGCGAAAAATTTACCTCACCACTCGATTCTACCAATGCAAAGTGGTATGTGATTGTGTGGTGCGGTAATCTTAGTGCAGTGTTATCCATGCATTATTTTTGCATTTTGATGCATTATTTTTGCATTTTGATGAATCTATGCCCATGCTTTTAGTTCACATTTGAATTTCTTTCCTTCTGGAGTCAGTCATAGTGTCTCAGGTAGAGAGTTCCATAGTATAAGGCCTGCTACATGGTCTCTTATTTTTGTTAGATGAGTATTCTGTAATGAAGGCACAGCTAGTAATCCTTTGTTTTGAGATCTTAGTCTCTGTGACTTGTATGGTTGTAGTGCTACACCTACCACTCCAGAGTTGTTAGAGTGGAGGGAGGTATGTATTAATGTTAAGACTTTGTAATTGATTGGGGATTGTACAGGTAGCCAATGCAGAGGTATCAGAGTGTGAGATGTGATCAAATTTTCTTGATCCTGTGAAGAATCTTGCTGCAGCATTTTGTAGTAGTTGTAGTTTTTTTTTACATGTACATGTACCTGGACTTCTTTGAAACCTAATTGGCAATGTTCAAACATAGCCAGTTGGGTTTCAAAGTTATATGCCTATGTATAGGTAGATAACTTTATTCAAGGATATTCAGCAGGATCTGGCTAACCTTAGTCAGATAAGTTATCTATTGTACGTTGTTCTGATTATTGGCCTCACATTTTTTAATCCAATGAATGCTGCACATGTCAGTCATTTTGTAAGAGTACCCAATTTTGTTTAAAAGATCTAAAGGGAAACAACAAAAGCACATGCATTTAAACATGCATTAACATGTAAATTAATACTCACTCACCTTTTAAAAAATAAGATTCACAACATTAATATATTATTTTCAATACTGTTTACGTAATGTGTTTTATGTGCACACAAGAAAATCTAACAGATACACGTGCTTATTTTCTTCTAAAAGCAACTTGAAAGTAAACTGCTTTGTCCATAATAAAAGAGTTTCAATAATCTCAGTTCTTAAAACTATTAAATGGTGCGATAAATGCTCCAGCAATGGGTCTAACCTCAGTTGGTAACCCCACAGCCTCATGGCCTACTCTGGACTGTTAAGGCTAGATTCTCATTTATCAAAGTGCAGGTCAAATCCAGGGATACATGAGGTCCTGATTTTCAGTGGACTAGTCCAGTGTTTCTCAGACTCTTCATTTTCTGGCACACTTTCAAGTTTGCTCAATCCTTGGGTCACACCAAACCAAATTTTGCACAATTTCCACCCACTGGCAGGAGGAGAGTAACACTTTTTACCAGTGTGCGCCTCATTCTGCCGGCTTCAATCTGACATCTGAATGTGTGAAATCAGTTGATCCTGTGAGATTAAAGGGCCCTACACATTCAAACATCAGATTGAAGCTGGCAGAACAGGTAGGAAACACTACTCTTCTCCTTCCAGTGGGAAAGAGGGAGATAGGGTAATTTTACCAGAGTTCTGGTGGTGAATTTGGGACACTTCTTCCCCATAATGCTAGTAGTGAGCAAGCAGTATATTTTGGTGTGAGGGAGAAAGTCTGATGGAGTGCCCGCATGGAAAATTGTAGTAATCTAATCTTAAAGAATGTGCTTTTGGGTATATTTTAAGTTTTGTTACCACAAAATATTTTTCGGACCAATACGATAGCCTCCATGCTAGTGGGTTATGTCCTACATGCAACAGGAATAATTGTACAGTAGAAAGTCAAAATTAGCCAACAAAATTCAACTCTTCCCAATATATAAATTCTATGTGGGATGGGAGACATGTCCAGGTCAGAGACTGATCTGTGTCCCATTATATTTTATACTGATATGTTATTAATATTCTCTATCAGGCAAAGTTTCCAAATTTTGATATCTCTGTCTTGCTTTTCTGGCTAATTGTGTCTCTTTTTTTCCCCTCATTCTCAGGTCTTTTCTATATTCCCTTTTTATGTTCCTCTCTCTCTGGTGTTCTCTTTCCTTCTTTTGTCTCTTTGAGTGGATATTTTAATACTTTCTCTTGCCTTGATGCTCTCCTTTCCTTATTCCTCGTCCATTTTTCCTACTCTCTTTTCATTCCTCATTCCCTTTCTCCTCCATTATCTCCCAGAATTCCCCAAATCCAGGATACTCTTTCATCCCCTTTCTCTCTCTATTTCTGAATCTTTTCTCCATCTTTATTTTCCCAGTACCTATTCCTCTCTCTCTTTCTCTATTCAGGGTCCTATTTCCATCATCCTGCCCCTTTATCCAGGGTCCTTAGTTCCTCTCCATCAGTTTTTTGGCTCCTCTCTGACTTCCCCCTCTGTCTCCTGCCCCCTCCTGGATTTCTTCCCTTCTCCTTCATACCTGATCCCCTCTCTCTCCTCCCCCCTTCCCTGATATGGCCCAAATTTTCTTGACAAACCTTTCTCTGTCCCCTCCTCCCCCACCCACCCAGCAGGAGCAACACTGCATAAAAACTGTATCAGCATCCCATGCCTCCTTCCCCAAGCATTCACCCTTTCTCTTCTCACCCCTTCTCACAAATCTTTCCCATTTGGCTGCATTTCTGGATGACTCTGCTGTCATCTGAGTCCAAGTCCCTGCAGCACAGACTCTAAGGCTTGTGGCAGTGATTCTCCAAGAAATTTATTCCAGAAAGCAGGTGAGGGTGGGGAGTGGGCAAGTGGTGAAGAACTTAGAGAGCAGAGGCTCTTCTCTATCATTCACTGCTGCTGTGCAGGCTCCATGCTCCTGCCCCTCCCTTCCAGTTTTTCCCAGTATTGTCTGGTTGCCATGGGATGGGAGAGAGGGGCTGAAGCAGCAAGCAAAAGATTTGGGGCACTTTCCATTAGATTCCAGTTGGAGCCCAGGGAGGAGGATCATGCCGAGTCTGACAGAGTGAGCACTGAGGCATAAGAAGGACTCTCCCGATGCAACACCAGTGTGCCCTGACGCACTGTTTGAGAAGCTCTGGTATAGTCTACACATTTCTACCAAAACTTAAACCCAGATGTATTCCTTGCTACATGCATATGCAAACAGTAAATAAGGTGATTTGGTTTAAATGAATATCAAAAGTCTGTCCCATTCAGTACTCTGCAGCTGCCTCTTTGATAGTTCCCTTGTTTTCAATGTCGTAAATAATATTAATTATCATTTCTTATATACTAGCAGCCATATCCTAATATTACCATAGTTCAGAAACAGCAGCAACTTTACTCATGAGATTTCACTGCAATTTTCAATTGTGCTATTTTTTAAAAAATGTATATATATGTATATAAAACAAGGCTTATGTCGGTTGGTCACATAGTCATGTCTGTCTGTGGCTACCAGGTAGTGCCCGGAAGGTATAATGCAAAGACAATATACTCTGTTTGCAAAGCACCATTGCAAAAACACACAGGCATACCCACTCACACACATATACACAGGCATGTACATACAGGCACACACACATTCAGAGAGATACACACAGAAGTATACACAGCCATACTCACACAGACACATGCCCTCACACCCACAGACACAAGTGCACACACAGACACAGTCTGTTATTGGCCTGAACAACACCAGGTAATGTTTGCTAATATGTTCTGTCTTTGAAACTCTGTCTCTCACGCTTCCACATACAGGAATAGGCAGGCATAGGAACACACACATACGTGCACGCAAGCTCACACAAGCATGCACAAACAAGCTCACGCAGAAGAGCACACAAGCTTGTGTTAAGTGCACAGAAGTGCACCCAAGCTCACAAAAGCATGCATAGGCTCCCCACATTTGTGCACACTGGCTTGCATACACACAGGCATACACACACACACACACACACACACCCAAACACATACATACATACACACAGGCAGAGGCCCAACATACACACAAAAATACAGAACATAAGAACATAAGAAAATGCCATACTGGGTCAGACCAAGGGTCCATCAAGCCCAGCATCCTGTTTCCAACAGTGGCCAATCCAGGCCATAAGAACCTGGCAAGTACCCAAAAACTAAGTCTATTCCATGTTACCATTGCTAATGGCAGTGGCTTTTCTCTAAGTGAACTTAATAGCAGGTAATGGACTTCTCCTCCAAGAACTTATCCAATCCTTTTTTAAACACCGCTATACTAACTGCACTAACCACATCCTCTGGCAACAAATTCCAGAGTTTAATTGTGCGTTGAGTGAAAAAGAACTTTCTCCGATTAGTTTTAAATGTGCCACATGCTAACTTCATGGAGTGCCCCCTATAACGTTGCAACATCCACTGGCTCCCTCTACCCTCGTCCTGGCATTTACCGCTCAACCTCAGAATTTTTCGTTGACAGCGGTCCTCCCATTATTAACTCAGTCTGACACCTTCTTTGGTAGATAAATGGCCACAGCTTTTATTTTCAAAATACAAAATAACTCTCCTGGATAACCCGGGCCGGTGGCTTGTAAATCTCGCTGCCCGCCTCCGTAACCGAGCAAGGCAGCATGTCTCAGTCCGCCCCCCGCCGTGCTCCTAGCAAGGGGGCCATCACTTTACGCCTTCCGGCGCCACCGGCTATGTGCCCTTACGTGGTGACACCAGCACCCTTTCCGATTCTTGCCCAACAGGCCCGGGTACCCACCTTGCCCAAAGCTGTGACAAACATTTCAATATTGAACAACAATTCAACACGCTAACTAACAACGTACTCTGACTGATATGCATTTTTTTTTTTTTTAACGATTAACTGTTGCTTGTACGCCTGCCTGTACCGCTCTTGGGTGGGTGGGTGGGTCTCGGTCAGGCGGGCGATCGAAAAGGCCGTGAGCCCGGAGTCGCGTCCCTTTAAAGTGGGACTGACGTCACGGGCGCGCCGCCGTCGCTTCTGGGTGACGTCGCTCTTTTTGCCTCCTGGCCGTGTTCCTGTGCGGCGCCCCGGGTGGAAGCAGTGAGGTAAGTGGGGGCTGGAGGTGGCTATGTTGGGCGATGTTGGTTCCCTGCCCTGGGCTATATGTCCACCCACTCTCCCCCTTTTTCCCCGGGACGGCGTCCCGAGTCGCCGGGGGTGCTGCCGTTAAGGTCGGGCTTCGGGCATCCGCGCTGGGCCCTTCTATTAACGTTGCAACATCCACTGGCTCCCTCTACCCTCGTCCTGGCATTTACCGCTCAACCTCAGAATTTTTCGTTGACAGCGGTCCTCCCATTATTAACTCAGTCTGACACCTTCTTTGGTAGATAAATGGTCACAGCTTTTATTTTCAAAATACAAAATAACTCTCCTGGATAACCCGGGCCGGTGGCTTGTAAATCTCGCTGCCCGCCTCCGTAACCGAGCAAGGCAGCATGTCTCAGTCCACCCCCCGCCGTGCTCCTAGCAAGGGGGCCATCACTTTACGCCTTCCGGCGCCACCGGCTATGTGCCCTTACGTGGTGACACCAGCACCCTTTCCGATTCTTGCCCAACAGGCCCGGGTACCCGCCAAAACACGAGGTAGGGAAACCCTTGCCTCGTGTCCCCCATAAAATATTAAGCTGTGCCGTTTTACTTTGCTATCTCCTCTATGGCGTCCTGTAAGGTGACATTGAATATGTCGTATCCGATGTTGGAAAAGTGTACCTTATCCGTCCGGAACAACCCCGGGGACATCTCGTCTGCCCACGTATGCTTTATCTGTTTTCCACCAACTTTTTGTATCCACGCCCCGATTTGCCTGTTGACCTTTTTTCTCCCGCGGC
Source organism: Rhinatrema bivittatum (assembly GCF_901001135.1). Taxonomy (NCBI): domain Eukaryota; kingdom Metazoa; phylum Chordata; class Amphibia; order Gymnophiona; family Rhinatrematidae; genus Rhinatrema; species Rhinatrema bivittatum. Next base: position 243,597,302 of record NC_042618.1, read on the forward strand.
CCCATAATTTGGAATCCTTGAATTTTGGCCTGGGGATGATATCTGACCAGCATACCCACCGCCCTTGGGTATAATTTCATTATTTTTGCTATGTCGGATTTGACCCTTCGAATCAATTGTATACCGGTTACTGTACTTAAATCATTGCCTCCCAGGTGTAAAATGATAATGTCGGGCGGAGCCCGAACTTGCTTCTGGTGCCGTATGAGCGGCAGCAACTGCTCCCAACGCATGCCTGGCGTCCCTATCCATTCTATACGCCAATTCCTTAATGCCATGCCCAAGTGTACTCCATAAGGTCGGTTGCGAGCTCTCTTTGCCGCCCATCGGACGTATGAATGCCCGATAATCCATGCCGTATTTGTTCCTTGCTGTTCTTCTGCAATAAACGACAATAATTGTTAATGTGGCAATATCACGGCTTGTTTTCTGTCCCCACCTTGTCTAGGCGGACATATAAATTGACAGCGCTGGATTTCCACCGGCCAATTTTTTTGATGGCTTCGGTTTGTAACCCAGCTTGCGCCGCGCTTGTAGCTGCGCCGATCCGGAAGGAATGAGTGGTGAACTTTTTTGTGTCCAATCCCATCTCCGCAACCGCTGCTCTTAATACAGCGGAGAATTGGAACCTGGTGAGTGGGGAACTATCTTCATGTATCACTAGGTGCGTACCGCCTTTTGGCCGTATTCTCATATAGTTTTCTAAGTTGAGCAATGGGCAGGTGGTGCACTTTGGTACTGCTGAAAGCGACAGCGCTGTGCCTCTCCCTTCCTGGTCCGTTTTTGATTTTGGTATGTGGATGATTATTTTTTCCGGGGTGTATTGCACGCTGTCTCGCCTTATACCGCTCCCTCCTTTGTCTTTCTTGTTGTTAGCTACTAACTCGCTGATTCGGAATGCTCCGAAGAATGCGAGTGAGAAGGCTAGACGGAACAGCGTTACCTCGAACGGAGAGGAGCAGTTGACCGGCAGCCGTGTCAATAATGTCCTCAACATGGTGTGTGTGATGGGGTGTCTGTGGTCCCTTGCTGGGACCGCTTGCCTGGCCCACCCTGAGATTAACTTTTTGATGAGGAATGACTTGGTAGGGTCTCCCCACCCACGCGCTTTTGAGAAGAATGCGAAGCCGGCCATGCTTTTTGCCACCGCATTTCGTGTGATGCCAACCTCCTTGGACGCCACGATGAAGTTGACCATGCTGTCTTCGCTGACGGGTCCATATTGCCATCCATTCTCCTTCAAGAACTTGGCCACAGTTTCATATCCCCGGCGGTATGCGCTCCATGTGGATGTCGCTAGGGATCTGCGTATTAACTCCTGCGTGCTTGGTGACCAATGTTCCATAAGTGTGTCGGCATCGCTGTTCCTTCCTTGTCTGCTGTCGGTACCTGCTTGTGAAACAAATGCAACTTATCACGTGATAGGGAATCCGCAGCACCGTTATTTATGCCTGGCACGTGCTTAGCGCGCACTGTGATGTTGTTCTGCAATGCTTCAAGTACGATATTCCTTAATAAGGTGACTACGGCCGGGCACTTGGCCGATTGTGCGTTTAATACCTGCACGACGGCTTAGTTATCAGTCCAGAATATTATGTGTTTGTTTCTTATCCTTTCGCGCCAGAGTACTAGCGTCACCCAGATTGGAAAGAGTTCGAGAAAAGTGATGTTCCTCGTGAGGCCGCTTGCTATCCAATCTTCTGGCCACTTCTCTGCGCACCACGAGTTCTGGCATATGGTGCCGAAACCCCATCCTCCTGATGCATCCGTATGAATGTGTAAGTCGACGTTGGACAAGGGAGGGCTTTGCAATACCGATATTCCGTTAAAGTTGGTGAGGAATGCTTTCCATATTCTGAAGTCTGCTCGTATGGCGCTTGATAACAGGAGGAAGTGATGCGGCCGCTGTATTCCTATGGTCGCTGCGGTAAGTCTCCTCATGAATACTCTTCCCATCGGGATGATTCTGCATGCAAAGTTTAAGGTTCCCAGTATGGACTGGGCCACCTGAAGCGTTATCTTCTTTTGTGTATGTACTTGATGTATTATTGCACGGAGCTTCTCCACCTTTTCCTCTGGTAACTTGGCTATCATCAAGTTAGAGTCGATTTCGATCCCGAGGAAGGAAATCACCGTTGTGGGGCCCTCCGTCTTGCCGTGTGCTAGTGGCACTCCGAATTCATTAGTCATTTTTTGGAATTCCGATAATTGTCTGCTGCATGCGTTTGATTCTCTAGGTCCAACGAATAAGAAGTCGTCTAAGTAGTGAATGATGTTACATGATGCTGTGCGCTTTTCCAGTACCCAGTGTAGAAATGAGCTGAATAGCTCGAAGTAAGCGCAAAACACAGAGCAGCCCATCGGCATGCATTTATCGAAGTAATACCGATCGTTGAACTTGAAGCCTAGCAGCGGGAAGCTTGCCGGGTGCACCGGGAGTAGTCGGAAAGCGGATTCGATGTCCGCTTTCGCCATCAGGGCCCCAATTCCGCAAGCTCGGACCATCTCGACCGCTGAATCGAAAGACGCGTATTGTACCGTGCATTCTTCCTTCGGCAAGTGGTCGTTGACTGAATGGCCCGGGGGGTAGGAGAGATTAAGAATCAATCGGTACTTCCCCAGTTCTTTTTTAGGGATTACCGCCAATGGAGATAGGAACATCTGCGGAAAAGGTGAGTCCCGGAATGGTCCGGCTATTCTTCCTTGTGCCATTTCGTTATTCAGCTTATCTTCGACAATCTCCCTGTATCGCACTGCCGAGTGAGCATTGCCAATGCACATGTCCTCGATATTTCCTTGAAATGGTATAATGAAGCCCTGCGTGAAACCCTCTTTTAATTTGCTGGCCTTGTTTTGATTGGGATATATGTCCAACCATGGTTGCATGGCTTCGAGTTTTATGGGCGAGTGCGCCTTTTTAAATTTGTGCAGCAGAGTTGGCTTTTGGCTTACTCCCCGCCGTCTGTTTTCTTGGGCATTTTGATAGCGGATGGGGAGCGGCGCATTCTGTGCATACGTGTTTGTACTTGCATTCTGGGAAGGTGCAACCTGTCTTGTTGTACCGCCAACACGTGCTGTCGTGACTCCGCGCTTGGTGCTTTGCCTGAAATCGGTGTGGGGATATCCTCCTTGTCATCCTTGACCTGTTTGGGTTATCGAATGGCTTGCGTGTCATCTGATTAATCCATAAATTGACGTCCTGTGTGCCCCATGTCATAAAGCGATTTTCCTCCATTTTGTCCCGGAATTGCTCGTCGTAGTTCAGCCATGCCCAGTTATCGTGTTGTTGGTATGCTCGAAGGATAGTAACTGCATAGCTCAGCATGGGGCCGTACTGAGTGGGATCATTGTGACCGACGACGCTCGTCATGTGCATGAAGGCGATGACCCAGTTGACGATGGTTTTGGGTATTTTTATGTCCTTGCTTAAGGAGGCAGATCCCGCTCTCCATTTCTTTCTCTCGTCAGTTTTTCTTCTTCCGTGCAGGATAGCGAAGATGTCCACGTATTTCAGTTTTTTGATTTTTTTTCTTAGATTCTTAGGCACGCCCTCCCACAATTCGGACAATGTGGTCAATGCTGGAGGACCCCTGGAATCCTGTATGCCCGCGCTAGTGTTCGCCTTTTGGTCGCTGTCTGTGGATGAGTCAGAGGACGACGAAGAGGACTCGCTACTTGAGCTAGAATTAGATCTGCGCCTGCGCTTAGATCTATGTTTTGACCGTTTCGCTCGAGTTGCTTGCTGCGCTACATGCGGCTGTTCGCCTGTCAATAACTCACCCGCTTCAGCCTGGTTTTCTTCCAGGCTTGCTCCTGTCTGGCTACCGCTGATGGCCGGTCCTCTCGCTTCGCTCCTATTGTCGTGCGCGAGTGTGACCTCGTCTTGCCTTTGGGTATTACTACGGTCGTCGGACGCAGCGGTTGGGTTAACATTGGATGGGTGTTCGCCAGCGTCTGACGCTGTGCTGTTGGGTGTCCGGCTTCGTGTCGCTGAAGGGGCATATCTGTTGTTCTCCTTTTCCTGATAGTACGTGGCTTGCGGCGGCGCCTGCTGCCAATACCACCGCGGAGGCTGCTCGACTTGCCAAGGGTTACGCCCTTGTTGATGTGCTCCTTCTCGCCACGTCCACTCGCGATCTTCGTTTGTATATGAAGCTGGATGTAACCATGGTGGCCGCGGATACCAGTCGCTCTCATTTCCGGTCCAGGATGGATGTGGTCTGGTCATATAATAAGGGACCTGCGGTTCCCATGTGGGCTGGAATTGCAACTGTTGGGAGTTGTCTCTCGGCCCCTCCTGGTCTGTACCTCTGACTTGCCTTGGTTGGTCCGCTGCGATACTCGATGGGGGTACTGTCTCAGCAACTGGTCCATTCTCGTTTTCTGGGTGCATTAGATTGGGTAAGTCTACCTCTTGGACCTCCCTGGAATCCCGGTTCGGCTCTGTCGCCCTCGTGGCTGCTGGGTTTCGCTTCTGTGCTTCATTTCTGTAGGTCGCCCTCGTGGTCCGGCTTCTTCCTCTAATCTTCGTTGCTGTGACTGCTGGTTTCTTTGCAGGTACCGTCTTGTGCCGGGCGTTTTGGCGATTATGTGCCTCTGTGTTGACCCTCTTTGTCGTGCCTGCCCTGGATCCCGCGCGCTTGGCTCTTTCCGCCTGTCCTGCGGGTCTCCATGTCATGTGCACTTGGTGGGATATGCTCCCTGCTACGACTGAAATTGTAAGCAAGAGTTATGTATTTTGTTAATAATGGCACCGTTACATATACAAAAGGAAATCCTGATTCCTCGCACAATCCTTTTATTTATTTATTTGCATTTCGAAGGCGAGGGAATGGTCCTGTGAACAAGATAAGCAAGATGTTATTTGCATATGTTGAGAAGAAATTGTGGGGGGGAGCCTCTGTGCGCGCTTGCCCCGCCTAGCACATCCTATCTAATTACTTGTGAGCCTCCCTCTTCACTTGTGTACTTCTGACTTAATGCGCGTAGCTGCCTCGCTGTTGCCACATTGTTATGTGTGGGCTAATGTAGGATAGCATCTGTAAGTGCTCCTGCCGTTCCTCGCTCAGATTGAGAAACATCGTTCCTTGCTCAGATTGAGAAACATCCTCCCCGAATTAGTGTCATATATATATCTATATATATAAATATACAATATGCATTCATTTATATTTATTTTTATTTTATTTTATTTTATTTTTTTTTATAAAGTCCTGAGAAGGTGCTTTTGTATTTGCACTGTGGACCTCATGAAAACTAATTCCAAAACCCAATTTTAAAGTTAATAATCAGAAAGGAGGAAGTGGGATATAATCCAGGCTTCTTCAGGAGTTCCCTACGCAACGCACGGAGCAGGAGAAATACAGTAATCCGCTGCGCCTTAGGGAGTCTTTGAACCCAGTTCATTTAGAAAGTCTATGCCTGATGCGTCTAAAAACCTCTTCCGGTAAAAGTAGCACATTCCCTCCTGTAAGCTTGTATTGTACGCGGGCGGGCCCGATGCGGATGGCTGGGGCCGCTCCCAACGGCAGCACCGCCCGGCCGCTCGAGTTCCCCACCGCCGCGCTCTATCTCTTCCTTTAAAGGCCTCCCCTGCTGCATCGATGCCCCTCTGAGGCCTCGGCGCGAGGTCATGGCCCTTCCTACCTCTTCTTTGTTCGGAGGCGCTTACTGTCTTCAGGCTTCCCCCGCCGCCGCGCGATCGGGCCTGGGGGGGGGGGAAGGGCAATCTCCTCTTACTCCTTGTCACCCCTCCAAGCACGCGAGGCCTCCCGGACGTCGTCGCTCCCCCGTCTGCACCGCTCGCCGTGCCGCTGCCCCGTGCGCGGATATATCCGCCCCGCCCCCAGCTCCGACCCGGGGCGGGTCGCTAGACCGTCGGCCCCTTGTGGCGTGCCGGGCGCTATCTGGGAACCCCCCCCCCTCGCGCCGGACCCCTCGCACTGGCCACGTTCGCGCCTCTCTGATCGCCTCGCCGCGTAGGCCGCCCGATTCCGCCCCTTCCTTATCGCTGGCGATTGGTGGGGAATTGCACATGCTGGCTGCCGTGCTGGGAAACTACCTCCCTGCCCGCCGCCTGCACGCTGGAAGCAATCCGGATCCCGCCGCTCGCCCGTTTTCTCTTTTTTTTTTTTTTTTTTATATCTTACCTCTCCTTGAAGGAAAGGCTGTGCCTCGGGGAAACTGGCTCTCTATTTCGGAGGTGTGCCTCGGGGAAAAACGCTGTCGTGTCTCGGGGGTAGCGAGACCTCCTCCTCTCGGTCAGGCGGGCGATCGAAAAGGCCGCGAGCCCGGCGTCGCGTCCCTTTAAAGTGGGACTGACGTCACGGGCGCGCCGCCGTCGCTTCTGGGTGACGTCACTCTTTTTGCCTCCTGGCCGTGTTCCTGTGCGGCGCCCCGGGTGGAAGCAGTGAGGTAAGTGGGGGCTGGAGGTGGCTATGTTGGGCAATGTTGGTTCCCTGCCCTGGGCTATATGTCCACCCACTCTCCCCCTTTTTCCCCAGGACGGCGTCCCGAGTCGCCGGGGGTGCTGCCGTTAAGGTCGGGCTTCGGGCATCCGCGCTGGGCCCTTCTATGTCTTTCTATTATCTGAAAGAGTAAATAACCGATTCACATCTACCCATTCTAGACCTCTCATAATTTTAAACATCTCTATCATATCCCCCCTCAGCCGCCTCTTCTCCAAGATGAAAAGTCCTAACCTCTTTAGTCTTTCCTCATAGGGGAGCTGTTCCATTCCCCTTATCATTTTGGTAGCCCTTCTCTGTACAGATCCTCCAAACACACACACAGAGGCACCCGCAAAGACAGGCTCAGGTATCCACATGCACACATAGCTGCATACATACAGAGAATGTTATAGACCAGACTACCCAAGCAACGCTGGGCACTTTTTGCTAGTCTAGACATATATATATATATATATCACAGACACATTCCCACACGAATAGTAAAGCTAAAGATAATCTTAAGTTTCTCATGAGACTGACAATTCCTTTCTATAATGATCGGCCACCCACAGCAGCCATGCTGCAGCCAGCCCCAACTCACTGCTGCTCCAGGGATGTCACTGGCTACCTCTCCTTATGCACGCATGCATCATCTTTATGGGCCCCGTAGCAGAAGCTTCATGTGGTGCCCTAATGACATCAGCCCTGCTGGGATATTCAAACTGGAGCAATCAGAAAAATGGTGCCTCAGCAACAGGTCTAGCTGGTATTCATTGCTATTTGGATTCTGCTGTGAAGGGTAGCGGGTGTGTGTGAGCCCTTTGTGCTGTGGTGTAGTTGAGGCAGCCTCGAGAGCATATCAACAAGGCCTATGCTGACAGCTGGTGAACATGCCCTGTAGCTGGCCTGTCTGGAGCTTCATCTTTACCAGCCACCTCTCCCGCAGGTTCAGCCCTTGGGTTCTGCAGCCAGCAGGACTTAGGTGGGCCCTAGGGTGGAGAAGATAGCTACAGCCCAGAGGCACACCAGATTCAGGATAGGCAGCAGATTAATGGTGTCAGGATCAGGCCAAGGTCGGGGCAGGCAGCTAACAAGAATGATCAGGTCCAGGCAAAGGGTCAGGTCCAAGCAAGAGGTCAAAAGCCAGAGTCAGGCCAAGGGTGGATGTAGACACACAGGAGACAGTGGACGAGACGAGTAGGATGGGGCAAGGCAGGACAAGGAAGGCTGGATGAGGCAAGGCTGGATAAGGCAAGGTTGGGAGATGAGGCAAAGCAACAACAAGGCAAAGCAACAACAAGGCTGGACGAGGCAAGGCTGAAAGATGAGGCAAAGCAACATGCACTGCAAGGCAGAAGACCCTTTGCTGAGGCATCGGAGATTTGTCTGCAGGAGCCTTAAGAACAGGAGGGCCAGTGATGTCATCACAGGGTGCCATATCTAAGTTACTGCTATGGGCCCTTTAAAAGTAGGGCCGTCAGGCACGCACGCACCTAGGAAAAGGTCAGGGAGCAGCGTCATGGCAGTGTCCTAGCTGCGATCAGCACCAACCTCACTGGGGATAAGTGAGGCAGCTCGAAGGAAAGCCCGCAAGCTGCACTTCATAACATCTGCCTTGTTCCTTGCCTTGTTCCTGCTCCCTGCCTTGCCTCCTTGATCCTGTGTGCCTTAACTTCCTCGGACTGATCTCACGTGCTTTGACCTTTGCTCAGATACAGACACTGCTTGAACGTCACCTGCCTTGACCCTTGCCTGGATACCAACTCTGCTTGTACGCTGCCAACCTTGACCTTTGCCGAGATACTGGCTCTGCCTGCTCGTTACTTGCCCTAAACCTTAGACCGCTTACCTAAGCCATGAACATTCTTCTAAGACCTGCCGGCCTCCGAACCCAAGGGCTCAATCGGCAGGGAAAGACGTTGGTATAGGTGACGTCTATTCCCAGTCCCAGCCAGTAGCTTACCTGCCTTCTGTCACTCTGGACCCAGCTGTGCCTCACGAGCTGGGTAGTATAAACTCCACCATAGACCAAGGGCTCACACACCGTGATATTGTCCCTTTTATTAATGTGTAATAGACTAAAAATGTTTTAGCAAAATTAAGCTTCAGATTTTAATTTTAATGGTATGTGCAATTTCAGCATTAACTTGCCATTGCCATTTTAAAAACTGTACACTTACCACACCCCACCACAAGGCATCTGCATAGCTGGAAAACCCTGTTTTCCCTTCTTCATCCACAGCATCTTTCTCAGCAAGGTAGACAAAATAAGAGGAAAAGATCAGCCCCAAAAATCCAATGTACAGAGTTGTTATGAGCTCCTGTTCAGAAAACAAAAAAGAGGGAGTACTCTGGTTGGCCCAGTAGAGAAAACATTTAAATTTGCTTAGAAACACATTGTATTTTTTTTTCAAGAGTATTAAATGACTTTGATATCATAATACAAATACTTTCCTACCAGGAAACAAATGTGCACATGGGTAGAAGTATACACACATTATGGTAGTGGACAACTCTTATTCATTGGTGGTGTCTAGGGATTTGGAAACCAAAAGGTCCATATTCAGCCACTGGGCGGCTGGCAAAGTTAGCCAGATAAACTTATCCAGCTAACATAGGGGCTGATGCAATACAGTGCACTCAGCCGAGCACACTGTATAACCCGCAGTCGGCTGCAGGTTGAATAGGTGCTAATGAATCCCCTAATGCAATAAGGGGATTAGCACCTATTCAACACGTGTCCAACGCGGAGTGAGTCTAATAGCGCTAATCACAGGCAAATGCATGTGATTGAGGCTATTAGCATTCACTCCAGATGCAAAAAAACCCCCGACGCCGATAAACTCGGCGTCTGTTTTCCTAACCAGTGGATCGCCAACGCCAATCGGGTTCTCGTTAGCAAGGAGGCGATAAGAGCGAGCAAGCAACCCTAGCGCCTCCTTAATAACGCGACCCCCTAATTTAAATATTGCATGGCGCCCCCCTTGGGGGCACGTTAAGAAAGCGGGCACTGACAGCTCAGCACCCGCTTTCTGCGCATATTTATTGCATCAGCCCCATAGCCGGGATACTCAGCGGTGTTTCAGGGGCAGAGTTCAGGCTTAAGCACATACTTTTGATTTTCAGAAGTATGCATGTAAATTAACATGCACAAGTTATGCCTCGCCAAGGGCAGGTGTAACATTGTGTAGGTGAGTTTGTACATGTTCTTTTGGCTAATTTTCAAAGCAAAAATATGTACAACTTTCATTTTGAAAATCAGTGGAAAGTCTGCAGGTAAAAATTACTCACAGTCTTTCTGTTCTTTGAAAATCTCTCTCTAAAAGTACCCACTAAAGTGCCCACATAGTTTGCAACTGTACAACTTATTTGAAAATTGCTTTCTATGGAACTTATTCAAAAAGGACTTTTTACCAGTCTGTGCCTATGAAAAAAAATCTTTATTGAATAAGGCCTTATTATATGTTAAATCCATGAAAAGAAAATGTTGGCTTCTGTAAAAGCATTTGACCACATCCTCAGTACACCAGAGCCTGATAGTCTTTGCTACCCTATGTTAGTTCTTACAGAAGGAAAAGTGAGCCCAATATAGTGAATGTCTCACTATTAAAAATCACTGTTTACTTAACCCCATTAAAAGAAATAGTCAAATCCTTGAACTGAAATAATACAAATTGCTACCAGCTGTGTTTTAAACCAGAAAAATGTGTGGCTCTTTTAAGGGTCACCTAAATGGATAATTATCTCAATTCAGACTGATTTCAGCATTCCAGAAGAATATAGGTGTATGTATTCACTACAACAGTATCAGAAAAGCAGCCCTACAGGCCCTTGCAATAACATTTAGTGGCCTGTTCAGTGAAGCTCAACGTACATGAAAAGGCCATTTAGCATGTTCATAAAAATAGCATCATTTGCATGCATGCTAAACTGGTCAACAATACCATTAACATGTAAGAATGAGTGTGTAAGCATAGATAAAAAAAGGTCATATACAAATTAGGCTTAGAGGATGCATACGAAATAGTGTTGTATGCTGTCCTGCAGATGCTATTTAGAACATGTTCACTAAAGACTAATTTTTAACACTTGCTTCAAACCAGATGTTATAGTGTGCATGTTATTGATAGAGCTCAGCTAACAGGATCCATTGTGAGTTGCAGATGGAAAAGATGTGAATGCTGCGACAGAAGGAATTATGGGAGATATCAAGTACAGGACAAGGAAAAGATGAGGAAAGGGAGAAAGCAATAGAGAGAGAAGAGACAAACATAAACCTGCACAAGCACTTCCAAAATAATTCTGCAGTCCTGTGATACTTTTCTAGGAGGAAAGACGTGCATGTTGAGCTCCTATGCATCATCTAAAAAATCTTTAATTAATTAAAGCTTTAGCATCCAGAATGGCTAAAATCCCACCTAAAGAAGGAGCCAATAGATCCTTACTTTATGGTCTAAACAATCCAGGCAGCCCAAGAAATCCATGAGTCAGGACATGAACAAAAGATGTGCCTGAAAAAACGTCAATCTTTTTCCTGTCTCTTCCTGCTGAGATAATCTCTGCTATGAGAGACGTACTATTACAGTTTCAGCTGCTATGCAGCCTCCCCTCCACAATGAGACCTCGAATACCTTCCAGGCTAGCCAAGTCCTCCCTCCTACTTGAACCACACCTAGACTCCAGCCCTACATAACCCTGCCTTGTCAGTCCCAAGATGCTTCTGCATCGAGTCACCCTCGATTCCTTACCCTAGCCACTCTTGCCTTGTGGCCTCGACAGACCCATCTTTGCCTTGGCTTGCCTCATGGCCTCCAGGCCTTCTGAGCTCAGCCTTGCCTTGCCTCATATAGCCTCCGAGCCTTCTGACCTCAGACTTACCTTATCTTGCCTCGTGGCTTCTAGGCCTTCTGACCTTTTGCTTGCCTTGCAGCTCCCAGGACTTCTGACTCTTGGGCCTTCCTTCCTTTTTAACTACCTTCTGGCCTATAGAGGCCTAGCCTTCCCTGTGGCCTCTAGGCCTTTCCCTGTCTTGCCCCTTGGGGCCTTCCTGTCTCACTGCCTTCAGGTTTTTATGTTCCATGTTCCGTGTTGTCCTCATCTCACCCTGTCCTGTCATGTTTTAGTCTGTTCCTGTCTAAGCCTCAGATCCAGTTTTACCTGCATGCTATTTCTGTCTAAGCCTCAGCCCTAGCCTTACTTGCACTCAGTTCCAGTCCAAGCCTCAGTTCAAGCTTTCCTGCAGTCTGTTTCAGTCCGAGCTTTTGTTCTAGCCTTACCTGCACTCCATTCCAGTCTGAACATTGGCTCCAGCCTTACCAACATGTCCAGGCCTTGTTCCAACCTTGCCCTGCTACCCCATGCCACTCCGGGTGTGATATAACCCATGTTCTGCCTGGACCGGAGCCATAACAAGTACTACAATAACTCTCTTTTCAAATTCACACCAGATTTTGTTTAGAAATTGTCATGGATAAGGTCACTCAATCTGTTTCCACAGTAAATGATAAAAATTTGTGCGTTGACAATATTGCTGAAAAGGTAGAAAAGATGGGGGGCTCATTGATAGCAACCATGCAAAAAATCAAAACGCTTCAGTGCACCTACAAATCCTTGATGGAGAAAGGAGAGTAGCTTACCTGTAACAAGTGTTCTCCGAGGACAACAGGATTTCAGTCTCCACACAAGGGTGACTTCATCCAACAGAGCTCAGTATGGGAAACTTATGTCAAAATTTTAGAACTTTGTTTGAGCCTCTCCGAGCATGCTCACACATGCAATATACCACATAATCACACGGGGGTTCCCTCGGTCTTATAATATAGAATTCAATAAAATAATACTACCCGCGAAGTGGAAACTCCACTCCGTGGGGAGGCAAGCGGGTTTTGTGAGGACTGACTTCCTGCTGTCCTTGGAGAACACTTATTACAGGTAAGCAACTCTGCTTTCTCAGAGGACAAACAGGATGGCAGTCCTCACACATGGATGAATCCCTAGCTTCAAGTGCCCCCCGCCCCCCCCCCCCCCCCAAAAAAAGGAGACAACAATGGTCATAATAACAAGAAGTTTTGTTGGTAACAGGAGGGAGGGCAGTCTGAACAGAAAGAACTGGCCTAGGAGAGAACAGAGTTGTGTTCTACACCTCAAACAGGTTCCGAAGGACAGCTTAGCCAAACCTGCTGTTGCATCGGCCATCTCTATCCAGACTGTAATGAGATGCAAATGAGTGGATGGAACTCCATGTTGCAGCTCTGCAGATCTCCTCCATGGGAACTGCTCACAAGTGGGCCACTAATGCTGCCATGGCTCGAACAGAATGAGCCTTGACATGACCCCCCTAAGATGCAATCCCACCTGGGCATAACAGAAGGAGATGCAGTTTGCTAGCCAATTGGAAAACGTCTGCTTGGCAATGGTGATCCGCAACTTGTTCTAGTCAAAATAAACAAAAACTGGGTGGACTGTCTATGGGCTTCTCTCCGCTCCAGATAGAAAGCCAAGGCTCTCTTGCAGTCCAAACTGTGCAGGGCTTGTTCATCTTGGTGTAAAAGGGGCCTGGGAAACAATGTTGGTAGGATGATGGACTGTTTAAGATGAAAGTCCAATTTAGGCAGAAACTTAGGGTACGTAAGGTATAAGTCACTAAGGTCCGGAGCTCATTGACCCTGCATTCTAAAGTAATTGCCACCAAAAATATGACATTCCAGGTCAGGTACTTAAGGTCACAGGAGTGTATTGGCTCAAAAGGAGCTTTCATCAGCTGAGCCAACACCACGTTGAGGTCCCAAGACACAGCGGGAGACCTTAGGGCAGGCTTCAATTGAAGCAGACCTCGCATAAAACATACAACCGTAGGCTGTACAGAGATGGGCTTACCCTCTACACCACATCATAGAAACATAGAAACATAGAAACATAGAAATGACGGCAGAAGAAGACCAAACGGCCCATCCAGTCTGCCCAGCAAGCTTCACACATTTTTTCTCTCATACTTATCTGTTTCTTTTAGCTCTTGGTTCTATTTCCCTTCCTCCCCCACCATTAATGTAGAGAGCAGTGATGGAGCTGCATCCAAGTGAAATATCTAGCTTGATTAGTTAGGGGGTAGTAGGGGTAGTAACCGCCGCAATAAGCAAGCTACACCCATGCTTATTTGTTTTAACCCAGACTATGTTATACAGCCCTTATTGGTTGTTTTTCTTCTCCCCTGCCGTTGAAGCAGAGAGGTATGCTGGATATGCATCTAAAGTGAAGTATCAGGCACATTTGGTTTGGGGTAGTAACCGCCGTAACAAGCCAGCTACTCCCCGCTTTGTGAGTGTGAATCCTTTTTTCTTCTCCCCTGCCGTTGAAGCTATGCTGGGTATGCGTGAAGTATCAGTTTTTCTTCTCCCCTGCCGTTGGAGCAGAGAGCTATGCTGGATGTGCATCGAAAGTGAAGTATCAGGCACATTTGGTTTGGGGTAGTAACCGCCGTAACAAGCCAGCTACTCCTGGCTTTGTGAGTGCAAATCCTTTTTTCCACATTTCCTCTTGCTGTTGAAGCTTAGAGTGATGTTGGAGTCACAGTAACCATGTGTATGTTTATTGAATAAGGGTATTGTGTCCAGGCAGTAGCCATCATTCTGGCGAGTCACCCACTCTTCATTGGCGGCCTCTTGACTTTATGGATCCACAGTGTTTATCCCACGCCCCTTTGAAGTCCTTCACAGTTCTGGTCTTCACCACTTCCTCCGGAAGGGCATTCCAGGCATCCACCACCCTCTCCGTGAAGAAATACTTCCTGACATTGGTTCTGAATCTTCCTCCCTGGAGCTTCAAATCGTGACCCCTGGTTCTGCTGATTTTTTTCTTATGGTAAAGGTTTGTCGTTGCCTTTGGATCATTAAAACCTTTCAAGTATCTGAAAGTCTGTATCATATCTCCTCTGCTCCTCCTTTCCTCCAGGGTGTACATATTTAGATTCTTCAATCTCTCCTCGTACGTCATCCGATGAAGATCCTCCACCTTCCTGGTCGCCCTTCTCTGTACCGCTTCCAACTTGTCTTTGTCTTTTTGTAGATACGGTCTCCAGAACTGAACACAGTACTCCAGGTGAGGCCTCACCAAGGACCTGTACAAGGGAATAATCACTTCCCTTTTCTTACTCGATATTCCTCTCTCTATGCAGCCCAGCATTCTTCTGGCTTTTGCTATCGCCTTGTCGCATTGTTTCGCAGACTTCATATCATTAGACACTATCACCCCAAGGTCCCTCTCCTGCTCCGTGCACATCAGCCTTTCCCCCCCCATCGAATACAGTTCATTCGGATTTCCACTCCCCATATGCATGACTTTGCACTTCTTGGCATTGAATCTCAGCTGCCATATCTTCGACCACTCTTCCAGTTTCCTTAGATCCCGTCTCATTCTCTCCACTCCTTCCGGCGTGTCCACTCTGTTGCAGATCTTTGTGTCATCCGCAAAAAGACAAACCTTACCTTCTATCCCGTCCGCAATGTCGCTCACAAAGATATTGAACAGGACCGGTCCCAACACCGATCCTTGCGGTACACCACTTAAAACCGCTCTCTCTTCAGAGAAGGTTCCATTTACCATCACACATTGTCTTCTGTCCGTCAACCAATTTGCAATCCAGGTCACCACCTCGGCACTCACTCCCAAGCTTCTCGTTTTATTGACCAGTCTCCTGTGCGGAACCGTATCAAAAGCTTTGCTGAAATCCAAGTATATGATATCGAGTGCTCTTCCTCGATCCAATTCCTTGGTTACCCAGTCAAAAAAGTCAATCAGATTTGTTTGACAGGATCTTCCCCTGGTGAATCCATGTTGCCTCTGGTCCATCAATTCTCCAGACTGTAGATAGTTCACTATTCTCTCTTTCAGCAGTGACTCCATTACTTTTCCCACCACCGAAGTGAGGCTAACCGGTCTGTAGTTGCCAGCCTCCTCCCTGTTCCCACTCTTGTGAAGCGGGACCACCACCACTCTTCTCCAATCAATCGGCACCACTCCCGTTTCAAGGGATCTATTGAACAGGTCACACAGCGGACCTGCCAGAACATCTCTGAGCTCCCTCAATATCCTTGGATGAATCCCATCAGGCCCCATGGCTTTGTCCACTTTCAGGTTCTTTAGCTCTTCCCACACATTTTCTACTGTAAAAGGATTTTCATCTATTCCATTTCCTTCCAGTTTCTTGTTGTGTAGAGATGGTCCTTCTCCAGGGTCTTCTTTAGTGAACACAGAGCTGAAGTATTCGTTTAATATTTCTGCCATTTCTTCGTCTCTCTCCACACTTTGATCATTATCACCTTTCAATTTCACTATACCACTTTGGACCTTTCTCTTTTCGCTGATGTATCTGAAAAATGTTTTGTCACCATTTTTTATCTCCTTGGCAATCCTCTCTTCCGCTTGACTTTTTGCCAACTTGATTAATTTCTTTGTCTCCCTCAGTTGAATCAAATATTCTTCTTTGTGTTCCTCCCTTTGGGATCTTTTATATTTCTTGAATGCTGTTCTTTTAGCTTTAATTTTGTCAGCCACCTCCTTTGAGAACCAGATAGGTTTCAATTTTCTTTTGCTTTTCTTTACATTTCTAACATATAGAGTAGTTGCCTTGGTGATTGCTCGTTTTAGATTGGTCCACTGCTGCTCCACATCTCTCTCGTTCTCCCATCCTTTTAGTTCTTCCTCCAGGTACTTACCCATTTCCTCAAAGTCCGTGTTTTTGAACTGTAAAACTCGGGTCTTTGTGGTTCTTTTCCCTATATGTGCCAATTGCACTCAGATGAACCCTAAATGAGTAGGTCTTCAGACCAGCTTCCAAAAGGTGTAGAAGGTATTCAAGTAGTTTTTATGGTGAGCAGGAGAAAGGATCTAGGATCTTTTGCTCACATCACATGGAAAATCCCCTCCTATTCAGTCTGTAGGACTTTCTATTGGAAGGATTTCTTGAAGCTACAAGGACTTGACACACCTTCTGAGACATTGAGTTGTTGCAGAAACAGCCTCTCAACATCCAGGGTGTAAAACACAGTGTCTGAAGGTTGGAATGGCACAACCTCTCTCGATCCTAGGTGATGAGATCTGGGGAAGTCCCCAATCTGATCGGTTTCTGAATGGACATCTTCTGGAGGAGTGGAAACCAAACCTGTCTTGGCCAATAAGGGGCTATGAGGATCATAGTTCTTTGTCCTCGTGAAGCTTCAACAAAATCTTCGCGTACAGGAGACCCGCACCTCAATGGCGGGCGAAGACATCTGCGGCTAGTCTGCTGTGTGCCCTGTACAGGGAGCAGAACTGAGGAACCTTCCTGTTCCAAGGCACAGCAAATACATCCACCTCTGGGCTTCCCCACAGGTGGAAGATCCGATTCACAACCCCTTGATCTAGAGACCATTCATGGGGTTTGAAGAAGAGACAATCTGTCCGGAATTGCATTTTCAGTTCTGATCAAATACATGGCCCTGAGCACCATCCCATGGGAGAGGGCTCATGACCATATCTGGAAGTCTTCCTGATACAGCAGGTACAATCTTGTAACTCCTTGCTTGTTGATATACCACATTGCCACTTAGTTGTCAGTCTGAATCAGCACAATTTTGTTGGACAGCCTATCTCTGAAAGCTCATAGAACATACCTGATTTCCGGAGCTTCAGGAAACTGATTTGACACAGTTGCTTCTGGTGAACCACAGACCCTGGGTGAGGAGCCCATTGACTTGAGCTTCCCAGCCCAGGATGGACACATCCATTGTTAGCACAATTTGGACCCAAGGATTTTGGAAAGTAACCCCCGTTCCAGATTGGAATTTACCCACCACCAGGACAAAGAGTCCCGGAGGGATGGGGTGACTCGTATTCAGTCCTGTAGCTCCTGCATAGCTTGTCGCCACTAGGACCTTATTGTCCATTGAGCTTTCCTTGTATGTAAATGTGCCAAGGGAGTGACATGTACTGTTGTGGCCATTTGGCTCAACAGTCTCAACATGTGCCATGCTGAAACCTGCTGGCTCTCTTGAATCTATGTCACAAAGGCCTTGGCCTAAGCCATGTCTAGCAGGGCTCCAATGAATTCCAATTGCGGTGATAGTCTGGGATGGGACTTGGAGTAGTTGATGATGAACCTTACTGACTCTAGCATACAGATGGTCAAGCACATGGACACTTTGGCCCCTGCCCGAGAGGTGCTCCTTAGTAGCCAATCATCCAGATGGGGAAAACAAGGACTCTCAGCCTGCAAAGGTGCACCACCACCATGGATAAGTAGAATCCCTACCCTCTGCTCTGGTGGAATAGGATCAACTGCTCTGGCTGTTAAGAGGGAGGAGAGCTCTATGAGAAATACCTCATATTGCCTACCGGTCCCCAAATAAGACTCAGGAAGCAATTTGGCTGGGTACTCGATAGATGTAATCTATGCCTTCCAAGGACAATGGCAAGAACCCACTGGTCTGAGGTTAGATTGGGCCACTGCATGCTGAGAACTGCAGCCTTCCCCCAACCCCAGCGTCCATTGCCCTGGGTACGGCAGACATGGCTACTCCCTGCAATACAGTCAAAACCCTGTCCCTGGAGTTCATTGAGGCACTGGCTGAGGCTTTGGGCTCTTCTGTTGCTTAGGTGGCTGCTGTTGCTGACGAGGTCGAGGAGGCAGAACATAGTATCTCCTCCAGTGGAAGAAAGACGTCCTGTGGTCAGATCTCAAGGACCACCTAGCAGAGGAGAATGAGTCCTGGGTGCCAATAGACAGCTGCTGGAGTGTTGCATAATGGTCCCACACTTTGGCTACTGCGTCCTTCACTTTATCTCTGAAGATGGTCTTTCTTGTGCATGGCACGTCAGCAAGTTGCTCCTGCATTTTCTGATGGAGATCTGAGACCCGCAGCCATGCGAATCTACGGGTGCCAATCCCTGCAGCAGAGACCCTCTATGCTGTCCCAAAAACACCGTTGGTCAACCAGACCCCTTGTTCTCCGCACTCCAGACCCAGGGACTGGAGTGCGGAGAACTCCAGTCCCTGCGCCAGGGACTGGAGAGTGTCCTGATGCTATTGAGGCAGCTGCTCGGCCACCTCCTATACCTGTTCCAGGATGTCCCGCATATACTGGCCCACATGGAGCTGGTAGGCCGTTATGCAGACTATGAGCATAGCACCCTGAAATACTTTCCTCCTAAGAGCATCCATGGCCCTTTGATCTTTCCCTGGGGGCACTGAGGAATGAGTCCAAGTATGCTTGGCCTTCTTGAGAGAGGATTAGACCACCATTGATTGGTGTGGCAGCTGATGCTTGTGGAATCCAAGAACCTTCTGGATGAGATAAATCGCATCCACCTTTGAGAGTGATCGAGCAAAGCTTCAGGTCTGCAGCAGTAAACCATGCTGATTCCAGCCTTTTCTAATGCAATATTCACTTTTTTTCATACAATCAACAACAACATAACAGCGGACTGCCTACCTTTGTAGTATTCAGCTTACACAAGGGTTGTAGACTGTCTTCACTCTGGACAGTGTACCTTCAAGCCCTTCTGGTTTGGTCAGAATAGTTTTACAGAAGCTGCCTCTCTGGAGAAGTAGGAATCTCCTGATCCCAGCTGGGCTCACAAACATCCTGCCCCAGCTGGTCCTGACCTCAATATTCTCCTTGCCCAGCAGGGTCCTGCCCACAGGTTTAAAGGAGAAAATAGGGGCACATTGTCACATACTCGCCCCCCCCCCCCCAAGCTTGGACCCATTGGTCGAAGTGTTATTACTCCCCCTAGATCCCATTCAGAGAAGTACCAAACACCTCACTCCCCCTCATCTGGCTTCCCAACAGCTAGGCTTGGGGTCGGGAATCTAGTGTCAGACTCACCTCCACACATTAAGATTACTTCAGACAATATTGTTAGTACCACTCACTGTGGCCCTCATCCAGTGTATACCCACAATCCTTTTTATCTGAGTCCATCTGTAGCTCCGGGTTCCACTTCCACCCTACTGAGACACCTTGGACTGGCTGTGGGACATGTAATGAGTATTTTTCAATCATCTCTGTGGTGACTTGTGCCTCCTCTGCACCATCACGATCAGTGCCCTCTGGCGACTCCACCATGGCTCTCACTGACTCCTTGTCAGTGTCAGGCATTGGCTCCTCTGCAGCGTTTCTCGCTGGGGTTTCTATGGTATCCCTCTCTGGATTCATCATAGTGTTTCTGCAGCCCTTCCATCTGGTTCTTTGGCAGTACCTCTCTCAGGTTCCATCCTGCTGCCTTCTAGAGATGTGAATCGTTTTTCTGACGAATGAAAATATCGTACAATATTTTCTAATCCGACAAGTATTGGGGGGTCCCCGAAAGCAATAGGAAAACCCCACAAAATTTCCGTGTGGTTTTCTTATCATTTTGGGGGGGGGTAGAAAGGGTGCACAGAAACCCCCGCCCTCCCCAAACACACCCTGACCCTTTAAATCTAATTATTTAGAATTCCCCACCATCCTGATCCCCCCAAAACTTTCCTAAACTACCTGGAGGTCCAGCGGGGGTCCTGGGAGTGATCTCCTGCTCTCGGGCGGTCGGCTGCCACTAATAAAAATGGCGCCGATGGCCCTTACCATGTGACAGGGGCTATCGGTGCCATTGGCCGGCCCCTATCACATGGTAGGAGCAATGGATGGCCCGCACCATTTTTTAAGATGGTGCGGGCCCATCCATGGCTCCTACCATGTGACAGGGGCCGGCCAATGGCACCGATAGCCCCTGTCACATGATAAGGGCAAAGGGCCATTGGCACCATTTTGTTTACTGGCAGCCGATGGCCCAAGAGTGGGAGATCGCTCCCAGGAACCCCGCTGGACCACCAGGTACTTTAGGAAAGTAGTTTTGGGGGGGTCAAGAGAGTGGGGGGGATGCTAAATAATTAGATTTAAAGGGTCGGGTGGTTTTGGGGTTTTTTCGGCTCGGGACAGCTGAAAAAAAAAGCGGTGAGAACCATGGGAAACAAAGATTTCCCGTGGTTCTACGAACACGATACCAGAAACGATTCACATCTCTACTGCCTTCCATAGGCCCACTGGTGCTGCAACCAAAGCAGGCCATTCAGTATTGCCCCCTTCTGAGCACTCCATGGTACCTCTCTCAAGACTCTCTGCAGCCCTTGTCTCTGGGCTTTCTCCAGCTTTTGGGCACCCTACAGTTCCTCCCTCCTCTAGGCTTTCTGTGGTACCATTCTCAGGTCTCCCTGCAGCACCCCACTCAGTGTTCTTCCTGCTGCCTTCCTCAGGCCATTCAACACTGCCTCCTTCTAGGTAGTCTGTGTTGCCCAGTGGGCTTTCACTACTCAGGGCCTATTTTGGCTTCAGCCCCGTTGCTGTTTTCTGCTCCCTCTGGAATGGACTCTCTTTGAAGGGTCAAGTGCCAGTCACATAATTCAAATGGCTACTGTGCTCTTCAGGTTTTAGGAGTCCTACAACCTTGTTTAGCTTCACTTCTGGCAGGCTGGCAGTTTTTCTCAGTTCACTCACTAACATACTTTTCTCTCTGGTGAGTTGCCTTAGCTCCCTCTCTATTTAGGTAATCTCTACTGCAATCTCCTGTAGTTCAGTGATCAGCTGTAGCCATTTAATTCTGCCTTCCTCTCTCTGGGCATCTACAGAATCTGGGAGTTGCTTTGCTGGCCTCACTAGCCTGGCTGGCCTTTCCTTCTGTCAGACCTCCAAGTCTTAAGATCTCTCTCTCTCAATCAGCTCTTGAGACTAAGGAACTCCCAACTATGCAGAAGTATATGGCTATTCTTCCTTCATTCTCCTGCACGACAGTACACCTACTGGATTCAGACCAGGTTTTTGGTAGTACTGCTGCTGCAGTCTCTTACAGGAGCACAACCAACAATCAAAGGATGATTTGTGGGGCATGCCATTTTCCCTTTATGAGACGATCAAAGTGTACATGTCAATCACCGTCGTCTTTTTCAGGGTCATGGGTTAGCATCCTCCACCTTTTGGTTCAGAGGAGGAATCTAAAAGGATTCTTTCAGACTCTCTTCCTGATTTGCCAGAGCATTTGTCCCCACTAAAAGATCTCTCATACTTCAGATGCTAGAAAAGTTGAAGAAGACCATTGGCGTCAACAACTGGAGTGACAAGGACCCACAAAAGGAGGTCTTTGGTTTACGTGGGATTCTGATGCCTCCTCTGAGCTGGCAATGATCCCACTGTAACTTCCTCACCATTGAGTAGACTGATTTAAGGGGTTGCACAGTTCCAAGGATGCTAGCAACTCCCTGGATCTCTATTTCACTCAGCCAATCTTCCACTCCTGGGATGCCAGTGTTCCACCAGCAGGGAGGAGATATAACCTCCGGGGCTCTTAGTATGGGGTAGGGATGCTCAATACCTTTAACTCAGTCTCACCCACTTCTCAGACACTATCAAGCTGGTACTCATGGTTGATAAGTTCAATAGACTGGGAGGCATCAAATAATACAGCAGAGAGGCAGAGGGTGGTGTTCAACAAATGGAAAATAATTTACTTGATCTTGAAAAACAGAATCCGTGCTAGTGTTGCAAAAATCTTAAACAAAAGCAGAAGGATAATCACCCCCAAAGCCATACTCTCGGTCCATGGAACATTTAATCCCAGAGGTTTGGTTTTTTTTTGGTCTGAATCAGCATCCAGCACTCCTTCCCTGTAGAGGGTAGGAAAATTCTCCTCCTCTATTATCATAGGAAAAAATGGGTACATTGCAAAAAGGGGGTGAAGACCCAAAATTTCTACAATGGATATAAAACTTCTCCCACTCAGTAGTCTCTGTTTATTGATCATAGGTTGAAAACACTGGAAACAGCCAGTCTTTTCATAAGGAGATTAAAAACAGCCTTCTGAACAAGAGTCAGTCAAAAATTACAAAAATCCCACAACCTTGTCAAAAAGGTTTCTCCAAAATATTCTAAAA
This sequence comes from Rhinatrema bivittatum, assembly GCF_901001135.1. NCBI lineage: Eukaryota > Metazoa > Chordata > Amphibia > Gymnophiona > Rhinatrematidae > Rhinatrema > Rhinatrema bivittatum. The sequence goes on from NC_042618.1 coordinate 243,619,688, forward strand.
CCTCCACTTTGTCATATGATTCAAGTAGTGAGCATTGAGGCCTACCATAAATTCATACTTCCATCAAAACTCCTCTTTAAAAAAACTCTTCAAAACCAACAGCTCACAACTCAAACACAGCCCAGAACTGGAAACAAAACTTAGCTGAACATGCTCAAACCTCAGTTTATAAAGAGCTGAGCCCATCCCAAAAAGGGAAGGATCAAAACAGGGCGGAGGATTCCCAAGATGCAAAAATCTCCAAAAAGGTGTAAAAAAGAAAAACTGTTTAGTGCAGATTGTGAGTCCCCCATCACACTAGTACATGAAAATTCTTCACAACCTGCAAGTGAGAATGTGAGACAATGCAGCCTCCTGATCCCCAGTAGCCAGATGACAAGTACAGTATGCAACAAACTCCAGACTTTGATCTAGTCCAGTTGCCCCACCAGTCAGTGGTACAGAATCAGTTTTAAAGTAGGCCAAGATAACCCATATTTTTTCCAACACACCCTTGAGCAACGACCCTAGTTTAATGGACAACTTTAGGAAGAAAGTCTTCCAAAGTTCAATGTTGAACGCCCACATTGCAGCTCATCAACTTTTCACAGTGCAATACTTACATGTCTGCATTGACAATTTAAAGCTCTTTGTTAACTCAAAATGTCCCTGGATAGAGAACAAGAAGGTTATTGCCAGGCTATCATGGATGCAGAAGAATGTGAGAAGCACCTTATCCAGTTAATGTATGAGTCTTTCCACACAGCAGATAGGTCTTCTGTAGTAGCCAATGGAGTATGTTGAATGGCCTGGTAATAAGCAAGCGGAAAGATGTCTATGACAAGTTGGCTGATGTCCCATTCCCTGGTGAAAGTTTCTTTGGGGACAAAGTTAGAGAAACCATCACCAAATTAAGGAGCAACTTGCAGCTATTCAGTCTCTTTCAGAGGGCACTGACTAGCCTATCACCTCCAGGTGTTCATAATTCTTTCAGAGAAACCCCTTCTATCAATTTCAGCGATATCATGCTCCACCTATGCTGCCACAGTAACAGTTTCTAACGAGGACACACACATGCATCAACCTAAGGAATCACAACAATCACAACTTAAAACAGGGCCTAGTTTTGATGAGCCTCAGATCTCCAACTTCTCCATAGGGGGGAATCTAGCTATTTCTTGATGAATAGGGGATGATCACTGTTAGTTTTTTCAAACTGAGAGTCTGGTGTTTGTGCTTCTCCCGATATCCAGCACATCACTAATGTTTGGCCTTCAATCTGGATACTTTTCATTTAGCCTAATTTTCTCTCCAAGTGGAGTCACTCCTTGTTCAACAAAAACTGTCCCTCCTGAACAACATGGCAAGGGGTTAAATTCCTGCTATTTTCTTATCCCCAAGAAGTCAGTGGGATTGAGACCCATCCTGGATTTACAAAGACTGAACAGGCAGTTGTTATGGGAGAATTTTAACATGAACATGCTCCACACCATTCTACCTTTTATTCAAGTGGGAGACTGGATGTGCACTCTAGATCTGAAGGATGCATATGCTCCCATTCATATCCATTCTGCTCACTGGAAGAACCTCAGGTTCATGGTAAAGGGCATGGACTACTAGTTTAAGGTTCTTCCTTTTGGCCTCGCAACCATCCCTAGGATCTTTAGGAGATACCTAATGGTAGTGGTGGCACACTTACTTTTCCACAGAATATGTGTCTTCCCATACCTAGATGACTGGCTAGTGATGGGACCATTTCAAGTGGGGGTGCAAAACTCCTTGGAGAAGACCATTCAGCTCCTTCAGTCCCTGAGTTTTTAGTCAATGTTGTCAAAACAAACATCAATCGGACCCAGAGAATTAAGTTCATCAGGGCTTGGATAAAGTCACTGGAGGAGAAAGCATTCTTCCCATCAGAAAGAGCAACCTACCTTTGGAGCTTGAATCAGAACTTACTGCAGCAAGACCAAGTCACAGCCCGGGCAATCCTGGTTGTTCTAGCCATAGGGAGGCAGCAGTGTATATAGTCCCTTTGACTCACAAGAACATAAGTGCTCTTCAGTAGGGCCTCTATTCAGGAGGATCAGCTGTGTTAACCCCTGTCACATCCCTTCATTGGCTGTTGAATCTGTAGTCTTAGAAATGGGTTCCCTTCTTTGAGTTTTACCTCATAGTTGACACTGATGATGGATGTGTCTACCAGAGAATGAAGTGCACGTACAGCTTTCCTCCCGAACTCAGGGAACATAGCAACAGAACATCTTTTTTCAAATCATATGGCATGCATTAGGAGAATTCACTCATTTTCTTCAGGGAAAGAGAATTCTAATACATACTGACAATTAGATAGCATGTTCTATGTAAATAAGCAAAGCGGCATAGGGTCCTGGGTCATTTTCCAAGAATCTCAAAAAGCATGGGAGTGGGCTCCCAGGCAACATACCTTCCTGGAGTATCCAACATGTTGGCGGGTCACCTTAGCAGGGTCTTTCATTCACATGAGTGGTCTCTGGCTCAAGGTCTGAAACAGACTTTTGAGGCACCATTGATCAACTTGTTCATATCAGAAAATAACAGAAAAGTTGAAATATTTTGTTCCATTCTTTGAAACCAATTCAGTTCCTCTCCAGAAGCTCTTCTGCTGTAGTAGGATGCAGATCTGCTGTATGTGTTTCCACTTCTTTTTACTATTGGTGAGGACAGTGCAGAAGTTACTCAAGGAACGGGCATATCTTATCATCATCATTACACCAGCATGGCCTAGACAAGTGTAGTTCTTCTGTTTCATCAGATTGTCAGTCTACCCTCCGATTCCTCTAGGAACCGATCCAGCACTGCTTATGGAAATAGAGGGTTATCTGTGTCACCCAAACCTCCCTTTAACTTGACAGCATATATATTGAACGCTCAGTAGTATCCTTGATGTTGCTGTCCAAGGAGGTTGAAGATATTGCAATTTCGACCTGGAAGCTGTCCACCAGAAGAGTTCATGGATTTAAATGGAAGCATTTCTCCTCTTGGTGCCAGGCTGGCTCTCTGGACCCCTTTGCCTGTTCTAAGGATCTTCTTCAATATTTGCTCTCCTTCTTTGCATCAGGTCTCAGTGCATCAACAGTGAAAGTGCATCTTAGTGCCATACCCTCAGGTGGAGGGCAAACTGATTTCCCTTCATCCCCTAGAGTCAAAGATCATGAAGGGTTTTTGGCAAACAAAGCCTCCAGTTTTGAAACCTCCTGTACCATAAGATCTCGAGTCACCTTAGAACAACTGAGGAAGCCTCCTTACAAGTTGCTGGAGTTGACCTCATTGAAATTTCTTATGTAGAAGCTGGTGCTTTTGGTCGGATCACTTCAACTAGACAAGTCAATGAACTTCACGCATTAGTCTCATACTCTTCTTAGTACCTCCAGTTATTCCACAACAGGGTGGTGATCCACACCCATAGTTTCTACCTACAGTGATTTCTACTTTTCATGTGAATCAAGCTATTGTTTTGTTCATATTCTTTCCAAAAGTATATATGCATAAAATAGAAAAAAACTTTCATTCACCATACAAAAGGGCTTTAGTCTTTTACCTAAAGAGAAGTCAAACATATTATCAGGCCTCTCAACTATTTGTGTCCTATGATCCCAAAAGAATGAGTGCAGCAGTTGCCAAATGTATGTTGTCCAACTTGCTAGCAGCCTGCATTGTGCATATGTATTGGGTGGCCTTCAAATTACAGATTCTGTCAAGGCTCATCAAGTAAAAACTATGGCCATTTCAATTGCTCCATTGAAGACAATTGCAAAGCTGCAACTTGCTCAACCCCAAAGCTGTGACAGATCCGGAATCCAGCACCGTTGGTGGGAGATCCTGCTCTAGGAGCCTTTGTTTGACTTGGCACAAAGGAGTCAGAAGGAGATTCTGTTTGGGAAAAATGATGAGCTCCATCTCTCCAATGACCTGTAGAGCTCAACCATTTTCCAAGCATGGTTCTGCTGAGTTCTAAGGAACATCCAACCATAGTTGTAGTAATTTACAGAGTCATGGTCCAGTCCCAGGCCCACTGTAACAGATGCTGTGGCCATTGGTGCTGGATATCTTGCAGCTACTGAACTTGGCCTTCTTGGAATTGAACATCCTAGATATTTTATCTTTTATTTTTTATATAATAATGTATTTTTTGAGCACTGAAAAAGTGCTGTTTGAGGGGCTGCCAAGGCAACAAGACAATAGGCAAAACAACAAAGGAAAGCAATAAGGAAGGTAGAACAAAAAAGAGTGAGGGATATGAGGCAGCACACGAATCCTGAAATTCTCGCACATGTTCTGTAGTAAAAGCTTCACTGAGCTACAAAAAATTGGTCTGTTCTGCGCTGTCAGATGACATCATGGCTAATTCAGCACTGCTTATTGATGGTGAAACTTCTGTTTTACTGTGTCTGGTTTGTTATGTTGCATTAGAAGTTTTAGTGTATGTCGTTTTGGGCGATCAATGTGTTCAAAGAGGTGATCTAGATATATATTAAATGAATAAATAGTATGTACTTAAGCACCTGCATTTTCCAAAATTACTTTATATAGACAGAATAGAAAAGCAAAATGAAAGAATATGAAAAGGATGGCATTGTGACAGGATGGCATATAATTTGCCTTTTTCCATTTGTTCCTGGCTTTCAAATAATATGAATACTGTGATAGTATATTTGGATACACAGAAATAAAGGTCAGAAAATTAGATACAAGTGATACATTGTTAGCTTAATAAAAAGGTGTTATGAAGAGCTTCAATAGCTATGATCCCTTTATCAGATCAGTGCAGAATAAGCTATAGATTATGTTATCCATATATATAAGTAAATTACAGACTGCATTACAATGGCGGTATGATGGTGTCTTCATAGTGTAAAGAGTTATAAACAGCATTCCTAGTTTTAGGTGTTTATAAATTGTAAATTTAGGTGTTTATTTTCCAGCTAATTAGGGTTATTTGAGGGTATAAAACAATCTACTGTCTGTTTTAGTGGCATAGGTACTATTGGTAGGTAGTTTGAGTACCTTTTCCAACTCAATCAAATACATGCATTTACATAAGACAAATGTACTGCCAAAACAAAACGATGCTTACAATCTGTCCCCAGAAATCAGCACCTGTGTTCACTCTCCTCAGTCTAGAGCACATGCCCTCACCTAGCACACTCTACCCTGGCCCCTAGTCCTGGGGGAATTCTGCGCTACTGCGGAGCACAGGATTTGCACAGAATTCCCCCCCGTGCAGAATTGCCATTTTCTGCGCAGAATTTGACAAATCTGCGCAGAAAATGGCAGAGGAGACCCCAGCATGCCGCGAACGGAGCATGTGAAGATGAAGGCCCTGCACACCGCAAGATGTACTCCACTTGCGGCGAAGATGAAGGCCCCGGTGCGCTATTCACGGCAAAAATGAAGGCCCCTGTGTGCCGTGGGATGCGTGACATTTGCAGTGAAGATGAAGGACCCCGTGTGCAGCGGGACGCACACCGTTCATGGTGAAGATGAAGGCCCCCGTGTGCAGTGAACGGAGTTTGCTCTGCTCGCGCAAAGATGAAGGCCCCGCAAAAAGTGAATGTGTGTGTGTGTGTGTGAGAGGAGAGGGAGAGGGATGTGTGAGAGAGGAGAGGAGAGGGAGAGGGATGTGTGAGAGAGGAGAGGAGAGGGGTAGGGGTGTAGGGAAGGGGGTGTGATAGATAGAGGAAAGAGGGTGTGGGGGAGGGGAGGGTGAGAGAGCAGGGAGAGGGGTGTGAGAGAGGGGAGGGGAGGGTGAGAGAGCAGGGAGAGGTGTGTGAGAGAGAGTATGGGAGGTGAGGTGGGGGGGTGGATGCTTGAGTGTGGGTGCCAGAGAGGGAGCTTATATGAGGAGATTGTGAAGGAATGTGTATGTATGTGAGAGATTGGGAGCTCATGTGTATGAAAAAGGGATTGTGTGTATGTGAGGATGCTAGCCTGTGTAAAGGGATTGTATATGTGTGTGAGACAGAGCCTGTGTGAAGGGGTGCATGAGAGAGAGATATAGGTAGCCTATGTGAGGATGTATGTGTGAGAGAGAAAGGGAGCTTGTGTGGGTGTGTATGCAAGAGAGAGTGATCTGTATAAGGGGATCTGTGCGTGAGGGAGCCTGTATGATGGTGTGTGTAATATGTGTACTAGAGAGAGGGCGCATGTGTGTGAGAGAGGGAGGGACAGAGGGAGCCAGTGTGAGAGGCAGTACTGAGAATGGGGTTAAACTCTGGGACTGGCGAGAGTGGAAGGGGTTGAGCCTAGAGGTGGAGGGGAGAGATACTGGCAGGTGGAGGAGTTGGAGCCTGAGAAGGGAAAGTGGCCAAGGGAATAGAGAGAGCGAGTGGAAGAGACACTCTTACAATGAATTTCTAGGGAAATTCTGCTCAAAATATTAAAAATTCTGTATCTCTAAGTAATAACTTTTTTCTGTATTAATTTAAATGTAATTTCTTAAAGACTGTCATGTAAATTGTGTTATTTTGACCAATATAAAGTTTTCAGAATTTTGCAGTATTTTAAGTTTTTGTGCGCAGAATTCTAAATTTTTTTGAGCAGAATTTCCCCAGGAGTACCTGGCTCCCCATAGCATCAGCTCTCTTCCCTCAAAACCCCAACGCACCAGTCTATTCTCAACTTTCTTTCCACCTTGTCTCTACTACTCTCATACTCCCCACCCTTGCTTATTCTGTGCTCTTAGCACCAGCTGTAATGCCTGTGATGCTGGCGGGAGGAGGAGGAGGAGAAGAAGAATGGAGGCCCATAGCTACTAAAAACATGTGCCACTGAGGAGTCACCCCAGGGAAATGGCACAAAAACAGTCCAGGATCCAAGGCAAGGTGCGCATATGTTATAAAATCGAGGATCAGCGCGCGCAAGGGGATGCACAATTGTGCAACTTGTGCACGCTGACGCCCGCAGCCTACCCCCATTCCCTCCCAGGTTCTCTCCAATTTCAGAGCAGCCTAGGAGGGAACTTCCCAACCCCCTAACCTAACCTCTCTTCCCCTTCCACCCCCTAGCCCTCACCTAGACCCCCCCCCCCCCCCCCGACGTTTATCATACCTGTTAGGCGCAGGTTGCGCGTGCCGGCAGCCTGCTGGCACATGATCCCCAACCACAGTGGCAAATGGCCACTGTGCCGGGAGCCTCTGACCTCGCCCCCCCTCCCCCAAGACTTCCCCACCCCTTTTTCGAAGCCCCGGGACATAGGGCTTTTAAAATCCGGCCCTAATTGAAAAGTAAAAGTATTCTGCTGTTTGCAGTTTTTTTTCTCACCCTCTGCGAACACATCACTTCATTCTCCTCCTCCACACTCCCCACCCACATCACTTTTCTTTACAACTTTAGTATAGCTGTAATCTATCATATTTTAGTTTCTCCCCATACTTCTCTTTTACTTCTCTTTTCCTCTTATTACCCAGAATATACAGCAGCCTTTCCAAAAGAGCTGGTGTCCTGCAGACTATTCAGCAACCAGTAGAAGCATGCATTCCCCATGGTTTGCTCTGGCGATGAAAGGAAGCCTCCAATTGGAGATGTAGATGTATGCACTACCTTCTTCCCTGCTTTTGTATCTGCTGAATTCTGATTTGTCTGTGAGGCATCCTGAGTGCTTGTCCATTGTTATCCAGAAATGCTCCTGCTCTGCTTCTACGAGCAGAAAGGAGGTCCCCTAGAGGCAGAGGGAAAACCTTCACCCCACACAGAGTCCACAGAAACTCAGCACCCTCAATTCTCAACCATATCCCAAGAAAGTAAGAAAATATAATTAAAGTTTATTTATAATAAATAAATCATTATCTTTTTTGACTGACATTTGGAAGATAATTTTCAAAACCTTTTGAAGGCAATTTTTGAAAGCTATTTTCTCAATTAAAAGGGTTATTTGAACATTACTCCCCTGTATGCATTCTACAACATGCTTCAATTTACCTGCATTTTGTGGATGCATTTTTGGGACATGATGTCCATGATGTCAGGGAAAGGTAGATGTGGTCGAGTGATTGAGACTGGCAGAGGAGGCACTTCAAAAGGCAGTGCCAGTCGCCCATTAAAGTTAAAAAGGGAGCTATTCCAATCTAAAATCTCTGGAGGGGGAGGCAGTTCCATCCGGAAAAAAATGAAATTTAAAGATGATGCACTGCCACCACCTGTTTCTGACCCAGTAGTTTTAGAGGTGAGGGAAGGGGAGGCTGAGTCATGCAAGACAAAAGGGTGAGACCCAAAAGCAGCACACACTGTTTGCTTCTGATTCCCATGACGAATCATCTTGTGTGGGATTCTCATCATCAGAAATGGAAGAAGTAGTAGCTGAAGAAGGTTTAGGAGAATTAGTTAGTTCTGTCTTAACCTCCACTTCAGTGCTGCAGGGGAGAGATGAAACTGATGAGGAGGAGGAGGAAGAGGAAGAGCAGTCAGCACAGGCACAGAGTGTGACTGATGCCCCTGGCATTGCTTCTCAGGGTGCACCCACTACTTCAGCTCCAGTGCCAGCATCCACCCCGAAGACTACAGAGAAGGGATCACGAAAGAAATCTGCAATCTGGAGCCACTTTAAAGTGACGAAGGACCCACATTTTGCTCAGTGTAATTACTGTGCCAGGGCTAATTTAACTAATTTTGGCATGATACATCATATGCAGAACCAACACAAAACAGTTCTGCCATCTGGGGATGGTGGCAATAGCAGTCAGGGGACCCCTTTTTCCAGGCAGCGTAAAGTGGTTGAAAAGGAGAAGAGTCACCCCATACCCTCAGCCCCTTCTAGCAGTCAGGTAGCAGGCCAGCAGCCCCCTGCCATGTGTCAGAAGTGACAACCCACCATGGAGGAAATGGGGTGGTGTTCAGTAATGCTATTCCGGGAAAGGAGGCAGGCAGCCTCAAATGTTGTAACCAGGAGCATCGGGGAAATGATTGCCCTTGATAACCAGCCCTTGTAGGTAGTGGAGAATGTGGGTTTCAAGCATTTGCTGAAGGTCTTAGTTCCAAATTACAAAGTCCCCTACAGAACCACATTTATCAGAAAGGTCATCCCCAGCCTGTACAACCAGTGTCGCAGTCGCATCCAAGTGCTGCTAGCTAAGGCACAGGGGAATATGCATTTCACCTGTGATATCTGGACCGCCATGAATAATGCACACTCTTACCTCTCCCTGACAGCACACTGGTGGGGCCTGGCTGAGGCAGGGGCAGGCAGCAGCACTATTAGTGAACAAGTATCAGGGTAGAAGTGGGCTTTACTACAAACCCACCTGACGGATGAGGCCCATACCTGAGCCAATATTCTAGCATGCATCAGACAGATGCTGGCAGCTACACCAGCGAGACAGGAATCTTCAGGCAGGGTTCTTTGTCACAGACAATGGTGAAAACATGGTAAAGGCAATATGCGACGGGGGCTTTCAGAACATCCGATGTTTGCACACACTCTGCACCTGGAAGTGAAGTCAGCTCTGGGGTTGGAGTCCAATCACCAAGACAATGAATACCTGCATACGTTCATACACAAGTGCAGGAACATAGTAGTGCACATCCACAGAAGTATGAAGGCAGGGCAGGTTCTCCGACAAAAGCAGAATGATTTGGAGATGCCTCACAAGCATCTCATTCAAGTCATTGGCACCCGGTGGAATTCCACCTATATGATGCTGCAGAGGTTTGTGGAGCAGCAGACACCCCTTCAGGAACATTCTTTGGAAATGGAGATAGGTGTGCATAGTCCCCTAGGGCATCATGATTGGTTAGTCATGAGTTAGCTGGTAAAAATCTTGCAGCCCTTCAAGGATGCCAGAGGAGCTGAGTTCCAGAAGTGCCACCTTGGCTGACATCATCCTTATAGTTAATTTTCTGGAGGAAAATTTGGAGGGCTTTAAACAGGAAGAGGGAATGACAGCAGAGGTGCTGCATTGTCTGGACTTTTTGCAGAAGCAGGTGCAAGAGAGATTAAGACCTTTAACAAAAGACCACAGATATATGCTCGCCGTAGTCTGTGATCCCCATGTGAAAGGGAAACTCGCACTACAGTCCGATTGTCTCACATTTGTGAAGGACCTGCTGTTAGTAAAAGTCCATGAACAGGAGCACCATAGGCAGAGACAGATTAGGCATGAAGTAGAGGAGGAAACAGCAGGCACGTCAGAGAGTAGTGGTAGCCCAAGCAGCAGCAGCAGCACTCTGTCAGTGACAGCTAGTACTTCCTGCTCCACTTCAGTACGCCAAAGACATGTTGCCCATAAACAAGCATCTGTTCTGGAATGGGCTAGAGCGAAAACAGCTAGCAAGGACTCTCAGCCCACCCAAGCAAAGGAGACACCAGCACAATTGTCAGTGACACGGTATCTCACAGAGCCCATGGAGGACATGCAGACAGATCCGCTGGCATATTGGGCACACAAGTCCACTGTCTGGCCACACCTAGCCAAAGTTGCTCAACGATATCTGTCATGTCCACCAACCAGTGTGCCGAGTAAACGTGTATTTTCAATGACAGATATCATGAGCCCTCACCGCTCAAGGCTGGCACCAGAGTTGATGGAAATGCTAGTGTTTTTTTAAAATAAACATGCCTTTGCTTGGGTTTCCAAATTTTCCCTGCGAATGGCAAGATGAATAAAAGCAATTTAAAGCCTTGCAGCAGCTCCAACTGCCTCATATGCTTCAGATAATATCAGCACATGCACCTGACCTCAACCGCTGTGCCTGTCTGTCCACTGTCCAGCCCTTATGTCACTACAAGGGCCTGACCTCAAACGCTGTGCCTGCCCGTCCAGCCCTTATGTCACTACAAGGGCCTGACCTCAAACGCTGTGCCTGTTTGCAGTGTCCACTGTCCAGCCCTTACGTCACTACAAGGGCCTGACTTCAAATGCTGTGCCTTGTTGCAGTGTTCACTGTCCAGCCCTTATGACACTACAAGGGCCTGACCTCAAACACTGTGCCTGTCTGTCCTCTGTCCAGCCCTTACGTCATTACAAGGGCCTGACCTCAAACGCTGTGCCTGCCCGTCCAGCCCTTACATCTCTACAAGGGCCTGACCTCAAATGCTGTGCCTGTCTGAGTTTAGTTCTAGTATTTCTAATTTCAGTTTCATGTATTTGTGCATCACTTCTTTCCAGAATATTCTTTTTCCTGTTTTGCAACATTTGGAATGTAAGAACATAAAAAGCTGACTTGAGATGTTTGGGGCTTGCATATTTCATATGCTCAATAGTTTTCATGACCTTCATAATATGGGCCATTGTCCTAAATCTTTCTTAGGTGCCAAAATTAATGTTTCTAGTACTATAGAAAACTGGTGGTAGTTGCACTCTAGTTCATCCTCTGTCATCCCATAGTTTACAGAGGCACTGTATAAGGTACAAAGTCAATATAGGTTGATATTGTAGATTTGGACTTGAGTAGCAGTTTTCTTATTTCTGAGAGCTCTTCAAGTTCCTTTGTCATCAGCTGAAGTGCATAAGCGGTTAATAGCTTCTGGGTATTCATCACTAGTCGCCAACGGAAACACCCCACTCTAGGGGCCAACCCAGTCTAGGGAGCCCTTTCCTGCGCAAAGGAAAGGGAACTCTCCCCGGGTGTAGCCAGCTTTTCTCTTAGTACCCGTTGACCCATGTTGAACCACTGTTCACATGGAAACCTCCTCCACGTCGACTCGCCACGCTTTGAAGGCTCGTGCGCCACTCTAGGGGCCAACCTATTTCAGGGAGCCCTTTCCTGCGCAAAGGAAAGGGAACTCTCCCTGGGGCCAGCTTGTCTTCCACAGAGACCAGACAACCTCCGCTCTGCCAGCCTGTCTTGCCCCTATCAACTTTCTGCCACTCTGCCTTGCTCCCATACACCAGACGACTCACTCTACTCCTTGTGGTGTTCTTGCCACTATCATGGTTCCCCAGTATTTTGGAACTAGTGTTTCTGCTGCTTTGCTCCTTTATCGACACCTTGTGTTTTTTTCTGACACTCTTTCTGCTTGCTATGTTCCCCCTTCATTATGCTGTAGGATGTTGATGCTACTTGTCTTGCCACTTTGCCTGTCGTGCTGCCTTCGAGGGTTCATGCAACTTATCGGTGCTCTCTTTTGAAGCTGTGGTGTGTTTTGGACACTATCGCTGCTGCTTTGCACCTCTGTTAAAGCACTCTTGCCACTCCTGGTACCCCTTTCCCCCTTTACAGTGCTTTAGACTATTCATGCCACTTTGCCACAGTCTTAATACCTTGGAGCTCTTTTCTCATTCTGATGATTGCTCCCTAGAAGTTTCATGAGAATTGATAAGAAAACCCTACTTCTGCAGCCAAAAATACGCTGCAAATACTTCCCCCATTGACTTTAATGGCAAACGGAAAATGAATAAAACTAATCAACGAATTGGTTTTTCCCCCTATGAAATTAATACAACGAATTTGTGTCCCGGCGAAACGAAAAACGAATCAAAACAAATGTTTTCCTTCTGCACATCCCTACTAAATACAGTTTTATACCCTTTATCTATCATGCCTCTATAGCAGCTGGATCACAATTAGACTTATCCTTGATAACATTTTCCAAATGAGATCAGTGAAGGTATATTTATTCTCTTGGAGGGTAATTAGGTATTGACAAGGAAATAAGAAAAATGTACCCCCCAAGGTTTGAACCTTAGCTTTCATGGACAAAAATGCTTTCCTCTGCAGATAAAACAGAGATAATGATGTTAGATCGAAAGTGTATGAACAATGACATCCCCTCCCTATCATTCGACAGCAACACCAAGATAAAACCATCACTGTTTGTAAGGGATTTGGGAGTTACACTAGATACCGAGCTAAGTTTAAAAAAAAAACATCGCCACAAAATTGAAGGACGGTTACTTTAAACTCCTTACACTGAGAAGACTGAAACCTTTACTGGATTCCAAGGACTTTAGGACAGTTCTCCAGGCCCTGATATTTTCAAATATCGACTACAGTAATGCCCTGCTACTTGGTCTGCCACATAGTACAACAAGACCTCTTCAAGTACTACAGAATGCCACAGCAAGGGTCCTGACCAGGGTCAGAAAATGTGATCATATTACCCCTATCTTAGTCTCATTACACTGGCTCCCTATAAACTATCGCATACAATACAAAATTGCCTGCATTCTTCATAATATAATTCACGGAAATAAGACTGAATGGTTCAACGAGGCAATCCGGTTGCATATCCCACAAAAAAATCTCAGGTCTGCCAACAAAGGTCTGCTAACGATTCCCACAATAAAGACAGCAAGGCTTAGTCAAGTACGTGAGAGGGCAATCTCAATTGCAGGTCCAAAGTTTTGGAACACATTGCCCACACAAATTCGGCTGCAAACAAATACAAAGAAATTTAAATCCGACCTCAAACATGGCTATTTACATGCGCTAAATGCAGAGAATGGTCAATAATCAACAGTATGCTTTTATTTGGTTTTGAAAATATATTGTAGTTAGTTTATTTATTGTATTAGTGCATATTTTAGTTGTGCTTCCGTAACTTTTAGTATTATTAACATTTATCTTATCTTATTATTTAGTACTTTTAGTTCAATTTTAACAGCTATTAATAATGTTATATTTTCTTTCTTTGACATTTTAGCTATTACTATTTATTCTATCATTGTATTTCCTCGATTTAATAGGATTGTACACCGTTGTGAAGGTTTTTACTGATGTGATGGTATAAAAAAAACAAATAAACCATAAACCAGTTGTGTCTCCCATGCAACATCTGGAAACATGGAAATATCTGCATAGCTGCTCCACAGAATTTTTCTGTCATATTTAAATTATTGATACAATATCAAATTGCTCTCTACTTCAGCCACAAACAAGATAATTAATGTGGCTCTCATTGATATTGTATCTTGAGAGTTAAATTCACTATCACTGGAGCAGGGATAGGCATGACTGCTGCTAACTCCTCTCTTATAGGTGAAAAGCTATCAAAAATGACACCATTATTAGGAGAGGCTTCCAAATGTACAGGAATTAAGGTGTGGGCTACATGCCTACAGCTCTCCATAGTCACTGGTAGTATTTCAAGAGATGTTTCCAGGGTAGCCTCACTAAATTTTGAACATCCACAGTTCCCAGTTCTGTGAGCCCTTGTCCTGTAGGGGAAGAGACAGGTCGGGGTGGTGGGGAAGAAACTAAAAAGCTCAGAGAGGCCTCACCTGAAGTCTCCAGTGGAGTACTTTCCATCTGTTCCCCAAGTCAGGTCAGATGATTATCCACTGGCCCTCTCATGGAAACACGGACCACTAAAGAATCAAAAGCTTCCCTTTTCTTTTATTTTCTCTATTTTGCCAAAAAAATTGCTCTAAGGGGCGTGTCTGCACTGCAGTGACACACCACAGGGTGTCCACCTAAGAAGCATCAGCAAGGACCCCAGGTGTTAGCTGTCCTCCTCAGGTCGGGTGTAATCGGAGTGGCAGCAAAAGATCAGACAGGCTCACTCTCTTGGCAAAGGCGTCCACCTAAGTAGCATCGGTAAGGACCTCAGGTGATAGCTGTCTTCCTCAGGCTAGGTGTAAATCGCAGGGAGCAGCAATGAAAGATCAGACAGGCTCCTGTAATCTAATTTTCATACAGAAACAAGCTTTGACAATTCAGACTGGTAGGGGAATGTGGGTGCATCTTTTTTTTTTTTATTCCATTCCAGTGCAATCAGATAGAGTAAAACGCAATAATCTGGTACAGCACAGCTTTCATGATCTTCCATGGGAGAACATAAATAAATAAAACTTTATTTTTTTTCTCCTAGAAGAAAAAAAGTGATAGGTAAACAACGAAAAACTAGATTAAATTGCTCCTGCTCAGAGCTGGAGTACATATATCTGAGTACTGGTCTCGGGGAAGCAAATAAAAGTCAGGCATCAAGGTAGATGAATAGCATTTGTGGATGGGATCAAAGGTGGAGCCCAAAAATAGAAATTAGGATCCACCTCCTACATACTACAAATATCTTTTTTGGGCCCTTCCCAATAACTCAGAGATTTTGAAAACACCCCAAGTAGTGACTGAATAGCTCCTTTTATGACAGAAGATATTGAGATAAACCTGATATTCGGCTACTATTTATTTTCCGGAAGCCAAAACCTTTGGGGAAGAATTGACCTCCTTATGTTTTACAGTTTTCTCCACAATTATTTATTTATTTATTTATAGATTTTTCTATACCGGGGTACGTAAGTAACATCACCTCGGTTTACATTCAAACAGTAATTCAGCATTGCGCTTTACAATATAACATAGTAACTGAACAAATACAATACAATCCTAATCTTGTCAATTTTCTGACAATCTTGGTTTAGAAATAGTTGTTTTAAAGGTTGTAATCTTCTGAATATCTTAAACATTTACAATTTTCAATACTAGGGAAAGAAAAGTCAAACCAAGCTACCTTTCTAGAAAAAAATTATTGTAAATCTGCCAGATTTATACTTTTTACCTAAATCTGTACAGTTAGGTCTGAAGCACACTATACTTACTCACTATTATTATTAAAGTGGTCTCTGGTGTATTAATGGGCAGGAGCATATTGTGAAAGACACTTTAGAGTCAGAAGAATTAGTTTTTGAATTGAGCATTAAATGACAAAGTTAAATATAATAAATTTAACTCACAGCTTGAACTCTATAATTCTGATTGCAGCTCAAGCAATTTAAGCACTGTCAAATTAAAGAATATGGTATATATGTTTCATTTTTACAGACCTCTCTCTGTCATTACATGTGTTCCATTAACCTTCTGCGAGATGCATTATGGCAGCTTACCACAAGCAGATATTTTAGTGAACCTCAAAGGTTTAGAAGCTTAGAAGCTGGAGCTAGATCAGTGAACTCCATAGTTTTTCAGCAAGCTACTTCATTTCCCATGTTTTCCATCACCATATGGGATGTTGAGTCATGTTTTGTTGCCTTTGGCAAGAAAAGCTCAACCTGCTGAAAATAGCCATATGTGCTGCCCAACTCAGGTTTAAGCGAGCAAATACAGCTCTAGGTAAAACTTTGAACACATGGAACTCATTGATTCAAGCTCTGCTGCTCTGGGCAGAGATGAATCAAAGCGGATTTCAAGCGGATTTTTTTTCTTGTACTTCTGAGAGAATATAAAATGGATCTTGATCTGAAGGAGTGCCAAATCCAGAACAGAGATGACAACTTTTATATTGAATCTGCACAGAAACTAAAGACTCATTTTTTTTACATTAACTCTTCCTGGACACAGCAAATCTGTATAAATAAAAGATCTACAATAGTTCTGTTTTGATAACTTGCAACAACTTTGGATCTTACATTAATAGGGAACACTGCTATGCTTGAACTATCCATTTTCTTGCAAATGTTACTACAAGATTTGCTATTCCTTGCAAAGTGTTGCTTTTCTTGATTTAATTGTTACACGACAGGTAATGTATGCAATACTCTAATGTTCAATTTAGTTTGTTTTTATCCTACTTTCCAAAGGAAGAAAAGGTGGCTTATGACATTACTATGCCTATGAATGTCCCCCTGCTAATAACTTCTGTTTGATGTCCCTTCCACACCAAATATTCAGGATACAAATGTATATTTATAGAACTAATAGCACCTGCGATAAAAAAAAGGGGTGTGGTTAGGCTGAGGGAGAGAGAGAGAGAGAATCTGCAGAGAACAACATGTAATGTTAATATTTATACCACTGTAAGAGGGGGCCACTTTTAACTTGGTGTGGGCTTTGGGGGGGTGGAGTAGGTTTGGGAGGGCGGTTTTACATATCCAGTAGGAAGTACAAACAGCAAAGTTGAAATTACTGAAGATTTTCCTCTGTGAATCGATGAAAGCTTGTACCTTTCATCGATTCAAAAAGCAGAAAATCTTTAGTGATGTCAACTTTTCTGTTCATACTTCCTACTGTGTATCTAAAACCACCCTCCCAAATCTACCCCACCCCCAAATCGAGTAAATAGTGCCGCCTCTTACAGTGGTATAAATAGCAAAGTTACATATTGGTCTCTACAGAATCTCTTCTCTCTCTCTCTGTCTCTCCATGTGCGATAAAAATCTTTTAGCCGATAACACGCAGCTAACGCAGGCACAACGCACAGAAAAAAAAAGGTGTAGTTATTTCTGGCGTTAAAACCTGTGTTGCTGTGTGCTACTCTTTTGCAGTTGACATTAGAGTCATTAGACGTCATTACCATTAACTCACCAATTAACTCCTCCCACTTGCATAGCAAATGCAGCATTTGCATAATAGCATGTGTTGTGCTATTTCACACAGAATAATAAATGAACCTGTTAGCTGGATAAGTGCTGATATTCCGACTTATCTAGTTAAATGAATCGAATAAGTCTGACCTTCCATAGAGCAGATCTAACTTAGGCCTAGATTCATCATTCCGCTCCGCTATAAATGTAGCACAATGATGAGCCGCTAAGAAAAAAGGGGCAGGGGGGGGACAATAGTGTGCACCTGGCTGCATCATAGTGGTGCATTTTCGCCCACCATGGCTGTGGTGTGGTGTACATTATTGCCCCATAGCTCCACTGTGAAAGGTGGTGTTATTTCTGGCGCTACTACCGCAATTGATGTCTAAAACATCATCGCTCGCAGCGGTACTGGGAAAAAATGTTTCCAAACCCCGCCCTTACCCCTCCCCTTTCCCTCATTTAAATTTTAACATCGCGATGCGGTTGCTATTGCACGCGATAAGGCCACATCACATTTTAAAGAATGACCCCCTTAACCAGATATAACTTATCTGGCTAAATAGCAATTTGTACCAGATATTCAGTACCATAGCCATGCTGCTGAATACCCCATGTACGTTAGCTCAGAAAGTTTTATCCAGATAAATTACATAATTATTTATTTTTTATTATTGATCTCAGAACTTGAATCCTGATGGGTGTACAATTTGCGGAGTCATAATGACAGCTCAATAGTGGCATATGAGGTCAGTGATGCTTTTCAAATGGTACATTCGTAGGATCAATGCCTCTTTACAAGATCACTCTCTAAGAGATCGGCAGCTCAATGGGCCACATTTGCAGACTGCTGCCTGAAAGCAGCATGAGTATCAACCAACAACTAGATCCATACAGGTGAATTTTCAAAATGATTTACATGTGTAAAGGTAACTAGTATCGTAGCAATTTTCAAAAGGCAAATGGATTTACGCAAGCAAATCCTATGGACAATTCTATGGCATATAGAGCAAATGTTGCTTACCTGTAACATGTGTTCTCACAGGACAGCAGGATGTTAGTCCTCACATATGGGTGACATCACAGGATGGAGCCCAATCACGGAACACCTTTGTCAAAGTTTCCAGAACTTTGACTGGCCCCTACTGGGTATGCCAGCATGGCACTAACCCTGCAGCCAGCAGGGGTCCCCCTTCAGTCTTGTTTAAAAGCTACAGGCAGTGCCGAAAAATAAAATAAGAAAACGTTACGAACTCAACACCGCGGGGCAGCGGGCGGGTTTCGTGAGGACTAACATCCTGCTGTTACAGGTAAGCAACATTTGCTTTCTCACAGGACAAGCAGGATGGTAGTCCTCACATATGGGTGAGTACCAAGCTGAGGATGTCCGTGAATGCACCAAATGTACCCAGGTGTGCAAGGCACAAGGACTGGGCTGGAATTTGGCCGAGGGCATCCTGAACCCTAACAGGCAGGTGGAAGGGTGTTGGTACATCACGCTGGAAATAGGTTACGAAGGACAGACTGGCCGAAGATGGAATCTTGTCTTCCGGCCTTGTCCAAGCAATAGTGAGCTGCAAAGGTGTGGAGCGAACTCCAGGTGGCAGCCCTGCAAATGTCAGGAAGCTGCACCGATCATAGGTGTGCTACTGAAGTCGCCATGGCCCTCACAGAGTGTGCTTTAACACGGTCTTGAAATGGAATGCCCGCTTGCTGATAGCAAAAGGATATGCAGTCCGCCAACCAGGAGGAGAGAGTCTGCTTACCCGCAGGCTGCCCTAACTTGTTAGGATGGAAATAGACAAACAATTGAGTGCTTTTCCTGTGGGCAACTGTACGGTCTAGGTAGAATGCTAGAGCACGTTTACCGTCAAGGGTATGCAGAGCCTGTTCTCCTGGACTGGAATGGGGCCAGGGAAAAAAGGTAGGTAGTATAATGGATTGATTGAGATGAAAGTCCGAAACTACCTTAGGCAAGAATTTAGGGTGAGTGCGGAGTACTGCCCAGTCCTGCAGAAGTTTAGTGTAAGGCAGATAGGTAACTAGAGCCTGTAATTCACTAACTCTGCGAGCCGACGTGATTGCCAGAAGGAAAATCACTTTCCATTTGAGATAGCGAAGGTCACAGGATTAAAGAGGCTCGAATGGTGGTTTCATGAGCTGACCAAAAACCAGATTGAGGTCCCAAGAAGGGGCCGGAGGACGCAGTGGAGGCTTGAGGTGAAGCAAGCCCTTCAGAAAATGTGTTACATGGGGTTGTACTGATATGGGAACACCCCCGACACCTTTATGGAAGGTGGCTACCGCACTGACATGCATTCTGATGGAAGAGGTTTTTAGACCCGACTCTGATAAATGCCAGAGATAGTCCAAAAACTGTGTGATTGGCAGGTAAAGGGGTCAAGGGACTGAGAAGAGCACCATGACGTAAACCTGCTCCATTTGTAAGAGTAAGATTTTCTCGTGGAAGGCTTCCCTGAAGCAATCAAGACACGGGAAACTGGTTCAGAAAGGTTAAGTGGCTGAAGGATTAACCTTTCAACATCCATGCCGTCAGGGACAAGGCGTGAAAGTTCAGATGACAGAGGCACCCGTCGTTTTGAGTGATGAGAAGCGGGTCCTTTCCCAAGGGAATGTGCCTGCTAATGGAGAGATCCTGAAGTATTGGAAACCACATTTGGCATGGCCAGTGAGGTGCTATCAGGATAATGGTTCCCTTGTCCTGACGTAACTTCACGAGAGTCTTCGAGAGAAGAGGAAGTGGAGGGAATGCATAGAGTAGACCGGTTGTCCACGAGAGGGAGAGTGCATCTCTGGGCTGAGAGTGTTTGCTGCGAATGAGAGAACAGAAGTTCTCTACTCTGTGGTTTTGAGGAGACGCAAAAAGGTCTATCTGAGGATATCCCCATTGTTGGAAGATGGAGTTCGCTACTGAGGGGTTGAGAGACCACTCCTGCAGTTGAAAGATGTGACTCTGCTTGTCTGCCAACACATTGTCCACTCCCGGTAAGTAGGTGGCCCTGAGGTACATCGAATGGGATAGAGCTTCCGCCCATATCTATGCAGCTTCCTGACACAGAAGGAAGGAGCCCGTGTCTCCCTGTTTGTTGATGTACCACATGGCCACCTGGTTGTCCATCTGGATCAGGATAACTTGGATTTGAGAGGCGATCCTGAAATGCCCTGAGAGCATATCTGATTGCTTGAAGCTCCAGGAAATTTATTTCGTGTTTGGCTTCCTCTGGAGACCAAGATCCTTGTGTCTGCAGATTGGCCACATGAGCTCCCCAGCTGAGGTTGGAAGCATCGGTGGTGAGAGTGAATTGAGGGTCTGGAGCCTGAAAGGGCAAGCCTTGGAGGAGATTGATCTGATTTTTCCACCAGGCAAGATGTCTCCCATATGTGAGGACTACCATCCTGCTTGACCTGTGAGAATATAGCAATTTTCAAAAGCCCATTTACTCGAGTAAACCCGTTTTATGCATGTAAATGCTTTTTAAAATTAGGCCCTTGAGATTTAAAAAAATTATTTGGCTCCATTTTTTTTTTATAATATCTTTATTACTGTGAGCAATGAGACAGTACAGAAGTAGAAACATTGCAAAAAATAAACAGATAACAAAATGTACATATCCAAGATATAAAATCATTAACTTTATAATAAACAAAGACCCACAGTTTTTGTGGTTTATATTCCCCATCACATCCCTCCCCCTTCCATCCAGTCACACCATTCACCCACTGTTACGATCCCGGTCACTAGACTAGTGACCGGGCACTTACCTCGCCCCGTTCCGCCGCGAAACCGCCAGGTTTTGGGCCCTCAGGACCGCATGGCAGCGGCGTCTCCACGAGGGAGACGCCGCCAGGAACTCCTCCCCCCAGCGGGGGAACGCGCGCGCGCGGGGACCAGCCTTTTCTGCTGCCAGCACCCGGATGTGCTGACACGCCCCCCGTGACGTCAGACGCCGACCGGGGGATTTAAACAAGGCACTTTCTTCTCCAAAGTGCCTTGCAACGAGGTTCCTGCTTTGCAGTGCTAGTTGCCGTTGTTCCTGCTGGATCCTGCTTCCGCTGCCAGTTTGCCTGTTTGCCTGTCTCGACTCTTGCCTGGTTCTTCGACTTCTGCTTGTCTTCAGCCTGCCTTGACTCCGGTTTGTGACTCCGACTCCTGCTTGTCTTCAGCTTGCCTTGACTCCGGTTCGTGACTCCGACTCCTGCTTATCTTCAGCCTGCCTTGACTCCGGTTTGTGACTCCGACTCCTGCTTATCTTCAGCCTGCCTTGACTCCGGTTTGTGACTCCGACTTCTGCTTGTCTTCAGCCTGCCTTGACTCCGGTCCGTGTCCCTGTCTTCTGCTTGCCCGCCGCCTGCCAAGACTCCGGTTCGTATTCCACTCCTGGGTTTATTCATCCTCGCCTAAGTCCCAGCGGTCCGGGTTCCTACGGGCTCCTCCTGGGGGGACCTCGGACTTCCAGGGCGAAGACTCCTAAGTCCTAGCGACCCGGACTCCCACAGCTCCTCTGGAGGAGTCCCGGGTTTCCAGGTGAAGCTCCAGTTGCCCAGTGGGAGTTCTGCCTCCCGACTGCTCTCCTAGGGCAGTCGGCCTAAGGGTCCACTTCCGGATTTCGTCCATCATAACACCCACTCACATTCTACCCTATCTGCACTGAATACTATAACACCATATCAATATGACTTCAGATACTACACAGTCTTAAATCTTTTCCAAAGCTTATAATATTCTCTGTGCTTCAATAAAGACTTACAATCTGATAAACCTGCATAAACTCATGGAATTCTTTTTTTAAATCTTATTTCTTTCTTCCCAGGATCCAGAGAGGCAATTGCCCTGCCCCGAGCTTGCTCTGTCCTCCTGGACAGGGCATGATCCCAGAGCACAAGATAGAAAGCACAGACTGTGGATCTAGGAATGTGTAGTCATTTTTAAACAAAGAAATCATAACAAAATGTGTTGTTTCATTTTATTTCCCCATGGGAAAGAACAATGTTTCACCGCTCCATGCATCCCACGTTCCTCTCCCTCCTATCTCCCCAGGTCCATCTCTTTACCCTTTCTCTATCTTCCCAGTCTGTTTCCTAAACCCTCTATTCTTTTCCTCCAAGTTTCTCGCCCTCCTTGCCCCTACGTTTCTCTCCTTCCCCCAGTATGGCCCAATTCCTTCTCCTCTCTCCCTCCAATTCCTCATCCCTCCTTCCTACCCATGTAAGCCTGATTCTATCTCCCTTCATTGCCCTGATGCTATCTATCCTCCTTTATCTATAATGCTTTGATTCTTCAGGTCAGCTGATGAGAGGAGAGCAGTGCTACTTAAACATGCTGTCTCCTCTCTTCCACAAAACTCAGTTTCCTCAATTTAGGAAAACTGCACAGTAGAGAGGAATCAATTTATTTAAGCAGGACTGTTCTCTTCCTGCCAGCTAACCTGATAAACTGGGCTGCATGGCGCAAGGGAAGCAGCATGAGGGTGATTGGGGGTGGTTTACTATCTGTAAGGGCTCCTGGTATTTTTTGAAAATAACTGCAGAAGGTATATTGCTCATGCTACTGGCTGTGTACCCACCACTGTTTTGTCCTTGAGACATCAAAACAGTTGTTTGTTTTCTTTTATAGTGGTTGAGCTACAGCCTATACAGTCCCTCCAGACACAGCCTTTTAGGCGAAATAAGGTGTTTATGTCGGAGGACACTTTGATCTGTGTAACATGAATGTTTGAGATTCAGGAGTTTCTTCATTTATTAAAAATGAGAATTGTATTTGAACTGCAAGTACATTATTGACTTCCTTAAAAGACTACTATATTCACTGCACTTCCTCTTTTCTACTATTGTGATTGGGGGTGGACCAGATCTCAAAGGGGGAAGGGACAAAGAGGAGATCAACCCGCCTGCGTGATACAGCAGATGACTACATAGGGATAGAGGAGAGAAGATTGTGCTATATAAAGTATTTGCACGTAGGTCATAATAACTGGATCCCCTACAGGGTATTTCGTCACAGTTTCTTAGCATTCTGCTTTAAATGTTTTAATTTTATTCTGTGAATCTTTCTAATATTTGTGTACATTGTGTATTTTATATGCTGTTCATATGTGTAATGTTATTGATTAGATTTGTATGAGAAGTCAGGATATGTACTTTATCAATTTTCTATTTTGAGATTTTATTTGGAGTTTATATGTTATTTATGTTTCTTGGATTGGCTTTGTGCTTTATGTTACTTTGGGATTTTATGTTTGTATACCACTATCAGCAGTTCTTCTGGAAAGGAGGTAAAGAAATCAATAACTTTAAATCAAATATGAAGCTATTGAAAATATATGAAAATGTAAGATTGGACTATGAACTAAAAAAAAAATGTTCAAATGAAGCTTAATTCTGTTTAAAGTTACTTGTAATTTATGGAAAATGAATGCTGTGAAAAATCTCCAGAAAAGAGACCATATAAAATCATCAAGGTAAAAATCATTTAGATTTTATAATACTGCTGATCAGATTACTATACACTTTAATGAATGATGGGGTTATATATTTTGTACAACAGGTTATTATCCAAGCATGATTATGGGTGAGTTTTGGGAATTATTGATGCATTTTCAACTGGATTGGGGCTTTTTTTTTTTAAGGGTATACACACCGATAATTTTCATTTGGGGAACAAAAGGTTCTGATTTCTCTTTATTTATACATTTTATTTTTGTTTCATTTGGTGTATTTGAAATGGAAAACAAAACAAAACAAAAATAAAAACCAATTTCATCAGTTATTTTTTTGTTTTGAAATGACATGAAACAACATATTTGTTCTGAATGATGAAAAACAAAACAGGCTGTTTTATATAGATTCAAAACAAATGCTTATCACTAAACTGTACAAACAAGATTTGGAAAATTTGAGACATAACCATCAATGACTATAACTAATAGAAATAAACTGAATAAAGAGATATATTCAGATGTCTTTGTAATGTGGTTAAATTAATTAAATTTACAGTATTGTTTTAGCATTTTTAACCTGCTAATCTGAAAAATATTTGCTTCTAGTGGCTAAGAAACTAAAACAATTGTACAATATTAGAAATAGAGACATCTGTGTTTGGGGGTGGGGGGGAGATTATGTGAATGTTTGTGCCCCAATACAACCCCCTGCCCCCAATAAAATAGCATGGGCAGGTTTCTGACTTTCAGGATTTTTATCATCTCTGATAGCTTATTTATTGTGAGTCTTCAATAACATATAGATCATGGGTATGCAACTCCGGTCCTGGAGTACCACAAGCAGACCTGATTTTTAGGATATCCACAATGAATATGCATGTGATATATTTGCATGCAATTGGGGCAGTGCATGCAAATATACATCATACATTTTCATTGCAGATATCCTGAAAACTGAGCCTGTTTGTGGCACTCCAGGACTGGAGTTGCATACCTCTGAGATAGATTTTGAATATATGCATGGTCTCCACTTCTCTACATGACAGTCTTTTTTTCTCCTTTAGGATTGTCTAGACTAGATTGTAAGTTCTACTGAAAAGGAAATGTCTGTGTATTTGTACAGTGTTGTGCATGTCTACTAGCGCTACAGAAATTATAAGTAGTAATAGTAATAACAGCAGTAGTAGTAGTACAGTATATTGGTGACTGTATAACACACCTGACGGTGAATAAAAACAACAGATCCTAAAAGTCTCCATGTGCCACCCTGTCGATCTACATGTAGCATGCGAAGGATCTGGAGGAACCGTATTCCCCTGTGAAAGCAAATAAAGACAAAAAAATTTAACAGTAATGATAATACAAAAATATACTTTGTGGCTGAACTGCATAATATACTCAATATCATATAGACAATAAATCAATATAGCAGTGCCCAATGATTTCTGAAGAGTTTTTGAACATCAATAAATTTGAGATACAAGGAACTAAATGGGGTATATAAAAATGTCAAGTTGAATATTACCAAATGTTAATGTGTGCATATCAATATCTTAAGAATTATTTTCTGTGAATGTCATGCTATTTCCCCCCTTATTGTAATTTTTGGTTTAATTCAAACAGTATTTGTTGCCAAAGCCTATATTCAGTTTGAAGAGGTGCCCCCTTCTCATTTCCTCAGCAGACAAAAAATACAGCATCTTCCTTGGTTGACACTGGTCCATTCTCCATTATATACTGGGAAATATGTACCTCATCTCTCACAAGCCACAGAAGGCATGACTGTTCTTAGATTATGCATGACCACTGAAATGCCTTGTGGAAGTGAAGGATACTAACCACAGCATAAGAACATAAGAAATTGCCATACTGGGTCCATCAAGCCCAGCATCCTGTTTCCAACAGTAGTTAAGCCAGGCTAGTACCCAAAAACTAAGTAGATCCCATGCTGCTGATGCCAGTAAATACCAATGGCGATTCCCTAAGTCATCTTGATTAATAGCAGTTAATAGACTTCTCCTGCAAGGACTTATCCAAATCATTTTTAAACCCAGCTACATTAACTGCACTAACCATATTCTCTGGCAACAAATTCCAGAGCTTAATTGTGCATTGATTGAAAAATAATTTTCTCCGATTAGTTTTAAATGTACTACTTGCTAACTTCATGGAGTGCCCCCTAGGACTATTATATATGAAAATTTTAATTCCAAGAAGGGACAGAAGTTTTTTCTAGAACTATATTCCAGAAGGCGTAGAAGGTTGAAATTTCTGTATTAGAAAACAAAAGTTCTGGTCTACATTTGCTTTATGAAATTGACTTTAAAAAATAAGAAAATCCAGGTTGACAATGTCATCGTTGTATTGCCCTCTATATGAACTACTGCCTTTTTTTCCTTTTATATTTTATTGAGAAATCAAACAATACAACCATTATATAGTCTGATATAACACAGTCAACATGACAAGGGTAGACTTTGATCCCTCATCCACATTCCTTTTACAATAGCGACAACACACAATAATTTCTTATTACCTTTAAACTCCTGCCAACCCTCCCTCACACCCACCTCACTTCCTATAAACCCACCCTTCCCCCCCTAGGACCACCAAGTCTCTTAAGGAGTCCAAATGGAATTAAATACCTGAAGTCTATTTTTCTTAATAGCAGTAATCTGTTCCATTTTGTATATCATTTCCACTCTTCAATATACCTGATTCATTGCTGGAGCCTCCACCATCTTCCAGCTGACAGCAATAGCATATTTTGCTGCATTCAAAATTTGAAATATTAGCTGATTTATTTTGTGCTGAGCCTCCTCCGAAGTCACATTGAAAAGATATATCAAGGGGTCCCAGTCCATCTGCAATCCCATTAAAGTTCGAATACAAATTTCTGAACTTCTTTCCAAAGGCCTCTATTTTTTTTTACATCTCCACCATATGTGTCCCATCGTACCTTCCATTCCACACCCTCTCCAACATTTATTGGACCCTCTCTTATAAATTAAATATAACCTATGAGGGGTAAGATACCATCGATAATAGACTTTTAGGGCATTCTCCACCACATGTACTGATAAGGAGGATTTCACTACCCGATATCTCATTTCTTCCCATTTCTTAATTCCCAATTCTACCTCCAAGTCCCCTTCCCAAGCTGTCTTGTGACACAATTTCATATTTGGTATGCCCAGAAGTATTTTGTATATCCGGGATATCAGACCCTTCAATTGAATATTCTTTGAACACAGCTTTTTCATTTTGGTATCCGTCTTCCCCAAATACTTTTGCCCAATCTAATGAGTGAGGTAATGCCACAATTGAAAAAATGCATACAAATCCAAATTGGGGATTTGGAACTGCCCCCTCAAATGATCAAAGCTTACCATGTTTCCTTGCAAAACTAACTGCCCAGGCAACCGCAATCCCAACCGCTCCCATCTCTGATAGACCCCTCTTTGTATAACTGGTTCAAACCCCCTATTATACCTAATAGACATGAGAGGAGACACCTTCCCCCATGAAACCAGCTGCCTAAAGTACCTCTCCCATATCCACAGAGTAAGCCTAACAAAGGGGTTATAGGTCTCCCCTGGCTTTCAAAATGTTTTCTCCACCCAAGGATAGACAGACAACAGAGCCCCATGAACCTGCTGCTGCTCTATATCCATCCATTGTTTACCTACCCCGTTCTGCTGCCACTTCACAAATGCTCTCAGTTGAAATGCCACATAATACTTCTCTATTAGAGGTATTCCCAACTCTCCCATCCCCTTCAACTAATATAGAATATGTCAGCTCTCAGGGTTCGATGCCTCCAAATAAATCCCAGAATTTTCTTCTGGATTTAACATCTCCCTTGGTACTTCTATTGGAAGCATCTGGAACAAATAAGAAAGACAAGCTGGGGCGTTCATTTTCAGCATCACTACTCTACCCAACCATAAATAGGCTCAATGTTCCATATTATTAAATCCTTATATATTTTCTTCAAAAGTGGACCATAATTCAACCCTAACAACTGATGCCATTACCCACCCAAGGATTCCGGCGACCTGGTCGGTTATTCCACTTCTGGCTCCACCACACTTTTCTGGGGACCCAGCACACTGTCAAGGCTTCTTGAAGCACTGCAATATGCACTTTTGCCTGCAGTCCGCACTCTTCCCCGACGAGCTCACCAAGACCACATACATCCTTTCTCTCCTGGATGGCAAAGCCTGGCCTGGGCCTCTCCTCTGTGGGAGCATGCAGATCCGATATTAAGGGACCTGTCCAGCTTCCTGGTCCTTTTCTGCACCGTCTTGGATGACCCATGATGACAGACCACCTCGGGCTCATCACTTCTATACCTTCGTCAGGGCTTCCGGCCGCTAGCCGATTATGTCATTGAGTTCCAGACCTTGGCCATGGACCTTCACTGGGGCAAGGATTGCCTTCGCTCCATATTCCTGGATGGTCTCACGGCTTGCCTGAAAGACGAGCTGGCAGCCAGAGAGCTGCCCTACACTCTCGAAGCCCTCATTAATTTGACCAGCTGCATTGTCCGCTGACTTCAAGAGCGGTCTCGAGAACTACATTCTGCTAAGAGGCCTTCCTCTACTCTCCAGCACTCCCTGAGTTTGCCTCCTTCAAAACCGCCTCTGGAAGAACCCATGCAATTGGATCGAGGCAGACTGTCACCAGAAGAACGCCTTTGGCACCATCACTTGGGACTCCTTCTCTATTGTGGAGAGGCTGGACATGCTCTAGCTCAATGCCCTGTGCATCCGGTAAACTCCTAGGCCTAGGTCGCACTGTTGAGACCTAGCCTAGGCCTGACTCTTCCAACTCCTCCACTCACACTTCCTGTGATTATCCGGATGCCTGACCAGGACTTTCACACTCTGGCCCTGGTAGATTCCGGGGCCGGAGGCAACTTCATTACAAAGCACCAGGTGAAGCACCTCCAGATACCTACCTATACTTCTCCGGTTCCCCTCATACTATCTTCCATCCAAGGGGAACCCTTACCGGGTCAAATCACCCATACCACAAGCTCAATCAACATCCCGACTTGCCTTTTTCATATTCATTAATGCCTGAGAAGTTCATATAGCTTGTTCAAGCATTCATAAATACAATTGGGTATTTCACAATTTACCGGGACAGTTATACTCATGGTTTCAGTTATTCATGGAGTGAATCTCACAGTTTTCAGCAATGAATAATTAAAAAAAAAAAAAACGAAAGAGGTTTTCACTTGGTGTTTTCTCTTCACAATTCTTTCAAGAAAAACCTGGATGGAGGAGGTCCGTTTATGATTATAACACAATCATATCACCCTTTGGGGATTCATGATATTAATATATGAAACGTTCCTCTCTTCTCCTAAAACAATTTTTCGTGATAAAAAAATCTTTTTCTTGAATGTCAGTTTAAATGCTTCACCCTGTATTGGGGTTATTAATAGTATATATACTGTGGCAAAAAAATTTTGTTTGGAGGGTTTCAATTGTGGTTCAATTCAAGTAAATCTGTTACATTAAGCGAAGCTTCTTCCATTAGTTGGTTCCCTGTTTCTCCTACATTTTTCCATGTTATAAAATATGCACTTGATACTGATGGTAGGTTTTCAGATGAGAGTGATAATACCTCTTGAAAGTAGTTCTTTAATTGCTCTTTCGGGGAAACAAATTGACATTTTGGAAAATTTATGATCCTAAGATTTGTATATCTGATACTATTTTCTATATTTTCAACTTTTCTAGACAGCAATGATTCACCTTGTATAATCGATGCTTGAACTTTTAAAATTTGATTTATAGCCCCTTCTGCCTTCTCCAAAGTCTCCGAATGCTTGGTCACAGATGGATTTAAATTATATAAAGCAGTTTGCATTTCTTTTATATTCACATTTAAATTTGCGATGTTACTTTGCAATAAAACAATTGCTTGCCATAACATATCCATGGTAACAGTTTTAGGTTTCCCTATAGGTGAAAATGGTAAAAAAATTACCGGTTGAGACAGAGATAATCCCCAATTGTCCTGGTTCCCCAGGGACAGAGCAGACTCCCTTCCTCCAGCAGCTGCTTGCTCGGCTGTCACCGAGGAAGCTCTCCACCCGAGGGGAGGAAGAAATGCCTCCATCCACTTCTATCGTCACCAGTCCCACCATTTGTCCCTTCTCGATCGGGCTCGGCTCCATAGACGCCGTCCGTCGAAGAGTAGAGCCTGGGTCGATGGTGGTTGCAACGCTCCTCAGTGGCAAACGTATTGTTGGAGCCCCGGGACTAAGACTGACCTCTCCCAAAAGCGGTGGTGCTTGCTCCTCACCAACCGCTATCATGGGACTCTCCAAGGTCACGAACTCTGCTGGCGGGTAGAATCTTGTCAGCGTCATCTGACTTGACGAGGGTCTTACAGGGGTCGAGGCGTCCTGTCTGTCTGTTTAGTATGTGGCATTATTCCAACGCCGCTCCAGATACAGAAAACAAGAGTTAGTGAGAAGACGCTGCAGAGCTCCAAACTCCGACACCTCTCATACCGCCGCCATCTTGGATCTCCGGGGCTACATCATTTCTAAACAGGGATTCCAAATGGACGAAGAGAAACTCACAAGCATTCAGAATTGGCCCCAGCCGGTCAGCCTCAAGGCCTTACAAAGATTCCTTGGCTTTGCCAATTACTACTGTCGCCAATTACTACTGTTGCTTTATCCACAACTACTCTAGCTTGACCACACCTCTTACAACCCTGACCCGTAAAGGGGCTAACCCCAAGCAATGGCCACCTGCAGCCCAGACAGCTTTCCAACATCTAAAAGCTGCATTCCTCTGCGAGCCCTGCCTCCGGCACCCAGACCCCAAAAAACCCTTCATCGTGGAGGTGGACGCCTCATCTGAAGGGGTAGGGGCTATCCTAAGCCAACACTCCTCCACCAAGACCCTGCACCCCTGCTCCTTTTTTTCGAGACGAGTTTTTCCTGCAGAGAGAAACTATGTAATCGGGGACAAGGAGTTGCTAGCAATAAAACTCGCTTTCGAGGAGTAGCACCCCTGGCTGGAAAGGGTACAACATTATATCACTGTGTACACTGACCACAAAAATTTGGACTACTTGCACCAAGCCCAACTCCTGAACCCGCAGCAGGCCCGATGGGCTCCTTTCTTCATCCGCTTCAACTGTATTCTCCGGTATCGACCCGTGGCCAAGAACATCAAGGCAGACACCCTTTCCCACTCATTCTTCCCTGTCAACACCCTGGAGCCACCACAACATATCATCGACCCTGCTCACGTCCAACTCGCAGCCAACGCCATGGTACCGCTTGTGAAGACCGTCGTGCCTCGCAGACCGTGAAAAAATTCTTTGATGGGCCCATGATGCCCGTACCGTGGGAAACCCTGGGCGAGCCCACACTTTAGCCTCAATCCAGCAGTTCTACTGGTGGCCCACCGTGAGAAAGGACGTTCAGGCCTATGTGGATGCCTATCACTTGTGCGCTCAACAGAAGCCACCGCCCAGCCGACCGTGGGGCTTACTGCAGCCTCTACTGGCTCCCAAAGAACCCTGGATGTATATCTCCACTGATTTCATTGTGGACTTGCCATCCTCTAAAGGCAAAACTACCATTTGGATAGTGATAGACTGCTTCTCCAAGATGGCACACTTCGTTCCATTTCCAGGCCTGCCATCCGCTCCGTAGCTAGCACAACTTTTTGTTCAAAACATCTTCCGCCTCCATGGGTTGCCCAAGTACCTAGTATCTGACTGTGGTACTCAATTCACAGCCAAGTTTTAGAGAGCACTCTGCAAAAGTTTGACATCTCACTGGATTTCATGACCGTTTACCACCCTCAGGCAAATGGCCAAGCGGAGAGACCCAACCGCACTTTGAAACATTTCCTCCATGCTTATCCAATAGAATGTTTGGGCTGCATTGTTGCCTTGGGCTGAGTTTGCCTTCAACTCTCACGTGTCTGCTAGCACTAAGTCTTCGACCTTCCAAGTAGTCTACGGGAGGCAACCGCTTCCTCAGCTACCATTACCGCTGACGGTTCTCTCACCAGCAGCACAGTTAATAGCACAGGATTTGCATCGACTCTGGGGAAAGTACACAGCTGTTGCTACAAGAGGCTGGTCACCAAGCTAAGCAGAAAGCAGACGCCCTTCTGAGACCCATTCCACAACTCTGGCCCAGCAACAAGATCTGGCTCAGCACGCGTTTCATTCGCTTGAAGCTTCAATCCATACACTTGGCTCCACGCTACATCGGGCCCTTCCTGGTGCTCCGTTGGCTAGGTCCGGTGACCTACCAGCTCCGGTTGCCATCATCCTTGAAAGTCCACAACTCTTTTCACATCTCGCTCCTGAGGCCAACTAAGAAACCACCCGAACCACAGCCAGTAGCGTCGGAGGACGACGTAATCTATCAAGTGCGGGACGTGTTGGACATAAGGAAGAGAGGCCGGAGATGGGAATATCTACTCGCTTGGGATGGCTTTGATGCAGATGAAAATCCCTGGGAACCCGCCGCCAACATCCTGGTCAAGAGCCTGTTGCAACAATTTCATGCCTCCCATCCCAACAAGCCTAAACTCCCTGGAGGGGGGCCTAGAAGGGGGGGTACTGATATTCTTACCGGCCGCGGCCCATCCCAGCCGGTCTCCTTGGCTCTTCAAGGCTCTGACCCAACCTCCGGCTTGGGTCACTCCTCCTGGCTCCTCCTGATGCAGTCGACAGGCCTTCAACGCTGCTGGGGCTGTCCCAGGCCTCCCAGAACGCAGGATGCCGCCACCACTGTCCTCTCCTGGCCCTTTCCTTAGGCACGCGTGTGCGCTGCCGGTGAAGGTTTAAAGGGCCCGCGGCAGGAAAACGCCACCAGCTCACTCGAATGACATCAGGGCCCAGGGCATATATATACCGGCAGCAGACTCCCATCAGACGACTTGGCAATCAGGTCTCCTTCTCTCAGCATTCCTGTGCCTGTGTCTGATCCAGCCTCTCTTGCCCTCGGACAGATCTCCTGGCTTCCTGACCCCAGACCGGCTCTCGTCTCACTTCTCGCTGCCAGCCCCTGACCTCAGATAGGATTCTCCTTGCTTCTCTCTGCCTGCCCCGATCTTGGAACTGGACTGTGGTATTCTCTGGTCTCCTTCCTTTAGTCCTGCCCAGACTCCGCCTCACCTCCAGATGCTCATGATCTCTCCACCCGTCATCACAGGGGCCCACCTAAGACCAGCCAGCCCCGGCACCCAAGGGCTCAACCCACGGAGAACGTGGACTCCACCCATCATCACAGGGGCCCACCTAAGACCAACCGGCCCGGCACCCAAGGGCTCAACCCGCGGGGAACGTGGGCTGGTAGTGGCGAAGCTCCATCTGGCCCCTGCGTCTCTCCGGCCTGCCTCTCGACGGTGGAGACCTGCAGGGGTTTAGTCCCTCAGGTAGCGCCAACTCCGCCTCGGCCATGGGTCCACAATCCTATTCGGATTCGTAACAGATTTATATCCAAATATTCATTAAGCGCATCTTCAACTTTCTTTGCAATCACCTCATCCTGCAGCAGAGCATCATTCAGTCTCCAAAGGGTTTGTTTAGCTACTACAGACACCCCGCCCAATTTTATCATGCTGGTGCATAACTGGATCACGTTTTACATTCTATCCCAGTTTCTCTCACCTTCCACACCAAAGAATGTTCCACTAAAAAATAATCAGTACAGGAGTAAGACCCATGGGGAAGTGAATAGAAAATATAATCTCTAGAGCTATTGTTCTGAACCATCCAAACATCAATAAGTTTAAATGTTTTTATCATATGCATGAATTTACCCCTTTCCTTCTTCAGACCTATCCCATAGAAGTTGAAGAATCCACCTCTGGATTAAGTGTTAAATTGAAATCCTACCCTATTATAAGATGACCCTTCGAATACAATAAAATCTTTTCCAACACCTTTTCATATAATTTCTCCTGTTCAGTATTTGGGGCCTAAATGTTTACCACCGTAATGACTATGCCCTCCAACTGCAGATTCACAATCAAACATCGATCCTCTTCATCTTTGTAACATCCCCCTATAACCACCTTCAACATTTTCCATACCAAAATTCCCACTCCACATCATTCCCCATCCCCCACCTCAGATTTGAGCTAAAAATCACATGTTCAAAATCCTGATGTCCCAAAACACGCTCATCCCTCTTGTGAAGATGGGTCTCCTATAGGAGAACAAAATCTGAGTAGGCTAGTGGTTAGAGCAGCAGGCTATGAAGCAGAAGACTAGGGTTCAAGGGTCCCACTGTCGTTCCCATGGGCAAGTCACTTTACCCTCCATTGCCTCAGGTACAAACTTAGATTGTAAGCCCTCTGGGGATAGGGAATCCGCTTTTAAGTGCTGTGAAAAGTGGAATATAAAAATCTAAATAAATAAATCTGCTTTTAAGTGTGATACACCAATTGTAACCCTTCCTCAATTCCAGGACTTCCCTACTTCTCCCTCCTCTTCCCCTCTCCCAGACTTCTGATCTCCTCCCCAATCCCCTGTAATCTCAGCTTCTTTTCACCCCATTCTGATCCTCCTCCCTTTCTCTCCCCATTCCCATCCTCCAACCCATTCCTTCTCTCCCCATCTCTGAAATCATTCTCTGAATTGATAAGTGAGATCTCTTTACCTCAACAAATAAAAGAAGATAAATTATACAAATAAGGTTGGAAATGTTTGCCAATATGCATCAGATTTTTCAAATCTTTGCCATGGAATCTACTCCTGAGGAACTGCACAAAACTGTGGCCTTAGACCTCACTAGGGGGAAGGGAGGGGGGAGGCCACAAAATCAACAGTGTCTAGGGGCAACAAAATACTAAATCTGTCACTATCAGGGCGATAGAGTACAGTGCGCTCTGCACTGTTAACCCGCATTTGTACGTGCATTTTGGACACGCTAGCTTTACCCCTTATTCAGTAAGGGGTAATAGTGCGTCGAAAACGCGCGCCCAACCCACCCCTCCCCCCCCGAAACTAACAGCGCCCGCAACATGCAAATGCATGTTGATGGCCCTATTAGTTATTCCCGCGCGATTCAGTAAGTAAAATGTGCAGCCAAGCTGCACATTTTACTTTCAGAAATTAGCGCCTACCCAAAGTTAGGCGTTAATTTCTGCCGGCACCGGGAAAGTGCACAGAAAAGCAGTAAAAACTGCTTTTCTGTACACCCTCCGACTTAATATCATGGCGATATTAAGTCGGAGGTCCCAAAAGTTAAAAATAATTAAAAAGTAAAAAAAAAAAAAAAGTAAAATCGGCCCACGGCTTGAAAACCAGATGCTCAATTTTGCCGGCGTCTGGTTTCCGAACCCATGGCTGTCAGCGGGTTTGAGAACCAACACCGGCAAAATTCAGCATCGGCTGTCAAACTCGTTGACAGCCGCCGCTCCTGTCAAAAAAGAGGCGCTAGGAACGCGCTACTGTCCCGAGCGCCTCTTTTTACCGCGGGCCCTAATTTGAATTTTTTTTTTTACTGAATCATGCGCACAGGAGAGTGGCCTATGCGCGCGCCGGGAGAGCGGGCACTCGCCGGCTCTCCCGCGACTTTTACTGTATCGGCCCGTATGTAAACTACGTTTGAAAGTTGACCTCCTAGTGTTTATCCAGCTGAATAGTAGCAGCTCAATATCTATCCCTGCTGAATGGCCACCACTTAGCCGCATAACTAGTTAGCCAGCTAAGTGGCAGGTGGAGTGAAGGCATTCTGGGAAGGAGCCACATTAGCTGGGTAAGTTATCCAGCTAACTTAAGAGCATAAGAACATAAGAAGAACTTGGATATTGAGAGTTAGTCAGATAACTTATCCGGCTAAGTCTGCTTAGCCCATAGAGCACTCCTAAAGGTAGCCGGATAAACTTATCCTGATAATTATAAGATAGCCACATATATTCAGCTGCACCACTAAGTTAGTTGGATAAGTTTATCTGGCTAAATAGTCAAGCCGCACAGCAGCTGAATATGGACCTCTACATTTATATTTAATCACTAATCGTTACTCTTGCTTGTTTTTGATAATTTTATTAACACATTAACACATTAACACATACTCATACTCTTTAAAAAGCACTCATTTTCCACCATTAACTTTTTTGATCACATATTACAAGCAGAGAAATACTTCTAGGAAATACCTTATTGCGGATGTAGCAAACACTTGACCATTTGATCCTACACTCAGGACAATCACGGATGCAATCACGACAATAAGATCTGTTGAAGAAACAATATTAGTTATGGAGTGCAATCTTTTCATATATAACATCTAAAAATGTTATTTAAAAAAATGTTGCATAAAAAACCTAAAAGAACAGTTACAGGGTACAATAATTTATAGAAGCTAATTATCAAATAGACTTTAACATCCCTTACATCACCGAGATCAGCATCAAAGAAATATATAAGCTGGAGGCTAACCTCACACATGCTGCCAGTCTACCTTTAAATTGTGTTCACCAGTCCACTTCTCCAGCCTCTGCCCCCTCCCTTGTGCCAGAGACGGAGCACGTCCCTGCTTGTGGCCTCCCCCCCAATCCGGGGATAGATCAGCTCCTTAAAGAGGTCTGAGACTAAATGTCGCAAGGTTTTGCTGGTCTGTCATTCAGACCAAAGTCATTTATTTATTTATTTATTTATAACTTTTTCTATACCGAAGTTCAGGTAACAGAGTTACTTATCACTCCGGTTTACATTACAACAGATATAAATATTAAACAATGACAACAAGTGTCTTACAGAGAACAGGGAGAGACAACTTGGATAACATAACTGGGAACAAGAACATTACAAACTATTAATGCGAAAAACATGGAAGCAGATAAGGGGTTTACAATAGTCAACTTAGAAATTATCTACAATCAATCAATATGAGTTACCAAACTAGATGGGGATATCTAAGCTATTGGAATACGCAGGAGATCTGTATTGTAATGATAAATAATACATAAAAAGCAAGAGAGTTTAAACTTTACAATTAGATTATGAAGTTCAGAGCTTTGCAAGGTAGAGGGGGGAGTTGCGAAAATTGAGGGAGGAGGGGTAGGGGGGCTATCAGGGGTAGGCTTGCTTGAACAACCAGGTTTTAAGTTTTTGCTTAAATTTTTAAAGGTTTTGCTGGTCTGTCATTCAGACCAAAGTCATTCTGCCCAAGATTCATTCCACCTCTCCCCCCCCCCCATCTTTCCTCATAAAGAGGTGACAGCATCGGCAGCTGTCCAAGAGGCGTGGTCATTGTTAAAAAATACCATTCTAGAAGCACAGTCCAGATGTATTCCACACATTAAGAAAGGTGGAAAGAAGGCAAAACGACTACCGGCATGGTTAAAAGGGGAGGTGAAAGAAGCTATTTTAGCCAAAAGATCTTCATTCAAAAATTGGAAGAAGGATCCAACAAAAGAAAATATGATAAAGCATAAACATTGGCAAGTTAAATGTAAGACATTGTTAAGACAGGCTAAGAGAGAATTTGAAAAGAAGTTGGCTGTAGAGGCAAAAACTCACAATAAAAACTTTTTTAAATATATCCGAAGCAGAAAGCCTGTGAGGGAGTCAGTTGGACCGTTAGATGATCGAGGGGTTAAAGGGGCACTTAGAGAAGATAAGGCCATCGTGGAAAGATTAAATGATTTCTTTGCTTCGGTGTTTACTGAAGAGGATGTTGGGGAGGTACCCGTAATGGAGAAGGTTTTCATGGGTAATGATTCAGATGGACTGAATCAAATCACGGTGAACCTAGACGATGTGGTAGGCCTGATTGACAAACTGAAGAGTAGTAAATCACCTGGACTGGATGGTATACACCCCAGAGTTCTGAAGGAACTAAAAAATGAAATTTCAGACCTATTAGTAAAAATTTGTAACTTATCATTAAAATCATCCATTGTACCTGAAGACTGGAGGATAGCAAATGTAACCCCAATATTTAAAAAGGGCTCCAGGGGCGATCCGGGAAACTACAGACCGGTTAGCCTGACTTCAGTGCCAGGAAAAATAATGGAAAGTGTTCTAAACATCAAAATCACAGAACATATACAAAGACATGGTTTAATGGAACAAAGTCAGCATGGCTTTACCCAGGGCAAGTCTTGCCTCACAAATCTGCTTCACTTTTTTGAAGGAGTTAATAAACATGTGGATAAAGGTGAACCGGTAGATATAGTATACTTGGATTTTCAGAAGGCGTTTGACAAAGTTCCTCATGAGAGGCTTCTAGGAAAAGTAAAAAGTCATGGGATAGGTGGCGATGTCCTTTCGTGGATTGCAAACTGGCTAAAAGACAGGAAACAGAGAGTAGGATTAAATGGGCAATTTTCTCAGTGGAAGGGAGTGGACAGTGGAGTGCCTCAGGGATCTGTATTGGGACCCTTACTTTTCAATATATTTATAAATGATCTGGAAAGAAATACGACGAGTGAGATAATCAAATTTGCAGATGACACAAAATTGTTCAGAGTAGTTAAATCACAAGCAGATTGTGATAAATTGCAGGAAGACCTTGTGAGACTGGAAAATTGGGCATCCAAATGGCAGATGAAATTTAATGTGGATAAGTGCAAGGTGATGCATATAGGGAAAAATAACCCATGCTATAATTACACAATGTTGGGTTCCATATTAGGTGCTACAACCCAAGAAAGAGATCTAGGTGTCATAGTGGATAACACATTGAAATCGTCGGTACAGTGTGCTGCGGCAGTCAAAAAAGCAAACAGAATGTTGGGAATTATTAGAAAGGGAATGGTGAATAAAACGAAAAATGTCATAATGCCTCTGTATCGCTCCATGGTGAGACCGCACCTTGAATACTGTGTACAATTCTGGTCGCCGCATCTCAAAAAAGATATAATTGCGATGGAGAAGGTACAGAGAAGGGCTACCAAAATGATAAGGGGAATGGAACAACTCCCCTATGAGGAAAGACTAAAGAGGTTAGGACTTTTCAGCTTGGAGAAGAGACGACTGAGGGGGGATATGATAGAGGTGTTTAAAATCATGAGAGGTCTAGAACGGGTAGATGTGAATTGGTTATTTACTCTTTCGGATAGTAGAAAGACTAGGGGGCACTCCATGAAGTTAGCATGGGGCACATTTAAAACTAATTGGAGAAAGTTATTTTTTACTCAACGCACAATTAAACTCTGGAATTTGTTGCCAGAGGATGTGGTTAGTGCAGTTAGTATAGCTGTGTTTAAAAAAGGATTGGATAAGTTCTTGGAGGAGAAGTCCATTACCTGCTATTAAGTTCACTTAGAGAATAGCCACTGCCATTAGCAATGGTTACATGGAATAGACTTAGTTTTTGGGTACTTGCCAGGTTCTTATGGCCTGGATTGGCCACTGTTGGAAACAGGATGCTGGGCTTGATGGACCCTTGGTCTGACCCAGTATGGCATTTTCTTATGTTCTTATGGTTATACTGCACTCTTCCCTGTATGGTGTCGGCTGCTGCATACATGTGGGGCCCTTGGTAGCCCTCTGCCATCCTGGTCTCGTGATCTGCACTCTGCATGGCTCTCAGACAGAACAAGGCCAGAGCAGTGATGTGTGCGGGTATGGAACAGGCCTATTGAATATGTGGGGGTGCACCAGGATGTGATGTGGTTTAAGCCTTAGCCACCTTGTGTGTGTGTGTGTGCCATGATGGATGGCTAAAATGACCATGAGGAAGGATTGGGATTGTCAACCTGTAATGGGGCTGGGAGTGGGCCCAATGCCCTATGCTCGCGTTTTGTTGATGTGCAGTATTCATTTATATAGGCCTCAGAGTGGCTCCTATGAGGCCATCTGGGGTTGGCTGCCCCCCACTCCATAGTGGTTTGCCTATTGGCTAATTTTGCTTGTGGAAATGTGACCTCAAGACAGTAGCCATTTTTATGGGTCAGGGTCTCCAAAGGGCCTACTTTGTGCTTGCAGAAACCCTCCTTCCAGAGTTCATAAGAGGTAATACTATTAGCAACATATCAATGTGGGCTTGGACATTTTGCTTAATCAGGCCCTCTGAAGCAGTCATGATTGCGGAGAACATGAGCATACCATGTAGCCTTTCAGGGAAGAGCCATGAATTATCACACTGGGTAGGCGAGCAGTCATCTTTACTAAGGGAATTGACAGCTCTGGTCATATCACCAGCTGCAACAACATAAATAGATTCCTGCTAGCGACCTTCTTAATACTTGCATGACTTCCTTTTGATTTTCATAAAATATAAACATATATGGGAAACATATTCAAGTGCAATTGAAAATTCTCCTTAATCTTCCAGAGGCAACCAATCTCCATTTGCAGCTCTTGGCACTTACAGATCTTCACTTTCTCCATTAAACTCCAGGAATAATCTCCAGGTACTGACACCTCTATTACCCTTGCCATTCCTGTGTTTTATTATCTGGCTCTTTAGTATCAATCTTCTTATAAATTAGAATGGGAATTGGGAGAGTCCTTGATAGATTCACCAGCAGCGGCACTGTGCCCAGTTTCTAGATCTTGATCGAGTTACATAGGTGTGGAGTACCAATGATCATGTGGTCAATCACATCATAGCTGGTCTGAGGTTATGACATAACACCTTTTGTGCAGCTGGGTATGCAGTTCAAATAAATTAAGCTGTTTGAAGAGTTAGTGTTATCCGTAGCAACAAGGGATCTGTCCTATTGGTTAAAAACTTGTAAAGTCACTAAGACAAGTAAAAAAAAAATGTATTCTGTACAAGTTATGGTGCTGGTGTGAGCAGAGCATTAGGCAAAGTGAACAAATAGTCATTAACTCTTAAGCTGCTTTCCTACATCCCTCAGTCTCATATTGTGGAGTCCTTCAATAACTTTACAGATGATGAAAGCAGGTATTCTTTGAACCTGCTTGCGGTGGGAGAGTATGCAAAGACAATATACCCTTTGGTTGTCCTAGTTTTCCCCTTTGGGTTCCTCTTTTAATTATTCTATTGAATTAATGAAAAATGTTTACCCTGCTTTAGATACGAGGTGGTTGATATCACAGCAAACAAACATTGCACTATATGCATCTCTTCCTTTGACACTGCCGCTTACTCCATTTGGCTGTTCTGCAGTTCTGATTTTGTCTGTACCCAATTGTTCCTTTTCAATGTTATTCATGTTCATAGTGATCACTCTGGGTTACTATCACCTGGTCTGTTCAGGAGTGATGTCCATATTGCCAGTCCCATTCTCTGTATCCTTACAACATGCTGTCTTTGGTTCTGCCAGCCACATCAAAGTGCTGATTCTCGCAAGGTTTTTCTGCTGTTACTTTCAATGGCAGCAAGTTCCAAAAACAGTTTACAGTCACTTGATGGTTCACATTAAGCGGTTTGTCATCGCTTCCAAAGGCATGAAGATCTCCTGCTCAGTTACAACATTTTGATTGAAAGCATAGGAGTCCAGCATGACATTTGGTTTATTTGTGGTATGATATTCGCCCCCAGTGTTTCTATTTTGTGTCTCATGAGATACCGGTAGGTATTTGGGTATATGAGAGGGCACCAATGGAGGTTAGGAGGTATCTGTGCTCAACAGGAGGTCAATATTCTCACAGGGCCATACAGATCACTGAGGATCAGCACTAGCGGCTGACATGCTCTGTTACGGCCTGCCACTGGTGGTGAGGCATATATGTCTTGCTTCTGGCAATGGCAAGAGCGACCTGCTCTTCTTTGGCTTGCCTCTGGCAGTAGTGTGTGTGTAGTATCACTTTGCATTTCTGACTGCATATGCATAAGCGTCTACATTGCAACATTAACTGTAATATCTCTAAAATTGTCATGCATGTGAGGTTTTCCTGTATAATTAAGCATTTCCTGAACAATTTTCAGGCTACTGTTGCAGCTTCTTGCTCAGCTAAGGACAGATTGCTATCAGATTTCCATGGCAGGCAGCATCAAGTGTCCTGCCACTAGCACTCATGTGTTGGATGTT
Organism: Rhinatrema bivittatum; assembly: GCF_901001135.1. Taxonomy (NCBI): domain Eukaryota; kingdom Metazoa; phylum Chordata; class Amphibia; order Gymnophiona; family Rhinatrematidae; genus Rhinatrema; species Rhinatrema bivittatum. The sequence goes on from NC_042618.1 coordinate 243,661,295, forward strand.
TTTTCCTAAGTGTGTCCTTTTCTTTTCCTTCGTCAGCAAATCATTTATGGCATTTATTTATTTATTTATTTATTTATTTATTTAAAATATCCATGCATCTGTCACCTGCTGTGGATTGTCTCATGGTACTTGGGGGTGTCACATGGTCTTCAGGTGGCACACGCAGGTCAGTTCCCTTAGACATGTCATTCTATGGTATGTAAGTTATTTATGGCATTTGGGCATTGAGCCTTCAGGCACCTGTTCTATTTTAATTTGCAATTCAGAGTGATTGGGTCAGCTATTTTTATCTCTCCTTTGTAACAGAATTCTGAATTTCCTTGTGCTTATGGGTTTCTTTTTCTTTTTTGGAAGAAAATTACTCATCTCCTTGAGCCTCTGAGCTTGATCCTTCCGAGTTGTGCTAGCATCCTTGCGAATGAAGACAGCAAAGCTCTGGTTGTCAGGCGGGTAGCTATCAGCAGGCTCCCCATCCAGAACCAATGCATTCAGCACATCTTTTATTGAACATGCTGTCACAGCCTCCAGCAGTAATAGCTTTCCAAGTAATTTTTTCTTCATTAAGCTATTACTTCAGCTAATGACTGATAGTTTTCCAGGCAGGGCAGTTTTTTTCCTTCCAGTATTCAACCTTGCTTTGGCAATGTCATAATTTGCTTGGCCGCAGTGCCATTATGTGGTTAATCTCTGTGATCAGTCAGGTGAATTCAGGTATGGTTGATACACATCCCGTGTAATATTGGTGATTTATCCCATCTCTCCAATTTTCTACCACACGTTCCAAAGATCTTCTTGCAGATACCTCGGCTCTTGTAACTAATACTCTATAACAGTAAATATACTTCTAACTGCAAAGTCGCTAGACCAATCGCCATACATTGTGTGATCAACTCAGCATATGCACACCTGATACGACCTTGCTTTTGACTTGGAGCATACTGCTGTTTGATATTGGGCTGTTGACCAGGAAGTCTATTTTAGAATACATGCAAAGCTGGAGACCCTGTAACACTGCTATTGCTCTCGTGCTCCACCCCATATTACTGGTCATCACTTGTCTCATGTTGTAAGTCTTTGGTGCAACATAAGTCCAGGAGAAGCAGTCACTCAAGTCTTAAGTACAACACTAGCCTGGGAAAAAGCAGCCATTCTGTGCCATGGCTTTGCCAGCCCTCAGGGAAGAGGCCTTATATTGGGATAAGTATAAAGTACAGACTGATTATGTGGAGGAGAGGTGATGATGGTGATTACTGAATGGGGCCTTGACAGACTTGTGGCATTATATAGCATGGGGGAAAACTGCACCTGTTTCGTGCCAATAACCTCTCTGGTTTTGGATGAGCCTTTTTATCTCAGCAGCAATATGCTGTGAGCTTTGCTATCTCAGCAGAAATATATAGTATGTTTACATTAAAATTATTACCTTACCAGTATCTGTTGATCTCTATGCAGCCCAGAAGAATGCTGGGCTGCATAGAGAGAGGAATATCGAGTAAAAAAAAGGCATGTGATTATCCCCTTGTACAGGTCCTTGGTGAGGCCTCACCTGGAGTACTGTGTTCAGTTCTGGAGACCGAATCTCTGAAGGGACAGAGACAGGATGGAGGCGGTCCAGAGAAGGGCGACCAAAAAGGTGGAGGGTCTTCATCAAATGACTTATGAGGGGAGATTGAAGAATCTAAATATGTACACCCTGGAGGAAAGGAGGAGCAGAGGTGATATGATACAGACTTTCAGATACTTGAAAGGTTTTAATGATCCAAAGACAATGACAAACCTTTTCCGTTGCAAAAAAATCAGCAGAACCAGGGGTCATGATTTAAAACTCCAGGGAGGAAGATTCAGAACCAATGTCAGGAAGAATTTCTTCACAGAGAGGATGGTGGATGCCTGGAACGCCCTTCCGGAGGAAGTGGTGAAGACCAAAACTGTGAAGGATTTCAAAGAGGGGTGGGATAAAAACTGTGGATCCATAAAGTCTAGAGGATGTGAATGAAGTGAAGAGGCATGGGGGCGGCTTGAGGGAATGACAGCTACTACCTGGAGATTAATATCCTAATTCAATAAACATACACACGGTTAATGCGACTCCAACATTGCTCTATGCTTCAACGGCAAGAGGAAATGTGAAAAAAAAGGATTTGCATCCACAAAAAAGCAGGGGAGTAGCTTGCTTGATACGGCGGTAACTACCCCAAACCAAATAAGCCTGATACTTCACTTTCAATGATATCCAGCATAGTTCTCTGTTTCAATGGCAGGGGGATGATGAAAAGATGATTTATATTCGGACAACAACCAAGGACTGAGTTGCACAGGCTGGATAAACATGCGTGGGAGTAGCTTGCTATGACGACAGTTACTACCCCTAAACAATTAGCTAGATACTTCACTTAGATGCAGCTCCAGCACTGCTAACTAAATCGATGGCGGGGGTGGAAGGGAAATAGAAAGATGGTAGTGTGCCTGTTCTCGCCCTCGCTCCACCCTCTCTACTTGGTGGCGACTCCCTTCGGGTCTGAAGGACAGATGCTGCCACGGCATCTCCTCGCCACTTCTCCCTGGAATTCTGTGGAAGAGCCAATCAGAAGTGGATTTTGGACAAGTTTCTACATCATCACTTTCAGTGAAACCTCAGTGACGTCCACGGCAGCCCTCTCATTGCTGCTGACTTCATTATACACTCTGCTAGATTCTTCAAATCTCAACTCCATCTGTGCATGTACTGTGGTCAGCCAGGCCATGATGTTTCTGCCTGCCCTATTCGTTCGGGAAACGGACAAGCCTGATTCCCGCGGGAGGACTGTTCTTGGGCTATACAACAATATCTCCTCGACTCTCTCATCCAGTCTCTGTGATCCCTGAACCAGTGACGATTCAAACCTCTGCCCTGAAGGACTCAGGGGCAGGAGGCAACTTTAATCTCAGATGTTTTTGTAGAAGACCTGAGGAGTCCATTTAGCAAATTTAAAGATCCACTATTGTATCACAATTTGAAGTGGGTCTTGGATGTTTGTTTTTACCACCACTTCTTTGAGGATCTTATCAACATCACCAGCAGTTTTCCTTTTACCTGCTGTTTTCATAGCGGTTGCTATGGGCGCCAGATTGGTGCTCTAGATTTTTAATGTCTTCCTGGATTACAACTTTGAGATATCCGCTACGTTCTACTCACTCGGAAGTCGTGCTGAAGGACTACAGCACTGTTGATTCCGAAGAAGATGATATCTCTAACTACCAGCCTGGCAGTCTGCTGGTGCTACCATCAGCTCCAAAGAAGAAGATATCTCTAGCTACCAGCTTTTGCAATTGGTTCTTTCGGAAGTCGTGCCCAACTACCTATGGCACTGTTGATTCCGAAGAAGAAGATATCTCTGACTATCAACTTTACGTTTGGTTTACTCGGAAGTCGTGCTGGAGGTTTACAGCACTGTTTGATTCCGGGGATGAGGATATCTCCATCCATCAGCCTGACCGTTTTGCTGGTATTGCCATCATCTCTCTTCCAGCATCCTGTGGAAGAGCCAAACAGAAATGGATTTTGGACAAGTTTCTACATCACCACTTCCACTGAAACCTCAGTAATGTCCACGGCAGCCCTCTCATTGCTGCTGACTTCATTATACATTCTGCTAGATTCTTCAGATCTCAACTCCATCTGTCATCGTGAATTTACGAACTTGAACTCAAGAATTTAGAGATCCTGGATGTTTGAACAGAGGCTGAGTTTTGTTTGCCTGAAAGGGCTTCGGCCCAGAATCCATCTTTGGGAGCCTCAGACCTATTGGATAAGAGATGCTTCATCAGTTCCATCTTGCGCATCCTTGGTACTTAACCTGGTACCCGAAGAGGAGACCACCCTTTGAAGGGGGGTACTGTTGCGTTCATGCCTGTTCTCGCCCTCGCTCCACCCTCGCTACCTTAGTGGCAACTCCCTTTGGGTCTGACGGACAGATGCTGCTGCGACGTCTCCTCGCCGCTTCTCCCTGGAATCTCCAGGCTGGCATAACGCTGCGGATCCGCCATGTTCCTGGTGACGTAAGGGCGCGCACGCGCTCCAGAGTTTGTACCAGCAAGGGCGCGAACCTCGGGGGCGTCCCCCCGTAGTGACGTCATCTTCTTCCAACTTAAAAGGTCTTTGCTTGTAACTATGAATCAAGTTAGCAAGGGGAATTCTTTCTCTGCTGCTTTGCCTCCACAAACTTACCTAGGGGTACCCGCTCCTCGGGGGCCCCACTCTCTCTTCTTGAGTTCAGATTGCTAAGACAGGATCCGGTACTTGCTCATTGAGGGCCTACCTCCCTGAATGCTCAGAAGACTCCTTACTACCTGGAAGCGATCGCAGACGTGAACACTGAGAGTTCTATTACAGATAGGAATCGGTACTTGCTCTACGAGGGCCTATGTTCCTAATCTCCGAAGTCTCCCTTCTGTCTAAGATGTTATCGCAGGTACGGAGATCGTGAGTCATTATTGCAGATTGCAGATAGGAACTGGTACTCGCTCCACGAGGGCCCATGTTCCTAAATCCCTTCTCAACTCTCTTCTATATCAGAAGCTATCATATACCTATATCTTGTGACTTACTAATATAGATTGCAGATAGGAACCGGTACTCGCTCCACGAGGGCCTATGTTCCTAAAACCCTCCAATGTCTCTCTTCTATTCCAGAAGCCATCTCATACACAGATATTGTGAGTTCTCATTCCAGACTGCATATAGGAACCAGTACTCGCCTACAGCTCCTGTTCCTGAATATACTGAAGACTCTCTGTTGCATAGAAGCCATTACAGATCTCTACAATTGTGAGCGTATCATCTACTACTGGTTATGTATCCAGCATACTCTGTCTACTCACTACCTATAGTCTTTTTCTACAGCTCAGCAACCCAGAGATCGCAATTCCAGTATCTGAGGGACTTCAGCCCTGCCAGGCATATCAGCTCACTACTGCCACCTCTGGTGGTTCTACTTCCTGTCTAATAAAGAACTATCTGTGTTTGCTTCCATACTCAAGCCTAGCCGATGGTCCCTCTCAGGATATCCTCCTGGGGGCGCTGTCATCTGCCATCGGCCCAGGGATTCACCAATTTATCTTAAGTGTTCATTCCTTACACTACTAGAGCGGTATTATACAGACTGCCACTTTGTGGGAAGCCAACCCACCACAGATCATTATCTCTGCCTATGGAGTATTACAATTGTTAGCTCTTCCCCTTGGCAGGGTGATCCATAACAGATTGCTAACTCCCTGGCAGACTTATAACAGACTGCCAACTCCTCCCCTTGGCAGGGTGATTTATTACAGATTCTAACTCCGCCCCGGGGAGCAGTTTCTACAGATTGCTACTTCTAGCAGCAGGAGATTGATAACAGTTTGCTAACTCCTCCCTCTCCAGGAGGAGATCCATAACAGATTGCTAACTCCTCCCTCTTCAGGAGGAGCTCGATAACAGATTGTTAACTCCGAGCAGCAGATTTATAACAGGTAGGGGTGGAAGGAAATAGATCGATGGTGGGGGTGGAAGGGAAGTAGAACCAAAAAGTCACTTACAAGGGACAAGAGTAACAGATAAGAATGGGAAAAAAAAGTGAAAGCTTGCTGGGCAGACTGGAAGGACCGTTTGGTCTTCTTCTGCCGTCATTTCTATGTTTCTATTTTGCGTCCGTCAGTGCTAGACGGCTTCGCCCCTTTTGCCTCACCTTATTCATGGCTCCTCCCACTTACCTAGGAAAGATGGCTACCGCCGCTTCTACAAGCCGACCTTTCCGGCATCCCCGGAACGGCTATGGTGCAGCCTCCCATCATGCTCCTCCCAGATACCTACTAGGGTGCTCACGCGCGCCACCCATGTCTTTATTCCAACCTTGGCACGAACCTCGGGGGAGTCCCCCCTTGCTGACGTCACGCCATCTGGGTATATAACCTATTCTAATTTGCTAGCTCGTTGAGTTAGCAAGGACTCCAATCCATTCCTGTCTTCACTACTCTGCCGCTTCCGTGCTGCTGCTGGAAGCTCTCTCCTTGCCCTATGGGGTAACTGCTAACCTGGGTACCCGCTTCTCGGGGGCCCTATGCTTTATTTCAGGTGCCTTACAGGGAACAGGTATTCACTCCTTGAGGACCTGCTCTCCCTGCCTCGGTGTCTGTACCTTCTTCTACAAACTGGTGGAATCACATACTTACAGCAAACACCTAGTGAGTAGTCTAACTCTCAGTCTATCTCATCCACAGTACTGCCTTGCTGGGAAACCTGCTACGGAGACCAACAGGGTGAGAAGGGCTCCCTCTGCTGAAGTCCCTGAGACTGCAACTACCAGACTGCCTCAATACTGCCACCTCTGGTGGTACTCTTCAAGCTGTATAATAAAGAACTAACTGTGTTGGTGCATTCTGAGTCTAGCCTAGTAATGTGGCTCCTCACGGGACTCCTCCCTGTGGGCATGGTCATCTGCCACAGTACCCAAGGATCCACCCAAACACTACTCAGCTATAACAGATTGCTAACTCCATGGATCCAGCTCAGCTCACTGCATTGCAGGCCATTCCAGGCCTAGCCCAGCGAATCTCCTTACAGCAGAATGCGCTGGAGGGTTGACCGCTGCATTCAACTTACTGCACACGCAGATGAACTCACCAACCACCACAGGTAAAGAAGCTACACCGTCTGAAGTGACGGTCAAGACTATTGTACCTCTATCAGCCCCTACCCGCTTCTCGGGGGAAGTTTGGAGATGCAGGGATTTCATTAACAAGTGCTGAATGCACTTTTCCCTGCAACCCAGCCATTTTCCCACAGCTTATGCCAAGACCACCTATATCTTGTCATATCTAGATGGACGAGCTTTGTCTTGGGCCTCTTCGCTGTGGGAGCGTAAGGATCCAATCCTTCATGAGCTGGAAGGATTCCTCGAACTGTTTAAATCAGTTTTCGATGACCCTGGCTGGTATACCACTGCAGGATCTTTTCTGGTTCACCAGGCAGCGATCAGAGTAGTCAGTAGTCAGGCAGAGGTCGGTTCTAGGCAGCGATCAAGAGAAGTTGGTAATTAGGCAGAGGTCGGTTCCAGGCAGCGATCAAGAGTAGTCAGAGAACAGGCAGAGGTCAAATCCAGGCAGCAATCAAGAATAGTCAGGAACAAGCAGAGGTCAGTACCATGAGATCAGTCCGAGGGGTTCTACACCAAGGATGGAGACACGAAGGAACAGGAGACGCTGGAACTGGAGACACTGGAACAGGAGACACAGGAGATGCTGGAACAGGAGACGTTGGAAGGCAAACTAGACACACCGGAGTGTATGACCCGATTGCCAAGGTACCGTTCAGGGGAACGGGCCTTGCTTTTTATACTTGGGAGCCATGATGTCATCAAGAAGTGCCGGGTTTCCCGCTCTTGTCCCTTTAAATAGGGTGACGTCGGCCGTGCACGTGCCTAGGGGCGGGGCCGAGGAGCAGGAAGACGCGGAGCCCATACGGGAGCTCTGCTGCGAGGCCGGCATCGGTGACGGTGAGCGGGGGAGCCGGGGTCGCTGCAAGCATGCTGTGGCGGCAGAGGATGTACACTCGGAGCTAGTGGAAGGACGGGAGAGGTGAGCAGGCCCGGCTGCAGAGTGGCCGCGGCCAGGAAGCGCCACAGAAAGAAGTCGTTTTTAACATTTGGTTGGATTTAGGAACATAGATATTTATTCTTTTTAATATTAACGCTTGCTCTCTGACATGTATGACATTTTTGTGTTACAAACTGTATGTGTTCTTTATATTTCCATATTGCTGTGTGGACATAAAAAAGTTAAAAAAAAAGTACACACATATTATAACAATATTTTAATATTTCTAATATTATTATTTCTAATATATTTATAGATTTTTAATATTATATTAAAATAAGTATTTATTTATTTGTATAGCTCCTGAAGTGGCTCATGTTGCATGGGTGAAATTTGGCCTGAGTCGGGCATTTGTGTTCTACTACTTGTAATAATAAAAGCCTCTTTTGACACCGATCTAATTTCGTTCTGGTTGCATCTTACAGAAGTAACATGGCCGTGATGCTTGTTCAGTTTTACGTTTACCCTTTTCCACCAAGGATTCTTCATTTTCATCTTTGTCATAGGGGCAACATTCTTCCTCATGTCCATTCTTGGCACAAAGTGAACAAAAGGAAAAGAGTCCAGACCCATACTATTCAGGAGGTTGGGTACCTCAGAGATTCCATTTTTCCTCCAATTCTTTCTCCCTATTTTGAAAGTTCTTTCTTGTCAATGCAAGTATTAGCCTTTGGGGTTAGCTGAGTTACCAGATAGATGTCCATTGCCTCAGATTCTTGGTATTGGTAGTCTCTGGCCAAATGTCCTTGCTTCCCACAGTTGAAATAAGCAGAATAGCCCGATGGCTGAGCTTTAAGTATGGAGGCAGAGTTGTCCTGCTCTGAGGACTTGCTGGAATTCTGTACTCTCACTGCCATGATAAGGAGCCTGTGCAGGTTCTCTCTCAGTCTTTGCACTACTTCCAGCATCAGCTGAGCTTGATGAAAGGCATCTGCCACTTCCAAAGCTTTCTCTAGGGTGAGCCCCGGGTGTTGACACACCCAGTTTCGCATGCAGTCCAGCCCATCCAGGAACTGTTCCAAAAGGACCTGATTGGCTACCTCGAGGCTCGTCTTCATTTCAGGTTGTAGCAACATCCATCTGGCTTCTTTTAGCCGATGGAAAAGTTTTATGGGTTTTCCTCTTGCTGTAGGATACTCATTTGGAACTACTGCTGGTAAGTCTCTGGAGTATAACCCGCTCTTTCCTGGTTGACAGTTTTGACCACGTAATAGTCGGCTCTCCCACTGAGATTGGGCACTTGGAAGGCTGTTTGACTCTTACCAGAGAGTAGGTGTGGGAATGAGTGGTGATTCCCACAGGCCTGAAGGCAGAAATTCAGTCTGACTCCAGCCTCTCTTAACACATGGACTTTATTCACAGCTTCGATCATATACACAGCAGTAGACTGACTTTACCTTCAGATATATCATATCATATATTTATTTATTTATATACCATCATTCTGAATGTACAGTCATGGCGGTTCAGAATAAAATGGTACTAAAACTAGTATAAAACATATACAAAATGTAATATAATATCACAATCAAAATTAAACAAATCATAAAATATCTGTACTTTCTCTCTACTCACAGTTGCGCTGCTTCGTCTCAGTTCACTGTTTGGACATTGTTACACACAGGAGCTGCCTTATTCCCGGACTCTTGGGCCTGGTCTGGTTATCCCCACCTGGATCCCAGCTCCTTTTCCGCAGTCTCTTGTTACACCCTCTGAGCCCCACCTGCCCCGCAGGATCCCGCCCATAGAGCATACTCTCCCTTAAGGCATTTATGGCAGACCAGGCATCTAGCCTGGTCCCGCACAGGTAAATAGGGGAACACTAGGGCACTACATCACATACCCCTCCCTTCAGCTTGGACCCATCAGGCCAACCACCCCTACCCTCCTGGATCCCATAGGATCCTGCCCATAGAGCATACTCTCCCTTAAGGCATTTAAGGTGGACCAGGCATCTAGCCTGGTCCCACATAGGTAAATAGGCGAACACTAGGGTCACTGCCTCACAGTAGGTTTGCTAAATTTGCACTCCATTTGGCCTCTGGACAGCCTGTCAGGTGGATAGTTCTTTCACAGTTCTTTAAGAGCACATCTGGGTTAAAGGAAAAGTAAAAGTCCAAGACTTCCCAGTGCCCTTCTCTTAGGATTATCTTTGACCACATCACAACTACCACTTTGTGTGCTGTTCACGCATTGCACATCCCCAGTCCTTTAATTAAGTCCTTTACTGGCTCTGGGTTTGAATTCCATCCTGATGGAGCTCTATAGACCAGCTGCACCTACTTCTTGGCTTCTGGTATACAGCCCCTCCTTGGCTCCTCTGTATCCTCCGTCGCTGGAGTTTCCACAGTGCCATTCTTTGGGCTCTCCATGGATTCTTCCTCCAGGTTCTACACAGTGCCTCCCTCTGGGCTCTCCATGGTTTCCTTTTCTGTACCCTCTGGCTACTTGCCCATACCAGTCACTGGTTCCTCCACAGTGTCTCTTGCTGGGGTCTCCGTAGCGTCACCCTCTGGGTTTGCCATGACATCTCTCACTTGCCTTTCCATGCCCTCTCTCTCTGGGATTCTCATGGAAGGTGTTTTGAGGCTCCCGGTAGTGTCTGGGCACTCTACAGGTTCTTCATCCAGACTGCCAGTAGCACTAACTTCTAACTTCTTGCTACTGCCTTCTCCTGGGCAGTCTGTGTTGCTCTCCTCAGGGATTTCTGTGACCCACTCTCTCAGGGTTCTTCACAGCCCTCTTCTCTGTGCTTCTCATGGGAGCAGTCTCTTGACTCCCAGTGGTGTTTGGGCACCCTACAGCATCTTCCTCTCAACCATCTGTAGTGCCAGACTCTGGCTTTGCTTCCGGCAAGCTAGTAGTTTTTCTCAGCTCACTCACTAGTCTAGCATCCTCTCTGGAAACTTGCTTCTGGACCTCCTCCCATTGGGTCATCTTTGCTGAAATTTCTTATAGCTGAGTGACCAGCTGCTGCCATTGTGCACTGTCCCCTCCTGGGCACTCTGCATCACCACTTCCTAACAAGGTCATGAAGCTCCACTCCAGATAGAAGCTGACGATGACCCAGGTCTGCTGACTCCTTGCCAGGCTATCTTGTAACCTCCTATCTCCCTCCTGGAGATTCTGGCTCAAGGCCTGCAGTTTCCTTTAGTCATGCTCTCAGACTGCTGCATTTTGGGGCTGCACCCCTTCTCTGCAGTGTGGCTTGCTTGCTGGAAGATGGCCTCGCCCAGTTTCCATTCACCACACTCATAGCCCACTCTGGCAGCTTTCCCAAGGCCAGATCCTGCTTAGTACAGCCCTGCTTCACCGGTGTTCCTTTTACTTTTTCTTTAAAGACAAAAAAGTAAAAAAAAAGCCTGCTTGACCAGCGATAACTTGCCCACTGTTAAATCCCTGTCTATCTCCCAGTAGGGCTTCTCCCTTAAGCCAGTTCAACCCTAACACTTCCTGGCTGTCCCTACAACTAGGCCCACACACGTTTTCCTCTGTACCTGAAACTTTAACTTTGGAGTTTTTTTTCCTCTTCAGTGCAGCTTCTACCACACCCTTTTACAAACCTCTGTGCACTCCTGCACTCCCTGTGTTCTGTACAGCATTTAGAACCACAAGTCTTCTTCACATTCTTTCTGTACTCCAAACAAACACTTCTTTGTGGCTGGGGTTTTTCTGTGCAAAGCTCCAAAAAATCCCATGCATGACACCATATTTGGGAACAAGAGGTGATTCCCAGAGTCCTGGAGGCAGAAATTCAGTCTTCAGTCTGACTTCAGCCTTTCTTAAAACATGAACTTTATTCGCAGCTTCATTCATACACCCAGCAGTAGACTGACTTTACCTTCAGACAGTGTACTTTTTCTCTACTCACAGTTGTGCTGCTTCGTCTCAGCTCAGTGTTTGGATAGTGTTAGACACAGGAGCTGCCTTCCTCCCAGAGACCTGGGCCTGGTCTGGTTATCCCCACCTGGATCGTAGCTCTTATTCCTCAGCCCCATCTGCTCCACAGGCTCCCACCCATAGAGCATACTCTTCTTAAGGCATTCAAGGTGGACCAGGCATCTAGCCCAGTCCCACACAGGTAAGTAAGCGAACACTAGGGGCACTGCCTGACAGTAGGTTTGCTAAGTATGCAGTCCATCTGGCCTCTGGCTAGCCTGTCAGGTAGATAGTTCTTTCAAAAGGAGTAGCCTAGTGGTTAGAGCAGTGGGCTACAAACCAGGAGACTAGGGTTCAAGTCCCACTGTTGCTCCTTGTGACCTTGGGCACTTTACCCTCCATTGCCTCAGGTACAAACTTATTGTAAGCCCACAGGGGATATGAAAATATCTACAGTACCTGGACGTAATCTACTCTGAAGTGCTGAAAAAAGCGTGAAAAGCGGAATATTAAAAAAATCTTTAAGAACACATCCAGGTCTTCCCTTGACTTCATCTTAAACAGAACAGGAGGTGGAAGGCATGCCTACATCATTGCTTGTGCCAGTTGCTCACCAATGCCAACTATTGGACCACTTTTCAGTCAGGGTGTGTGGACTGCCCCCCAGGTTTTCTGCTAACCCTCGGTGAGGGCCTGCATAGCTCACTCCATGTTAGCCCACTAGCTCTGTTACAACAAAAGATAGCTTAAGGACTCTGCCCTGTTCTGGAATGCTCAAACACAACTTCATTTCTCCTTGATTGAAAAATTAAAAAAAAACCCTGCCTATTCGGCACTGACTTATAGATATGTCTCTCACTCAGGCAAAACTATCCTTCTTAGCCTATTTATAAATTAAACTTTCGACTGCTGCTGCTGCATCAAGATTAAAAAAAGAAGAAAATAATGGAAAGACAAACATTTCCCCTTTCTTTTTTTTTCCTTCTTTTGGCATGGTTTCTCTGTGTGTGCAAGGCTTTAGCGCAGAACTCCCTGAACCAACACCATATGTGGCACTGAAAGCAGTTTTAGGTTATCTAGAGGGCAGATTCAGGTTTGATTCTGGCAGAAATCTTGCATAAACTTCTTTATTAGTGGTAAGAAAATAAACAAAAGCAGCTCTGTTATTCTTCGTAGTTCAACAACACAAATGCAGTATTACAACTTACAATTCAGCAGAATTCTCTTTCTCTAGGCTTCTTTCTCTCCCTGGGGGCCTGGCTAGTTATACATGTTCCCAGGAACCTCTACCCTACTGTCATATACTTAAAGTGGATCGGGCCAGGTGTCTGGATCTTTAGGCAGTTTTGGAGTTTTCTCCCGCATATTCCTTCACAATCTCATTATGTTATTACACCTAGATGTTATGGTTTACCGTCTTTTTGTTAAAGCATTAGCAGGCATTTTAATACATATGTTAAGGCTTTTGTGAATAGGACAATATTTATCATGCACCCTGAACATGCATGACAACTGTTAAAGACCTTTACTGAATCAGTCTCATACTATCACTTTCAGTAATGCTGCTTTGATCCCATGCCTTCATTTTCCAACCCAACTTCTCTTGGTTTGATTTCCTTCAAATATCTTTCTATCCCAAGTTCAGACTCCATTTTACAAAAGCAAAGCAATCTTTCCTCCATTTTATTTTTCCATATATTCTCTTTTACATAACACTCAGAGTTAACTTCTCTTTGCTACCTTTGCCTTCATAACCCATACTCACCTCTCTGCTTCCCTATTGTTATCTTAGTCTCCCTTTTCAATATACCAAACTTCTCATCTATCAGAAACAAAGCTGCCATCTACTTCTAATGCCCTATTATATTAACATTACATGTAAAAGTACAACTTAACTGAAGATATCCAAAACAGAGTGAAGGTCAAGAGAAAATCAAGAAGAAAATGGCACTTTTGTACCAATGGCATAAGGGGGTTCTTGAGATGTCCTTTGCTGGCAGAATGTCCTTGCTGATGTCAGAGGGGAGGTGTAGTGTTTTCCAGATACTCTCCATTGGGCACCTAGAGGTTTCTGTGCTCTTTCTCCATATGTAATGCAGGCATAGCCAGTTTTTAGGGTGTGTGATCTGTGGGATCATCATGACTGAGGTGATTCCATGGATTTGCAATGTCAGTGTGGCATAATGGCATCCTCTTTCTCACCATACCTTCTCTATTCTCTCCCAGTGCTTTGGTTCCAATTTCATCGTGCTGCAACCAGCAGCCTCTCAATTCGAAACAGTTCACAGGTGCACAGTAAGGCCTTGCAGAAGTCAGGTCTGCCTTTGCACGTTGCACGCTCCTTTTTACTCCCTCTCCCCGCTGAAAGAAGTTGCTAGTAAGGGAAAGGAAATGAAGGCATGAGGCACCTCCTGAAGATCGCTGTTCAGATCCTGGTATTTGCAGTAAACTACAAAAGCAAAAAAAGTTGAAGCAACCATTAAGGATACCACTGAATCTAAACAAGCATGGTATAAGCTCTATTTAGTACACAGTGCTTGATCCATGGTCTTTTGTCCCCAGATTGAGCACTTTGTAATAAGTAGAACTGATACCATAAATGTTTGGATTCAGTGTTGGCTTAGTTGTTGCTTTGCCTTCTTTTTTGTTTTTGTGAGAATTTAGGTGAAGCATTTTTGGGTGATCTTTTGAGTAATCTGCAGTAACTTGTCTTTGTCCTGCCCCTCCCCATCCCTTCAAAAGCAAAGTTCTCACCCTGGCCCTTAGGCTGCCATCAAGCCACAGTGGGCTGGTCGGGCCATGTTGGTTGCAGTGACCCTATGTCTGTGGAGCCGATGTGACCAATATCGGGTCCTGCAGCAGCTGTTCTGCTACAGTGGGAGCCTCCCTCAAGGTTTCCCCACTCACTTCATTTTCATCACGTGGCAGTGATAGCAGCACTATGGGACTGTTCCTGTGGCTCTCCTGAAGTGGCACCCTTTCCCTCCTCAACCATCATTGTGGCAGCAGGAAATATTCACCACCTCCTCTCACATGCACCCTGATGCTGCCTTTGCCGGTGGGAAGCAGCCAGTAAACTTCCTACCACATTACAGATTCCCTCCAACCCTAGCGCTGTTCTTAGCCACTGGCCCCACTCATGGTTGGGCCATGACAAAAATAAATAATTAAAAAACCAAAAGCATCAGGACCTTCCAGTCGTCTGCTTCCCATATCAATCTTTTGTATTCCCCCTGACCACCAGTGTAAGAAAAATATTTTTTTTCTTATTTAGAGGAGGATAAGGTGTGAGTCAGAGAGCCTGAGTGTGAGAACATGAATAAGGGAGCCTGTGTGTGAGAGTATGAGAATGTGTGATTTATGGTGTCAGTGTGTCAGCGTGAGAGAGAGCATGCGAGGCAGGGAGCCTGTGAGAGTGTGCGAAACAGGGAGCCTATGTATCAACATGAGAGAGAGTGTGTGAGTCAATGAGCCTGTGTGTGAGAGCATGAGTGAGAGTGTATGAATCAGGGAGCCTGTGTGTGAGAGAGATTGTGTCAGCCTATAGGTGAGGGAGCATATGTATTTGTGTGAGTCAGTCTGGGTGTCAGGAAACATATATCGATATCTTTGATGAACGTGATATCTTTGATGAGCGGCGGTATATAAAAACAAATAAATAAATAAATAAATAAATAAATATGTGTGTGAGAGCTTGTGAGTAAGCATATTAGAAAGTGTGCATGTTAGTGTGTGTATCAGAGAGAGAGAGAGAGGAGAGAAAATTTGTGCACCCCTACCCCTGACCTATGATAATCTCAGGGTGATTGGAATGAAAATGTCCCAGGAATGGAAAATGGAAGGGTTTTTTTTTTTTAATCCCTATTAGTTTTAATTATTGAGAGTTATTTGATGTGTCTGCAGTTTTAAAATATTTTAGTGGTGTTTGAGAAATTTTTAAAAATGTTTATATTGTTTTTATATATTGGATGCTCTAGTCATAAGCTGTTTTGAAATAGCTATTCTTTATATAGTTTTACTATTATGATTGATTTTATTATTGTCTTATGAGGAATGGTGATGTTTCAGTTTTTCCATTGTTGCACTATAAACAGAATCTGGCTTGTTGTGGCTTCCACTTTAGTTTTTTTCCTACATGATTCTATTTATACTTTATGGTCTCTTATTCTGTATTTGAAGGTTGGTCTGTGTTCTGCATTTGTGACCCAGGTGAGATATTCTGCTCATGTGTAGTTTCTGTGTAGGGATTATTTAATATTGGACTTTATATACAACTTGTAAAACAAGATCAATAGCAGCTTAGCTTGTTCTGTTTTCCAAATAGGAGGTGTATTGGTGTTTTCAGGCCTGGTGTAATATTTGCAGTGTTGCCTTTTCATAGGTAGGGTTGTTGCTGTTTCAGTACTGGCAGTTAATGCTGTTCTAACCCTGAGTAGGGTCACCAAGTAATGTGCTGGAAATTTCCAGAGGGCTCCCCCTTTCCAGGTCCATTGAGCACAGCATTTAGAGGCTTCCTGTTCTCTTAGAGGTCATTTAAAGAACAGAGTTCTGCTACTGCAGAGCTCATGCAAACTGCAAGGCTTGTGCTCTTTGCACTCATCTTTCCTGTTAGGGGATAGCAATTATAGGGCTGGAGAAGGGTAATGTAATGGTATAGATAAGTGTGAGCGTGTCTAAAAGAAACACCCTCAGACCACCTTAAGGGACTGGACACAGCTGTCTCCCTCTGTCCTCCTTAAGAGCCAGACCCACAGGGAGGAGCCCTTCACCAGAGAATAAGAATTCAGGACCTAGAAGGGTTGAGGAAGTCCCAGAAAGCAGAAAGGAAGCCAGAATATGCCAGGGTTTGATACCAGCACTGCAAGGTGAGCAGTTTCTTTTTCTGCTTTGATTTTTCCCTGTAAATAAATTATAAAGAAGGAAACAGCCAGTGTCTGCCTTCTCTATCATACTGGCTGTTTCCCTAAGGCCAGCCCAAGTTACTACATATGGTGGCAGAAGTGTGATTATTTTGCCTAAGTGAGAAGCACAGGCAGAAGCCCATAGCTGCAGCAGAAAAGAAAAACCCTGCAGAGCTTTTTTTTTCACCCTTTTTCCTGGGGACTCCCAGTTCCACTCATCCAGCCTTTGCAAAACAGGCCAAGGGGGCTAGCCCCACCTGTATAGTTAGGGGGTCAAGCAGTGAGTAATGGCTAAACGGGCTAGCAGGTTTCCCCCCACCTCCCTTCCCCAGAGAGGTAATGTGGAGGCAGCTCACTAAACAGGGAAGATGGAGCAGGTGATCCAGGTCCTTGCTACAGGCCAACAACAGCTACAGAATGCCCTGCAAACACAAATTGTTCAGCAGCAGGCATTGCAAGAGCAGGTGTTACAGCAGCAAACAGTACTAACGCAGATAGCCCAAGCTGTGCAAACCACTGTATCCTGTCCACATCCCATGACGCCAACACTACTGAAGAAGACTCTGAAAGCACAGCCCAATTAACAGGCTGGCAGAGGACAGATGGGCTACCTATCTAGGAAATCTACTCACCGGGAGCAGTCAGGATGCCTTCCAAACAGCCAATATGGAAGGGAGGGCTACCTACCAGGAAGTCAAGGTAGCCATTCTAGGGAGGGTAGGACTCACCTCAGAAGCCTACCGATAGCGATTTCAGCGAGGAGTTCTGCAGGCTGGAGAAAACACAGGGAACATATTCCACAGGCTTAAAGATGTCACCTGGAAAAGGCTACACACAGAAGGGAAAATCAGGGTGGAGGAAGCCAAAGCAGTTCTGCTCGAACAGCTTCGAACCACCCATGCGGCAGTGGGTTTGCCGACACCCAAGCCTTTCAGTCAAGAAGACCCTGGAAGTAGCTGAGGGCTATTATCAAGCCCAGACTATGCTGAGGCCCCATGATTCTGAGAAAGGGCCCTTGACTTGGATAGAGGACAGTGGAGTACTAGGATTCAGAGATCTCAACCATCAGTGGCACGTCTCCAGAGTCATCTTCAGAGTCTTTAGCCTCCGTCTGTCCTTATGCTCAAACTGCTTCCAAGCGGCAGTCCAAAAGGGTTTTCGAGTGGTTGGAGAGCTACCCCAGAGACCAACATGGGTTGCTGGTTCTCAGTTCCTGGAGCATGTTGGTTCCTGTTCCAAGTCAACAGTGGCCTCCTAGTTCCTGTTCCTTGAGTGTTCTGGTTTCCAAGTCAACAGTGTTCCTGTTTTAGCCAGCCCATGCCTGGATGTGCTCATCTGCCAGTGGCATGGACCACGGTCAGTGCTGGGGTTGTGTTGGTCGCATAGCGGCACAAAGGCTCACACTCTCAAGCATCTGTCTATGCTCACAACAACTGGACCCCGGCCAGCCATGATACAGTTGAGGTGGGAGTTCTCCCTTGGCTATCCTACCCCATGGCCATAGGACAGGAGGTCCAAAGTTCAAGAGCCTCTGGACCCAGTTCACAATGGGTTTGTCCAGTCACAATAAGAAAGAATTGAATTTTCCAGAACTCTTCCCATTGCATGACCCAGATCTCTTTCATAAAGACTCCAAGAATGCTAAATCCCAGAGGCAGGGACAATAGGAGAAAGACTCTTATGCTGCTAATTTAGGGGAGGGGGGTTCAAGTCAGCAGAAAAACCACCACCCACCCAGAATGTCTTACCAGTACCCTTTGAGTGAGAAAATGGAAGTGACTCGGGGAGCTTCAGGCAGGCCTAGAGAGAGGATGAGCCCTTAATGTGGGCCAAGAAGCATATACAGAGTGTGGATGGAAAGGTAGTCCCTGGACCACAGCTTACAGACCCTGTTACTCCTTATTTCGTGATAAAAAGAGATTTACTTTACAGAGTCACAAGAGGAAGCATGGAGGGGGAAGTGATAGAACAAGTCCTAGTTTCCACACCATACCAGCAGAAGGTCATGCAGTTAGCACACAGTCACCTTCTGGAGGTGCATTTGAGGGAGGACAAGACCTGGGAAAAAATAATGGCACAATTCTATTGGCTGGGCCTACATAAATAGGTCCAGTTGTATTGCCAGTCCTGCCCTACTGCCACCTCACAAAGCCTGCTGGTGTACGGGCAGCACCTCTCATAGCCATGTCCATAACCAAAACTCCTTTTGAAAGGGTGGGTATGGATCTTGTGGGGCCACTAGAAAGATCTACTTGAGGAAATAAGTATATCCTCGTCATTTTGGACTAGGCCCCAAGATATCCGAGGCAGTACCTTTATGGAATATGAAGACCCCGATGGTGGTAACCACCCTAATGGAGGTTTTTTCACAACTTGGGCTACCCAAAAAGATCCTAATGGATCAAGGAACCCCGTTCATCTCCAAGATAATGAAACAACTCTGTACCTTGCTCAAGGTAAAAGCCCTGCATAGCTTATCACCCGCAGAGCACTTCAGTCAGATACTCAAACAAATGCTGAGGAAATTTGAGGATGAAGACGGCAAGAATTGGGATGCATTACTACTCTAACTGCTGTTCGCAGTCCATGAAGTACCTCAGAGCTCGATGGGATTTTCACCTTTTCAGTTACTATAAGGGAAAAAACAGAAAGGAATCTTGGACATAGCTTCTGAGACTTGGGAGGACGAAGCGAACCATGGGCAGAACCTCATTGACTAGGTTCTCCAAGTACAGGATTGCCTAAAAAAAAGGCTGGGGAAGCGGCCTGCCTATGTCTAGAGAAGGCTCAGAGTTCCCAAGCCTGAGCTTACAATTGCCCCACAGTCCAAGGCGTACTCCAGCCAGGGGACCACCATCCTTGTCCTCCCTCCCATCTTCGGAGAGGAAATTGTTAGTCCATTGGCAAGAGCCCTATGAAGTTCTCGAGAAAACAGGGCCCGTGGACTACAAAATAGCCCAGCCAGATAAGCAGAAGAAAATGCATATCTACCATAGAAAACTTTTGAAGAACTGGGTGGCACAGGAGTGCAGAGTGGTCCAAGAAGGAAAGTTTGGTCCAGAGGTCAGACCTGAAGTAGACTAAACCCATGTTCCTTTCGGAGAGCAGCTATCCACTGCACAGACAGCTGACTTAAGGCAGCTGGTACAACAAAACAAAGACTTTCTCGAACCTGCCAGATTATATGCATCTGGAGCAGTATGACATCACTATCCCTCTTGGATTTATGGTACGACAATGACCCTAATAGATTCCCGAGGCCAGGCACCACATCATTGAGACCAAAGTGAAGGAGATGCTCCGGCTCGGGGCAATAGAGGAGTCTAACAGCAATTGGGTCCTCACCCATAGTATTGGTACTAAAGACAGATTGGAGCATTAGGTTCTGCACTGACCGTATCTGAATATAGACCTCAAAGAGCCCATTGTGAGGGGGATGAGATGGTTCCTGGCCATACAGCCCTTCAACTATAAAATCCAACATAGGGCAGGAATGGAAAACGCCAATGCGGATTTCCTGTCCAGAGTGTCTCTCCCTGGTACAGGCAGGTGCTCATTCTAATAGGACTAAGCTGAGGAGGAAAGTATGTGTAGAAATCTACAGGAAACTTCCTCAGACCACCTTAAGGGACCAGGCATAGCTGTCTTCCCCGGTCCCCTTTAAGAGCCAGACCCACAGGGAAGTCTGGGTGGAGGGAGGAGCCCTTCACCAGAGCATAATAATTCAGGCCCTAGAAGGGTTGAGCAGGCCCCAGGAAGCAGGAAGGAAGCCAGAGTACATAAGGACCACTTATATTTGATTGGATTTTTTACCAGCTCTGTGAGGTGAGCAGTTTCTTTCTCTATTTTGCTTTACCTCTGTAAATAAATTATATATAAGAAAACAGCCAGTGTCTACCTCCTTTATCATATTGACTGGTTCCCCAAACAAGGCCAACCCAAGTTACCACAGTAAGGTAGTAATAATAGGCGGTACATGCCCTGTAAAGGGGCTGGGGGTTATTGAGGAAAGTAAGAAGTAAGATGGGAGAATTAGAATGTATAGAAGTGAATGATGACATAGACTTAATTGGCATCTCAGACACATGGTGGAAGGAGGACAACCAATGGGACAGTGCTATACCGGGATACAAACTATATCGCAATGACAGACAGGAGCACCCGGGAAGCGATGTGGCGCTTTATGTGTGGGATGGCATAGAGTCCAACAGGATAAACATCCTGCATGAGGCTAAATGCACAATTTAATCTTTATGGGTAGAAATCCCTTGTGTGTCGGGGAAGACTATAGTGATGAGAATATACTACCGTCCACCTGGTCAAGATGGTGAGACTGATAGTGAAATGCTAAGAGAAATTAGGGAAGCTAACCAAATTGGTAGTGCGGTAATAATGGGAGACTTCAATTACCAGAAATATTACAGAAGCACCTTGCACGTAAGTCAATCCACAAAGTCAATAGTGCAAGTAAAGAGATAAAAGTCCCATTCACTAGTATAAGAGGTTTATTAAACGTGAGTAAAGTTCATCAATACGGCAACTCCATATAGGTAATAGCAAACGTATGTTTTACAAGTCCCCCGACACGGTCCCGTGTTTCGTGGAGGCTGCATCGGGAGGGACCCAAAAGGAATTATTCATATCTGTAATGTAATATAACATAAAATAATGAGGGAAGGAACAAACACTGCCAAACAAGTAATACGATTAAAGGTACACATACCCATTCAAGTCTTCTCAGGAGCGCACTCGCCCTCTGATATGTACAGGCATTTAAAGGGCAGAAAAAGGCGCGAAGGGCAACTCTCGCGAGATATTGCAATCAGCAGACGGACACCTGTGGATAGAAACTTCTAAATGTGGTTAATAAAACAGGTACCATTCAATATCTTTATTGAGACCAGAAGGGGCTACTGTGTTTAAGGTATAGATCCATCGCTGCTCCCTCCGACCAAGCATACCGGAGAAATCTCCTCCCCGCGAGGGGGGCGAGACTACCTCCAATACCGAGAAGGAGAGAGAATCAATGGAATGATCAGCCTGGAGCCAATGGGACACTAAAGGTTCATCAATTCTAGAAGATCTTATATATAAGATCTTCTAGAATTGATGAACTTATATATAAGATCTTCTTCGCGCCTTTTTCTGCCCTTTAAATGCCTGTACATATCAGAGGGCGAGTGCGCTCCTGAGAAGACTTGAATGGGTATGTGTACCTTTAATCGTATTACTTGTTTGGCAGTGTTTGTTCCTTCCCTCATTATTTTATGTTATATTACATTACAGATATGAATAATTCCTTTTGGGTCCCTCCCGATGCAGCCTCCGCGAAACACGGGACCGTGTCGGGGGACTTGTAAAACGTTTGCTATTACCTATATGGAGTTGCCGTATTAAGTGATTGATGAACTTTACTCACGTTTAATAGACTTCAATTACCCCAATATTGACTGGGTAAATGTATCATCGGTACATGCTAGAGATATAAAATTCCTGGATGGAATAAATGACATTTTTATGGAGCAATTGGTCCAGGAACCAACAAGAGAGGGAGCAATTTTAGATCTAATTCTCAGTGGAGGACAGGATTTGGTGAGAGAGGTAACGGTGGTGGGGCTGCTTGGCAATAGTGATCATAATATGATCAAATCTGAAGTAATGACTGGAAGGGGGACAATAAGCAAATCCATGGCTCTCGTGCTAAACTTTCAAAAGGGAAATTTTGATAAAATGAGAAAAATTGTAAGAAAAAAACTGAAAGGAGAAGCTACAAAGGTAAAAAGTGTGCAAGAGGCATGGTCATTGTTAAAAAATACCATCCTACATGCACAGTCCAGATGTATTCCACACATTAAAAAAGGTGGAAAAAAGGCAAAATGATTACCGGCATGGTTAAAAGGGGAGGTGAAAGAAGCTATTTTAGCCAAAAGATCTTCTTTCAAAAATTGGAAGAAGGATCCAACAGAAGAAAATAGGATAATGCATAAGCGTTGGCAAGTTAAATGTAAGACACTGATAAGACAGGCTAAGAGAGAATTTAAAAAGAAGTTGGCCGTAGAGGTAAAAACTCAGTAACATCTTTTTTTAAATATATCCGAAGCAGAAAGCCTGTGAGGGAGTCAGTTGGACCGTTAGATGATTGATAGGTTAAAGGGGCACTTAGAGAAGATAAAGCCATCGCGGAAAGATTAAATGATTTTTTTGCTTCAGTGTTTACTAAAGAGTATGTTGGGGAGATACCCGTTCCGGAGAAGGTTTTCATGGGTAATGATTCAGATGGACTGAACCAAATCACGGTGAACCTAGAAGATGTGGTAGGCCTGATTGATAAACTGAAAAGTAGTAAATCACCTGGACCGGATGGTATACACCCCAGGGTTCTGAAGGAACTCAAAAATGAAATTTCAGACCTATTAGTAAAAATCTGTAACATATCATTAAAATCATCCATTGTACCTGAAGACTGGAGGATAGCTAATGTAACCTCAATATTTAAAAAGGGCTCCAGGGGCAATCCGGGAAACTATAGACCGGTTAGCCTGACTTCAGTGCCAGGTAAAATAGTGGAAAGTGTTCTAAGCATCAAAATCACAGAACATATAGAAAGACATGGTTTAATGGAACAAAGTCAGCATGGCTTTACCCAAGGCAAGTCTTGCCTCATAAATCTACTTCACTTTTTTGAAGGAGTTAATAAACATGTGGATAAAGGTGAACTGGTAGATGTAGTGTACTTGGATTTTCAGAAGGCGTTTGATAAAGTTCCTCATGAGAGGCTCTAGGAAAAGTAAAATGTCATGGTATAGGTGGTGATGTCCTTTCGTTGATTACAAACTGACTAAAAGACAGGAAACAGAGTAGGATTAAATGGACAATTTTTTCAGTGGAAGGGAGTGGGCAGTGGAGTGCCTCAGGGATCTGTATTAGGACCCTTACTTTTCAATATATTTATAAATGATCTGGAAAGAAATACGACGAGTGAGGTAATCAAATTTGCAGATGATACAAAATTGTTCAGAGTAGTTAAATCACAAGCAGATTGTGATAAATTGCAGGAAGACCTTGTGAGACTGGAAAATTGGGCATCGAAATGGCAGATGAAATTTAATGTGGATAAGTGCAAGGTGATGCATAGAACGGGTAGATGTGAATCGGTTATTTAGTCTTTCAGATAATAGAAAGACTAGGGGACACTCCATGAAGTTAGCATGTGGCACATTTAAACTAATCGGAGAAAGTTCTTTTTCACTCAATGCACAATTAAACTCTGGAATTTGTTGCCAGAGGACGTGGTTAGTTCAGTTAGTGTAGCTGTGTTTAAAAAAGGATTGGATAAGTTCTTGGAGGAGAAGTCCATTACCTGCTATTAATTAAGTTGACTTAGAAAATAGCCAGTGCTATTATTATTAGCAACAGTAACATGAAATAGACTTAGTTTTTGGGTACTTGCCAGATTCTTATGGCCTGGATTGGCCACTGTTGGAAACAGGATGCTGGGCTTGATGGACACTTGGTCTGACCCCGTGTGGCATGTTCTTATGTAATTTAAGATGCTTTTCCAGGCATCTTAGGAGGAGAAAAAGAGAGGTTTGTGGAGTCTAAGGGCTCCTAAAGCATAAGTGTTGCTTAAGCTTTGAAATCTGAAAAGGAATCCTACAGCCATTCTGAAGGAGGAACTGTAAAGTCAAAGGGTATTGTCTTTGCTGGGGAGCTCCAGAAAAGAAGTTTTGAACTATGTTACCTAGAAGGCCTTGGGGCTAACTTGGATTTGTGCAATTCCCTCTTTTAAAAAAGCTATTTGAAGGAGGAGGTTTCTGCTGAGCTTGTTTGAATTTTGGACTATATCCTGTGACCTGATTGAAGATTTTTTTCCTGTGGATTTACAATAAATTTTTCTTATTTGGGACCAACATTTGGTGTGGACATTGGACTTGGTTATTTTTGTTTTTTTAAAAATACAAGACATTCCTCAATTATAAAGAATGAAAATAGAAGAAAAAATCTAACATTTATGTACCTAAAATAAAAGAAATAGAGGAGAAGACTCTATGAAAAAGTGCATATAAATCTTTTACCACATATATTTACTAAAAAGAAACTTGGGCGGTAAGCGGACGAATCGGCCATCATATTAAGCCGAGCTGGTTGGGGGAGATCCTTGGGTGTGCATATCCAGGAATGTTCTAAGTTGAGTGGGTTCAAAGAACACATAATTTGCATTTTGAAATCTAATGGATCACTTACATGGATACCGCAGTAAAAACCTTGCTCCCAATTGAATCGTTTCCATATGCATGGCTAGAAAGTTCTTTCTCCGAATCTGGGTTGAATTTGTAACATCTGGGTAAAGCCAAAGCTTTTGTCCATAAAATAAACTCTTGTCTGTTCCGGAAAAAAAGTCTCAAGATATTGTTTCTATCCATTAAGAAAGCAAAAGTAACCAATAAAGGTTTTCTTCTGACAACCTCTGTATCTTGTGATAATTCCAGTATTTCAGAAATCTCCATCCCTGGACTTTCTCTATATGCATCTTCACCAGGCGTTACTGCTTGGGGCAAGTAATAAACTTTGCTAATAACTGGCATTGCTGCCTCAGGAATTTTTAACACCTGTGTTACAAATATCCTGAACAAGTCAAGTGGAGATACCAAATCAATAACTGGGAAATTCAATATTCTCAAGTTATGTGACCTTAAGGTATTTTCTATATTTTCTAATTTCCTGTTGTTGGTAATCTCGGAATGAATCAGATTCTGTTGCACTTTCTCTACCGTTGAAATCCTATGTTCCATAGTTTCCACTTTCTGATTAAATGATGAAATCAAATTAGTGTTGACTATTACTTGACTTTTAATTTCCAAGGTGGCTTGAGACACTGATGTAAATGATGTTTCAATGGATTTTAACACTGTCCAAATATTTTCCAAAGTCAATTCTGCTGGACATTGTATATGAAACCCAGTACGCAAAACATTGTCCTGGGCTCCACCACCACCTGCAACAACTCCCATCTCCACTTTTGTACCTTGCATCCTCATAGAGGCTTCCAAAGAAAATGAGGCCTGCGGGGAAGTTCGACCACGCTGCAACCAGCATCCTCAGGCGTCTCTCTACTCACCACCCGGGACTCCTGAGATACCTCAGATAGTTTCCCCCGACGCTCTGCCTCCAATCTTCCCCAGTTCAGCTCCGGGGCAACCGCTGCAGCCATCGGGTTTGGTAAGGCTTCAAGGTGTGGTGGAGATGGTTTGCTCGGCACTCTGGGACTTAGAGTGACATCAAAGGTCAGGGGGGACGGTAACCGCTCAATAACCGATCCCCAGCGACTAAGCCTTCCGTTCCTTTGGCTGAATTCATAGCTAGAAAACCCTCGATGAGTGGCTGAGTCAGGTCTAAGGAAGGTGAGTTTGTAGTTACACCTCTTAGCCTGGCTCTCCTTTTTGTATGAGGCATTTCATTAGTAGGAAATATACAAAAAGTAAAAACTCAGCGGGAGCTCTCTTGCTGTGCGTCTCAATCGGCAGCCATCTTGAAGAGTCTCTCCCGGACTTTTTTATTTTTGGTGTGTCTTTCCTTGGGCCTCCTAAAGACTACTCTGGTCCCCACTGGCAATCCCTGGAGGACCTTGTTTTTTCCAGAGCTGCAATAGTGCAAATAACCCATTTTGCAGCCTCTAAAGATGACCCTGAGGAAAAAAGGGTTACACTAGTATGGGAGGTTTACTCAAGGCTTTCTGAAGGTGAGGCCCACACCTATTAAAATAGGTCTAATACCATGTAGGTTCCAAATGTCTTTTTTCTTTTTGCAGGGTTTTCTGGTTGACACCACAGCAATGCAAGTAAATATAAAATAAATGTTTTAAGTGATATTTTTACCTGAGAAAACTTTTTTCATGCAAAATCTGTTATTCTAAATGCATTATTTATAATCGTGTGGGGAGAGTAGTGCCTTTTCAAAATGGACTTCCTTTGTATATCACTTGCCAATTTGTAACCTGGCTTGACTTTTTTGTAAACGTGTAGAGATCGTCTTGGATAATGGGTACAACGCTAATTGCTGTGACAAGTAGCAAACATATAAGACTCCTTTAAACATCATTCATATAAGACTCCTTTAAATGCACTTTGTACTTTTTTTGGGGGGGTGGGTGTCCTTATTTATTTCACCCTACTTTATTTGCTGTTTGAGATGTTTATCTTGAACATATTTTGCAAATATGAATGTTATCATCTGGGGGAGGGGGAGACGCCAATTTCAGTTTTCGCACAGGACACAGCCTAGAGCTGGCCTTGAGTGCAGGACTCAAGAATGAAGTCCCTGGAACTGCAGCAGAGGGAAAGAGTGCTTACAACAGCCATGAGGGGATTGATTCTCAGTAAAAAGAAGTATTCTTCATATTCCTTGTTCCAATGAAGATTATTAGAGATGTGCAGAGGGACCGCATACGTTACATTTGGTATTCGTATTCGTGGGGGGGGGGGGCAGATACGTTGCATTCGGTAAGGGGGGGCCCGATCCGTTCATGCGTTCCATTCTTATTTGTTTACTGGCTAAAATTTAATTAACTACAACCCCCCACCCTCCTGACGCCCGCAAGACTTCCCAAAACTCCCTGGTGGTCCAGCGGGGGTCCGTGAGCCATCTACTGCACTCACGCCGTCGGCTGCCGGTATTCAAAATGGCGCCGATAGCCTTTGACCTTACTATGTCACACGGGCTACCGGTGCCGTTGGTCGGCCCCTGTCACATGGTAGGAGCAATGGACGTACGGCGCCATCTTGTGCTCCTACCATGTGACAGGAGCCGACCAATGGCACCAGTAGCCTCTGTGACATAGTAAGGGCAAAAGCTATCGGCACCATTTTGAATACTGGCAGCTGCGGCCCGAGTGTAGGAGATCGCTTCCGGACCCCCGCTGGACCACCAGGGAGTTTTGGTAAGTCTTGGGGGGGTCAGGAGGGTGGGGGTTTTGTTTAAATTCACTCCTTTAGATGGTCGAATAATTCGGTGAACATTTGTTGTATTTGTGGGAATCGCGATACGTTTCACTTCCCCACGAATACAACGAATATGGCCCTGTACATTGCGGATTGCCAATACGTTGCAAACAAATGCACACCCCTAAAGATTATACAAATATTTCTTTTCAGAAGTGGTGATACACTTGGGTGTTGTCCAGACTTCAGGCAGTGTGTATTCTGTGACTAAACAGACTATGTATCCAGGACAGAGGGAGCAGGAATTTCTTCTGGAGTCCATTAAAAGAGAATTCTTAGAGGAGCAATCACTAGTAGATCTCACTGTAGTGTAAGGAAACTACCCTGCCTTTTGGTCAGAGGAGGAGGAGAAATCACCAACTGTCGAAAGAAACCAGGAGCCCCATGGAGTGTATGATACACTGTAGCTCCCAGCATTCATATGTCCAAGAAGAAAGTAGAGCAGGGGTTACAGTTATATGCAGCTTCACTCTCTCCACCTCTATCCCACAAAAGATGATCATTCAAACCGCAAAAGGAGCGGCGAGTGGCAGTGCCTTGGGCCAGTCTTCCTCCTCTGCTATCCAGTACTTGAGACTCAGGATTTGTTCTCACAGCACTACGGTGTCCTGCGTGGTTCAAACTACGATTTGGACCAAGATAACAGAGGCGAATGATACAGCCTCATGGTACTGCCACTCTCCTCTTCCTACTGCCAGCCAGTAAGCCCAGAGAGAGGTGAAAATGGGGTGAAGAGAGTTAGAAACTTCAGGGAATGAGGGAGAAGATGGTGAAATTCAAGAAGGGAAGATGAAAAGGGAAAAATCAACATGTAGAAGTGAGGAGGACATAATATATAATATAAGTTAGCAGATAAGAGAGTGGGCTGTAGGGGAAGACTTGACAAAGAGGAGATTATCATGGCACGTGCATGTGAGAGAGAGCGAGTACATCAGTACGTGTGTGTGTGTGTGTGTGTGTGTGTGTGTGTGTGTGAGAGAGAGAGAGAGAGAGAGAGAGAGAGAGAGAGAGAGAGAGAGAGAGAGAGAGAGAGAGAGAGAGAGAGAGAGCGAGAGAGAGAGAGATAGAGAGAGATAGAAGAGAGAGAGAGAGAGAGAGAGAGAGAGAGAGAGAGAGAGAGAGAGAGAGAGAGAGAGAGAGAGAGAGAGAGAGAGAGAGAGAGAGAATCAGTTCCGATGCGGAGGAGGAATGAAAGAAGGTATCCTATTTCTCTCTCCAGGTCTGGGATCCCCTTACCTCCATCCCTATCCTCTTTCCCTCTACTTCCTCTCCCAATCCCAGATTCCCTACTATTCACCCCCCATCTCTTATCCTCCCTCCCCTTCTTAACCAGTTTCCAATCTTTCTCTTTCCTCTCCCCATATCTGATCTTCCCTCCTACTCCTCCCCCAACTGATCCAATCCCTTCCCATCTTCAATCTAAACTTCCCATGCTCTCCTGAAATCTACATTCACCTCCTCCTACAATCCCTGATATCCCATCCCCATGTCAGTTCTCCTTCCTCCATTCCCTGTAACATAAGATCATAAGAAAATGCCATACTGAGTCTGACTAAGGGTCCATCAAGCCCAGCATCCTGTTTCCAACAGTGGCCAATCCAGGCTATAAGTACCTGGCAAGTACCCAAAAGCTAAGTCTATCCCATGCTACTGATGCTAATAATAGCAGTGGCTATTTTCTAAGTCAACTTGATTAATAGCAGGTAAGGATCCATTTTTCAACACACCTCCCAAAAAAAATGTAAAAACAACAAAATAAATTACCTAGACACATGAGAAAAGTTGGAAAACAACATTATTTTATAATGTAAAATAAATGTGCATTTAGGGCCTGATTTTTAAAAGCTGTTACATGTGTAAAACTAGATTTTATGCATGCAAATGCACTTTAGCCTTGTAAGTTAGCTTTTGAAAATTGCCACAATATATGCTATTGAATTGTCTCTAGGATTTATTTGCGTAAATGTACTTTACGTGCATAGATGGCATTTTTAAATTCTTACAATAGTATGTTACATTTACGTAGGTAACTCCTTTGAAAATTCATGTTAGTGTGCAAATCTATGCAAAAGTGCCACAGAAATTCCACAGAATTTCTCAAACATTGCCACAGAATTTTTTAACCACTGCCACAGAATCTATGGGCTGTGATTATGTCGTATTAGTCCACATTTACTGAAGGGTTTCTCTTGGTTTGTGTCTCTGGAAAAAGTGCATACTACATGTGGTTCACTGTGTTCAATCTGGAGAATGAAAACAAAGTCAAGATAGCAATACGCACACATATATTTACCACAGTTGATAAGGCCCTATATTCAGCACTATTGAGCCGAGTAAGCGGGACTTACACGGTTAAGTAGCGACCGCTGAATATGCACCTACAATCAGCAGATGCCGCTTAGCCATATAAGTCCCTTATACAGCTAAAAGTTAAAAGCATAAAAAGTAGCTATGTACTGGGTGGACTGGGGGCAGAGCAAGTTAGCGTATAACTTATACCGATATTCGGAGTTAGCCGCATAAGTTTACGTTTAAGTTTAGATGCCCCATAAGCGGGTCTAAATTTATCCGGGAAGACTTATCCAGTGAAGTACACACA
This sequence comes from Rhinatrema bivittatum, assembly GCF_901001135.1. NCBI lineage: Eukaryota > Metazoa > Chordata > Amphibia > Gymnophiona > Rhinatrematidae > Rhinatrema > Rhinatrema bivittatum. The sequence continues at coordinate 243,691,282 of NC_042618.1, forward strand.
TATAAGCATATATACAGCAACTTTACTGTGCTGCTGAATATACACCGAGATTTAGCCGGATTAGTCATATCCATTAAGTTACTTAACTGGTCAGCGTTGAATAATGGGCCCACTGTTTTCACCATAATGGAAAAACATGTCTTTAAAAGATTAACAGAAATAATAGAGATTAAAGGCTCTGTGTATCTTGACTTGACATTTTTCTTACCAATAATTGAAATAGGCTTCCTGGCAAAACACATTCTTCCCTTAAAGCCAATATATTTACTTCTGCAGCCTGCAGACCATAATCGCACCACATATTCTGCACCAAAAAATACTACCAACACTATTTCCTGTTAAGAGAGAAGAAGAGAATGGTGTTAAAAAGAAATAATTTTTGGCATAGTTTGTAAAATAGCACTTATATACAATTTACATGGACTCACCTGCTGGAGAAAAAAATCTGAAATACATGACCAGCAATGTGGCATTTATTAATATAATTTTAATTAGGTTTGTTCTTTCATATTTCATTTTTGAAACAAAAGATAAAGGAATAAAATATTGGTGTTTCTCAATAGTGCCCCCCCCCACCACCACCACCACCAAACATGCTGCATGAATTTAAAAAAAGCCCTCTGGATTTCTCTTCCTTCTCACTAAAGTGACCCTTCCCCACCCCACCCTGGCACTCCTCTCCTACGATAGCTTACTGGTGTAATGGACCCTCTGGTCTCATTACCACTAGTGACACTAGTTTAACTATCTTAGCTAGTGCATTGCAGATTAGGTAAGCGGAGAGGAATCATTCAAATGCAACCTCTCCCTTTCAGGGTGTTGGAATGGCCGTCCCCCTGGATAAGTTTATAAGCAGCTCTCAACAGAGAGACAACAGAGCTGCTTACCTATAACAGATGTTCTCCGAGGACAGCAGGATGTTAGACCCCACATATGGGTGACATCATCAGATGGAGCCTGATACGGAAAACTTATGTCAAAGTTTCTAGAACTTTGACTAGGCATACTGAGCATGCCCAGCATGCTCTATACCACATGTCCACAAGGAGTCCTTCAGTCTCGTAACATAGAATTACGATAAAATAAAAAATAGGAGAAACCCAACTTCACAGGGTGGCGGGTGGGTTTCGTGAGGACTAACATCCTGCTGACCTCAGAAAACATCTGTTATAGGTAAGCAACTCTGCTTTCTCCAAGGACAAGCAGGATGGTAATCCTCACACATGGGTGAATCCCTAGCTACAGGCTGTTTCCCCAACACAAAAAGGGGACCAACAGATACCTAACCAGGTGCCAACAGGCACAGCAAGACTGGTGCTGTTGGTAACAGAAGAGGAGACAGCCTGAACCTAAACAACAGGCCCTAGGTTGAGAGAGTTCTACACCTCAAACAGGTTATGAAGATGAAGTGGCTGAAGCTACTGTTATGTTGGTCATCCCTACCCAGACAGTAATGGGATTTGAAGGTATGCTGAGAACTCCACGTCGCAGCCTTGCAGATCTCCACGGGAACCTGCGCCACCGACGTTGCCATGGCTCTGACAGAATGAGACTTGACATGACCCCCAAGATGCAGTCCTGCCTGGGCATAACAAAAGGAGATGCAATCTGCTAGCCAACTAGATATAGACTATTTGTCAACAGCAACATCCAATATATTATCAAAAGAAACAAAATGTTGGGCAGACTGTCTATGGCTTCTATCTGCTCTAGATAGAAGGCTAAGGCTCACTTGCAGTCCAAACTGTGCAGTAGTCATTAGCCATGATGCCTGGGAAAGAATATTGGCAGGATGACTGCCTGGTTAAGATGGAAATCCATCACCACATTAGACAGGAATGTAGGGTGTGTATGCAAGACCACCATGTTGTGATAAACTTTTGAATAAGGGGATAAGTCACTAAGGCCTGGAGCTCGCTGACCTTGTGTGCTGAAGTGACCTACACCAAAAATATGACTGTCCAGGTAAGGTACTTCAGGTTACATGTGCATAGTGGCTCAAAAGGAGTTTTCATCAGCTGAACTAACACCACAATGAGGTGCTAAGATACAGCAGGAGGCCTTAGGGGACACTTCAATTGAACCAGGCCCCGCATGAAACATATAACCATAGGCTGTACAGAAATGGTGGTGGTATGTGCCAATCACACTAAGATGAACTCTAGCAGAGTTGGTTTTTAAGCCAGCCTCCGATAGGTGTAGAAGATAATCAAGCAGTTTTTGTGTGGTCAGGAGAACGGATCTAGAGCCTTCTGCTCACATCAAACGGAAAACCTCCTCCACTTCAGTCCTTAGGTCTTTCTAGTGGAAGGCTTTCTAGAAGCCACCAGGACCTGAGACACATCCTCATAATGATCAAGTGGCTGCAGGTTTAACCTCTTAACATCCAGGCTGTGAGAAACAGGGCCTGGAGGTTGGGATGCCTCAACCTGCCTCAATCTTGCGTGATGAGATCTGGGAAGTTCCCAGACTAATCAGTTTCCAGGTGGACAACTCCCGAAGGAGAAGAAAGCAGACTTGTTTCAGCCAATGAGGGGCTATGAGGGTCCTAGTCCCCCCTTTCTCGCAAAGTTTCAAGAGAGTCTTCACCACTAAGGGAATCGTAGGATATGCATAGAGAAGACCCTTGCCCCCCAATTAAGGGCCAGGGCATCTGAGACTGGTTTGCCATTTGAATTGTACAGGGAGCAGAACAGAGGAACCTTCCTGTTGCAGGGGGATATGAACATAGCTACGTCCAGGCTCCTGCAGAGACAGCATATCCGATTCGCTATCCCCAGTCCAGGGACTACTGTTGTGAAGGCTTAACTCAGCCTGTCTGCTACCACGTTCTCAGTCTTGTACAAGTACATGGCCCTGAGGCCCATCCCAAGATATAGGGCACACGATCAGATCTAGACCACTTCCTGACATAGGAGGTACAATCCCTGCTTGTTGACATACCACATGGCTACTTGGTTGTCGGTCTGGATCAGGAAAACTTTGCTTTGTTGGACAGCCGATCTCTGAAAGCCTATAGTGCATATGTGATTGCTCTAAGCTTCAGGAAGTTGATTTGACAAGTAACGATTCAGAGCGGACCACAGGCCTTAGGTATCGAGCTCATCCACACAAGCCCCCCACCCCAGGGTAGATGCATCCATGGTTAGCATAATTAGAGTAGGGAGACTCCAAAAGGAAATTCCTGTTCAAGATTGGAAAGTCCCTGCCACCAAGGCAAGGAGTCCCTGAATGGTCTGGCGCCGCTGTGACCTCAGGGTCCATTGGGCAGTAGAAGAGGACCAGAATGCTTATCTGCATACTGTTCCCAGCATCCTCTGGGAAAGGACTCCACAGCGAGCAATCCAGGCTTTGAACTCCACAGCCCCAGCTTCCAGAGGCCCAGCACTCTTTGCAGTAGAAGAGGACCAGTAGGCTCATCTTCATACTGTTCCCAGCATCCCCCGGAGAGGACTCCAGAGGTCACAGCGAGCAATCCAGGCTTTGAACTCCACAGCCCCAGCATCCAGAGGCCCTGCACGCACTCTTTGCAGTAGAAGAGGACCGGTAGGCCCATCTTCATACTGTTTCCAGCATCCCCCAGGAGAGGACTCCAGAGGTCAGAGCGAGAGATCCATGCTTTGAACTCCACAACCCCAGCTTTCAGAGGGCCCTGCACCCTTTGCAGTAGAAGAAGATCATTTTGCTGTTGGTTGAAGAGGATTGGTAAGTCTAGTTTTGAGAGATCTTATGATTTAAAAAAGTTTGGAGAGAGGTGAAATTTAAAGGACTCTAATTCCAACTCCTAGGAACTCAACAAAATTAAGATAAAGGCAGCAGTCCAGCAGCAAGAGGGGGGGCTTTCCAGTCTTTTGCATCAAGTGTCACATGCATGATTTTTTACCCACTGGTGAAAGGTTCTATGTGTGCACCCGGCGCAAAGAGCTATTGGCTCTCAGAGAACGAGTCTGATCTCTGGAGGCTAGAGTAGCAGACTTGGAGGAGCTCAGGCAGAGAGGTACATTGATGACACTTTCAAGGACATAGTAGCCAAATCCCAAATCTAGTCTGGCAGCCCCAGTGCTGCCTTGGATCAGAAGGGTCTCCCGTTTGGAGAGCATCACCCTGGTGTAGCAGGAAGTGATCTTGTAGCAAGGACCTGCTCTCCAGGTGATGAATTGTTCTCTTACACTGAGTATGAGTCTCCCAGGGCTACAGTCCAGGAGGGAAGGGTTAGGTCAGGCATCAAAGTTGGTGATTTGATTATTAGAAATGTAGATGGTTGGGTGGCTTGTGGACATGAGGACTGTCTGGTAACTTGCCTGCCTGGTACAAAGGTGTCGAACCTCACGTGTCACCTAGATAAGATTTCAGACAGTGCTGGGGAGGAGTCAACTGTTGTGGTACATGTGGGAACAGCAACATAGGAAAATGTTGCAGGGAGGCTCTAGAAGCCAAATTTTGGATTTTAGGTAGAAAGCTGAAATCCAGAACCTCCAAGGATGCATTCTCTAAATGCTCCTTGTTCCATATGCAGGTCCCCAGAGGCAGGCAGAGCTCCGAAGTCTCAATGCATGGTTGAGACTATGGTGCAGGGAAGAGGGATTCAGTTTTATAAGGAACTGGACAACCTTTTGGGGAAGACTTTTCCAAAAGGATGGGCTTCATCTTAACCAGAGTGGGACCAGGCTGCTGGCACTAACTTTAAAAAAGGAGAAAGAGCAGCTTTTAAACTAGAACAAGGGGAAAAGCCAACAGTCACTCAGCAGTGCATTGTTTGGAGGAAGATATCTTCAAAGGATACTAATGAAACAGGAGAGTTAGCGCATCCCAATAGAGAGGTTTCAATAAAAGAAAAAGTAGTCCATGTGCCTAAAAATAAAGTATCACCTGAGCTAAAGGATTCCAAATTATTCCTATCAACTGAAAAGCAGGTTTTTAGTACAAATAAAAAACACACTTTGTATGCCAATGCCAGAAGTCTAAGAAGTAAGATGGGAGAGTCAGAGTGTAAAGCAATGAATGAGATAGACATAATTGGCATCTCAGAGACTTGGTGGAAGGAGGGTGACCAATGAACAGTGTTATATAAGGGTACAAATTATAACAAAATGATAGGGAGGATCAACTTGGTGGGGGTATAGTAAAGGTGTGCATCCGTTTTCCACGTATTTGTAATCCGCAACTTATTTTTTGCTGTTAAATACGTGGGGAGGCGAAATGCATCGCGACTCCCCACATATTAAACAGATTTCTGTTTAATTCAGCCTAAATAAAAATGTAAACCCCCCCCCCATCCTCCTGACCCCCCCAAGACTCACCAAAACTCCCTGGTGGTCCAGCGGTGGGGTCCGGGAACTCACTCACACCCTCGGAGCTAGTTTCATCATGACGCTGATAGCCTTTGTCACAGGGGCTACCGGTGCCATTGGTCAGCCCCTGTCACATGGCCATCGGCGCCATCTTGTGCTCCTACCATGTGACAGGGGCTGACCAATGGCACCGGTAGCCCCTGTGACGTAGTATGGGCAAAGGCTATCGGCGCCATTTTGAGTCCTGGCCTGGCGTCGGACGTCAGGTCACTCCGGGACCCCCGTTGGACCCACAGGGACTTTTGGCCAGCTTGGGGGGCCTCCTGACCCCCACAAGACTTGCCAAAAGTCCAGCGGGGGTCCGGGAGTGACCTCCTTTCACGCCGTCTGTCCGATCCCAATACTCAAAATAGTGCCGATCGCCTTTGCCCTCATTATGACGGCGATCGGCGCCATTTTGAGACTCAAAATCGCCGTCCCGCCAATACTCAAAATGGCGCCGATCGCCGTCATAGTGAGGGCAAAGGCGATCGGCGCCATTTTGAGTATTGGGATTGGACGGACGGCGTGAAAGGAGGTCGCTCCTGGACCCCCGCTGGACTTTTGGCAAGTCTTGTGGGGGTCAGGAGGCCCCCCCAAGCTGGCCAAAAGTCCCTGTGGGTCCAACGGGGGTCCCGGAGCGACCTGCCGTCCTATGCCAGGACTCAAAATGGCGCTGATAGCCTTTGCCCATACTACGTCACAGGGGCTACCGGTGCCATTGGTCAGCCCCTGTCACATGGTAGGAGCACAATATGGCGCCGATGGCCATGTGACAGGGGCTGACCAAAGGCACCAGTAGCCCCTGTGACAAAGGCTATCGGCGCCATTATGAAACTAGCACAGAGGGTCTGAGTGAATTCCCGGACCCCACCGCTGGACCACCAGGGAGTTTTGGTAAGTCTTGGGGGGGTCAGGAAGGTGGGGGGTTGTAGTTAATTTAGTAGTATTGTATTTACAGATCGACAACTTATTGAATTCTCCATACTTCCGCAAGAAACGGAATTGACCCCCCACGAATACGGATCACGTACGCAACGAAAACATTTTGCCTGCACACCTCTAATGCCCACAGGGGGAAGTCCCGTGAGGGGCCACATGTCAGGCTCAGCTCTGGATACACAAACACAGATTATATATTTATTTAAACAGTTTGTGAAGCCACCAGAGGTGGCGGTAGTGAGTAGAAGATGGAGCCCGGCTAGGCTAGTATTCCTCAGGGCGCTGGAACAGCGGTTCCTCCGGTAGCAGTGCTGTAGTGAAAAGAACTGAGAGAATGAGTACAATAAGATATTCATAGAGGCCCCAGTATGGAGAAGCCCCGAGATAGGAAGAGATGGCCCTCGAGGATCGAGTACCAGATCCCTGGGAGCAGAGACTCGTTGGCAAGTACTCACGCATAAGTTCCATGTAGGAGATGGCACTGGTGCTGGAACGGAGGCAGGCCCTCGAGGAGCGAGTACCTGGTTCCAGGGAAACAGCTCTGAGGAGTAGATGGTAGTAGTACTCACAGATGGTGTCTGTAGCGAATTCTTCCAAGTAGAAGAGGAGATGGACACAGGCAGTGAGTCAGGGAACATAGGCCCTCGAGGAGCAAGTACCGGTTCCTGATGGCGACCTGAAAGAAGCAGAGAGGCCCCTGAGGAGCGGGTACCCCGTTAACAGAAAAGAGTCCAATAGAAGTTGGAGGCAGAGTAGCTGGGTACGGAGAGCGAATCCCATCTGTAGGAAATCCCTTGCTAACTCAACGGCTAGCAAAAAACAGTAGGCTTAAATATCCGGGCAGCGTGACATCACCACAGGGGGACGCCCCTGAGGTTTGCGCCATAGAGGAAATAAGAATGAGGGCTGCGCGGCACGCGCTCCCTAAGGTACCTGAGGAGCATGGAGGGAGGCAGCGCCCAAGCCAGTCCGGGGATTCAGACACCGCGGCAGCCAGACGTCCACAAGAAACAGGAAGAGTTGCAGAAAAAGAAAGGTAGGCAGAGTGAAGCCGTCGAGCAGCGACGGTTGCGACACCTGGTGATGCTGCCTGCTGAAGATGTAGGCTGTCGGAGATACCAGGCAGGGAGTTCCTACCTGGGAGGAGAGAGTGTGGACACTGGTGGTGCACGACGAGTTGGCCAGCAGCTCAGTCATGGGAGAGCATTTGGCGATGAACCCATTGCAAAGGCAAGCTCTGACTGTCAGAGCTTGCCTTAAATAGGCCTTGATGATGATGTCATCCGGACGGGACGGCAGCTTCAGCACACCATGGGCCCTTTAAATTGAGCCAAGAGGCGCGCGCGCCTGCGGCATCAGGAAGAAGGCGGCAGGCCGACGGTGCCATTTCTGCCACGAGAGAAGCGGTAGTGGCATCTCCACCGCGCCACTACGTTAAGGGCCGCCGAGAGGGAGGCAGCACAGGCAATGCTCCCTCCGTGTTGCAGAGGAGCCCCCATCTGTTCCCAGGACGGCAGCAGCGGTAGGTGAAGGAGGCCAGCCATGGCTTCCATGGTCGGCCGACATAACAGTACCCCATCCTCGAGGCCCCCCCCCTGAGGGTTTCGTGGCCTGGGGTACTGAATGTTCTCCAAATAATGGGAATCAATGGCTGTGGTGTCATGGAAGATAAAAAGTAAGATATTCCGGAGTTATTTGGGGTGTCGGCTGGCGCTGGAATGAAGCAAGGTTTCAACTTCCCTCGTTACAAAAGAGCATATAAGTTCTGGACATCATTTTCTTTATAGGTCAAAAGGGACATGAAATCTTCCATGGCCCAGGTATGTTTCCTAATGAGGGCTTTGTTTTCAGCCGCCTTGCATCTCAGTTGGTTCTCCAGTTGTGCAAAGACTGCCCTCAAAACATCCTTACAAGGGGAACTGGATCTGGTCTGGGTTTCTTGAATTTTCCGGCAGGGAAGGAGATTGGGAAGGACGGTAACCACGGTTAAGGACCTGGGTGACTCAATTCATTCCAGCAGGATTCGGAACACTGCGGTCCCCACTGGATCAGATCGGCTGTGGCCCAATCAAATTGAGGCTGGTGCTTCCGTAGTCATGGGAAGGCCAGAATGACCGGGTTTACCGCCGTAGGAAAAATATAAAAGGAAATAAGCTCCGAGTAGTCTGGGCCGACCTTCAGAGTAAGGGGTTGAGTAGCCTGTGTCAGTACTCCAGGGAGGAAGTCCCCATGGAACGAAGAGAGAGCCAGTGGCAGAGTTAAGGCGTTCGTTGGGATGTGATACTGGTCCATGAGATCTTGTTGAATAAAGTTTGCCCCCATGCCAGAGTCCACTAGGACCTGAGGGGAGAATCTGATGAAGGATGTCTCTACAGAGGCAGGTAGCAGGAATAAAGGTGAGGCCGTGGTGAGGCCAAGAGCTATTGCCTCAGGAGTCTCTTGACGTGAGATCGCGCTCTTCCTTGGGCAGTGAGGTAACAGATATAGTCTGTATATTCTTTTGGAAATTACACCTTTCCTCAAATCCCCCTTTCCCATATATACGCAGTGGCTACTAGATGGCACTTGATTTTTTTATTTTGATATGTTTGATTTAATTAGATTTGATAATTATTAAACCTTTATTTTACTATTATGAGATTTATGTAACTTTTTAGTTATTTTATTTTTATTATTTTTATATTTATGTAAACGTTTTGACTAAACTTTGTTTGTACAAGTGGTATAGAAACACTTTTAAATAAATAAAATAAATAAATAAACAAACAGATGGCCCGAATTCTCACAGTAGAGACAGAGTCCGAGTTGACAGCGATGGGATCTCTCCTCATCTGGAAGACGAACGTGACCCAACTGCATGGGTTCCTCTGAAGAATTTCCAGGAGGCAGGGGACGATCAAAAGAAAGGGGTTATTCCCTGGGGCGATTCTTCGGGGTAGAGTGGTTCTCCCGAGAGCGCTCCTGGGGCTGTCTATCAATCTTCCCTGTTAGATCAATAAGGCCCTCAAGGGAAGTAGGAAGCTCCCATGCCACTAATTCATCTTTTATCCTGGGGGCCAATCCCTCCAGGAAGATGGCATACAAACTGTCCCCCTGCCGATTTAGCTCCATGGCCAGGGTACGGAATTCAATTGCGTAATCGGAGAGAGCGCGAGTTCCTTGGCATACCTGCAAAAGATCAGATCCCATAGCTGGAAGCCTGCCAGGTTCCTCAAAGACTTGTTTAAAGGCAGACACAAATTGCGGAAGGTTAGAAAGCATGGGGTCAGAGCACTCCCACAAAGGGGAGGCCCATGCCAACGCCTTACCATCCAAGAGGGATAAGATAAAGGTCACCTTGATCAAATCGTTTGGGAACAACATCGCTTGGAGGGTGAAATGCATGTGACATTGATTAAAATACCCCTAACATTGTTTGGGATCCACAAAATAACGAGGTGGGCCAGCAAGGAGATGACCACCCGGTCAAGGTCAGGTACCAGTACAGAGGCCGCTGGGGAAGGTGGTGGGGCATTTATCTGAGTCATGGAGTCTTGTCGGGCAGCAAGACGGTTCACATCCGCCACCAACTATTCCAAGGTTGCCTGGAGACTCTGAAGTTTCAAAACAAGCCCGGAAATGGACTTCAGTGCTGCTAAATCCACCGGGTAGGAATCCGGTCGGGCATGCAGATGCTCTATGGAGGAGGCCAACGCCTCAAGAAATCGCTGCTGCTCCTGTACCTTGGATGCTAGGCCTGGAATGGCCTGAAGGGCACACGGCTCAGCTGAGTCCATGGCCTTTGTAACTTGTTGCGTTTTCAAGGTGGACCCTTGGGCCGAGGTGGGGTTGATGCAACCTGTGGGTAGGGACCTACGGGTCCCCACCGTCAGCAGGCAGAGTGGGCTGAAGCTAGAGGCCGCTGGATCTTTACCTATACCAGCCCTCGTTCCCCTCGGGTTGAGCCTTTGGGTGCCGGGGCCGGCAGGAAAGATGGGCCTCGAGGTTAGTCGAAGATGAGAGGTGATTCAGCCCAGAGGCAGCAGCCGGTAGATGGCGTAGTCCTATTCTGGACTGGATTCGGTACTGGAAACTCAGGTGCCAAGGAACAAGGAGTAACTGGAAGCACTCAAGCAAAGAAAGGCCAAAGCCTTGTAAGTCCACGTCCAGGGGATAGGCAAAAGGAGGCGTCACGGACAGACTAGGATCAGAGCCGGTGGCAAGTGGGTCATGGCAAGCAACATAGGTCTCAGAATAGTCTGTAGCATAGCATAGTCGTTCAAGGCAAAGGTAAGAGCACGGAGAAGGCAGGTGTAGTCAGACGAAGCAGTAGTCAGGGCATGGAGAAGGCAGGCGTAGTCAGACGAAGCAATAGTCAAGGTTCGAAAAGCAGTCCAAAGGTGAAGAACTCGGGAACTAGTAGCAAAAGCCTGGAAGCAACAGGAAGTGAAGGAACCTGTTGCAAAGGCAAGCTCTGACTGTCAGAGCTTGCCTTAAATAGGCCTTGATGATGATGTCATCCGGATGATGGGGCACCTGGAAGAAGGAGGCAGGCCGACGGCGGTGTTTCTGCTATGAGTCAGGGCCACGGGAGAAGTGGTAGTGGCGTCTCCACCACGCCACTAAGTTGAGGGCCGCCGAGAGGGGGACAGTGCAGGCAGTGTTCCCTCCAGGTCACGGAGGAGCCCCAGTCTGTTCCCAGAACAGCAGTGGTGGTAGGTGACGGAGGCCAGCTCCGTAGACCTAAGGTCCTGCAAATAGGGGCCTATTTCTTTTAAAATTCCCTTGCAAATGTTTTATTAAGTATATAGAGGCTTCATATCTCTTCTATCGCAATTAATACAATTTTTGAGTGATAAAAGTGAAACACATAAAGTAGATGTTGTATAATTCTAATTTCACTATAATGTCTCCCTAAATGGTTGAGCATATCCTCTCTTTGCCATATTATTCCCCCTCAGTGTGGTGCTGACATATTTCTTTTTTCTTTCTCTTCTCCTTATTAATGCTTCTGGATGGAAGCATTGGATCCAAAAATTTTGGACTTAATTTTATGAAGTGTTTTTTTTTCCCTTGTCAATATGTTTCATGATTTGGGAATGTAAATCATGCTTCATATATTTCCGTTACTCAAGATTGTTCTTGATAGGTAATTCAATAAATGCATTAAAAAAAAAAATATATATATATATATATAGAACCTTAGGGTTTATAGCTTACTTCACGGATTTGTTTTGAAAAAAATTCTTTCATGGAAAAATTAGTGCAGTTCTGAAATTCCAAGAGCAGCTTTCTAAACATTTAAGCACGATCCGAAGTGGGAGCTTTTTTTCCAGATAGGAGCTCTTTAAGGAAAGCAGAACGTAACAGATTTCAAACAGCGTGGTGACGTGGGTTCACGTGGCTTTAAGACTTGACCCTTCTGAGCTGATAGCCCCCATGACTGCCCCCACTGACTCCTTCATTGCCAGAGCATCAGTCTGGCATCCTTCTAGTTGCAGACTCTCATGATAGATTTTTTAAAAGAAAAGAAAGAATATGGTTCAGCAGCAGCAGCCCTAGTGGCTCCATTCAGGCTCATGCAATGCTGGTACCGAGTGAGCCAGAAACATGTAGACATAATCTGGGAAGTTTCGATTTATAGTCATCCTGAAATTGTCATTGATTAGTGGGGTAGAAGGGGTTCTCATGTAACAAGACTTCTGCTTTTGGGGCCTGCACAGACCACTTTGGCAAGGCATCCAGTGTTTTGTTTTTTTTAGAGTCTCCAAGTCAAATACCGAGAATTCCCAGAGGCGCCATTGTTGAGAAGCATCAGCCTCCATCCTCTTTCCTCCTCCTGCACCAGCAATTAGGAGCTCAGCCGCCTACAGGGCCACAAAAGCCTTTGGCATCCTCATCCTTTTTCCCGCCCTGGTAGTGAAGATCAGTGTAGCCCATGGGGCTATGAAAAGCAGTGGCCTTCTCCTCCCTCTCCCTGCACCGGTAAAAAAGAGCAGACTGGCCTGCGGGGTTGGGGAAAGCATTGGCTTCCTTTGATCTCTTCCAGCCCTGGGAGTGAAGATCAGAGTGGCCCACAGGGGTGCTAAAAGCATCGGCATCCTTCTCCGGCAATGAGAATCAGCTCAGCCTGTGGCGTCTCATTGGCTCCCGTCCTCCCCCCACTCCAGCAGTGAGGAACACTGCAGCCTGTAATACTATAGGAAACATAGTCCTTCCTTCCTTTCTCATCCCCACAGTGAGGAGCAGTGCAGCCTGCAGGGCCCAAGAAGCATTGACTTCCCTTCTCATGCTCTAGCCCCCCCTCCCCCACAGCAAACCTAGAAGAAAAGGGAAGTCTGGTAGGCCCTAAGGGCTGAAGGAGGAGGCTGCTGCTCCTGCTACCCCTTTGCCTCCAGAGGTCAAAATAAAGAGTGTGTGTGTGTGTATGATTGTGCATATGAGAGAGAAAATATGTGTATGCGTGTAAGATTGAATATGTGAGAGCGTATGAGCCTGTGTGTATGACATGTGAGAGAGAGCATATGAGCCTGTGTGTGTGTATGCTTGATCTTGTGACAGATCATATGAATGTGTGACTGAGCATATAACAGCATATGAGTGTGTATGATTGAGCATAGGAGAGTATAAGAAAATGTGTTATGATTGTGCATGTGAGAGAGCATATAAATGTGTGTATGATTAAGCATGTGAGCGCATATGAGCATGTGTGTACGACTGAGCATAAGAGAGCACATATAAGCATGTGTGTTTATGATTGTCCATGTGAGAGTGAATAAGCGTATGTGTGTGTATGATTGAGCATGTGAAAGAATGAACAAGCATGTGTACATGAATGAGAATGTGAGAGAAAGTGAACAAGTGAGCGTGTATTATTGAGCATGAAAGAGAGCAAATTTGTGTGTGTGTGTGTATAATTTAGCATATAAGAGAGTGCGACTGAGTGTGTGTTTATATGACTGAGCATGTGAGAGAGAGCATATGAATGTGTGTGTGTGTGTGTATGATTGACCATGTGAGAACATAAGAATGTGTGTGTATGATTGTGCATGTGAGAGAGTATTTGCGCATTGTGTGTTTGATTGCACGTATGAGAGAGAGTGAATGAGCATGTGCGTATGATTGAGCATGTGAGAGAAAGCAAACAAGCAAGTGGGTATTATTGAGCATGCAAGAAAAAGCTAAATGTGTGTGTGTGTGTGTGTGTGTGTGTGTGTGTATATATATATATAATTGAGCATATTAAAGAGCATGGCTGAGCGTATGTGTGTATAACTGAGCATGTGAGAGAGAGCGACCAAGGATATATGATTGAGCATGTGAGAGAGCATATAAATGTGTGTGTATGATTAAGCATGTGAGCACATATGAGCGTGTGGGCATGATTGCGCATGTGAGAGAGAGCACATGAATGTGTGCATGATTGTGCATGTTAGAGAGTGAATAAGCACGTGTGTGTATGATTGAGTATGTGAGAGAGAGTTGACAAGCATGTGTGTGTGTGTATAAGCATGGGTGTATGAGCATGTGAGAGAATGTGTTTAAAAAAGGATTGGATAAGTTCTTGGAGGAGAAGTCCATTACCTGCTATTAATTAAGTTGACTTAGAAAATAGCCACTGCTATTACTAGCAACGGTAACATGGAATAGACTTAGTTTTTGGGTACTTGCCAGGTTCTTATGGCCTGGATTGGCCACTGTTGGAAACAGGATGCTGGGCTTGATGGACCCTTGGTCTGACCCAGGATGGCATGTTCCTATGTTCTTAAGCAAACAAGCAAGTGGGTATTATTCAGCATGCAAGAGAAAGCAAATGAGTGTGTGCATATGTGTGTATAATTGAGCATATTAGAGAGCATGGCTGAGCATATTTATATGTGTGTATAACTGAGCATATGAGAGAGAGCGACTGAGGATGCGTATATGATTGAGCATGTGAGAGAGAGCGAATGAGCACATGTGTGTGTGTTTTTCCATAGTAGTACTGCATACAGAATCTGGCTTGTTGCAGTTTCCAGTTCACTTTTGATCTGCTTCTATTTCCACTATATGGTCTCTTTATTCTGTATTTGGTGAGGATTTGTCTGTATTCTGCATATGTGAACAAGGGGAGGTACTCTGCAAGTGTGTAGTTTCTGTGTAGGGATCTATAGCAGCCTGGCTTGTTCTGCTTTCCTAATAGGAGGTGTATTTGTGTTTGGGGGCCTGGTGTAATATTTAGTGTTGTCTTTTCATAGGTAAGTTGTTACTGTTTGAGTGCTGGCAGTTAGTAATGTTTTGGTATGGAAGGTTTACTGTATTGTAATTCAGTTTATTCATGGCTTTATAAGGGCCAAGTCTACACCCAACACGTTACCATGAGCTTAATTTCATATGGGTTCCAAATGCCTTTTTTTTTTATCAGGGTTTTCTGGTTGGCACCACAGTAATGCATGTTGTTGGAAGTGATATTTTTACCCTAGAATGTACTTGTTCATGTAAAACCTGGTATTATAAATGCATAATATTTTATTGTGTGTGGAGGAGGTGTTACTGGGAGGGAGTGGCATCTAGTGGCTTGATTGGGGGCCTATACTTTCAGGGTTCTGTAGGAAGCCTGGATGCATGACCCCAATCCCAGGACTGACAGTGCAATGACTGGAGTAAATAAAGTTGGGAGGGGATATAAAATAAGGTGAAAAAAAGATCCTCGGTAATTGTGAATGAAGGCTCATGGCACCAGGATCTGTGTAATGGTTCCAGCTAAGCTGGAAGCACAAAGGAGCAGAAGAAAACTGCTGGGCCAAAATAAAAATCATAACTCCTAGATGTTACAGAATCTCCCAGCTTGAGGTGTCATAGGTTGTGTTCAGGGTGAAGGTGTACTTTTTCACTTGCCATAGGTGCCAAATGGCCTGGCTATGGCTCTGGCTGGAATTTTCCATGCTGCTTCTGGAGTTAGCCTGCGAATGGGTCATCAAGTCAAGCCTAACTCAAACTATGATGGATTCAATGTATATGAAAATTTAGCTTTCCTAGCTAAATTACTTGGCTTAGATTCCCATTATTTACCACTGCATTTTAATAAAGCTGTGGCATTTAATCACCAATTAAATTTATGTGATTATTTATGTTTTTTTGCCGTACTGGAAGAAGGGACCAAGTGGTGAATACATCATACCTGCCTAAGTTATAGTATGGAATACTAGTATCTAATGCAATTATCCAGCAGAATGTTAAAAAGCAGTGAAGCGAAATGACTAAAGGATTAGCAAAAGACAGCAATAATGAAAACAAAACCCTTGTGAGTTTATTCTGTTCATTTGGCATTTCCTTTGTAGAGTGATTGAAGAGGAAACATTAGGACAGATTTACAGTTTATAAATGAGTTTAATAGTGCTATTACAGTCATCGGCTTATTGTTAAAGGTGCCAGAATTTCTGAGCTTCACAAGATATTTTCAGCATGTAAGTGCTCCCTAAAAATCATCTACATTTGTAATTACAAAGAAATGGTGCATGTTCTGATTTACATCTTACCTGTTTAAACTGAAGTTTTAGAACTCGTTATCTAACAAGGCTGAAATCCTAAACACTTCATGTATTTCACAGAAAAACAATTCAGAGAAGCCCTTGAAAATTCCAGATTTGGAAAGTTGCCTGTCTGTGCTTTGGATAAATTCCCTGGAGGTTTGACCCTGTACTGAAACTGATATGAATATTGCAAACTGGAGGATGCACTACTCTGGAATGAAACCTTTGTTATGTAAAATCCATAGAATTAATTTATGACTGGATCCTCCCTCCAACCTTTGCCTTAGCAACAGGTCTCCTTTACTTCTGGTAAGCCTGTGAGTTCCTGCGTTCCTGCCTTCCTGTGTTCCTTGCCTTCTTCCTTGCTTCATTGGACCTCCTTGGCTTGACCTCGGTCCGGACACTGACCATGAGATAAGCTGCCTGCCTCGACCCCTTACCTGGAATCCAACCACGAGATACGCCACCTGCCTCGACTCCTTGCTGGAATCTGACCACGAGTTACGTTGCCTGCCTTCATCATCACAGAGACCCCACGTAAGTCCAGCCGACCCCAGCACCCAAAGGCTCAACTCAAGGGGAATGTAGGCTGGTATTGCTGAAGGGCCTGACGGATCTCTGCCTGTCTCCAGCCTTGCCTACTGATGGTGGGGAACTGTGGGATTCCTCCCAACAGGTAGCATCAACTCCCCCCTTGGTCCAATAGTCCATGCACTTGCAGCTTCCCGTAGTTGTGCTCCCACATCACAAGAAGGTAGCAGAGAGGCGGCTAGAAATTATAGGCCAGTCAGCCTCAACTCGGTGTTAGGACAATTTATGGAGAGACTGCTGAAGGAAAGGATTACGAATTATCTCCAATCCATTGGGATGCTGGCCCCGAAGCAGCACAGATTCACCAGGGGAAGGTACTGTAAGAGAAATCTGATTGACTTTTTTGATTGACAAGATAACTGGATCAAGAAAGCGTGCTCGATGCGATTTATTTCAGCAAAGCTTTTGATATGGTCCCCAATCGAAGGCTCATGAATAAAATGAGAAGCTTGGGAGTGGGCACAAGGGTGGTGGTTGACTGACAGGAGACAGCTTCTAATGGTATATGGAATCTATTCTGAAGAGAGAATAGTGTTATATGGTGTGCCTCAAGGATAGGTTTTGGGAGTGATTCTGTTCAATATTTTTGCGAGCAACATTGCAGAAGGGATAGAAGATAAAGATTATCTTTTTGTGGGTAATATGAAGATCTGCAACACAGTCAACATGCCTGAAGGAGTAGAGAGAATATAAAGTGTGTGAACAAAGATTTGGCAGCTGGGATTCAATGCAATAATCCAAAAAAGCTGTTTGCAATGGGGAGTAGGGAAGACTGATATTCACAGACCAAGAATGGGACTTTGGACTAATAGTGTCTAGTGCTCTGTAGGCAGTGAAGCAGCATGATTAAGCGATAGCTAAAGCCTGAAGGATGCTGGGCTGCATAGAGAGAGGAATAATGAGTAAGAAAAGGGAGGGGATAATGCCCTTGTACAAGTCCTTGGTAAGGCCTGGAATACTGTGTTCAGTTCTGGAGAACATATCTCAAAAGAGATGGAGACAGGATGGAAGCAGTCCAGAGAAAGATGACCAAAATGGTGTAGGGTCTGTATCAGAAGACTTATGAGGAGAAGCTAAAGGATCTAAATATCTATACCCTGGAGGAGAGGAGGTACAGGGGAAAAATTATATAGTCCTTCAGATACCTAAAAGGTATTAATGATGTGCAAACTTCAAACCTTTTCTGTTGGAAAGCAGACAGTAGAACTAGGGTTCGCAAAATGAAACTCCAGTGGAAATAACTCAGAACCAACATCAGGAAATATGTCTTCACGGAAAGGGTAGTAGATGCCTGGAATGACCTCCCAGAAGAGATGGTAAAGATGAAAACAGTAAATGATTTCAAAAGGGCATGGAACAGACACTGAGGAACCATAAATACTAGATGATGGAAATGAAAAAGGGCACTCCATGAGGTTAACCTGTACTGAGCTACAGTTACTATCTTTAACAGAAGGCATGAGGGTAACCTGCATAGAGTGGCAGTTACCACCAGGGCAGACTGAATGGACCATTTGGTCTGAATATGCTATCATTATTATTTTACTATTTAAACATCTGCAATGCAACAACATCTTGGTCTGTAAAACAGCAGGAATCACTTATGGATATGTAACAATTTTTTGGTTGGTGAACAGGCCAGTCTCAGACGAGCAACTCATCTCAGTTCTCACCCACCCATATAATATATGGACAGGAAGAATGATTACTTGGTATTCCCTATCTCTAGCTATAGAAATAATACTTGTTATGTGACTATAGACGTGGTCAACCCCAGCACAGCCCACGGCAGTGAAACTTTGCTTGCCAGGGGCTCCCCACCAACCTAGCAGCAGCCTATCTATGAATCGCAAATGCCTAACTGCATACATACAGAACATATATGTCAAGGCCTATATCTCACTCATTAAAGCATACTATAAATTGCCATATCCTTACCAAGACCTACATCTTGCAACTGCATCACCCATATCTCAACTTGGTAATGTATCCTGTTCAACTGCTGTTCACATTTCAAGGCCTTAACTAGCAATTGCCACCCCATTTCTCAACTCGGTACTAAATAATGAATGTCAATGTCTCATGTCAAGATTCATAACTAGCAACTGCACCTCACCCTGCCCATGGGCAACCTCTATTGTATTTGAAGCAAGGTTGCTCCCATAAGTGGAGGAAAATGAGGAAAAGCCCCTTGGTTAGGCATGGTGACAAGATTATCCCACAGGAGGTACTGGCTGCGTAAAATCTGGGGGAGATCTCAAATCAATAAAATTAGGGTGCACCAGATGTAAAATTGTGTGTGCTGCCTGAAAGAGGTGAATCATAGCAGAGATGAGGATGTATCCCACAGCGCTTTGTGTGGACTAGTGAAGACAGTGACCCACACAACTTACCCCCTGAGATACAAAGCAGAAATCAGGCTGTGACAAGTAACAGGCTACGGCACACACATGGGACCAGCAGTATAGAGTAGAGCCCATAAACAAAATAAAATAAAGGAAGAGTATCAGTACTCAGTGCATTATGGTTCCAAAAAGGGTGGTGAAAAGCAAAGAGCCAGATAGCTCTGTATAACTTACAGGAAGAACAAAACTTCTGGGCAGAAAGAATTGAGCATAGTGCTGGATGCCTCATCCTTCTAATGCCCTATAGATTGGATCAATGGAAATAGAAACGTGTTCTGGAAACAGATACTTTGACTTCCATTGATGATTATTACTTGGAGTACACAAAAACTTACTTCCTGAGATGCAAAATTGAAACATAGGAGGAACTCAAGGGGTACAGGGCATAGACAAGAAAATGGGGATCCAGATCGACCATTAACCCCTTCTGTATGGATCACAAAATAGGGAAGTATATGACTACAGCAGCTCCAAAGTATCTCAGGTAACAAGAAACTGAGCACCAGACCATAGCTCTCCCTGTCTGCAATCATAACAATGTAACAGAGGAAGAGTTGCACACTGATGGAGATGGCAAGGAGCATGCTCCTGAATAAAAACTCTCATGTGATTACAAACAATCTGCAGAAACTTCTGCCAATGAAGACACAAAGCAAACCCTCTCAAGAGTTACCCAGGGCGTGTATTACCAGGTTCACATACAGGCCTTGAATAAGACACACTTCAATGTGAGCGCAGAGCCACAGGGGTGCATGCTAGAATGATACAGGAGTGATCTGGGAAACTATAGAAGCCATCCTTAAAAATAAAATTATTGCCCATATAGATATGGTTTAATGGTGAAGAGTCAACATGTTTTTAGCTTGGGGAAGTCTTGTCCTACCAAACTTTTAGAATTTTTTTAGTGAGCCAGCTGATATAGTTTATTTGGATTTTCAGAAGTTCCCTATAGAGACTCCTCAGGAAATTACAAAGTCATGGGATAGGAGGCAGTGCTCTATTGTGGACTGAAAATTGGTTAAAAGGCCAGAAACAGATGGTAGGACTAAATGGTCAGACTTTCAAATGGAGAAAGATTAGTCGTGGAGTACTACAGGGATCAGAACTGAGACCTGTGTTGTTTAACATATTCATGAATGATCTAGAAAAGGGAACGAGTGAGGTGATCAAATTTGCAGATGACACAAAATTATTAAAAATTGTTAAAACACAGCAGATTAAGAGGAGCTGCAGAAGGACCTTGTGAGACTAGGAGACTGGGAAACTGAATGGCAGATGAAATTTAATGTAGAAAAGTGCAAAGTGATGCACATAAGGAAAAATAATCCCAATTACAGGTACATGATGCTAGGTTTGGAATTGGGAGTCACTACCCAGGAAAAGGATCTTGCAGTCTTTGTGGACAATATGTTAAATTCATGGCTCAGTGCATGGTGGTGGTCAAAAAAGCAAATATCATGTTAATAATAATCCCTAAAAGAATGGAGAATAAAATGGGAAATATCATATTGCCTCTGTATCACACCATGGTGCAACCACTCCTTGAGTATTGTGTGCAGTTCTGGTCACCCCATTTCAAGAAACACATACTGGAAATGGAAAAGGTGCAACAAAAATGGTAAAGAAGATGGACAATCTCTCCTATGATGGAAGGCTATGCAGTGTTACTCGTGCCGTCCACGGCAGACTCACGGCACGGCCTCTGGCTCCTCCTCGCTGATGGCAGTGGGCCATCAGCTTCGTCCTTGGGCCTCCCCCGGTGCCTCCGGCTCTGCCACAGTCCCCGGCATTCCCGGTCCTGCTTTCACTTCCGTCGGGCCTCTCTGCGTGGCCTGCGGAGAGATGCTGCTACTCGCATGCACTCCTCCCTAGGCACGTGCGCATCATTGACTCTTAAGTAGGGACCACAGCGGGAACCTAGCCGCAGCCCCAGATGATGACGTCAACCTAACCATAGTATTTAAGCTCAGGCTCCGCTCCTTAGTGTTGCCTTTGCAACAGGTCTCCTTGCTGCTCAAGTACTCGTTGCTTTCTAGAGATTAGTCTCATCCCTGCATTCCTGTTCCTCGTTGTTCCTGGTTCCTGTCTCTTCGTTCCTGCCCTGCTTATGCTTCGGATTGACTACATGGACTTTGACTTTGCTTCGCCTGAATACGGTATTGCCTATCTCCAGACCCAGACCTCCACTTCGCCTGACTACGCCCGACTATGCTACTGCCTGTCTCCAGACCCAGACCTCCGCTTCTTCTGATTGCACATTGCCTATCTCCAGACCCAGAACTTCACCTTCCCTGACTACACTATTGACTATCTTTGTGATCAGGCCTCAGCTTTTCTTAACTATGCTGTTGACTATCTCCGTGATCAGACCTCAGCTTTGCTTGACTACGCTATTAACTATCTCCGTGATCAGACCTCAGCTCTACTTGACTATGCTCTTGACTACCTCCGTGATCAGACCTCAGCCTTGCTTGCTACTGCTTTTGGATCGCCGCCAGCCCTGACTCAAGCCTCTTCTGCTTACTCCCTGGACCTGGTTTCTTCAGGCTTCGGCCTACTTTTGCTTGAGCGCCCCCATCTGCCTTCGTTCCATTGGCGCCCGAGTTTCCAGGGCATTACCCAGTCCAGAGTAAGACTGTACCATCTCTTGCCTGCTGTCTCTGGGCTGAACCAACTCCTTCTGCAACTATATACAGAGGCCCACCTAAGTCCTGCCGGCCCCGGCACCCAAAGGCTCAACCCGCGGGGAATGAGGGCTGGTATAGGTGAAGCTCCAGCGGCCTCTGCCTATCAGCCCACTCCACCTGTCGACAGTGGGGATCTGTAGGTCCTCACCTATGGGTTGCATCAACCCCACCTTGGCCCAAGGGTCCACCTCCGATGCAACATGTAGGCTAGGGCTCTTCAGCTTGGAAATGATGGCCAAGAGGGGACATGATAGAAATTTATGTAGAGAACCCTTAAGGTCTCCACTAGTTGTCCTAGTTCCAGCCTTTGGGTAGTCAGCTGCAGAGAGACAAACCACTCATTACAGCATCTCCACAAGAATTTGTCTGGATTGGATATCCCTTAAGAACAAGGGAGGGCTAGTTTAGGTGAGATTAGGGCAGATGTAGTTTGCTTTCAGAAGGAAAGGATATGTATCGTGTGTGTGGGCTCTGAAATAGGCCCTCTAGTCTGACATAGGTAAAGAGAAGCACATGCCTTGTCAGTTCCTTTAATAGAACTGGAAGGAAGAGTGATATTAAGAAGGGTTTTTTTAAAATAGTTGTTTTGGTTTTCTATATTTCAGGCTAAATCCCCTGCTCGAGGTGGTCAAGGGGAACTCTACACCTGTTTGACCAGCATAAAAGGAGGTTGCAGCACCAAATGTGAAAAGAGACCCTGATTCAAACGTTTGCAAGTTTTGTATTTTTCCATCTTTGGGGAATGGGGGGATTTTTCTACCCCCTTCTTTTCCCCTGAACTGGAGCCTTTTGATAGCTGTTTACAGTACATGCCTTTCCTCCCAGGAGGCCAGCTTCTATCTTTTGAAGAGGAGTCATCAGAGGAGAAACATATTAACATAGAAATGATGGCAGAAAAGGACCAAATGGTCCATCTAGTATGCCCAGTAAGCTTATGATAGTATCTGCTGTGCCATGTAGGTTACCCTATGCTTATCTGTTTCCCAGATCATAAAAGTCAGGGCCCTCATTGTTTGCTGTTTGAATCCAATTCCCCGTTACCCCCGTGCTTATCATTTTCCCACACTATCCCTCGTTGATTGCTGTTGAATCCAATTCCCGGTTATGCCTTGTTGTTGAAGCAGAGAGCAATGTTTGAGTTGTATCAACAGTATCAAGGCTTATTGGTTAAGAGTAATAACCACCACACCATCAAGTTACTCCATGCACTCTTTTCTTAATTTCTATCCTATAGCCTTTAGGGATCCACAGTATTTATCCCATGCTCTTTTGAATTCTTTCACTGTTTTGGTTTTCACCACCTCTTCCGGAAGGGCAATCCAGGTATCCACTACCCTCTCCGTGAAGAAATATTTTCATCCTCCTTGGAGTTTCATTTCATGACCCCTAGTTTTACTGATTTCTTTCCAACAGAAAAGGTTTGACATTTGCACATCTGAAGGTCTGTATCATATCACCCCTGCACCTCCTCTCTTCCAGGGTATACATATTCATATCCTTCAGTCTCTCCTCTTAGGTTTTCTGATAGTGACCCCACAGCATTTTGGTAGCCCTTCTCTGGACCGCCTCCATCCTGTATCCCTTTTGAGATAAGGGCTCCAGAAGTGAACACAGTACTCCAGGTAAGGCCTC
Organism: Rhinatrema bivittatum; assembly: GCF_901001135.1. Taxonomy (NCBI): domain Eukaryota; kingdom Metazoa; phylum Chordata; class Amphibia; order Gymnophiona; family Rhinatrematidae; genus Rhinatrema; species Rhinatrema bivittatum. Next base: position 243,714,360 of record NC_042618.1, read on the forward strand.
ACCAAGGGCCTGTATAAGGCCATAATCACCTCCTTTTCTTACTGGTTATTCCTCTCTCTATGCAGCCCAGCAATCTTCTGGCTTTAGCTATCACATTGTCATAGTGCATCGCTATCTTCAGATTGCCAGAATATTGAGACACCCTATGCAGTCTCCACCCCAGGTTACAGGACACTGTCAGAAGAAGTTCAAGATTCAACATAGATCTCAGGTAATGTGGGATGGGATCCAATCACCATTAGGATACCCCAGCCTCCCTGAGACAATTATCTTTCCCTACCATGGAAATTACCCATGTTCCAAGCTCCTGCCTGGAGGGAGACATCTACAGAGGTAGTGAGCAATTAAATCCGGTCTCATGTAAATCTGGGAACACTGAAAGTAACTGGACACTTTGGGCCTGGTTTTAAAAAGCATTTATTTAAGTAAAACTGGGTTTAACTGCACTTTACTTGAGTAATTGGGCTTTTGAAAATTGGTACAATATATTCCATTGAATTGTCCATAGGATTTACTCACGTGCGTGCACTTTACGTGAATAAATGGCTTTTGAAAATTGCTACATTAGTATGATACATTTACGCGCGTAGCTCCTTTGAAAATTACCTGCTTAATGTTTTGCATCTATTGATTCTTTCATGAGGAATTACAGCAAACTTTAATTTGAACACCCATCCAGTGAGTCCTACCTGGTTTGCAATTGTACCTATCCCAAAGAGTTTTAATAACACACACACGTGGAGGAACACTACTGCCTGGTTGAAAGTGGTTAGCCTTCACCCCCACAGAAAGGACCCACATTTGGGGGATACAGGAAAGGGGAATAAATTATTTTATGGGCCTTTGGGATATGTGCCACCCACCAAGAAATGGTTACATTTATGAAATCCTAAAGTGAGGTGGATGATTATTTACCCTTTACTAAAACAAGGGAACACTCCATGAAACTAAGCAGATTCAAAACTAAATATACTCACTCAGCGTACTATCAAGCTGTGGAATCTGTTGCCAGAGGAAGTGATCAGGGCGATTTGCATAGCAGGGTTTAAAAGTGGTTTGGACAAGTTCTTGGAGAAAAAATCCAGGCAGATTAAAGAAAGCTACTGCCATCCCTGGAAGTAAAAGGAATTAAATCTACTTTGTGGGATTTGTCAGGAAGTTGTGGCCACTGTCAGAGATAGGATGCTGAGTTCGATGAACCTTGGTCTGACCCAGCATGGCAATTCTTATGTTCTTATGTAACTTTTTGCATACATATATCTATATTCCCCTAGTTAAGGAATGTTACAAACATAACTAGTGGTCCATAATGCTATATGCTCATACTTTTTAGTTTCTCAGAAGAAGTAAAATGATCTAATTAGATCAGATTGCAATATTTTTTTGATGAAAAGTTACTATTATAGTAGAAATCCATTTTGCAAGATATATTAGTAGAGACCAAAATGTAGTATATCAAATAAATACATAAATAATAAAATAAAACTGCAATCACTAGTCTTGACAGTAGTATTTTTGTTAAGCCTACTTTCTTATGTTGCAAATGACTTTGGTGACCTCTTCTGGTAAAAATGTATTATGCTGGATTTGTAATAACAAATAGAGCATGTATTAACCTGACCCGTTATCCCTGCAAATTTATAGTTAAATTTCAGAGGAATATATATGTTTTTATGATTCTGGTCAGATAAAAAAGTTTATTAATTTGAAATCTGATGTTTATGGAAAGCACGCCAGTGTTGAACAACTGCGAATGAATAGCATTATAGTGAGGTAAACTTCAGTCTTATCTGACATTTTATAGTCATATTTAATATTTTTATTTGAACTGTATTATAATATATGTATTATTAGGATGTTGACTATATTAATTTTAAGTATATGTTGTTTATAATACCTTTTGAGACACATTAATGTAGTCAAGCCAATTAAGTTTGAACAAATGATTTAATTATTTAATCTATTTTGCTTATAGTTAGCCAGCTACTGTTTGCTTTTTTTTTATTTTTCCCATGCCCCTCTTTATTATGGACTATGAAGGCTGTGCTAAATAAAACATGTTTTCTTCTTTATGGATTTATTTTGTAATGTCATTACTGTTTATTCTGTACTCAAATTTCTTCTCAAGATGGTCTTATAATGTTTATTTGGAATATTTCATAAATAAAAGGTATTTTTAAATATTAATCTGACAGCTCTCAAAAGCTAGTCAAAAATGTATTTATTAAATACTATTTAGTCAAATAAAAGGTAGCACCCTACACCTTGATTGTTGACCTATTTTTCTAATAAAAATTTTGAAATTTCAAAAGGGACACCAACAATCCACTCATAAGTTCAACTTTCTAAGCCTACTGTAAGTCCTTCTCTTCCATCATTATTAAAAAAAAAAAAATATATATATATATATACCGTATTTTTCGCTCCATAAGACGCACCTGACCATAAGACGCACCTAGGATTCAGAGGGGGAAAATTAAAAAAAAAAAAATTTGTGCTAAACCGGCTCTGTCCCCGGGCGTCTGTGCGTTTTATGGAGCAAATTAGGGAAGTGCATATCTTTTTTTTTTCTCCCCATTTTGTTTTCAGGTCTGGGGTGGGCCATTTCGATCCACTCCCCCAGATCAGAAAACTTTTCTTTCTCTGGGAACCCCCCCCCAAAAAAAAAAACCCCATCCCAACCCTTTAAATTAATTAATAACCCCTCACCCTCCTGACCCACCTCCAAAACCTGCCAAAAGTCCCTGGTGGTCCAGCGGGGGTCCAGGAGTGGTCCGGGAGCGATTTCCTGGGCTTGGGCCATCGGCTGCCAGTAATCAAAATGGCACCGACGGCCCTTAGCCATTACTATGTCACTGGGACCGACCAATGGCAGCGGTAGCCCCTGTGACATAGTAAGGGCAAAGGGCCGTCAGCGCCATTTTGATTACTGGCAGCCGACGGCCCTTTGCCCTTACTATGTCACAGGGACTACCGCTGCCATTGGTCGGTCCAGTGACATAGTAAGGGCAAAGGGCCGTTGGCGCCATTTTGATTACTGGCAGCCGATGGCCCTAGCCCAGGAGATCGCTCCCGGACCCCCGTTGGACCACCAGGGACTTTTGGCAGGTCTTGGGGGGGTTCAGAAGGATGGGGAGTTATAGTAAATTAAGTTGGCAGGTCTTGGGGGAGTCAGGAGGGTGGGGGGGTTTGTTAGATTTTTAGTTTTTTTTATATTCGCTCCATAAGACGCACATACATTTTCCCCCCCACTTTAGGGGGAAAAAAAGTGTGTCTTATGGAGCAAAAAATACGGTATATATTCATTAGAAAATAGTGCCATTAATGCTGGCCTTCCAACTACAATGCATTACAGTAGTTACAAGACCAGACAGGTTAACCTGTGCTCTAGAGTCAGGGATGGCTCAAGGCAATCTGCTGCCTAAGGCAAGGAAAAAGAAAATGCCCCCTCCTCCAAGGCACGGTGCAAGTCAAATTACAGAGGGGGGTTATCCCCCTTGAAGTCTAGCCCTTTTGGTGATTTGAAATGCTGGGGAAGGGGTGGGGGGGGAGACGAGGGTCACGGTTCCCAGAGGAGTAGCAGAGTTCCAGTGATATTCCAGGAAAAATCCTGCAAAAAAACAAGATACTTGGAACCCATATGGTATTAAGTCTCTTGTAAAATGCGTCAGGTGTGAGCTTGGCCTTCAAAAAGCCATGAGTAAACTGAATTACAAATTACAATACAGTAAACCTCCCATACCAAAACAGCACTAACTGCAGTGCTCAAACAGTATAAAGCATGAAAAATAACACTACAAATATTACACCAGGCCCTAAAACACCAATACACCTCCTATTAGGACAACAAAACAAGCTAAGAACATAAGAAGTTGCCATACTGAGGGCCCAATACAATAATCTTCGCGGAAAGCGGGCGCTGACTTTTCAGCGCCCACTTTCTTAACGCACGCATGGCGCCAGCAAGGGAGGGGGCGCCATGCAATATGTAAATTAGGAGGTCGTACTAGGAAGGAGGCGCTAGGGTCGCTTGCACGACCTTAGCGCCTCCTTGCTAACGTGACCTGCCGCGGCTGCCGGTTATGAAGACCGACATGGTAAACTCGGCCTCGGTTTTCATAACCTGCCTGTCTGCCAGTAATGAAAACGGCCACCGAGTTTTATGTGCCGAGATGCACATTTATCTTTTTGCATTTGGAGTGAATGAGTAATAGCCTCATTCACATGCATTTGCACGTGATGAATGCTAATTCACTCTGCATCGGACGCGTGTTAAATAGGCGCTAATTCCCCTATTGAATTAGGGGGTGGATTAGCGCCTATTTAACCCGCGTCGACAGTGGGTTAAACAGTGCGCTCGGCTGAGCGCACTGTATTGCATCGGTCCCTGAGTAAGATCAAGGGTCCATCAAGCCCAGCATCCTGTTTCTAACAACGGCCAATCCAGAATACAAGTACGTGTCAAGTACCCAACATTAAATAGATTCCATGCTACTAATGCTGGTAATAAGCAGTGGCTATTCCCTAAATCAGTTTGGCTAACAGCAATTTATGGACTTCTCCTCAGGAACTTGTCCAAACCTTTTTTAAACCCAGCTAAGCTATCTGCCTTAACCACTTCCTCTGGAAACAAATTCCAGAGCTTAATTGTGCGTTGAGTGAAAAAGAATTTTCTCTGATTTGTTTTAAATGTGATATTTGCTAACTTCATGGAGTGCCCCTTAACCTTGTATTATATGAAAGAGTAAATAACTGGTTCACATTTACCCATTCTAGTCCTTTAATGAATTTGTAGACCTCTGTCATATCCCTCCTCAGCCATTTCTTCTTCAAACAGCCCTAACCTCTTTAGCCTTTCCTCAAAGGGGAGCTCTTCCATCCCCTTTATCATTTTGGTTGCCCTTCTCTATACCTTCTCCAGTGCAACTATATCTTTGCGGCGACTAGAAGTGAACATAGTACTCAAAGAGCAGTTTCACCATGGAAGCGATACAGAGGCATTATAGCATTCTCTGTTTTATTCACCATTCCCTTCCTAATAATTTCTAACATTCTGCTTGCTTTTTTGGCCACCAGAGCACACTGAGCCAATGATTTCAATGTATTTTGTACTATGACACTTAGATCTTTTTCCTGAGTAGTAACTCCTAACATGAAACCGAACATTGTGTAACTACAGCATAGGTTATTTTTCCCTATATGCATCACCTTGCACTTGTCCACATTAAATTTCATCTGCCATTTGGATGCCCAATCTTCTAGTCTTGCAAGGTCCTCCTTCAATTTATCACTATCTGCCTGTGATTTAACTACTCAATAATTTTGTTTCAGCTGCAAATTTTATCACCTTTACTCGTTGCTCCCCTTTCCAGATCATTTATAAATATATAGATCCCTACACAGAGCTACATGCTAGAAGAATATGTCACTTCAGTCACACATGCAGGACACAGACAGAACCTTACCAAATACAGAATAGGACAGTCATAAAGTATAAATATAAACATGCAAACAAAACTGAACTGGAAACCACAACAAGCCAGACAAGCAGTACAATAATGGAAAAACAGAAATATAAAACATCAAACAATAAAAAAACAAAATATAAGTAGCATAAAACCATACTAATAAAAGAATATTTCAAACCAGCTGTTGAATAGAGTATCCAATAATGAAAAACTCAAAAAATTTTAACAATTTCCCTAATACCTATAAACTGTTTTAAAACAGCAGATACATGAAATACCATCCAATAATTAAAAATAAAGGATTTAAAAAAATTCTCCTGCTCTCCATACCTAGGAAGTTTTGATTCCAGTCACCCTGAGATTGTTGAGGATTAAACAGAGTTGGTGACGTGCACAAATTTTCTCCTCCATATACAGACACTCTATAACACACATGTTCATTCTTAAACACACTATCTCATATGTTCACTCACAAATGGTCCCTGACACTCACACATGCTGACTCACTGACTTGCTCGCACACATATACTCACTGACTCACACACATGCTCTCACAGTCATAAATACAAGCTCACCGATTTACACATATGCTCTCTCTCTCTCATACTTACATTCTAACTCTTGCTGTCTCTCGCCCTCACACACTCACTGACCCTCATTTGTTCACTGACATTCATGTGCTGTCATGCTCATATACATACTCATAGTTACATATGCTCAATGACTCATGTTTTCTCACATGCACTCACTGACTTACACATGCTCTCACTCTCGCTCAAAAATACACATTCACTGACTCAGGTGCTTTCTCTCTCTCACTCTTCTCCCCTATGAATGAATAAATAAAAAAAAAAGAGTTTTTACTTACATTCAGGTCGATCCAGTAAAGTTCAGTTGAAGATTTCTCGTCTGTAACGAGCTCGCTGCGCACAATTCGGACGCGTAAGGCAAACCAGCGATACAGTCTCCAGTTTTGCGCATCCGTAGTGCTTCTTAAAACAGACGCGTAACCCTTCCCGCACCCGGCATGTAAATGAACGAATTAGCTGTATAATGAAGGAATTAGCTATTCCCCTTCAATACCGTAACGCGCGCTCAGGTTCTCTCATTAGTAACGCACTGTTTTGCCGCGGCCGTAACATGTTAGTTTACCGCCTCCCCCTAGTAGGAGTTAGGACTGTGAGTCTAGTAACAAATCCATCGACACCGCTTAAGATACTCAAAAACAATAAAACACAATTTAAAAAAAAAGCGATACAGAGATGATCGAGAAAATGTAATGATGTGGGACACATAAAACCTGTCAGAAGAAAAAATAAAAATTTTTAAATACCTGTCGGAGGGCCGGGTGGGTCCAGGCGGCCGGCGTGGGTCCAGGCGGCGGGAGCCGGGTGGTCGCGTGTTAAATCTAGGCCGCGGGCGGGTGGGCGCCTGTTCCGGGCGGCGGGGGGTGGACGCGCGTTAGTTTCAGACGGCCGCGTGGGTCCAGGCGGCGGGAACCGGGTGGTCGCGTGTTAAATCTAGGCCGCGGGCGGGTGGGCGCCTGTTCTGGGCGGCGGCGGCAGCGGGGGGACACGCGTTAGTTCGAGACGGCCGGCGGGCGGTGGGTGGTCGCGTGTTAAATCTAGGCCGGGTCCGCACAGGCGCACATTCACTGCCGGTGGGGGCTGCCTCTCCCGGCAGCCCCCACCGGCAGTGAATGAATGAATGCGCGCCTGTGCGACCCCTGCAATTCGGCGCTCAAGGCGTGACGTCACGGCATGTGACTGCCTTGAGCGCTGAATCGCAGGGGTCGCACAGGCGCGCATTCATTCATTCACTGCCGGTGGGGGCTGCCGGGAGAGGCAGCCCCCACCGGCAGTGCATGTGCGCCTGTGCGGACCCGGCCTAGATTTAACACGCGACCGCCCGCCGGCCGTCTCGAACTAACGCGTGTCCCCCCGCTGCCGCCGCCGCCCGGAACAGGCGCCCACCCGCCCGCGGCCTAGATTTAACACGCGACCACCCGGCTCCCGCCGCCGCCGGCCGCCTGGACCCACGCGGCCGTCTGAAACTAACGCGCGTCCACCCCCCGCCGCCCGGAACAGGCGCCCACCCGCCCGCGGCCTAGATTTAACACGCGACCACCGGCCCCCCGGATCCCGCCGGCCGCCTGGACCCACGCGGCCCTCCGACAGGTATTTAAAAATTTTGATTTTTACACTTCCTGGTACCTGTCATTTCAAATGTCATTTGAAATGACAGGTACCAGCGCACCCTGGTTACTGTATAGGTGCTGTATTAAGCGCCTATACAGTAAAATGGGTTACGCGGCCATAACCCTTCCCTACCGCTTTAAAGCCGCGGCATGCATTTGCATGCGATTAGAGGAGAGTATCGGGGAGTTAGTGAAGAGAACTGTGGGTGCGGGGAGGAAGGGTGCGCCTGACACTACCGCACTGTTTCTACCGCGGCCTTACTGGATCGACCTGATTGGTGGTCAGGGGATCCAAGTAAGGCCCAAAGAATAAGGTCTGGATTCTGGGTAGGATGCCTGTTGCTCCTTGGTTTCCCCTCTTGGTGTGGAAAGGGGCTGGTTGGAAGGCCTGGATACTAGGTTTGTTTGTTGTTGGGTTTTGTTTTTGTTTGGTTTTTTTTAATTACTTCTTGCCATGGCCCAGCTTAAGCCCAGCAGCTGAGACAAGGGTTGGAGTTGATTGAGCCAGCAGTGAAAGGCCTGCTCACTGCCTCCCCCACTGGCTGCCAACAGAAGCATGTGAGGGGAGAAGCCATGAACACGGTGTGAGAAAGAGGTACCCGAGCAGAGCAACGACAACAGATGCATGGAGCCACCATTGATGTGCCGATAAAAATACATAAATAAATAAACAGAAGGCAGAGTGAGTGGAGAGCCTCAGATGGAGGCTCCCACTCTGTGATACAAGATGCTGCAGGGGCTGGCGTGGGTCATAGCAGCTGGACAGACTGGGCAGGCAGGACCAGCTGGACAGGCTGGGCAAGCTGGATGAGGCTGCACATGACTGAACCTGAGGACTGGATACTGGAGTAGAAAGTTTGTGAGATACTGAACAAGGGCTCAGGCTGGATACAGTCACAGACCTGGCAGTATACTGAGGAGGGACTGGGACTAGATACAGACTGAGGCAAGACAAGGCAAAGGTAAAGCAGGGAATGGATACTTGGGACTGGATTGGGCAGGGCATGACAAGACCAAATAAGGACAGGACTATACAGGGCAGAAAATGACAGGATTGAACAAGGACTAGACAAGGACAACACTGAACAAAGAACACTGAGGCCCAAAGGCAGCAGTAAAGAAGGCCCATTGGCCGCTAAGCATAAGGCCCGGAGGCCACAAGGCAGGGTAAGGCCTGAGTAGGCCACAGAATAAGGTGCAAGGTAACAGAAGACCCAGAGCCCACAAGGTAAGAAGAGGCCTAGATAGGCCACAAGACAAAGTATAAAGTAAGAGAAGGCCCAGAGATCACAAGGCATGGAGCAAGGTGAGAGCAGCCAGGTCAGAGAGCCAAGGGTGACTACATGAAGAGGAACTGAGGTTCTGGCAAGGCAGGGTTAAATGGGGCTAGAGCTTGGGTGTGTTGTGAGCAGCGAGGAGAAGCTTGGCAAGTTTGGAAGTGAGACTCTCTGAGGACCCCTGGTAAAGGAAAGGCTGATCAACAGGCTAAACCAGGACATGAGAAGCCTGTGAAACAAGACAAACTGTGGCACATCAATTCTCGCTGTTCCTGTCAGATTACTTTTTTGGCATGACTATTTTACATGTATTGCAAAAGTAATATACAGAATGATTAAAATAAAAGCTTAAGAAAAGAAAGGAACAAATTATAAAATAAGTCAAATAAAATTACAATTACAGAAAGCACAGCATTAGGGACATGTCTCAGGTTTTGGTGGCGGTCCATATTGCCCCTTTTCCAGGGAAACCATGTTTCATGCCCCAATTAATTAACTCAAAATTAACAAAGTGTCATAATTCTGCCTGCTATGCAGCCTCCCACCCCCCCTGTCAGCAGAGATTATCGGTGAGCCTCACTCCCAACCGGCTCTAGCTGCCCTATTGGTGATCCCATGGGGAGGCTATTTCAGGCCTACTTAACCCAGCCTGTCCATTCTCTTGGTGCATCTTCATCAAGTTACCTCTGTTCCTTGACCTGGCTATTCTTACCTTGGTTTCCTGCCTTGTAGCCTTCTCATCCTCCTGCCTTGCTCTGTGGCATTCTGGCTTTGCTCTGTGCCCTTCCAAGCCTTCTGATCTTGCTCTGCAGCCTTTCAGGTCTACCTGCCATGCTCAATAGCCTCTTGGGCTTCCCTAATCTGCCTTGTGGCCTTCGGGCCTTCTAGATTTGCATAGCCAGCCTTGTGCCCTGTTTGGATTTTCTTGTTTCTTGTTGCCTGTTCTAGTCTTGTCCTTGTCCTATCCTTGTTTTGTCCTGCCCAGTCCAATCCCTTGTATGCTATCCAAGGCTTTGCCCTTGTCTTCTGACCTAAGCTGCCCTTGTTCCCAGTCCTTGACTCTAGACATGCCTGTATCCAGCCCCCTGCCTGTGCTTTGTTCCAGTCACCAACCTGTGACATCTTCCCACTACATCCTTACTACTGTACTCGGTTCATTCAGTGCTGGATAAATTCTGCCAGCTACCAGAACCCAAGAGCTCCACCTGAGGGGGAGATGACTGGCATAGGCAGAAGACCCGGTCTGGCCCTGCCCACGAGTCTGGCCCTACTCCTGCTGGGGGTAATCCCAGCCCTGCCTACCCGCCTGCCTGACCTGTGACACAAAGAGAGAGGAAAATTAAAGCAATGCAGGCCTCCAAATATGTCTTTGTTCTGAAAGATATTTTGAAACATTTCGATTTCCAGAACTATGATTGAAAGGCATCTAATGGCTAACCATGAAAGAATAAAAAGCAATGAAATCTAGTGGAAGCTGTTTTTTTCTGCTAATATAAATCAGAACCAAAAAAAACCCTACAATTCTCTATTTCACTGATTCCTCAAGGACCTCCACTCTGTCAGATTTCCCCTTCCATCCACCACCATTGCAATATTTCTCAAATTGGTGTAATGCTTCACGATATATGGTACTACATCCTACTGAAATATTTTTCCCCAAAATTTCTGTTGGTTTCCCTCATTATCCCTCATAGACCTAAAGCAATATGAACTCTCAAGTGATATAATTTTCAAAAATATGTTTTTATTTTTTTAAATCTATTTCCAATCAATCTTCCAAGAGTTATCTTTTTAATACTATCTTCTCCTTCCTACACATAAAGACATGCATTTTCAGAATATTTTAAATCATAGTAATGTCTATTCCACAAACGGGTGAACCTCTCACACACTATGAATTCAAACTGACATCTCTATCTCCTTTCTCCTATGACTTGAGAATATACTGACAAGCGTGTGTGTGTGTGTGTGTGTGTGTATGTTGGTGCCGGAAGGTAGAACTTTATATATATGTAAATAATGTTTCAAGATTTTCTCATACCAAGAACAAAAAGAAAAAAAAAATCACACACAAAAAGAAAAGCATCTGTTTCCTAATCTATATATATCTATAAAAGGCTTGTGTCAATCAGTCAGTCAGTCGGTCACACTGTTGTGTCTGAGGAACAGTGGAATGTATACTGTGCAAAGACAATATGTTCTGTGTGCAAAGCACTATCACAAACACACACACACCCAGACATTCACATTCAGCCAGACACACATACAGGCACATAGAGGCACAAACACACACAAGCTCCCCAAAACACAAACACACAGGCATATGCTTCCACACACAAACATAGGCAGAGGCATCCATGCACACACACACAGCAATAGGCACCCACATTCACAGGCACAGGCTCAAGCAAACACAGGCAGAGGATGTTATTGACCAGACAAGCAAAGCCGGGTAATCTTCGCTGATATGTTCTGTCTGTGAAGCCCTGTCTCTCACGCTCCCACACACAAGGACAGGCAGACATAGGCAAACAAACAGACACACATAAAGGCTCGTACATGCATATGTACAGGCAGACAAACACACAGGGCCCACCCTCACACATAGGCAGACACATACACACGTACATAGGCAGAGGTACCCCCACACACACTCAGGCACAGCACCCCACTAATACACAGGCATAGATGCATGCACAGACAGGCAGGTACACACACGCATATATATACATACAGCCAGAAGCATACACACACACACAACCTCGGCATACATACACAGTCTCTTATAGACCAGCCCACCCGTGCGGCACCGGGCACATTTTATTCGTAATAGATGTGTGGATTCTATTATAACTCAAGCACTTTTTCAGTCAAGGATTTTGCCATTTTACTGCATTTTGCAAAGTTCAAGTTATTATAATCAGCAATTGTGATCTGATGGATTGTGGATAATTTTTCAGATCATCTCTAATACTTGGTCCTTTGGTTAGGAATTAAAATTTCGGATAAGAGGTTTGCTGAGACAATTCATCGTTTTCACATCCCATGGTATGTATAACAATCTTAAAGACAGACCCAGCGCAACCAGGTGCGCATACTGGGGTAGATTTTAGGAGAAGCACGAGCGGGGTACATCTGTGCGCTCTACTCCGATTTCGGAGTTGCCTCAGAGGGAACGGAGACAGGCTGCGCAGCTCGGCGCACGCAAGCTCCCGATTTTGTGCAGCCTTGCGCGCGCCGACCCCAGATTTTATAAGATATGCGCAGCTACGCGCTTATCTATTAAAATCCAGCGTACTTTTGTTTGCGCCAGTCGCACGAACAAAAGTAAGCACGGGCATAGTTTTTTTAAATCTACCCCTATATGTGTGTTCTAATTTTAATTTTAGTCGTCTCTGAGGCAGCTCTTCACACAGAGCGAAACTCGGCCAGAGTCGGGCTCAAATACTTTCAAAATAAAGTCTCTCTTTATGCATCGATCTTGTTCTTTTTGGTCACTTTGCACTTGTGCACATTAAATTGCATTTGCTATTTGCATGCTCAGTCTTCCAATTTTGCAAGGTCATCTTGCAGTTTCTCACAACCCTCTTGTGATTTAACAACTTTACATAATTTGGTCACCTCACTCATTGTCCCCATTTCCAGATCATTTATAAATATATTAAAAAGCAGTGGTCCCAGAACAGAAATAAATTTTCTGTATCAAAACAGCACTAACTACCAGCACTCAAAGAGCAGCAACCCTACCTATGTAAAGGCAACACTGCAAGTATTACACCAATACACCCCCTATTAGGAAAATAAAACAAGCCAAGCTGCTATAGAAACTATATACTATTGGAATACCTCATTTCAGTCTCATATGGAAAACATAGATAAACCCTCAATTACAGCATAAAGAGACCATAAATATAAACAGAACTGTGCAGACAGAAAATGAACTTGAAACTATAACAAGCCAAATTCTGTATGCAGTGCGACAATGGAAAATCAGAAACATCACCATTCTTCATAAAACAATAAAATCATGGGAGTTTGAACATTACTGATTGGCATTTTCAAATGTTTGGATATCTTTTCGTATCCTTTTCCTGATTTATAAAGTTGAACTACTTTTGCTCACAGATTCTTTGACAGTTCTTTTGCTTTCCCCAGGCTTATAACCACCTGGATGAAATGTACAAAGGTTCCTCAAGAGCTACGAAACTCATTGACTATTTATACACAGACACTAATTACAATCAAACAAGGCACAGGTGTGCATACCTACCCTTCATTGCCATCTCAACCGGTGTGTGTCAACTTGGGTGTATATTATCAGCCCAAACATTCAAGCGTATGCAAATTTTTGAACAGGACCATTTTATTATTTCCTTTATTGCCATGGTTAATTTAATAATTTTGCTATTCTGTGATGCATAGTAGTTCAGTTTGAAACATTAAAAATAACAGTTGTGTTTTGTCTGATCAATCTTGTTTTCTTAAAATGCTACACATCTTACAAATTCTGCCAAGTTAAAGAGGGGAGAAAGCGTTCTGAACCACAACTGGTATGGTAACAGGGAAAAATGCAAATATACATAGAGCTTTCAATGTGAAAACCAAGAGACTTTCACCAGATTAGACATCAATAGAAAAAAGACAATAAAGTAATACAGGACCCTCAGGGGTCCAGTTCTGTGGGTGATACCGTAAAGGGGGTTAGAAGGAAAAGTTTCATCTTTTTACAGATGATGCCAAGATCTACAGCGGAGTAAATGGTATAAGAAGCTGTTGTGAACCTGCCCGCGAGGAGCGCGGGCAGGCCCCTACCTTGCCGCAGCCAGTTGGGCTGCTGGTGCTGCTTCCTTCGCAGCAGGCATGCCGCCGTCGCCGGGCTCCTCCCCGCCGTCGCGGGCTCCTCCCCGCATCGGCCCGACCCTGCCGCGCAGGGCTGGAGGCCCTGCACGGCAGGGTCGGGCCGATGAGGGCTCTTCCTCGTGGCCGGGACAGCCGCTGCCGCTCCTGTTCCTCCTGACGTGCTGCAGCCACTTCCGGGGTCCTCAGGAGGCAAGGAAGCTGTCCTTGCTGTGCCTGGGTCTTCAGCCAGCAGGGAAGCCTCCCTGCCGGTGCCTGCTGCTGCCTGGGTCCTCGCCCGGCAGGGAAGCCATCCCTGCTGGTGCCTGCAGCCCTCCTACTCTCTCTGCTTGACTTCTTTGAAGCTGGAAGCCACTTCTGCTGCCTACCTTGCTTCCTGGGCCCTCCACATGGCTGAGGATGCCAGCAGCGGACCCTGCCTCTTCTTCCAGCTTCCCTAGGCATGGGCGTGAGCCTTTCTCCTGCTTTTCAAGGGCCAGCCAGGTGTGGCTCTCTGCAAGCTCCTAAAGGGGTGTTGGTCCCTTTAGCCCTACAAAAGGGCTCAGCGTCCATTCCAGTGTTTCCTTCGCAAGGAGTTGACACTCCTGGGAGCCTGCTGTCCTTTGCTCCAGGAGTCATCCCTGTTCCAGCACTTCTTCAAGGTCCTGTGTTTCCTGTTCTTCGTTGGAGCTCTTTGACTTGTCCTGATGTTCATGTTCCAGTCCAGATGTCCGCCTGATGTTCGTGATCCAGTTCTAAGGTCTGTCTCCCGATCCTGTAATCCGTGTTCCAGTACAGATGTTTGTTCTCTTGATCCTGATGTCCGTGATCCTGTCCAGTTGTCCTGAACCCTTGGTGCCTCGTGCCACTCTTCCTGGCGTGCCATGTCATGGTCCGCGACCAGCCCCGTGGGCGGGCTGTGTAGGGCGCTTCGTGGTGCAATGCCTTCCTCACTTCTGCAGCACAAGCCTCTGGGAGACTTCCGCTTATATCCTTGTCCCTGGTCTACAGAGTCCCTTGTGCTTGCTCCGTCCGTGTCAAAGACTCTGCCAGAACCTGTGCCGTCCCAGCGTGGTCCGTGACCAGCCACTGGTGACTGTGTAGGGCACGCCACAGTGCAGGCCTCTACAGCTTCTGAGACATGTTCCTTTTCATTGCTCCACATCTCGTCTAGAGGCTCTTCGAGTCCAGCGTGGTCCGTGACCACTCCCGCGGGTGGACTGTGTAGGGCGCGCTGCATCGCAGTCTCAACCCAGTACTTTGCTGGACTCTCCTGAATGTCTTTAAACTTGCTTGACTCTCCTGTATACCTTGAATCTTGCCTGAGTCTTCTGATTACCTTGAATCTTGCCTGTCTTCTGATTGCCTAGAATCTTGCCTGAGTCTTCTGTGCATCCAAGTACCTCGTTCCTGAGTCTTCATCTGTGCATCCAAGTACCTCGTTCCTGAGTCTTCGTCTGTACATCCAAGTACCTTGTTCCTGAGTCTTGTCTGAATCTCCATGTTCCGGTCTTTGCTGCCCTGGCCTCCATCCGGCCTGCCGCTTCTTGCCGTACCCTGCGGCAGGTCCGAAAGGGCTTGGAACGGTCGGAGGATTGTTCATAAGACCACCATTGCGTTGCTGGTCTCCTGAAGCGTGCAGGTCCAGAGGAGGGTCAGTATCTCCAGTCATCTGTCTTCAGTCCAGCCTCGCTCCTGTCCAGCCCATGCTCGGGCATGCCTCGCCTGCCACGGCACCTCTTCGGAGTTCTTCTGGGTGGTTTAGCCGTGGTCCAAGAACACACATCCCCTGGTAAGCGGAACCGCTCTCCTAGAGCTTCACAACAGAAGCGATCTGAGAAAGTTGAAGAGTTGCTGACTGCTTGGCAGTCAAGTTCCAATACTAAAAATTGCAGAATTAGGCATCTGGGGTCCAGAAATGCAAGGGAGCAGTAGGAAGTAGGAAGTAAGATACTGATGGCCACAATGCTAGATAGAGACCTTGGGGTGATTATATTTGATGATTTCAAGGTAGTGAAAATGTGATAGGACAGGGACTAAAGCTGGAAGGATGCTACAGTGCATGTGGGGAGGTATAACTATTAGAAAAAGGAATTGATTATGCCATTGTACAGGTTGTTGGTGGATAGGCATGGAAAGGAGTGGGTCCTGATTGTAAGCAAAATATCCTGTAATCACATAATCCCATGATGGTAGTATATATGAAGAAGGCAAAATCTTCCTGGATGAGGGACAATAGCTTACAAGTGGTCACATTCTATGTCTGACAGTTGGGATATATTCTTATAGTCTGGAGAAAAAGAACTGGTCAGAATGGATGGGTCGTTTGATCTTTCTGTCATCATCATCATCAACTATGATATATGTCTTCCAGTTCCAATGTTAAAATATAAAATAAATTCTCTGTCTCTGATAAATTGAGTGCATCTGTCATTTCTTGCCGACTCTTGAAGATCTAAGAACTCATTTTCTACTCCTTCTATCCTAATTGCAAATGAAATGTTTTCAATTATACCTAATGCACAGTGCCAAACTTGAACCAACAAACTATCTTCAAGGCTCCTAAGTTTTGCTTTTTCATGAAGCATTTTATTGCTAATTATTGCCATTCTTTGGCATCTACTATTCTAATGCTTGAGTGTTTAGTCTGCAAGGCACTTGTTACTGGAGTAGTTTTTCTTTTTGTTAGTCGGTGCCAGCTTTTTTGCTGTCCTGTGCAAACAATAACTGTGCTGCTCCCCCTTCCCCTGCCCCAATTCATTCAGTCTCTGTCCCGGGCCTATGAAAAACAGTGCAATTGCCTCCAGCAATCTATATTTGTAATAACTGACACTCGCCACCGCCGCCCCCCCATGGAACCCATGGTCAGTGAAGGATATTAGGTACCCTATTTATTTATTTATTGGTTTTTATATACCGGGGTTCAATATAGAATATCACATAGGTTTACATTGTAGCTGTGTTCAAGAAGTTGAGATCTTCTTGTTGTACATTATAGCTTCATCAAGTTCTTATTTAACATTGTGTTTGCCTTACACACATGGTCCCCCCCTGTCCTCTACAGATACACACACATATACAATTAAATTATGCATTTATAACAGATTTTACATAAAAAAGAATGTTCAACAGGACAGTCTTCTGAGGCAAAAATCAGACTGCTATAAATCCCTACACAGAAGCTGCATGCCAGCAAAATACCTCACTTCAGTCACGCATGCCAAACACAGACAGACCCAGAACAAATACAGAATAAAAAGATTAGAAAGTATAAATAGAAATGTGCAGAGAACTGAACTGGAACCCACAACAATTCAGCTCTCTATGCAGAGCCACAATGGAAAAACAGAAACATTACCATTCTTCATTAAACATTAAGCAAGGAAATCAAGAAATATAAACATTCATAATAGTAAAACCATATTCAGAAAAAGAATACATATTTCAAACCAATTAATGAATAGAATATCCAAAATTTCCTGAACACCAATAAAATATTTCAAAACAGTACACATTAAACACTAAGCAATAATTAAAACAAATAAGGATAAAAAATCCCTCTCTCCATACCTGGGAACTTTTTATTTCCAGATACCCTGAGATTGTCATGGATTAATAGGGAAGCCAAGCAGGCTCACATTCATACATACATAAAAACACACATTCCATGCAGGCTTCTATTCACATACACATATATCCCAGACAGCTTCCATTCACACACACACACATCCTAGCCAGGTTCCCATTCACATGCACACACACAATCCAGGGAGGCTGCCATTCACTCTCACACACACACACACACACACACACACACACACACACACACACACACACACACCCCAAGCAGGCTCCCTTGCGCACATATATAACCCAGGCAAGCTCCCATTCATACACACGCAAACACACACATACACAGGCAGGCAGGTTTCCTCTCGCTCACACACACACACACACATAGGCAGGCTGTTCCATGGCCTCCTGTGGCACCACAGCCTCTCCTTTTTTCGGCCACCAGCGGGTTGGGCTTCTCCAATGGCTACACGGCCTTTCATCTTCGGTTGCCTGCAGATTGGGCTCCACTGGTGGCAATGCGGCCTCTCCTGTTTTATGGCTGCTGGCAGGCTCCGGCCACTGGCAGATTGGGCTCCACCGGTGGCCTTAGAGCTTCTCCTCTTTTACAGCTACCGGCAGGTTGGGCTCCCCTGGCAGCCCTGCAGCCTCTTCTTTGGCTGCCAGCAGGTTGAGCTCTGCCAGTGGCCCCACAGCCTCTTCTCCTCTTTGGCCACCAGTGAGCTGGGCTCCGACAGCGGCCCCACAGCTTCTCCTGCTGCCATTGCTCCTCCAGTTGTGTCACACCCTGCAAATGCATAGTGGGGTAGATTTCCAAAGGGTTACTCGCTTAACCCCGAAAACCTGTCCCTGTGCGCGCAGAGCCTATTTTGCATAGGCTCGGCAGTGCGCGCAAGCCCCGGGACACGCGTATGTCCCAGGGCTTTGAAAAAGGGGCGGGATCGTGGGCATGGTGCCGATCCGGGGGCGGGACTGAGGCATCCGGCACAGCGGCTGCCGGCGCGCACAAGATACGCCTGACAGAGGCAGGCGTAAAAAGTTAAACAAGGTGGGGGAAGATTTTGGTAGGGCTTGGGATTTAGGTAGGGCTGGGGGGTGGGTTAGATAGGGGGAGGGAGGGGAAGGTGGGGGGGAGCGGAAGAAAAGCTCCCTCCAAGTCCGCTCCGATTTCGGAGCGGCCTTGGAGGGAACAGGGAAAGCCATCGGGCCTCCCCTAGGGCTTAAACAAAATGTGAATGCATATAGGATGATGGCAAAATTCTGCTGAACTCTGAATACCTCAGTAGCGCCTCTGCTCGTGTATACTGGATCATTAAGATGAGTTTATCTTGCGTTTGCTGTCGCGGTCATTAACCTCTCTTAGGTCTGGATTTATCAAAATGCGATACGTATCGCATGCGATAGCAAAAGGGGCATGGTTTATGCTAAAAGACAGTTCATCACAATTTGTGCTAATTACCTATTCAAAGAGCTAAGTTAGCGCAAATTGCGATAACGTTTTCAAACTTTGCGATAAGTGCCAGACCTGTTGTATTTCCTGCATACAACCACTGGGGGACCATGTTTTGAGAGAGAGAGAGAGATAGAGATGGACACTCTACGTGGGTACCATCAAGCTAGGTGGAGAGAACATTGCACAAATCTCATCTTTGGGTGAGTTTCCTCTCTCCGTAGGTCATCAATTCTTCACAAGAGACCACTGTTCTGTTTGTACGTCTCACGATGAATAAAGTGGCCCCTAACCCCCTACACTAACACCTAAACCTCACCTCGAGTTACTAGGTGGGCCTCCCAAAGGGATACAAATACCTATCTAGGGAGAGGACATTATGGCTAGTCTCTCTCTCTCCCCCCCCCCACCCAAAAAAACCAGACCTTTCAGGAGACATCGTGAAATGCACTAACACCTTACCACCCCGTAACACAAGCTATCACATGGCTTAACACTACTGAAAAAGGAGTACTTAAAATCAGCGTTAAGTCTGTGCGATAGCACTTTGCAGACTGGCAAGCCCACCCCTAACTCCTCCTCTTTTTCAGATTTTCATCGCACCATACGATATATTGCATGCGATAAAGGCATTTTCGCATGCGTTAAGGACCTATCGTATGTGTTAACGGGGCTTAACGCATGCGAAAACACCTTAGCGCATTTTGATAAATGACCCCCTTAGTTGGAGAGTTACTACTAATATGATACCCGCCAGATCATATAGAGCAGAGCTGTAAAAATAGACAAGAACTACCCAAAAGTATTCTAGCACAGGCAATCGTAAATAAATGACAGGTATATATTCCAATATTATCTCTATATGGATTTATCCTATAAATATCTGGTAGGAAACAAACAATACCTGCGGTGTAGGTTCAAAATATGCCATCGCTCTTGTAGTGGTCCGGTGCATCCAAGGTTTATTTAAACGAAATCTCACGGTATTAAGATCAAAGCCCACCAAAAACAGATCTGGTTAAAACTGGTAACTGGAAAAGGCAGTGTACCGGATCGAATTGTCAAGTGAATTTGACCAGCTAATTGAAATATCATGGGATCTCCATGAGAAGTAGTGAGTGGAAATGAAAATGACAGATCTACATATGCTGACGTATCAAAACACATTGTGTTAGGTAAATGGTCCTGGTCATTAAACTAAAATAACAGATAAAAACTAAATAAATAAATATCGGATTGTGTGTAAAATATACATGCAAGGAGGGGAGGAGCAACCGATGTGAAAATTAAAAGTAAGGCTAAATAACTAAATTGAAAGGGCAAGACCACTGCCTAACTGTATATGCTTCACAGCATATCTGCTGCGCTTGCAGGTGGACCTTTGTCCTGGAGCAGTGTAGGATGGCTCCCTGATTGGACCCAGGAAACACCTGCCACTAGGTTTGCAGAGAACAGGAGGAGACAGAGGCTAGCTGGAGCTTCACCACTGGAAGCCCATGGTCCCCCCAGGTGGAGCTCTTGGGGACCTGGGCTGCTTGGACTTAGGTGGGCCTCGAAGGGTCTCCCAGATAGGAAGTATAGAGATGTGCCCACCAGGATCAAGGGTGCGCCGTCGATGTCTTGACTAGAGGCCTGAGGGATCAAGGAAGGCCAGTACAATGTCTGTGATGACAAGGCTAGGAGCAGGGCCAGAAAAGGAGGCGTGGTCAATGATAGCAGAGTTCAAGTTCCAAGGATCAATCTGTGTGTGGTCAGCCAAAGCAGGGGTCAGGTTCCAGAGGTCAGACATGGTCAAGGAGGCAGGCAAAGGTCAGTACCAGAGAGTCAGTCCAAGAGGTACTACCTGGGGGAACACAGGAACAGACAGATGCTGGAACACGAGGACGCTGGGACATGACTGGAACAAGGCTGGAACAAAACTGAAATAAGCGATGAGACACGGAGGCAAACTAGTACACACATGGTGTTAACCCGATGCTGTGCTCAATGGTAATCCAGCCGGGCCAGGGTCTCTGGTCACCGATGAACATGGGATACCGGACGGAATGGCACGACTCCAGATGGTGGACAGGAGCGAGGTCCGGGACGAGCAACTGAACAGGACAGCGATGGTCCGAGTGGCGTCGATGTTCTTGGAATTCTTGATGTACATAACTGTATTCTTGATTTACATAACGAGCGCCTCTACCTTGCAGTGAACTGTGGTCCTTGGTCTGAGATAATCTCTTTTGGGAGACTATGGAGGCGAAATACATGCTTTAGAAACAATTTAGCCAATTCTGGGGCCGATGGAAGGCTTCGCAGGGGGATGAAGTGACCCATTTTAGAGAAACAGTCAATGATAACCCAGATCACGGTATTGTTCTGTGACAGTGGCAGGTCTGTGATGAAATCCGTGAATATGCTTGACCAAGGTTTTTATTTTTATTTAAGAGTTTTTATATACAGTCATTAAGTTATTTACCATCATAACGGTTTACAATAAGGCACCTATATCAAAGAAAGTGTAGATCCTAATTTACATGGATGGTGCCATTTGATTCGGTAACAAACAGTAATTAAGAATAATATGGGTTGTGCTCAGGAAATTACCTTTAGAGAAATTCCCTTGGGAGGTTAAGTGCTTTATGGTACTTCATCCTGATGGTTTGGCTACAGTTAAAAGTGAGTGAACTAATTTCCAGTAGTATCTGGAAAATATGCTTTGGGTGCTCTGAGTCCGCTTTAGTCTTATTTATTTGCCTGTGTCATTTTCTTTCTTGAAGGCTTGTTTGAAAAGCCAGGTTTTGAGTTGTGTTTTGAAAAGTTTATGATTACTCTGGAGTTTAGTTTGGTGGGAGATGGAAGCGGTTGGAGGAGACTCCATGGTCGGCCTGTAGGGGGTTTCTGTTTGGCACAGATTGGGTATGAATCTACGTAGTTGCGGGAGTCTTGCATCATACTGGGCCACCAGTAGAATCTCCGCTACATCTCAAGGGTTCTGATACGGCCCGGATGTCCGCCAGCTTAGAATCATGGGCCCATTTGAGAACCCACTCACGTAATCTACGTGGAACGATGGTTTTTCCCACCAGTGTATCTCGAAGAACAGCGAACATCGTGCTTGCCTTGGATTCAGGAGTTATGCTTCTTTTAGGTGTTCGAGATTCTTATGTTTGGTGAAAATGGTAAATTTGTGTTGCACCCCTTCCAAGCAGGGGCGCCACTCTTGGAGGGTCAATTTGACCGCTAGGAGTTCCCGATCTCCGACTGTATAGTTCTGTTCTGTAGGCGAGAATTTGCGCGACTAGAACGAGCAGTGTACCCTTAAGAGAAAATTGACTTAACACCACCCCAGCTCCAATAGCAGATGTGTCGACTTCTACGACAAAGGGGTGTCTTGGGTCCAGATGTTGTAGACAAGGACAGGAGCAGAATGCTTCTTTTAGCGTTTGAAAGGCGGCTTGTGCTTTGGGAGTTCACACACTGGTGTTAGCCCCTTTCTTTGTCATGGCGGTGAGCGGAGCGGCTAGGGTAGAGTAATTAGCAATAAAGCTTCTATAATAGTTCGTAAAGCCAAGGAAGCATTGCAAAGCATGGAGGCCAACTGGCTGGGGCCAGTCGAGGATACCTTGAAGTTTTTCTGGATCCATAGAAAATCCTCTGTCGGAGATGATATACCCTAGGAAGGGTAGACGGTTTTGCTCGAAGATGCATTTTTCCAGTTTGGCGTAGAGTTGATTCTCTCTTAGGCGTTGGAGTACTGTCTTGACATGATCACAATGTGATTCTATATCTTTCGAGAAGATCAGGATGTCGTCCAGGTATACAAATACAAAGGAATATAGGAGATCTCGGAGAATTTCATTCATGAGACGTTGAAAGACAGCGGGGGCATTACATAAGCCAAAGGGCATCACGATGTACTCGTAGTGGCCATCCCTAGTGTTGAATACTGTCTTCCAGATATCTTCCGGTTGGGTACATACCAAATTGTACACACCCCTCAGATCCAACTTGGTAAAGATGCGAGCCCCTTGGAGGCGATCAACAGCTCGCTGATGAGGAGTAACAGGTATCGGTCCTTTCGGGTGATGGCGTTGAGTTCTCTATAATCAATACAAGGACGTAGTCCTCCATCCTTTTTCTTGATGAAGAAAAAGCCCACTCCAGCGGGAGAGTCGGAGGGTCTGATGAACCATTTTTCTAGGTTTTCTTTAATATACTCGGACATGGCAAGGGTTTCTGGATGAGACATTGGGTAGATTTTGCCCTTGGGAGGTGTCGTGCCCGGTAGAAATTCTATATGGCAATTCAGTTTGCGCAGTGAAGGTAATGTATCTGCCTTCTGCTTCGAGAAGACATCTTCAAACTCGGCGTACTGGGTAGGCAACCCAGTAAAGGTGGTGGACTTCAGGACGGTTACCACTGGAGATACTTGTCATAGGCAGGTCTTCTGGCACTTGGGACCCCATTGCACCAACTGCAGGGAATGCCAATCGAATTGAGGTCTGTGGACCTGGAGCCAGGGCAGCCCCAGGATGACAGGATGTGTTGAACATTTCAGCACATAGAAGGACATCTCCTCCTCGTGGAGAGTGCCCACGGTAAGGCGGACGGCCAGTGTTCAGTGGGTGATGAGTCCTGGATGTTCCCCTTGGATGGACGCAATACGGAGGCTCACCTCTAGTGGCAGTAGAGGGATGTTCAGGAGCTTGACAATGTCATCCATGATGAAGCTGCCACTTGCCCCTGTTTCGACAAGGGCAGTGGTGGCGAAGGAGTGAGACTCGACGCCAAGGAGACTGGAAATCGAAGTCGAGGGCCGGGACACTGCCGGGCTCTGGCGTTGCAGTTTCCCGGTCGAACTGGGCAGGACTGCCGAAGATGTCCGGAGGCACCACAGTAAAGGCAGAGACCTTCCTTTCTCCGACGAAGATTCGGTCGAAGACAGTTGCCCATGGTTAACCTGTATGGGTTCTTCAGCAGGAGGTGGTGGTGCCGAGGAAGCCTTGGGTGGAGGACTTCCAGCACATGTTGGGCGTGGAGTAGGAGATCAAGAGGCCTTTACTTCTAGGCACTGTTGTCGGAGTCGGTAGTCGATCCTCCCGGTGAGGGAGATCAGGTCCTCTAGAGCAGTAGTTCTCAACCTTTTTTCTGTCGGGACACACCTGACAGATGGTTCTCACATGCGTGACACACTGACCCATGATCATCACGGGGCTAAATGTAAAAGTACAGTTTGCATCCACGGGAACCCCCCTGACCCACAATAATGGATGTAAAGCAAAATTATGACATTCCCCATACAACTCACCCTACAAAAAAGATATTCTGGTTCTGGTATCATCGCAGTAACAGCAACTCAAACTCCTTCTACTTCCAGGCTCAATAGCCCTACTTATGAAAAGACAGCAGTTTACCATCAATGCATGTCCTCTTGAGAAAACACAACAAATAAGACTGATAAAACACTTACATGCTAGTAAAATATCTCAACTTGGTAACAGACACAGAACCGACCTAACATACTCCCAGGATCTGTAGTAATGCACATAAACTAATCCGCACACAGTTACACCTGTATTATGGAATACACTCAAACAGAAGCAACCCTATCTATGAAAAGGCAACACTACAAATATTAAATCAGGCCCTAAAAACCAATATACCTCTTATTAGGAAAACAGAACTAGCAAGCAGCTATAGATCCCCACACAGAAATAATTGTAAAACTATACTAATAAGCAGAATAAATGTTTCAAAACAGCTATGAACAGAATAACATCCAACAATTAAAAACTCAAAAACTATTAAAAATTCTCCAAACACCAATAAAATATTTCAAAAAAACCAGACATCACATAATATTAAATAATTAAAATGGCAGTCAATCAAGAAAAATAAACTTAAAAAGCCACCTTTACTTACCCCCTCCAGCAGCTCTCCTACTCCTCTTCCATGTAGGCCATAGCACACAGCAGAAGCAGCAGTAGAGGCTAAGCTCTATACTCATGGTCCTCTTCCTTAGTGCCCATGTCTCTCACACACACACCACACCAGTCATGCCCCCATGACCAGTTTCTGTCTCTCACACACCAATCATCTCCCAAACAGTCTTTGACACACACACCAGTCACCTTCCTCAACAGTTTCTCTCATGCCATACACACACACACAGGCTTCCCACTCCTGTGTTCTACTGACATATACGGGCTTCTCACTCTCATAATCACTTTCTCTGTCTCACACACACACACACACTCACCAGTCTCTCACTCCCATGCTTGTTCTCTCCACATGCACAGGCTTCTCATTCCCATAATCACTTTCTTTCTCTCACTGACACACACAAACACACACCAGTCACCTGATCTCTCTCATGCATACACACACACAGGCTTCCCACTCCCATGTTCTCTTTCAGATATACAGGCTTCTCACTCCCATGGTGTGTCTCACACACACCCAGGTTTCTCACTCCCATGCTCACTCTCTTCACATGCACAGGCTTCTCATTCCCATAATCACTTTCTCTCTGTTACACACACAGACACCAGTCTCTCTCTCATTTCCATGATCGCTCTCCACTGCACAGGCTTCTCATTCCCTGAATCACATTCTTTCTCTCACATTCACACACACCAGTCTCTTTCTGTCACACACACAGTCACCTTACCAACCTGTCTCTCTCTCATGCATGCACACACACACAGGCTTCCCACTCCCATGCTCTCTCTTCACCTGCACAGACTTCTCATTCCCATAATCACTTTCTTTCTCTCTCTCTCTCACACACACACACACACACATACACACAAACACACACCAGTCACCTGATCTCTCTCATGCACACACACACACACACAGGCTTCCCACTCCCATGCTCTCTCTCACATAATCAGGCTTCTCACTCCCATGCTTTTTCACACACACCCCCACAACACCAGGCTTCTTACTCCCATGCTTTCTCACATACCCAGATTTCTCACTTCCATGCTTTTTCTCTCTCACACACACACATCAGTCACATCCCTGACTGTCTCACACTCTCGCATACACATCAGTCATCTCCTTGAGCAGTCACTTTCATTGTCTCTCACATATACACACACATCAGCTCTCTGACCAGTTTCTCTCAATCACACACAGGCTCTCAATCAAATACATTCTCTCACACAGAAGCTGGCTGGCTGCTTCTCTCTCTTTCTCTCATTCACTTCCTCCTCCCCTCCCCCCGAAATGGTAGCTGCATCAGCCTCCTCCAGCCCCCGCAGGCCAAGAAAGAAGAATCCCATCGGCCGCGGGAGGCTCAAGCTGCTGTCTCCTTTCCCGATTACCAGCTGTTTCAATTGCTCGGGGGCCAATGCTGCAGCCGCCGCTGCTATTTTTCCATGCGGCATGGCTCTTTCTCCTTCCCGTGCACCGCTCTGTGTATCACTTCCTGTTCCGGGTCAAGGGGGGGGGGGGGCGCGGGAAGAAGAAAGGCCAGCCACGGGTGCCACAGCTTCTTTTAGCACTGCTGCCATTCCCACTGGGCTTGAACGTTCTGATAGCCCGACGGCAACGGCAGCAGGGAAGAAAGAGCAGCGGGAGAGACCGGGAGCCTGCGACACACCAGCCAGTGCTTGGCGACACACTAGTGTGTCGCGACACACCGGTTGAGAATCGCTGCTCTAGAGATGTGGGAGTCTCACGGATTGCGAGTTCATCTTTGAGAGCGCTGGAGAGCCCATCTAGGAAGATGGCTTGCAGACATTCTTCTTGCCACCCGAGTCCAGTAGCCAGAATCCTGAATTCCAACATGTACTCGGAGAGGGTTTTCGACCCCTGACGAAGGTGGAGAAGATTGTTTGGCTACCGCTCCGAAGGTCTGCTTGAAGACAGTGACAAACTCAGACAACTGGGAGAGCATGGGGTCAGAACGTTCCACAATGGAGAAGCCCATGCAAGAGCCTTTCCTTCTAGGCGGGAAAGGATGAAGTTCACTTTCGTGGTCTCCTTCAGGAACAAGGAGGGTTGCAGTGCAAACTGCATGAAACACTGATTGAGGAAGCCTCAACAAAGGCGTGGATCTCCGTTGAATCGAGGAGGTGCTGAGAGTGCCAATGTTGCTCTGGGTAGCATGGAAGCCGACAGACCCACTGGATTTGCCAGAGCTATATCTCGCAACTGGGAATGAAGCTCTTCAACCGAAGAAGCTAATGATTCCAAGGCTCGTCGATGCTCTTCGACAGTTGCGGCCAACCCTGCTATGGCCTGGGAAGTGGGAGACTCCGCCGAGTCCATGGCCTTGGCAACCTGTTGCGCCTGGAGGTGGACCCTTGTCCTGGAGCAGTGTAGGATGGCTCCCTGGTCGGACCCAGGAAGCGCCTGCCACCAGGTGGCGGAGTACAGGAGGAGACAGAGGCTAGCTGGAGCTTCACCACTGAAGCCCACAGTCCCCCAAATGGAGCACTTGGGGACCCGGGCCACTTGGACTTGAGTGGAAGTATAGAGATGTGCCCACCAGGATCAAGGGTGCACGGTCGATGTCTTTACTAGAAGCCTGAGGGATAAAGGAAGGCCAATATAGTGTCTGTGATGTCAAGGCTAGGAGCAGGGCCAGAATCAAGGAGGCGTGGTCAATGATAGCAGAGGTCAAGTTCCAAGGATCAGTCCTAGAGTAGTCAGCCAAAGCAGGGGTCAGGTTCCAGAGGTCAGACATGGTCAAGGAGGCAGGCAAGGTCAGAATCTGGGCAGCAATCACCGTGGTCAAGGAGGCAGGCAAAAGTCAGAATCCAGGCAGCAATCAAGCGTGGTCAAGGAGGCAGGCAAGGGTCAGTACAAGAGGTACTACCTGGGGGAATGCAGGAACAGACAGAAGCTGGAACACGAGGACACTGGGACATGACTGGAACAAGGGATGAGACACGGAGGCAAACTACTATACACACACGGTTTTGCCTGAAGCTGTGCTCAATGGTCTTTGACGCCAAATGGTCTTTGACGCCAAAGCCCTCTTCGCTTATGTCTCCAGCATCACTCAAACCATTCCGCGAGAAATCCCCGGCAACATGGCACAACCCAAAGCGGAAGAACTCGCTCAGTTTTTCCAAGATAAAATCACCAATCTCCTAACACAACTGCCTTCCAATACAGCCGACCTCCAGACATATCAACAACCTGCCCACAAAAACGTCAGCTTAAACACCTTTGAACCCGTCTCTTCCACGGAAATACAAACCATCCTGAGAAGAATGAATCCTTCGTCTCATCCTGCAGACCACATCCCCTCCAAACTACTTCTATCTTTTCCAGACACAATAGCCACCTCATTGAAAAATATCATCAACTGCTCTCTAGCCCAAGGAACCTTCCCAGATGATCTCAAAATGACCTCAATCTCACCGCTCCTAAAGAAACCTAACCTAGACCCGAAGGACCCTAACAATTTCCGCCCCATAGTGAACTCTCAACTCTCAGATTTCATCGAAGACAACAATCTTCTCTTCACCCCACAACACGGCTTCCGAAAAAATCGAGGCACAGAATCCCTCCTCACCTCGCTGACAGACCATATCTTACTGGGCCTCGACAAAGGAAACTCTTTCCTATTGATCTTGTTAGACCTATCCGCAGCGTTCGACACTGTCAACCATGCCATCCTCCTAAACCAGTTGTCGTCCATAGGAATCTGCGGCACTGTCCTATCTTGGTTCAAAACCTTTCTCAATAACAGAGGTTACAAAGTTAAACTCCAAAACAAGGAATCCTCAAGATTTGACTCGGCCATAGGAGTCCCACAAGGTTCTTCATTATCTCCGACTCTATTCAATATTTACCTGCTTCCTCTCTGCCAACTTCTCACTGACCTCAATCTAAAGTACTTCCTATACGCAGATGATATTCAAATCATCATCCCCATCAAAGACTCATACTCTAAAACTCTTGACTACTGGGAATCATGCCACCAAAAAATCAAACAACTACTCAACAGCCTTCACCTCATCTTAAATTCCTCCAAGACAGAAATCCTACTCATCTCTCCTGAGAACAATACACCTAACATTGCTCTTCCTACCAACCTACATACCACACAAGTTAGAGACTTAGGAGTGTTACTGGACAACCGGCTAAACTTCAAGGCACACATCAACAAAACAACCAAAGACTGCTTCTTTAAACTCCAGGTTTTGAAAAGGATAAGACCTCTCTTCCATGCTCAAGACTTCAGAACGATCATCCAGGCAGTCATTTTTTCAAAATTAGACTATTGCAATTCCCTATTGCTAGGTCTGCCTTCTTCCTATTCCAAACCATTACAGATGGTGCAAAATTCAGCAGCCCGACTACTAACAGGCACAAGAAAAAGAGACCACATATCACCCATCCTGAAAGAGCTACATTGGCTACCCGTATACTTCCGTATCATGTACAAAGCCATATGTATCATTTTCAAAACTATACATCAATGCACTTCCCTCGATCTTCAATTCCCTCTCCAAGTATACAACTCGACAAGACCTACCAGAGATGTTTATAGAGGCACACTCCAAGTTCCCCCTGCGAAAACGACTAGACACATTACCCTAAGAGATCGCGCCACCTCCACAGCTGGCTCCCTTCTGTAGAATTCCTTACCCACAGATCTCAGACTTGAACCCTGCCTCCTAACTTTTAGGAAAAGACTTAAGACTTGGTTATTCAAGCAAGCTTTCCCAGACACAATTTAATGACACAATCCAAGGACACAATCCAAGGACTCCTCTAAAACATTCAGCCATTAATCATGCCATTTGCACATAACTTGTAATTTGACTTGTATATCGTTTAACCATTTATTCTTTCCTATTTCTTCCTCTTCACCAAGTTTTGCTACCCTTGTTAATTGTAACTGTACCTTCGGTCACCTCAGTTCTATTTTGATGTATTTAATGCACTCCCGTTTCATGTAAACCAGCAAGATATGTTCTCATGATTGCCGGTATAAAAAAACCTTAAATAAATAAAATAAATAAAAAATGGTAATCCAGCCACTGATGAACATGCGATACTGTATGGAACGGCACGACTCCAGGAGACGGTCAACAGGAGCAAGGTCCAGGGTGAGCAACTGAACAGGACAGCGATGGTCCAAGTAGCATCTATGTTCTTGGAATTCTTGATGAGGGGGCTTGAACCCACAACCTTATGATCAAAGTCTCTTATTGACTCTATGGTGGATCAGAGTCTCTTCAGGCCTTAACCTCTGTACCACAAGTGATGCCTGGTACACTGAGGAAGGCCCGGCAACCGCCGCCGCAGGGCACAGAGGCCTGGAGGAGCTTGCAGCTGCTGCCAGGGAGGCCGACCCGGGACCTGCAATGGAGTTGGAAAGGTGAGCAGGCCGAGCACGGACAGAACACGCAACAATATCTATTTGTGTTCTCCGGATCAATACATCTTAAGTTGTGAATGCCCACATGATGAGAGGAGTGTTAAGTTAAAAAAAGGGGGTAGTATATTACAGTAGTGCACGCCGTAGCATTTATGCGTGTATATGGGCGCGTTTAAAAATACAGTCAGCATGCATAAGCCTGACTTCTTCGCACATCCCCTAATTTCAGCCTGTGCCAGGCTTTTAAAATTCACCTTTAGGTGAAGAATTATATTCAAAGAGGATAGAGTAAGTAGTATTTTCTGAAAGTATTGTACTCATCTAATGACAACAGTTTATAGTAACCAGATGTCTCCATGCTTTCAGGCTGGTTTTTGTTCAGCGCTAGGATTTTTTCCCTTACTTTTTCTGTTTTGGCTTTGGGTCTTACAAGTGAACAATAAGCACACTCCAAAGCCTGTAGTCCTATTTTCTAGGTAGGAAAGTAAAAGAAAAAACCCCCCACAAATCCCAGGGTACAGACAAAGAAGGGTTGGGTGTCACCTAGAAGCAAGAAAGAATAGGTAGTAAGATTAACAAGGAAAAGAAAAGTGGATTTAAACGTAGGTATTATTAATGCATCAGGCTGGAGTTGGATTGCTGAATATGTTAGCAATTCATCAACTCTGTGGAAATCATTTTGAAAAAAATTCAAATAAATTAATACAAATTCCATAGTCTTTTGGAAAGAGAGTTTTAAAAATGATCCTTAAACTCTGTTCCATTTCAAAACAGTGTCTGCCTATTTGTAATTAAGGCTCAAAATGCTAATTTAGTTGAGTATTCATGGGTGGGGTGGGGAGAGAAAAAGAACGTAAAAGAATCTCAGAGTCCCTTCTGCTGTGTTCTCATCTCTACTGTCCCTCTCCTCAGATTCATCCCTTTTTCTTTACAGAAGTTTTTTGGTATAATTATTAACAATAATTATTTGATCAGTTTCTGCTGCTCCTGGACTTGCATTTTTACAAAAAGTACAAATGTGAGTAGCCCAACAAATACAGTCTCAGTAACTGGCTCTGCGAATGTCAAGTGAGTTTAGCAAGCCAACAAGGGAGGGGGGAAAAAGCATCTCTTTTATTTACGGTGAATAATTTTCTAACTAACAGGCCGATACAGTACAGTGCACTCCGTCGGAGCGCACAGTTAGCCGGTATTTGGACACGCGTTTTCGACGCGCTAGCTTTACTCCTTATTCATAAGGGGTAATAGTGCGTCCAAAATGCGCGTCCAACCCCCCCGAACCTAATAGCGCCCGCAACATGCAAATACATGTTGATGGCCCTATTAGGTATTCCCGCGCGATTCAGTAAGTAAAATGTGCAGCCAAGCTGCACATTTTACTTTCAGAAACTAGCACCTACCTAAAGGTAGGCGTTAATTTCTCCGGGCACCGGGAAAGTGCACAGAAAAGCAGTAAAAACTGTTTTTCTGTGCACCCTCCGACTTAATATCATGGCGATATTACGTCGGAGGTCCCGAAAGTTTTAAAAAGTAAATAAATAAATAAATAAATAAATAAATAAATTTGAAATAGGCCCGCGGCTTGAAAACCAGATGCTCAATTTTGCCGGTGTCCGGTTTCCAAACCCGTGGCTGTCAGCGGGCTCGAGAACCGACGCCGGCAAAATTGAGCGCTGGCTGTCAAACCCGCTGACAGCCGCCGCCCCTGTCCGAAAAGAGGCGCTAGGGACGAGCTAGTGTCCCTAGCGCCTCTTTTTACCGCTGGGCCTAATTTAAATACATTTATTTACTGTATCGCGCGCACAGGAGAGTGGCCTGTGCGTACGCCGGGAAAGCGGGCGCTCGCCCGCTCTCCCGCGATTTTTACTGTATCAGCCCGATAGGGAGTAAAATAGTGCTGCTTAATGCTCTTTTTTGTAACTCTAAAGGTAGCAAGGAAAAATCTTCAATTTAACTTTACAAGTAAAGCAAATAAAGCCTTAAACTGAGACATGGCCAAAAGAGAAAATGCATAAAGAAATAGAAATAGCTGTTTATTAGGAAATATGGTTTGGTATTGTACATGGAACATCCAGCAACTCTTCTATTGTCTAATGCGGTATAGGATTTCACATCCATACCCACAGAAACTATAGCATACATGGAATTCTGCCATAAAGAAAATAGATGAAAAGAATCAATAAAAATTAATTAACAAAAAGCATTTATAGCACACTATAAAAAATGAAATTAGATAAGGTTTTGTGTTGGCAAGTTATTATTAGGATTATTAGTTGGAGTTCAACAGATCCTATGTATTGTATTCTATTTTAGGGTTGTCTTAGATTTTGGAAATGGGAGGGGCTAAATAGTTTTACATCTATGTAGTTTAGTGCCCCTCAATGCTACCAGATTAATGGTAGTGGAACATAATGTCCTCTATTTATTTATAAAACAAGTATAGCTTGCCACTGATTGGCAAACATGCCTTAATTCTGCTTTGTGTAACGCTAGTTGGTCACGGGGTCATCCTGCAACCAATAGCACTCACCCTATGATGCAGACTGCTTCCAAAGCAAGAACGCCGCCATGACCACCACCAGCATTCCTGCTCCCCTGGCACCTCCGGCAGAACTCATTCCAGGATGCCTACTTCCGCCGAAGCGGCAAGTACACCGTCCTGATGCCACCAGCAACTCTGCTCCTTGAGCTTCCATAGGCACACAAGTTTGCAGAGCAGTGCCCTTTCTAGTTTCCATGATAGGAAACAGCCTTCTATTGTACTCTGATAACATCACATGGCTGGTATAGAGGTCCCAGCCATATTCCCTTCCTTGTCTCAGCAACAGGTCTTCCTGCTTGCTAGCAGTACGTGTTGCTCCTACGTTCCTGATCCTCCCTTGTTTGCTGATCTTGCCTTGCCAAGCCTGCCCTGCCTCATCCAGATGCTCCAGCCTATCCTGTCTCCATACTGCATCAGTATTGACCTCTGCTAAGGACCCAGACTACTCTCCTGCCTACCGCCTGCCACTAACCTTAGCCTTGAACTTTACCTATGTCTTGCTTGCCACCTATCTCGACCTCCACTTCACTACTGGTAATTCTCTTACAACACTTGTCCTGATCTTGGCCCAGTCCCAGACTCTCTTACCTTAATCAGCTTGTTGGGACCTCGCCTAAATCCTGCTAGTCCCTGGAACTCAAAGGCTCGACCCATGGGGAATGGGGCTGGAATAGGTGAAGCGCCAGTCTTGTCCAAGATCAGGACGTGTTCGCCATCTGTCAGCTTCGGCCTAATAGGTTCGCCTACTTAGTTACGTCACCTACGCCACAGCACAAGGGTCCCCTGTCCTTACAAGTTTGCTGAGTCCATTGACTCAGTGGATTTGTTAGCACTCCAGGCCAAACCTGGTCTATCCCAGCATATCCAGCAGCAAAAAGATGTATGAAATCAAGTAACTGGTCTACTTGAAAGATTAGCAGTGCGGATGGAGATGGTGGAAGCACAGCTATCATCATCATCGGCTCCGGTTCCACTTCCTGTGGCCCAGGGTCCAATCGAGCCTACCCGAGCCCTGCCGCAACTTTATTCACTTCCTCAATACATGGGAGATGCCGAGGAGTGCAAGGGCTTTATAAACCAATGTAAAATGTATTTCGAACTTCAGGTGGCTCCATTTCCCTCTGATCGTACAAAGGTAATATACATAAGGGCAAATTTTCAAAGGGCTGCGAGCGCAAAAATTGGGACTTATGTGTGGGGCTAGGCCCTGCGTGCCACGCGCATATTCAAAAAGGCCCGAGCACGTGCATAACTTTTGATACGCTTACAAATGCCAGGCCCTGAAAAGGAGTGGGCTGGGGGCGGGGAGGGGCAGGGCGGGTCGGAGGCCAGCTGGGACAGCAGCCATTAGCCATTGCCTGGAGAAGCGCTCGCTGGCAGCCGGCAGGCATGCAGAAACTACTTCTGCTCGGGAGGAGCAGAAAGTAGAAAAGTAAAAAATTTTCGGGTAGCCAGTTCCCTCCCAGTCCGCTCCTTAATTGGAACGGACTGGGAGGGAACTGGGGGAGGCCTGATTGCGTCACAGCGCATAATTTACTAAATTCACCCCCCGCGTGCATGGATTTTAAAATCCGGCGCATGTGCACACAGCCAACGGATTTTATAACATACGCGTGCCAGCATGTTATAATATCGGTTTGTCCATGTGCGTGTGCTGGGAACCGCACGCACATGGACGCAGACGCGATCCTTTTAAAATCTACCCCATACGGTCTGTCTTTTGTGGCTCCACCCTTGCTTGGGTTTCTCCACTTTGGGAGCGAGAGTATCTGCTCCTTCAAAATTTAGATCTATTCCTACTGCAGTTTCGGTTGGTGTTTGACAAAACAGGCATGCCACATCTGCAGCTACAAACTGCTGATGATTCGTCAAAGGACTCGCATTGTAGGTGAGAATGTGATGCACTTCCGAATCCTGGCCTTAGAGCTAGGCTGGATAGAAGATAGCCAGATGGCCAGATGGCCATCTTTTGGCAGTGATTGTCTAGGAAAATTAAAGATGAGTTAGTAGGGCATGATATCCCATCCACAATAGAAGGCTTGATTGCCCTAGCCATCAGAATGGATCTCAGGTTCAGGAGTGTGGACAGAAAACCAGAATTCCTTGATGACACGTTTATGTGCTCCTTTTCTCCAGCATTTCTTGGCATCCTTGTCCCATCCAGTGCAAACCACCCTGGCAGAGGTACCTATGCAAATGAATCACTCTAAGATTATCGAGGAGGAAAAAAGTATAGATTTATAAAATCTGCCCCTGTAAGCAGAAACGAACAACAAAACTCAGAATCACTTAAACCAGAAACATTGCTGTGCATCACGATTGCATATATTCAGCAAACAATAGCAACCATGTACTGCACTTCAGGTGTGATTGGATTTGCTTTCTTTGTATGTTTGATCTCTCATTGTCATCATTAGCCACTGAGAACTGTGACATGATTCACAGTGGCTTTTCTGGACAGGGTAATGCTCAGTTGTGGTGTTCATTATTGTGAGTGTGACTTATGGAGGTCATTTCGGTCAAACAATTTTGCAGCCAAAATTGACGCCTGGCTGCTATTACCAAAGCCACTCCTCTAGCCAAGATACGGATCAAATCACAGCCCACATCTGCTAAATAGGTGGCGGCGGGTTCCATAATCTCTGGAATTCATTCTAGAATCATCAGCCACTTGAGAGAGAACCACCAGGACATCAGGACACTATCTGCAATGTCATTGCCACTGTTTCAAATGCATGCTTTTTTTTTTTTTTAATTTGTAATTTATTAGATTTTTAGGTTTCTAAGG
Organism: Rhinatrema bivittatum; assembly: GCF_901001135.1. Lineage (NCBI taxonomy): Eukaryota > Metazoa > Chordata > Amphibia > Gymnophiona > Rhinatrematidae > Rhinatrema > Rhinatrema bivittatum. The sequence continues at coordinate 243,749,829 of NC_042618.1, forward strand.
TACATTTCACAGAATATTAGAAATAAAAATACAGTTATATATGACTAAATCATGCATTTTACAGAACTTCTGTGATTTTATCCTTACATTAGAGATCATAAGAAACGAGAAAATGGAGAAAGATATAACACAAAGAAGCAGTTTCCAAAAGTAAATCAATATAAGCAATTATGTCAACCCTCACCATTAATCACTGCTATACCAGCTCAATGTAGAGTCTTAGGATTGTGCCTCCAAATATGATCTTAACTGATCAGGTTGATTAAAAATATATTTCATTCCCTGATAAATAATAATACAACGACATGGAAATGTTAATACATATTTAGCCCCTCTTTGTAGGGCAGCTCCTCTCATTGATAGAAATTCCTTTCTTCTAATTTGTGTTTCACGAGAGATATCAGGAAATATTTTTACACTTTGACCATAAAACTGCACTTTCTGGTATCTAAAATATAATTTCAGTAATGTATCTCTTTCTGATAGAAAGGAAAATTGTATAATAAGAGTAGCTCTAGTTTCAATGTTAACTTCAAATGACTTTTCTAAAAGTTCTGATAAATTCACATTTTCCTCTTGATTATCTTGGTTTTGCTTTGGGGAATTTCCCGATTCCTGATATTGTGGTACATAGTATATTCTAGCTATTGCTGGGATTGCTTCATTAGAATACTTCAATACATTTACAAGGTAACTTCTAAATAAATCTATTGGTGATATCAAAGGGATTTTAGGAAAATTTAATATCCTCAAGTTGTTCTTTCTAATTTGATTTTCTAGGATTTCAAATTTATCAAAATGCATCTTCTCAGATCTAATTTAATTTGCTTGTATCTTATCTAAATCATTCACTTTATTTTCCAACAAAGTTACTGAACCATCCAATTTGTCAACCTTAGTCTGTAAGACCACATTCTTATTTAATACATCCTGTAAAGTACTAGCAATATTATTTATAGATCTTTGCATTGAGACTAACATGGTCCCAACTTCTTCAAGGGTGAAGTTTCTTGGTGTAATTATTAGTATCTCAGTCAAAGATCCCACTTGGATTTCACCACTTCCTCCCTCCATTGGAGCCTTCCCAGGTTCCTTATGTTGTATAGAAAAAACACCATTTTGTTCCCTGGAGCCCTGGAAAGGGCTCTCCGAGGAGCAATTTAGACTTTCTGCTCCTCTCTGGTCCCGTAATGGTGTAAAATTCATTTTTTATTTAGGGTCCTCAAAGGAAAAGGCCCCTTCACTCTTCCCGGATGGTGGCTCTGGTGTCGCTGGTGCTCCAGGAGTAAGCGATGTTTCATGAGTCTGGAGGATCATCCCCTGCTCCTGGTTTGATCCTCCTGCGACACTTCCTGGACTTGCTATGGGGGTTTTTGCAAAGCAGTCTGCAATTTTAGGCTGGTTATTAATAGGATTCGGTGTTGAAGACAGTTCTCTCAGCTTTGCCTTCCTCTTTGTATGTGGCATTACAAAGAGGAAAGCTATAACCAACCACTTTATAAATAAACAAGAAAAGAAAAAGGAGAAACGTTACCTAGAACTCCTTATACATTGACATCAATATTTCCTTTATATCTTCTCCAAAATCTCCTGGCTGCGGAACAATCGCTCAAGATTTCTCTCCAAAGCCAATCACGCCAAGCTAAGCCAAGCAAAGCCGTGTGCCCCTTAGGCGCGCGCGGCTTTGGTGGCGTGCCGGCGGCAGCGGTGTGCCGCAAGGGCGCCATTTTTATGGGCGCCTCGCTCGGCTCCGCCCCCTGACGTCCAGGCTTGCAGGAAATTCAAAAAATACAATTTTCACCTCCAGGCATGTCAAGTAAAGTCCGCAGCCCAAATGCATGTTTAAGGATGGCATCAATCCTCCTATCATGCACATCCTCCAAGGTGGCTCCTCCCTCCATGGGGATAGTCGACCACTTAGAGACGGCACAGACAAGAATATCCACTTTTGGAAAACGCAGACGGTCGCTCAAAACTGGATCCAGGGGGTACAGGCCTTCCAATGTCTGGCCCCCTTTGAAATTTGCCTCTGGAGTGTCCCATTCAAGATCCATCAATTTTTGAATGGCTTCCATAACAGGGAAAAAACAAGAGGCTTTACGCAAGGAAACCAAAACGGGATTTTTCTATGGCTCAGACATGGCACTCCCAACATCTTCAAAGTCTGGGAAATCAGGGCCGGCAGTTCATCTCTATGAAAGAATTGCAAAATAGTCCTATATGATGCCAGTCTCGAAGGAATTTCCCCATCTTCCAGAGAGTCAGGATCTGCCTCATCATCAGTGCCAGCCAGATTCCTGCCGGGATTACCCGTAGCTAACCAAGGCGTGCTTCGTCGCTTAAACACAGTACCGGAAGAGGGAGGGGCCACCACCTGAGGATCTGACCTGACAGGATTGGGAGAGGCTAAGGACCGTGCCTGAAGAAAAGATTGCAATCCTTGAAAAAATTCTACCCAAGAAAAGACAGAAGGATCCATTCCAAAATCAGAAGGCACCAGTGCGGGGGCCTACTGAGCTGCCATCCCCTGCGGAGGTACCACTCAAGGGAGTTCCAAGGTCAGGTGTTCCTCTGGACAAGTCCTTAACCAGTCCATCATCAGGCTGGAAAGAACCAGGCTTAGTAAAATCAGAGGAAGATCATTCTCCCTGAGCCTCCAAGCAGCGCTGGTACATGTTAGAAGGTACTCCAGGCTGAGAGAAAGGCGCTTAGGTTTCTTGAACACCAGCGCCATTAGTTTGTCAGTACACTTAACTGGCGACTGAAGATTTGCATCCAGCTGATTGATGCTGAAAAAATTTAAATGCACAAAATTTATGCCGAAAACTAATAGGCTCATTCATCAAAATGCGTTATGGCTTTAACATACGCGATAACAGCATAACGCATGCATTATTTATGTTACTGCATGGTGTGAATTGTGAATGCATATTTTTTGAAGGAGTGGGATTGGGGAGGAGTGTGGGTGGGATTAATGAAAATGAGGGGCAATATTGCATGTTTTAAACACCGGAAATAACTACACTTCTTTTCCTGATGTTAAACTGTGCGATATGCCCAAAACAACCATAACGCAATTTGCGTTAGATTGCAAGGCTTGGGGAGAGGGAGAGAGCATGTAAATGCTTTTGAAAATCAGGCCCTAAGTGCATAAATGGAACTTTTTCATTTAAAGTTTGTTAAATTTCAACACTGGCTATAAGCACCATGTCATTACTTGTGTTAAGCGTTATGGTTGTATCTTCACTTCTGAAAATCAATAAATAAATCTTTCAAAAAAAAAAGTTTGTTAAATTTCTGTAAATCATTACAAGAATTCAAAAGAAAAGATAGGAATGTACAGCCATACCCCCCAAAAAATCACATAACATCTAACAAAGCCATCATACCTAAACTCAAGTCCACATTAAGAAGGGATATAACAAATAGGAAAGCAAAAATAAAGAAAAGATATGAAGGAGAAATGGGTATCAACTATAACATCCAGCAACTCCCACTTGGTAGATACCGTATATACTTCCCCCAGACCAGTTACTGATCCTTATCTAAAAGAAAAGCTTCCAAATGAAGTGAGTCATAAAATACAAATTTGTTATTCTGAAATGAAATAAGCCATTTACACAGGAATCTTAGGAAAAAGGTGCCATCAATGCCTATCATCTTCTGTTTTAATAAAAGGAAATCTTTCCTTCTTGCTTGTGTCTCACAAGGTAAAATAGCAAGCATGCATACTTGACATTTTCAAAAGCATAAGTTCTATTTTAACCCATCTCGGTCACCCGCAAAATAACTGACGTCACAAAAGTTTGTAAGCAACATGAGCAAGTCACAAAGTTGCATATTTCAACCCTGTAACATTATTAGAATCATGGTTTTTCTAGACAAGGCACAGTTGGGCACTTTCCTTTAAAAAACATAATGTGGCATGCTGTATGTCTACTTTGTTTGGGTTGGGGATTTTTTTGTCTAAGGAGCAAAAATATTAGACTTAGTAGGGTGATGCTCTAATTTTATTATAATTACTGTGTGAGGGTTAGATGGCAAGTACTATGAAAGGATCTTCAATATTAGCCTTACTCATTTCACAAAATCTTTCAAGAGTCTATTCACCATAAACCACAAGCACAAAGAAAGATAAGTATGACAGGTGCCATGCTTACTGAGAAGAAATGGTGCTGGTTGACCAAGGATTCATTGTCTAGCTAGCACTACTGTCTACAGTATGTTAATTAAAAAAAATAATGGATATGTTGTAACAGTGGTCTTTTGTTTAGAGACTCTAACAAACCAAGCCTTCTAACCTCTTTCCTAACTCAAGATCTGTTGCATTCTCATCTTTAAAAGTCTGCTTTTCTTCAGGGTAAATGAGCCTGATGTCAGTAGGAATGTGCACATATTGTGTGTTTCAGACAAAGCAGATTTACACTTACTCTTAATTGACACTAACTAAATTAAAATAAAAAGTGGAAACGCGATAAAAATTGATGTTGATGGATTCCATTGGATTGAATCCAGGAAATGCCTGAGGGTTTAAAAGGAGTCAGCAGGCAGGCTTCGCGGGATGAGAATGAACTATTAATGTAAAACCAGTCTAGTCTCGGCCATGGAAAATTGGTTTTGTTTTGGTTTGTTTTGAAAACAGAGAGAATGCAATAAAATCACATTTAAAAATCAACACAGTATGCAGAACTTTTGATAAAAAATAACTTAATAAAGACAACCTAGATTATGGCCTATATGCTATTAACCCCTCACCAGAAAGTTCAAAGCAGCTTTCTACAAATAATGACAAAAGTACTAAAAAAAAAAAAAAAGTATAAGTTAACCTTCACCACCTGTCATGAAAACAAAACTATTAATTACAACCAAAACCATTAACCACTGTTTGGCAGCTATTCAGGCCCCATAAATCAACATTGATGCAATTCTGGGGTCCTTTTGTACCCTAACCCAAATATCCAATTAATAGAACAAAGTAATTCTGGAAAAACATGATTTTGTTCCAATAATAAACCAATCAACAGCAGGCAAAAATTTATACAAATTATAGCAATAATCAAAACACAAGAAACTTTACTCAAACAACAAATTAAACAAAATAATTTAAGAAAATAGTCATCTACAGTAAAATAAATAAAAAAGTAAAACATATAGAAAAACCATCTTAAAATTCTTGTATAATCAAAGTATAATCATGTAATTCAGTAAACAATAATGTTTTCAAAAATCACCAAATCATCATAAAATGCTAACAGATATCAATTCTAGTGGCAGAACATTCCACCAGAATGGTGCCAATCCTGTAAGTTTTCTCTCTTGTTTTGGCTTTTTACCAAAATTAACTGATAGTGCTATCAATCTAGTATCTTCACGTGATCATAATACCCTAAAACAGACATCTGCAACCTTTCAAAGAAGAGCCATTTTTTTATTTTTACCAAAATATTTTGAGAGGCACATCATGCACACAAATACATTATATGTGTATTTATATGGAGGGTAATTTTCAAAGCCATTTACATGCTGTAAATTTTGCAGGTCTTTGCATGCAAAAAGTATGCACATAATTCAATTTCATTTGCACTTTTGTTCATGTAAAACAAGAGGCATTCTGGGTGGATGGAGTCTGGATTTATGGGAATGCTTTTGAATTTTAAAAGTATGCAATACACATGTACAAGTTACACCATGCCAGGAGCAGATGCACTTCTATGCAGGGGAATTTGTGCATTTACTTTCAGAGAATTTTCAAAGCAAAACTAAGCAATTACTTTCACTTTGAAAATTTGTGGAATGTCTGCAAGTAAAAAGTACACACAGAATTTTCTGAAAATTTCTCTCCTGAGGACAATTTTCAAAGCCAATTCTGCAAGTAAAAATGTTTATCCTGTGGAAATGGGCTTTTTGAAAATTGCATACCTTCAATGAGGATAAAAGTATACATGCTGTGCCAATGTACATACTTAAACCCACATAATGCAGAAGTGTTCCCAAGGTTTGGATTATGTCGGAGGAGGCAACAACATGTAGTTTGGCACAGAAAAAGTACGAGCAAATTTCTGCTGGTACTTTATCCCATGGCAATAATAAAAACAAAACTACATGCATAGGTTTGCTTTATTGGTGCAGCCCTGTAAGTCAAAACGACCTGTGGTATTTACACCACTGTGGGGAGTTTATTGCCCCCATGATGTAAATACACAAACCTTAGAAGATATATAATTTATTACAAACTAATTGTTTGTAGACGGCCACCGACAGCGGACCTCTCTCCGGCGCACGCTGTTAAGGAGGCGCGAGGGGCGCGCAATTGACCCTAGTGCCTCCTCGACAGTGCGAGCCCTAATTTAAATATTGCATCGCGTCCCCAGGAGAGGTGCCTGGGGGCACGCTAGGAAAGCGGGTGCTGAACACACAGCGCCCCCAAGAGTGCAGGCAACATGTTCCACATTGACTTATTTACTATAAATCTGTCTGATATTCTGGAGACATCTGATAAAGATTTAGCCAAATCTTCTACTATGATAGTAACATTTGCCTTGGACCCAGATAGAGACTGGTTATTATTTAAACATCGTAGTGAACTCTTTCTCAAGTTTCAGATTAGTATTTTTCCAGATGTAGCAAAGATCACTCAAAGGAGGAGGAAACAGTTTCTGTCAAAAAGACCTAGGGTTTTGCAAGTTGGAGCTACGCTTTTTCTTAAGTTTCTGTGTAAATGTTTAGTTAACTACCAAAATCTTTCATGTATTTTTTTTAACCCAGTCAATTAACACTGTTTCTAAGTGATAAAATTGTAGCTATAGGCTCCGGTAATGTTATAAATTAATTTTTCTCCTAGAGAAAGCCTTATTATAGATTGTATGGTCACTGTACTTTTTTTTCTTCTTTTTGCTTTTCCTAAGATTGTGATAATGGGTCGGTCATTGATGACTTGAAATAGTGGAAACAAATTCTTTTTGTTTTGTATTTTTCATGATGTATTTCTGCAGAGCTTTCAAAAATATCTGTTCAAGATATTAATAAAGAAATTGCTATGTAAGAAGAGGAGGAGGTGAGCAGTATTACTTATTTATTTTATATTCCACCTTTCAGGTGTTGCGCTGAGGATGGAAGGGAGTGCTAAGGGGTGCTCCCCAGCGCAGGACAATTAGTGTTACCCTTGTGGCGAGACATACCTCATCTGGGACGAAGCAAAACCAAGCCCTGCCAACCTGCATGCCTCAGTGAGGCGAACAATGCAATGTTGGTCTCTGAATGTTCCTCTGAATTTTCCCAGCCCTTTCGGACCGCCGCTGGGTAACAGCAGAGGCGGCAGGCCGAACATGGCATAGGTGGATGAGGACTGGAACATGGATGCTGATGGTGACAGGGTTCAGACATTGAAGGATGAGATGAAGACTCAGACGTTGAAGGATAAGACGAAGACTCAGGTTCAGATGGACTCAGGTTCAGACGAGAAGAAACAAGCTAAAACCAGGATAAAAACTCGAGATGGAGAAGACTCCGGGTAGACTCTAACATCCTCAGCTGGAGAGAACTACAGTGGCCAGACCGGCCCTCAGGCTAGCCACTGGAGCTTACCGCCGGGGGCTAGGCATAGCCGGAGTCCAGAGCATCAGAGGAGAGAAGGGACGAGCCTCCAAGGCAAGGATCCAGAACATCAAGACGAACTCCTCAGACACTCAACAAAGGGCAGCCGAGGCAAGCAGGCAAGACATCTGAAGACTCCGATCCCTGGAGATAACAAAAGGGTCAAGAATATCTTCGGCTCCACTCAAAGGAAAGGACCCACCAGCGCCCTACACACCTCAATGGGGGTTGCTGTTTAGTCCACTTGGATACATATAGTCGCGGACCACTGGGCCACAGCACACCCTACCAACCCAGCCGGGCTGGTCACAGACCACGCTAGGATGGATCATGGCATAGCCTTGGACAACTAGACGAGATGAACATCAGGACAAGAAGACTTGGACCATGGAACATCAGGAGACGGAGCGAAGAAGACATCAGGAACAGACGGACATCAGCAAGGACCAGAAGAGGAGACAACGATGAGGGATCCCATGAAGAAGACAGGAAGCCAAGCAGAGCGAAGAATACAGGGAAGTCCACGAGAAGACCAGCTCCAGGAAGGAACTTGCTTCTTGCGAAGGTGAGGAAGGACTGACCTGAGGAGCCTTTTGTAGGCTGAAGAGGCAGATCCAGGAACTGAAGTCATCCAGGGCCACTCCCTCACTGGCCCTTTAAAGCTGGTGAGGGTGCGCGGCCCCGCGCCTAAGAAGCAGGAAGAAGACTGCAGCACCACGGACAGCGGCCCTGCTGATGCTGAAGAGAGGAGGATCCGGAGCAGGCCTCGACCTGGCCCGATGGGGAGCGGCAGCGTCCTGCTGCTGGAAGAAAGCAGAGAAGAACAGCTCCTGCCACGGGAAGGCCTGCACAAGCGGCTCCTGCCGCGAGACCATGTGGATGGCCTTCGGGCCGTGAAGAGGAGTAGGCCAAAGTCTACGGCTCCCTGCCACGGTGAATAGGAAGCAGGGAGTGGCTCTTACCGCGAAAAATAGGCCTCAGGCCTGCCGGAAGACCATGTGGGTGGCGGCTCCTACCACAGTGAAGAACCTCGGCATGGCTCCTGCCACGCCGGCATGATAGCAGCCTCCTACCACTGCAGGGAACCCCGGCATGGTTCCTGCCTTGCCGGTAAGATGATGTCAGGGGTCGGGCCTGCAAGAGGTAAGAGCCTGCTTGCGGGATCGCAACATCAGGCACTTCAATATCAGAGATACTCCTGCTAGTAGAAGATAATGGTCTTCTCGTCTGCTAGCGTTAGGACGGAAGGGGCAACTAAGAGCTGCATGTGGGTCAGGAGCCTCAGGCTGCAGAACCTTGTCCTTTCCCTACTGGGAAATTTTCTTTCTTCAAAACTTCAGGCCACAACCTACCAGCGCTCCAAAAAAAAAAATATATATAATAGGCAGCCAATGAAAGGAGATCAGCATCAGAGTAGTTTAATCCCAGTATCTAACCCCAGTCAAAATCCTTGCTGCTGCATTCTGACCTATCTGAAGCCTACTAAGCAACCTCTTTAGGAGCCAATTATAAATTGCATTACAATAATCTAGACGATTCAGACCAACATATGAATCAATGTCCTTAAGTCATCAAGCCAGAGAAAAGAACAAAGTTGTTTGACTATATGTATCCAAGTGGACTAAACAGCAACTACAGTTTTTTATTCAAGTTCAGTGTTAGAATTAGCTAGCAAATGAGTCTGTCCGGCAGGCTGCAAGTAAAGTAATAGGAGTCCTAGTGGAAACGCATGTGCTCCCATAACCAGAAACTAGAAGGCTAGCTGTTCAGGCAATGGCTTCTCTGTTATTGGTAGCTATTTGGATGATTACAAAGCTTTGTGGATAGACATGGGAAGAGAAGGGTTCTGGCTGTGAAGTAAATGGGAAATCTTGTATGCTCATCTGCCTAAGAAGGCAGAGAGTAAATGAGGAAAATGATAAAAAATTGTCCTGGATAAGGAGAGATCTTATATAAGTTGTCATGCTCCATGGCCAGCAAGTTTGGATATATTCTAGCATTGTGAACAGGAATAACTGAACAGACTGGATGGGTTAATTGGTCTTTTTATGCAGTCAACTATTAGATTAGTATGTTAAAGCAGATGTAGCCCCCTTTCTAATACTTATCACGACAAGATTACACTTCTAGAAGCAGTCCCAGAGGAGGTCCCTCATGCCACTGCAGCATTCTATTCAGCACCCCCTCTGATGCCAGACTTTTGTGCCACCATCAACCCCTAAATTTAGGAAGATCTGGGAGGTTGGCACCACAGGGGGAGACTTCCCATGCTTGTGGGATCAAGAGGGGCAAACCTTCTACCTCAATTTATCTATTTGATTTCTATTTGTTGCACCAGGAGCTCAACAAAGCTCTGCTTCTCAATGAGAAGCAGCTCACACTAAAGCTTGAGGCTCTTACTAGCTGGTGCCTTCCTTAGGGCTTGCTTCCTTCTTCCAGGCATGAGACTGAGGAACCCTAGGGAATATCCAACCACAGCTGAAGCAGTTGTGCTATCACAGTTGGGCATAGGGATAGCACACAAACGGCTGAATTTTAAATCAGCCTCGAGCGTAAAAAATGGGGGTTACGCGCGTGGCCGGGCCTTGCGTACCCTGCGCACATTTTTAAAGGGGCCCGGCCCCGCACATAACCCCCGTTACGTGCAGAAATGCCGAGCCTAGAGAAAGGGGTGGTCCGGGGGCAGGGCTGGAGGCGGCCAGTACAGCAGCCATTTGCTACTGTGTGGGGGAAGCGTGCGCCGGCGCACACAAGTTGCTTCTGCTCCAACAGAGCAGTAAGCAACAAAACAAAAAAGAAGGAAAAGTAAGAGAAAGGGTTTAGGGGGTGGGGTGGAGAGGAAAGGGGAAGAGGGAGGAAGTATGGGTAGGGGGTCAGGGAAGTTCCCTCCCAGTCCGCTCTTTAAATGGACTAGGAGGGAGGCTCGATTGCATCGCCAGCATTAACTTATAAAATTGCCCCCCCCCCCCCACACTCGCACCGCCCGCACATGGGATTTCGGAGCACGCGTGTTATAAAATCGGCACATCCATGTGTGTGCGCCGGGAATCGCACGCTCATGGATGCGCGCGTGAACCTTTTAAAACCTACCCCAAAGTGAATATCCGTGATGGATATCCAGCACCACAGATGCAGGCCTGAAAACTGCTTGCCGCAAGCTTCTTGGCCATGGTCTTCTCCGTGCCCTTCGACATCTTAAATTCTCAATCTTGTCCCTTTTTTTTCAGAATTTTAAATATTTGTTTGAGGAGTTGCCCATGCAGTTACAAAAAACTTTTGAAGAAAGGAAGAACACAGAAGCACTAGGCCCCAAAAAGTAGAAAAATTCTAAGTGAAAGACTGGAACATGTGGTAGCTTGGACAAAGAATGGGCGGCTCACAAAGCAGTGTGCATGCATAGCAGATCCTTTGCATGTTCAATAAAGTCTTTACTGAGCTCTGAGAGCTGGGTTTGAGTCAGTGCTGGATGACGTCACACTCCTGTGTAATAGCTAATTCATGCTTGCTTGTCCATGGAGAATATCATAATGCCTCTGTATCGATATATGGTACAACCTCACCTTGAGTCTTTTGTACAGTTCTGGTTGCCTCATCTTAAAAAAGCATAGTGGAACTAGGAAAGGTTCAGAGAAAGGCAACAAAAATGATAAAGTCGATGGAATGTTTCCCTAATGAAGTAAGGTGAAACAGATTAGGGCTTTTCAGCTTAGAAAAGAGATGAGTGGAAGGGATATGACAGAAGTTTATAAAATCGTGAATGGGGTGGAACAGGTTAATAGGTGAGGTAATTTATTCTTTAAAATAATACTAAACCAAGGATATGGTCCTCAAAATTAATGGCCAGCAGATTTAAAACAAATCATACAAAGTATTTTTTTCACTCATCACACAATCTAGCTGTAAAATCTGTTGCTAGAGGATGTGGTCAAGGTGACTAGAATAGAGGGGTTTAAAAGAGGTTTGGATAATTTCCTGGAGGAAAGGTCCATAAACAATTATTAGCCAGGTAGACTATGGAAAGTAATCATTTATCCCTGGGCGTGAACAAGTAATAAATCTACTTTTTGAGACATGCCAGATTTTTGTGACCTGAACTGGCCACTGTTAGAGACAGAATGCTGAGTTTGATGGACCTTGGACTGACCCAGCATGACACTCTTTATGTTCTTATGTTCCATACCCTCAATCTCTCTATCTTGCAGCATTTCTTCCATTTTTTAAGCACCACAAATCAGAGTGAAAAATAACTAAAAATGAGCACTCACCATCCAGAAAAGCATTCCAGTGGCAAATTCTGAATAGTGTTCTATGGTAGATAATACACTGAAGATTAAACAGATCAGCACTAGAAGAAATCTGAAACAGAACAGAAATAATCAGTGGTAAATAAAATATTGTTTATTAATCTAGGCTGTTAATTTTTCTTTCAGTTTTGTCTTTAACCTTACATCAACTACCAATTTTTTTTCTACAGAATTCGGTATCAGTCGGGTCACTGTTTTTTCACTTTTTCAGATAATGCAGACAGGCTGCATGTCTCAATTTATGAAAAGTATTATGGTTGCCATATTAGTCCACTTGAATATGTAGGAATAAAGGTCAACAAACAAGTAGTAGGTGCCACCTTATTATTGGACAAAGTCAATACATCTTTGATTCGAGAATTACGTTCCCTTCAAATCCCTGCCCTGCCGCACACCACCCCCTTTTTTTTTCTAAGCTGAAATGGCATATGCAGAGATACCCTAAAGCCTAGATGATTTTGTACTATTTAACATAGTGCAACTGTACTGTTTCCTCACTGACCTGCTGAAGGAAGCATAGATCTTGAAAACTAGTCACATATGTATTATATTAGTCCAATAAAAAGGTATCACATAGAGCCTTGAACAGCATCAGACTTCCAAGAAGGCTAAGACAACCTGCATAAAGTGATCACGGTTAAACACAAATATTAATGAGCATAGGGAGGTCAGATGTATTGAACAACCACATCCCTGATTTTGGTGACTGTATGGTTTATTACAAAACTAATCATACCTGGGACCTCTCCAGATTTCACTCGGACAGTCTAGGAACTTTCGTAAATTGACAGGTTCCTGGGAAAACATCAGAAGGGTCCAGGCAGGGGCATTATTAGATTAGTAGCACTGTTCTTACTGCGCCAGCCCCTCCACTTCATGATGCATGCAAAAACAGGAGGGAAGGGACTAGAAGGGGAGCAGAGCAACTATTTTCTGCTCTGCTACATTTACTCCATGTGAAGGAGTGGCCCTAAACCCCCTACTTAACCTATGCAGGATCAGGCATCTAGCTTGTCCACCTTAAATGCCAAAGAGAGAGAGAGAGCGCGCTCTGTGTGTATCTGGGAGAGATTCTACTGAGTTAGATTGCTGGAGGTAAGCAAATCATATTGTGAAGTGAATGATGTTATAATAGAGCTGTAATCTTTAAGAAGAAAGAGGCTGGACTCATTGAGGCTTGTGTCTCCAGCTTAAAGTTTACTTGGCTATCCAACACTCCAGTCTCACCTCTTCCTTCATTTCCTTGCCGTTATTGTGACAACAAGCCACATGTGAGGGAGGGGGAGGAGGTCAGGGGCTGGAGAAGGGAACAGAGCAATTGTTTTCTGCTCTGCTCTGTCTGCTACAGTCTCGCTCACCCCTCCCCATTATCCCTGGGTCAACAGGCAGTGTGTGAGAAGAAAGAATGGGAGGGGCTGGAGCAGACACAGCAGCTCTCTGTGATTCCAGTACTATGGAAGGCCGAGTGGGAAAGGAGGAAGGAGATGCCACCTATTGCAGAAGTCATTGAATTGTAATTTATTTGGGCAGGCCAACTGCTAGGGTCAGATCTGGAGACAGTGCTAGGGTTGGGGACGAAAGAAAAAGCATGCCTGAGGAGAGGAGTGAGTGAACGTGTATGTGTGTGACAGAGTAGATTAGCGGGGATGATGGGAAGAGAGAAATTTGATTTGCCAACCTCCACCTGCTAATCAATACTCATTCCACAAATCAAAGGCTTCCAGATATGGTAAGACGACATGGAAGTGGACCTGAATTTTGGCTTAAATACTGGTCTTGAAAGAATCAAAGAGAGCAATGGTGGGAAAAGGGATTGAAAGGTTGGACGGAAAACACGGGGGCAAGGGGAACTAGTGTTGGTTTTCATATGGGAATTTGTATGCACTTCTATCAGGCATAGTAGAAACCAAGAGGTCAATATGGAAAGCTATCCAGGTAAGTCACAGGGGTTATTCAGTGGCATGGATATGCCGCTGAATATCCGCATAGAAATCACTACTTAGCCAGTAAGTAGTACGTATCCTGCTATCTAGCACTAAACACGCTTTGAATATGCCAGCCCAAGAATCTAATTTGGGCAGACTAGATGGGCTATCATTTAAGTTACTATCAGGTCTATCCAGTACCGAGCGGTAGGAAGAGCTGCGTTAGTGCCTACAGCACCCGCGGTTGCCGCACGCACAGTGCAGCTCACCTACCGCTCGATCCTGAACACTAATTTTATTTAAATGTAAACTGCGTCCGAAAAGCCTTAGGCCCGCGCAACCCATTTTACTGGATAGAGCGCCTATACAGTATCCTGGGTGCGCGGGCCTAAGGCTTCACGCCACGCTGGTATCTGTCATTTCAAATGTCATTTGAAATGACAGATACCAGGAAGCGAAAAAACCAAAAGCAAAAAGTAAGTCGCTTCGCCGCTTCACTCTTCCCTCCTCCCGGAGCAGGGCGCGAAAAGCAGCCTTGCTCCGGGAGGAGGGAAGCGGCGAAACGACTTACTTCTTGCTTTTGGTTTTTTTGCTTCGCCGCTGTCAGTGTCTTCCCTTCCTCTTGGAGCAGGGCGCGAAAAGCAGCCTTGCTCTGGGAGGAGGGGAGAATAGACACTGACAGCAGCGAAGCGAAAAAAAACCAAAAGCAATTTTGGTATTTTTTTCAAAAAGCTAAAAGTAAGTTGCTTCGCCGCTATCAGTGTCCCCCCTCCTCCCGGAGCAAGGCTGCTTTTCGCGCCCTGCTCCGGGAGGAGGGGAGAAGAGATGACAGCGGCGAAGCAAAAAAAAAAAAGCGAAAAAACCAAAAAGGGGACCCGACCCGACTTACTTTTGCAGCCGTCCGGCATCGTTGCTCCCCCGCCTCGTCCGGCATCGTTGCTCCCCTGCCTCGTCTGGGAAGATGGCTGCCAGCACGGGGGAAAGCGGCCCCTGTGCATTCAATTGGCTGCCGTGACGCTTCGGGAGCAGGGGAGAGGACTGGGGCTGCCACGGAGACCGGCACCCACGATCGCGGCCGGGGCAGGTGAGCGGGGGCTGGGGGAAAGCTTGCCATCTACCCTTACCCCTGCCTCTACCGCAGGGGTCAGGGTAGGCGGTAAGTTTGCAGGTTAAACGCGCGACAAAACGGCAGGGAAAACTAGCGATAGTCGGGGCGCGGGTTACGGGATGCTAGGGAATAGCTAATTCGCTCGTTTGCATGCAATATCGAGCTAATTCGCTCGTTTGCATGCAATATACATGCCGCGGGCGGAAGGGGTTGCCCGGGGAATTTAGGACGCGGTAAGAGTAGGTTAAAGGGGATTCGGGATCGCAGGAAGGGCTAACGCGGCCGGAACGTGAGTAAAAAGCGGCTTAGGAGCAGGGTAAACGCGGCCGCACTTTACAGGATAGGCCTGTATGTAGCTTGTTTATTGATCCTTATGTCTTAATACTCAATTTATGCATAATTCTTTTTAGAACCCCTCAGTTTTCTTGAAGTACATATCAAAGGTCACCATCTTAGACCACAGGCCTGTAATAGGACAACAACCAATCTATGACAGTAACTTTGAAACTGGCACAAGGGTGCACATTTGCAAGCAAATGTCAGCCCGCACCCAAGGATGCAGCCATTTTATAACAGTCTGGCCACAAAATGTGGGCACGTGCATGTGCATGCAAATCCCGCTTCTACCGCACAAGTCAGGGGATTTTAAAAGTGGTGCGCGCCGATGCCATTGCCAGTTAAACCAGTTTGGCCCCAGTTTGCCCAGTTAAGGGGTAGATCCAAATCCATAAAGTTTAATAGCTTTCATTCCCCCCCCCCACACACACACAGATCTGCCTATTTTTTTTTATTGTATAACTTACACCTCCTCCATAGCAGAAGTAAACTTATGTGAGCCAAACTTATTCGCGTAGCCCCTAATTAACACGTGTGCCAGGCTTTTAAAAATTCACCTTTATATGTAGAGGCATTTCCAGCCATCTTTCTGTGCTTCATAGGCTAATACAATTTTCCAGGAGCTCAAGCCAGTTCAGCAATTTATTAATAAGAAAAAATTTGTTACACAAACCTGTCTGTGAACCTAGCATATGTTTTCTTTAAAGAAATTGCCAAACTAGTTCAAGTCCCCAATTTCAACACAAATGCAGTACACAATCTCTTTTAGTGAACAGATCTCTGGTTTCTCAGAAAGATTTGGCTGAAATTTTCCCACATAATTTTATTTCCTAAAAAAAAAAAAAAAAAAAAAAAAAAATTGCATTCTTACTTGTTTTAGGCGATGGCAAGTTGAGAATGGCTTGGATTATACTGTTGTCCTTTTTTTCTCTTAACCTCATCTGGAGTTAACATTTCCCCAAGGCATAAAAAGTTGATGCACACAAAACAGACATAATATTTATTCAATCTGAGTTTGGGCAGCAGCTAAAAAAAAAGTGGGGAACACTAAGACGTGTTTACAGCATGCTTGCTGGTAATCCCATAAACCACTATTCATTTTGCCGAGTCTGCTCAGGAGAACTGAAGAGCCATGGGAGACAAGAGAAGCTGCAGTGTGCTAAGAATCAAGCTGGGGCATGGAGACTAAAAAAAGAATAGAGAAGAGTATTTAAGACTACATCCTGAGTCAGAGGAAGCAAAGAAGAAAGGTAAGATCAAAAGCGTCAAGGGGAGACAGTGGTGACCCAACAAAGAGGACGTGGAATGAGAGAGTGGTAGAAACAAAGGGGAGAGAGTTTCTAAATTGTATTTATAAGAAGGGGCACACAATCGTGAAACTTTACCTTGGGTTCAAAAATACCTTGCCCAAGAACTCTTCTACAGTAGGCTGGGGATGCTGCAGAGGCAGCGTTCAGAGCTCCTGGGAAGAAGAGAGTCTCTGTCTCACACAATAGCTGGAATTAAGCCCTCGACTGCAAGGTTCTGGAGGTATCCTGGTTCAAGGATTTTCACAGCAATACCTGGGCTGTGCGAAATTGGGAACGATATTATAAAACAGGGGAAAAACCTCAGATAGTTGCAAATGAAGGCTCATGGTACTGAAGCCCACTAGAGGCTGTTTACAAAAGACCAGAGAGTCAAAGGAGCAGGGGCGAAACTGCTGAGCCTTCCCACTCCAATGTATGGGGCTACATGATGATTAATGAAATGGAGGTCAATATTCAAATGTATTTAGCGGGATAGCTCATCAGAACAATGCTGGCTCACCAAGAGAAGGATACAGGTTCCAAACTCAAGATCATGATGTACGGGTTTGTGTGTGTTTGGTCGGGGGGGGGGGGGAATGGGGAGAGGAGGATTAGAGTCTGGCAGGGGAGGGGAGCATATTGCTGTGACTCTCAGATGAATAGCTTTTCGGACTTTTGAGGGAGGGGGAGAAGCAGAAAGGCCTCTTAATTTGGTGGGGTGATTCCAGGATCAGCCAGCAGGACTGGCAAGCTTTTCATTGGTGTGAGCTGTGACACCCAGCTTGGGAAGTTTGTTTTGGGTTTTTTTTAAACTGCAATAACTGCTTAACCAGTATTCTCTCATTATCACCAGTTAAGTTAAAATTATCTGGCTATACATACCTGAAACCTAACTGACTCAGTTTCAATATCACCAGTTAGCTTGCAGTTACCCAAGTAGGTTTGCTTGCGATATTTTGAGCAATTATCTGGCTATACTTATTTCAGCAAATTTTTATGCCACCACCAACTCCATGTCCCTAAATGGCTCACAAATAACACAATCATAATAAAAACACAATCCAAAAAAACTGTCTTAAGGGAGGAGCCTGAGGGAGAAATCTCTCTAAGGAGAGATACTGGCCAAAAGACTGCATCTGGGGGTCCCAGCTGCTTTCAATTCGCTGGAACCAAGAAGAACCAAATTTTATAGCAATAACAGAATCATGGCTAAAAAAAATCAGATGTAGTTCTAAAGAACCAGCTACCAAACAAAAACTATGAAGTCTTCTCAATCCCGAGAATAAATAAGAGAGGTGGAGGATTACTACTAATTATTGAAAAAAAATTAAAACTAAATTAATCCCAATCTCAGCGCCCACGCATCATGAAATCGCTCTTTTTGACACAAACCATTTTCAAATCTGCCTGGTCTACTGCCCACCAAGTCTTCTTGAATTAAACATCTCCCCACTTATTGAATTTTTCACAACACAGCTAAATCCCTCTAAACCCACCATGATATTAGGTGACTTTAATCTTCACATGGAAGTTCTCCCCCTGTCTAATACCTGCCAAACTCTAATTGACATAATGACGGCATTAGGCTTCAAACTGATCGCAGATAAAGCAACACACAAAGCTGGCCACTCATTAGATCTTACTTTCATTAACAGTAGCTTCCTGGAAAACATAAAAACGGAATGCACACAAATCCCATGGTCAGACCATTTCCTCATTAACTCCCAGATCAAGCACGCAAGACCAATAATAAAGCAAAACATTGAATCAGCTGAATTCTCTTACCGTCCCCCCCCTTCAACACAGATATACTCAAAGACCGACTTTCTGAAGAATTAACTCACATTAACTATGCAAATAGCCATGACGTAACAACCGACTGGTTAAATAGAACCACTACCTTGGCGAATGAATTAAACCCTATGCAAATGGCCCTCATCAAAGAATCAAAGCAAAATAATCCATGGTATAGTGCACAAATCAAGGAAATAAAACGATGCCTTAGAAAGAAAGAAAAAGAATGGAAAAATAACAAAACCGCTGATAATTTAACAAAGAACAGGAAACAACTTGCATACTACAAAAAAACAATCTTAGACACTAAAAAAAAATACTACAGCTCAAAAATAGAAAAATTCTCAAATAACGCCAGAACCCTATTTAACATAGTAAAGAATCTAACTAGTGACAACACAAACAACTGCCAAACATTACAAGAGAACCAATGCAATGAGGTGAAAGAATAGGAAAATTAACAAAACACACATTTTTATATTTCAAGGAATTTTCAAGCATTTCTATTCTTAAATGATGAGAACTGTTCTCTTTAATGAAGCCATCCTGTACAGAACAGATTCCAGAAACCTGATTAGTGAAAGAAAGATCCCAATAGAGTAGCGTGGTTAGTTAATGAAGAAGAATGTGATTCCATCTGAGTGGAAGCATTAGTAGAAAATTTACATAACTGTACTACACACATCCCTCTAATATACCTTCCACTCATTGCAAAGAAGTGGCTAAATCTTCTAAAGAAATATTTCTGTTAGGTAGAGAGAGAGATTTCTTCTGCAGACCAGGAGGAGAAACAGGATTTAGATGAGAGAGAGAGAGGAGAGGAAAATACCACCTCATCATTACTGCAAGAATGAACCCCTAGTTCAGTTGAAAAAGAGTTATCCCCCCACTTTAACAAAGGAAGGCTCCACTACAGCATTTTCAACAGGCAAGAGTCCCACAACAGCTCCATCTTCTATATCTGAAACAGGTAAGCAAGACTAATCAAAACAGTCATGTCCAAAGTTTATGAAGCAGGGTTCCTGTTTTCTGGGCTCAAAATATAAACATTGCTCGAAGATGACTCAGATGACACCAATACCGGAGTCTCTCGAGAGCTAACCCACTTGGCTGGTTTGAAGATGTAACAACCCAGGAGTCTAGCGAGCCCATATTGGAGACAGACGGTCCCAACCAAAGATGACACATTGAGCCCCTTCGTCTTCTTGCCCATAAGCCAATCAAGGGTAAAAACTTGAAAAACAAACGGACCATACAGTAAACCGTGCGCGAGAGCCAGCAAGCACCCGCTCTCCCAACGCGCGCCCAGGCCACTCTCCTGGGCGCGCGATTCACTAAGGAAAGGTATGCAAATTAGGGCCCACGGTAAAAAGGAGGCTCGTCCCTAGCGCCTCCTTTTTGACAGAAGCGGCAGCTGTTAGGTTTGACAGCTGACACTTAATTTTACCGGCGTCGGTTGTCAAACCCGCTGTCATCCACGGTTTCGGAAAATGGACGCCTGCAAAATTGAGCATCCATTTTCCAACCCGCGGGCAGATTTTTTATTTTTTTTTATTTTTGGGGCCTCCGACTTCATATTGCTATGATATTAAGTCAGAGGGTGTACAGAAAAGCAGTTTTTTCTGCTTTTCTGAACACTTTCCCGGTGCCGGCAAGAATTAATTTCTGAGAGTAAAATGTGCGGCTTGACTGCAGATTTTACTTTCTGGATCGCGCGGGACTAACTAATAAGCTCATCAACATGCATTTGCGAAAACATGCATCCAAACAGGGGCTAACGGTGTGCTCGGCCTGAGCGCACTTTACTGTATCGGCCCAAAAGGAAGGAAGACTTACAGGCACCAAGATGTTTCCACTATCTGCTGAACTCCTCACTGGGCTCCCCAATGGCCTCTCTCAAGGGGCATACCCCTTTGACTCCTGCCTTCGGCGGCACGCTGAAGGTCGGGAAACCTTTATGGTACTGGTCGCGCTGATATCAGCTGAGGATCGTGGCATTCACCACCCACCTGAATGGCATCTCTTGGACGCATAGCAGCTGTTCCTTCCTGCCAGGTCTCTCACTCTTGTGCCGTAGGTCAGGAAACATTTATGGCACCGGTCACACTGATGTCAGCTAAGGATCGCAGCACTCATCAACTGCCCAAACAGTATCTCTCGGGAGCGTAGCAGCTGTTCTTTCCTGCCAGGTCTTTCCTTCTAAATTTTATTTTTTTGAACGAATATGATTTTATTGATATGAAAAAATAACTCCAATATGGGGTTAGGTTTCTTGTGCAAGTGTGGAGAGGTGTGCATAGTGTGTGTGTGAATGGGAATGTGAGGATAATCAATATGTAAATGAGTTGTATGGCTGATATAGGTATGTATATATGGATGGGTGTATGGGGTGTGTTTGGAGGATATCTGGTGGGAAATGGAGTTGTGGAGGTGGGGACACAATTGTGTCATGATAAGTTAGTTTATTGAATTTTAATAGAAACAGTTTCCATTAGATTCTATATGCACCACTGTACTGTACTCCAGTCGTACTGTTCCACTGTTGTAACAGAATGCTTCTTAGCTATACCCAGAATACCATGCTACTATGCGCAGAAGCCATATCTCCCTGCATTTTACAGTACCTCTGTTGCCCAGGTACAAGGACTCGTGAAAATATAGTCATCATGTAAAATAATGAAGTTTCCAACAAGTTCAACTGCATTATAAATCCCATGCAATTGCAGTGATTCTGGCATTTAGTACAGCAAGACACTGCTTATTAGATCTAAATAAACATGAAAACATTTTTCTTTTTCCTCTATTCTGTTGTATCAGCCCACTTCTTCACAAATGTCTTGTTAGTCCAATAACTTGTTTGCTGACGTATATTGGGATTCTACTTACATTACTTCATCTAAAAAGCATCCTGCTACTAATTACTAAATAAGTTAAATTATTCTTTTAGAAGAAAACCTTTCTGAACTTCTCAGAAGAAAAACAGGCTCTCAATTTATTCATATTTAATCAGACATCATCACTCATTAATCAAAATCCTTATTAACTCACAGAAAGGCATGCCAATGGAAAATTAAAATGCTGGTGAATGACCGTTCCTGTTGATAGCTGTTTAATCATTTTTCCCTGCTGAAACTTCAATTTAATATAGTCTAAGAAAACCACAACAATGGGAAAATATAGAAAATTACATCACAGCAACTTGAATACACCATTTAAAAAGCTTTCCACTAGTATGTAGATCACCTAACACAATAACACAATTTACAAATAAAGTATAATGAGAACATCTTGGGAAAAATATCAAGTCCTTACTTCCAAATTTGCTCTAGTTTTTTATTTCACATTATTTAGGATCTTACAAATACATTATTTACATCTGCATTATTTTGGATCTTCCAAATAAATTCCAACTTTCAGAAGTTAAAATTGTCTAATTTATATAATTTATTGTCTGTTGGGCTGGAGGTGGACCCTTGGCCTGGTGCAGAATTGGTATGGCCCTCTGGTCGGACCCGGAGAGTGCCTGCTACCAGGAGGCGGAGCACGGGAGACGGCTTGCTGGAGCTTCACCAATAGCAAGCCGGGGTTCCCTCAGGTTGAGCCCTTGGTTACCCATGCCGCCTGGTCTTAGGTGGGCCTTGCAGGATCTCCTAGAGAGGAGGCGCAGGGGAGTACCCACCATGAACAAGGGTGCGCAGTCGGTGTTCAGAGCAGAATGTCCAAAGGTCACAGGAGGCCAGAACAGAGAGTCCGAGTGTATAGCGAGGATCAAAGCCAGAGTATCAGTCCAGAATGGTCAGCCAAAGCAGGGGTTAGTACCTGTAGTCAATCCAGAAGTAGTCAGTAGTCAGGCAGAGGTCAGTTCCAGGCATCGATCAAGAATAGTCAGGAACAAGCAAAGGTCAGTACCGTGAGATCAGTCCAAAGTGTGCTACCAGGGATGGAGAGACGAAGGAACAGTAGACGCTGGAAGGCAAACTAGAGACACCGGAGTGTACGACCCGATTGCCAAGGCAAGCTCAGAAGACTGCAGTACCCTTTTACAGGACCGAAGGAGAACTCCCTCAGTGACGTCACTAGGAGGAGTCAGAGGACTGGCCCTTTAAATAAGATAAGGAGGCACGGCTGCCTAAGGGGGCAGAACCCTTGAGAGCGACCATGGTGAGGCTGGAGGAGCAGGCCCGACTTCGGGGGCGGCTCTGGCCTGAAGAGGAATTTCAGGCAGCCTCCCGGCTGCAAGAAGATGAGCCTGGTCGGTGGCCCCATGCCACAGGAAATCCCAGCATCGGCAGCCTAGCCACGAAGGAGGAGAGGAAAGGAGGCAGCAGCAGCTCCAAACTGCGACAGCGATGGTGGCGGTGTCTGCCGCATGGCAGAGAGGTGAGAGTCCTCATTCCTAATTTCAGATTTTTTCTCTGAAAAAAATTGTCTCTGCCCAACACCTTTCTGACAAATTTCCCTTAAAAGTCATAACATTTTATCCCATTCAAACCATGCTTCAATAGCAGAAATAAATTGAGGAACAGCTGGATGAGATGGAAACACCTCTTACTGTGGTCACAGAAAATAGAGAAGCTGTATCAGGTAATGAGAATGCTTGCAGATAAGAGTAAAAATTTGGAGAAGAGGAGCTGCAGAAATAATCTCAGGGTAGTAGGCCTGCAGAAGAAAGTGGAGGGCGTCGATCGGTGCAATTTTTTTCTGCCTTGTTGCCTAAACTGCTTCAACTCATGCCTACTACAGAGCAACTCATTATAGATAGAGCGCACAGAGCCTTAGGCTCATTCCTGACGGAGCATAAATGTTCCCGACCAGAGAGTATCCGGGTTTATTACTTTGGTGACAAATTCATAATGGCAGCAGCCCAGAAAGCAGGAACCCTAAAATATCAGAATACAAAAATATTTATATTCCAAGACTTTTCAATCAATTTACAACAAAAGCATCAGGAATATGCCAACGTTAAGGCCAAACTGAAACAATGTGGGATCAACCACACTCTTCTTTATCCGGCTAAACTTAAAGTTTTTACTGACAGTTTTTGATGTATAAATTTCTGTAAAGGAAGTGGAAGAGTTTCTCCAGCAGCCTACTTTGGCAGATATTGAACTGATTAAAGGATTGTTGAGGGGGTCCAGCAAGAAGCTGAGTTACGTGACATTATAAGTGGAGAGAGGGAGGCTGCTCGGAACAACTGAACTTAGGGAACATATGACTTTTCTATTTTTCTTCTTTTAAGGGGTATATTTGATTTTTTTTGTGTGTGTGTTTTTCATATCAGGGACAACGTCACAACTAAATGTTACCACATACAAGTTCATAGACCTGGGCTCTTTTATTTAAGCATATAGGCATGGTTGTATAAGTATGCCTTATCCATTAAGCAAGTTTTTGCATTGGAAGCCTCTTTTCACACCTCATGGGTTTGCCATGATTAGTTGGGTCATTTTGCCAGTCTCTTACTGTTCTTTTGTTGTTCTCTCTTGACCCTCACAGTTGGATCGTTGCTCACAGTCCTTAAAGATCGCAGCAAGTCCTTGCGTTCAGTGGGGGGACCAGACAATGGAGGCTTATAAAGGCCCAAGGGTGGGACATCATCCGAGAGCACAGCAGGGCTATTCCCGCCATGGGCCTTATAAGTATGGGTTTGAGCCGCACGCGTACACCTAAAGGAAGGCATGGGAAGAGTAGGAACATAGCGGCGCTTAGACACCACGCCATGAGGAGAAGCCTTGGCGGTTTGAAGCGGCATCCCTGTCAGGAGTGGCCTCGAATGGCGTCGGGGGTTAAAGTGAGGCAGCTCCCAGGACCCTTCCGCACGCTGTGCATCATAACAAAGCTGTTGTCACTTAATGTACATGGAACTGCCACACCAATTAAATGAAAGAGAGTGCTGTAACATTTTTTTAAAAATGGCACCCAAATCGCTCTATTGCAGGAGTCTCACCTAAAGGATTTGGAACACCCAGAACTCCTGAGTGGATGGGTGGACTAGGACTCTAGTTCTTCCAATTCCAAAAGCAGGGAGGAATGTATCTTCATTCAAAACCCCTTTCAGTAACAGTTAAATAAGTAGTCCAGGACCGAGAGGAGGTGGATCATTTTAGTATGTGAACTTTTGTTTTGTTTGTTTTGTCCTGGGGTTGGTATATAGTCCCAATGTTGACTATGCTGTTGTTTATTCCCATCTAACTCAATTTTTGGAGAAATATTCAGATCTTACCATTTTGTTAGGCAGGGATTGGAATTCTTGCATAAAGACAGGTTCTCAAAGCATTTTCAAACATATGATGGAACAAGGCTCTGGTGGACATCCTCATTGAATGTAACTTACAAGACACCTGGAGGTGTCTTGTAAGTTACATTCAATGTAAGTTGTAAGGTGTCAAGAAAGGACTAAGCTTGTCATTCTGGGAGATTTAGATCGTATAGCAGGATAGATTATTTTCTATGGTTAGCATCATTGTTGGCAAAGATTTCCACGTGTGACATTCTTCCAGGCTTTCTTTCAGACCATCATGCCATTTTCCTGCTCTTTTCCCCGATTAGGACCCTGTTCCTCTGGCTGCCAGGGAGTTTGAGCGTCTCAATGTGTCACTCCAAATTTCAGGATCTTATGGAAAAAGCTGTGTCAGACTTTTTGCAACATCACAGTCCAGAAGACTATGCCCTGGTTTTGGCCTAGGAGATATTTAAGGTGGTCATGAGAAGTCACATTATTGTCTAGGCCAGTCAAATATGTAAACAGAGATTGCAAAATCAAAGGGACCTGGATATTAGGATTCAGGGTCTGGAATGGAAGCACAAAGGGCATAGCATATGAGACCCTACTTTTAGCGAGAAAAAATTGAAAGCCTTGCAAATTGATGAGATCGACCATGCATTTTGCCTATCAAAGCAACGGTTTTACATGAATGGTAATAGGCTGGCAGAATGTTTGCTCGATTAATTCAAAAGAAAAGAGAAAAAAAAACATTCATAGGCAAAATTAAACAAGCTCCTGGAGATATCAGAAGCTATTAAGAATTACTTCAGGACTTTATACTCTCCAGCACAGATACCAACTATGAAAATAATCAATGCCTTCTTAAATTCAGTTAGGTTGTCATCCTTAACCAATGAGCAGAGCCAGAGGCTGGCTGGCCCTATCCAGGGCAGGAAATTCATAGGGTTGTTATGGTGCTTGCTTCTGGCAAAAGCCCAGGCCCGGCAGTTATCCAATGGAATGTTACAAATGATTTCTCCATCTGCTACTCCCTATGCGCAATAATTTATTTAATTCCATAGGGGTGGATTCCTCCATGGGTGATCTGCTGGATACTAATATCATTCGTTTACCCCAAAAAAGATATAGATCTGTTAAACTGTGATTCGTATACACCCAATATCATTCAAACTCAAGCAGTTAAGGATGGAGTCACTCATTTCTATATTAGTACATTCTGATCAGTCTGGGTTTGTGAAAGGCTGGGTATCTATATGGCCAACACCAGATGACTGTTTAATATTGTGAGCTGGGGCCAGAGGCACAGTGTCTCGGGATTACTCCTGTCATTGGACACAGAAAAGGCCTTCTACCATGTACTATGGCCTTTTATGTTTTGTGTTTTAGAGAAATGCAAATTCCCATTAGAATTCATAAATTGGATTCAAGCATTATATAATAAACCTCAGGCCAGAATAGTCATTAATAGATATGCTTTGTTACTGTTTTCAGTACTAAGAGGCACCTGATAGGGTTGCCCTTTATCATCTCTCTTGTTTAACTTGTTGATAGAACCCATGGTCCAAATGATCCAACAGTCTTCATCAATTTTGGGCTCCATGAAATCGCATTGTATGCAGATGATATGCTACTGTTTGTCACCAACCTTAGCCATTCAGTCCTTGTTATTCTGTCTATTCTCGATAATGTTGAGGTAGTCTCTGGCTACAAACTGAACCGTGGTAAATCTCAGATTTATCAGGTAGGCCCTAAATTGAGCATTCCCCCATCTTGCACAATTTTGACTAGAAGCTTCTAAATTTAAATATCTATGGACAATTATTTCAAGAGAGCCAAAGGATCTGTGCTCCATGAACTATGGTCCAGTAATATAAAAAAAGAACCGACTTGAAAACTTGGGCTAAGATGCCAGTGACTTGTTCTGGAAGAATCAACATTCTAAAATTGGACAATTTATCTAGCTTAATGTACCTGTTTCAGCACATCCCATGCCACGTTCCTAAAAAGGGCTTTGGGAAGTTGAATGGACTTATATGTGGCACCCCTATGGGTTGGCCACTAGATCCCTGTACAGAACTTTAATATTATGAGCCTTCAATTCCTCTCAGCTAGTCCTGGAGAAATTCTGTGCTACTGCAGAGCACAGAACTCCCCCCCTACACAGAGGAGACCCTGGCATGCTGCAAACAGAGCGCGCAAAGATAAAGGCCCCAGCGCTCCTCTCACGGCGAAGAGGAAAGCCCCCTCATACCACGGGATACGCTCCGATCATGGCAAAGATTAAGGCACCGGTGAGAGTGAATGTGTGTGTGTGTGTGAGGAGAGGGAGAGGGGTGTGAGAGAGAGCATGGGAGGTGAGAGAGTGTGTGTGTGTGGGGGGGTGTTACTTGAGTGTGGCTGCCAGAGAGAGGGAGTCGATATGAAGAGATTATGAAGGAGTGTGTGTGTGTGTGTGAGAGATTGGGAGCTGGTGTGTAAGAAAAAGGGATTGAGTGTATATGAAGGTGCTAGCCTGTGTGAAAGGATTGGGTATGTGTGAGACAGAGCCTGTGTGAAGGGGTGCATGAGAGAGAGACATAGGTAGCCTATTTGAAGATGTATGCTTGAGAGAGAAAGGGAGCTTGTGTGGGTGTATGCAAGAGACAGGGACCCTGTATGAGGGGATGTGTGTGCGCAAGACAGTGAGGGAGCCTATATGTGGGTGCATGTATGTATACTAGAGAGAGGGAGCATGTGTGTGAGAGAGAGAGGGACAGAGGGAGCCTGTGTGAGGGGCAGAACTGAGAAAAGGGATCAAACTCTGGGACTGGCGATAGAGTGGAAAGGATTAAGCCTAGAGGTAGTGGGGAGAGTTACTGGCAAGTGGAGTTAGGGCCTGACAGGGCAAAGTGGCCAGGGGATTAGGGAGAGCGAGTGGAAGGGACACTCTTACAGTGAATTTCTAGGGATCTTCTTAGTGTTTGGGTAATTGCCAGGTTCTTGTGGCCTGGTTTGGCCTCTGTTGGAAACAGGATGCTGGGCTTGATGGACCCTTGGTCTGACCCAGCATGGCAATTTCTTATGTTCTTAGGGAAATTCTGCTCAAAATATTTAAAATTCTGCATCTCTAAGTAATAACTTTTTTCTGTATTAATTTAAAATGTAATTACTTAAAGATTGTCACGTAAATTATCTTATTTTGACCAATATAAAGTTTGCAGAATTTTAAGTTTTTTTTGCGCAGAAATTCCCCAGGAGTATTCTCAGCCCCTCCCAACCTGGAGGGCTGTTTGTTGTTGGATGCCTCAACCCTCTTTAGGCCAGCTGTTTTAGAACTTAGGGGCCAATGCAATATCATGCGTGAAAAAACATGCATCCAAACTGGGTGCCTGTTTTTTCAACATGTGAACATCCACCTCTCCTGGGGACTGATACAATAATCAAATGAGCTGCCATACTAAAAAGGCTGTGCTAGGGATAAATCACGCATCCCTAGTGTGTTCTTAGCATTGGGCACCCAAGAGACGTGTACAGGTTACGAAAAAGGATGCTCCATATGAGCGTCCATTTTATTCCGCGGCAGCTAATGTACCGGCACAATACACACAGCCTGGAGTGTGTATATTGTAGGTGTATATTGTGCAACCCGAAATTCTTTTTTTCTGTCAAACATTTTTATTTTTTCACGATGCTGCTTTCTGTGGTTCCCATTACTTAGTATTGTTGCAATACTAAGTAAGAGGAACCACAGAAAAACAGTAATTTTGTTTTTTTTTTAGTTGAGCCCTTGACGCATGGCATGACGTAACGCATGCTCGGGGGCTGGCATTACATTTTCCATGATAAAAAGTGCACGTCGGGCGCATGACGATTTTTTGCATTGGGAGAAATAGTTAATAGTCTCATCTATATGTGATGAGCGCTATTAGCTATGCACCTGTTTGGATGCGCTACTCCTATTACTGCTTTCGGAGGTATTCCAGCGCGTTCAAAATACATGTCCGTCCTGCCGCACGTCAAATTGTGCACTAGGCTGAGAGCACTATATTGCTTTGGGCCCTCAGTGTGATCAGTTTTAGAGAGTCTCTGAACAATGAGGATGTTTTGGTTTTACTCGCTGGTGAGGCCCCCCCAGCCTCACTCTGCATCTTGTGTTTGAAGTGAGACCTTATTGTGTGCTCCCTGCCAGAAGGTCCTTTCTCATTTTAATTCCAGAGCGAGAGATTTTTATGCCAGATTTCCTTTTGGGGTGAAAGGGCTCTCATCCAAAGGGCTGAAAACCTGTGAGCCCCCGCTAAACCCTAAGTGAGGCAAGCACCAGTGGCAGATCCTGCTGAGAGAGACAGTGATGGCTGAAGATGCATCCAGTTTTACCTTTAGAAGGTGTAGAAGGAGTTTCTCTTCAGCTACCGGGCCCTGCTTACTACAGGGCCAACGGAGACCCGAACGCCGAACCTGACCCCACCCCGTGACGTCAGAGATCGGGGACTGGAAGGGCTTAAAAACTACTCTAGTGCGGCGCGATAGACGCTGCCAGCGCGCGGCTTTGTCCGAAATTTTGGGAAAAGATCTTCAACTAACATCTCATCGGACCTGGTGTCAAGAACGACTCATTTCCAGCCTGGCTTTCTTATCTCGTTGAGAAGGAGGAAGTAGGATTATCGGTGGGCAGCTATTGTACTCTGTCCGGGATAAGCAAATTGAAATACCTACTTATTAATTATGCCCCTGAAAAGAAAAGGGAAAGTTAGAGTGTATCCCTCAACTCAAACAATTCATCCCGGTCAGCGTATTATCTCACAGTACATAGCTCTTCAATCACAAATGGAGGGGGCGAATATCCCCTTAGATGCGACTGTTGAAGGAGCCTCAGTCTCATCTGGTGAAGTTACTCTGAGCCCCCCAATTCTGAGGAAACAGCAAATTTGCAAGAAGCCTCAGATGTTGTTTTGCTAACGAATGAGCCGGTGACCTCTATTAGCATTTTAGAGGGATCAACAGAGACTTCAACAAATTTAATATCTGCAACAAATCAAGAACAAAAGGACATTACAGTACATAATTTGTTACCTCAAACTGATTCTTATGAAGATTTGTTTGTTAAACCTGCTGTAGTGACTTTGGATTCTTTATGGGAGCTCATGGTACAACTAGGAACGGAAGTTAGAAAGTGTTCCCAGCAGATTTCTGAATGTGCACAAAAGTTAGATATTCATGATAATGATTCAAATATTAAAATAGTTGATCATCAGAAACGTATCCAGGGGCTAGAAGATGGGGTAAAAAAAGGGCTAGAAGTACAATCTACAATTATACAAGAACAATTGGTTTTAAATAGGAAAATAGAATATATGGAAAATCGCCTGAGACGTCTTAATCTCAGACTCTTAAACTTTCCTAAAATTATAGGGGAACAGCCCAGAGTGACATTAAGAAGGTACTTAATAGAAGTTTTGAAAGTACCATTGGAAAAATTACCATCATTTAACAAGGTCTATTTTCTTCCTTTTAGAAATATGAGGGGTAGAGAAACAAAACTACCAGTTAGATTTACAAAATCTCACACAGTTCTTAGAATCTTCCACAATAGAGATTGTGGAAAGAGCTACTTTGCTAGTTTCATTTCTGTATGAAAATGACCTAAATTATATAATGCGTATGTACTTCCAGAACCCTAAGATAAATTTTCATGGCCAGTATATACAAATATTTCCAGACCTGGCTAAAACCACACAGGAGAGGAGGAAAGGTTTCCTGTCTTTACGGCAAGAGGCCTTAACATTGGGGGCAACATTTCAATTGAAATTTCCTTGTAAATGTATCTTGAAACTCAATAATGAGGTTTATGTTTATTTTTTTCCTGAACAATTAAAAATGTTTCTAGATTCCCGAATGAGAATGCCTCCTCCCTCTTCTCCTCCTTCATGCCTGAGCCCCATAACTCAGGCATAAAAGAAGAAATTAGATTGAAGTTTAGCCACCGAGAATTATGGTTTAAAAATTATTTTCTTTAATAGCTCCTAAGATACAGATTATATTGTTCCTCCCTCTCTTCTCCCAGCGAATTGTGGTCTTAGTAAATGATGATGTTTATTTCCGTATTTTGGAAAATTGATAAATTTAAAAAAAAAAAAAAATTGTCTCTAACATGAACATTTTAGAAATAAAAATTAGAAAAAAAAATCTGATTAAAATATATCCTTTTAAATGTTTCCAAGATACTATTAAAATGCCAGAGGTTCCCAAACTGTAGGTCCCAAATGGAGTCACAAAACCTTCAGCTGGGGTCACATGTGCCTCAAACGACAGCTTTCATCAGGTGCCAGATGCAGCAGCAATAGTAATGAAAGGCAGAATGGGGCTTGTGAGCCAGCAGGCATTCACAGCCCCTGAGGGATCCCTGCTCTCACATGAGTTTCTATGGTAATACGACACCCTATGTTAGGAAGAATCATGGCCGCTATAGGGCCTGTGATCTAGCACTGACTTGCAGATCCCAGGTTGACTGTTATTAATGCTGCTGTAACTTACTGATCACTGTTGATCTTGGGACCAGCCATGAGGGGTAGAGAGGGCTGGGTGTGCATTGGCTGGTAAAGATTGCCATGGCTTCTCTCTCCTCACCTACCACTGAACCTACCCAAGAGAAAAATGTTACCTCCTATCCTCAGCCTGCCCTCTCTTCACCAGCTGTCATCCACCTTTGGCCCAGAGCCCAAAGGAAAATGTTGCTGCTGGCCCTGGCCAGGGGGATGTTTAGAGAAGAGGCTGTCTGAAGGGAGAGATTAGACACAGGAAGACATTTGCAGGATGAATCAGTTGGTGAAAGATGGGAAATGAAAGGATATAAAGAGAGGAGTTGGGGTGAAAGAGGAGCAGCTAGGGAGATATGAGAGAAGCGTTGGAGAGGAGGAGGTGAGATGAAGGGGATAAAAAGGGGATGGTGGGTCAGGTGAGAGGTAGGGGATGATAGAGAATCAGTTGGGGGTTATAAGTGGAGTTGAGGGAAAAGATTGGCTAGGGGAATGTGAAAAGGTTTAAAAGGGGGGGATGTAAAAGGGGATGCGGAGGTCCTCTGGATGGAGCAGAGGTTGAAAGAGGGCAGCAGCTGGAATATGGTAAGGGTGATAGTACTGTGATAGTCAGAGAGGGATCAATCCTTTACTAATTTGTTTTGGTCATCCTCTGGAGTTAGGTGAATTTCCAAGTTCTAAAATGGGGTCACATTGGCTAAAAGCTAAGCTTGGGAAGCCTTATTTAGGGATCTGTAGCATATTGGAGAGACTATACTCTAATTTGATCCCACTTTTGAAGCAAATTAAACTCAAGCTGGTGGTATGGACTCCCTAGTCCATCTCCTATATAGGTAGAGATGCTACTGTTAAAATGAATGTCTTACCCAGAATATGATCCTGTTAGAAATGTTATCCATTAAAATTCCAAATACTTTCTTTTCCTCTTTCAGTGATATCCAAAAATTATTATTTTTTTGGGGGGTGGGGGGGGGGACGGACCAAGAGTTTTGCTGATGGTGTATCTGCCCCACAAGACTCAGATGACTTTGTCTTCCCAACTTTTAGCCTTACCAATAAACGGTACACCTGAAAAGTATTATTGCTTGGCAAACTGCACCAAAAGACAAATATTGGGACAGGTTGGAGAAACACTTGGCCAAAAGATCAGGGTAGTGTTTATTCCCCTGGATATCCTCTATGAGCTCAGAAAGTAGCTGGAGGCATCAAGCCTTACAGGTCCTATTTTAGATACCTGGAACTAAGGAGTAATCTGCTCTCGACAATACCTGCTCCAATCTCACCACCATGGGAAAATCCCGATTTCCCAGATCACTTTAGCACACAGTATTTTAGTAAATAGTGAGGACTGGAATATAGCACTGTCAGATGTTTGATGATGGAAAACTTCTCTCTTTTCACCAAGTGGTGAGAATAGGGGGAGATGATAATATTCAAATTGTTCAGCATCTGCAAGTTAAAGTATTCCTAACTAAGCCAACGATTAAGAATGCATGCAGTAGAGACTATACTGATTTTGAGCAGTTAGCCCTTCACGCTTTTCAAGGTAAAGTCCTCATTTAAAAAAATCTATTGCTTATTAGTGTTCAAACACGAGGACTGCTGTATCTCTCTTTTTTTTTTTCATTACCTCCTCATCATCTCTATTTACAACACATTTTTTCCACCAAAAGTGTTCAAAGCAAATTACAATAGCTAAGTAACAGTATTCAGGTACAATGCTACAGTGCAGAAAGTAAGAGAGAGACTACAGTCAGATCAGCATATAAAATCTAAAGAACTCTGGGGAAGGGGTACAGTGTATCCTAGTGTTCAATAATAATCTGGGGCAGGTGAAAGAACAGAAGGTAAGAAAAATGAACATTAAATTACAGTCCATTCAAATAAAGCAAAATTGTACTGAATTTCTTTCTAAAACTCAAACTAAAGAGTTCTGATAACCTTTAAAAGTACAAAAAGAGAAATTATGAATAGGTGTGACATTACACCAGTAAGAAACCTTACAGGAAAAGAAGCAGGACCATCACAAAATTAAGAGAGGGAATATGGGGGGGGGGGGGGGGGGGGGGGGGGGGGGGGAGGAAGAAGTGCATTAGATGGGAGTTGGGGAAGGGTGAGTGAGATAAGGTTCGATTTCCAGATAGCAGTGTCCTTCAAGCAACAACAAAATAAACCGAAGTAAAAGATAAAACAAATATAATATTTTAAAAAGATAGGCAGGTAAAAAAACCAGTGAGGAAAAAGTATAGATGCCCGAAAATTTTCCAAATTCTTTAATGGGTGGAGATGTATGAAACAATTGATAAAAATCGCCCGATTCAGACCGAGTTTTGCCACCTTCGTGGCTGCTTCGGGGTCTATGAATAAACATACATATTAACACAATAAATCATAAATACTTAAAACATGCATATGAAAAACATAAATAAGTGTATAAAAGCAAGATAACTTTAAATTAAAATAAAATAAAATAGATAAAAACTATGAAAACCTCACATCAAACTAAAATAAATGGAACAGAAACCAGAAGACATAACATGAAGACATGTAAATAGAATAAGAGAGCATATAAGCAACATCAATCTAAAAATGTATACCTCAATCTAAAAATATACCTAAAAAGTCAAAGACCTATGTATATTAAAACATTGAATATTAAAATTTTCATTAGGCATTATGAGATCAAATGCTTGACTCAAGCTATTTACTAATTAAAGCAATTGAAAAAATTATTATGAGAAAATGTACCTCAAAGTGACTTCACAAATTTGAAAACAATTTGAAATGAATCACATATGAAGTGTGTTCAAAAGCCATCCGCAGTGCAAACATATCTGTAAAGATGATAACGATTAATGAAAAAATGAATGAATGAAAAGACAGTGAATTCTGCAAAAAATAAATAAAGAAAAAGGAAAAAGGACCAGAAGTAGTACCACACCTGTTAGAAGGTTTACCGGGTTAAATTTAGTCTCCTTTTCCAAACCAAGTCACTTTAGTTCCAATTGACATCTGCTCAATTCAAATGTTATGAACAATATATTCACTTTCAACTTTTTGAACCCTTCTTAGTATGCGGCACCATTGGGTGAATGGAACCGTTAGAGATTTAAGTGCAATTTGCTTCTTAACAGGTGTGGTACTACTTCTGGTCCTTTTTCCTTATTTAGTTTTTACAGAATTCACTGTCTTTTCATTCATTCATTAATCGTTATCATCTTTACAGATATATTTGCACTGCGGATGGTTTTTGAACACACTTCATATGTGATTCATTTCAAATTATTTTCAAATTTGTGAAGTCACTTTGAGGTACATTTTCTCATAATAATTTTTTCAAATTGCTTTAATTAGTAAATAGCTTGAGTCAAGCATTTGATCTCATAATGCCTAATGAAAATTTTAATATTCAATGTTTTAATATACATAGGTCTTTGACTGACTTTTTAGGTATATTTTTAGATTGAGGTATATATTTTTAGATTGATATTGTTTATATGCTCTTTTATTCTATTTGCATGTCTTCATGTTATGTCTTCTGGTTTCTGTTCCATTTATTTTAGTTTGATGTGAGGTTCTCAAAGTTGTTTTTATCTTTATTATTTTATTTTAATTTATAATTCTTTATTTTTCAAATTTTTGAAAATATACCCAAGATCAAACTTGTACAGAAAATAAGCTGTTGTCGTTTCAAATAAAATAATTCAAGAAAATAACAGTTGCAATTAGCTTCAAAATGTCCAACAACAGAATTATAAGAAATGGGGAGGGGAGGGAGGAAGGAAATAAAGGAGCATCAAATATAAGCAAATTTCTGTATTTCATATCCAGGTCGCTACACACTAGTGCTAAGCCAATATTTCTACATTGCTGAAGCAGTAATAGGGGTTTCCCGGGAGGACGACCATAAAAAGACTCTGAGCTGGTCTGGTTCTAAGTATACATATTGAACATTCCTATACCTTATACAACATTTTGCCGGATATTTTAATACAAAGCTTGCACCTAGCTGGATGACCTCGGATCTCATTAATAAGAATTCCTTATGTCTCATCTGGGTTACTTTTATGACGTCCGGGTAAATCCAAATAGGATGACCAAAAAAAGATACCTGCCTATTTCTTAAGAATAATTTTAATATATAATTTCTTTCAGAAAGAAAAGCAAATGAAATAAGCAAAGGCTTCCTTAATTTGATCTCTGAATCCAGTGAGGTTTCCAAAACGTTTTGTTAAGTCCAAATTCTCCACTTGAGGCCCAGCTATAGCTTGCTCTGTAGTTGCATCTCTTTGCTGTAAATAATAGGCCTTAACAATAACAGGTGTTGCTGCTTCTGGAATCTTTAGTATACGATTCATATAAATCTTAAACATATCCAGGGGGGATGTTAAATGCTGGACCGGAAAGTTGAGGACTCTCAAATTGTGAGCTCTCAGTGAATTATCTATTCCCTCTAGTCTTTTATTAGTTATTTTTTCAGAAATTATTAACTTCTGTTGAATCTTCTTTATAGAATCCACTCTTTTTTCCATACCATCCATTTTTTCATTAAATGTCCTTATTAGTTTATTATTAGTTATTGTTTGCTCTCTTGTATCCAAAGTTATTTGAGAAAGGGATTTAATAGAATGTTCTATAGATTTCAGCGCAGCCCAAATCCCTTCTAATGTATTAGTAGTTGGTGTGAAGATCCCAATCCCAGTAGACATAGCCCTTAAAAGGTTTTTTCCCTCCTCCATATTACCTTGCTCACACCGCGCGGATCCTTGCAGAATGGAGATTTGCTCTCCCTGATGTTGACCTTCCATCAGACGTGGAATAGCCTCTATTGCTGATCTTCCCGAGTAGGCTATCTCCTCTCCCGTTCCGATACTCTTACCTACTCGCATTGCCATGTTCGCTCCACCCAGGTTCACCACCTGGGGAGCCTCCATTGCGACCAGGCTGCTTGGTGTCGCGCCGTTGTCACTTGAGGGTGCAAGCCGCTTCAGTTCTCCGGGACTCAGAGAGATGTCGGGGGTCAAGGGTGAGATCGCACGCTCCAGCGTCTCTGTCCCAGCGACCAGTCTCACCGGCGTGGAGGCTATAGCTCTGGTAAAGAATCCGTCGATTCGGGGCTGGGAGGGGTCCGAAGGGGGTAAGCTATCGTCTACCCCCCTCAGTCTCCCCTTTCTCTTTGTGTGCGGCATAGTTTTAGGAAATTTGAAACAATAAACAACCAGCCTTTCCTCGGCGTTCCTCACCGACCATCTTGCTCCGCCATTTTATTTTAATTTAAAGTTATCTTGCTTTATCATTAATGTTTTTCATATACATGTTTTAAGTATTTATGATTTATTGTGTTAATTTGTATGTTTATTCATAGACCTCGAAGCAGCCACTAGAAGGTGGCGAAACTCTTTCGGATAGTAGAAAGACTAGGGGGCACTCCATGAAGTTAGCATGGGGCACATTTAAAACTAATCGGAGAAAGTTCTTTTTTACTCAACGCACAATTAAACTCTGGAATTTGTTACCAGAGAATGTGGTTCGTGCAGTTAGTATAGCTGTGTCTAAAAAAGGATTGGATAAGTTCTTGGAGGAGAAGTCCATTACCTGCTATTAAGTTC
Organism: Rhinatrema bivittatum; assembly: GCF_901001135.1. Lineage (NCBI taxonomy): Eukaryota > Metazoa > Chordata > Amphibia > Gymnophiona > Rhinatrematidae > Rhinatrema > Rhinatrema bivittatum. Next base: position 243,786,525 of record NC_042618.1, read on the forward strand.
ACTTAGAGAATAGCCACTGCCATTAGCAATGGTAACATGGAATAGACTTAGTTTTTGGGTACTTGCCAGGTTCTTATGGCCTGGATTGGCCACTGTTGGAAACAGGATGCTGGGCTTGATGGACCCTTGGTCTGACCCAGTATGGCATTTTCTTATGTTCTTATGTTCTTAAACTCGGCCTGAGTCAGGCGATTTTTATCAATTGTTTCATACGTCTCCACCCATTAAAGAATTTGGAAAAGACTTTTCAAGCATCTTTTCCTTTTGTTTTTCCTCACGGCTTTTTTAGATTGCCTACCTTGTTGTTTTCTAGGTAAAAAACCAGATCATCATGAAAAAAAAAATAAAAAAGCTAGACAGGTAAAAACTGGCAAGAGAAATTCAAAAGATATAAGCAAAAAACTTGGATTATAAGGCTTCTCCAGTTCTTCTCCAAGAGGCAGTGGAATGACTGGATTCTGAACATCCGTTGCTTTAGGCAAAGCTATCCTGAATACAATGGCTTGTCTATTAATTCAAACTAAAGTTTCACCTGATATTAAACATTTCCAGGCAGTTTACAATAACTAAAATACACAAACACAAAAAAGATAAAATACAATCTTCACAATAATTAACAAGTATGATCATATCATACTTGCCATAGTTTTCTCTACTTTAGCTCTTAAGATAGCAGCCCACTTGCTTGGCAAGTTAAGCTGCTCAGAAGAAACAAACAACTGTGATAAGATATGCAAACCACCCTGCTATATGAATAACTCAGTTTGTCCTCGTATTACAATGAATAGCTTGCCATTAGGTTTGAAAATAACCAATGAAAATTTGAAAGATGAACTCTATCGAGTTCAGAGAATTTCCAAAGGTATTCCTTACAATGAGTGCAAAATTCCAAAATGTGAGTATGGGGAGGCTGTGTTGGTGTTTGTGAGCAAGATTGTTTTTTTTAAATGTGCATGTGAGAGAATGAGGTTGATTCTGTGTGTGTGAGAGAGGCAAGAGTTGTGGTTGATTCTTCGTGCGAGAAGAGGCTATGGGGTGGATTTTAAAAGGACCGCGCGTGCCGGCGCGCCTATTTTGCATAGGCCGCCGGCGCGCGTAAAGCCCCGGGACGCGCGTAAGTCCCGGGGCTTTCAAAAAGGGGCGGGAGGGGGCGTGTCCGGTGGCGTTTCGGGGGCATACCGCGGCATTTCAGGGGCGGGCCCGGGGGCGTGGCGCCGGCCCGGGGGCGTGGTCGAGGCCTCCGGACTAGCCCCCGGGACCGGAGGACAGAGCGGGGCTGCCGGCCGACGCGCGCAAAGTTAGGGGGGGGTTTTAGATAGGGCCGGGGGGGTGGGTTAGGTAGGGGAAGGGAGGGGAAGGTGGGGGGAGGGCGAAGGAAAGTTCCCTCCGAGGCCGCTCCGAAATCGGAGCGGCCTCCGAGGGAACAGGCAGCTCGCGCTGGGCTCGGCGAGCGCAGGTTGCACAAATGTGCACCCCCTTGCGTGCGCCGACCCCGGATTTTATAGGCTACGCGCGTATCTTATAAAATCCAGCGTACTTTTGTTCACGCCTGGTGTGCGAACAAAAGTACGCGATCGCGCAAGTATTTAAAATCTACCCCTATGTGCGTTTGTACTTGAAAGACAGCTTGAATTTATGTGCTCTGGTGACAGTTGCAATTGTTTGTGTAAATGTGTTAATGTACATGAAATGTCTGCATGTGTGGGTATATGTGTGTGTGCATGCACGCGCATGTATGAGAACACAGCAAACATTTTGGAAAATTGAATGCATTTTGTGGAGTATGTCCTTGTCAATTTCTGTCCGTGTCTTTTTTCAACCTACCTGCCATAGGTAAAATATTTGCTTATCTGGATTTGGATGTGGGAACAGATGCCAATTTACTGCATACAATATAGTCAATATACATGACCATTTTTCAATGCTGTGGAAATTTGAGTAATTTTGAAAGCTGGCGCATAACTTTGAACATTATGTGCATACGTTGAAAAAGGACATGGATGGAAGTAGATGCCCACATAAGGCAATGGTCCACAGACTTCTTAAGTAAATGGCCACATAAAACATTTAAAATCACTGATAGGGCCAGGATAGGTGGAGGGGCAGGCCCCACTGGAGGTTTGAAGCACAAGGGAGGGAGCGTGTCACCTTTCAGTGAATCAAAATCCTGGAAAATGGGGGAGGCATGGTTCCCTGAAGTATGGTAGATAGTGTCAGTAAAAATATTTCTAGGAAGTTGGCAACCCTGCCACATCCTTGGAAACCCTACTACCTGCCTCCTCACATCTTCAGCGTCTGCATATGCCCCCTGGGGGAATGGGGTATGTGAACGGTATGGCGACATGTTTGTAGCACACACCTTTACCCACTCACACCCTTTCTCCATCCACACTCTTACTATCTACATCCCTTGATTTTTCATCCCTTTCCTCCGTCTCCCTCATACTCCCTTCTTTTCCTCTCCCCTATCCTCCCTCACACTCACCGCCATTCCCTTCCTTTTACCCCTCCCCCTCATGCCCACTCCCTCCCTTTTCATTTCCTTTCCCTCAGTCCTCCCCTTCTCTTCTCCACCCTCACTTTCTTTTCACTTCCCCTTTCCTCACTCACACTCTTTTCCCTTCCTCTCACACCCTCCTCCCTTACCTGGGCATCTTCCTCTTCTGCCGGTAGGGAATTGGAACTCCACTGGTACTTCCATATTTGAGTCACCACCAGCCACCACCTGTGTCCTTTTCTGCCAGGGCGAGTTGGAAATTCCACTGGCACTTCGGTAATTTTTGCCACCGCTACCACATTGCTTCTCTTCTGCTGGCAGGGTTTGGTAACCCCGCCAGCACTTCCACCCACTCTGATACAGGAACCTTGAGCAAGTGCAAAAATTGCAGGTCACACGTCTTGGTGCTAAATTATTAGACCGGCAGCGAAAGAAAGTGCCACTCACAACTTATTGCAAAATGCTCAAGATGCCTCTATTGGTATTTTGTACCTGAGCAGCAGTTGAATGTATTCCTGTGGTCCACATGCAATCAGCTCCTTCTCTTGCTACCAGAGCCTGCACAAAATCTGGCTACAAGCTGGATGTGGCCCGTGAGCAGTAGTTTGGGACCCCTGACAGAAAATGTTCTCCAGCATGTCCTGTAAAATTCCCTAAAAACAGCTGAAATCAGCTTGTCTGGAATTCTTAATTTTATAAGTAATATACACTGAACTAAGTAATTTTTATCCTTATGTCCTGAAATTGCATATTTATCTACATAAGGTTTAGAAAATTGTATTTGATATATCTAACCATTTTATAAATGCCCATTTAATTCATAAAATTGTAGCAAAGTGAAATTTAAGCCAAGTTAAAGATTGCACTAATACATTGAACAAAAGATCATTTCTACCTGGCATACTCAACTTAATATAGGTCTTTTCCTGAAAGACTGATCAAAATCATTAATGCCACTAACTTATTACAGGAATTCTGAACAGACAATGTACATTTTCAAATAGCACAACCATGCCAGCCCACCAACTATAAGCTGTAGATACTTACACAGTAAAATGGTAAATAAAACACTTCCATCCACTTGGTCGCTCTAGAAAGTTGTAGACATCTCCCTGCATGCTAGTTTTGGTCAAATAAGGGTTATAAAAACATTTGGGAGTATAGTTCCTTCTGATCTCACTTCCACTTAATGGTTGACTGCTCACTGGAAACGCTGAATCCTTTGTGTCTTCCTTTGTGTTACAGGAGATTTCCAAGCCATTATTCACCACTGAATTTTGATCAAGTGCAACAGATGAATACTGCATATTGCTTGCATTCTCTCTGACTTCCAGTAGCATCTGAGCCTTTCTGCGTCCATTCAGGCTCCCTGCAGGGGAACTGGAGCTTTGAACCTGACTGCAAAGGTTATACATTGGGTACCCACCAGATTCACCATTAGTATTGGACATTCTGTAATGACACCCAGGTATTGCTAAACCTGATCAATATTTAAAATCATAAAAGAAGATATTGTATATCCTTTCTGCCCTGAGTGCTCTCCAGCAGCTGATAAGATGTCTTTCTTGCTGTTATCACGGGACTGCTCTGTGGCACAATAGTCTGTCACCTGTTGTCAGTCAAAGCACCTGAAATAAAATCAGAAGCAGCACATGTTAAAAATAAATAAATAAATAGACACACACAGAAAAGGATGCTGGAAACATACTAATATTAAACAGCTTAAAATGTTGGGGGTAATAGTGTTTAACTTTATATTTCCTAACAAATTATCCACCAAAAAGGTTATGTAAAAACACAGCACAATATCCCACTTCTGGTTGCTAACTCTTATAATACCAACCACTAATACTCATGTACAGAACAACTTTTTGCTCTCCCAGCAACACACAGAGTGCTTATTAGGCAAGTCACTCCTATATCAAATTAAAACACTTTTTCTAGCCATTTAAAAAAAAACAAAAAACAATAAGCTACATTTATCTCAATTAGCTGATAATTTTAATGAATAAACATTCTAAATATGCAGCAATTCTGTTTCAATGCTGTACAAGTTTATGCTCAGTTCTAGTTTATGCCTCGCCAGCAAATTCACTCTACAACTTTCAGTCTGAAAAGCGAATTTGTTTTATTTAGACATGTTAAGTAACAAATTAAATTGAATTTTGCAGTTCATTCTACAACACCCTTTATGATTTCAAGTCTGACAAACGGTGCTAACAAAAGTCTTTTTAACATGGGTATACGACACATTTACTAGTCTTCTGAAAAAAAATGCAACACACTGACAAAAACAATCTTCAGAAAAACCTCAAGCCACCTGGCAGATAAGTGTAGTCCTCCTCGTTTTTCTCTCCTGCTGCAGGGCCTTTTATTTTCTCTCTGCTCCCTTAGCTCCATATGGCAGATTCTCTGGTCAGGTTCAGAGAAATACTGACTCACTCTGCCCTCTCTGTCCAATCACGCCTCACCCTGTTTCATTCAGGATACATCCCCCATATCTCCCTGGCCTGTTTCCCCATTTAAATATAAATGTGAGGCAGACAGTGGATTACAGACTGTTAGTTTTCAGTATTTGCAAGAGAGATTAGTTATGTGCAATAATCATATGGTCAAAAGTATCAATTTGATTTGTTGCTTATCCTTTTCAGTTGCATTTTGCATTTAACTCAAAATGGCAGGGTTGCTGCAAAAATCATTTTTCCTTTTTACAGCTGCCTCAAATTTCAGAATGTCCATGGTGTTATTTTAGCATATGTAGATATAATGAAACCAATAACAAATTTCATTATGTATCCTGGGTATTCAGATAAAACTGTTATTAAAGCTGGGCTTTAACAGTATGTCTGCTTTCAGGTTTTCAAAGTTAGTATTTGATCTGCTGTAATTTAATAACCATCATCCTGGCAATTTATTCCCAAAATATTGCAGCTGAAATAATTACACACAGTTCCAACAAGGTTTAAGCTCATCACTTGCATTGAAAAATATGTTTTTCCCTTTCTGTTGAATTACCCTAGTTGTTCATGTGTTGTTTTTATTTATATTCTTACCTAGAGGAATAGGATAGGATGTTACACAATGTTATCACCCACCACCTGATTCTGGATATTCTAGATAGCTAAAATGCTAGTTTACCATGGGCAATCACTACTTTACATGGCATCAACAGCAAATCTTAATTATTTAAACTTTTTTTTTAAACTACCTTTCCTGCCCCGAGGGGCTATCAAAAGTGGTATACAACCATAAAAAGCAAAAAAAAAAACATAAAAAACAAAAACCACTGAACAAAACAATAAAATATGCCCAAACAGGCAGTCATAATAAAAACACATGCACATAACCATAAAACAAAATGAACAAAAGCAAAACAAACACATTATTAACTGTCCAACAGATTGAAACCAGATGACCAAGCAGCCACCTCTAATCTCCTTGACCTTCTTATAAAAGACCAAGCAATCAGGTTCTAATCTAACTTTGTCAGGGCAACTATTAATAAAGCTCTAACTCTCAGCCTATCTTTCCTCAGCACTTTAATAGTGGAAATAACAAAGCTTAAATGTGAATCTACATGTTTAAAAAATTTCAAATCCTGATAAGTCCAAAAATGTACAACAACCAATTTAGGTTTGTTTGAACAGTGATGTATTCTGGACAAGCCCATCCAAGATATAATTTGTCTGGGGTTTTCAATTATGTATTTGAAACTGGTTTCAAAACTGTTTTCAACGAGTTCTGAGATGGCTGACTACCATTTATCTGCTGTTTTACACAATTGCATCTCTGTATAAACAAATTTCAGATTATTCCACAATTACCTTCTATGATTTTGTAACAGATTTTATACTGATTTGAAACCAACATGTGCTGTACAGAAAGTTAAAGGGGAACTATAATACAATTACATCTATTTAATCTATATATGTTCAACAAATTGGCAAAGCATCAGTTTTTTCCAAAGTAGAAATTAATATAGAAAATCCTTAAATATATAAATAGATACAGCCCCAAGTTTGTCCAGCAAAGCACCAAGGATAAAGATCCACAAATATTAAACTTATAAAAGTTAAAAACAAAGGCCAACTGAGAAGACAAAACAGAAATAATTATTTTTGCCAACATAAAGAATCCAAACTGGCAAATGACAATTTCAAGAGTCCTCCAAAGATAATAAGTTTTCCAAGGGAAAATGAAATGCAGGTTTTTGCCATTTACCTTTTAGGAAAAGTGTCACTTGATTGTAGTCATAACAGATGTAACTAGTACACAAAGAACAAATTTGCATGTGGCTGCAGAGCAACATGAAAAAGAAACCAGATCAAGGACAACTTTCCTTAATTGCATAACCCATCTTCTTTTAACCAGAGCTAAATCAGGAAACATACTAAATTTGAAACCGTAAAAAGGGACATCATTTCTTAAGAAAAAGAGCCTAAACATGGCATTGTGGGTATGGCTCTCAAACTAAAAAAGCTAACAAGGTAGATGATTTTAAAACAGTATCTGGCTTAAAAAAAAAAAGAATCCACGATAAAGAATCATTCTTATCATGCCCTTCTGGTAGGCAGAAAATTTGATTAGAAATTACAAATGATTCTTTGGCCATTTTTAATATCTCGAGCAGACATATCTTTTAAAAACTTTCCTGGTGAAAGCTTATTTTATGGAAAGTTAATAATGTGCAAACTTTTATTTTGGCAATGTTCTCTATTTTCAGTTTTCTTCCGAGTCAAACACGTTTTGTTTTTTTTAACCTAAAACAGCAGTTTTAGCTTGCATTGTTGGAAAACTATTCCTCAAAGCCACCAACTGTTTAGAAGCTGGAAAGGCCAGCCAGGGTAATGGAGCAAGGGAACCCACTACCAAGTATCCAGAACAGACAAGAGAGTGAATACCTGGACTGCTGGACAAAGAGTGCCACCAATTCCTGGAGGAACTAGATGAGTTGCTTGCAGAGATGTCCCATGAAATGACTGAGTTGTAGCAACAGTCTGAGATTGGAACTACAGGAGATCCTGAGGAAGACCCAGTAGGCTGCTCAAACACTACCAGGAGTCTAGAAACAGCTCCCATCAGCAACCCAGAGAAGGGGGCAGTGAAGAACCCTGAGAGAGGGGTCACAAAGAGCCCTAGGGAGGGCGACACAGACTGCCCAGGAGGAGGCACTGAGTAGCCAGTGAGCTGCAGCACCAATCAGTCAGAAGGTGGCGCTGCAGAAGGTCCTGAGGAAGACCCTGTAGGGTGCCCAAACACTGCCGGTAGTCAAGAGCTGTGAGAAATCCATAGAGAAAGGGCATGAAAAGGCCAGTGAGAGAGGAGGTGAAATGCCAAGTGACAGGTGCCGTGGAGACCCCAGCGAGAGACTGCATAGGAAAACCCAGAGGAAAGAACCACAGACAGCTCAGAAGGGGGCACTACAGAGACCCCAGTGAGTGAGGCTCCAGAGGAGCGAGTGATCGGCGTGGGTGAGTGGCCAGAGAGCGCTGAGGAGATACCAGAGGAATTACCAATAGCGGCACTACAACCAGTCCAAGAAGTTCTGCTAAGGTGAAATTTGAAAGGGTTAAAGGACTGGGGGTGCAGATGGTACATTGGGTGATGGGTATAGGGCGGTCTAGGGTAACCCTGGGAGCCCCGACCCCAAGCCTAACTGGTGAGAGGCCAGATAAGAGGGGCTGGGGAGGTTAGGCACTCGAAAACGCTCAGACCAATGGGTCCAAGCTGAGGGGGGGTATGTGAGGAGGTGCCTCTATGTTTCCCCTTAAACCAATGCAGGACCAGGCTAGGTGCCTGGTCCTCTTTTATTCCTCTTGTAAGAGAAAGCTCTGTGGGCAAAGCCCAACAGGGGAGAAATAAGAGCTGGGACCCAAGTGGATTAGTCAGACCAGGCCTAGGTTTCCAGAAGGAAGGCAGCTCTTGTTGAGTACCGCTGTCCAAGCACTGAGCTTATTTTATTTATTTATTTTTAATTTTTATATACCGGAATTCCTGTATACAATACAAATCAGTCCGGTTTACATGGAACGAAAAGATAGCCCTGGTCTGGGAAGTCAGATCGGGGTTTTTTTACAAAGAACATTGAACATTGAGCTGTGCCGAAGCTGAGATATGAGTACCGAGGGAAGCAGTGCTGAACTGTGAATAACTGAAGTACACTTATCTGAAAGGAAACACAGTCTACTGTTGTTTGTAAAGCTGAATAAAGATATACAGGTAGATTTTACAAGCACTGCTCAAGCAAAAATGGCCCCATCCACGCGTATCTGGGCCATGCGCGAGCAACACGAATTTTAAGAAGCCGGGAAGTATGCACATGAATACCTGTGCATATATCAAAAATAAGGAGACAGAAAAGGGGAGGGGCCAAGACTTGCACACATAACCCCAAATTTTGCAAAGGCTGATCATGGTACGCACTGCCACATTACCTGCGTAACTTTATTGCTGGTCCTGATGAGGCACAAGTCTGGAGATTTCGAGAGAGAGAGAATATGATCCTTTATGTATCTCCCACTGTAAGAGGAGCACTTTCAAACTTGGGGTGAGTTTTGGGGGGGGGGAGGGGAGTGTTACAGTTGCACCCTAGGCAGACCAATGTAACACCATGTCCCCCCCCCCAATAAAATCCAACGAGCTGAAAGTGCCCCTCCTAAAGTGGGAGATATAGAGAATGTCATATTGTCTGTCTCTCTCTTTCACTTGTGTGAGCATGTAATATATATGTGTAAAGGCTCCACACACATGAACGGCAGGGATGTTTTAAGTGATACGTGTGCACTTCAACACATGATATAAAATTAAGCGTATCTTTGCTCACATGCCCAATAAGCATGTTTTAAAATTTACCTGACAATGTTTTAAGAAAAATGTAGCCTGACTCCAGCCTACGTCTCCAGGCCTAGGGGGATCACCACTCGGTCCCACAGGTGTTTAAATATCTCCAAAGCTTCCATGCAGTGGAGGTGGGCCTCCTTCACTGGAGAGGCTCCAGAATGAGTGGTTCTGGAATAAGGGTGAAATTACTCTTGATTGTTCAGGTGTAAATCCAAGGAAATATTTCTTTACAGAGAAGGTTGTGGATGCAATAAACAGCCTCCCCATGGAGATGGTAGAGACTATAATAATATCTGAATTCAAGAAAGTATGAATTGACACAGGGAATCTCAGAGAGTAGTAGAGTTTGTAAAGATGAATTAGTTGGTGTGGATGGGCAGACTGTGACAACAGAAAAAGATCATACAACACATTTCTATGTTTCTAATAGGCTGCAAGGAGAACCAATAGCAGTAGCAGGAAGACAGAAGCACTTCCTTACTGACCCCTGTCACAGCCCTGCAACATGGAGCTCTCTGCTCCCAATCTCTACAGAAGTGCAGGAGACAATGCTATGGGTGCTCAAGCACCCAGAGATGACACCTAATTATCTTGCTATGGAGTCGGGAAGGTCAGCACTTTTTATGACAGATAGTGCCATAAAAAGTACTGTCCCTCCCGACGCAGCCTGTTGGCGAAACCCGAGGTCCGTGTCGGGGGACCCTTTAAAGAAATTTCTGTAAAACAGTGGAGTTGCCGTATTAAATGAACAAACCTATTTTTTGGAAATTACTAGACCTTCAAGAACTTTATCTGCACTTGTTGTGTTTATACTCCACCTCACCTGTGCCATCTCTAACACATTAGCTGACTCCCTGGAATTGGAACCTGGCAAAAACTGCACTGGCAGAGAATCCAGTAACAATTGACTCACCAAAGTCTTAATAACCTCTGCAGGTTGCATTAGGCTTGATGTCTGTGTTGGCAAGTGACTCACTAAAACTTGAATATCCACCATGTAACTGCTGGGTTGAACACTGAGGATCTAACAACAATGGGTAAATTTTAGGTTTTCCATTCTGTTTTGGTATAGTGTACCTTGAGAGAGAGATGATTAAATTACTAAAAAGACAGTGGGACCCAAGAGCAAACGCAATCATTCTCTCAGTAAGATGCCACCTTGATCCAGGATAACAAGAGCAAAAAAGCTCCAGCTGCCCTTTACCTGGCACATGGCTGGGATGGGTGGCTAAAGTTTTGTTCTCAAACCAATGGATGGCTCTATAACAAATCTTAACTGAGCAATCCAGAAGTCTGCAGCAGATTTTAGGTAAAACCTGTAATCCTCACCCCTAAGAAGTCAGATTGGCCCTCAGAAATTACAAAAGGGATTGCCATGAACCACACTTTCTTTCTGTAAATTTGAGGGCTATTGAAATGGTGCAGTGAACTCGGTGGGAGATTCCATAAATACTCATTGGAAAAATAAGTATTTGATTGATTACCTAAAGACTCTGAACCTGGAATATAAATGAGCCATTTCAGTCTTTTTTTGTGAATACTGCAAAGTGGACGTGTATATTGATGTTTGGAACTGACACCCCTGAAGTGCATACATCTTTGAAAGTAAACATACTGTATTTATGTTTATGCCTGCAATCTGTAAGCCTTGATGCCAATATTAAGTTGTTAATAATAATGCCAAGCTTAAAGCCAATAACACGTGGTTTGCAGTTGCACAGGTTAAAAAGCTGCTAGGGATTTTTTTTTTTTTTTACTCGTGATTCACATTTTTTATGAGGACTGTACAGATTTTCATAGATTTCTGGTTTAGGAGTGGACAGGAAGATTATGCATGATCTAAATAGCTCACCAACCAAATATTCAGCTTCTGGAGGAGACTCACAGAAATATGAGACCAATGAGAAATGAAACTGGCTCTTACCTGCTAATTTTCATTCTTGTAATATCACAGATCCTTCCATAAAAGTGGGTTGTGTATCCCTACCAGAAGGTGGAGCCAGAGAACAATTAGAACTTTGGGCACTGCTACAGAACGAGAGTGCCACCTGCAGTCACTCAGTATTGACCTGTACCCAAGCCCATGCTAACAGAACTAAATAACAAAGTGTAGCACCCAACCAAATTTCTGGACTACCACTTCATCGCTGGCAAAAACCAGACCGAACTGCTAAAAACTGCTCCATGAATCATGTCTGCAAAAAAGGAGCTTCAACAATAAAAAAAACTTAAGCAGGTTCTGACCAAGACAGTCTTTCGGTATCTGAAGAAAGGGGTGGGCCTCTGGACTGATCTGTGATATTACAGGAACGAAAATTAGCAGGTAAGAACCAATTTTCATTTCCTGAACATACCCAGATCAGTCCAGAAAAGTGGAATGTACCCAAGCCACCCTACACTGGGCGGGAACCCGAAAGACCCACACGAAGCACACTCTCCCCGAAGGACGGTTCATCATAGTCCTTAATGTCCAATCAATAACGTTTTGTAAAAGTGTGAATAGACCACACCGCCGCCCTACAGATCTCCTGAGGCGACAGTAACTGACACTCTGCCCAGGAGGTAGCCTGAACCTTAGTGGAATGAGCTCTGAAACCCAAAGACACTTGATGCCCTCGGGCTATGTATGCCGCACAAATGACTTCCTTAATCCACCGAGATATGGTCACCTTTGACGCTTTGTCCCCCTTCTTTGGGCCACCAAAGAGAACGAACAAATGATCAGAACGTCTGAAGTCATTGGTAATCTCCAGATAACGCAATAAGGCACGCTGCACATCCAAAAGATGAAGGTCTCTGTTCTGAGAAGACTCCCAGGAACAGTTAGGGAACCCCGGAAGCTCCAGTTTGATTGATGTGAAAGGCTGAAACCACCTTAGGGACAAAGGACGGAACCGTACATAATGATACCCGATCATCGAAAATTCGAAGAAAGGGATCCTAACAAGACAGCGCCTGCAACTCTGAGATCTGACAGGCTAAGCAAATGGCCACCAAAAACACCGTTTTCAAAGTCAGATCTTTCAGGGAAACTCTACGAAGAGGCTCAAAAGGAGCACCACATAGAACTCGCAGGACCAGAGCCCTTGGGCGGACCTGTCTGTACACACCGCCCCCCAACCTGAGAGGCTGGCATCGGTGGAGATTATCAGCCAATTTGGAGTGTCCAAATCCACACCCCGTTCCAGATTCTCCAGTGACAGCCACCATGACAGACTGGCTCTGGATTCCGGAAGTAGAGGCATTGGTAGATGGAATTGCTCCGACACCGGGCTCCAGCGAGACAAAAGCACACGCTGTAAAGGTCTTAAGTGAGCGAACGCCCAAGGAACCAAGTCCAAGGCTGAAGTCATGGAGCCCAGGACCTGAAGATGATGCCACACTGTGGGATTGTTCCTTCGAAGAAGGGAATGTATTTGTTCCTGCAACTTCCCTATTTGGTCCGCCACTAGAAACACTTTGCCCAGCAAGGTATCGAATTGTGCTCAGAGATAAATCAACTTCTGAGTGGGTTCCAAGTGACTGTTCTGCACATTGATTACCCAACCTAGGGACCGAAATGTGAACGTCACCATGTGCACTGATCTCTCGCAGTCCTCCCGAGATTTTGCACGAATCAACCAGTCGTCCAGGTACGGGTGGACCAAGATTCCCTCCTGATGAAGGAAGGCCGCCACTGCCACCACCACCATCACCTTGGTGAACATGTGAGGACCTGTTGTGAGACGAAATGGGGCTCGAAATTGGAAGTGTCGTCCCAAGACCTTGAACCGCAGAAACTTCTGGTGATTCAGCCGGATCGGAATGTGTAAATATGCCTCCGTGAGGTCCAGAGAAGCAAGAAACTGTTTACTGAAGAAACTGTTTACTGAAGAGGATGTTGGGGAGGTACCCGTAATGGAGAAGGTTTTCATGGGTAATGATTCAGATGGACTGAATCAAATCACGGTGAACCTAGAAGATGTGGTAGGCCTGATTGACAAACTGAAGAGTAGTAAATCACCTGGACCGGATGGTATACACCCCAGAGTTCTGAAGGAACTAAAAAATGAAATTTCAGACCTATTAGTAAAAATTTGTAACTTATCATTAAAATCATCCATTGTACCTGAAGACTGGAGGATAGCAAATGTAACCCCAATATTTAAAAAGGGCTCCAGGGGCGATCCGGGAAACTACAGACCGGTTAGCCTGACTTCAGTGCCAGGAAAAATAGTGGAAAGTGTTATAAACATCAAAATCACAGAACATATAGAAAGACATGGTTTAATGGAACAAAGTCAGCATGGCTTTACCCAGGGCAAGTCTTGCCTCACAAATCTGCTTCACTTTTTTGAAGGAGTTAATAAACATGTGGATAAAGGTGAACCGGTAGATATAGTATACTTGGATTTTCAGAAGGCGTTTGACAAAGTTCCTCATGAGAGGCTTCTAGGAAAAGTAAAAAGTCATGGGATAGGTGGCGATGTCCTTTCGTGGATTGCAAACTGGCTAAAAGACAGGAAACAGAGAGTAGGATTAAATGGGCAATTTTCTCAGTGGAAGGGAGTGGACAGTGGAGTACCTCAGGGTTCTGTGTTGGGACTCTTACTGTTCAATATATTTATAAATGATCTGGAAAGAAATACGACGAGTGAGATAATCAAATTTGCAGATGACACAAAATTGTGCAGAGTAGTTAAATCACAAGCAGATTGTGATAAATTGCAGGAAGACCTTGTGAGACTGGAAAATTGGGCATCCAAATGGCAGATGAAATTTAATGTGGATAAGTGCAAGGTGATGCATATAGGGAAAAATAACCCATGCTATAATTACACGATGTTGGGTTCCATATTAGGTGCTACAACCCAAGAAAGAGATCTAGGTGTCATAGTGGATAACACATTGAAATCGTCGGTTCAGTGTGCTGCGGCAGTCAAAAAAGCAAACAGAATGTTGGGAATTATTAGAAAAGGAATGATGAATAAAACGGAAAATGTCATAATGCCTCTGTATCACTCCATGGTGAGACCGCACCTTGAATACTGTGTACAATTCTGGTCGCCGCATCTCAAAAAAGATATAATTGCGATGGAGAAGGTACAGAGAAGGGCTACCAAAATGATAAGGGGAATGGAACAACTCCCCTAGGAGGAAAGACTAAAGAGGTTAGGACTTTTCAGCTTGGAGAAGAGACGACTGAGGGGGGATATGATAGAGGTGTTTAAAATCATGAGAGGTCTAGAACGGGTAGATGTGAATCGGTTATTTACTCTTTCGGATAGTAGAAGGACTAGGGGACACTCCATGAAGTTAGCATGGGGCACATTTAAAACTAATCGGAGAAAGTTCTTTTTTACTCAACGCACAATTAAACTCTGGAATTTGTTGCCAGAGAATGTGGTTCGTGCAGTTAGTATAGCTGTGTTTAAAAAAGGATTGGATAAGTTCTTGGAGGAGAAGTCCATTACCTGCTATTAAGTTCACTTAGAGAATAGCCACTGCCATTAGCAATGGTTACATGGAATAGACTTAGTTTTTGGGTACTTGCCAGGTTCTTATGGCCTGGATTGGCCACTGTTGGAAACAGGATGCTGGGCTTGATGGACCCTTGGTCTGACCCAGTATGGCATTTTCTTATGTTCTTATGTTCTTATGTTCTTATAGCCATCACTGTCCTCAGGGTTTCCATACGAAAGCGAGGAACCCGAAGGCAACAGTTCACCTTCTGCAGATCAAGGATGGGCCGAAACGTGCCCTCCTTCTTGGGGACCACAAAGTACACGGAGTACCGACCTCATCCCTGTTGAGCTTCCGGAACAGGGACAATAGCTTTGAGTTCGAGAAGTCGTTGTAGAGTCACCCGGACCACCTCTCGCTTGATACTTGAGGCCACTCAGGACTCCACATAAACCTCCAGGACGTGGCACGAGAACTCCAGTGCATACCCGTCTTTGATCACTTCTAAGACCCAGCGGTCTAATGTAATTCTTGCCCATTCCGTGTAAAAGTTGGATAATCTGCCCCCGACAGCTTCCACAACGGAATGGGTGCTCGTGGCTTCATTGGGGGTTTTTATTATTTCCTGCACCAAGATGTCTCGAATCTCTTCCAGGCCGGCGACCCCCTCGAAAGGACTGCTGGTGCTCCGAAGCAGGAGGTGCGGAGTATCTACCCGCTCTGAAGAGGTGAGAGTCCTGAAACCTAGCTCAAGGAGGGAAGACTTTCTTAGAAGATCTTTTATCTTCCGGCAACTGATTGCCCTTGGATTCGGCAAGCAGCTTTACTAGCTGATCCAGATCCTCCCCAAAGAGGAGCTTGCCCTTAAAGGGTAGATTACAAAGCTGGGACTTGGAGGGCAAATCCGCCGCTCAACTTCACAGCCAGACACCAAGGACACCAAGGACACCATACCTCTCGCCAAGGTCCTCACCAGATCATACAAAGCATCTGCAACATAAGTGATGCCTGCTTCTAGGCGGGCGGACTGCAGATCCCCACTGTCACCCATACAGGCCCTGGCAGCCAACTCCTGGACCCAACGCAGACAGGCCCTTCTGCATGAGGCTAGCGCAAACCGCCACCCGAAGGCTTAGCGCTGCAACCTCGAATGCTCGCTTCAACTGGATCTCCAGCTTGCGGTCCTGCATATCCTTAAGGGCAGCCGCCCCAGCAACTGGGATAGTGGTCTTTTTTGTGACTGCCAAGCCTGCAGCGTCCACCTTTGGAATCTTCAGTAAATCCAAAACATCAGACAATAACTGGTACAGTTTCGCCATAGCTCTGCCCACCTTCAAGCCGGAATCCGGAGTCTCCCACTCCCGGGTCACTAGTTTGGGAACCTTCTTAGGCAGAGGAAAAGATGTTGTGGGACCCCTAATGCCGTTGAGGACTGGATTGACACCCTCATTGTCAGACTTTTCTTGAGAAACCTTAAGTCTCAGAACTTCAAGGACCTGGGGAATAAGGGGTCTTAACTCATCCCGCTTGAACAAACGCACCATACTGGGGTCATCCCCATCCGCAGGAGGGTCATCGGGCTCATCCGGATCATCAGTATCCACATCAGCCGGATCGAGCCATGGATCCGGGTCTGCCGCCCCTACTACCCCAGAAGCCAGCATCGCCCCAGACCCCGGGATCGGATCTCGCATACCCTGGAGAGAATCCCCTGTGGGGGTGAGCCTGATCAGAGAGGCGCTGACAAAGGTCCATACCCCAACCTCTTCTCTCAGGCGGGTCCGAACCTGCCCCCAGGAGACCGGGCTGCTTTACCGCCGAGCGTTTCCTTGCCAGGAAAGCTGGTGCATAAGGAGGACAAATTCTGGGGAAAGCCCCTCTGGGTCCCCTTCCCCCACTGGAGAGTCAGCTGGGGTGATATCATCAGTTCCCCCGATGAGGTCTTCCCTCACCGGGGGCTAGAACAGGCGGAGAATCCTCTTCCCGCGAAATCGAAGGCGAGACAGACGTTCCCTCCCCAAGTAGGGAAGAAGCCCTGAAGAGCCCTCTAACCCCGGGGAACACGCTGCGCATAAGGAGACCGCATCTAACGCCTGGCCATGTGACCAACACGCGCGGCAGGCCTGCGATTCTGTTTTCGGTCCCATCTGCAGCAGCGCGCCGATAATCTGAAGTGAAATAGAAAAGGGCACGAATAAAAAAAAGAAACGTTCGGAGCCATGACGCGGAGAAAATTTCAGTCAGGTAGGACCAGAAAAAAACAACTTTTCTTGCTGCGGGCTAAAAGACTACCGGCTGAGGAGAAAAAAACACATGCAGCCATGCTGCGGGAAAGGAGCCTGTCTATAGTGAAATCG
Source organism: Rhinatrema bivittatum (assembly GCF_901001135.1). Lineage (NCBI taxonomy): Eukaryota > Metazoa > Chordata > Amphibia > Gymnophiona > Rhinatrematidae > Rhinatrema > Rhinatrema bivittatum. The sequence continues at coordinate 243,803,661 of NC_042618.1, forward strand.
CAAGGCCCCCAGCAGGGAAGCGGCAAGTAAAAACTCACCCTTGCCCTCAGAAAATGACCCAGAGCCCTGGGAGCTGAGGGGAACACTGCTGGCAGCTTCCCTGGCCGGCCTTAAAAGACCCGGTCCCTCCTGCACCTCTCCTTACCTCAGCACTGAAGGCTGTCAGTCAGCCGCAGTCCCTCAGAGAAATACTAAGGGACTGCAGGTGGCGCTCTCGTTATGTAGCAGTGCCCAAAGTTCTAATTGTTCTCTGGCTCCACCTGCTGGTAGGGATACACAACCCACTTTTCTGGACTGATCTGGGTATGTTCAGGAACACAAAATTAAATGATTCCTTTTATTCCCTTTCAAACTAGCTTCGTCAAAACTTTTAAGCTTGAGTTCAGCTCAAAAGCTATAAAATCTGCTCCTTGTCAGATGGCAATAAAAACTCTGATGCGTAACAGGAAGAGTAATACTCTAGTATCCCAGTTATGTTAATGAGGGTCTGGTTCCACTAAGAGATCAGTTTTATAGACATTGATGCAATTAAAATAGATGAACTAGTACACAAAAATCAATGCTTTTGTTCCTTCATTTAATCATTTGATCACTAATACAACTTTGCTAAAGCAAGAGCATACCGTTTCCATTCAAAATAAGTATCCTCATGGTAGTTAGCACTGGAAAAAACAACAAGGTGTCAAATGAATTCCGAACCCAGGAGCGTGCCTTAATGATGATATATTCCTCTGTGTGAGGTATTCATCCAACTTGATGTATGACCTACGCTATTAATAATTAACAAGTCATGAAACAAAACAGCACAAGACTGCTCTTCTGTGCTATTAAATTTCTTAGCTTTAAAAAAAAAAAAAAAAAGTACAGTATGGAACTGAAGAATCAGTCACACCTAAGAATAAGAAAAAGGAAATTATAAAAATTTAGTAACTCAGTAAGAACACTGTGATGACATCTATAGAAGATTCTAACAGCTACAGCCAGCAAAGGTTGCTGGATATTCCCAGGGACACAAACAACACACAAAACAGCTGATAAACATTGGCTACAGAAAAAAAAAAAAAATCTCTAGGGGAATCCCCAAGAAAAGCTTGGGAAAAAGGAGGGATCAAGCTCCACCCCCAGCGGCCTAGGAAAGAGAAAAAAAAAAAAAAAGACAGGCAGGTGGAGTTCAGGAGGAGCTATAGACCTACCCAGAGTGCTGCTGAGAGAGAGGGCCCTGGAACCCAGAACTCAACAGCCAGATTGTGGGGTTGAAGACCCGAGGAGCAGCTACAGGGCTGGGACTAGCTTTTTTGCTGCCCCCCCCCCCCCTGCCCCCGATTCATTCAGTGTCTGCCCCGGGCCCATCAAATAAAGCCCAGCCCCGCCCTGCAATCTATATTTTTAAAAACTGACATGCCCCCCCCCCCCACCCCAGAACCCATGGTTAGGGAAGGGTATGAGGTACCCTAGGCAAACCTTACAGCCTTGCACACGTCACCTTTGTGTTTTCTGTAACAATGGTAGTGTGCCATGACATAAAGGTCTTCAGTTAACATCATAATGAAGTTCAAGTAGTCTTTTAGGTTTAGACCCTTAAGTTAGAATTAATAGACTTGCTTGCTTTTAATTTTGTTAAATTTCCATGAAATATGTTTTAGAATCATTTAGCACAATACTCCAAAAAACTAACAACTAAGAAACTTTTGTTTGGAAATACAAACAACTTTCATTACAATTACATCAAATCCATGGCTCTCAAAAACAAGGTGTATGACTAAGAAAACATTTGCTTCTGAGAAAGTGAACAAAGTTTTATGGATTTTAAAGGCAAATACTGATTGAGCCATAGAAAGTCAAAATCAATATCTATTTTCAGAAATAACATTTTCTGATATTCATTGAGATTGGTCAGTAAATGCCAGACTACCCCCCCCCCCCCCCAAAGAAAAAAATATTAAGAGTCAAACCAGGAATGCTTAATGCACATATTTCTAATGCATCCAGCTAAATCAAAAAGATAAAAAGACCATATACCAGGAAATTAGCAACTTTATAAAAATGATGATAAAATATGGTAGTGTTGAGGGAGCAGCAACCAAAAACAATGAAGACATAAGGAATCAAGTAAGTACTTCTATCATCATTGCTACTACTAATTTCTATAATGTTCCTTGATGTAGCACTGTACAGACCCAAAAAAGCAGTCCTCTGTGGCGCATGCAATCTAGTCAAGACCCACATTCAAGACAAAAAAAAAGTTTTACAATATAGTGACACATAAGCATATATGGCATGCTAGTTGCATGCATCATTTTTTGATATTTATATTGCGTATGTAAATTCCTAACACACCCCAGAAATATCTCTCAGAATACTGTTTCATGTGGTTAAAAAGGTGTGTAATAAATTCATATTCTTAATTTTGTGCAGGGAAAAATCCACTTAATGCACATTATGCACATACATCCTGTTTTCACATGCGTAACTCCTAACTGAACTTTTGAAAATGTATTCCTGGGTAATAAATTGAAGAGTTTGATCTGCACAAGTTTGAAACTTATGTGCAGTGGAATTAAGGGGACAACAGAACTGTAGGTGCATGCTAGGCACACAATCACAGAAAAAATTGTATGTTAGGTATTTTGCGCCTCAAAGGGATGTAAAAGTGAATACCATCGTTCAGATAATACAGCCAGTCTCTCAATACCTCCTTAGCTCTACATAAGTTGATCGTAACTGTACATATTGTCAACTGTATATAGTTTTCCTCTATTTTGTTTCTTACTTCTTCTATCAGTTCTGCCTTTCCCATCCCCCTATCCCCTCCCTCTCCCACCCCCCCCCCCCCCGTTTCCTCCTTCCCCACCCTCCTCCCTTGTTTTATTGCTCTATTGTTTTATTGTTCTATTGTTTTATTGTAATTTTCCTCCTTGAGTTCATTGTAAACCGGCATGATGTGCTTCACGAATGTCGGTAAATAAAAGTTAATAAATAAATAAAATAAATAAATAAATAAATAAATAAATAGTGCTATTGTAATCATAGTGTTCGTGACATGTTCATAGGGAGGGTAGTTTTCAAATGACTTCTGCAAGTAAAACAGTAATTTACATGTAGAAATAGCTTTGTACAAAATTGCTTGCCTGATGAATGAGTAAACATACACATGGTAACATAGTAATGATGGCAGAAAAGGATCAAATGATCACAAGAACATAAGTTACTGCTATACTGGGTTAAACAGAGGATCCATTAAGCCCAGTATCCTGTTTCCAACTGTGGCCAATCCAGGTTATCTGACAAGTACCAAAACATTAATAGATTCCATGCTACTAATGCCAATAATAGCAGTGGTTATTCTCTAAGTCAATTTAAGGTGAAATTATACTTGCCTGATAATTTGCTTTCCTTGAATACTGCTAGACCAGCCTTACAATTGGGCATTTCCCTCCTCAGTTTGACCGAGACAGAGGACACGCCTTTTTCATGACCTCACCTTAGGGCTATAAAGGAGGCATGGCTTTGCCAAAACCAGTAGACTACTGCGAAACAATGTGACCACTAGGAATCCCCTTTATGCCCCATTCTTGAAACGTATACTAGGAGGTACAAAGACCCATTGGGCCGGATTTTAAAAGCCCTGCGTGCGTAAATCTGGCCAGATTTACGCGCGCCGGCACGCCTATTTTGCATAGGCCGCTGGCGCGTGCATAGCCCCGGGACGCGCGTAAGTCCCGGGGCTTCGTACAAGGGGCGGGTCCGGGGGCGTGGCGCCGGCCCGGGGGCGTGGCTGAGGCCTCCGGACCAGCCCCCGGGTTAGGTGATGGCGCGCCAGCAGCCCACTGGCGCACGCAGATTTACGCCTGCCTCGGGTAGGCGTAAATTTGCCGACAACGGTAGGGGGAGGTTTAGATAGGGTCGGGGGGGTGGGTTAGGTAGGGGAAGGTGAGGGGAGGCGGAAGGAAAGTTCCCTCCGAGGTCGCTCCGATTTCGGAGAGGCCTCGGAGGGAACAGGCAGCGCGCACTGACCCCGGATTTTATAAGATACGCGCGGTTATGTGCGTATTCTATAAAATCCAGCGTACTTTTGTTCGGACGTGGTGCGCGAACAAAAGTACGCGCGCCCGCTGTTTTTGAAAATGTACCCCATTGTGAGCAAGACACAAATGTAACATGAGGAAAGGATATAGGCAGCAGAAGGGGGATGCTGGCAGTCATGCTTCACTTGATGTCCTTAGTCCCCCCGACCCTCCTCACCCTTGTCTTTCTAGGCAGGATCCTGACTGGTCTAGCAATATTCAAGGAAAGCAAATGATCAAATAAGTATAATTTCACCTTCCTTATCATATTGCTAGACCAGTCATTACAATTGGGGTGGGGGAAGAAAGGGCTGCCTTATCAATCCTTGTCTAGAAGACAGTGACTGACCCCGACTCTGTGACCAATTTATGGTGTTCCAAAAGGTGCAAGGATGACCATGCCACTGCCTTGCCATTTTCTTCTAGGGAGGATGTAGTGCAGCTGCCCGGGATGATGTCTTGCCCTTGTAGGGTGAACCCAGAGCCCTATGGGACAGCTATCCTGATAATAGGCTGGCCAATGAAATGGCACCAAGCAAGCACCCCTTCGTGCAACCCTTTGTGTTATTTCTTTAATATGCTCGTTGTTATACCTTTTGCTTAATTGTTAAGAACTTTGATTTTGATGGTTTTATTTTTGTAATCTCTTAGCCTCAGGTACAAAAATTTTAGATTGTAAGCCCTTTTAGGGGATAGTGAATTACCTATTGTACCTTATTGTAAACTGATGTGATATCTCTTTTTGAAATGAACATCGGTATATAAAAATAGTAAATTAATAAATAAATAAATAAATATGGTGGCCTTAGTGGCCATCTACCTCGTTTTGGGCATCAAATATCAGGAACTGCTCATCTCTTCCTCTGTAATGTTAAATATTTCAAGAGAATCCAATATGTATTGAATAATCGCGGGTTTTAAATTTTCCCTGCCAGCCACCAATTCAGAGGTCTCAACAGGTCTTTGCTTTCCATGGAAAGCTGATACTAGCTCGAGTAGTAAGATGGAACCAGGCCTCGAGAAATTCCTGAATAAGTATCTCTGCAGTACTGAGCCTGCCACTCTGAGATGTGTCTCAGTCAAGCAAATTCCTTTGAGTAAGACCAATCTCGAAATGGCCCTTCATGGATGCCCATTTAAATGGCCAGAGGGGCCTTTAGAATCTGGATGGTATTCCGCTCTATACCCCACCCAACCTGACTGACAAAGGACGTGGAACATTATTCTGGAAGCCCGATAGCTCCTTGAGCCACCTTGGTGTTACAAGCCTACATATGAGTACCGTCTAGTGCCCTGTGAATGCTGGGCTGCTGGTATCACTACTGCAATCCTAACGAAGGTTTGGGGGGCTTTGCTAGGCCAAAACCCACCTTTGGGACTGGGCACATTTGCCACATTCACAGAGCTTTACTGAACTCTGTTTATACTTAGATGGGAATATGGTGGTGAGGTTCCGTTGAGTCCGATATCCTTCACAACAGCCTCCATCCAGAGAGATAGAGACAGAGATATATAAAGAGTAAATATATCTATATATCTATCGAGAGAGAGAGAGGTAGTTTACCATACCCTGCCTTAATCAAGATGCAACACTATTCTCTTCTTGAGGCCTCTGAGGTCAAGAGTCCTCCAGGATATCCTCCCCAGGTTGTACCTATTCCCTGCCCAGAACTCTAAAGCTATTTGCCATCTGGGCTGACTGGGAAACCCCCATACTGAGTGGCTTGGACCCCATTGCCTCCACAAATGGAGGTTTGCAGAATTCTTGCCTAAAGTGGCCAATACACTGATCTTTCGTGCTGGCCCCCCTTCTACCACAATACTGGTTTTTAAGCATTTCTGGTGAGACAGAGTACTCACTTGGGAGATTGGGCGTAGGCTATTCCTCTCTTTCTGTGGCAGAAGATAGCTTACTTAACACACTTCCTCTCTCTCTTTTTCTTTTGCAAAAATAAAAGATATCTTTCAAGCGACCACTATCCTGGAAATAAGGACTGCCAGTTCTCTTTTCCTGGAAGAGGTCTATTATAATGGAGTCATCGATATCTAATGCCAGCTACCTTTCTTCCTCCAGGATGGCCTGGAAGACAGGGGTTCAGATTTTACCTCGTTCCCTTGGCAGCTGCCCTTGGGGCAAATGTTAATCCTTAGGGACCCTAAACACTGAAATGCATAGGTTCCTGCATGGCTAAATAAGCTTTGAGCATCAACTTCAAACTCCATGGCAAGGAATGCCTGCTAGGGAACTTTGTGGCCCTCCTGAACTTTTTTTTTTTTTGGGGGGGGAGGGGGAAGGGGGAAGAAAAGGAGGCTTTCCCCAGATATTATCCTGGGGCTGGCCCTTAGCATATCCCCAAAAAGGAGAGGGAGATTTCCCTCCTTTGATGGTCCTGTGCTGTTCTGATCCTGCTGTTTCTGCCCTGGATCAGAGAGACAAAGCTCAGATCTCAATCGCTATTACCTAGCTTGAGGGACAGTGATAATTTTAGGATGAAAAACTATCTGCTAGGCTTTCCTTGAAGCAAAAGGTATCTTGCAGGTCTGGGCCCCTGCTGGACTTCATGGCTGGGGCCTTCTCAGATCCTCTCTGTACACCAAGTTCCTTTAACATATGTGAACTGTGAATTTCACCCTCCCTGTTTAAGGGCTGCTAGGGCTGAGATTGCCAGGTACCCCCCACCCCCCACCCCAAGGGATGGCCAATGACCCAGCTGCAGCATTTTATAAGCGAACCAACCTCTAGTCCTGGCTTGCAGCTAGGGGATAAGTAAGTCTGTTAGCAACTGGTTTAGGCTGGCTACCTTCTGATTTGATTTTTTTTTTTAACTCTCCACTTCAGGTTAGTTTGAATACTGTTAAGATGTGAAATAGCATCCCTGCTGTTACCTCCTAAATTTGTGTGGCGCTATTTATGTCCCAATAAGTTTACACATTCACCTTGCCTTAGGTGACTAAGCCTCAGCTTCTAACCAAGACAATGTGATAGGATGACACATGCACATATGCAACCAGAGGCAAATCCTTTGGGCCATTTTCCAGAACAGCCACACCCCTTGCCTCATGCAAAAAAAAGAGTCAATCTATAGCCTATAGCAGTGGTTCTCAACCTTTTTTTCTATCGGGACACACCTGATAGATGGTTCTCACATGTGTGACACACTGAACACATGACTGTCATAGGGCTAAATGTAAATATACACTCTGCATCCACAGGAACCTCCCCCCTCTAACTCCAACAATGGGTGCAGAGCAGAACTAGAACTTTTCCTGTACAACTCGCCATACAAAAAAAAAAAAAAAAAAGATATTCTGGTGTCATCTCAGTAACAGCACACAAACTCCCTCTACTACCAAGTGCAATAACCATACTTAAGAAAACAAAGCAGTTCACTACCAATGCATATCCTATTGAGAAAACATAACAAATAAGACTGATAACAAATGCCTACATGCTAGTAAAATACCTCGGTCACACACTCAAAACCAACCTTCACCAAATGAAGAAAGACCGCATATCACAAATATGGAGATAGAATCTGGAATGGAAACCCAAAAATGCCACCCATGCAGTGCAAACCTGGAGAAATGGAACCAGAAATATAGCACCTAATTCACTCCCAGGATCTGTAATAATGCACACAAACTAATCAGTAAAAGTTACAGCTGTATTATGGAACACATTCAAACAGTAACAACTCATCCTATGAAGTGGCCACACTACAAATATTAAACCAGGCCCTAAACACCAGTATATCTCCTATTAGGAAAACAGAACAAGTCAAGCTGCTATAGATCCCTACACAGAAACTACAAGCTCACAGAACATCCTTACCTGGGTCACACATGCAGAACACAGAAAGGCCCTGACCAAATACAGAATAAAGAGACCATGAAGCTGTTTTTGTTTTCCTTTGTTGCACTGCATACAGAGTTTGGCTTCTTGCTGCTTCCAGTTCAGTTTTTCTCTGCACATTTCTATTTATACATTCCTCAAGAAATATAAAATAATAATTGTAAAACTATACTAATAAAGAGAATAAATGTTTCAAGACAACTGATAATTAAAAATTATTAAAAATTCTCCAAACACCAACAGAATATTTCAAAAGCAGACATCACATAATAATACCCAATAATTAAACTGACAGTTGATCAAGAAAAATGAACTTAAAAAGCCATATTAACTTACCCTCTCCAGCAACTCCTACTCCTTTTCCTTGCAGGCCAGTTGCGCACACCAGAAGCAGTAGAGGCTGCTGAAGCTCTGTTCTCACGGTGCTCTTCCTTAGGGTCCATAACCAGTCTCTCTCTCTCTCTTACACAAACACACCAGTCACACCCCCACAACCAGTTTCTGTTTCTCATATACCAGTCATCTCCCCAACCAGTCTCTGTCTCACACACGTCACTTCTCTGACCAGTCTCTTTCTCTCACATCACCTCTCTGACCACTCTCTCTCTCTCACACACACCAGTCACCTCCTTAAACAGTCTCTCTCTTTCTCTCACATATATATATGTGTTCTCTCTCACACACACTCTCAATCACAGACTGCTCTGGCTCTCACACACACACACACATGTAATCTCTCTCTCTCTCTCATACACAATCTCTCTCTCTCACACACACACACACACAATCTCTCTCTCAAACACATTCCCTCTTTCACTTTCTCACTTACACACATGCTGGCTCGCTGTCAATCTCATGTTCCCCTACACTCCCGAAGCACAAATGGGAGCTGCAGCAGCCTCTTCCTCCAGCCCCCACAGTCCAATAAAGAATCCCATCAGCTGTGGGACTAAAAGTTGCTCTCTCCCATAGCAGATAGTCAACTGATGTTCTGTTTTTTTCCAGGCCTGCACTACTTTTGAATGCAGCATGGCCCTTTCTTCTTCCCACATCCCCACTACACATCACTTCCTCTTCCGGGCCATGGGGGCGGGAACAAGAAAAGGCCATGATGCAATTGCCAGCTGCTACCATTCTTGTCCAGGCTTGAGTATGCTGACAGCCCAAGCAGCAAAGGCAGCAATAGAAGGATGTCTGCCTCTCTCACTGGTGTGAAAGGAGAGCGAGAGAAGAGCGACCAGGCCAGCGGAGTGCGCGATACACCTGCCAGTGCTTGGGGACATACCAGTTAAAGAATTGCTGGCTCATTGGGCTATAGTATTATAGACCAAGAGATCTGCAAGCTCTGAGACAACCATGCTTTGCTAATTACCAATCAAATAGTGCATTGCGAAAAGTTTGGTGTATGTTCCTTCTGCAGATTTGTGGTGTGTGTTAGGGTTTGAGGTATTGGAGTGGATTCTTGGGTACTGCGGTGATGGCCACTCCCTCGGGGAGGAGCCCCGTGAGAAACCACAGTACTAGGCTAGACTCTATACACACAGATACAAAGAATTCATATTTATTATACAGCTTGGTGGTATTGCCAGGGATGCCAGCAGTGAGGTAACCCACTAGTGTTAGTCCAGGGGTCCTCAGGAGAGGAGACCAGTCCCACGTTCATATAGATGGTAGGCAGCACAGGGTAGAAGAGAGAGTCCTGGATGCAGACTCCAGCGCTGAAGATGAGACAAGCTGACAATGTTAGTTACTCACTGAAGTAGTTAGCTGTATTGATGAGAATCCTGGCAGGCAGATGTAGTTGAACTGTAGGCACCAAGGTTAGGAGAGCAGGCCCTCGAGGAGCGAGTATTCAGTCTCCAGGAATGGTACCTAATAGAAAGCACAAGGGCGCCCGAGGAGCGGGTACCCAGGTTAGAGATGACCCCGAAGGATAGAGAGAGCTTCTAGCGGCTGCTGGGAGCAGCAGAGCAGCTTAGACTGGAGCGAATCCAATCCTTGCTAACTCAGATTGTTAGCAAACGAAGGGCAAGCTAAATACCAAGGGCCCATAAAGCCCAGCATCCAGTGTTCAGCAGTGGCCAATCCAAGTCACCATTACTTTACAATTAAAGATAACAGGTAGGAATAGCAACTGTCCACTAATCAATGTAAATATAATTTTCCCTGTACGTACCCGGATCAGTGCAGACTGTGGGTTGAGCCTCCTTTCCAGCTGGTGGAGACAGACCAAAACTGAAAGTTACAGGTATTCCCCTACCTCTAACTTATTTGCAGCAGTAGACCACTAATTTTTTTTTTCTGGTCTCAGGAGGCCTTGAACCAGCAGCCAGACAGGCAGGAGTCAGCAGGTTTCCCTTCTGCTTCATTCCGGGCCTGCAGACTGTCAATCAAACCTTTTTTTTTTTCAGCTTTTTTTCTTCAGAAGTGGCTCTCCTATGCCGCAGCAGGCAGCCTGCCTCTCTTGTGGGGCAGCCCTCTTCGCGATTTTCGCGACAGGGCCTCTGCTTTGTTTGCCTGCCGGGTGGGGAAGGTCCCACCTCGGCAGGACAAGCAAAGTTAGCCCGGGGATCGACTTCCTCCGGCATGGCCAGGCCGTTACCGGGTCGGCAAAGCCCGGGAACGGCGGCCATCTTGGATTTTTCAGCGGCTCCGTTTTCAGAGCTGCCTGGGGCTGGGTGGCCGGATGTTTTTTGAAAAAGCCCCCGATTTGAGCCCCGCGTGTCCCCAGGAGGGGTTCCCCGACCCCCCCCTCACCCCCCTCTGGGAAATCCAGGGCCCGTTTTTCAACAGAATTCATCCTCCTCATGCATAAATCATATCTAGCTAGCCTGCAGGAGGACGAAAGCCCCCCCCCAGCCCCCCCGCCAAAACTCCCTCGCTCCGCGCCGTTGACTGCTGGCCTGGCTGCGGAGCCCCAGGGGTCAGTTCAGGTGCGGGTGGTCCCGGGGGTGCCCCTCCCTGACTCCCTGGTGGATCCTGAGTTTCCGGACCCCGCCGCTCCCCCGGATCCGGAGGGTACACTTCCTCTGGAGGGGGACAACCCCAGAGCCCTTCGCTTGTTCCGCAAGGAGGAGTTGGAGCCCCTCATCCCCTTTGTCCTCCAGGAACTGGGGTTGGAGGGGCCCACTGCGGATAACTTGATGGCCTCCTTGCCCAAGGATCTGTCCACCGGGATCGTGGTATGCTTGGTGACCGCCGAAACATAGGAGTCCACAGAGGGATTCTTTAACATTTCCAAGCATTTCTCCGGGAGGGGCTAGAGTTTGTCCAAGGCACGCCCCACCCAAAGAGCCCCCTCGGGAGCCTCCCATTCCCATAGGATCAGGAGCTTGAGCATGGGATGGAAGGGAAATGCGGTAGCCGGAGCCCTGAGACCCCCCAGGACCGTGCCTGTGCTACCACACGGTCCTGTTGTCTTACGTTCTCCAGATTGTTTTCTTGAATAATCATTCTCCTTTGCATTATTCTCGCTTGCATTCACAAGAGAAAATTGATAAGGACAAGAAAATGAATATAACCCATTGTTGAAAAAGTAGAAAAATCACACAGAAACCTTTCAGGAACGTCTGCTACCATCTGCTACAGATAGCACTGCCACAAAAATGCCAGGAATAAGTATGGTGCTAAGTTTAATTCATAAAAAACCTCATTATGGACACACTTGTTTTGGGCGCATGTTACTGCATTGGGAGTAAAAGCTAATTCACTCATTTCCATGTAATTTAAATGCGATGGGCGCTATTTGCTATGCACAGGTTTGCACATGCTTATGGACGTGCCTATCCCGGTACTGCATTGGGTGCATGATTAGCACATCCAAAACCAGGCCTGTAAGGTAGCTGAGCCTGTTATCATGGCTTACTCTGTTAGATACTAATTAACCCATGCAGATTGTCACACTCCTGCTGGGTAATGTTTAGCCTTGTAGTATTCTTGCAGGCCTTACCTAGCCTGCTTGGAAAACTCATAGGTGTATCACAAATTTAACACTTAATGCCATAGAAAAGATAAGGACAACAGGTAAACAGCAGGGAGTTACCCATTTTCCTGCGGTAAGTGCTAAGATCAGCTGCAGCCCTCTCTCCAGCATATGTATATCCACAAAGAAACCAGCTCAGCTGCTACTTATCTGCTGGTAACTGACCCAGCTTCTACTTACTTTTGCTGCTCCTTCACTTGTGAGAGAGGGAAGGCAGGGGTGGAGAGAGTGAGAATTCCTTAGAAGCCTCTTGAGATTCCAGGAACCACTCTCTACAGCAAAGTGATCACTGTTGTGCTCTGGGGACACAACAGCCCCCGCAGGATACTGAGCCAAGCACCATTCTCTGGCGGTTTTGCAGGCCCACAGGCAAGGAAGGACCTCCAGGACCTCAACCAAGACAGGGATTGGTAAATGCTACCACTGGGATGACCCAGGGGCTCGACCAGGACAGAGCCTGGGAGACTACTCCCAATAGGAGAAGTAACCCCAAGGGTAGTTGTCCCAGGAACAACAAGGTCTCAACCAGGCCAGGGTACACCCAAACTCTGGGAGCTATGTTATCTTCACGTATCTGTCGTAGCTAGAGACAGAATACTTACTGGTTTTGGCCAGGGCCATGTCTCCTTTATAGCCCTAAAGTTAGGTCACGAAAAAGGTAGATTCACTGTCTCCATGAAGCTGAGGAGGGAAATCCCAATTGTAATGAATGGTCTAGCAATATGATGAGGAATAGCAGTTTATGGACTTCTCTCCTCCAGGAACGTATCCAAATCTTTTTTAAACCCAGCCTCACTAATTCCCTAACCATATCCTTTAGCAATGCATTCCAGAGCTTAACTGTGCGATGAGTGAAAAATAATTTTCTCCTATTTGTTTTAAATGTACTTGCGAACTTCATAGAGTGCCCCCTTAGTTCTTGTATTATCTGAAAGACTAAATAACCGCTTTCCATTTACCTGTTCCATTCCTCTCATGATTTTATAGACCTCTATCATATCCCCCATCAGCCATTTTTTCTCCAAGCCGAACAGCACTAACCTCTTTAGCCTTTCCTCATAGGGGATCTTTCCATGCCCTTTATCATTTTGGTCACCCTTCTATGTACCTTCTCCAGTGCTATATCTTTTTTTTGAGATGCAGTGACCAGAATTACACACAGTATTCTAGGTATGGTCTCTCGATGGAGCAATACAGAGGCCTTATGACATTCTCCATTTAATTCACCATTCCTTTCCTATTAGTTCCTAAAGTTATTTGCTTTTTTGACCGCCGCAGCACATTGAGCCAATTTCAATGTATTATCCACTATGACGTCTAGATCTTTTTCCTGGGTGGTAATTCCTAATGTGGAACTTAATATCATGTCAATATACCATGGGTTATTTTTCCCTATATGCATCACCTTGCACTTGTCCACTTTAAATTTCATCTGCCATTTGGACACCCAGTCTTCCAGTCCTGCAAGGTCTTCCTGCAATTTATTACAATCTGCATGTGATTTAACTACTCTGAATAACTGTGTGTCATCTGCAAATTTGATCACCTCACTCATCGTATCTGTTTCCAAATCATTTCCAAATATATTGAAAAGCACCAGTCCAAGAACAGATCCCCGAGACAATCCACTGTTTACCTTTTTCCACTGAGAAAATGGACCATTTAATCCTACTCTCTGTTTCCTGTCTTTTAACCAGTTTGTAATCCATGAAAGGACAGTCTCCTATCCCATGATTTTTTAGTTTTCTCAGAAGTCTCATGTGGGACTTTGTCAAATGCCTTCTAAATATACAAATACCCTACAACTAGCAATTCACATTTATCCACATGTTTATTAACCCCTTAAAAAAATTAAATTTGTGAGGCAAGACTCCCTTTGAGTAAATCCATGCTGGCTGTGTCTCATTAAACCATGTCTTTCTAAATGTTCTGTGAGTTTTTTTCTTTAGAATAGGTTCCACTATTTTTCTATAGTTTCCCGGATCAGCCCAGAACCATTTTAAAATATTGGGGTTACATTAGCCACTCTCCAGTCTTTAGCTACAATGGATGATTTTCATGATAGGTTACAAATTTTTACTAATAGATCTGAAATTTCATTTTTTAGTTCTTTCAGAACCCTAGGGTGTACACCATCCGGCCCAGGTGATTTGTTACTCTTTAGTTTGTCAATCTGGCCTACTACATTTTCCAGGTTCACCATGACTTAGTTCAGTTCATCCAAATCATCACCCTTAAAAACCATCTCCGGAACTGGTATCTCCCAAACATCCCCATTAGTAAACATGGAAGCAAAGAATTCATTTAGTCTTTCTGTGACGGCCTTATTTTCTCTAGGAGCTCTCTCTCATCATTTTGGCTAGGTGGACAGTAGTATACTCCTATCAGTATAATCATATCCAGGATTTCTAACCATAAATAATAAATATTCTATTGTGCCTTTAGTCTATTGCAGGATCTTTATCCTATTGGACTCTATACTATTCACGACATAAAGCATCCCTCCCCCCCCCCCCCCCAAGTTGATCCTCCCTATCATTGTGATATAGTTTGTATCTTGGTACTGCACTGTCCCATTGGTTATTGTCCTTTCACCCGGTCTCTGATGTAACAATTATATATTTCGTCATTCACTGCTATACCCTCCAACTCTCCAATCTTAGACTTCTGGCATTGGCATTCAAACATTTCAAAGTATGTTTTTTTCTTTGTATTAACAACCTGCTTTTCAATTGATAGGGATTATCTGCAATCCTTTAGCTCATGTGATTCTTTACTTATAGGCACATGGATTACTTTTGCTTTTATTGGAATGTCTCTGTTAGGATGCCCTAACTCTCCTGTTTCATTACTATCCTTCGAAGATACCTCCCTCTGAAATATGCACTGCTGAGCGATTGTCAACTTTCCCCTTTGTTCTAGTTTAAAAGCTGCTCTCTCTCTTTTTTTAAAAGTTAACGCCAGCAGCCTGGTTCCACTATGATTAAGGTGGAGACCGTCCTTTCGGAAAAGACTCCCCCCCCCTTCCCCAAAATGATGCCCATTTCATTAAAAAAAACCCCAAATCCTCTTCACCATCATCTCATCCCTGCGTTGAGACTCCACAGCTCTGCCAGCCTCTAAAGAAGCTGCATGTGGAACAGAGAGCATTCAGAGAATGCTATCCTGGAGGTTCTGGATTTCATCCAGTCTGCCCAGCAAGTTTCTTATGGTAATAATTGCCACTCTGTGCAGGTTACCCCCATGTTACTGTTAAGAGTAGTATATGCCACTCCCAGCAGATTATCCCCAAGCCTTATGATAACCTATAAAAAGTTACCACTAGCAACATTTTTACCCAGTGATGAGCATTCTTGAAAATTCAGACAGTGCTGCTTGACGTGCTTTGCTTATGGTTCTGGCCATAGAAGCAGTCCTGTGCTTTTTCCATTCTGTCTGCATATCAGTACCCCAAACTGTAAAAGTCAGGGCCCATGATAGTTATCATCTGAATCCTTTCCCTGCCCCCCCCCGCCCCCCCCGACAAAGCAGAGAACGATGTTGTAGTTGCGTCTTAGCATTAAAGCTTATTGGTTAAGAGTAGCAACCCCCATGCCTTCTGTCAAGAGTAGTAATTACACTCCGTGGTTATCCGTTTGCTTATCAGTACCCCAGACCATAAAAGCTGCGGTCCTCGTTGGTTGTTGTCTGAATCCAATTCCCCCTTTCTCCCCTGCTGTCAAAGTGGAGAGCAATGTAGCAGTTGCATTAAAAGCATCAAGGCTTATTGGTTAAGAGTAGTAACTGCCACACCAGCAAGTTACCCCCATGCACGCTTTTCTTCATTTATGTCCTATAGCCCTTAGAGATCCACAGTGTTTATCTCATGCCCCTTTGAATTATTTGACTTTGTATTCATCACCTCCTCTGGAAGGGCATTCCATGCATCCACTACCCTCTCCGTGAAGAAATATTTCCTGACATTGGTTCTGAATCGTCCCCGCTAGAGTTTCATTTTTGACCCCTAGTTCTACAGATTCCTTTCCAATGGAAAACGTATGAAGTTTGTGCATCATTAAAACCTTTCAGGTATATAAAGGTCTGTATCATATCTCCCCTACACTTCCTCTCTTCCAGAGTATATATATTTAGATCATTCAGCCTCTCCTCATAAATCTTCTGATACAGATCCCAAACCATTTTGGTTGCCCTTTTCTGGACAGTCTCTATCCATTTTGAGATATGGGATCCAGAACTGAACACAGTACTTCAGGTGAGGCCTCACTAAGGATCTCTACAAGGGCATTATCACCTCCTTTTTCTTACCGGTTATTACTTTTTCTATGCAACCCAGCATTCTTCTGGGTTAGCTATCATCTTGTCACATTGCTTCACCATCTTCAGATCACCAGACACTATTACCCAAAGATACCTCTTTTGATCCATGCACTTCATTCTATTTATTTATTTATTAGTTTTTATATACCGGTGTTCAATATGGAATATCACATCGGTTTACATTGTAACTGTATTCAAGAAGTAGGGGCTTCCTGTTTTACATTATTACATTAATATAGTCTTGTTTAACATTGTAAATAATTCTTATTTAACATTGTAACTTTACACTTTATTAAATTCTTACTAGGAGATTAAACCTGAAATAGTGACGGCAGTACGTCCTACGTAGAGTCTTTGGAAAGGATATTGTATGGGTCCCCCCTCCCCTGATCACATACAGCCCTTTAGATTACTGCATCCCAGATGCATGACTCTACTCTTCTTGACATTGATTCCCAGCTGCCAAATCTTCGACCACTCTGCAAGCTTTCTTAAACCACTTTTCATTCTCTCTACTCTTTCAGGCATGTCCACTCTGTTGCAGATATTAATATCATCCACAAATAGTCAAACTTTACTTTCTGTTGCTCACAAGATATTGAACAGAGCTGGTCCCAATACCGATCCCTGTGGCACTCCACTTAACATGGTTCTCTCTTTAGAGTAGGTTTCATTTACCATTACACACTGTCTCCCATCAGTCAACCAGTTTGTAATACACACCACCTCCTTGGGGCTCACTTCCAAGCTTCTCATTTTATTCAGGTCCTGCAGGTTGAGCCTGTTTGCTGATGACTGAACCCTGGAAACCTATGAGGGAAATAAAGCCAGGAAAATAAGTGCATCATCTGAGCGAATTATGTGCAAGGTTGCAAGGATGGCCGTTGAAGCTGTCCATTGCAATCGGAACTTAAACAACATTGATCGTCCGGTCTGCACGGAAACTATTAACCTGCTCCTTGAAGGTGAAGGAGCCGATTCTCCACTAGTTAACCATGAAAATACTCGGAAAGTGTCTGAACCTTTGGGTACCCCTAGGAAACAGCAGGCAGAACCAGAAACATCCAAGACTGACACTGTGAAACTAACAAAACCAGTGGCCCTGTGGAGTCAGCAGGAAGTCTGCAAGTGGTTGAAGAAACATTGTCCTAATCAGTATCAAATCTACAGCGACTCATTTAAACAGCATGACATAACTGGCCTGACTCAGCCGCGGATAGAAGAATTCTTTGTGGCAATGCCAGTGATTGCTGCTGCAGAGGTAAAAGACGCAGTGGAAGACTCCACTGCTGGCTGACGAGATCTTCCTAAGCCCGGGAGCGCCGGCAACACTATCTCCTCCCCAGTTTGGTCATGCAGTTGCATTGTATCAACCAGAAGACTTGCAAGAGGCCCCGAGGCCATCGAGCATACATCTGGAAGGGAATGAGTCTTTTACACCGCTGAATGTGGGTATAGAAACAGTAACCGTGGCATCTAGGAACCCCGAGATGAAAGATTCTGCTGAAACTGCCTCTTCCCCCCAGCCTCGGCAGAGGCCGTTCTCGATGACTCAGATGGAATAATATCTACAGCAGAGGTCACCATCGCCCAGCGACATACAAACTGGCTCCTATCATGTTAAGCTCTCAACTTCAACCGCATACATCTTCCAGACCAATTAGAAGCGCATACAAAGGAACACTGCATGCCCCACAAGTAAAATCATCATTGAGCAAAAGAGCACTATCTTCAGCAGGCCCCCACCAGTGGAACGCGCTCCCCCCAGATCTAAGACTAGAACCCAGTCATCAAGAGTTCAAAAAAAGACCTGGCTTTTCCAACAAGCCTTCCCAGACTCTCAATGCTACCTAGACGGGAGGACTTCCTAAATATGAGGTATCCCCCAAATTATGGATACCTCACCAAGTTTTACTATCATGACTTTGCAACTGTACAACAAACTCTGAGTCCAAAAGTTCCTCATATTTTTATTGTATTTATATTGTAGCTTTATTATGTCATTATTTCTACGTTAAATAGTTAAACTGTACATATTATATTTATTTATTACTATGTTAAATTGACATTCGGTTATATTGTTCCATCTGTTCTATGGTTCCATGTAAAGCCCCTTTTCCCTTTTGGGCAGTTCATCGTTTTATGTAAACCGGAGTGATTTGTAGTTCTTACAAGAACTTCGGTATATAAAAATTAAAAATAAATAAATAAATAAAATAAATTCACAAGCCTCCTGTGCAGGATGATATCAAAAGCTTTGCTGAAATCCAAGTAGATCACATTGAGTGCTCTTCCTTGATCCAATTCTCTATTCACCCAAACAAAAACAAAAAAATCAATCAGCTTTGTCTGACAGGAACTTTCCCTCATGAATCCATGCTGCCTCAGGTGATGCAATCCACCCAATTGTAGATAGTTCACTATCCTTTCCCTCAGCATACTCTATTAATTTTCCCACCATTGAGGTGAGACTCACCAGTTTGTAGTTTACAGCCTCCTCTCTGCTACCACTCTTGTGAAGCAGGTCTAGTACTGCTCTTTTCCAATCCTATGGCACCACTCCCATTTCTACAGTTCTACTGAACAGGTCCTTCAGTGGACCCACCAGTACATCTCTGAGCTCCCTCAGTGTTCCAGGATGCATCTCATCCAGCTCCATGGCCTTGTCCACTTTGTTTGTCTAGCTCCTCCCATACATTCTCTTCTGTAAATGGAGTTTCAACTACCCCATCTACAGTCTTGTCAACAAGCAAACAATCCTTCTCCAGGTTCTTCTTTAGTGAACACCAAACTAAAGTATTTGACAATCTGATGATCATCCAGACCCCAATACTGCTCAAAAATAAACAGAAAATAGAATAAGCTGATAAAAGTACAAAACCTCGGTGTAATAATTGACACGGAACTTAGCCTCAAACAACACATATCACTAAATGTCAAAGAAGGTTACGCCAAACTTATGGTTCTCAGGAAATTAAAACCTTTACTAACATTAACAAACTTCAGAAGTCTTACAAGCACTAATATTTGCTAGTACCGACTACTGTAATGCCCTTCTCCTTGGATTACCATAAATAACAATAAGACCACTCCAAATACTGCAAAATTCTGCCGCAAGAATACTTACTGGTAAATGAAAAAATGATCACATTTCTGAAACGCTAGCATAACTACACTGGCTACCCATCGAATACAGAGTTCAATACAAAACACTTTGCACAATACATAAATGAATACACGACGAAAAGCAGAATGGCTGAATACAGCATTACATGTTCATGTCCCACAAAGAAACCTCAGATCTGCTAACAAAGCACTCCTAACCATCCCTTCGGTTAAAACAGCTAGACTGACCCAAGTTAGGGAATGGGCTCTATCCTTAGCTGGACCAATAATGTGGAACACCATGCCCTTAGAAATTAGACTACAGAGAGATTTTAAACTATTCTAAAAGAATTTAAAATCCTGGCTTTTCAAGCAATCATTTTACAAAGAGAACGGTAGATAGTGGTATATGAAATCTGGCAGCAGAACATCGGAACACAGCACCTTTTCTGCTCAATAAGCGTGTTTTATTAAAACAAAACATACATTCTGATAGTTATATATACAATTGAAACTGAGAAATGTAGAAAAAGGACAGGATCTTTAACTTTTTGCAAATAGTCTTTATTACGAAACTATGTTACTGGTCTTCAAATGGCACTCCTATAGATAGTATTAACTTATACATCTTTCATAAATGTATATATGTGCCTCAATTTAAACCGTCGAGATAGTATACTACTTAACGATGGTATAGAAAAAAATTTCAAATAAATAAATAAACAAATAAATAAATAAATAATATTTCCGTCATTTCTTCATCTCACTCCACACATTGCTCATCACCTTTCAATTTCATTATGCCACTTCTGGCATCCTTTCTTCTCTATTTGAAAAATGTTTTGTCAACTTGCTTTACCTGTTTGGCAATCTTTTCTTCCACTTGATCTTTGCTTTCCTTATTTCTTTCTTCGTCTCTCTTAGTTTTAACAGATATTCTTCCTTGTGTTCCCTTTTTTGGGATCATTTATACTTCTTTAACGCTGCTCTTTTTGCCTTTAATTTTTTCAGCCACCTCCTTGGAGATTCAGATCTATTTCTTTTTCCTCTTACTCCTGTTTACTTTTCTACATATAGATTTGTTATCTTTGTAATAACTCTTTTTAATTTGGCCCACTGTTGTTCCACCTCACCCATTTTCTCCCAGTCTTCAGTTCTTCCTCCAGGTTTATCCCCATTTTGACAAAGCTCATATTTATGAAATTCAAAAAACTTGGGTCCTCGTGCGACTTCTCTTTATCCTATTCATGATCTCGAACCATACTGTTTGATAATCACTGGTGTTCAGGTGAGCCCCTACTCAGAGACATTATCACCATTAATGAGTACTAGATTGAGTATCACACCCTCCCTTGTGGGTTCTATTACAATTTGTTTGAGCAAAATCCCCTGAAGGGCATCCACTATCTCTCTACTTTTTGTAGATACTGCAGAAGGGATAATCCAATCCACATCAGGCAGATTAAAATCTCAAACAAACAAGAAAGAAGGGAGAACACTTCTCCCTTCTTTCCCCCCTTTTGGATGTATTCCATCATATCTTTGTCCAGTTCTTCTATTTCAGTCAATGGGCTGTAGATCACACCAGTAAAAATGGAAGCACCATCTTTTTTTCCTTAGGACAGTCCATAATGCTTCTTCTCTACCCCATGTCCCTTGCAATTCACTTGCTTGGATATTGTTTTTGACTTAAGGAGCAACTCCTCCTCCTTTTCTGTTCTCTCTGTCCTTCCTTAACAAGTTATAGCCTGGGTTGACCATATCCCAAAAATAAAAAATCAGTGAACCAAGTCTCTGTAACAGCCACAATCTCCAAGTCCGCCTCCACCAATTGGGCCAGCAGGTCTGGGACATACATGTCATGTTGGCACCTATGTTTACACTACAAAAAAATAAGGTGATAAAACTTGTTTCACAAAAATATCCAATTGCAGCTCATTTATCATAAAATTATATAAAATATAATTTCAAATATAAAAAAGAGTGAAAAATAGGATTCATGTTCATACATAGACTGAACATCATCCTGCATTTTGCAAAGAAGGGAAATTCTTCATTCAATCATCACATGCCATGAAAAAAAACACTCTTTATAGCAAGAGTCAAACATTTATATAAGTAATACATAGTCCACTGTGAAGGATATCCGTTCAGAATCAATATTTGAAAATACATATATAGCCTTCCCAAATCCCAACAAGGGGCCTGTTATTTCACAACTAATGCAGCTTCATCAGGGGTATAGTAAGCTTGTCCATTCAAGTAAAAACGTATCTACATAAAGGTCCCCACAATTAAAGATTTGTTTGAAGAACCTTCTCAGGAAGGCATTCAGCTTGTTATAATGTTTCTGCAGCGGGGGTAATGTTTCCTGGTATCCTCTTACCTGAAAGATGAAGATGGTGGGCTTCTTAAGTCAGACATCTTCTGTAAAGAAATTTACTTTTTTAGATAGTACTGAAAAGTACTATTTGGAGGGCTGCCAAGGCAGCGAGGCAACAGTCATTGAAAAAAAGGTTATTCAAAATATATGCAGAGGTATCAGAGTTATAGGGTACACGTCTATGCTGATGCTCAGATCGAAAACGGACGGAGGGGCTCACGAAGCAGTGCCCACGCAAGCACTCCAACATATGCTCAGTAGAGCAAAAGCTCTATGATCTAACAAAGAAAGGTCTGCTCACCACCACTGGATGACATCATCCACATATCATAGCTAATTCTGCCCTGTTTGTTAATGGAGAACTTATATTTGTAGACAGGAAAGATTTATTGCTTAAAGCCCTCACCCTGGTGCTTGGTAAAACTCATTACTTTAATGTTTTATATCATGGCCTCCCCACTGTTAAACACCTTCAACTGTTTCTAAATATAGATGCTTGCCTTACTGAGGGAAACATCATTCATATCAGGTGTGGGACAAATAATTCAGTTTAAGATAACTACACTTATTTTTAAGTATATTCATTGAACTTCCTGTTCACTGGCTGAGTTGCTTTCTAGTTTCAAACTGAGGTCTTTTCAGCAAGCACTATTAGCAATACTCGTATTGCCAGCAGTGAGTTTATCTTATACTCAAAACTGTGATTTTTCTTGTTTTGGCCCTCTGTTATGGAACACAATTTCATTAGATATTTGATTGGAGTTGAATTATTTGTCATTCAAGGTAAAGGTCAAAATCTGGCTATTCCAGCAAGTTCTCAGTTAGATCAGTTGGGTAAGATTCCATGACTGGTATGTTCATCAGTAGAAGCAGAGAAAGTGTTAAACTGCATGAGTATGCTTCAGGTGTATCCAGAGATATCAGGTATCATACTGACTACAAAAGAGACAGTAGTGAGCTCAGGGGTTAAAATTATAGTACATTTACTATGGTATAACAGATCTCTAATTTGGGTGTATCTTTCTGCTGCCACGGCAGTTTAGACAATAGTAGCCGTACTTGCGTCAGAATGATTTGTGAGCAGCGATTCATTCTAGTCAAATTAACTTGCAATTTGTAAGGTGACCCTAAACATTATGAAACTGAGGCCTACTACTGTGCAAAGACTGATCAAATTATAGACCTAAGAAGCCATGAAAAATGGAGTTTTGCAGCTATTTGATATTTTTGGCAACTTTTATAAAGACTGTTTTTCACACAGAGATTTGTCAATACCTCCCCAAATGAGAGGAAGAAACCTTGAACCAGCACTGAGAACATGTCCTTGGTAAAACTTTGTTTCCAGCTTGAAAAACATGTTTGAAGGGGGTATTGTTCTAACACCTGCTTTCACTGAACTCTAATGAGCCGATAAGAATGTTCCTATTCATTGAGGCACAGATGACTTCATTTGCATCCTGTGACTACAGGAGGTACCAACATCCAATCTGGATCAATGATGGAACTCTTTGGAGCAGATTTGGTACCAACATCCAATCCGAATCAATGATGGAAGACTTTGGAGTAGATTTTAACCTTGGCCAAGGATTTCTTCCCGTGATTTCCTTCATGGACTTCAGAAAGTGGTCCTAGAGCTGTGTTACTAGAACTATGTTACTAGAACTGACTGTACCAGTCACTACCACTGTGACTTGCAAGTTACGACTAAGTTTTACTCAGCACAGTTGCTCATTAAAGCACATGCAACTGTTTGCCAGATTTACTCTGAAAGTATATTTGGCCAATTAGTGATTTTTATCTTTTTCCTGCTGTTATACCTCATGGAGATGTTTGTGAGATTTTGAGGTTTTATCTGTCATCCACCAAAGGGATATGGATTCATCTTTGGGTGTCAGACAGCATCCTGTTACAGGAGTGACCCTAGACTGACGCAGTACTCGGAAGGGTGAGAACCCTGGTCCAAATTATTTTACAGCTGGGATAAAATTAGATGGTAATTGTATAATCCACTATGGGGGGGTATTAACAATCTATTTGCATGGTCATATGGGTAGCCGGGTGATTCAGGTTTCAGGGGTTTCCTTAATTTAAATTATTAGTTAATGACAGTTTATACCTTTTCCTCAAAGAGATTTCACCGTAAAATTTAATATTTTATGTATTAATAAACTTAGTATTAATAAATGTAAATTATTTAACTGGCGGTTGAGAATGGCTCAGATTTGCTAGGAAACAGTCAGTTATTCCAACAATAATATAAGTAAATCACAAACGTATTTAAAATAACTCTAGTACCAGGTTTCAGGACTTAAATTTGAAATTAGTGTTTCTTTTTCAATTACGATATTATGCAAGAATGCAGCTATCAAAGGGAATTTCAAAGAACAAGCTAATTCAGATAAGAATACTACAATTCTAGCTTTTGTTAATGTTAAGCTTTTATATATACTTTTTTAAAGAATCTCTTCAAATAATTGATTCTTTGTGTATCGTTTTCTCTCTAACAGAACTTAAGAAGTTTCTGAATTTTATCTACTGCTGAAGAACTCTTCAGGTAAGTATTGTTCTTTTTGTCATATGTTTCTATCTCTCTTACTAATGTCTCTAAGTGTGCACTTATCTTATTTCTTCATTATTGAGCTAGGGGGCAGAGCTTGCATTCGCTACTGGCATATGTGGAATTGAGATAACACAAAAAGAAGAGTAACTTTGGATGCTTGAGTTTGTCTCTAGGATTCGTCGCTAGTGGCATGGCAATGTAGCAGATCTACCTTTCCCACCTCTTGACCCATAGTCTTCCTGTAACTCTGAATGACTTACTACTCTATCAAATAAAACTAAACTAACTCCCTTATACTGAAAGGTGTTCTCTCTCTTACTAGATTTTAGGTTACATTTATTTAATACTTCTAACTAAAGCAAAGGATAAATATCATCCCTGTCTATGCTATGACACTGGAAGGGAGCTGTTATTTTTCTATAATAAATATAAAATGTCACAATTCAGTTCCAGTGATGTTTCTTCTCACAGTGGATATGTTTTTAGCACTCACACTGATCACATTCCTAATTATTGTCAAAATTCTCATACAACAAACTTCTATATTGTTCATTTTTTCTTTTTTATGGAAGGGATATATATATACACCAAGATAATATCTTAGTGAATCTGGTTAAGACTATAACTTATTTCAGCTCACTTTATTAGAATTATCCAAGCACATATCTCCATCAAATTTGTTGCTTACAACAGTTTATTTAAGATGGCTTATATTTTTCACATTTCCCAGTCCTTTACCTACAGGTAGGGCCAGCATTTCATGGATTTTCCACTCTTTTTTCTTTATCTACAGGTACTTTTACATTTTTGCAAAATTTACTTTAGGATCCTCTCTTTAACTTAGGGGTAGATTTTACAAATTTGCGCACACGCGTACTTTTGTTCGCGCACCAGGCGCAAACAAGAGTTCGCGGGATTTTAATAGATACGCACGTAGCCGCGCAAATCTTTTAAAATCCGGGATCGACGCGCGCAAGGCTATGCAAAATCAGCAGCCTGCGTGCGCCGACCTGCGCAGCCTGCCTCCATTCCCTCCGAAGCCGCTCCGAAATCGGAGCGGCCTCGGAGGGAACTTTCCTTCCACACCCCCGCACCTTCCCCTCCCTAACCCACCCCCCAGCCCTACCTACTTGTGCAAGGGGGTGCAAAATTCCTGCAGACCAAGAGGACTGTAAACCTCCCCACAGGGACAGGTAATAAATTAATTTATTTATATTTTTATTCTTCGCCACATTCACAGTTGCGTAATTTTAAGTGCAAGTTAAGCTTAGATAGTATTTAATTTCTGATAATCTCACAAGACAATGTTTACACTGTAACACTAAAACTGAAACAAACCAAAACCAAATACAATAATTTCTTTTAAGGTATTATCCTTGTTTTTAAGTCTGCTGCTAATAAACTACCTCATAAAAAAGTGTCTGGATTTGCTTCCTAAAACTAATGAATTCATATTGTAAGATTATTGGTTAAATCTGATAAGTTCTCCATGTACTATGAGTTGTCTCAAAAGAGTCTGAACTGTTTACAGCTTCTCCAAAATATAGCTGCTAAGCTGTTAGTTGGAGCCAAAAAGTTTGATATCACCCCAATCTTAAAAGAACGTCACTGGCTGCCAGTTGAGGCCAGGATCCAGTTCAAAATCCTCTTGGTTTTTAAAATGGGTAATTCAGAGCTTACTAGGGATGTGCAGAGGGACCGCATACATTACATTCGGTATTTGTATTTATCGGGGGGCAGATACGTTGCATTCGACAAGGGGGGCCCCCGATCTGTTCATGTGTTCCATTCTTATTCGTTTCCCGGCTAAAATTTAATTAACAACAACCCCCCCCTACCCCTCACAGATTACTTTTTGATCCTAAATGTCCAGTCTTTTCCAATTTAAAGACTTCAAACGGAGACCTCTACATTTAAATGAAAGATGTAATATTATGCTATACTTGCATAACCTAGCATGCCTTGCAAAAAAATGTAAATTTGTGTTTGTAACACAATTTAAAATAGAGATCTGTGGGTTTTTCTTTACAAGATATGATAAAGAAGCAATTTTTCAACTTGAAAAAAGGCCACCGAAATGAATCCTGATGGGCAGAAAAATATCATCTACAAATTGAATGACTGCTTCCAAAGCAGCTGAAAATATAGAAAAGAAGAAAATTCACCAAGAAAATCAAAGAACATAGCAAGCAGCCTCATGAGCAACCGAAAATGTGGCAGACAGATGAATTTAGTTAAACCTCAAAGAAAGTAGCCTCACAAGCTGCTGAAATGTAAAAAACTGGCAAATAAGTTAACAGGTATTAAACCTGGAGGCGACTTGCTTTTCCTATGGGCAAATTTAGGAGCTTGACATGGAGTTTTTTTTATATTATTTTTGTTCTTTTTGTTTTATTTGTGTTATATCCTTTGTTTTAAAGCTTTATTGTATGCTGAAAAAATTATTGTACATTGCTTTTGACAGCTGTTTGATGGGGAGGTAGCTTATAAATGATGAAATAAACAAATGATGGCAGATAAAGAACAAAATGGCCCATTTAGTTTGCTTAATTGAAATTTGCCCACTTTGGATAGATGTGAAATCAACCACCACATTCCCCCTCCCCCATTTCTTTTACCTGACTTTTCAACCGTACTCCTATTACTGAACTCCATATCTATCCTAAATATTCCCCAATATACCTGTGCTGTTTTAGGCCATATTATCTTCAACTTTAAATTCTTATAAGATTAATTCTTAAGCCTTGAGCAGTTTCTCTGGAAAGGCAGATATACATTGACCTACAAGAATACATGACTTCTCCTCTCTTACCTCTCCTCACAACCTTACACGTCAACTTCACTTATCTGTGGTATTCTCCTCCATTGCCAGTTGCCAATTCTGTACTTTCTTCCATGCTGAATAGTGAGACTGGAATAGACTTCCTGAGGTAGTACAGCATGCTGTCTCGCTGTCCATATTCAATTCAGTCTATAAGCCCATTTTTTGAGGATGCTTTTAAATCAAACTCTGGTTTTCATGATCATAGCTTTGTTGATTTTCTCCTTTTGCAGATGACATTTAGATCTATAATAGAGTGGACACCCTTGAGGGAGTAAACAGAATGAGAAGCTATCAAGTAGCAATACATGAAGCGGTAAAGCTGAGAAGCTGATGTGAACTGGCCAGGAGAGAGACTATGGGGTGATAGAATCTGATGATACCAAGTTAGGGAACAGAGTGATAAAGTGGTGACCAAAGCCAGAAGTATGGAAGGTACATATGGAGAGACATAACCAACAGAAAAAAAGGTGATAATATCTCTGTACATGTCATCAATAAGACATCAGCTAGGATACTGTGTCCAGTTCAGATGCCATTCCTCCAAAAGGATATAGATAGGCTGGAGCTGGTCCAGAGAAAGGTTACCAAAATGGGGTCTGCAACAAAAGTCATATAATATAAGACTTGCAGATTTAAATATGCATACCTAGATGAAAGGAAAAACACGGTGGGAAGAGAATGAGATATTTAAATGACAAAGGTATAAAGAAGACACAAGAAGAAACAGGTTTTCAGAGGAAATAATGCTCTCAACCAAGGAGTTGGTTCCATGGAAAGAATTAACAGCATATCTACTAGGCACCTGAATATCTTCTTGAGGTATCTGACAAATACTTTTTTTTCCTTCAAGAAATTACCTACATTTTTTTTCTTTAGATAACTGAAATTTGGTAAATCTTGATATCTATTACTGTATCTTTTTGGTAAAAGATAATTAACTCTACATTAACTATTGTTCTATAATATCATTTCTATTATCATGTGAGATATGCTATCTCAAAAGTCTACATTTTCAAAATATAAACTTTTGATTTCTGAATGTCAGGTGAATGAGATAAAAACTAGCAATACTTAGCCAGGAAGATCTAAACATTACTTGGTCAAAAACAACCAGTTTTAATGAAACAATTATGAATTTGTTTTTGGCAGCTTATATAAGAGAATCCCTAAAAGTGAAAAATCCTTCTCTAGAAGCAGAGGGAAAGGCCATTTGAAACCATCCCATCTAAGTGAGACTGAATAATGCATGGTTTGGAGGAAGTTATCTTCAAAGGATACAAATGAGAGTTAGGGCACCCTAACAGAGTTTCCAAAAAAAGCAAAAAGAGGTCCATGTACCTATAAGTAAAGAATCACCTGAGCTAAAGAATTACAAATTATGCCTATCAACTGAAAAGCAGGTTGTTAATACAAACAAAACACACACTTTGAAATGTCTGTATGCTAATGCCAGAAGTCTAAGAAGTAAGATGGGAGAATTAGAATGTATAGCAGTGAATGATGAGATAGACATAATTGGCATCTCAGAAACCTGGTGGAAGGAGGATAACCAATGGGACAGTGCCATATCAGGGTACAAATTATAGCGCAATGAAAGGAGGATCAACTTGGTAGGGGTGTGACGCTTTATGTCCGGAAGGGATTAGAGTCCAACAGGATAAAGATCATACAAGAGACTAAGGGGTTGATTTTAAGACCAACACACATGGTTCCCGGTATGCACACATGGATGCGCTGATTTTATAACATATGCGCGTGTCGCCACGTGCATGTTATAAAATACAATGGCCGCGTGCACATGCATGCTGTATTTTAACATCTGCATGTGCATGGCGGGCGGCCCGCAACTTGCACACACTGGGGGAGGGGGGATTTTCAAATTACGCTCGGCAACGTGATCGGCTTTTTTTTTTTTTTTTTTTTTTTAAACAGTTCCTTACCCCCCTTCCTACCCTTTCTCCTCTCTACCCTGACTCCTAACCCCTACCTAGCTACCCCAAAATTTTTTTTCACTACTTACTACTCCCTCTGGAGCAGAAGTATTTTCCACATGCCAGCTGGATGCCAGCGCGTGCTTCCCCAGGACAGCATCTAATGGCACTGTCCCAGCCCACCCCCTACCCCTTTTGAGAGGCCCGGCACTTCAGCACGTAACAGGGATAGCAGGCATGGCTGGGCCCCTTCCGAAAATGCATGCAGCGCACTCAAGGTCCAGCCATGCACGTAACACCAGTTATTTACGTGCATGGCCCTCTTGAAATCCGGCCATTAATGCACAGTAGAATTTATATGGGTAGAAATCTCATGTGTGTTGGGTAAGAGTATAGTGATAGAAGTATCTACCATCCACCTGGCCAGAATGATGAGATGGAGGATGAAATCCTAAGAGAAATCAGAGAAGCTAACCAATTTGTCAGTGCAGTAATAATGGAAGATTTCAATTACCCCAGTACTGATTGGGTAAATGTAACATCAGGACATGATAGAGATGTAACGTTTCTGGATGGAATAAACGACTGCTTCTTGGAGCAACTGGTTCAGGAACCGATGACAGAGGGAGCTATTTTAGATATAATTCTTAGTTTAACACAGGATTTGGTGAGAGGTAACTGTGGTGGGATCACCACCGCAATAGTGATCGTAACATGATCAAATTTGAACTAATGACTGGACAGAGGATAATATGTAAAGCTACAGCTCTAACACTACATTTTCAAAAGGGAAACTTTGATAAAATGAGAAAAATAGAAAAAAATGAAAGGAGCAGCTGCAAAGGAGAACCATTGTTTAAAAATACCATCTTAGAAGCACAGTCCAGATGTATTCCACGCATTAAGAAAGGTGGACAGAAGGCAAAACAATTACTGGCATGGTTAAAAGGTGAGGTGAGAGAGGCTATTTTAGGATCTTGGGGAGATACTAGTTCCAGAGATGGTTTTCAATGGTGATGAGTCAGATGAACTGAACCAAATCACTGTGAAACTGGAAGACGTAGTAGAGCAGATTGACAAACTAAAGCGTAGCAAATCACTTGGTCTGGATGGTATGCCTGCCAGAGTTCTAAAGGAACAAAAAAATGAAATTTCAGATCTGTTACTTAACATTTGTAAACTATCATTAAAATCATCCATTGTATCTGAACACTAGAGTGTGGCCAATGTAAACCCAATATTTGAAAAGGGCTCCAGGGGTGATCCAGGAAACTATAGACCGATCAGCTTGACTTCAGTGATGGGAAAAATAGTGGAAACTATTCTAAAGTTCAAAATCACTCAGCTTATACAAACCCATGGTTTAATGGAACACAGTCAACATGGATTTACCCAAGGGAAGCCTTGCCTCACAAATCTGCTTCATTTTTTTGAAGGGGTTAATAAACATGTGGATAAAGGTGAACCGGTAGATGTAGTGTATTTGGGTTTTCAGAAGGCATTTGACAAAGTCACTCATGAGAGGCTTCTAAGAAAACTAAAAAGTCATGGGATAGGAGGCAATGCCCTTTCTTGGATTACAAACTGGTTAAAAAAAGACAAGAAACAGAGAGTAGGATTAAATGGTCAATTTTCTCAGTGAATAAGGGTAAACAGTGGCATGCCTCAGGGATCTGTACTTGGACTGGACCTTTTCAATATATTTATAAATGATCTGGAAAGGAATATGACACGTGAGGTAATCAGATTTGCAGACAATACAAAATTATTCAGAGTAGTGAAATCACAAGCAGATTGAGATAAGGACATAAGAACATAAGAAATTGCCATGCTGGGACAGACCAAGGGTCCATCAAGCCCAGCATCCTGTTTCCAACAGAGGCCAAAAACCAGGCCACAAGAACCTGGCAATTACCCAAACACTAAGAAGATCCCATGCTACAGATGCAATCACTAGCAGTGGCTATTCCCTAAGTAAAATTGATTAATAGCCATTAATGGACTTCTCCTCCAAGAACTTATCCAAACCTTTTTTGAACCCAGCTACACTAACGGCACTAATCACATCCTCTGGCAACAAATTCCAGAGCTTTATTGTGCGTTGAGTGAAAAAGAATTTTCTCTGATGTGTTACTTGCTAACTTCATGGAATGCCCCCTAGTCCTTCTATTATTCGAAAGTGTAAATAACCGAGTCACATCTACTCGTTCAAGACCTCTCATGATCTTAAAGACCTCTATCATATCCCCCCTCAGCCGTCTCTTCTCCAAGCTGAACAGCCCTAACCTCTTCAGCCTCTCCTCATAGGGGAGCTGTTCCATCCCCTTTATCATTGTGGTTGCCCTTCTCTGTACCTTCTCCATCGCAACTATATCTTTTTTGTGATGCGGCGACCAGAATTGTACACAGTATTCAAGGTGCGGTCTCACCATGGAGCGATACAGAGGCATTATGACATTTTCCGTTCTATTAACCATTCCCTTCCTAATAATTCCTAACATTCTATTTGCTTTTTGATTGCTGCAGCACACTGAGCCGACGATTTTAAAGTATTATCCACTATGATGCCTAGATCTTTTTCCTGGGTGGTAGCTCCTAATATGGAACCTAACATCGTGTAACTACAGCAAAGGTTATTTTTCCCTATGTGTAACACCTTGCACTTGGCCACATTTAATTTCATCTGCCATTTGGATGCCCAATCTTCCAGTCTTGCAAGGTCCTCCTGTAATGTATCACAGTCTGCCTGTGATTTAACTACTCTGAATAATTTTGTATCATCCGCAAATTTGATAACCTCACTCGTCGTATTCCTTTCCAGATCATTTATATATATATTGAAAAGCACCGGTCCCAATACAGATCCCTGAGGTACTCCATTGTTTACCCTTTTCCACTGAGAATATTGACCATTTAATCCTACTCTCTGTTTCCTGTCTTCTAAACAGTTTGTAATCCACGAAAGGACATCGCCTCCTATCCCATGACTTTTTAGTTTTCGTAGAAGCCTCTCATGAGTGACTTTGTCAAACGCCTTCTGAAAATCCAAATACACTACATCTACCGGTTCACCTTTATCCACATGTTTATTAACCCCTTCAAAAAAATGAAGCAGATTTGTTAGGCAAGACTTCCCTTGGGTAAATCCATGTTGACTGTGTCCCATTAAATCATGTCTTTCTATATGCTCTACAATTTTGATCTTGAGAATAGTTTCCACTATTTTTCCCGGCACTGAAATCAGGCTCACTGGTCTATAATTACCCGGATCGCCCCTGGAGCCTTTTTTAAATATTGGGGTTACATTGGCCACCCTCCAGTCTTCAGGTACAATGGATGATTTTAATGATAGGTTACAAATTTTAACTAATAGATCACAAATTTCATTTTTTAGTTTCTTCAGAACCCTAGGATGCATACCATCCGGTCCAGGTGATTTGCTACTCTTTAGTTTGTCAATCTGGCCTACTACATCTTCCAGGTTCACAGTGATTTCGTTCAGTTCGTCTGAGTCATCACCCCTGAAAAGCATCTCCGGAACTGGTATCTCCCCAACATCCTCATTAGTAAACACGGAAGCAAAGAATTCATTTAGTCTTTCTGCAATGGCCTTATCTTCCCTAAGAGCCCCTTTAACCCCTCTGTCATCTAATGGTCCAACCGACTCCCTCACAGGTTTCTTGCTTTGGATATATTTTAAAAAGTTTTTATTATGAGTTTTTGCCTCTATGGCCAACTTCATTTCAAATTCTCTCTTCGCCTGTCTTATCAATGTTTTACACTTACCTTGACAATGCTTATGTTTTATCCTATTTTCTTCAGATGGATCCTTCTTCCAATTTTTGAAGGATGTTTTTTTTGGCTGAAATAGCCTCTTTCACCTCACCTTTTAACCATGACGGTCATCGTTTTGCCTTCCTTCCACCTTTCTTAATGCGCGGAATACATATGGACTGCGCCTCTAGGATTGTATTTTTAAACAATGTCCAAGCCTGTTGAACACTTTTAACCTTTGCAGCTGCACCTTTCAGTTTTTTTCTAACTATTTTCCTCATTTTATCAAAGTTTCCCTTTTTAAAATTTAGTGTTAGAGCTGCAGATTTACTTATTGTCCCCCTTCCAGTTATTAGTTTAAATTTGATCATGTTATGATCACTGTTGCCAAGTGGCCCCACCACCGTTACTTCTTTCACCAAATCTTGCGTTCCACTAAGAATTAAATCTAAAATAGCTCCCTCTCTTGTAGGTTCCTGAACCAATTGCTCCATGAAGCAGTCATTTATTACATCCAGGAACTTTATGTCTCTAGCAAGTCCTGATGTTACATTTACCCAGTCAATATTGGGGTAATTGAAATCTAGATGCAGAAGAAGCAGCAACAACCTTGCACATAAGCAAGTCACACAAGACACTGGTGCAGGATAAATGTTAAATCACCATTCTGAGGTATACTTTAATAGATCCAAAATCAAAGAATAGCAATGTTCATACTGGCAACTCCATGAATACAAATTCAAGCATGTAAAGAGGTCCCCCTTTTTTTACGGACCCGTGTTTCGCTAGGCTGCGTCGGGGGGGACCAAGGGTACAGTCGAATC
This sequence comes from Rhinatrema bivittatum, assembly GCF_901001135.1. Lineage (NCBI taxonomy): Eukaryota > Metazoa > Chordata > Amphibia > Gymnophiona > Rhinatrematidae > Rhinatrema > Rhinatrema bivittatum. The sequence goes on from NC_042618.1 coordinate 243,837,278, forward strand.
TAGAGTGTAAAAACAAATCTAAGTAAGAAACATAGAAACATAGAAACATAGAAATGACGGCAGAAGAAGACCAAACGGCCCATCCAGTCTGCCCAGCAAGCTTCACACGTTTTTTTCTCTCATACTTATCTGTTTCTCTTAGCTCTTGGTTTCTCGTAGCTCTTGGCTACATGGGTAAAAACCGTATCAAACATGTACATACCTCTAAACAGATACCCGGAGCGCGCAGGCTCTCACAGGTGTGAGCTATTTAAACATAGGAAAGGGCGCGAACGCGGCAACTCTCGCGAGAGCTGTCAAAGGTAGCAGGTATCAGCGGATCCGTCCCGGCATAACCCCATGACAACCTAATAAAAGAGGTTCCATTCAATTTCTCTGTTGAGACCCTGAGGTACCACTGTATTTAATGTAAAGATCCATCTCTGCTCCCGGCGCCCAAGGATCACTGGGAAGTCGCCACCCCGGGGAGGGCGCGCGACCACCTCAATGACCGTGAAGCTGAGGTCAGAGATAGAATGGCCGCATTCAATCCAATGAGAAACCAAGGGCTCATCTACTCTATGTAGGCGAATATTCGAACAATGTTCTATCATACGGGTTTTTAACATCCGTGTAGTTTTGCCTACGTAGAGGACAGGGGCACTTTACAATGTAAACTACGCCTTTCGTGAGACAGTCAGAAGCCGAACGAAATTTGAATAACCGCCCAGTGGTGGGATGTGTAAAACCAACCATTTGTTCAGTGTGGCTGCACATAGTGCAGTGCCCACACGGGCCGTGTATACCCTGCCTGTCGGGCAGTGCAACATGTGAGGAAGAGTGCACTAGTCTATCCCGTAAATTCTTTCCGCGCTTATAAGTAAAGCGCAGTGAACTGTGTAAAAGGTCTGTCAGCGCTAGAGACGACCAGTGACCTCTTTACATGCTTGAATTTGTATTCATGGAGTTGCCAGTATGAACATTGCTATTCCTTGATTTTGGATCTATTAAAGTATACCTCAGAATGGTGATTTAACATTTATCCTGCACCAGTGTCTTGTGTGGTAATTGAAATCTCCCATTATTATTGCACTGCCAAATTGTCCGTAGATTTACGCCTGCGAGAAGAATCTACGCGCGCCAGCAGACTGCTGGCGCGCCGTGCTCCGACCCGGGGGCTGGTCCGAAGGCCTGGACCACACCCCCGGGCCGGCGCCATGCCCCCGGTCCCGCCCCCGAAACACCGTGCCCCGCCCCCAAATCGCCGCATCATCTGATTCCGCCCCCGACACGCCCCCTTCCAAAAACCCCGAGACCTACGCGCGTCCCGGGGCTCTGCGCGCACCGGCGGACTATGGAAAATAGGCGCGCAAGGCCCTGCTCGCATAAATCCGGGCGGATTTACGCGGAAAAAGTGGAAAAAGTGAAGGGGTCTGGATACTTTCTGAATGCACTGTATTTTGATGATGAATATTGCCCCAGGTTGAGTTGTTATTTTCATTTTCCAGGAACAACAAAATTAGCTGCAAAAAAACCCCAAACTTTTTTGTTGATGATTATTCCTTTGCCACCATCTTTGATGTATACCTAATCTACAAATCATTTCAATGGAGTTTAAAAGTACAAAGCATTTCATATGCAGAATTTCTGCCAGTTTTATGTACCAACTCATAAAAATCACTATTAACACACTTGTGAATATTTAACTATAATGAATGGAAAATGTATTTTCTTCATTTCCCTTGCATTAAACAACAGATCTTCTTTAAAAATTTGATGACATCACAATCTATTTTATACTAAAGTTAAATACATCTGAGCTGCAGTTGATCACAATAAAAAAAAATATAGCTAAGCACCATTCTTCATTTTATCATAGAATATTTAAAAAAAATTAGAATTAACATCAGGGTTTCCAAACCTGTTCTAGAGACTCTAAGTTTTCAGGATATGCATAATGAATATACAAGGTATTAATCTGCATACAGTAGAAACTGATTACATTGGCCCCAACATGTACAAATTTATTTCCTGCATATTTATTGTGTATATCTTGAAAACTTGACTGGCTGTGGAGTCCTCAGGGCAAGTTTGGGAAGCCCTTCTCTATTCTAGGTTTCAAAAAATTTTTTAAAGAAAAAACTAGCATGTTTGTAGGTTTGTAAGTTACTTAATGCATGACATTTCAAATGTACTGTTATGAATAAATGTTTACCTGTGTTTAATTTTTTACATACAAACTGTGCCTGAAGACTGCAATACATCACATAAGAAAAAATAATTAAGGTAAGCAACTTTAAAATGTTTGCATTAGGCATCACAATTAAATATGAATTTTCTCAGCTCTACCTACAAAGTAACCCACACCAACATCATGAAATAAGAACCATAACATAACATCTAACACCTGCAGGTCGTAACTTGTCACATTCCTGGCTCTCTGAAAAACAAAGGCAGCCTTCTAGCATTACCCCATAAACGAAAGAAGAAATTAAGCCGATTGTGACTTCTAGTTAGAATGACAAGATCAATCAATCATTTCTATAAATACACAGTAGAATAGTACCTTTGCAATTTAAGGATTCTAGACATACTATGTTCTAGAATTACTAATTGCAGGAAATATGAGGCCAAACTGATGCAATGGTTGGTGCTACATCAGCCTATGGGGAAGACCCAAATTTAATCACAAGTTCTATGTCTACTGCTCAGGTTAAATGGATTTGGACGTGATGATCTGGAAGCAGCATATCCATCTACTATATGGTGACACCAGTTAGTGGGCCAGATACAGTTTCATTTAACTCTCAGAAACAAATAAAGGCAAGTTTTAAAAGCCCTACGTGCATCAAAGGCAGGAAATACACACATAAGTTGGGCAGGTGCAAGCCGCGCAGATTTTAAAAGGCACCCGCACATGCGCACAAATTTTTTTTTAAAAAGGGTGTGGCGTGGGGTATGGGTGTACCTGGATTTATGAATGAAACCAGCGCTTAAATACCTACACACACAAGTGCGCACCGGGGTCCCCTGCCACGTAACTTCTGCCATGGATGATGTGTAAGTAATAAAGTAAAAAAATCAGGGCTAGTCAGCAGGGTTTTAAGAGTTGGTGCTAAAGAGCAGCTATTTAGGGGGGGTTAGGAAGTCCTATCCTTTACCTGGGCTAGTCCTGGGGGAATTTTGCGCTACTGCGGAATTTGCACAGAATTTGCGCAGAATGACCCCCCTGCACAGAATTGCCAAATTCTGCACAGAAAATGACAGAGGAGACTGCGGCATGCCATGGAGCACATGAAGATGAAGGCCCCCATGTGCCACGGGACGCACTCCACTCGTGGTGAAGATAAAGGCTCCAGTGAGAGTGAGTGAGTGAGTGTGTGTGTGTGAGAGAGAGGAGAGGAAGAGGGTATGAGAAAGGGGAGAGGGTGTAGGGAAGGAGGTGGTGAGAGAGCAGGGAGAGCATTGAGAGAGAGAGCATGGGAGGTGAGAGAACAAGGGGGGGGGATGCTCGAGTGTGGGTGCCAGAGAGAGGGAGCCTATATGAGGAGATTGTGAAGGAGTGTGTGTGTGAGAGAGAGAGAGAGAGAGAGATATTTGGACCTTGTGTTTATGAAAAAGGGATAGTGTGTATGAGGGTGCTAGCCTGTGTGAAGGGATTGTGTATATGTGAGACAGAGCCTGTGTGAAGGGGTGCATGAGAGAGAGACATAGGTAGCCTATGTGAGGATGTATGTGTGAGAGAGAAAGGGAGCTTGTGTGGGTGTGTATGCAAGAGAGAGGGACCCAGTATGAGGAGATGGGTGTGTGAGAGAGAGTGAGGGAGCCTGTATGAGGGTGTGTGTACTAGAGAGAGGGAGCATGTATGTGAGAGAGGGAGGGACAGAGGGAGCCTATCTGAGGGGCAGTACTGAAAATGGGGTCAAACTCGGGGACTGGCAATAGAGTGGAAGGGGTTGAGCCTTGAGGTGGAAGGGAGAGATACTGGCAGGTGGAGGAGTTGGGGCCTGAGAGGGCAAAGTGACCAGTGGAGTAGGGAAAGCGAGTGGAAGGGACACTCTTAAAGTGAATTTCTAGGGAAATTCAGCTCAAAATATTTAAAATTCTGCATCTTTAAGTAATAACTTTTTTCAGTATTAATTTAAAATGTGATTACTTAAAGACTGTTGTGTTATTTTGACCAATATAAAGCATGCAGAATTTTAAGTTTTTGTGCGCAGAATTTTAAATTTTTTTTGCGTAGAACTCCCCCAGGAGTCGTTGTTTAGATTTCAAGAAGGAAGGATGTTTCAGTGTGCTTTCCAGAGTTAGGCCCTCAGCTTAGCAAAAGGGAGAGACACTGCCCTGCTAGTTCCTGGTGAAAGGCTGGAGGGAAACCGTGATTTCTGTAATTTTTCCTAGACTGAATGTGAGGATTTTAGGTGGTTTGACCTGCACCTTCTGGGAAGCTGTAAACCTCTCTCCAGAGGTGCAGGAAAGGCCTGTACACCCCTTCAACCCATCAAGCAGAGACTGCACTGCCCAGCAAGTGAAATCCTTTTTGGGGTTCTTTTTTTTCTATTTTGTGGGAGGGAAGGTGTTTTTTCTGCCCCTTCTCCTTACCCAATGAAAGAGCTATTTTTTCAAAGATGAGTTTGGAGAAGAACACCAGGAGACCCCCCCAACCAGAGAGTTTCCACCTTGGGTCACAGGCAGGTGAAGATCGGGAGTCCCTTCTGGAGTCAGGCACTGTTTGGGAAAAGGGACACCCTCCCTGGTTAGCATCTCCCAGCCCCTTGGGTTAGACATTCATTCCACATCATGGATGGATTACAAGGTCCAAGTTTCAGTAAAAAGGGACATTTCCATAGAGGGATACATCATTTAAGCTTGTACTGCATCAAAGACAAGGAATCTGGATGTAGTTGGGTATTTTATTTACGTTTTGATTTTCCTCCAATCAATATCAGTAAATATTATTTTGGATACCCATCCAGCAAGTCCTGCCTGTTTAGTCCAGGTACCTGTCCCACACAGCAAGACTAACACACACACACACAAGGCCGGATTTAAAAAAGCCAGAGGATTTACGCACGTAGGGGGGGTTACGCGCGCCGGGCCATTTGCTGCTATACTGGAGGATTGCGCATAAAGACAGACAGAGGTCGGAGGGGTTAGAGTAGGGCTAGGGGATGGAAAGGTTAGTGGAAGGTGTGGGAAGGTTAGAACAGGGGGACGGGAACGGAGGAAGGCTGCAGGCATCTGTGTGCGCAAGATGCACTAGTGTGCACCCCTTGCACACGCCGACCCCCAATTATATAACATGCGTGCGCATGTTATAAAATCGGGTGTCCATATGTGCGCGCCGGGTAGCGTGCGCACATGAATGCCCGTGCGTAGATTTGAAAATCTACCCCACGATGTTTCCCTTGCCTAGGCCAAGAAGGTTATCCTTCAACCCCATAGAAAGAACCCCCAGGGAGAAAGAATAATTGGGGAAAAAACAGAAGAGCTAGCCCAAGTAAAGAAATTCTTTTATGGCTCTTTGGAATCATCACAATTCCCCCCCAAAAAGGTTACAGTCTATGGGGGTCATTTATCAAAATGTGCTAAGGCGTTTTCGCGATGTCTCCTGAAAGGCCTGTTTTAGTAGGAGAGGGAGAGAGACTGACTAGACATAATGCCCTCTCCCTAGATAGGTATTTGTATCCCTATGGGAGGGCCACCTAGTAACTCCAGGTGAGGTTTAGGTATTAGTGTAGGGGGTTAGGGGCCATTTTGACATTCAACGTGAGACGTACGAACAGAAGAGTGGTCTGTTGTGAAGATTTGATGACCTTCGAAGTGAGGAAATTCACCCCAAGATATCTCATCTTGGGGTGAGTTTCCTCTCTCCGTAGGTCATCAAATCTTCACAACAGACCACCGTTTTGATAAATCCTGGCCTCTCTCTCCTGCTAGTAAGCTTCCTTTCTGACTGTTCCATGCATACTTGAATTCTGACTGTGCTAGTTCCTAACCTCTCCATTGGAAGTTTGCTCCAGGTGTCTAGCACTTTCCCGCTGAAAATCTATTTTCTCACATTCCATTTGAACCTCCTTCCTCTCCCATTCATGAGGATGCCTTGTCCTTGAACTTTTCATGCTGTGGAAAATGCTACCTTCTGGTACCTTATTGAAGCCAAGTACTTGAAAGTTTGTATCATATCTTCCCTTCTTTTTATGAGAATACATTTTAGCTCCTTTAGCTGAATGCATTACTTGTAGTGTGGGCTATGCATTAATTTCTTGGCTTTCCTTTCAAGTGCCTCCACCTTATCAACATCCCTTTCAAAGTGGTGCCTCTAGAATTTCACACAGTACTCAGAATGGGGTCTCTTCAGTGATCTATACAAAGGTAATAATATTACATCCCTCTTTCTCCCTCTTTTTTATCTAACAATATTCAATACTATGAATCCCCAAAGTGTAAGAATAACACAAACAAACACCAATAATGATTTCACTTTGAAAATATAGATGTGTGAACAAAGGCTCATATATATCAAATTGTCGCCCTCCACTGAGGAGGAAGGCGCTAGAGTTAAATTACTCCAGCACATCCCCAGTGGACAATATAATTTAATATAATATAATATGGCTAAAAGACAGGAAACAGAGAGTAGGATTAAATCGACAATTTTCTCAGTGGAAGGGAGTGGGCAGTGGAATACCTCAGGGATCTGTATTGGGACCCTTACTTTTCAATATATTTATAAATGATCTGGAAAGAAATACGACGAGTGAGGTAATCAAATTTGCACGATACAAAATTGTTCAGAGTAGTTAAATCACAAGCAGATTGTGATAGATTGCAGGAAGACCTTGTAAGACTGGAAAATTGGGCATCAAAATGGCAGATGAAATTTAATGTGGACAAGTGCAAGGTGATGCATATAGGGAAAAATAACCCACGCTATAGTTAACACAGTGTTAGGTTCCATATTAGGTGCTACTACCCAAGAAAGAGATCTAGGCGTCATAGTGGATAACACATTGAAATCGTCAGTTCAGTTGCTGCGGCAGTCAAAAAAGCAAACAGAATGCTGGGAATTATTAGAAAGGTTATGGTGAATAAAACGGAAAATGTCATAATGCCTCTGTATAGCTCCATGGTGAGACCGCACCTTGAATACTGTGTACATTTCTGGTCGCCGCATCTCAAAAAAGATATAATTGCGATGGAGAAGGTAAGAGAAGGGCGACCAAAATGATAAGGGGAATGGAACAGCTCCCCTATGAGGAAAGACTAAAGAATTAGGACTTTTCAGCTTGGAGAAGAGACGGCTGATGGGGGATATCATAGAGGTGTTTAAAATCATGAGAGGTCTAGAATGGGTAGATGTGAATCGGATATTTTCTCTTTCGGATAATAGAAAGACTAGGGGACATTCCATGAAGTAAGCATGTGACACATTTAGAACTAATCAGAGAAAGTTCTTTTTCACTCAACGCACAATTAAACTCTGGAATTTGTTGCCAGAGGATGTGGTTAGTGCAGTTAGTATAGCTGTCTTTAAAAAAGGATTGTATAAGTTCTTGGAGGAGAAGTCCATTACCTGCTATTAATTAAGTTGACTTAGAAATAACCACTGCTATTACTAGCAACGGTAACATGGAATAGACAGTTTTTGGGTACTTGCCAGGTTCTTATGGCCTGGATTGGCCACTGTTGGAAACAGGATGCTGGACTTGATGGACCCTTGGTCTGACCCATTATGGCATGTTCTTATGTTCTTAAGAAAACAAGAAGAAAAAGGACTTGCACAGTCTGGTTTCTGATCTCTGGGCCTGGACCTAAGCCAAGACCTTGACGTCAGGACCAGGCCTGGCCCCAGCATTGGGCCAAGGTGTCGGAACCACAATGGATGCTGTAAGTGGGGGGGGGGGGGGGGGGGGAATTTCCTGACGGTTTGCTGGGTCTTGGCTGATTCTCTGGTGTCAGGCCTAAGCATAGGGAGCAGCCCTGCTTTGAGCCTCTGCCTATCCCTAGGAAAGTCCCCAGCCTTAAGCCCAATGAATGATTTTTTTCAAAATGAAACGTGGAAAACAAAATTTTGTCAGATTTTCAATCGTTTTGCTTTGAAAATGTAATGAAACAAAATAGGAAGACCTTTTTTTCAGTTTCTATTTTATTACCCTCCGGAATTTATCAATATTTATTATAATAAATAAAAAATGGGAGAAAAATCAGTATTTATTTGATTTGATGTATATTTCACCTTTCAGGCACTTCAATGTGGATTGCATGCAAGAACTGTAGATATTTTTCATCCCCAGTCCATAAGGAGCCCCCAAAGTGGTGAATAATTCACAAAAATATTTCCCCTCATCTTCCAACCCAGTCCCTGCAGACCAACTGGCAGGAAAGCAGCACTGGGCACTTTTGACCTCTTCCTCCTCCTACCATAAAGTCCTCTCACTTGCACAGTCCAAACAGCTAATCTATAATTTGAAACACTTGGGAAGGAGAAGCGCTGAGCTGCTGGCTTCACAGTGAGAGGAATGGTGCAACAGTTTTTCCTCAGGTCCCTCTCATTCCCTCATCCAGAGATCCTGACTCAGTCATGGCACAGAAAGCCTGGTGCATTAATCCAAAATCCAGGGAGAACTCCATATGATGAGCTCCTGGTGGGCACTAGTAGGGTCTGGCCCAAGGTCTTCTCCTAAGCCAAGCATCCTGCCTCCAAACACTTCCCTGAAGGCCATTTCTGCCAGGGAAGCCAGAGGCTCCAGTTAACCTGGAGGCAGCTGCTCTTCTTAACCTGGAGCACTGGGGACAGTGTAAGCTATTGGTCCAATCCTCTCTTGTGGCCCTTCCCCAATGCAAGGTGGGCATCTCCAGGAAGACTAGGCCTGGATCCCCATCACAGGTCAGGCACAATGAGCCCACCACACTGGGGGTCTTTTTAGACCCACAGGCCACACACCTGTGGTCTCTCAGCATTTCCTTCTCTCTCTCAGTTCCCGGACCAGTTTAAACTGCTGTCTTAGAATACTGCAGTCCATGGCTTCCCTAGGTACTCGCTACCTTCAGGGAAAAGGTATTGTAGGCCACTGGTCATGATAGTGTTCCTGCCACGGCTTTCCTTTTAACAAACCTTTATTCTGTCACACCTGGGAGGAACAGAGGCAGAGCCAGAGGGAGAGGAGAAAGAGACCAACCTCAAGATCCTATTATTAAAGTTTGAATCTTCACAGAGCCAATGTTCGGCCCCAGGCTGGTAGCGCTGTCTTTGCTCCTGGGGTATCAGTCTGTGAGGGCTGATTTCCTTGTGGATATATATATAGTCTATAAGAGGGAAGTAGGTAGGCCCTTGTCAGTAGTCTCTTGCAAGGAAAGCAGCCCTCACAGACTGGCTACAGGCTACCAGGCTGGGGCCGAACATTGGCTCTAGGAAGATTCAGAAAGTCCATCTACACTTGTCTGGAGCTGCAAGAGACTACTGGCAAGGGCCTACCGACTTCCCTCTTAAAGCCAAGAATAAGGTCATAAAGGGGGTGTTCCCTCTGTCTCCAGCAGCAGAAGAGCGAGAAAGTCCCAAGTATAACAGACAGATCTAGCAGGAGGAAAAAGAAAGTTTGTCTTTTTGTGCATGACATTAAGATCTGCAACAGAGTACGCACACCCAAAAGTGATTTAAGAAAGCTCGAGATGTGGCTGAAGATTTGACGTGCAGACTCATGCATTTGGTGTGCAGTAATCCAAAGGCGCTATATGTAATGGAGGGAGAAAGACTAATGTGCATGGACCCAGAGACCGTGGGGGTAATAGTGTTTGATGAACCAAAGATGACACAAAGGAATGTGACAAGGCAGTGAAAAAGGCCGGAGGTGCTGCATAGAGAGAGAATAATAATCAGCAGTAAAAAGGAGGTGATAATGCCCCTCATAGCTTGTTGACAAGGTCCTCACCTGGAGTGCTGTTTTCAGTTTTAGAGGCCGTATGTGAACAAGGATAGAGACAAGATGGAAGAGGTCCAAATATGGAGTCTACATCAAAAGCCATATGAGATGAGACTGGAGGATTTAAATATGTATATACCTTGGAGGACAGAAGTGATAGGGGAGATATAATACAAACTTTTAAATACCTGAAAGATATTAATAATGCACAGGAGTCAAACTTTTTACAATGGAAAGGAAGATGTAAAACTAGGGGTCACAATATGAAACTCCAAGGAGGTAGTCTCAGGAACAATGTCAGGAAATATTTCTTCACAGAAAGCGTGGTGGATGCATGGAATGCCCTTCTGAAGATGTGAAGACAAATATGGTAATTGAATTCAAAAGGATATGGGATAAACACAGAGGATCCCTATATGCTAGAGAATGGAAATGAAGAAACAGAGTAACCTGTGGTAACTAGGTGTCATCTATTACTACCCTAAACCAGAACTTCTCAACCGGTGTGTCGCGTCTCCCGGTGTCCCACTGCCCTGTTGTACTTTCCTTCTTTCTTTTTCCAGCCCCCGCGAGCCAATTGGAAGCTTCCTTTCTTCCTACCCCCACTGCCCAATGGTAAGCCTCCTTCATTCTGCTTGCCCCCGCGCAGGCCAATCGGAAGCCTCCTCCCTTCTACCTGCCAGTGGGAATAGGAAGAAGGAAGGAAGCCTTTGACTGGCCAGTGAGGCAGGCATCGTACAGCCCGGGAGTGGGGTGGTAGGAATAGCAGTGTTGAACTCCGACAAAACAAGGCCGCCATGAGAGCCCATTCCCGTGGCGGCGAAGAGGAAAACCCGACCCCAACGAAGCAAGGCCACCAAGGGAGCCCATCCCCGTGGCAGCGAAGAGGAAACCCAACCCCGACCGAGGCCACCATGGGAGCCCATCCTCGTGGCGGCAAAGAAAAAACCCGACCCCGACTGAGGCCACCACAGGAGCCCATTCCTGTGGTGGCAAAAAAAGAAGGCCCGCCGGAGTAAAGCCGCGGCGGACTGGAACCCATCCCTGCAGTGAAGGAAGAAGTTTTTGGTGAGAGCTGGTGTATGTGTGGGTGTGAATGGATGCCTGGGTGAGAGCTTGTGTATGTGGGTGTGAATGGATGCCTGGGTGACAACGTGTGTGGGTGGGTGCCAGGGTGAGAGCTGGTGTATGTGGGTGTGAATGGAAGCCTGGGTGAGAGCTGGTGTGCATGGGTGTGAGAGCATTTGTGTATGATTAAGAGCTTATATATAAAAGAGACCATGAGTGTGACTGAGAGAGAGACTGGTCAGGGAGGTGATGTGTTTCTGTGTGAGAGAGACCGAGACTGGTCAGGGAGGTGATGTGTTTCTGTGTGAGAGAGACCGAGACTGGTCAGGGAGGTGATGTGTTTCTGTGTGAGAGACAGCCCTTGCTGTTTCTGGTGAGTGCTATTGGCCTGGAAGGGAAAGGAGTAGGAGAGATGCTGGAGAGGGTAAGTAAAGGTGGCTATTAAATTTATTTTTCTTGATTGACTGCCATTTTAATTATTGGGCATTATGCGATGTCTGCTGTTCTGAAATATTTTATTGATATTTGGACATATTTTAATAATTTTTATGAGTTTGTAATTGTTGGATACTATTCTGTTCAGCAGCTGTTTTGTAACATTTTTAGTATAGCTTTACAATTATTTCTGTGTGGGGGGTCTATAGCAGCTTGGCTTATTCTGTTTTCCAATAGGAAATGTATTAGTGTTTAGGGCCTGGTTTAATAGTTGTATTTCTTAGATAGGGTTGTTACTGTTTTGAGTGTGTTCCATAATGCAGGTGTAACTTTGTGCAGGTTAGTTTGTGTGCATTATTGCAAATCCTGAGAGTCTGTTAGGTGCTATATTTCTCTTTCCATTTCTCCAGGTTCACACTGCATGCAGAATGGCTTTTTTGGTTTTCCATTCCAGTTTCTGTCTCCATAATTATAATTTGTGGTTTTTTTGTACTTGGTCAGTTCTGGGTGTGTGACCGAGGTGAGGTATTTTACTAGCATGTAGGCATTTGTATCAATCTAATTTGTGTTTTCTCAATAGGATATGCATAAGTGGTAAATTACTGTCTTTTCATAAGGAAGGCTATTGTGCCTGGTAGTAAAAGGAATTTGTTTTGCTTTTACTGAGATGTCATCAGAACCAGAATATCTTTTTTGTATGGCGAGTTGTACAGGGTAATGCCATAGATCTGCTCTGCACTCATTGCTGGGAGTTGAGGGGATTCCTGTGGATGCAGAGTGCATGTTTACATTTATCCCCATGATGATCACATGTTCAGTATGTCACACATGTGAGAACCATCTGTCATGTGTGTCCCGGCCAAAAAAAGGTTGAGAACCACTGCCCTAAACTACTCACTGGGCAGATGGACCATTTGGGTCTTTATCCACCATCATTTACTATATTACTGTGGAAGAAAATGGAGAAAGGAGGAACTCCCAGGCCAAAAAAAATGGAAGAATAACCAAAGCTTTGGAAACTATGCTTAAATAATAATAATAATAAACCATGCAAATGCATGTGAATGAGGCTATTAGGCATTCACTCTGGGTGCAAAAAAAAAAAAAAGGAGCAGGCATTAATAACTGAGCGCATCTAAAACAAGTACAGAAAAGCAGAAAAAAAACTGCTTTTTTGTACTGCCTCCTACTTAATATCGTTGTGATATTAAGTAGAAGGCAGAACCCTCGGTGTCAGTTTTCTTTACCAGCAGACAGCAGAGTCATGAAAACCGATGCCGATAAACCCAGTGTTTATTTTCGTGACTGCTGTCAGTTTTCCTTGCCGGCGGATGACCAAATCACGAAAACCGATTGGGTTCTTGTTAGCAAGGAGGCGCTAGGGTCGCGCAAGGGTAGCGTCTCCTTGCTAACACAACCCCCTAATTTAAATATTGCATGGCGCCCCCTTGGGGGCGCATACAAGTGCGGCCATGTTTACCCCACTCCTAACCCGCTTTCTACTCACTTTCCGGCCGCGTTAGCCCTTCCTGCGATCCACAATCCCCTTTAACCTACTCTTACCGCGTCCTTAAATCCCCGGGTAACCCCTTCCGCACACGGCATGTATATTAAATGTAAATGATCGAATTAGCTATTCCCTACCATCCAGTAACGCGCGCCCCAACTATCGCTTTTTTACCCTGCCGTTTTGCCGCGCGTTTAACCTGCTAACTTACCGCCTACCCTTACCCCTGCGTTAGAGGCAGGGGTAAGGGTAGGCAGCAAACTTTCCCTCAGCCCCCGCTCACCTGCCCTGGCCGCGTCCATGGGTGCTGGTCTCCGGGGCAGCCCCAGTCCTCTCCCCTCCTCCCGAAGCAACAAAAGCGAAAAAAATCGAGCGAAAAAAAATGTTGCAAGAGAGAGAGGGGAGAGAGGACGGGCAATCCTATGCTCAGGATTGCCAGTCCTCTCTCCCCTCCTCCCGAGGCAAGGCACGAAAAGCAGCCTTGCTCCGGGAGGAGGGGAGAGAGGACTGGCAGTGTAAAGCGACGAAGCGACTTACTTTTTTTGCAGCCCCCCTCCGGAGACGGACATCGGCGAGGACGACCGCGGCTCCCCTGCCTCCAGCTGCCCGCGAAGATGGACGCCTGCACGGGCGAAAGCGGCCCCTGTGCGTGCAATTGGGCTGCTCAAGGCGTGATGTCACGACATTTGGTGTCACGGCATGTGACGTCACGTCTTAAGCGGCCCAATTGCACGCCCAGGGGCCGCTTTCGCCCATGCGATGCGTCCATCTTCACGGGCAGCTGGAGGCAGGGGAGCCGCGGTCGTCCTCGCCGATGTCCGTCTCCGGAGGGGGGCTGCAAAAAAAGTAAGTCGCTTCGTCGCTTTACACTGCCAGGCCTCTCTCCCCTCCTCCCGGAGCAAGGCTGCTTTTCGCGCGTTGCTTCGGGAGGAGGGGAGAGGGGACTGGCAATCCCGAGCGTAGGATTGCCCATCCTCTCTCTTGCTACTTTTTTTTTTTCGTTTGTTTTTTTTTTTTTCGCATTTTTCCGCTTTCGTTGCTTGCTTCGGGAGGAGGGGAGAGAGGGCTGACAATCCCGAGCGTCGGAGAACTGTCCACTTCCTGGTACCTGTCATTTCAAATGTCATTTGAAATGACATTTGAAATGACAAATACCAGCGTGTCCGTGAAGCGTTAGGCCCGCGCACCCAGGTTACTGTATAGGTGCTGTATAGCGCTCTATACAGTAAAATGGGTTGCGCGGGCCTAACGCTTCACGGACGCTTCTTAGACGCAGCTTGCATTTGCAAGCTATTTACATACAGGATCGAGCGGTAGGTGAGCTGCACTGTGCGTGCGGCAACCGCGGGTGCGCCGGGCACTAACGCAGCTCTTCCTACCACTCGTTACTGGATTGACCTGACAGGGAGCAGATGCTGACAGTTCAGTGCCCACTTTCTATGCAAATTTATTGCATCTGCCCGGAAGAGAGAGAAGTGTGTGTGTATGAGCATGCATGAGAACATACATAAGACAGAATGACTAAATGTAAAGTAAAAAGTTAGCAGTTGGAATATGGGTGGAGTTGGGGGGGCAGAGGTTGGTTGCCCCAACCACAAAGGCATTCTGCTACCCCTGGGTTTACAGACAAGGTAATATATGCCTTTGTGCAACGAAAGGAAATCTAGCACTATAATTCGTAAAGAAAGACCATTTCAAACCTATGGCGAAACTCTCTTCTCAATAATGGGCATCGGGTAGAATGTATGATTATAAATACATCATTAAAAAATGAAAATAAAGAGCACCACATATGCGCAATTTCAAGCAAAGCTTAAGATGGACAATAATTTAACTACAATAAATTATCATGCAGCAACCCCCATACATTTCAAATTCAAAGATACTCTTTACTCGTGTTCCTTATAATTTTGTGTCTTGATCTTAAATCCATGAAACAAAACTTTAACCTCCTTCCCAAAAAAGTTGCGTTTTTGACTAAACATCCAACTAAGCAGTACATGCAAAGAACCCATCAGAAGCCTCAAAACACAACACGCTTTTTTTTTTCACAACAGACCCTGTAACAAACTTTGACAAACCGAAATCTTGCCCTGCAAACCACTTTGTATGCAATATATGAGACAATCAAATCTTAACATTTTTTTTCTGTAACAAATTAACTGGTCCGTCAGTTGCGAAGTGGGTCCATTAAAATAAAAGTTCTCAAGTCAAAGGCATCCCAAAAGTCTTCGCAATTAAGAATACCTTGTTTTTAGCTGAAAACCCTAGATTTTTCTATGGAACAGTCGCCTGGGATTTTTTATGATTTTTTTTTAATGACTGTTCGCTGGCTTTTCCTCACCTCGTCTATCCATGCACGGCTGCTCTCACGCCTGACCACCCATGCGCTCACCGGCGACCGCGTTCCGCCTTCCCTCTGTTTTGGTCCTGCTCTCTTGCCGTAGCTGCTGGAAGATGGCGGCCTGCGCGCGGCTGCCGGTGCGTTCGGTACCGCTGCCGATGCGGCGGGGTTTCGTAGCTTTTTGCCCGCCAGGAGGAAGGTGCAACTATTCTACAGTCCTGACCCCGCACGGTGGGAGCGCCGCTGGGCGAGGTGAGAGTATCCGCCACTCGCAGTCGGGATGGGGAAGGAGCGTTAGAGGTGAAAGTTGCGACTCCAGCCCTTCGCTGGTTGTGAGCGTGTTGGGGTTAAGGCTATGGGATGTCAGACTAGAGGCTACGAAATTTTCAGCGCTGTGGTATCAGTGTGCCAAACGGCTACAGTGCCTTGGCCAATGTCATGGAGACCGCTATCCGAGGGGAGGGGGGACCTGGAGAAATGCCCATGACGGTCTCTGATTATGTCCTAAACAGCAGAGCGCTCTGTTTCCTTCCTGCCGGGTATCCTTCGTTCTGTCATCAACTGTAGTGAAATTTGAACTAGAGCTACTTGTAATTGTAATACAGCAATTTAGCTACTGATTACAATCCATCTACTAAATAAATGTTTACTATTACACATGCTTGATTTGACAGTGATACTGATAAAGGTATACTCCTGCTTATTCGGACTATGTGTAGACAGCAACACTGTTTTCCAAATTAGTACCTTGCAGTTTATGCATTAGAGTTTCTTCATTGATGAGGGAGAATGCAATTTAGAATTGACCCTGCACATGTCTGCTTAATTATGTTTCTTTCTGGCCAGTGGATCGGCCTGGCGGGGTCTTCAGAGGAGTAGTGGAGTAATCTCACATTCCATGAGCCTCAGGGTCATGCCTTGCATGAGCTGCCCTAAAATACCCCTCACCAGGGTTACAGTGTTTCCTTTCCTTTTCTGAATCCTGGAATTAGGGGTGAAGCCGGCCAAAACCATGACTTGTCAGTTGGAGACTGGTTTTGTGTTGCCACCTCAGAATGAAAGGGCCACTACAGTTTCCCCTCATTAAGTGGAGGCCACCTTTGGTGACCCCAACCCTTTATTGTCTTGAAATAGAGCTATATATGGGGGAAGTTTGAATTATTTAAGGGCTCCAGATGCACCCCTTTTTTTTTTTTTTAACCTCTTAGGATCATTGTACTCTTCTCCATGCTGTGTTCAAGTTTCTTGAGTGTGGACACCTGAAATATATTTTTTAGACTATTTAGGCACCAGCGAAAATTCTTAGGCACCTGAACGGAGAAGGGAAAATCTTTGTGGATTTATGTATTTATTTATTTTTATAGTCCTGGCCTCTCATTCCAACCCGGGGCTGCCACTGCTCTTTCCAGATACTGCTCCTTCTTCCTGCTTCTCCCTGGCTCTAGTTTCTCTGTCTGTCTGTCTGTAGGTGGTAGGTTGCAAGTGCCAACTGTATTCACCCTGTTTGTTTTCCAGCCCTGCCTGGCCACTGAGAAACAAACTGAGATCCTCATTTCACATAGGGTCTGTGAAGTTTCATATTGTGGAAGTTTTGCAATTTATTTTGTAACTGAACAATTGTTAAGAAAGCAAATATATCACATTTATATATCTACACATAAGTATCAATAGTATTTAATTTGTTGCCTTTACATTGATGAGGGAGGTTTTATATTGTGATATAATCTCTGATGAAAAGACATCGAAACGAAACATTCAGATTACAGATACCAGTAGAAATGAAAACAGTAATAATTCTCATAATTTCAGGAAACAATTGGTTTGTTCTAAACTTCAATAGTTATCTAAGGTAGCACTGAGAGGAGAGGATCACCTTGCTGGTGGCTAAAAGGAATCAGTAAGTTTTGCTTGGGAAATTTTCTTTTTTAAAAGTATTGGGGCGAAGTTAACTATTGGGGAATATTATTTACTGTGTTTGTATGTTTACGCTTTTAATATTCGGTAAGACAGCGAATAAGCAGAAGTTAGACTGTTTGTATTTCCCAAACCACCCACCCCTAGCTTATCATTTAATGTATAGGTAGGTGCCACTTTCGCACTAAAATACCCCCCAAAAAAACAGCCTTTTAACTTCACTTCACAAATTCCCCACACCTTATTGAGAATTTGATCATTCCCCTGTAGGCCACTACCAGACATATAGTGAATTCACTAATACATTTAAAGGACGCTAATTAGACACATTCCTACTCCCATAGCAACCTAAAACTTAACTAGGAACTGAACAAATTTGAGATGAAGGCAGCAGTCCAGCAGCAAGAGGGGGGCTTCCTAGTCTTTTGCATCGAGTGTCACATGTATGATTTTTTTCTCGCCGGTGAGAAATTGTACATGTGCATGCGATGCAAAGAGCTCCTGTCTCTCAGAGAATGAGTCTGATCTCTGGAGGCTAGAGTGGCAGACCTGGAGATGCTGAGGCAGAGAGAGAGGTATATAGATGAGACCTTCAGGGACATAGTAGCCAAGTCCCAACTTCAGACTGGCAGCCCTGGTGCTGCCTTGGAAGAAGAGGTCTCATGATCGGAGAGCATCAACCTGGTGCAGCAGGAAAGGATCCTGTAGCAAGGATCTGCTCTCCAGGTGGGGCATTATCCTTTTACACCGAAGATGTGTCTCCAAGGCCTACTGCCCAGGAGGGAAGGGTTAGCTCAGCTGTCATAGTTAGTGATTCGATTATTAGGAATGTAGACAACCGGGTGGCTGGTGGGCAAGAGAATCGCCTGGTAACATGCCTACCTCACGCGTCACCTAGATAGGATTTTAGACAGTGCTGGGGAAGAGCCGGCTGTCATAGTACATGTGGGCACCAACGACTTAGGAAAACGTGGGAGGGAGGTTCTGGAAGCCAAATTTAGGCTCTTAGGTAGAAAGCTTAAATCCAGAACCTCCAGAGTTGCATTCTCTGAAATGCTCCCTGTTCCACGTGCATGTCCCCAGAGGCAAGCAGAGCTTCGGAGTCTCAATAAGTGGATGAGACAGACGATGGTGCAGGGAAGAGGGAATCGGTTTTGTAAGGAACTGGGGAAGAGGGAGTATCTTCCGAAGGGATAGGCACCACCTTAACCAGGGAGGAACCAGACTGCTGGCGCTAACTTTAAAAAGGAGATAGAGTAGCTTTTAAATTAGAACAAAGGGGAAAGCCGACAGTCGCTCAGCAGCGCATGGTTCGGAGGGAGGTATCTTCAAAGAGTACTAATGACGCATTAGAATTAGGGCGTTCCAATAATAAGAAAAGTAGTCCAAGTGCTTGTAACTAAAAACTCACCTGAGCTAAAAAAATTCTAACATCCCTATCAATTAAAAAGCAGAATGAAAATACAAACAAAAACTAAACTTTGAAATGTTTGTATCCTAATGCCAGAAGTCTAAGAAGTAAGATGGGAGAATTAGAATGTATAGCAGTGAATGATGATATAAACTTAATTGGTATCTCAGAGACATGGTGGAAGGAGGATAACCAATGGGACAGTGTTATACCGGGGTACAAATTATATCGCAATGGCAGAGAGGAGCATCTGGGAGGCGGTTTGGTGCTTTATGTCCAGGATGGCTTAGAGTCCAACAGGATAAGCATCCTGCATGAGACTAAATGCACAATCGAATCTTTATGGGTAGAAATCCCTTGTGTGTTGGGGAAGACTATAGTGATAGGAGTATACTACCGTCCATCTGGTCAAGATGGTGAGACGGACAGTGAAATGCTAAGAGAAATTAGGGAAGCGAACCAAATTGGTAGTGCGGTAATAATGGGAGATTTCAATTACCCCAAAATTGATTGGGTAAATGTATCATCGGGATGTGCTAGAGAGAGAAAGTTCCTGGATGGAATACATGACAGTTTTATGGAGCAATTGGTTCAGGAGCAGATGAGAAAGGGAGCATTTTTAGATCTAATTCTGAGTGGAGTGCAGGATTTGGTGAGAGAGGTAACGGTGATGGGGCCGCTTGGCAATAGATCAAATTTGAATTAATGACTGGAAGGGTGACAGTAAGCAAATCCACGGCTCTCGTGCTAAACTTTCAAAAGGGAAACTTTGATAAAATGAGAAAAATAGTTAGAAAAAAACTGAAAGGAGCAGCTACAAAGATAAAAAGTGTGTAAGAAGCATGGTCATTGTTAAAAAAAAAAAAAATACCATCCTAGAAGCACAGTCCATATGTATTCCACACATTAAGAAAGGTTGGAGGGAAGGCAAAACGATTATCGGCATGGTTAAAAGGGGAAGTGAAAGAAGCTATTTTAGCCAAAAGATCTTCATTCAAAAATTGGTAGAAGGATCCAAAGGAAGAAAATAGAATAATGCATAAGCATTGGCAAGTTAAATGTAAGAAGTTGATAAGACAGGCTAAGAGAGAATTTGAAAAAAAGTTGGCCGTAGAGGCAAAAACTCACAGTAAAAACTTTTAAAAATATATCCGAAGCAGAAAGCCTGTGAGGGAGTCAGTTGGACCGTTAGATGATCGAGGGGTTAAAGGGGCACTTAGAGAAGATAAGGCCATCGTGGAAAGATTAAATGATTTCCTTGCTTTGGTGTTTACCAAAGAGGATGTTGGGGAGATACCCGTACCGGAGAAGGTTTTCATGGGTAATGATTCAGATGGTCTGAACCAAATCACGGTGAACCTAGAATATGTGGTAGGCCTGATTGCAAACTGAAGAGTAGTAAATCACTTGGATCGGATGGTATACACCCCAGAGTTCTGAAGGAACTAAAAAATGAAATTTTCAGTTCTATTAGTAAAAATTTGTAACTTATCATTTAAATCATCCATTGTAACTGAAGACTGGAGGGTGGCTAATGTAACTTCAATATTTAAAAAGGGCTCCAGGGGCGATCAGGGAAACAACAGACCAGTTAGCCTGACTTCAGTGCCAGGAAAAATAGTGGAAAGTGTTCTAAATATCAAAATCACAGAACATATAGAAAGATATGATTTAATGGAACAAACTCTGCATGGCTTTACCCAAGGCAATTCTTGCCTCACTAATCTGGTTCACTTTTTTTAAGGAGTTAATAAACATTGAAGATAAATGTGAGCGGTAGATGTAGTGTATTTGGATTTTCAGAAGGCGTTTGACAAAGTTTCTCATGAGAGGCTTCTAAGAAAAGTAAAACGTCATGGGATAGGTGGCGATGTCCTTTTCTGGATTACAAACTGGCTAAAAGACAGAAAACAGAGAGTAGGATTAAATGGATAATTTTCTCAGTGGAAGGGAGTGGGCAGTGGAGTGCCTCAGGGATTTGTATTGGGACCCGTACTTTTCAGTATATTTATAAATGATCTGGAAAGAAATATGATGAGGGAGGTAATCAAATTTGCAGATGATACAAAATTATTCAGAATAGTTAAATCACAAGCGGATTGTGATAAATTGAAGGAAGACCTTGTGAAACTGGAAAATTGGGCATCCAAATGGCAGATGAAATTTAATGTGGATAAGTGCAAGGTGATGCATATAGGGAAAAATAACCCATGCTGTAATTACACAATATTAGGTTCCATATTAGGAGCTACCACCCAAGAAAGAGATCTAGGTGTCATGGTGGATAACACATTGAAATCGTTGGCTCAGTGTGCTGCAGCGGTCAAAAAAGCAAACAGAATTATGTTGGGAATTATTAGAAAGGTGTTACCACTCGACGATCCTCGATGCTAAGGCTCCCTGCAATGCTGCCACTCAGCGATATTTCTTGGCTGTAGCATGGCCCGGCGTGAGTCGCGTCCTGGCTTCGCCCACTGCAGTGTCATCCCTCCTGGAAGTCCCCGCGTTTACGCGGGAAATTCTGATATTTAAAGCCCCGGTTCCAGCACAGCACTGCCTCGACTACAGGCTGGTGCTTTCATTGTATTCCCATGATTCTTGCGTTCCCGTCTGGACTGTGCCTGGATATATTGTCTTCTTGCTGCCTGCCTTTGACTCAGATTGGATTGGTTCTTCTCTTGGCTGCTGCCTGCCCTTGGGTTGGGCCCTATCGCCGGTTACCAGCCCGGAATCATCTCTAAACTTGTCCGCTTTGGCCTAAGGTAAGACTGTTGTTCTACTAAGGGATTCACTATCGGTTCCGTAACAAAAGGGAATGGTGAATAAAACAGAAAATGTCATAATGCCTCTGTATCGCTTCATGGTGAGACCGCACCTTGAATACTGTGTACAATTCTGGTCGCCGCATCTCAAAAAAGATAGTTGCAATGGAGAAGGTACAGAGAAGGGCGACCAAAATGATAAAGGGGAATGGAACAGCTCCCCTATGAGGAAAGACTAAAGAGGTTAGGACTTTTTAGCTTGGAGAAGAGATGGCTGAGGGGGGATATGATAGAGGTGTTTAAAATCATGAGAGGTCTAGAACGGGTAAATGTGAATCGGTTATTTACTCTTTCGAATAATGGAAGGACTAGAAGGCACTCCATGAAGTTAGCAAGTAGCACATTTAAAACTAATCGGAGAAAGTTCTTTTTCACTCAACGCACAATTGAATTTGTTGCCAGAGGATGTGGTTAGTGCAGTTAGTATAGCTGGGTTTAAAAAAGGATTGGATAAGTTCTTGGAGAAGTCCATTACCTGCTATTAATTAAGTTGACTTAGAAAATAGCCACTTCTATTACTAGCAACAATAACATGGGATACACTTAGTTTTTCGGTACTTGCCAGGTTCTTGTGGCCTGGATTGGCCACTGTTGGAAACAGGATGCTGGGCTTGATGGACCCTTGGTCTGACCCAGTATGGCATGTTCTTATGGCAGGTTGTGTCCAAAAGGCCAGATTTTAAAAGCTGTGCGCGTGTAAATTTCTGGGGTTACATGTGTAACCCTGTTATGCGCAGAAGTGCTGAGGTGGCGGGGGGGGGGGGGTGCTGGGACAGCGCTATTAGCCGCTGTCCTGGGGAAGTGCTCGCCAGCAGCCAGACAGTGTGCAGAGTCTACTACTGCTTCAAAGGAGCAGCAAGGTAAAAAAAAAAATTATTATAGCTAGGAAAGGGTTAGGGCAGACCTGGGCAAGGGGCGGCCCGCGGGGTGAATCCGGCCCGCCTACGGTCTGTAACCGGCCCGCCCACTGCTGAGAGCAGACGGGGAATGAGGCACGCTGCCTTCCCTTGCAGAGGGAAGGCAGCAGTTCATTCTCCGCTCCCTCGCCGGAGAATGAACTGTTTTGTTTTTTTTACATCGTCCGGTGGGGGGGAGGGAGTGACTCGAGCAAAGGCACGCTGTCCGATTGGCCGGTGCTGGGCAAACATACCCGTATTTTTCGCTCCATAAGACGCACTTTTTTCCCCCCAAAAGTGGGGGGAAAATGTATGTGCGTCTTATGGAGCGAATATTAAAAAAAAAAAAAAAATCTAACAAACCCCCCCACCCTCCTGCCCCCCCCAAGACCTGCCGACCTAATTTACTGCAACCCCCCCCCCCCTCCTGACCCCCCAAGACCTGCCAAACGTCCCTGGTGGTCCAGCGGGGGTCCAGGAGCGGTCCGGGAACGATCTCCTGGGCGTGGGCCGTCGGCTGCCAGTAAACAAAATGGCGCCGATGGCCCTTTGCCCTCACTATGTCACTGGGACCGACCGCTGCTATTGGTCGGTCTCAGTGACATAGTGAGGGCAAAGGGCCGTCGGCGCCATTTTGTTTACTGGCAGCCGACGACCGAAGCCCAGGAGATCGTTCCCGGACTGCTCCTGGACCCCAGCTGGACCACCAGGGACGTTTGGCAGGTCTTGGGGGGGGTTGTAGTAAATTAAGTCGGCAGGTCTTGGGGGAGTCAGGAGGGTGGGGGGTTGCAGGAAATTAAGTCGGCAGGTCTTGGGGGGGTCAGGAGGGTGGGGGGTTGCAGGAAATTAAGTCGGCAGGTCTTGGGGGGATCAGGGGGGTGGGGGTTGTTAATTTAAAGGGTTGGGATGGGGGTTTTTTTTGGGGGGAGGGGTTCCCAGAGAAAGAAAAGTTTTCTGATCTGGGGAGTGGACCGAAATGGCCCTCCCCAGACCCGAAAACAAAATGGGGAGGTAAAAAAAAGCTATGCACTCCCCTAATTTGCTCCATAAGATGCCCAGACGCAGAGCCGGTTTAGCACAAATTTTTTTTTTTTTATTTTCCCCCTCTGAATCCTAGGTGCGTCTTATAGTCAGGTGCGTCATATGGAGCGAAAAATACGGTATGTCACAGTTCCGCCTTTCGTGGTCTTTTTTCAGGGGTCCCCAACCACCGGTCCGCAGACCGGGACCGGGCCGTGGGAGTTTTTTGCCGGTCCGCGGTGCGCGCTCCCGGTCTCTTCGTTGCCGCTGGGCTGTCAGCACGTTCAAGCCCAGTGGTAACGGCAGCGGTGTTAGAAGCTGTGGCACCCGCGGCTGGCCTTTTCTTCTTCCCACGCCTGCACCCCCCCTCCCGTGACCCGGAACAGGAAGTGATACACGGAGCGGTGCGCGGGAAGGAGAAAGAGCCGTGCCGCGTCGGCTGCAGCGTCTGTCCCCGAGCAATTGAAGCAGCCGGTAATCGAGAAAGGAGTCAGCAGCATGAGCCTCCCGCGGCCGATGGGATTCTTCTTTCTTGGCCTGCGGGGGCTGCTGCAGCTCCCATTTGTGCTCCGGGGGTGGGGGGGGGGGGGAAGGAAGTGAGTAAGAGAGAGAGTGAGAAGCAGCCAGCCAGCCTGTGTGTGATTGACTGGTCAGAGAGCTGATGTGTGTGTGTATATGAGAGACAATGAAAGTGATTGCTCAGGGAGATGACTGATGTGTATGTGAGAGTGTGAGACATTAGTCAGGGAGGTGACTGATGTGTGTGTGTGTGTGTGTGAGAGAAAAAGCATGGAAGTGAGAAGTCTGGGTATGTGGGAAAGCATGAGCGTAAGAAGCCTGGAGTTGTGGGAGTGAGAAACCTGGGTGAGTGTGCATGCATGAGAGAGAGAGACTGCTTGGTAAGGTGACTGTGTGTGTGAGAGAAAAAGACTGGTGTGTGTGAATGTGAGTCAGGGAATGAGAAGCCTGTGCACGTGGAGAGTGAGCATGGAAATGAGAGAGACTGGTGTGTGTGTAACAGAGAGAAAGTGATTATGGGAATGAGAAGCCTGTGCATGTGAAGAGTGAGCATGGGAGTGAGAAACCTGGGTGTGTGTGAGACACATCATGGGAGGGAGAAGCCTGTATATCTGGAAGAGAACATGGGAGTGAGAGACTGGTGTGTGTGTGTGAGAGAGAGAGACAGAGAAAGTGATTATGAGAGTGAGAAGACCATATATGTAAGTAGAACACGGGAGTGGGAAGCCTGTGTGTGTGTGTGTGTGTATGGCATGAGAGAAACTGTTCAGGAAGGTGACTGGTGTGTGTGTGCCAAAGACTGTTTGGGAGATGATTGGTGTGTGAGAGACAGAAACTGGTCATGGGGGCATGACTGGTATGGTGTGTGTGTGAGAGACATGGGCACTAAGGAAGAGGACCATAAGTATAGAGCTTAGCCACTACTGCTGCTTCTGGTGTGTGCCACGGCCTGCAGGGAAGGGGAGTAGGAGAGCTGCTGGAGGGGGTAGGTAAAGGTGGCTTTAAGTTTATTTTTCTTGACTGCCATTTTAATTGTGTGATGTCTGCTTTTTTGAAATATTTTATTGGTGTTTGGAGAATGTTTAATAGTTTTTATGAGTTTTTAATTGTTGGATATTATTCTGTTCATAGCTGTTTTGAAACATTTATTCTGCTTATTAGTATAGTTTTACAATTATTTCTGTGTGGGGATCTATAGTGCTTGCTAGTTCTGTTTTCCTAATAAGAGGTGTATTGGTTTTTAGGACCTGATTTAATATTTGTAGTGTTGCCTTTTCATAGATAGGGTTGCTCCTGTTTGAGTGTATTCCATAATACAGGTGTAACTGTGTGCGGATTAGTTTATGTGCATTACTACAGATCCTGGGAGTATGTTAGGTCGGTTCTGTGTCTGTTACCGAGATGAGATATTTTGCTAGCATGTAAGCGTTTGTATCGGTCTTATTTGTTGTGTTTTCTCAGAGGACATGCATTGGTGGTAAACTGCTGACTTTTCATAAGTAGGGCTATTGAGAACTGAGTTAATTATATTAGTCCGGCCCTCTAAAACCATCCCAATTTCTCATGCGGCCCCATGGGAAAATTAATTGCCCACCCCTGGGTTAGGGGGTTGGAGAGGAGAGGAGAAAAGGTAGGAAGGTTAGGTAAAGGTATAAGGAAGTTCCCTCCCATTCTGCTCATTAATTTAAGCGTACTGAGAGGGAACTGGGTAAGCCCTACCTGCGTCGCTGCATGTTTTTTTTCTAAAATCCCCCCTCCCCCCGCACGTGGAGCACACATGTTATAAAATAGCCATGTCCGTGTGTGCATGCCGGGAACCCTCCTTTTGAAATCTACCTTAAAGTGTAACAGCCACTTTTATTAATGCTCAAAAGGCCATTTTGCCAACTGAAAATGAAAGATTAATATAATTCCCCGAAAGTTTAAATTTTGAATTGGTGCAGTTGTGCCCTGCCATATTAAGCCAATTTTGGAAATTTAGGAGCAGCAAGAGTTACTTATGTTTAGTGCTTGATTTTCTCTGCACAACAGCACAATTTAGAAGGAATGCTGTTTGACACCTACCAACGTGGCAAGTCTTGATGTTGGGGCCTTTAGATTATAACATAGTAATTGATGGCTGATAAATTTAAAAAAAAAAATGGCCCGTCCACTTCAGATTCATTCTATTTTGGTAGATATGCAATCCAACACCAAGTCCCTTGTATAGTCTTCTACCTACTCTCTCAATCTTCCTATCATATTTGTCCGAAGCATAGCTAAGTATATCACTGTCATCACACTATTGGCCTCCCCATGATTTCTTCAAGTCTTGATGTAGACATATACCATTGCTATTTTGTGTTGTAACGGTTCCTCTGTGCAGGTTACCTCTTTGCATGTGTACCATTGCTCTTTTGGGGGCAGTGACTGCTGCTTTGTGCAGGTTTCCCCATGCTTACTTTTTTACATTTATTTATTTAACAGTTTTTTGGGGGTTTTTTATACCGACATTAAAATACACATCATATCGGTTTACATTATAACAGTAGGTAGAAATTACAATGAACAAGGGGATGGGGGTGGACAACCAGAAAACAAGAAATAGAGAGGCTCTAACAGAGAGCCCGAAACACAGAGGAAAGAGAATGGGGGGTAGGGAGGCGGGAAGAGAGTATTTACAAAAACTACAGGGCTTGAATTGCTAGTATCAAGGTTTGAACTCAGATTCCCTCCTTTTGGCTTTGTTTTTCATTTTTTAAATTTTATTTTATATATTTAGCATATTTATAATAAGTATTTCAGAAAAGTCACCCAAAGTGCAGTACTGCACTATCATGATCAATAGCAATACGTTATTGTAAACAGTCAAAGGTATCTCCCTATATAAATGCTCTTTGTAAAATTAAAAGCATGCTAAAAAGATGTGCCTATAGCCATCTTGTCACAATTCAAGCCAGCAATTTTGCACCCCATAAATCTCAATGCTATGTCCTCAAAATATAGACTTCCATTTTATCCTGCTACACCAGTCAAGTCCACACAAGTGGGTTATGTTCCTATACTAGCAGATGGAAGTGGAGCACACTGGGGTTTTTTCTCCATGAGATCATCATTACTACTACTTTGTGGTGCAGCACAGAGGAAATCGAGTATTCTTTGCCTCCAGCAGATGATGGGACTCACCTTCATATTATTATCTTTTTTTTTTTTTAATAAAAAGAAAAAGTGTTTTAGAGGAGAATAATTTTCCTTGAAGGAAAGAATCCTCCTCCCTGTTTCTCCCCCGACCCACCCCTTTGTGCTCCTGCCCAGAGGCCTCTACAAAAAAAAAATAAAAGTAAAAGGAGACCAAAGGCACAAGAATGTCTCTTTTGAGGCCTACTTTGGGAGACAATGGTCTGCTTCTGACCTGCTCTGCATAAGAGTGTGTGAGGAGGGAATTTGGTGATTTTCCTGTCAGTCATCTCCTGTTGTGGCTTTCAAGTTGGAGTGGTTTGAACATGGCTACCACTGCAACAAGTGTAACTTGCGCCCGAGAAATCCCTGAGGAGGAGTCCAGGAGTTTGGATAAGCGTGGTTCCTGTCTTAGCTCTGGGAGTTGATTCACAGGCAATTCCTAGGTTAGATGAGGCTCAAGAGGAACCTCGGCCATTTTGTTTCAGGCTCCCATAGGATCATCACATTCCCCACAGCAACCTGCAGTTACCTCTGGAGTTTCAGATGGTCCCTTGATTTTGGTTCCTGCAGTTCAGTCAAAGGAACTGGGGAATTTTTACCTGATTTTTCCTTTTCCTTTTTTTTTTTTGTTTTTCATCATCAGACTTTTGTTCAATCCAGAAGCCTGAGGGGAAGCACAGACCCTCTGTGAGTGTCAGTAAATCTCTTCCGCAGAGGGGGCGGGGGGCCAGCTGAAGTCCCCAATCTTGTCTGGGTGAACCAGGAGTATTCAGAATATCATTCAGACTCTGCCAGTTGTGCTTCCATGATGGAAGGAGAGGTGCCTTTGGTTAAAGAGGATGACACTCTCATTTGGCTTTTTTTTTTTTTTTTTTTTTACGAATAAGATCATTTCTTTGATCAGGATTGTAGGTTCCATGGTAAGGAGCTGCCTGTTTGAGACCCCATAATTAAAATAGTCTGCAGGTTCATTAAAGCATTCCCATTACACTATGAGATAGAAGAGGTGGTGCTGGACATGTGGGAATTCCTAGAATGTGGTCTTGTGGGAGTTAAAAATCTCCTGACATTGCTTCTGCTTCCTCGAGGCAGTTCAGCGTTTATTCCAGGGTTCTTGGGTCGAAGTCCTGGTTTCCGCTATTACTAAGCATACTAGTATCCCAGTGGAAGGGAGTATCTCTATTAAAGACTTTAGAAAAGGAAATTTGAGCTCCTTGTGAAGCATCTGTTTACTTTCTCGGTCCTGGCAGTACAAATTTCCATTTGTGGCAGCTCTGTGTTTTAAGTGCTTTTGCACTGGATTCAACAGCTCCGAGAAGGCGAGGAAGCAGCCAGGATGGAATCAGCAGTGGCCTTCTTGACTTAATCTTCTCCAGTGTCATTCTAGGTCAGAGACTTTGGCTGTGGTGGCCAGAAAACTGCTTTGGCTTTGTATCTGGGTGGCATATTTGTGGACCAAGTCTCAGTTGGGCCAGCTTTGGAAAAGATCTGGAGCAGCTGGTTAAAAACTTGGGGAGCTGAAGCTGCAGTGGCTTCTGGAAGACGAAGCTCAGTCTTATCGATCTAGCTGAGGTCAGGGTCAATTTAGGGACTCCAGGCAATATAGGCCAAGTAAGTAGTCCCTCTCTTATTCCTTCTGAGGTTTGCAAATCTCAAGGGGCAAGAGTCTGTCCTTTCAAGGCTTTTGGAAAACGAGGACTAATTCTGCTGCTTCCTCCTGGAGCCAAAGGGACCACTCAGTGAGGGGCAGTAGGTTCATTCTCTGGTTCTTCCAATAGGCGATCATTTACAGCAGTTTTTCCAGGAGTGGCCCTGGATAACATTGAATTAGTGGATGTTGGATGTGGTTTGTCACAAATATGCCTTGGAACTTGTCACTCCTGTTTTCAATGTCTTTATGGTTTCTCCCTGTCCAAGCAAAACGCGGTTCGTGAAAGTCTGGCAAAACGTCAACTGTTGCAGGCTATAGTTCCATTTCCCCTCACCGAGCAGAGGCTCAGCCAGTATTCAATTTACTTTGTG
Source organism: Rhinatrema bivittatum (assembly GCF_901001135.1). Lineage (NCBI taxonomy): Eukaryota > Metazoa > Chordata > Amphibia > Gymnophiona > Rhinatrematidae > Rhinatrema > Rhinatrema bivittatum. The sequence continues at coordinate 243,866,297 of NC_042618.1, forward strand.
ATCCCCAAAAAGGATGAAACTTACAGACCCATCCTTGATCTGAAAGGCGTTAACAGCAGCCTCCATATTCCTCACTTTTGGATGGAGACTCTTCACTCTGTTCTTATGGCAGTGTAGAAGAGGGAATACCTTTTCGCTATATATCTCTCAAAGTCTCTTATTTTCATGTTCCTATCAGAATAGAAGATTAGAAGCATCTCCATTTCATGTCCTGCAGGAACATTTTCAGTAAAGGGCACTCTCTTTTTTTGGTTTGGCAGTAGCACCACAGACCTTTGCTAAGGTCATGGTGGTGGTGCTCTTGAAATGAGGTGTTGTAGTTCATTCTTATCTAGACGATTGATCAGGGCTAAATCAAGTTTCTGGCAGATTGGTCCACATTTTTTTTTAAAGTTTGGTCTGGGTAATCAATTTTGCAAAGAGCAAGCTTCATCCAACTCAGTCTTTGAACTACCTAAGGGCACACTTAGACACGAACAGGCTGATACAGTACAGTGCGCTCCGTTGGAGCGCACTGTTAGCATGCTCTTGAACGCGCGTCCAACCCGCAGCACCTAATAGCGCTCTCAACATGCAAATGCATGTTGATGGCCCTATTAGGTATTCCCCGCGATACAGAAAGTACAATGTGCAGCCAAGCCACACATTTTCCTTTAAGAAATTAGCGCCTACCCAAAGGTAGGCGCTAGTTTCTGCCGGCACCGGGAAAGTGCACAGAAAAGCAGTAAAAACTGCTTTTCTGTGCACCCTCCGACTTAATATCATAGCGATATTAAGTCGGAGGTCCCGAAGGGTAAAAAAAAGTAAAAAAAAAAATTAAAATGGGCCGGCGGCTGTCGGGCCGAAAACCGGACGCTCAATTTTGCCGGCGTCCGGTTTCCGAGCCAGTGGCTGTCAGCGGGCTCGAGAACCGACGCCGGCAAAATTGAGCGTCGGCTGTCAAACCTGCTGACAGCCGCCGCTCCAGGCTAAAAGGAGGCACTAGGGACGCGCTAGTGTCCCTAGTGCCTCCTTTTGCCCATTTCTACCGCACCACCTCATTTACATATCGCGCGCACCAGCGAGTGGGCGTTCGTCCGCTCTCCCGCGTTTTTACTGAATCGGCCTGACAGTTAAGTAGAGCATGCCTTACAATGGACAGAATAGACAAACTGATTTGGCAAGTGAGGAGGTTGATCTCTCTGGATGCCCCAAGAGCCTCGGACTATCTTCAGTTCCTCTGTTCCTTGACAAGTGTTCTGGAGCTAGTTCCATGGGCCAGGGCTCACACATCGCCAATTCAGTCCTCTCTATCATGATAGTCCCCTCAGTCTCCGGATTACGATGCTCATATTCCCATATCCGTGTTGGTGAAGAACAGGCTTCGTTGTTGGGCAGTTCCTCAGAACCTTTTGTGGGGAGTCAATCTAATGACTTCCTCTTAGATTCTAGTCACGATGGATGCGAGTTTGTCTGGTTGGGGAGCTCTTTGCATGGATCAGGTGGTCCAGGACCTCTGGTCTCAGAAGGAGAGACGACCTGATCCATCAACAAGTTGAAGACCAGGACAATAAGGCTGGCCCTTTGTCATTTCCTCCTTTTATCCAAAGGGAAGGCAGTCCGGATTCTTTCTGACAATGTAGTGGCGGTGGCATATATAAACAGACAGAGTGTTTGAGGAGACAAATATCCTTTTTTTCCTTGGGCAGAAGAAAATCTCCAGCTCTTGTCCGCAGTGCACATTGCAGGACAGGAGAATCTACAAGCCGGTTGCCTGAGCAGGAATCTTCTAGATCTGAGCGATTGGGAGCTGAGCCGAGAGGCCTTTCACTGCATATATCTCAGGTGGGCCTTGTCTTTTATAGAGATTTAATGGTAACATGCAGTAATGACACAGTTTTGTCAGTTCTTCATCCGTCACAGAAAGTCTGATGTAGAGGACATAAACACCTTATGCAAGCCTTGGCCCTTGGGGGGAGCAGCTTTATGTCGTTTTCCCTTGGAGTTTGATAAGCAGAATTCTCAACAGAGCGGAACTGGAGGACAATTGTATAATCCTAATGGATCCGGATTGGCCGTGAAGACCATTATTTGTGGATCTAGTAAGGCTACATCTCCCAGTGACCCCGAAACTGTTGATTCATCTCCATTTTATTTTGGCTCTTGAGAAGACACACTTGAAGAAAAGAAGCTTCTCCTCTCACTCATTTCCACCCTGTTGAGAGCCCATAAAACTTTAACTTTTCTGGTTTATATTCGGTTTTGGTGCTTTTTTGAAGCTTTTGGTAAGTATTGCTCAGTTTTTTCTCTGGCATGCAGCTATCTCTTGTATTTTGGCTTTCCTTCCTTCCGTCTCAGCCGTGCCTCTGCCTGAAAGCCGGCCCACAAGCGAGAACCAATCGAGGAAACGCTCCCAATCAGCCAATCACAGGCAAGCAGGGGGGAACTTTAAATCCCTAACCCGCCGAGCGTCGCACACCAAAGGAGCGCGACAAAGGGGCAGGCCCCTTTGTGCGCCCCTTAGTGCAGCCCCAGAGGGCAGCCTCGAATTTCTTCATCTGGAACCCCTTCCCCTCGCCCCTTCTACTTAGCCTGAGGTCTATAATCATTCTTTTTATAAGTTCGATAGACTGCCTTTCCCACTGAAAATGCACATCTATACCATCCCCATCATCAGCAAACCCCCCAAATACAAAGAGAAACCGCCGAAAATTCATCCCTTACAGCAGAAGAGACTTATCCCTATTACTATCTCACCAGTCACACAACTACTAGGCCTTTCATTATTTTCACTGACCCTCTTCAATGCCCAGTCCCTCTCAAAAAAATCCCATATCCTTAATGACCACCTCGCAGAGACCAAACCAGATATTTGTGCCATTACAGAGACCTGGTTAAAACCCTCGGACTCAGTACTTATAAATCAACTTCCTACCCAAACCCACGATATATTCTCGATCCCCAGACCGAAGAAAAGAGGAGGCAGCCTGCTTTTAGCCGCAAAGAAAGACCTAAAGATAACTCTGCAACAATCCCTTTCAAGTTCAAACCTTGAAGGGGCATGCTTTAAATCCAAACAACTACAAATATGCCTCATCTACGCACCCCCAGGAAAATTAGAGGCCGACCCATCCCCCACTATAGAATTCATATCTAAACACATCAATTATGACTCCCCTGCTTTAATAATGGGAGACTTTAATCTACATGTCGACTCGAACAAACGCTCCTCCAACTGTGAAAATTTCCTTTCTGCTCTTAAACACCTGGGCTTCAAACAAATCATAGATAACCCTACCCATAAAGCCGGACACATTTTGGATCTGATCTTCGTGAATGTAGGCAATGCTCCATCATCCCCTCCAATTTGCACGCCCGTACCCTGGTCGGACCACTTTATCATCACAACGGTCCTTAAGACAGCAGAACTTCCACCACCCTCTCTCCCCAAATCCACAATCCACTTCAGGAAACCATGCTCAGCAGAAACCATTTCCAATTCTCTTGATAAAGAACTACTACAGCTCAACCTCTCCAACGTGAATTCAGCCATCACATCTTGGCATGCTATCACCAACAAAGTTGCCGAACAAACTTGCCTTCTAACCACCAAGGTGATTCACAAAGCTCAAGACAACAGAAAACCCTGGTTCACACCCGAACTCAAGGCCATCAAGTTAGAACTTAGAAACAAAGAACATATCTGGCGCAGAAATCCCACTACCACGAATCAAGCAATCTACAAATCTACACTCAACAAGTACAGGAACACCATCTTCAAAACAAAGAAAGACTTTTACGCAAAAAAAATACACCACTTCATATTTGACTCCAAAGCTCTCTTTTCATACGTCTCCGCCCTCACAAAACCCCCTCCTCCATCTTTTCCAGACGACCAGGCTCTTTCCAAATCTAACGAACTCGCATCTTTCTTCGATGAAAAAATCATCAAACTCACATGTCCAACTCAACCATCACCCTATTGCAGACTAAAATATCTCAGCAGAACACCAGTTTAGAATCCTTCGAGACCTCCTCATCATTCAATTCCTTCGAGAATACCTCTTCACTTGAAGTTATGAATATTCTTAAGAAACTCAAACCCTCTTCGCACCCTCTTGATACCATCCCTTCAAACATTCTCATTTCAATACCAAACTCCATAGCGAAACCCATCGCAGAAATCATAAACTGCTTACTAAATCAAGGTCACGTTCCCGACTCCCTCAAACAAGCTATCTTGAAACCTCTCCTAAAAAAAACTGAATCTGTCTACAGAGGAACCAGCGAATTTCCGTCCCATCGCTAACCTTCCCTTCATTTCAAAGATCTTGGAAAAAATAGTAAATAAACAGCTCACCGATTATCTTGAAGAACACAAAATTCTGGCACCATCTCAATATGGCTTTCGAAAAACACTAAACACAGAATCACTGCTGATTTCCCTCATGGACTCTGTTTTCCTAAGCTCAGAAAAAAGACAACTTCACCTCCTCATTCTCCTCGATCTTTCTGCAGCCTTCGATACGGTCAACCAATCAAACACCTGGTTTACGCGGATGACATACAATTCCTCATCCCTATTAGGAAATCCCTTCAACTGTCACTAATCTTCTGGGAACAATGCTTTCAAGAAATTAGCGCACTCCTCACCAAACTCAATTTAATCATCAACAAGGACAAAACAGAATACCTCATCTCCCAGGAAGAAAACTTCATCCACAGAGAGATCCCATCCATTATAATTGATCAACCACAAAAAGACATCGCCTATCACAATCCACTTACACCCATTCTAGACAGCCTCAAAAATACATCATATGTAAGAGACTTAGGCGTTCTTATGGACAATCAGCTGAACCTAAAAAGATTTGTAAACAACACAACCAAAGAATGCTTTTTCAAATTACAAGTTCTGAAAATGCTAAAACCCTTACTACACGCTCACGACTTCCGCCTCGTCCTGCAATCAATTATCCTCACCAAAATTGACTACTGCAACGCGTTGCTAGTCTGTCTACCAGCCTCCACCATCAAGCCTCTACAGATGGTACAAAATTCTGCAGCTAGGGTCTTGACCAATTCTAATAAGAGAGACCATATCACGCCCATCCTCTACAATCTCCACTGGCTGCCAATTAAATATAGAGTCTTCTACAAAGTCCTGACCCTCATATACAAATCCTTAAACAATATAGCACCAATCGATCTTACCCATCAACTACGTACCATTAAATCAACAAGACCAATCAGAAAAGCCTACCAAGACACCCTGATCATCCCTCAAGCCAAAACTCCGCTAAGGAACAGGGCTTTTTCCACTGCAAGTCCTTCCCTTTGGAATTCACTTCCACCAGAACTCAGACAAGACTCTTGCCACCAGTCATTCAAGAAAAACTGAAAACCTGGCTATTCAGCCAAGCATTTCCCTGATTACCAACAAGCCGCTTTCAACTTGCTATATTTGCATCTACTTCGCTTTAAATGTATAACTCCACCTTCCTCCCCACCCATTAAACTTCATTCCCCCCCTTATAAATGCAATTTTACCCACCCATCCTGACCCCCCCTAACCCCTCCCCTTCCCCCCCACCCCTGTCATACCCTTTCCTATCCTCTCTGTACCCTATCACAATTGTTCATTCGATTCACTCACGTGGAAGTTAGTTATCTAAGGCTTCTGTTACCAGCCTATTGTAAGGCATCTGTACAATTAGGAATAGGAATATCTCCTAATACCATGTTTTTTAGACATTGTTTTTCTGATCATTTATTTTTTTCTTCTATTTAACTGCTATTTAAAAAGCTCTATTTTAAACATTAAGTCATTTAGACATTTAAGACGTTGTTTTTTGTCATATATATTTTTCTTCTATTTAACTGTTATCTAAAAAGTTCTTCGTTATATGTAATTGCCCCAAGCAAGTTTTTCAACTGTTCTCTGTAAACTGATTTGATTTGCATATAATGTAAGAAGATCGGTATATAAAAAAATATAAATAAATAAGAGGTTTGGAAAGAGGATTGGTATCTGCTGGTATGGGGACATAACCCACTTGTGTGGCCTTGACTGGTGTAGCAGGATAAAATGGAAGTCAATATTTTTGGGACTTAGCATTGAGGTTCATAGGGTGCAAAATTGTTGTTCTTAACAGTTGCAGCTCAGGTGGATGTTTCCCACTTCTTACAGGGGAGTTGAAAGTTTGTGACTTTCTTTTAGGCTTTTGGTTCATCAATGGAACCTTAATTTTGGTCTCAAAGCCTTTGTTTCCCCTCCATTTGAGGCAGATGATGCTTAAGGTTCTTTCCTTGAAGGCAGTTGTTTTTTTTTTATTTATTTATTTTTTTTATAGTGATCTGTTCAGCTCACTGCGTTTCAGAGATTCATGCTTGTCTTGCAGAAACCCCTTCCTGGTCATTGATTCTGACTCTGGTCTCCTTTCTTCCAAATGTGTTGAAAGCGTTTTATTTAAATTGGTCTTATTTCCCTGCCGGCTTTTTTGAAGGAAGAGTGTCATGATTATAACACGATGTTACATTGTGTTATCGGTTGATCATTAGATACTTAGAGAGAGACCCAATTCCTTTCATAAGACAGACAAGCTATTTGTCTTGTTTGGAGGGCCATGTAAGGGCAAGATGAATTCTAAGTCTACTCTGGCTAGATGGATCAAGATAACAGTTATATTGACTTATTTGCTCAAGGGCTGACAAGCTCTGAGATTATTCATGCTCACTCTACTAGAGCATAGTCTTCTTCCTGAGTGGCAGCAGTTGCAGTTGCACCAGTGGACATCTGTAAGGCTGCGACCTGATTGTCCTTACAATCCTTTGTGAAGCATTACAGGTTGGATGTTTTCACTAAAGAGGACACAGTTTATGGAGCTGGTGTTCTCAAGGTGGCCCTTACTTCCTCCCTCCTTTTGGTACTTCCCTCCTGTGTAGATTGGACTGGTGTAGCAGGATTAAATGGAAGGAGACAATTTTACCTAATTATTTTCTTTCCATGAATCGTGCTTTACTAGTCCAGGAACCTCGCGGGAAGTTGGGCAATTTTGAGTAGCAGAAGTCCATTTTTTCTTAGGAATTCTTAGGAATTTTCTTAGGAATTCTTAGGAATTCTTAGGAATTCAGTTTATTTTTCAGACTGTTGTAGTGTCCCTTCTGTCCTGATGTTTGTTGTTCCTTTCTCCTCCTTTATGTTTCTTGGATAGGTGACAGATTGTCGGAGGATTTTCTCCCCATACATGTTATGGATTAGTTATTCTTTTATTAAAGGTTGTAATCTGTTCCAAGGTTGTGTCATAAGAATGCTGGATTTCCTCTTTGCTGCACCACTTCTAGGTAGTGGCAGTGATGTTACAAAGAAAAAAAACAGTGTGTTCTGCCTCCATCTGCTTGTAGGGAGACATAATCCACTTGTGTGGACTGGACTACTGCAGCAGGATTCATGGAAAGAAAATTAACAGGTAAAAATTTCTCCATTTCTTCTGTATCCACTCTTACTCAACCAAGGCCACTTGTTTAAGCATCATTTCCCAAAACTTGAGACAAAAAAGCCATGTCTTAACGGCATGAGAAAAAACAAAGTAATCTTAATCCTGCATGCCTCAATTAGATTCATATTCCAAATATAAGGAGCTGCACAGGAAAAAGAGCAAAAGCTAGTTTCTAGCAATCTCTATGTACAAGGTGCTTCCAATGTAGTTCTCTGGCAAATGGTTTAATTTATTTATTTATTTAAGGCTTTTATATACTGACTTTCTTGATACAAATCAAATCAACTCTGTTTAATGTGTACTATTGGCCAATAGCACATGCTGAAAGCCAGCATCCAGCCCCTGCTGATTAAACCTAGTCCTCAAAACAAAAAATAAAACCCCTCTGGACTTGCCCTCCATCTTTCCCATCCACCCCCCCCAAAAAAAAAAAAATCTTACTCAAGGTCCAAAGGACACAGGAGCGATATCCAGTTTGTCCTGCCCTACTGATGCCATACTCCACAGTAGTGGAGAGTTCTGATTTGGTCAGCCAACACCATTTTGGAGAATGGCAGGGCAGGAGCAACTGGGGATCACTTCTTCACCCTTTGGACCCTGGAGTTTTGGTAAGATAGTGGAAAGGAAGAAAGGCAAGTCCAGTAGACCTTTAATAAAAAAAAAAGGATTGGTGGGGGTGGCCTACCGTCATTTATTAGTGCACACTATTTAGAACTATTGCAATCCGATGGATTGCTGGACCCGAAACAGCATGGATTCAACAGAGGACAAATCTGATTGATTTGTTTTGCTTGGGTGACTAGAGAATTGGATCAAGGAAGAGTGCTAGATGTGATCTACTTGGATTTCAGCAAAGCTTTTGATATGGTCCCGCATAGGAGGCTTGTGAATAAAATGAAAAGTTTGGGAATGAGTGGATTGATTACAAACTGGTTGACTGATAGAAAACAGAGTGTAATTGTAAATGAAACCTACTCTGAAGACAGAACTATGTTAAGTGGAGTGCCACAGGGATTGGTGTTGGGACCGGTTCTGTTCAATATCTTTGTGAGTGACATTGTGGAAGGGATAGAAGGTAAAATTTGCCTATTTGCGGATAATACTAAGATCTGCAATAGAGTGGATATGCCTGAAGGAGTAGAGAGAATGAAAAGTGATTTAAGAAAGCTGGAAGAGTGTCGAAGATTTGGCAGCTAGGATTCAATGCCAATAAGTGCAGAGTCATGCATCTGTAGTATGGCACTCCAAAAGAGCCGTTTATGATGGGGGATATAAGACTGATGTGCACGGACTAGGAGAGAGATCGTGGGCTAATAGTGTCTGGAGATCTGAAGATGGTGAAACAAAGTGACAGGATGATACCTAAAGCCAGAAGAATGTTGGCCTACATAGAGAAAGGAATAACCAGTAGGAAAAAGGTGATAATGCCCTTGTACAGGTCCTTGGTGAGGCCTCATTTGGAGTACTGAGTTCAGCTCTGGAGTCTTTATCTGAAGGGGGATAAAGACAGGATGGAGGTGGTCCAGAGAAGAGCAATCAAAATGGTGTGGGGTCTGTATCAGAAGACCTATGAGAAGAGGCTGAAGGATCTGAATATGTATATCCTGGAAGAGAGGAGATGTAGGGGGAGATATGATACAGATTGTAGGGCGATAACTCCTGTTTACCAGTGATGCACCAGTTATGAATTATGATAGCCATGCACAGGATAAATTCTGACAGGCCCAAAACCCTGCTACAGGACTTTAAACTACCTTGCATCAGTGAAAGTTAAAGGCCTTGTTCCAAGCAGTATTGAGGCCTTCTTTGCAGCAGTATAGAAGCTGCTATCAGATGCTCCTATTTGCTGTTCCTGTGCAAATAAAGAAACCATACAGAAAAGGCAATACAACTTAAGATCTAAGCAGAATGTCAGGGACAGGCAAGACCCCACCTTTGCAAAGAAGAGCAGCTTGAAACAATGCTGACACAGCTTAGGATGACTATGTGACAGTTTGTTCCCCAAAGAAACTGGGAGGGGGGAAAGGGACCTGCCAACATGGCAGACACCCCCCCCCCACCCCCCCCGAAGTAAAGAAAAGACCTGCAATGCGGCAAGAGTCCCTCTGCCCACGAAGGTATGCATGAGCTTATGCATATTTATCAACTTGGAAATATAAGACTGGAGGGCAAAGAGGGCTGTTTTCTAAAAAAGAGAAGCTTTCCAACAAAAGTTCTGTTTCCAAAAGAAAAGAAGGCTCGTATCCAGAAAGAAAAGAGGCCCAGTTCCAGGAAAGCAAAAAAGCTCAGTTCCAGAAACGAAAGAGGCCTGAAAGAAGAAAAACCTCCTGGCAGAGCGACCCGGAAGCCAAAAAGGGAGCAGTGAGGCCCAGCATGAACCCCCAGAGAAAGAGGAGTCCTGAACGCCAAACTGGGGAGAAAATCCTGAGAGCGAGAGCCTGTGCTGCGGTGTCCCTGGAAGCGAAAGGAGAGTCTGAAGCCAGCCAGATCTCCCTGCTATCCCGAAGGGTGAGAACCAGCTGTCAGCTCTGCCAGCAAGCCCAGAAGCGAGCCTCTTTCCTGTCCATGCTGTCCAGCACTCCAGCTGGAACCTACATCTGAGGTGAACAGAAGAATTGCCTGAACATTAAAATGAGGGGTAAGTAAGTTAGCCACAATTATTTATGTCAAAGCAGGCTAAGCTTTATGGCATGTTTTGTTTCCAAAAACAAAAAAAGCTTACACAGAACACATTCAAACTACAATTGAATATGCCAAAATACATCAAAGGATATTTCATCAAGGAGGAAAAAGACCTCAGAACCTATATGCAAGTTCTATATAGAACATATAAGCATATTAATAGGTAAGTCAATCACTGGTCTTAAAAAAAAACCAACTCAAAACAATGTAGTTTTTTCATCAAAAACATTTATTCAAAACTTTGACTAATTTTCTTCTTTTTTCCTTTTTCCATTTTATGAGTTAAACATTTTTTTTTTTTTTGCTAAGGCAGTAAATTCAACAAACTGATAGTAGAGCCAGCTAGCCCAATGTAATGATAATTTAGAATTGATGTCTAACTCAACAAAAACGTATCTTGATGACTTTTCTACTGTAGTGTCAATTCATACAATACTCATCGTCTTCATAACAATAGTTTTCAGCTTACCATAAATCAGGAACTCAGCTAACCATGTCAAATGCCTTATGTCAAATGTCTAATGGCGACTTAGCGGTCTCCGCGGTAAAGAGAAAGGAATATGAATATTTGAAACCTTAACAAAGCTTTTGCCTTGATACAGCCAGATGGCGAAGCGTTAGATAACATCAGAATTGGGCATTAAGCATTGCTGGTAGAGATCTCCGGTTTTGAGCAACTTGAGCCTGTTGTCAAGAACTTTTTCTGTGATGGATATAGTCTCAAGCTCTAGTAGCGTTGCAAACTCTGGAAATATCAAGAGGATGTTATAAGTTCACTCTACAGTAGAGCATTATTAAGTATTTCCTTTATTTTTTAATAAGACATTGATATCTAAATGCCATTATATCGGTCAGCCAGTTCTGAAGTTGGATCGTAGACTCTTAATGCCTAAGTCTACATTAAAAATCTTTTAAAATATCAACAAGGCATTAGGCATTTGACATGGTTAGCTGAGTTGCTGATTTATGGTAAGCTGAAACTGTTATGAAAGATGATGAGTATTGTATGAATTGACTCTGCAGTAGAAAGTCAACAAGATAAGTTTTTGTTGAGTTAGACATCAATTCTAAAGTATCATTACTTCGGGCTAGCTGGCTCTATTATGGTCAGTTTGTTGAATTTTACTGTCTTAGCAAAAAAAATTTTAACTCATAAAATAAAAAAAAATAGAAAAGAAGAAAATTAATATGCTTATATGTTCCATATAGAACTTGCATATAGGTTCTGAGGTCTGTTTCCTCCTTGATGAAATATCCTTTGATGTATTTTGGCATATTCAATTGTAGTTTGAATGTGTTCTGTGTAAGCTTTTTTTGTTTTTGGACTTATAGTCTTAAGCTTTACACTTACCTGTTGTTATGTTTTGTTTCCACCCATGCTTAGTAGCTAGGATGTTAAAGATAGGAATTATTGTTATTTTCCAGATACTATGTTTTGCCAAATCTGATAAATAAAAGTCTGTTTCAGAGGAGCATACACATTGTCTTTTGCATGACTTGGGATCGCAAGGAAGGTGGAAGGGCAGCCAGCAGTGTCTTTTAGCAGACAGAGCCCTGCACCCCAACGTCCCCACAGTACATGAAAGGTTTTAATGATGCACAATCGTCCAACCTTTTTCATTGGAAAGAAATGAGTAGAACTAGAGGTCAATGTTGGAATTGTGGACCCTTGACTCGGGTGGGGTTGGCGCCACCGTCGAGAAGCGAGGCTGGCCGTGAAGCAGAAGCCAACAGGAACTTCGCCAGTACTAGTCCACGTTCCCCGCAGGTTGAGCCCTTGGGTGCCGTGGCTGGTGGTGGGCCTCTACGTGGCTGGCTGGTGGGCCTCTATGTGGCTGGTCCCGGATAGACAGCCAGATGAAGACAGGGAGAGCCAGGGAGGTCAGGTCCAGTCCGAGGTCAAGGGCAGGCGGCGAGACGCGAAGGTCAAGTCCAGTCTGAGATCATGGTGCCCTCGAGGAGAGAGTGAAACAGGCACAGAGGAGCAGGGACGCTACAGCAGTCCCTGGGGGGCTAGAGTGCTGAAGTAGTCTCTGTGGTGCAGGGGCTACTTCAGCACTCTAGCAGGATCCAGGGGCACTGTAGCAGGATCCCGTAATGTAGAAGCGCTGAGGCAGGCCCTGTGGAGCAGGAGCGTAGGAGCAGGATCCCGTGATTATAGAAGCACTGAGACAGGAACCGTGCAGCAGGAGCGCAGTAGCAGGATCCCGGGATGTAGAAGTGCAGTAGCAGGATCCTGAGGTATAGGAGTGCGGTAGCAGGATCCCGTGGAGTAAGAGCGCAGAGGCAGGCCCCGTGGGGCAGGAGCGCAGTAGCAGGATTCTGATGAGCGGGAAGCTGAAGCAGGAATCTGTAGAACAGCTACAGCAGGTCAAGAACGCTAAGGCAAAACTACCGAAGCAGGAACCAGGGAACTCATTGCCAAGTCAGTTAGTGGAGGAGAGAGGCCATCCTTAAATATCCCGGGGGTCTCATGTCATCAGCTGGGGACAGCCCTGAGGTTCCCACCATTGGCCTTTTAAAAGGAGGGCTGGCGGCACGTGCGTACCTAGGGAGGGCCCGAGTCGGAGCACCGTCAGCGGCATCCTGGCCGCCACATGGAGTCCCAGAGGCGTGGTGGCAGTTGGCTGGCTGCGGCCGCGAGAGCACCAGGAGCAAGGAACAAAGCAAGGCATGGTATGAGTTGTGCCAGCTGTGGGTTGCCACGGTCGGTGAGTGTAACTATCAGAAAATGAAATTTCAGAGAGGCTGACTCAGAACCAAAGTCAGGAAATATCCTGGACATTCCAGGAATTATCCTGGATTGTCCCTTCCGGAGGAGGTGGTGAAGATGAAAACTGTGAAAGAATTCAAAGGGTCATGGGATAAACACTATGGATCCTTAAAAACTAGAGGATGGAAATGAATAAAAGAGTGCATGGGGGTAACTTTCTGTTGCAGCAGTTACTGCCCTTAACCAATAAGTCTACATACTGTTAATTCAACTCCATCAGTGCTCTCTGCTTTAACGGCAATGGTTAACAGGGAATTGGATTCAGAGAGTAATCGACAAGGGCCCTGATTTTAATGATTTGGGAAACTTGCACGGCATGGCAGATCCTACCATAAGCTTGCTGGGCAAACTGGATGGACCATTTGGTCCTTTTCTGCCATCATTTCTATGTTTCTGACTAGCATATTAGGTAGAAAATGACAGAAAAAGGGGTTTTGTTTTTGTCATTTCGTTTAGATGAAACAACATAAGAAATATTTCAATGACAGCACATCCCTAATAAGCTCCATAGTGGTGAATTTGTACTTTGAATGGGAATCTTCAGTTGTCAGAGTTCTGCTCTGCAGCCATGAAACTACAAATAGAATGAATGCAACTCACAGTCGCATATGCCTAATGACATCTGGCTATGTAATATACCCTTGAATTTTTATCCCCAATCAATATATATTTAATGCAGTTCTTTAAGACTTGTTGGTGGAGTTGTGCTGTACAGTACTGAAGGCCCAAGGCCATGGTTGTATATTGGTTGGCAGGGTTTAGTTGCATCAAAAAGGTGATTTGTTTTGAGCCAGAGGGATGCAGATGAGAAGGGTTATCACTGAGTGGCATCAGTTGTTCTACTGGCAAATAAGAAGCAATGAAGGGTGGTTCCTTGGTTTGGAATAGGCTTCTTTTCCTTTGCCTGGAGAAGTTGAACTGTGCAGAAGACAAAAACATTTAAACACTTATTCATTTCTAAAAATGATTAGGAATATACATTTTATGGTAACTTAATTTTCTAATATTTTCAGGGGGAGAAAGGCCACTGATAAAATTTGATTTTTTAATGATCTTTCAGGACCCATCATGTAGTACATACACTACATGTTTCTAGTATGTATATGTCTATTTAAAATTGCCTATTCACTATTTTGAATTTCATGATCATTTAGAAAGGTTAACTACATTGGTAGAAATTACATCATGTGGTTTGGTATTTGATTGGCTCATGCTGTTCGTATGAGCAGTCATTTGTGACATCATAGGCTGTATGGACCAATCCTATCTACTTCTGATCATGACTAGTTTTCAAGAGTTCAAGGATATGGCATAAAGTATTTAATGTACTGTATAACAATTTGGAGGTAGAATATTCAATCAGATTATGGTACATATCTTCACTTGCCTTGTATAGTTCAGAAGTATTGTCTACCAGACAGAGGGTAGAGCTTTCTTTTAATATTATACTGCCTGTTGCAAGCATAAATTACAGATGAAGTGTTCAACCTTGAGCCATTAAAATACTTTTAGATTTCTCTGCCTCAGACCCTCTTTAATCCTACATTAAATATTACTCAGCAGAAAGTTAAATTTGTCAGCCAGTGGATATGAAACAGCAGAATCCCACATGTGAATGCCGAATTAGAATGATTCAGTTTTTTTTTTTAATTTGTAGTTCCAACATCAAAAGAAAACAAATCACCACAGACTGGAAGGTTCAAAAGAGAGGTAAGAACTAACAGCTCAATACTGTAAAGTGCGGCCGCGGTTACCCTGCTCCTAACCTGCTTTCTACTCACTTTACAGCCGTGTTAGCCCTTCCTGCGATACACAATCCCCTTTAACCGATTCTTACCGCCTCTTTAAATCCCCGGCTAACCCCTTCCGCACGCGGCATGTATATCAGATGTAAACGAGCGAATTAGATATTCCCTCCCATACAGTAACGCGCGCCCCGACTATCGCTATTTTACCCTGCCATTTTGCCCCGCGTTTAACCTGCTAAATTACCGCCTGCCCCTACCCCTGCGTTAGAGGCAAGGATTAAGGGTAGACAGCAAACTTTCCCACCAAAAAAAACCTAAAATGGGTATAAATACCTTGGATGTCACTTTCCGAATCCCCATCTCCACACGGGCGGTCATCGAGGCGGGAGCTGGCGGGCACGCGTTCATCCGGCGGGCTGTCATCGAGGCGGGAGCCGGCAGGCGGGTGGGCACGTTCATCCAGGCGGCGGTGGGAGCCGGCGGGCGCGCGTTCATCCAGGCGGCGGGCGGCGGTGGGAGCCGGCGGGCGCGCGTTCGTCCAGGCGGCGGTGGGAGCCGGCGGGCGCGCGTTCGTCCAGGCGGCGGTGGGAGCCGGCGGGCGTTGCGTTCGTGTGACGTGGAGTTCTCGCCACAAACTCACATCAAAACTATTATTTGAACAGGGACTCCAGACACAACAGTAGATTCAGCTAGTCTGTCCTGTGGAATATCTTTGAGTATAGAACCTTACTCCATTCCCTCTTAGGGCCTGTGGGTTTTTTTTTTTTTGTTCGACTGCTCCTTTACAAGAAAAGTATAAAAAGAAAAAAAGTCCATTGCCAACAAAAATAGTTGTTGTGCTCATTGGCACTGTTTCTGTGTTCCCCTTTTTTCATTTGGAGCAATCTATAGCTAGGGATTTCCATGTGTGAAGACTGCCATCCTGCGTCTCCTCAGAGAAAGCAGAGTTGCTTACCTGTAACAGATGCTCTCCAAGGAGAGCAGGACATTAGTCTTCATGAAACCCACCCACCTCCTCCTGGAGTTGGCTTCTTATTTAAATTTAAGAAATCAGACTGAAGGGGCACCCTGTGTGCATGATGGCATACTGCACATGCCTGTGAGGCACAGTCAGAGTTCTAGAAATTTTGACAGAAAAGTTCCAGGCCAGGCTCCAGCACATGATGTCACCCTCTTGTGAGGACTGGCATTCTGCTGTCCCTAGAAAACAAAACTCTGGTTTGTTGATGAAGATATCAAGGTCTTTAAATTGATGATATACCCTCAGTGACATCAAATTATATGGATAAGAATCAATTCTTTTTGATCACAGTTTATTGCCCAAATAGAGGGATTTTTGTGTGCTGATCAAAAAGATTTGATCTGATACTTGTACGTAGTATGTGCAGGAATAAAACTTATGATGAGTTGACGGGGGAAAGAGGGGTATCTCTGGTATCTCTGACTTTGAGATAATTTAAGTTCAGTGGATTGTGCAGCAAGGAAGATAGATTAGATGACCCTTGAGGTCCTTTCCAGCCTTTTCTTTCTATTTTTCCTTTTATTTGGAAGGTACTCTATATTCTATCCTGGCAGTTCACCAATGATTTTTGCTGAAGAAATAAGAATTTAGGCTTCCGTCAGTGTTAGGCAGACAGATCATAAAAGTGGAGTGAATTAATTTCTAAAGTTTGAGGCTTATGCTTTTTTTCTAGTCTGCAGCTCCCAGAACAGAAAAAATGGCTGAGGACCAGGACTGGTGCAACGTCTATCCCACTGCAGCATCTTTTAAACCCTCAGTAGTGCCTCTTCCTGTACGCATGGGCTACCCTATAAAGAGAGGAGTGCCTCCAGATAAGAAAGGAAACTTGGAGCTTATTAAGGTAGCCAAACATTTTCTGCAGTATATATGCTTTAATAAAGATCGTCGAACTGAAAATTACATTAGCCATGAATGAAAAATAATTACTTAATTCATGGATTGTCTGGCTTTTCTTATATTCATATTTTAACTTAAATCCTTAATTTTTACTTCTTAATTGATTTGATATTAAAACGAACAGAAAAGACTTTCATGTGGTCACCATACTGCTGGGGTATGGTCATGCTGTAATTTTAACTGGTTGTGCTTTGTCATCCAAATGAAATATTCAGTATATGATATTGTAAAAAAAAAATGTTAGTGGTACAGCAGCGCAGCAAGGAAATTTTAAAGTCTAGCACATGAGTTTCTTTCTTAATTTCCTGCAGGCCAGAAGCAGCCCATCATCACATTTATTATGGATTGTTTACATGTCTTCAGCTCCCTTATCTCCGACTCAGTAACACTGTCCTTGATCCGTCTGCCCAATGTCACGCATATCAGGCAGATCAAGGATGGCGTCAGGGGCCGGAAACAATCATAGGAATTGAAATGGAAGAGGTCGCCAGCAGACTGAGGCCCGAATAATGCAAGAGGACTCCAGGGCTGCCAGTGCCATAAGGAGAAGAACAGGCCTGGGCAGATCACATCCTGCCAGGGCTGAAGAATGGAAGAGAACCCCATAACCAAAGTCCTGATCTGTGACTACTGACTGTCATTAACTAAAATTCCTCTGAGATATGGTAGCCAGGACTTACCAGCCAGTTCAGGTGTTTCAGGCTCCCCCCTCTCCTTTGAGTTGTGGCTCCTCCTGGATCACTCACTCCCACCAATTGCCCCTTTTTCTCTTTTCTTCCCTGCTTCCTCCCTTTGCTACAATGTAACTAATCTGAGCCCTGGAAAAGATACAAACTTAATCAACCCAGCACAACCTAGCCTGCTGGGAAGAGGTGTCAGCAACAGGGGCAGGTGGAGGGGGAGGGCATCAGAGATATGAAAGAAAGAGGCCCTATATAGACTCTATCCTGCCAGTGGCCAGAGAACAGAAGAAGCCCTGGGGTCAGGGGCGGATTGGCCTATCGGGGGATCGGGCATCCCCCGGTGGGCGGTCATGCTAGTCATGTGGTCTGCCGAGCGCAGCCGTGACAGAGCTGCGCTCGGCAGACCACGTGGTATCTCCTGGGCCAGCCTGGACGGCGAATCCCCGGGCCGGTCTTCATCGGGAATCCGCTGCTGCCTGGGGTGAATGAGAATGAATGGGAGGGGGAGAGAATGTGTGAGTGGAAGAGAGAGCAAAGAGAACTGTATATGAAATTGGAGCTCCAAGGGCCTCTAATATAGCCCTTGAAGCACCCTGGTCCTCCTTGGCCACTGATACAGCTGAGAGTCAGTGATGTAGCGCCGGTTGAAATAAATTTGCCTACTCCTGAACACCTTGCTGAATCATTTGAAAGTTCAAATTCAAAGCATTAATATATAGCATTAATCTGGACTAAGAAATTATATCACACAGGGTGCAATTCATCCAGTTTCATTGGCTTAGTTAAAAATAATCATATCCTGTATTTAAGATGCTTTGAGGCATTACATATCTCAGAAAAATTGCATAAATTCTTTTTATACAAATTTTGAGGCTGGCTTCTGCTTTGAAAAGCATAACACATTATCAGATTCCTTACAATGTGCATGACCCTTCTTATTCCTTTCCTAATATTCAGGCCATCAACATCTTGAATTGGACAAAAAAAACGACAAACAAAAAAAATTGCTCTTACAGTGATATTACCCTAAAGTAAAGGCAAGAAGCCAAAAGTACTTGTCCACATTTCTGTCACCATATTGCCTCAAATTTAATAAGGTCAAAAGGACTTATGCATGTTATTTCCCTAGAAATTAGTTACTAGACCTTTCTGAGGCAAAAAGACACTTTTATAAGGATGGCCTTTCCACCCTCTTCCACATTATCAAACTCCTCATACTCTTCAGCATCAGCTGTCCACTAGAAATCACCAAAGGGAAAGGCATGAGCCAAAGGCCCAGGAACAGCTTAATCCTGGGACCAGTTTTTGATTTCCTGCCACCTCTGGTGAGGGGAAGGGTCCAGTCCTTCATTCCAGAATGGATCTGTGTTACTAAGAGCTAGTGGGTCCTAAAAATTGTGGAATATGGCTACTGCTTAAGATTTTCTCACCTTCCTCTGACTTGGTGGATTTCATTCTTCAGCTTGAGCTCCTCTAGCTTCCCAGCTGCAACTGGAGATAAGTCACCCCTTCAACAGAGGTTGATTGAGCATGTCCCTTCACAGGAGTGTGGCTAGGGATTCTACTTGGGAAAGGTTCAAGATGAACTCCCTCCAGATGATTCTTCTCTTTATTCAGTCAAGGAATTGGATGTATGCTCTGGTCCTGAAAAACTCTTATGTGCACATTCCCATTTACCCAACCCATCAGACATTAGTTTGTAGTGAAGTACATGCATTACCATTACGAGGTGCTTCATTTTGGCCTCTCAGCAACCCCAAAAGTATTCACAAAATCCCTTGCAGTTGTGGCTGCACAACTTCATCGGCAGGGAATCTTGAGTGTTTCCATACCCAGATGATGGTGGCAGGTTGATCTCCAACATGAGTCTTTAGAGTCCCTAGAAAAAAAACCTCTGACTTCCTCAGGCTCCTTGTTTCCTGGTCAACTCATCCAAGTCCAATTTGGTTCCATATCAAGGAATTCAATTCATATAGGCCAGGATAGTCTCATTTCAGAAATGGCCCTAGTAAGGTCTTCTTTACAGCAGGACAGAGCATCAATGAATGTCAGTCTTGGTTCTTCTCAGACACGTGGCTGTAGTGATATATGAAGGGCATTATGGGCATCCTCTTAAGCCAGTGGGATAAGCTCTACCAACTGTTATCCCATCAAATCTCTGTAACTCCTGAGATGAGTGTTGCATCCGTCGGTCTCAGACTGCTTCGACCCTTGTGCCTCACCTTTTTCTCCACTCTCCCCACTAGCCTTGGGAAGATGGCTACCATCGCGTCTGCAAGCCGCATTCTCCAGCGTCCCCGGGACGGCTATGGCAAAGCCTCACGCCATGTTTCTCCTAAGGGCCTCCTAGGGTGCGTGCACGCACTCCACCCACATCTTTATCCACATCATGGCGGGAACCTTGGGGGTGTCCCCCTCAAGTGATGTCACGCCATCCAGATATTTAGCCTACGCTTGTTTGCTAGCTCGTTGAGTTAGCAAGGATTGGACTCGTCCGGTCTAAGCTACTCTGCTGCTTCCGTGCTGCCACTGGAAACCCTCTCTCTGCCCTTCGGGGTATTCTCTAACCTAAGGTGCCTGCTCCTCAGGGGCCCTTTGCTTTCTTTCAGGTGCCTTACTGGGATCAGGTATTTGCTCCTCGAGGGCCTGCTCTCCCTCCATCAGTGCCTGTTACTATCTACTTCTGCCTGGTGGAATCATCAACTTACAGCTACCATCTAGTGAGTAATTCTAATTCTCAGCCTGTCTCATCTACAGCTCTGCCGTGCTGGGAAACCTTCACCTGGATATCCCTATACCATCTTGGTGAGACGGGTTCCCTCTGCCGAGGGTCCCTGGATTGCTAGCTCTGGATCACCTCAATACTGCCACCTCTGGTGGTACTCATCAGCTGTACAATAAAAGCCAAACTCTGTGTTTGTGTGTCCTGAGTCTAGCCAGTACTGTGGCTCCCCACAGGGCTCCTTCCCATGGGCATGGTCATCACCCACAGTACCCAAGAATCCACTCAAACACCTCGAAACCATAACAATGAGAACATCCAATCAGTGGTGGATGAACTTGGAAGTTGTAATCGTGGGCCTCACTATGTGTCCCTAACCTCCACCAAGAAGTAGGGAGTGCACACTGATGCAGCATGGACCCAAGGGTGATCGTCCTTTGTGGAGAGTCATCTGCAGATCACTCTTCTGAAGCTACAAGCCATCTGGTATACTCTAAGAGCTCTTTCACATTTTCTTGGGCAAAAGAATATCTATCCAGACAGACCAAATCCTATTCTATAAATAACCAAGGTAGCTCAAACTCATGGAGGAGGCCCTCCAAATCTGGTTATGGGGCTGGCCATCTCCAAGCAACCTACTTTCCAGGAATCCAAAATACATTGGTAGACCGCATCAGAGTGATGCAACCAAATGAGCAGTCCTTGGATCAGAGGATCACAGAAAACTTGTTGAGTCACTGGGACACCCTAGCAGTCAATCTGTTCAACTCAGAGCATAACAGAAAGGCCAAGTAGTTTTGTTCTTGCCTCTGTAGTTACAGATCTGTTCCCAATGCGTTTGTTAGATTAGATCATCAGTCTGTTCTATGTGTACCCACCTATTTCTCTTATTCCAGGACTATCCAGAAGGCCTTTCAGGAAAAGGCAAAAGTAATCCTCATAGCATTGGCCTGGCCACAACAAGTGTGGTATTCATATCTCATCCATCTTTAAATTGAATCTGATTCTATTGGGGATGTGTCCAACTCTCATCATGCAGGAGGATGGCAGATTTTGCCATCCAAACCTGCCATCACTAGCATCAATATGCCATCAACTGACACATTAGGATATTCATCTGGCTAGAATTTAGCCTCATAAGTCTGGGGCATTCCGGGGGGTGGGTGAGAGGTATTTCTGGAAGGAACAGAGGAAGCCAATCAGTTAACCGGCTAACTCCGGAGTTAACTTATGTAGCTAATTTTGATCATGCTGCTGACCTGCCCTAAGGTTAGTCAGGTAAACATATCCAACTAACATTTAAAAAGCTGAATATACCTTGCTAGTTAGCCAGATAAGTTTATCTGGCTATTTAGCTGAGCTGCTCAGCTGCTGAATATTAGAAAGATAGAAACATGACAGTAGAAAAAGACAATATGACCCGAACAGTTTGCCCATCCATCCAATTTATTTAACATTATAATTTTCATCACTTCTTTAATTATTCCCTGTATTTATCCTATGCTTTCTTGAATTCACATACTGTTTTTGTCTACACTACTTCCATTGGTTGGCTG
This sequence comes from Rhinatrema bivittatum, assembly GCF_901001135.1. Lineage (NCBI taxonomy): Eukaryota > Metazoa > Chordata > Amphibia > Gymnophiona > Rhinatrematidae > Rhinatrema > Rhinatrema bivittatum. The sequence goes on from NC_042618.1 coordinate 243,887,857, forward strand.
TTCCACCACCCTCTCTGTAAATAAATATTTCTAAGATTATGCTTGAATCTACCCCCTTTCAACCTCATCTCATGACCTCTTGCTCTAGACCTTCCTTTCCATTGAAAAAGGCTCACCTCCTGGTCATGGAAATCTTTGAGATATTGGAATGTCTCTTTCATATCTCCCCTGTCTTGCATTTCCTCTAGGATATACATGTTTAGACCACTAACCATTTTAGTAGCCACCCTCTGGACCAGATTCATCCTGTTTATATCCTTTTGAAGATGCGGTCTCCAGAATTGTACCCAGTATTCCAAGTGAGGTCTCACCAGGGACCTATACAGGGGCAATATCGCCTCCTTTTTTCTGCTGACCATTCTTCTCCCTTTGCAGCCAGAAATCCTTTTGACTTTTACTGTCACTTTATCCACCTGTTTATTGATCTTAATATCATCAAATACAATTACCCCGAGACTCCACTTTTCCTTTGTGCTTAGAAGAATTTCACCTACAATACTGTATATTTCCCTTGGGTTTTTGCTCCTAAATGCATTACTCTGCATTTTTTTAGCATTAAATCTTTGCTGCCTTAGACCTTAGACCATTCCTCGAACTTCGCTAGATCCCTCCTCCTGTTTTACACTCTTTCCTGGCTGTCTACACTGTTACAGATTTTGATATCATCGACAAAACAGACAAACCTTTCTAGACAACTCTTCTGCTATGTCGCTCACAAAAATGTTAAAAAGAATCTTTCCAAGGACCGATCCCTGAGACACACTACTAGTAACAAACTCCTCCTCAGAGAAAACTCCATTTATCCCTACTCTTTGTCGCTTCAAATGCATCCAGTTCCTAACCTCTGAAGTTTTTCACGTGGAAAGTGACAAGGTGATAGTTAAAGCCAGAAGAATGCTGGGCTGCATAGAGAGAGGAATAACCAGTAAGAAAAAAGAAATGATAGTCCCCTTGTACAGATCCTTGTGAGGCCTCACCTAGAGTATTGTGTTCAGTTCTGGAGACCGTATCTCAAAAGGACAGAGACAAGATGGAGCAATCCAGAGAAGGGTGACAAAAATAGTGGGGGGGGGGGGGGGGTCTCCATCAAACGACTTATGAGGAGAGGTTGAAGATCCTGGAGGAGGTGCAGGGGAGGTATGATACTGACCATCATATACCTGAAAGGTTTTAATGATGCTCAATCGACAAACCTTTTCCGGTGGAAAGAAATCAGTAGAACTAGGGGTCATGTAATGAAACTCCAGGGAGGATGGACTCAGAACCAACGTCAGGAAATATTTCTTCATGGAGAGGGTGGTGGATGCCTGGAATGCCTCTTCCAGAGGAGGTGTGAAGACAAAAATGGTGAACGATTTTCAAAGGGGCATGGGATAAATAAACATTATGGATCCCTAAAGGCTAGAGGATGGAAATGAAGAAAAGAGTGCATGGAGGTAACTTGCTGGTGGGGCAGTTACTACCCTTAACCAACTCCATTATTACTCTCTGCTTTAATGGCAGGGGAAAAAGAGGAAAAGGGGAATTAGATTCAGACAGCAACCAACAAGGATATTGGATTTTACGGTCTGGGAAAAGAGTAAGCATGGTGGGTGGGGGGGGGGGGGAAGAAGTAAGCATGGGGGTAACTTGCTGATGTGGCTGTTACTACCCTTAACCAATAAGCCTGATACTTTGGATGCAACTCCACATTGCTCTCTGCTTCAACGACAAGAGGTAACAGGGAATGAACTCAGACTTTGATGGTTTGGGAAAACTAAGTAAGGGGGTGACCTGTATGGCAACAGTAGATGCTACCATAAGCTTGCTGGGCAGACTGGATGGACCGTTTGGTTCTTTTCTGCCATCATTTCTATGTTTCTATGTTGTTTCTCATGGCCGTCAACTCAAGCATGAAGGGTAAGTGAATTACAGGTAAGTGAATTATATTCATCATACCTACAATTTTTTTTCACAAGAGTTGTTGTTCTGCGAACTCATCCTAAATTCTGTCTGAAAGTAATATCCACATTCCAAATTAACCAAGTTATGATATTGCCAATTTTCTTTCCAAGACCACCTGTGCAAAAAGGAGAATTGGTTCTTCACTCCTTGGAGTGTAAAGGTTTATCTAAAGAGGACTCATCCTCAGAGTCCAGTGTCTCAATTGTTCTTTGATCCCAATAGATTGAGAAGAGCAATTGCCAAACACTCTCTAATTGGCTAGTAGACTGTATGGCGCACAGTCACATGCTGGCTGGCTCGTGCATTACAGATTCTGACAAAGCTCATCAAGTGAGAGCCACGGTGACTTCAGTTGCTTATCTCAGGACCACCTTTATTGAAAACTTTTGTAAAGCTGCTACTTAATTTATTTTATTTATTCATTTAATGTGTTTTGTATACCGTCATTCGGTTTCACCATCAGAACGGTTTACATAAACATGCAACAGATTGTAACATCGTCATCACATAATCTTATTAGTGAAGGTTAGTTTCATCAATAAGTTAATACTTGTGCATCAAGTTATTACATACTGCAAAGTGTTTTAAATACAAAGTTATTACATACTGCACGTTATTACATACTGCATAGAGTTACATATTTCTAGTACTTTCGTTCTGCAGATATTTTCTACATACTGTAAAGCTGCTACTTGGTCATCAGTTCACATATTCACATCCCATTACTGTCTGAACAGCAAGTCCCGAGGAGACTATAACTTGGGACAAGCAGTTCTACGCAGCCCATTTACCCAGTAGTCCACTATCCACTACTGCAGCCTAGGTTGTCTATTCTGGAGTTGCTTTGCAGTACTTGGGGCTCCCCACTGGTTATGGCCGATATGCCTACTTGTCAACTGAGAAAGCAAGTTTACTTATCTGTAAATAGGGTTCTTGCTAGACAGCAGGATAAGTCAGCCATACTAAATACCTCCCTGCCTTTCTAGAGAGGCAGCTACCTCTTTAAAGCTTAAGTTTAAGCTCTGGAAGAGGCCAAGGGACTTGCAAGGCAGCATGCATGCTTGGGAGCTCCTGTGCATGCTCGGTAGAAATTTTTGAGTTTTGAGAGCTGGGTCTGTGTCAGTGCTGTCAAATAACGTCACCCACGAATTATATCTAATTTTTCCTACTGTCTACAGAGAACCCTGTTTGCAAGTATGCAAACTTGCTTTTCTCAGAAAATCAAGGTTTTCTGGATAGTAGATCATTGGGACCATAGTTTTTCCAGATAACTAGTTGCTGGTTAATACATTTCAGATATTTATTTATTTAGACATTATATATACCGTCTTTCCATGTAAAAGATCACAACAGTTTACCAAGTAACATTCATAGCTATAAATCAACAGGTAATGACAGATAACAGAGGTAGTTTTCATATATAGCCAGGAGATAATACACACCAGAGGTAGTTTTCATATAGAGCCAGGAGATAATACACACCAGTACTAGCACTCTGCACTGCAATCTCCAGCACGCATCCAATCCTTCTTCCAGCAGTCACTCACCCAACCTCCCTCCCAGCAATCCCTACATCCACTCGTCATCCAGCAGCCTCTCGTCATCCAGCAACCTCTCATCCACTCGTCATCCAGCAGCCTCTCGTCATCCAGCAGCCTCTCATCCACTCGTCATCCAGCAGCCTCTCGTCATCCAGCAGCCTCTCATCCACTCGTCATCCAGCAGCCTCTCGTCATCCAGCAGCCTCTCATCCACTCGTCATCCAGCAGCCTCTCGTCATCCAGCAGCCTCTCATCCACTCGTCATCCAGCAGCCACTCTTCCAATCACACATTATTATCAAACCACTCTACAACACTACTAGTCTTCAAACCATCATCAAACCCTTCCTGCTCTCACCATACATATCTCTCAAGAAAGCAAGACTTAGTACTCTACTACAACACAGCCCTCCATTTACAAGCTGACCTCAATGACCATGGGCCTCCCAATTCCAATCCTCCAGCACAGGACCTTTCTCACAGGAAAACATTCTTTGATCTCACGCCCACCCACCTACAAATCCTTCATCCCCATCATGATCTCCCCGTTCACCCAAACTTTAGGCCTAGCTCTCTTCTCTTTAATACTATTCAACGCACAATCGCTCTCCAAGAAAACACTAATACTCAATGACATTCTCTTGGACAAAAATCCTGACTTCTGCGCCATAACTGAAACATGGCTTAAACACACGGACACTACACTGATAAACCAACTTCCAACTCAAATCTACGATATCTTCTCCATCCCTAGAAAGAAGAAAAGGGGTGGAGGTATCCTCCTAGCAGCCAAAAAAGAGCTAAAAATTACTCAATTCCCAATTAACTCACCTTCAAAAATAGAAACAGGCCTATTCAAATCTGACAGTCTGCAAATCCTTCTAATCTATGCTCCTCCAGGCCTTCTAGAATCCGATGCATCACCCATACTAGAATTAACAACAACTTACCTAAATCTGGAGCATCCCGCCATAATAATGGGAGATTTTAACTTACACGTCGACGACCCCATTCTCTCAACCAATTGCGAATCCTTCCTAACCGCCATGTCGGCCATAGGCTTTAAGCAGATCATAAACAAACCCACCCACAGAGCAGGTCACACCCTGGACCTAATATTTGTAAACTCTAGCATCTCTCAATCAACTCCACCCAAATGCCAACCTGTTCCCTGGTCTGACCATACTCTAATATCTTCCTCCTTCTTGCTAGAACAAACAAGCAGAAAACCTGTCCCACAACCGGAATTCATATACAGGAAATCTTGCACATCTGAGGAATTACACAATCATCTTGGCCCAGAACTCCCACTCATTGACATCTCTTCACCCAACTCAGCCATTCACTCTTGGTCCAAGATAACAGAAACAGCAGCTAACAATCTCTGTCCCCTGGCAACAAAAAAACTCGAACACAACACCTCCAAAAGACAACCGTGGTTTAAAGAAGAACTTAAAAAACTAAAACTATCCCTCCGACAGAAGGAAAGCAAATGGCGGAAAACACCAACACAGACCTCCCTCTCTGCTTACAAACTCGCACTCCACCAATACAAAAGCGCTACATTAAAAACAAAAAGGGATTTCTTTGCACAGAAGATCCATCACATAATCTTTGATTCCAAAGCCCTCTTTGCCTATGTATCTAACTTAACACAAACCTCGACTCCTTACATCCCTGCCAACTTAGCTCAAGAAAAAGCAGAAGAGCTGGCCCTTTTCTTTAGTAACAAAATCTCTAACCTAATAACACAGCTGAGAACCAACACTTCAACGCCATCCAACATATACTTCCACCACAACAAAGACATTACTCTACAATCCTTCGAACCCATCACTACTACTGAGTTACTTTCTACATTAAAGAAAATGAAACCTTCATCTCACCCATTAGACCACATCCCTTCCAAACTTCTCCTGCTAATACCAGACACAATCTCCAATGCTCTGACAGACATTATTAACTGCTCCCTAGCACAAGGAATCTACCCTGACGACCTGAAGATTGCATCCATCAAACCGCTCTTGAAAAAAACCCAACTTAAATCCTAATGATCCCACCAATTTCCGTCCTATATCCAATCTCCCATTCATAGCTAAGGTAACGGAAAAATTAGTCAACTCCAGACTCTCAGACTACCTTGAGGAACATAACATTCTGTTCCCATCCCAATATGGCTTCAGAAAAGCTTTAAATACTGAATCACTACTAATTTCCCTGACCGACTACCTCATCATGGGCCTGGATAAAGGTCACACTTATTTACTGATCCTCCTGGACCTCTCAGCTGCCTTTGATACGGTTAACCATTCCTCCCTACTAACTCAATTAGCAAACATCGGAATAACAGGAACAGCACTATCTTGGTTCAAATCGTTCTTAGGGAACAGAAAATACAAAGTCAAAATTCACAACAAAGAATCTCAACACTACCCTTCATCTACGGGAGTTCCACAGGGCTCCTCCCTTTCACCAACACTCTTTAATATCTACTTGCTCCCTCTTTGCCAACTGCTAACTAATTTAAACCTTAAACACTTTCTTTATGCAGATGACATCCAGATAGTCATCCCCGTCAAAGAATCCTACAGCAAAACCCTAGAATTCTGGGAAACTTGTCTGAAAAAAATTGATGGACTCCTCTCCAACCTTAATCTAATACTAAACTCTTCAAAAAGCGAACTCCTCCTAATTTCTTCTGAAAACAGTAACACCGACTCAAATCCTCCACCCAATTTACAAACTCCTCAAGTAAGAAACCTGGGAGCTATCATTGATAACAGGTTAAACCTAAAAGCATTCATAAATCAAACTACTAAGGACTGCTTCTATAAACTCCAAGTCTTAAAAAGAATAAGACCTCTCTTCCACTTTCATGACTACAGAACTATTCTGCAATCAATAGTATTTTCTAAACTAGATTACTGCAACTCTTTGCTATTAGGTCTCCCTTCATCTCACACGAAACCCCTTCAGATGGTTCAAAACACGGCTGCGAGAATATTAACTAACACACGGAGAAGAGACCACATATCACCAATCCTCAAAGACCTGCACTGGCTGCCAATTCACTACAGAATCATTTATAAGTCCATAACCACTATTTTCAAAGCTATACATCAACACTCTCAACTCAACCTTCAAATTCCTCTCAAAAAATTTACATCCAACAGACCAATCAGAGAGTCCTATAGAGAAACACTACAAGTACCACACTCTAAATCCATGAGGCACATAACCACCAGAGACAGGGCTTTCTCCACTGCAGGACCAACACTGTGGAACTCAATCCCACCAGATTTGCGACTGGAACCCTGCCTGCCCACATTCAGGAAAAGACTCAAAACGTGGCTATTCATGAAAGCCTTTCCTAAACTAAACTGAATCTATCCCATTATTAACTAGGCGCCCAGACATTGCCTCATTCATGGTTATTAATATCCCTACCGCATAATTAATATCCCTACCTCACAAGGACAATTCATTAATGTTTTAAGCACATTGACTGGCATTTACGTTCTCTCTATTTAATCCCCAGCTTCTTTTCTATGCTCCAAGTTGTATCACTCCCTTGTTTTATTGTAACTGCATACCTTAACCTTCTCTTGTTTAATGTTTTATTATTATTATTATTACTACAACGATTATTATTATTATTATTATTATTAAGATAAATGTTTCTTACCTTTTTTTGTTACCTATCTACTTGTTAATTGTAAACCGACATGATGCGATATCTATTGCGAATGCCGGTATAGAAAAACTTAAAATAAATAAAAAATAAATATAGGCATTGACATCTATCAATCAAATTATTCCGATACATTAGACTCAAGGTTTAAGACAGGAGTAAAGAAAATTAAAATAGAATAAAATAAAATAACAGATTTATCATTTTAGTCATTATGTTGTATTGATTCTTTCATTCTCTTCGTACATCAGTTAGTATCTTTGACCTTCTTGTTTATTGTTTCTTTCTACATTCAGATGTTTTAAGATAGGATATATGCATTTTTTGAATAGCCATGTTTTTAGCTCACCTTTAAATCTTTCTTTCTGGTATTAACCATAGCATCTCAGGTAGGGAGTTCCATAGGTTTGGACCCGCTATGGAAAACACACGATCTCTTACTTGTGTCAGGTGTGTGCTCCGTATTGTAGGAACAGTCAATAGCTGTTTATTTTGAGATCTTAGTGTTCGCTGATAAACATTGCTCTATAGATTACAATTAGTAATCTGTAGAAGGTGCATCTTGAACTAAATAGCAATTGTTTCAGATATCTAATGTTATTATTTGATATCAGATCTTTAAAATTAAATTGCATTTCTTTAAGTGAAAGAGTGTTTCTTCTATTCATAAGCTAAGTTAAAATGCTTTTTAAATTAATTCAAGCACTTCTCAAGTTCTCTCTCAGCATTACCAGAATTCACATAGATTATATATTAAAGTTAATATACCCTGTTTCCCTGAAAATAAGACATCCCCCGAAAATAAGACCTAGTAGAGGTTTTGCTGAATTGCTAAATATAAGACCTCCCCCGAAAGTAAGACCTAGCAAAGTTTTTATTTGAGAGCATGCCCGTCGCACAGAACACCAGAGCATGCAGCTGTGATTTTTTTACCCTGCAGGATTCACAGTTAGTTGTCATCACAAACCAGCATAACCAGACAACTATTCAGAATATAATAAATGCTCATTTTTTTGTTCAACAATATATGTGAATTCTTCTTCATGGAAAAATAAGACATCCCCTGAAAATAAGGCCTAGTGCATCTTTGGTAGCAAAAATTAATATAAGACACTGTCTTATTTTCGGGGAAACACGGTACTTCTAAGTATTAAATTGTATGTTTGCTAACCAGTAAGTAAAGACCATATCTTCAGTTTAACCTCCTTCCAATATAGTGGATCTGTTTAGATTTCCAAGCCTACATTGTTTAATTGTTTCAGTAACTTTTTTTTTTTTATCTGTTTTTAGATTCCCAATTTTTTGCATTTGACTCCTATTGCAATTAAAAAACACTGTGCAACTCTTAAAGGTGAGTTTCTTTTCTTTTGGACATCCTTTATTTTGTGTGTGGCTAGCTTGGGTCCCTTTTTCCAACTTGGGCTTCCAGCCCCATCCCTGTCCAGGAAAACAACCATTTATGATGAGTGTGTAAAACTGAGGTGCCCTGGGCCTTCCTGCAAGGGAATCTTCCCTGATTATGCCCTACCCTCTTCTAATGCAGCCATGGTAGCAAAAGTCCTCTGCAGGAAGCTACAGACTGCATCTCCTTATAGAACTTGGCATGTGTGTTACCCTAATCCCAATGATTGGGGGCTGTGTTAAATGGTAGTGCAGTGCTTTTTGAATCTAGCTTTTAGGCACGTTGCATCTTCAACAGAACCTCTTATCTTACCTTATTTATTATGATTTGTTAATCACCTTTAAGAAAAAGATTCACCCAAAGCAGTCTATAGCAAGTTTAAATTAGGAGTGAGTAGAAGAAATCATGACATGAAGAGTTTCAGTCCCATACTGGACAGTGATATAGTGTCACACTGGTAGACATTACAAATCAGTGCAAATAAGTAATACATTTAGACGTTCCCTGAACGTACCCAGATCAGTCCAGATTCCTGGGTTTTTGCCTCCCTTCCAGCAGATGGAGACAGAGAAAATTTTACTGATACTACATAACCCAGTGTGCCACTTTCAGTCCCTCAGTATTTCTCTGTCTCAGCAGATGGTAGATGCTGCAAAACCTGCAGTCTGAGAGACAACATGGAAAATTTAAAAAAAAAAAAAAAATTATGGAAAGACATGGTCTTTATCTTCCCAGGGGGTTGCGAGGGTCCTGGTGGAACTTATCCCCCTGATTTTAGGCAGACAAACAGGGGGCTAGTGACCTTTCTGAAAAACTTGTCCGGTAGTGATCCAGCTATCTCATCCCCCACGACGGGTAGCAGTAAGACCGGCGAGTCAGCTCTGAAGTGCATCTTCAATAGCAGGAAATTATTATTGCCTTTTGTCAAGCGCTGGCTCTTTAATTTCTTAAACTCAAAAAAATAAACACAAAAGTAAGCTTGTAGCAGAACGGGCGTGTTGCAGAGAGGTCGGCGGCTTTTTCAGTCGTTTGTGTGCAGTCAGGAGCCTGTTGTATATCTTATTGTCTTATCTTCTGCTGGACTCCCAGCTCTCAGTTCTCGGCAACCAAGTGCTCACATTGGGTATGGCGCGCAGCCCTTCCTGCCATGTTTGTGGAAGTTTGCGGGCCCGGCTGAATTGCGAGGGCCTTTACTTGGGGTGGGTTGCGGGTGATGAAGGCTGTTTGGAGGCACTCCTGATGCGTTCCAAAGCGGCTGCTACTTCCAGGTCACAAAAATCAGTGCAGCATTCTTTCTCGCTGAACGCGGGGAAGCAGTGGCCATTTTGAGCCACCACGGTGGGGGTCGGCTGCTGTGTATCGATGGGGGCAGGGAGGGTCTCCAACGCTTTCCCCGGCACTGCGATGTTTCCATGGGCAGAAGGGGAGATGTTGCCCTGGACCAGGATTCAGATGAATCCCTGTCTATTTCTGCAGAAATTTGCTTTTATGCACAAGGCGTATTTGGCTGAAAGTCTGCGGCGGGTGGTGGGGGGGGGTTTTTAAGGCCAGCTATAAGAGGCGATCTATAACTAAACCGGTGGCCGAGAAGTCTGTCTTCTCAAGAAGGGGTCCATTCGGACGCAGTTCACAGGGCTTTTGGCCTTTTTGCCTCGCCTATGGCTGATGATTTCTGATGATTCCAAGGATCCTGGGGAGGGTTTCAGATAGGGCAGCTGTCCCAGGTGCAGTTACGGGGGCCGATATGGATATCACGGAGGATCATGAAGCGGTTCCTTGGCCAAAGACGATGATCCAAGAGTGGTGGTAATCTCTTCTTGCAGGAAATGGATCCAAAAAAACAAACCAGAAGCCGATCCAAGATGGCTTTATAGCGAACAGAAGAAACGAGATCGGTATATGAAAATATTTTATTCTGACAATGGTTGAGCCCGACTCTGGCCAAGTTTTGCTCTTTTTAAGAGCTGCCTCAGGGGCTTCTAAAAATAAGAATTAAAATTAAACAAAGATAAAAACACACATATAGGAAAAATAAACAACATATATGAGTGTGTAGTTATTAAAACTAACTAAAAATGCAAAGGAAATAAAATAATATACGAATAAACAGTAACTCACATATTATTACACAGAAACATACATATGTGTGCGAGGACATCATAATGGGTCTACAAGGACTAGAAACCAGATATCTGATAAAGGTATGAGATATGTCAGCAGGTGAAAGGATTCTAAATTGTGTCTAGATGGAAACATATAATAACATTATTGAAAAGTGAACACTTGATTAAGTGATATTAACAGTAAAATGTGAAGCATTCAACTTGGTGTTATTGCATAGCATATCAACAGAGGAATGATAACATAAAAGAAGAAATATGGCTGGATACAGAAATATAAATAATTAGGTAAAAAAATAAGAACATTTATTTATTTAAAAAAAAGTGGGGGGAAGGAAAGGACGCTTACTTCATGTCAGCACCGTAGATGTTGAGAGGTTTGATTCCCGCTCTGTCAAGTTATGAGTATATAGTGTTTGTTTACAGTCTAAATCCTTACATTTTAACTTTTTTGGTTTTATTTAAGGATTTTAGGGACCGTTGTGTAATAATATGTGAGCTACTATTTATTCGTTTATATTTTATTTCTTTTGTATTGTTAGTTAGTTTTAATATCTACACACTCATATATGTTGGTTTATTTTTCCTGTATGTGTGTTTAATCTTTGTTTAATTTTAATTCTTATTTTTAGTAGCTCCTGAGGCAGCTCTTAAAAAGAGCGAAACCTGCCAGAGTCGGGCTCAACCATTGTCAGAATAAAGATTTTCATATACCGATCTCGTTTCTTCTCATCTGCAGGACAGACTTTGGGCCTTTGATTCCACAGGTGTTTCAGGACACTGGGATTCAAGATGTCTCAGGAGGACTCTGATTTGGAGGAAGCAGATCCTGTTTTGGAACAGCCTGCGTGGTCCAACCCAAGGCCTTCCTGTTCCACAAGTCAGTGAAGAAACTTGTTCTTTGGGAATGGGATACGCCAGAGTGTGGATTAAGAGTTGGCAGAGCTATGGTAAAGCTATACCCTTTGCCAGAGGACACACTGGAACTCTTGGCCCTTCCCAAGGTGGATGCCTTGGGTTCCATGGAAACCAAAAATACCACAATTCTGGGGGTGGGTTCAGCGGTCTTGATGGATGTGCAAAATCGCAAGCTGGAGCTTCACCTTAAGCGTATCTTCGAGGTGTAGGCCCTAGCTATAAGGGTTGCTGTGTGCAGCAGTTTGACGCAGAGGGCTTGCCTGTGTTGGGTCCAGGAATTCCAGGAAACACAGGTCTCTTCGGGAGATGTGGCACAGAAGGCAGAAGTTGGAGGCCGCTAGGGCATATGGAGCAGATGTAATTTATGACCTTATTCGGCCTTCTTTCAGGATCATGATGTCTGCAGTTTCTGCTGCTGGCGGCTGTTGTGACCTGCGGAATTGGTCTGCAGATGTTTGGTCCAAATTGCAGTTAGGAGCTCTTTCCTTTAAAGGGAAACTCTTGTTTGGAGAGAACCTGGAACAGATTATGAAACACTCAGGGGAGTCGAAAGGTTGATAAGCTTCTGGAGGACAAGCCGAAAAGCTGGAGTTTTTTTCCCAACTCGGTCAAGTTTCAAGATCAAAGAAGATTTTGGCAGTCCAGAGGTTCTGGGGGCTCCCAGAAGCAGTTCTCTGAAGATTTCAGTCTCATTAGTCGGTCCTTTCAAGGTGGTTGGAGATCATTCAGAGACAGTTCCGGAGCGAATCAGATGCATCTACATCCTTGCAATGATGCGGAGGCTAGTTCATCTCTCGGTTCTAGCAGTAGGATGGCATCTGACTCTCTTTCGAGGAATGGACCAAAATTACCATGGACGGTGGGTCCTGAGGGGTAGTAAGAGATTGCTATGCTTTTGATTTTGCTTGTCCTGTACGAGACGTGTACCTAATATTCCCCTTGCACCCTGTTGGCCAAGCGTGAAAGCAGGTTCAGTAAACCGTGCTACGTCTAAGAAAACTGGGAACCATAGTTCCCATGCCCAGTGAGGAGCAGCAAACACAAAGGTATTCCATCTATTTTGTGATTCCAAAGACGGGTCACTGCATCCAATTCTGGATTTGAAGAAGGTAAATGTGGCTCTCAGGGTGCTCGCTTTTGGATAGAGACCCTGAGGTCGGTCATCACGGCCATGCGCAAGGGGGAGTTCTTGGTATCCCTGGATCTGACAGAGGCATATTTGCATATCACAGTCAGAAAGGATCAACAGTGATTTCTCTGGTTTATGATCCTAGGGGAACGTTTTCTGTTTTCTGCCCTTCCGTTTGGATTAGCGACGGCTCCATGTACGTTCACCAAAGTCATGGTAGTGGTTGCGGCGGCCTTGAGAAGGGAAGGTATGCTCATCCATCTGTACTTTGACAATTGGCTCATCAGAGCAAAGTGGAAGGGTCTATGCCAGCAGGCAGTGCGGCAGGTTCTGCAGCAGCTACAGTCATTAGGCTGGGTAGTGAATCTGCCAAAGGGCCAACTCATTCCATCCTAGGTATGGAATATCTGGAGGCTCGTTTTGATACGAGGCAAAGGAGAGTGTTTCTCACAGAGGACAGAATTCTGCAGCTGCAGGGTCAAGTGCAACATCTGTTGGGGTTTGTTGTACCCAGGGTATGGGACTTCTTGCAAGTCCTAGGTTCTATGGCGTCAACCTTGGAGCTACTAGTGCCTTGGGTTTTCGCCCATATGAGGCCTCTTCAGAGTGACCACCTCTTCCGGTGGAATCCGTTGTTGGAAGAGTTTCAGGTTCCCCTTCCCCTGGAGGGGGAAGGCAGGAGCAGTTTGTCATGGTGGCTGTTTCAGGCCAATTTGGAATGGGGTGTAGAATTAGAACTTTCTCAGTTTCCATCTGCTGGCAGGGAAGCAAAACCCAGGAGTCGGTTCTGAGTAGCAGGTGAGAACCAGTTTTCCTTTAAAATCAGTACAGATAAAATCATCAATAAGAATGATGTGATAAATATTGTCTGTCTGTCTGTAGACAGCCAGGTAAACTGGCTTGTAGCAATTTCAATATATGCAGCAGATCTCAATCAGGGAGTGTACAGCTTGTAGTAAGTGTTACTCTTCTAGCGCTAGAAGCATAAACTGCATGTAATTTATGCCTCTAGCTCTGCTTCAGGCAGGCACAGCGCTGAGTCACCATGAGCAGATGAGTTGAGACCTCACTCCCAGCAGGGGTGTTTGTTTTATCGGGATCGGGATGTTCAGACCAGCATATTGAAACTGTGGGTAGGTGGGAGGGAATGAGGAAATGAAGCTGGAGTAATACCAGTTTTGAAACAGGAATGGGTCGGGACACATGGATGGGGGCGGGGGGGTAGTGATCTTCTGACTGCAGCAGTGTCATATATTTCAGGAGGGAGTACATGGCCCGACAGTTCATATGCAAAATTAGGGAGGAGAGAGAAGAATCGAGCTATAGGCCCCTTAACTTTTTTTTTTAACTTGACTTTTAAAGACATCCGTTAGGCCGGATAACTTTAGATCTGCTCAGAAGCAGGTGTAAAGTTATTTGGCTAACTTACGGGCCGATTCAGTAAAGTCCACGGGAGAGCGGACGAACGCCCGCTCTCCTAGAGCGCGCACAGGCCACTCGCCTGTGTGCGCAATTTTGTATTTAAATTAGGTGGTGCAGTAGAAACGGGCAAAAGGAGGCACTAGGGACACTAGGGGGTCCCTAGCGCCTCCTTTTGACCTGGAGCGGCGGCTGTCAGTGGGTTTGACAGCCGACGCTCAATTTTGCTGGCGTCGGTTCTCGAGCCCGCTGACAGCCACGGGCTCGGAAACCGGATGCCGGCAAAATTGAGCGTCCGGTTTTTGGCCTGACAGCCGCCGGCCCATTTAAAATGTTTTTTTCTTTTTTTTACTTTTTTTTACCCTTCGGGACCTCCGCAATATCGCCATGATATTAAGTCGGAGGGTGCACAAAAAAGCAGGGTAGGCGCTAATTTCTTAAAGTAAAATGTGTGGCTTGGCTGCACATTTTACTTTCTGCATCGTGCGGGCATACCTAATAGGACCATCAACATGCGCCATCAACATGCATTTGCATGTTGAGGGCGCTATTAGGTGCCACGGGTTGGACGCGCGTTTTCCGCCCCTTACTGAATAATGGGTAAGAGAAAATGCGCGTCCAAGGGCAGGTTAACAGTGCACTCCGTCGGAGCGCACTGTACTGTATCGGCCTGTTAGCCAGATATACCCGATATTTGGCTAGGAAAGTCAGATATCTCAGCCCCTCCCTGGAACACCCTTGAAATGCCCTTTTTTATATGGCTACATTATAATAGTTATCTGGCTATAATTTAGCCAAATAAGTGACTGCAATTGGCACATTTAGACGCATAACCTGCGAGTTATCTGTTTAATGACTTTTGAATATCTACCCCAGTAAATCAACACTACAGATACTTACAAATAGATACAAGAACTCTTCAGGATCCATCAATAGATACCTCCATAGTCTTCTAATTGCTGGGAACATAGTGGTGTTCCAAACCATCCCTAAGGACAAATTTGGATCCTCAGTACCAGATTCTCCTAGCCTGCCTAAGCCTGCATTTTCCCAAGCCACTTTATGGTTCAGAGGCAAAACACCAGCCTTTAACCAGAGCAGATCTCGGCTTGAGGCCGACCACAATATCTCTTGCTCTGCCACACACCCACCATGCAAAAACTGACTGCCCATGCTTCAATCTAGTGCAAACCATTACATTAAAACAAAGTATTTGAATTCTGATTTCCCTAGTCCCCCTGAAAAACAAAGGCTTTTTATTAAACCTGATTAAAGAAGGCAAAACTATTATAGAAAAGGATTATTTTAGCATTCCAGTTCCACAGTAGTCTGAGCGAGGCCTTCTTTTACAGTGGTCTTAATTAGCCACACAAACAAACCCCCAAACCTCAAATGTTCCAGATTAAACTTGAATTAAGACAGAATGTCTCAAACTGCTGTGGGAGTTAAAATATTGCTGGCCTGGAATATATCCATGATAGTCAAATAATAATTAACATTCTGTCATCCTGGGCCCACATGTCACCTTTCTCAGAATGCGTGCCATACTTCATGCCTGGTTCACATCACTGGCATTATCCAAAGATAGTTCACAGTACATCTGTATTTCCATAGGCTAACACCCCCATAGGCATACCAGGGCTGCATGTCTGTTTAAATCTGGTGCACTTCACAAGTATTGTTTCCCGTCGATAGCAGGAATGAATTAGCCATGCTGTCCTGGGATCTGTCATTCAGGTCCGGGAGGCGGAGCTTGACAAAGCAGAGGTTAGCTTTTTTGTCCCTCTGCGGCTGCGCGTGGGTTCCCGCGCAGGAAGTACAGATTCTCCTCAGTCTGTTCTTTCCGCGCGTGGGATCGCACGCGGAGCTATTCTCTTCTCATGTCGAAATCGGGCTTCAAACGCTGCTGCTGTGGAAAGGTGATGTCGGTCACGGACAACCATGACCGATGTTACCGCTGCCTCGGCAGCAGTCATGACGTTCCGAATTGCCAATTTTGTGCGAAAATGTCTCCGAGAGCAAAAAGACAAAGGGCCTATCGGCTCCAAGAACTTTTGAGTACCTCGGAACCCTCAGATGTCCACTCTTCACCGGGACCGGTGAAAAAACTAAAATATTCGACCCCACGATCAGCAGTGTCGGATCCGACTCAACAGATACAAGGGAAACAGGGCGCTGTAACTCCCGAACTTCTATCCCCTTCGAGCCGAGACCCATTGCCAAATAAGGAAAAAATGGCGCTGGAGGTCTTAGGCCGTGACAAGGCGCAGACTAAAATATCTAAGTCACATAGACCGGGGAAACCACGGCGCCATGAAACACTGCGCCATGCGCCGCAGACATCTTCTACGGCGCAGAAGTCTTCCCACAATATGGGGGAAAAGGACCATACGGCGCCGAAGGAACAATCACCGGCACGGGAAAGGACCAAAAAGCCAACGGCACCGAGTACGGCGCGGAAGCATCTGACGCCGGATATGAAGCGAAGGCCAGCGACGCCGAGTACGGTGCGACAGTCATCGGCGCCGAGTACGACGCCGGATCCATCGCCACCGAGTAATGCGCCTCAATCAGTGGCGCCTCCTATGACACTGGGACTGTCTTTGGCGCAGGAGCCGTCGTCAAAGAAGCAGTCGAAACCTTTGGCGCCGAAGAGGACGCAAAGACACCAAAGTTCCAAAGAAAAACAAAAACCAACAAAAATACCATCTCAAGGGGAATCAATGGAACAGTCTATGGTGCGCTCAACCACAAGGTCATCTGAGACGTCTAATAGACATACATCCAAATCAAAATTCACATCCCCAAAAGGGGCTTTCGTCTCTGAACAGACGGAAAGAAGACCAGAGTTATACTCTTTGTCAAACAAAGAACAACTCAGGGAACAATCTCGCAAGCGAAAACGAAGTTCCTCATCAAGAGACTCCAGAGATAGACGATCATCTTGCTCTCATCATGAGTTACGGAAGTCACACCAGTCAAGAACAAAACACCACGTACATGGGCAGAAGTCTCATCATAGACACCATGACGGGGCAAAAGGTAGCCCAGACACTTCCAGATCGTCCTGGAGATCCCAATCACGAGAGACACAATCTCCAATTTATGTGACATCTTCTCAAGCATCTTCCCCGTCAAAACCTTCGGACGTAGGATCACATTGGGCCGAACCAGCTAAGAAACGACAAAAGCCAGATTTGCCACAAGCTTCTAAAGATGCCTTTTGGCAATTATCGCAATCCTTGGCTGGTTTCTATAGCACGTTGGAATCATCCTTTGCGTTAGGGAAAGCACCCTCTGATACTGAAACACAGCCAAAGTCTCCTCCTCCGAAGACCGTAACAGAAGACGCACCAACCTCGCCTGAGGGGATAACCCCACAACCCTCCCCAACACGTTCCACCGTGCCGGAACCATACGACTCCATTACTGATTCATCCAGTTCGTCAACGGGGTTTCCCTCCGACGTACCAGAAGGACAACAAGAGCCTTATTCGCCACCTGAAGACCTATCTTACCCTCGCTTTTTGGAGAAAATGGGTAATATACTCCAATTACAATTCCAAAAGGAACCGGACCCCAGGGCTGAAACCCTTGGGTTATTAAAAATATTCGACGTTCCTGGGGAACCCACCACGCTTTCTCCCCATGATCTCCTACATCGGCTTTTACTTAAGTCATGGGAGACTCCACAGTCAATACAGCCAGTGTCACGGAAATCGGACATAAAATTCCGCATCAAAAAGGAAACCCCTTATGCGCTTCCACAATTGCAGCACGAATCAGTAATAGTGGAATCCGCAATGCAAAGATTTAAAAAATCAAAACTTCATGCCACCTACCCCCCCAATAAGGATCATAAACTCCTAGATGAGATGGGTAGAAAAATTTATCAAAACGCCATGCTGACTACACGTATTATGCACCATCAATTTTATATGGTGCAATATATGTACGAGTGTATCCAAGCCACAAAGGGCTTACTAGCCACAACGCGTGAACAAATGCCCCAGGCACTACATGATATGGAGGAATGCTCTAGGCACCTCCTCCGTTCCGTATACGAGGGCATGGAAACATCATCGAGAGCTTCAGCGACTGCAATAGCAGCACGTAGGACGGCGTGGCTTCGTTCAAGCTCTATAAGAGACGACGTCCATGAAAAACTAGCCAATCTTCCTTGCACCGGAGAGCATCTATTCGGTACTAAACTACAGGAAGCGGTGGGGAAACTGAAGGAAGAAGCTTTGGCAGTACAGTCGTTGCAGTTCCATCCGATGTACCAAACCTCAAGGCGCTTCTACCAGTACCCTCGTAGATCCTCATATGGACGAAGATCATATAGGTCGTACCAAGGATATCGCCCTCAAACCTATCCTAATTATCAAAGACAACAAACACAACATCAACAGCCCCAACTACCACGTAGAGGCAAACCACGGGCACAACGTCAGCAAAACCAACAACAGCCTGTGGCCGCCAAGCCGGCACAGTCTTTTTGAACCTAATGCCACTACCACAACCGTCACCACCGCCAGGGAGGATCCAGTCTTGTCTACATATGTGGAACCACATAACATCGGATCAATGGGTTCTGGACATTGTAAGCCAGGGGTATCGTTTACACTTCCGAACGAAACCAACCCTACCCCAATTCGCATCTACAGGAAATACGAGGACTCATCCACAACTCCAACAGGAGATAACCAATCTTTGCCAATCAAGCGCCATTGCGCTCCTCTCCAGGATCCACCACAATCAGGGTTTCTATTCACCCTATTTCCTGATTCCCAAGAAATCGGGGGGCCTGCGACCCATCTTAGATCTCAGAGAGCTCAACAAATTTCTAATAAAGGAGAAATTCAAGATGGTATCGCTGAAATCAATCCTTCCACTATTACAACCCAACGATTGGATGTGTTCCATCGACCTGAAAGATGCTTACACTCACATTCCAATTCACCCTTCTTCTTGGCGGTACCTATGTTTTCGTTACAAACACAAACATTACCAATACAGGGTACTCCCCTTTGGGCTGTCAGCGGCACCCAGAGTGTTCACCAAATGTATGGTAGTGGTGGTGGCACATCTCCGAAAACAGGGGATGACTATATTCCCATATCTAGACGATTGGTTAGTAGTGGTTCAGACCAAGGAACTACTACTATCCCATCTACAACAGATCCTTCAATGCCTGCAGCAATTAGGACTAGTAGTCAATTTTCAGAAATCTCAGCTCCAACCGACGCAGCAACTCCAATTTATAGGAGCATACCTGGACACTATACAAGCCAGGGCATATCTGCCGCACGACAGACAACTTCAGTTACGACAGCTCTTACAGAGTTTACAGACGAAACATGTAACAGCGGCACGCCGGGTGCTAGTAGTCCTCGGCCACATGGCAGCCGCCAATTTCTTAGTCCCCAATACAAAATTACATATAAGAAGATTACAGTGGGGACTCAAACGACAGTGGAAACAACACTCGCAACCTCTCTCGCAACTAATCAACCTTACCAAGGATATGAAAAGAGACATCTCTTGGTGGCTCCTGCCGTCAACATTAGTGAAAGGAGCTCTATTTCAACCACCCATTCACAACGCAGTCCTAACGACAGATGCTTCCCGGAAAGGATGGGGGGCACATCTGGAGGTCTACGAAACGCAGGGCCTGTGGACGTTACCAGAACAAACTCTACAGATCAACCTGCTAGAGCTTCGAGCTATTCGCCTAGCCTTACAAGCATTCCAGACATTCTTGCGAGGTCGCAGAATCATGGTGTATACGGACAATCAAGTGGCGATGTTCTACATCAACAAGCAGGGAGGCTCGGGGTCCTGGACACTATGCAAGGAAACATTGCAGATTTTCCAGCTAGCATATCAGCAGAGCATGCATCTACAAGCGACGTATCTACCCGGTATAGTAAATACAAGGGCGGACAGATTAAGTCGAATTTTTCATCCCCACGAGTGGACCCTCAACGCAGAAGTAGCAATACAAATATTCAACAAATGGGGAACGCCAACAATCGACCTGTTTGCTACAGAACACAACACACAACTTCCCCAGTTTTGCTCGATACATCCAAGTTCACTCAGAACAGCGCAGGATGCCTTTCTGATTCCGTGGTCACAGGGCCTTCTTTATGCCTTCCCACCCATTCCCCTCATCACCAGAACTATTCAAAAATGCATAGCCGACAGGGCACAAATGATACTCATCGCTCCGGCCTGGCCACGTCAGCCATGGTACAGTTACCTCCTTCGCCTCTCCAAAGAAGAACCGATCCGGCTCCCATCTCGTTCGGACCTTCTCTTTCAGGATCAGGGGACCCTACTTCATCCGCTACACTCTTCCCTCCACTTGACAGCCTGGAGACTGACAGGTGGTTACTAACACAACAGAAAGTATCTCATAAGACACAACTTATACTTCTAGAATCCAGGAAACCCTCCAATAGATTGAACTACAGTTATAAGTGGAGAAGATATACCACATGGTGTACGTTACATCACATCTCGCCGGTGGATTGTACACCACACCAGTTGCTGGACTATCTACATACCCTTTATGAGGCGGGATTAGCGACAGCTTCTATTCGCGTCCATTTGAGCGCTATTGCGGCCTACCATAGACCTTATAATAATGTCACAATAGCAGCTCATCCTCTTCTCGCTCCCTTCTTGAAAGGAATGTTACATATTAGACCACCTTCCAAGAAACCAGCGGTTCCGTGGAACATCAATATAGTCTTGGAACAATTGATGCATTCCCCATTCGAACCCATGGAATCAGCACATATTAAATACCTAACCTGGAAAGTGGTATTTCTGGTCGCAATCACTTCCACGAGACGTGTGAGTGAACTTCAGGCACTAGTATACTACGAACCGTACCTACAATTCTTCCATCAAAAGGTAGTCTTGAGAACACATCCATCTTTCCTACCTAAGGTCATCTCCCAGTTTCATATTAATCAAACTATTGACCTGCCAATTTTTTTCCCAAAGCCACACGCCAGTGCCCGCGAAGCATTACTACATACCCTGGATTGCAAACGAGCGCTAGCGTATTACAGGAATAGAACGTCGAACTCTTCACGACCGTCGCAACTGTTTCTGTCCTTTGATTCTAACAGACCAGGTATACCGGTCACAAAACGGACTATAGCAAGTTGGATAGTACAATGCATCCAGTTCTGCTATACCAAGCAGAACATACCTCTACTTCAAAAGCCAAAAGCACATCAAACACGTGCCCTTTCCACCTCCTGGGCACACCTCAAACATGTTCAGCCCATAGACATATGCAAAGCGGCAACATGGACTTTCCTACATACGTTTACGGCACATTACTGCTTGGATCAGCAAGTCTCAACGGACACGCAGTTAGGTCAAACAATCCTACAGTCCACAACAGCTGACACCAAGTGATTGCCACCAGCTAATACACGTTAAAAGAACAAATAAATTAAACGTGAGGGGAGCTTGTGACTCCCAGGACAGCATGGCTAATTCATTCCTGCTATCGACGGGAAAAAACAAGTTTGCTTACCGTAAACGTTGTTTCCGTAGATAGCAGAATGAATTAGCCATGCTGACCCACCCTCCTCCCTGGCAATCACCAATATCATTCAACCATTACTGCTTAATCACAGACTGAGGAGAATCTGTACTTCCTGCGCGGGAACCCACGCGCAGCCGCAGAGGGACAAAAAAGCTAACCTCTGCTTTGTCAAGCTCCGCCTCCCGGACCTGATTGACAGATCCCAGGACAGCATGGCTAATTCATTCTGCTATCTACGGAAACAACGTTTACGGTAAGCAAACTTGTTTACACAGGGATGGCACATTATCCTCATTACTTTGTAGCATTTAGACCACCACAAAATAATACATAAACTGGGTAGGTGGCTGTAGCATTATAACAAATGTGATCTTTTCATGTTTTTCCTTAACTCCAGATTTCTGCACAGAATGGCCAGCTGCATTAGACAGCGATGAAAAATGTGAACAGTATTTTCCTATTGAAATTGAGACTGTAGATTATGTTTCAGCAGGGCTATCTATTCGCAACCCCAAAGCAAGAATAGTGAACTTAACGGTAAGTGGTACATTGGCTTCAAGTATAAATGGTCTATTGGCTGTATCCACATGGTTGCATTCTAGATTCTTTATATTAAACCCCTCTAAAACTGAAGTGCTGTTCTTCAAAGCTGCAGCCACAACTTCTTTTCCCTCCTCTAGTTTTCCTTTTGTTAGACTATCATGCACTCGCCTTCTCTACGTCAGCTAAAGGTTTGAGTGTTACCATTGATCCTGCTCTTTGTCTTTATACTCATGTCTCCAACATTGCCAATGCTTTCTGCTTCCAGAACTATTCTAGCTCTAAAATCTATTCTATCTCATTCTTGAAGCATGTCATCTCCTGCAGGCTCGGATATTTCCCCCACCTTTTCTGCTGGGCTTCATGGACCCTTGGTCTGACCCAGCATGGCAATTTGTTATGTTCTTATGCCCGGCTGTTCTCCTTGATTCCCCTTTCCAGCCCTTCCATCTGGTTCAGAATGTTGCAGCTCATGTTCCTCTGTCTCCCATGCCATTCTTATTTGATATCATTACCCTTGTCTCTGCACTGGCTCCTCTTGAAATTACTTGCCATTATGTTAAAAAGTATCCATATATCTTATCCCCATTAGTTCTCAGTGTCCTATTATGGTTCTTTCCTCTGTCTTCACTCCTTGTCTGACTCTTCTACATAGCTCC
This sequence comes from Rhinatrema bivittatum, assembly GCF_901001135.1. NCBI lineage: Eukaryota > Metazoa > Chordata > Amphibia > Gymnophiona > Rhinatrematidae > Rhinatrema > Rhinatrema bivittatum. The sequence goes on from NC_042618.1 coordinate 243,910,792, forward strand.
CAGACTAAATTGGCTTCTTCTTATGTTCTTGCCCCCTTTTTTTGTTGAATAACTTCCCATCAGATATTCAGGAGGCCTCCCCATTAACTGTCTTCAAGATTGAAAACAATACTTATTCATATTTGCGTAGCCAATGGGATAATTGCCCTGCATTAATCACTCTCAGGACAATCCAATACTATGTGCTGGCTGCAGCACACAGCTCAATATGCAATTGGACATGCGTCCATAACCCCCGATGCAAAACGGGGGTTAGTGCATCCAACCAAGCACATAGCTAATGGCGCTCATCACATGTAAGTTCTTGTTGATGAGGCTATTAGCTCTCTGATGCAAAAAAATAATATACGCCCGACACACACATTTTTACCCTCAAACATTAACGCTTCTGCGGAGCAGGCATTAATTCGTGAGGAGCCCAAAACGTTTACAAAAAAAGCAGAAAATACTGCTTTTCTGAAATTTCTCCAACTTAATATCATGGCGTTTATTAAGTTGGAGGAACCAAAAAAGGAGAACTCTTTAAAAAAAAAAAAATAAATAAATAAAAAATAAATTTTGGCTCAGTTAATGAGCATCCATTTTCCTAACCCGTTGACAGCTACCTCTCCTGGGCGCCCACTGCTGAGGAGGCACTAGGGGCACACAATTTCCCCTAGTGCCTCATTTTTACCGCAGCAATTCATTTTAAATATTACATTGGGCGTCCTAGAGAAATGCGTCGGCATGCCTTGAGAGTGAGTGCTCAATCAGGAGTGCCCGGTTTCCTTGCGCCGATATTACATCGTCCTGTCTATTCACATTCACTATCTTTTCTCTATCACAATGTGTATATAGTTCATTAGTTATTGTAAGGCACTCTGATTAGGGTATATTGTGTATATTAAGGAAAGTGCCTCATTTGTCAAGCTTTTGTTTTAAAAGTATAGGTTTATTAAGAAACTTATGTAAGGATCTGAATCAGTAGCAATACACTGCATTGAACACCGGGCCACATTGAGCCAGATAATATTTAGACTTTTGAAGATTAAATTTCAAAGCCATTTACACCCATAAAACACAGGTTATCATAATATCTGAGGGTTGTGCACATAAAAGTATGCACATATCCTGCTTTTCGTGCATTTTTATCCAAATGAAAAATAAGCATTCAAGGGAACAAGATTCAGGCAGAGTCTCGGTTTGTTTGCATACTTTTGATTTTAAAAAGCAAGCTACATGCACATTGCAAAGAGTAGCTGTTACTTTGTATGTTTGAGTTTGCTGGTTTATTTTTGCTTTTCAAAATGAACTTATGTGCAGAAGTTCTGTTTGAAAATTGGTGTTACTTATGCACATAGTTGCCACATCATTTACCTGCGGTGTTATAAAATTACACTCTTAGATTATAATTCAGAAACTCATAACTAACATTTAAATTACTGTTCTCCACCTAGGCCTTGGGACACACCCAGCTAGTCTATTTTTTAGGATATCCACAATGAATGTGCATGAGAGAAAATTGCGTACAATGAAGGCAGTGTATGCAAATCAATTTTACATTGATTGAAATAATGCTGTTAAACTAAAATTGATAATTGATGAGCCAGAAATGCAGAATTACTTAAAAAAATAATGAAACATATCTATACAGACTCTGAGTCTGAGAATGACATAAGACACAAGAATTGCCATCCTGGGTCTATCAAGCCCAAAGCCTATTTCCAACAGTGGTCAATCCAGGTTGCAACCATCTGGCAATATCCCAAATATTAAATAGATCCCATGCTGCTATCATTCAGTGATAAACAGTGGCTGTTTCTTAAGTCTGGTTTATAACAGTTTATGGACTTCTCCAAGAACTTATCCAAAACCTTTTTAATCCCAGCTATGCTAACTGCCTTAACCACATCTTCTGGTAATGAATTCCAGAGCTTAATTGTGCATTGAATGAAAAATAATTGTCTTGATTTGTTTTGGATGTTATTTATTTATTTATTTATTTAGTGTTTTTATTATACCGGCATTCATGACAGGTATCACATCATGCCGGTTTACAATAAACAGGGTGTGAGATATACAGAGAACTACAAATTATAACAAGTGCATTGTTAGAAAATTGCAGTTACATTAAAACAGGGAAGTGCACAACTGGGAGCTGAGGGGAGAGAAGAAGAAGGAGATTAACTGAAAGCAAATTATTTACAATGATGCAAAATTAATTACAGTGAAGTAGAATTGATGTAGTGAAGGAGATTGTTAACAAAGTGTTTGTAATGTCTGATAATAAGTGGCTGGAAGGTAAGGATCAGTTGAGGTCTGGATAAGCTTTTTTAAAAAGCCATGTTTTCAGCCTTTTCCTGAACGTTGGTAGGCATGGTTCCTGTCGCAGGTCAGATGGGATGGAGTTCCATAGAGGTGGTCCTGCTGTTGAGAATGCTCTGTCTTTGAGGGATTTGTGTTGAAAGGTTATGGCGTGAGGAACATGAAGTGATTATAAGACTCTCTAATGGGTCTGGAGGAGGTATGTTTTTTGAAAGGAATTTGTAAGTTGAGTGGAGCGTGGTGATGGATGACTTTGTAAATGGTGGTGATGGCCTTGTACATGATTCTGTAGTGTATTGGCAGCCAATGAAGTTTTGTGAGAATTGGGGAGATGTGGTCAATTCTCCTAGAGTTTGTCAGGATTCTGGCTGCTGTATTCTGAACCATCTGTAGTGGTTTGGTATGGGATGCAGGGAGTCCTAATAAAATAGTTACAATTATCTATCTTAGAGAAGGTTATTGCTTGTAAAATTGTTCTGAAGTCCTGAGAGTGGAAGAGTGGCTTAATTCTTTTAAGGACATGTAATTTGTGGAAACAATCTTTGGTAGTTTGGTTGATGAATGATTTTAGGTTAAGACGGTTGTCTATGATAGCTCCAAGGTCTCTTACGTGAGAGGTTTGAAGTTTGGCTGGTGGGTTTGAAGTGATGATGTTGTTTTCCGGGGATATAAGCAAGAATTCAGTTTTTGAAGCATTGAGGATTAGATTTAGACTGGGAAGGAGGTATTTGATCTCTAGTAGGCAGCTGTCCCAGAATTCTAATGTTTTATTAATGGATTCTTTTACAGGGATCACAATCTGTACATCGTCTGCGAATAGGTAATGTTTCAGGTTTCGTTTAGTTAGCAATTGGCAGAGTGGGAGAAGGTAAACATTTAAAGAGCGTGGGTGAGAGGGAGGAGCCCTGAGGAACCCCGAGAGAGGATGGATAGTAGTGGGATTCTTTATTATGAATTTTGACCTTGAATCCTCTGTTCTCCAGGAAGGTTTTAAACCAGGCCAGTACTGTGCCTGTGACGCCGATGTTTGCCAGCTGATTTAGGAGGATGTGGTGGTTGACTGTATCGAATGCAGCCGAAAGGTCGAGAAGGATTAATAAGTAAGCGTGACCTTTATCAATGCCTGTGAGGAGGAAGTCTGTAAGTGAAAGGAGTAATATTTCGGTGCTTAATGCTTTGCGAAATCCATATTGATTAGGGAACAGAATTTGGTGATCCTCAATGTAAATTGCCATGCTGGATCAGACCAAGGGTCCATCAAGCCCAGCATCCTTTTTCCAACAGAGGCCAAACCAGGCCACAAGAACCTGGCAATTACCCAAACACTAAGAAGATCCCATGCTACTGATGCAATTAATAGCAGTGGCTATTCCCTAAGTAAACTTGATTAATAGCCGATAATGGACTTTTCCTCCAAGAACTTATCCAAATCTTTTTTGAACCCAACTACACTAACTGCACTAACCACATCCTCTGGCAACAAATTCCAGAGCTTTATTGTGCGTTGAGTGAAAAAGAACTTTCTCCGATTAGTCTTAAATGTGCTACTTGCTAACTTCATGGAATGCCCCCTAGTCCTTCTATTATTTGAAAGTGTAAATAACCGAGTCACATCTACTAGGTCAAGACCTCTCATGATCTTAAAGACCTCTATCATATTCCCCCTCAGCCGTCTCTTCCCCAAGCTGAATAGCCCTAACCTCTTCAGCCTTTCCTCATAGGGGAGCTATTCCATCCCCTTTATCATTTTGGTTGCCCTTCTCTGTACCTTCTCCATCGCAACTATATCTTTTTTGAGATGCAGCGACCAGAATTGTACACAATATTCAAAGTGCGGTCTCACCATGGAGCCATATAGAGGCATTATGACATTTTCCATTTTATTAACCATTCCTAATAATTCCTAACATTCTGTTTGCTTTTTTGACTGCTGCAGCACACTGAGCTGACGACTAAAGTATTATCCACTATGATGCCTAGATCTTTTTCCTGGGTGGTAGCTCCTAATATGGAACCTAGCATCATGTAACTAAAGCAAGGGCTATTTTTCCCTATATGCAACACCTTGCACTTGTCCACATTAAATTTCATCTGCCATTTCGATGCCTAATCTTCCAGTCTTGCAAGGTCCTCCTGTAATGTATCACAGTCCGCTTGTGATTTAACTACTCTGAATAATTTTGTATCATCCACAAATTTGATAACCTCACTCGTCGTATTGCTTTCCAGATCATTTATATATGTATTGAAAAGCACCTGTCCAAGTACAGATCCCTGAGGCACTCCACTGTTTACCCTTTTCCACTGAGAAAATTGACCATTTAATCCTACTCTCTATTTCCTGTCTTTTAACCAATTTGTAATCCACAAAAGGACATCGCCTCCTATCCCATGACTTTTTAGTTTTCATAGAAGCCTCTCATGAGAGACTTTGTCAAATGCCTTCTGAAAATCCAAATACACTATATCTACTGGTTCACCTTTATCCACATGTTTATTAACCCCTTCAAAAAAATGAAGCAGATTTGTTAAGCAAGACTTCCCTTGGGTAAATCCATGTTGACTGTGTTCCATTAAATCATGTCTTTCTATATGCTCTACGATTTTGATCTTGAGAATAGTTTCCACTATTTTTCCCAGCACTGAAGTCAGGCTCACTGGTCTATAGTTACCTGGATCTTCCCTGGAGCCTTTTTTAAATATTGGGGTTACATTGGCCACCCTCCAGTCTTCAGGTACAATGGATGATTTTAATGATAGGTTACAAATTTTATCTAATAGATCAGAAATTTCATTTTTTAGTTCCTTCAGTACCCTAGGATGCATACCATCTGGTACAGGTGATTTGCTACTCTTTAGTTTGTCAATCTGGCCTACTACATCTTCCAGGTTCACAGTGATTTTGTTCAGTTCGTTTGACTCATCACCCCTGAAAACCATCTCCGGAACTGGTATCTCCCCAACATCCTCATTAGTAAACACGGAAGCAAAGAATTCATTTAGTCTTTCTGCAATGGCCTTATCTTCCCTAAGAGCCCCCTTTAACCCCTTGGTCATCTAATGGTCCAACCGACTCCCACACTGATAGACTTGCTGGGCAAATTGACCACCGTATACGCGAACGCTCAACTGAGGTAAAACCTCTGAAGAAACATGTAACCAGTGGTATCCATTCACGAAATTTGCCGCCCACTCTGGTCCAGGCTGCACTTATCCCTGAAGAAGAAGATGAACCTATGCAATTAGGCCGTAGTCATCTGACAGCCAAAGAGAGGCGCTTTCGTAAAAAGATGGGCTGTGCATGTATTGCAGGAAGACCGGCCATGCAGTTCAAACCTGCCCTATCTGTCCGAGAAACACGCAGACCTAGGATCCGCTGGAGGACTCTTCCTAGGTTAACTGCTCCTTCTCCTCCACTGACTCTTTCTGTTTCCATCATCTCTGGGCCTCTCAAATTCACCACTCTAGACCTGGTCGACTCGGGTGCAGGTGGGAACTTTATTCTCAAAAGATTGGTTGAACATCTACAACTTCCTACTGATCCAGTACCCACACCCCTGCTCCTCTCGTCCATTCACAGCAAGCCCTTGCCTGGAGAAGTTGCGATCACGACACAGCCTGTTTGTCTCCGCACGGGATCTTTGCATACAGAGACCATCATGTTCCTGGTTCTCGAAAAGACCATCTACCCTATAGTGCTTGGCATACCCTGGCTACAAGAGCACTCTCCTCAATTTAATTGGTCATCTATGGAGCTATCTCAATGGGGTCCTGACTGCCATAATAGATGTCTAAAGAAAATAACTCCACTGCCATGTATGGCTACTACTTCCGCTCCTCCTGGTCTACCACCACAGTAAGCTTCCTTCAAGACGTATTCTCAAAGCAAGTTGCAGATGTGCTTTCACCACACAGACCCTTTGACTGCAATCAATTTAAAGCCCAATTCCGAGCCACCCAGAGGAAGAGTTTATCCACTCTCCCTATCTGAAACTGAGGCCATGTCTGCTTATATCCAAGAAAATCTGCAGAAAGGGTTTATTGGACCCTCCAAATCTCTGGCAGGAGCCGGATTATTTTTCATTGGCAAGAAGGATGGATCCCTTTGTCCTTGCATTGACTACAGAGGTCTGAACTAGATCACCATCAAAGACCGGTATCCCTTACCGTTAATTTCAGAATTATTTGACCAGCTCCATGGGGGCGAAGATTTTCACAAAATTGGATCTAAAAGGTGTCTACAATCTCATTAGTATCCATCATGGTGATGAGTGCAAAATGGCCTTTAATACTCGCGATGGCCACTTCGAATATTTGGTATTGCCTTTTGGCCTCTGTAATGCCCTGGCCGTATTTCAAAATATGATGAACGACATTTTGCGTGACCTACTGTACCAATGTGTGATTGTTTACCTAGTTGACATCTTCATTTTTTCCTGTGATATGCAAACCCACCAAACTGATGTCATTTCTACTTTACAGCAGCTTCAGGATAACCGCCTGTATGCAAAGCTTGAAAAGTGGGCCTTTCAGCAAGAGTCTGTTCCATTCCTTGGGTACATCATGCCCAGAAGACAAGCATACAAGACTGGCCTCAACCAACTGGTATCAAAGCTCTACGCTGCTTTCTTGGCTTTACAAATTATTATCGCACCTTTATCAAGGACTACTCTACCTTGACTGCACCCCTCACCGCTATGACGAAAAAAGGGGCTAACCCTTCAAACTGGTCTCCAGAGGCCATCTCTGCATTCCAACTGCTCAAAAGGGCCTTCCTCCAGAAACCCTGTTTACGCCACCCTGATCCTCGCAAGCCATTCATTGTCGAGGTGGATGCCTCCGATGTCAGCGTTGGGGCCGTCTTAGCCAGCACAGCGATACACTCATTCTACATCCCTGCTTGTTCTTCTCGAGACGCTTCTCACCAGCAGAGAGGAATTACGGCATCGGCGATAAGGAACTGCTTGCCATCAAGCTAGCGTTTGAAGAGTGGCATCCCTGATTAGAAGGTGCCCAACATCAGATAACCATGTTCACTGACCACAAGAATGTGGAATATCTTAGTCATGCTCACAGGCTCAATCATCGCCAAGCTAGATGGTCACTGTTTTTTAACAGGTTCAACTTCCTGCTCAAATATCGTCCTGCTGAGAAGAATGTTCAGGCAGATGCTCTCTCCCGGTCCTTCGCTCCTGATGATGCCCCAGAAGAACCACGTCACATAATTGACTTTGAGAAGTTAAAGCTGGCCGCTACTCATTCAGTTCCTGCAGGTAAAACGGTGGTTCTACTGTCTGTAAGGAAGAAGCTGTTGAATTGGGCTCACGACTCTGTTAGCAGGCCACCCAGGACAAGCCCGTACCCTTGCTACTCTACAGCGATACTATTGGTGGCCGTCTATGAGAAAAGGCGTGCAAGCGTACATGGAATCCTGCACCTCCTGCGCCAGTCACAAGCCTCCTGCTGGTCGTCCCTGAGGCCTGCTCCAGCCTTTGCCCATTCCTGATGAACCCTGAACGCATATTGCAACCGACTTCGTGGTCGATCTACCTCCTTCTAGTGAGAACAATATGATATGGGTTACCGTGGACCGGTTCTCGAAAATGGTGCACTTTGTTGCTCTGCCGGGACTGCCATCTACCCCAGAATTAGCCAAGCTATTTGTGTGGCATATTTTTTGCTTACATGGGATGCTGAAACATATTGTATCGAACAAAGGAGTCCGGTTCACCGCCAAGTTCTGGAGGGCACTGTGTCGAAAGTTCGATATTTCTCTGGATTTGGCATCTGCATATCACCCCCAATTCTATGGACAAATGGAGAGAATGAACAGGACTCTTAAGCAGTTCATCTGTGCCTATGTCAACTCTAGGCAAAATGATTGGGCAGAGTTACTACCCTGGCCTGAGTTCGCCTTGAATTCGCATCCAGCATCCGCCACAGGATCCATGCCATTTCAGATTGTATATGGCCATCAGCCACTTCCACCACTTCCCATACCATTGACTGGTACATCTCCGGCGGCTCAAGCTACTGCTGACGAGATTTATCAGTTCTGGACTCAGACCAAGGAGCTTCTACAGAAGGCTGGGCAATGAGGAAAAAGATTCTATGATGCTTATCATCAAGCAGCTCCCCAGTTTAAGCCTAGAGATAAGGTATGGCTCAGTACTAGTATATCCAGGTCAAGCTACCTTTGGTTCGATTCGCTCCGTGATGCATTGGACCCTTCACCATCCTCCAACGTTTGGGATCTTTGACTTACAGCTTGAGGTTGCCACCCTCAATGAAAAAATACACAAGGCTTTCCATGTTTCACTCCTGAAACCACTCATCCTCTGAGTTTTCTCATAAGACACCTGATCCACAACCCATTGATGCTAAAGATGACATCGCATACAAGGTGGATGACATACTGGATGTCCGTAAAAGAGGAAAGCACTGGGAGTACCTCATTTCTTGGGAAGGATACAGACCGGAGGAAAACAGCTGGGAACTTGCTGCTAACATACTGGACAAAGAGATGCTACATCACTTCCACCGAGCTCATCCTAGGAAGCCGAAACCCCCTGGGAGGGGCCCTAAGAAGGGGGGTACTGTTGCACCCGTCGGTCGCAGGCGGCTGCGACCTTTGCTGTTCACCTCCTTTCTCTATGCAGCTCTGAGTCTGAGGAGAATGGCGGCCTCCGCTTCCACACGCCAACCCTCATGGCATGCCCGGGACGGCATAGGCGCTCCCAGCAGCCATCTTACATCCGGGGTTACCTAAGGCACGAGCGCCTGCCCCCTTCTTAAACGTGTCATGGCGGCAACCTCGGGGGCGACCCCACCACATGATGTCATCTACTTACCATACTTAAGCTCAGCTGACCTCTTGCTATACAAGTTAGCAAGGATTCCTGTCCTGCTATTTCCGCCTCACTGGGACTCCATCTCACTATTCTACTAGGTGACCTAGGTGATCGCTCCTCAGGGGCCTGGCCACACTCAGGGCTATCTGCTCCTCAGAGAGCCATTACTTTCTGTTTCTCTGTTCCAGTGAGTTCCTCCATCGTCCTCAGATGACCCTTGCTGTTCTTGTTCGGACCTCTTCTGTGCCTGATCCTCCATTTACTTCCACAGTACCAGTGTGAGTACAGAACCTGCTCTTCTACCTTTGTGGCACAGATCCTTGGGTTACCCTGTTTGCGGGCCACTACCAGATCCCTCCAGTCTTGTGCAACTTCCCATTGACTTCCGGCCTACCCTGCGCTGCGGATCACTACCGGAGTTGCCAGCACAAGCTTCACCTAGAGAAGGTATTCACCGGATTACTCCATGCTGAGGATTACTATTCGGACCGACCAGCTGCAGGTCACTCTCTCGGGACTGACTCTATTGATCCGCTCCTCGGATCACCATTGAATGTATAATAAAGTTGTTTCCTCTGTTGTCCATCACTGCTGAGACCTTGCCTGTTGTGGTAAGGGTCCACAGGGCTCCTCCCTGTGAGCAGAGTCTTCACTCGCCACGACCCAAGGGCCCACTATTAGTTCAAGATACATAGAATGTAACAGATGTGAGCCTCAAAGGAGTTAGATTAAAGAATAACATTAGATGATGCTTCTTCACAGAAAGGGTGGTGGCCAATGGAACAGCCTCCCAATGGAGGTGGTGGAAAATTTAAGAAAGCCCGGCATAAACATAGAGGATCGTTAGTAGAAAAGAAATGAAGGGAAAGCCAAGGATCAATTTGTCTATGGCATTGCAAACAGAAACAAATTGGGCAGACTAGCTAGGCCATAGGGTACTTGTTGGCTGTTGTGTTCTATATTTCTAATATGATAGGTAATGTGCAACTCTAAAACCAGTTTCCTGCTGCAGCTAACAATTTTTGGCAGTTCATTTGTCAATAAAATCATACATCAGTATATGACTGACAATTTTTAACACTGCTTGTATAAATTAAATTGACTGTCAGTGTAGTTTACAGCTGTTGTATTATTTTTTCATATTTTTCAAATCTTGGGCGAAAACAGATTTTCTTTGACAGTGAAATGTTTTTGGTAAACCAGAGTTTAATAGACTAGCGGCTTTCTGTATTTAGTGAGGCATGGAAATGTTTATTTTAGTTGCTCAAACAGATTCCAGTATTCATGTTCAGATTACTGAGATCCACTGGACTTGTTGGTTGAATGCATTCAATTGTGAAGCTTGAACAGAAATATTTTCAGTTTTCCTTAAAGCAATGTCAAGCACTTGTCCACAGAGCTGTTTGTTTTTAGTATGTGTCATATTCTAAGGGTCTGGATTAGTGAAAGATGGTTTTGCAGTGCCTATATGTGTTGGAAGGTACTCTGTGTACCACAGAGCTGGCACTGAAACATGTACAACCTTCCAACAGGGTCTGCTTCACATGTTCTTCACATACTTTAATGCCTAACCACAATGTATTTGTGTGAACAACGTCAATTTATGTTTAAAGCCTGTTTGACAAATCTAATTACTCTCTGTCGTCATGTTTGAGATACTCTTACAAGCATTAAGGTACTTCATATACAAATCAATCATGAGCTGAAGTAAAGATAAGAAAATTTAATTTCCTTCTGTTTTTCTTGTCTGAAAAAGTGAAATATCCCACTCCCATCTCTCCTCCTAGAATGAATTATGTATTATTATATACCAGTAATACACAGTGAACCATTATTGTAGTTATAGGCAGTCTTACTTATCAGGTTAGGATTATGTATTTAGATACTAATTACATTCAGGTACAATGAATTCCTGTCCAATAGAGCTGATGATGCAAATGGGTACCCAAGGCAAGGGGAAATAAAAGTAACTTCCCCAAGGTTATAAGGCATGCCAATCGCTGAAGCAAGACTTAACTTTAAATTTCCTAGTTCTTAGCCCATTTCTGTACTTTCATGGCTCCCAGAACAATGTCAAAGTGTTCTAAAGCAAAAATATAATAGACATCAAGTTTATAACAACATTAAAATAAAATTTAGGCAAGTTTAAAAAGAAATTTTTAATGTTGGAAATAAACAAATTGGATTGATCAGTTTATGCCTGAAATTTTTACTTAGAATTTGTAAAATGCTGTATACATTTTATTGTGATTGCTTCATATAGACACCATTTCATTTATTGATTAACAAGCCGTAAAGCCCGTTAAAACGGGCTACATCCCTCTGTCTCTCACCTCCCCCTCATTCTCTCTCCCCTCACTCTTCACCACCCCCCTCCCCCACCCACTCCTCTCCACCCTCCCTCTCCTCTCACTCAGTCCCCCCTCTCCCTCACTGCCTCCCACTCACTCAGTCCCCCTCTCCCTCCCTCCCACTCACTCAGTCCCCCTCTCCCTCCCTCCCTCCCTTCACCCACCTCCATTTCCTCCCGGCGCCGTAAGCGCGACTTCCCGCAACCCTCACCCGGCTCCACTAACTCCTCCCGCTCCTGCCGGCAGATCTCGGGGGGGGTCACTCCCGCGCGCGCGGCAGTGACCCCCCCGAGATCTGCCGGCAGATCTCGGGGGGGGTCACTCCCGCGCGCGCGGCAGTGACCCCCCCGAGATCTGCCGGCAGATCTGGGGAGGAGAAGTAGCGGCACCGCGCGCGCGCGGTGCCGCTACTTCTCCTCCCGCTCCTGCCGGCAGATCTCGGGGGGGGGGGGGGGCGCGGGAGTGACACCCCCCCCCGAGATCTGCCGGCAGATCTGGGGAGGAGAAGCAGCGGCGCCGCTGCTTCTCCTCCCGCTCCTGCGGCCCCACCGCCATTTTTTTTTCTGATCGACATCCTTGCCCGCACATGCGCAGTAGAGCTGCGCTCTACTGCGCATTTGCGGGCCGTCGGTCACAGGCCATTTATAAGGTAGATAATATCAGATATTTAAAAATAGCATCTTAAATATAATTCAGATTAAATAACTTAATGTGGTTTGTATCTTGTTGATCGGTTTTAGATATATTTCAAATAGTCAGGTATTTTTATGTCCCCTAGCCAGGGATAGGGAAATACCTACAATATTTATTTCTGAATCTATTTAGACATTTTATTTACCTTTGTTCCATGTAATCCACTTTGAAGTGCCAAAAACAGAATATAAATAGAATAAATAATAATAATGATGAGGTCCATATTCAGTCACTGTCCAGATAGCAAAGTTTTTATCGAACTAAATTTGAAGGTATATTCAGTAGTACAGATATAGCCAGTTATCTTAAAGTTAGCCAGTTAACCTTATTCGGTTAAATTTATGACAGCTCTTCGGCCCAACCAGACGTAGCGGGCTAAGTTTGAATATCGGAGTTAGCCAAGTTATTTAGCCGGATAACTCAACTCCTCCCAATTACGCACTCTGAATGCCCTAACTTAGCTTATTAGTCATATAGGGGTAGATTTTAAAAGGAGCGTGTGTGGCCTACATGTGCGCGTGCTACCCGACACGTGCACATGTAAGCCCGATTTTATAACTTGTAGGAGCGCGCAAGTTATAAAATCAGGGGTCGGTGCGTGCAACGGGGTGCACAATTCTGCACCTTGCACACGCCGAGCCGCGCTGCCTTCCCCCGTTCCCTCCTCTCTAACCTGACCTTCCCACCCCCCAAAATGTTTATCTTACCTTTTGCGCCTGCCGGCACATGATCCTCCAACAGAGCGGCAATGGCTGCTCTGTCGGAGGCATCGGGCCCCGGGACTTACACGCATCCCGGGGTTTTACGTGCGTCGCCGGGCCTTTTTAAAATAGGCCCGGTGCATAGACCCGGTTACACGCGTAAATCCTTTTAAAATCCGGCCCATAGAATTTAGCCAGATAAGTGCCCAAATCTTAATTTAGCTGGATAACATCTGAGTTATATGGCTAAATGCTTTTGAATATAGACCTCAGTACATTTGGAGGTTTAATTTTAGTTACTTTGGTGTATTTATTTTACTGTTTATAAATATATGTATCTATTTCAATGTCTTATTTTAAGAATTCTAATTCATAATATTTTATTTTAATTGTTGATAGCATTGCTTAAGAACATAAGAAATTGCCATACTGGGTCAGACCAAGGGTCCAACAAGCCCAGCATCCTGTTTCCAACAGTGGCCAAACCAGGCTACAAGGACCTGGCAAGAACCCAAATACTAAGTAGATCCCATGCTACTGATGCCAGTAATAGCAGAGGCTATTGTATACAGGAGGCTATTGTATACAGGAGGCTATTGTATACAGGAACTCCCGGTATATAAAAACTATAAATAAATAAATAAGTCAATTTGATAAATAGCAATTAATGGACTTCTCCTCCAAGAACATATCCAAGCCGTTTTTAAACCCAGCTACACTAACTGCACTAACCACATCCTCTGGCAACAAATTCCAGAGCTTTGATTAGTTTTAAATGTGCTACTTGCTAACTTCATAGTGTCCCCTAGTCCTTATATTATCTGAAAGAGTAAATAACCAATTCACATCTACCCATTCTAGACCTCTCATGATTTTAAAGACCTCTATCAAATACCCCCTCAGCCATCTCTTCTCCAAGCTGAACAGCCTTAACCTCTTTAGTCTTTCCTCAAAGCGAGCTATTCCATCCCCTTTATCATTTTGGTCGCCCTTCTCTGTATCTTGTCCAGTGCAACTATATCTTTTTTGAGATGCGGTGACCAGAACTGTACACAGTACTCAAGGTGCGGTCTCACCATGGAGCGATACAGAGGCATTATGACATTTTCTGTTTTATTCACCATTCCCTTTCTAATTCCTAATATTGTTTGCTTTTTTGACTTCCATAACACACTGAGACTACGATTTCATGTGCCATTTGGATGCCCAATCTTCCAGTCTCGCAAGGTCCTCCTGCAATTTATCACAATCCGCTTGTTATTTTACTACTCTGAATAATTTTGTATCATCTGCAAATTTGATAACCTCACTCGTCGTATTCTTTTCCAGGTCATTTATACATATATTGAAAAGCACCGGTCCAAGTACAGATCCCTGAGGCACTCCACTGTTTACCCTTTTCCATTAACCATTTAATCCTATTCTCTGTTTTCTGTCTTTTAACCAGTTGTAATCTACGAAAGGACATCGCCTCCTATCCCATGAATTTTTAGTTTTCTTAGAAGCCTCTCATGAGGGACTTTGTCAAACCCTTTTGAAAATACAAATAAATTACATCTACCGGTTCACCTTTATTCACATGGTTATTAAACCCTTCAAAAAAATGAAGCAGATTTGTAAGGCAAGACTTCCCTTGGATAATCCATGTTGATTGTGTTCCATTAAATCATGTCTTTCTAAATGCTCTGTGATTTTGATCTTCATAATAGGTTCCACTATTTTTCTGGCACTGAAGTAAGGCTCACTGGTCTATAATTTCCCGGATCGCCCCTGGAGTCCTTTTTAAATATTTGGGTTACTTTGGCCACCCTCCAGTCTTCAGGTACAATGGGTGCTTTTAATGATAGATTACAAATTTAAACTAATAGATCTGGAATTTTATTTTTGAGTTGCTTCAGAACTTTGGGATACATTTCATCAGGTCCAGGTGATCTGCTACTCTTTAGTATGTCAATCTGGCCTACTACATCTTCGCGGTTCACAGTGATTTTCTTGTTTGTTTTATAATCTGGTATAGGATTAGGAACATCTAGAATTAAGAATGTATGTTAAGTTGATATTCTTGCTGTAGACTATTTCTACTTATTTTATGTATATTACTTTATAGTCCAGATCCCTTAAGAGAGCACAGTTTACATTTCAACAAAGAGATGGAGCATGGAGTCCCTGTCCCAAGGCATTTAGACTATTTTTTAGTTCAGACCTTATTTTTTTGGTCTTTTTTTCCCCTCTATTTCCACTCAGACATCCTTCCTAGGTGGCTCAGAGGACATTTGTTCATATTATATTCATTTATAAATGTGATGCCTATATGAGGTTTAAGTAAATAGAACCCTGCTTCTCTTAAATTCAAGATGTGGATGCAGCTAAGAAGGAGGAGCTTTAAAATCATTAAACATTAATATCACCTCCAGAATAAAGTAAAAATTGGAATGAAAAATCAGCTTTTAATGACTTTCCTTGTGTAATTTGATTGAACCCAGAAACTTTTATGTTAGTAATATTGTACAGTTCTAGTAGATGTGATGGTCATGGAGAAAACTGTATCCTTAATAGGTTACGATACCTTTTAAAAGGACCAGCGAAAGTATTTCAGTTAGCTATTCCTTATCATCCTGCTAGACCAGTCCAGACATGTGGGTTTATACCACCCTACTAGCAGACAGAGATAGAGGACACAGTCTTTTTCAGTGACACTGTTGGTAGATAGGATGGTGCAGCATAAGCAATTGCCACTATTCTCTGTCTCCAGCATATAGCAGCGCACATGGGATTAGTACAGCAGGATCTCATCCCCCAGGTTGGGCCTGCAGCCTCAACTGGTAGTATGTATTAGCAGCTTTGTTCATAGGTTAACAATTGTCACTGTTTCTGTGGCTGAGCAGGTTTTGGCTCTTAGGGTAACAGTGCTTTATTAGTTCCCTAGTTGGGCATTTTGGGCCAGGTTGAATGACCCCTCTTAGCTGGCTCCCACGTCTCTTTTGGGCCTGATTGAGCTTTGGGGGTAACAGGCTATCTGAGGGGGGGGGGGATGATTCCCCTTGAGGACACCCCTTTCTTTTCTTGCTTTCTCTCCTATTTATTTAGCTGCCTCTGGCTCCTGATTAAAGTTATTGACAAAAAAAAAAAAATCTTAGGAGAGAGAGAGGCAGCTACAACCAGAGAAGCAGCATTTTTGTTGTCGCCTCTTAATTTTTTATGTATTTTGCAGCAAAACGTCTATGCATTAAGGAGACCTGGTAGGGAAGGGGGACCCAGGGAGCTATCCCTAACCTCTTATTTTCTTCCTGGCCTTTAATAGGCAGGATCTTGAGGTGAATAGAGGGACATTGGACATTCTAGTGGCTCTGATTGGCCAAGAAGACATAGTATGCAGACCTGACAAGGTTATAGCTTGGTGCTCCTCTGTAACTCCTCAGAGCTAGAAGCCCTTTTACACTAAGGTCCAATTTTCAAGGAAGATCCAACTCCATTCTGGCCCTTGAAAGATCACAATTGCACAGGAAGGGGTACGCTTCAGAAGTGATTTCTACCCTATTCAACATAAGTAAGAATTCCACTTTGTTTGGCTTGTGTTCGGATCTGGCATTTATTTCATATTGCTGAGGGGATTTTTCAGTTTCGCCCTAGTGAGCGGATATCTCTCCTTTCTTAACCTTCCTGCAGAGAGGCTTGATCAAGAGCCTAGCTCTTAATTTGTACATGTTCCCTGACCTGAACTTGAAGGGCACTGGTTATAATACTTTTGAAATAAATTAATAAAAATAAATTAATTCCCTGAAAGTTCAGGTAGCAGCTGTTTCCTGTTAGTGATGATGGATCCAGGAGACATTGGTAGTTTTGAATGTCTTGCCTCCTTCATGCAGTTAATCATATTCCCCCTCTTTAGGGCCCTAGTCCTCCAGTAGGACCTTTATCTTGTTCTTTGAGAACTGATGGGTTCCCCCCTTCAAGCCTCTTAAGCATATATCTTTTAAGGATCTATTGTTGAAAACAGTATTTCTGGTGGCCATTTGTTCTGCCAATTGTATCTCAGAATTGCAGGCGTTATCTTGCAGAAATCCTTACTTAGTGTTTTCCAAAGAGTTTGTTTCTTTCTGATTGGTACGGTCTTTCTTTCGTAAGGTCATTTCAGCCTTTAATCTAAATCAGGCGATCTCTGTTCCGGCATTCTCGGAGGAAGAATGTTAGGGTAAAGATAGATTTTCTTTTTCTTGGATGTTTTTCATGTCCTCCTTGGGCAGGGGTGGGCAATTCCAGTCCTCGAGGACCACAAACCTGTCTAGGTTTTAGGATATCCTAATGAATATGCATGACATAGATTTGCATACAACTGAGGCAGAATGCATGCAAATCTCTCTCATGCATATTCATTAGGGATATCCTGAAAACCAGATTGCTTTGTGGCCCTCGAGGACCGGAACTGTCCACCCCTGTCCTTGGGCATCTAAGTAACTAATTCCTTTCGGAAGTCTGACAGGTTGTTTGTTCTTTTTGGGGGGCCTTACAAGTGTGAGGCAGCTTCCAAATTATTTTTGTCCAGATGAATTAAGAAGCTAATTTCCTCAACTTATTTGCTGAAGGGTCAGCAGGGTCTGGAGGCTATTCATGCTCATTCTACAAGGGCTCAGGCTTGCTCTTCGCAGAGGCTACAGCCCTTGATCCAGTGGAAATTTGTAAGGCAGCCACTTAGTTTTCTTTTATTTATTCACTAAACATTATAGGTTGGATGTACACGCCAAGGAAGATGCAGCCTTTGGGACAGGCATTCTCAAGGCTGTACTGGCTGCTTCTCACTCACATTGGTATAGGCTTGGCTACTTCCCATGCATCTGAACTGGATGATAAGGAAAGAGAAATTTAGTCTTACTTGTTAAATTTTTTTCCCCTCTCCTCTGAGACCTCCCCCATGAAATCAGGGCTGTGTTGTCATAATCACTGGAGGGGAGGACATTAAGTAAAATTACTGCAATAGCATATAACTTCAAAAAGGGAGACTATGACAGAATGAAGAAATTAGAAATAAAATAAAGGAGTAATTGCAGAGGTTGTTTTCATGAGGCCTGGATATTTAAAAATACCATCTTGGAAGCACAGATAAAATATATTCCATGGATTAATAAAGGCCAAAAGACCAAATAACTGCCAGCATGGTTTAATGGTGAGGTGAAACAGACAGGTAAAGCTGAAAGCAGATCAAAATAAAGAAAATAGGTGAGAGTATAAGCACTGGCAAATTAGATGTAAAACAGGCCAAGAGAGAATTTAAGAAGCTTGCCAGAGAGGCAAAACTAATAATAAAAACTTGTTCAAGTACATTCAAAGCAAAAGGCCTGTGAGGGAGCCAACTGAGCGAAAGTCACTCAAGGAGGACAAGAAAATAGCAGAAAAACTGAATGAATTATTTGCCTTGGTGTTTACTGAAGGGGATGTTGGGAACATACCTGTTGTGCTCCCCGGCCGCTTCCGCAGCTACTCCATCCACCAGCACCGGGCTCACCGCCTCTGCGACCTCAGCCAGTTCGCGGTGTGCCTGGCTTCCCCACTCGCCTTCGCCCGACCAGGCCTCACAACGGAGCTCCCGCTGGGGCGCCGCGTCTTCCTGCTCCTCGGCCCCGCCCCCTAGGCGCGTGTGCAGCCAGCATCATCCCATTTAAAAACCCAAGCGCAGGAAACCCGGATCCGCTGCTCCCCGATGTCACTAGCTTGCAGTATATTAGGCAGGGCTCATTCCCTTGATCCCTGCCTTGGCAATCGCGTCAACACCATGAGTGTTTCTAGTTTGCCTCTGTTTTCCAGTCTTGTTCCAGCCTTTGTCCAGCGTCCTTCTGTTCCAGTGTCCTTTGTCTCCTCATCTCCCCAGGTAGTACCTTCGGACTGTCTTCTCGGTACTGACCTCAGCTTTCCTTGACTAAGTTTGACCGCTGCCTGCCTCTGATCTTCTGCCTGCTTCTATGACCACGTCTGCATGCTGCCTGGAACTGACCTCTGCCTGAACTTGACCACGTCTGACTGCCTCCTGGAACTTGACCTCTGCTTTGCCTGACTATCCATGGACTGATTATTGGCTCTGACCCTCGCATTGGCTGACCATGCTTCCTTGAACCTGGCCTTGATCCTTGCTATACATTCCAGAGACATTCTTCTGGCCTTCTCAGGCACCCAGGACTTCCGGCCTAAGTATCGACTGTGCACCCTTGATCGTGGTGGGCACACCCTTGAACTTCCTATCAAGTAGATCCTGCGAGGCCCACCTAAGACCAGGTGGCCCAGGTACCCAGGGGCTCAACCCGGGGGTACCTAGGGTTGCTAGTGGCGAAGCTCCAGCCTGCCTCTGTATCCTCTTCTGCTCCGCCTCCTTGTGGCAGGCGCTCTCTGGGTCCGACCAGGGAGCCTACCAATCCTGCACTAGGCCAAGGGTCCACTTCCTGGTGCAACAATACCCACATCTGAAACATTCATGGTGGTGATTCTGAGCAAATAAAACAAATCTCTGTGATAATGGAAGATGTAATAGATGAAATTAAGAAAGTAAAGTGTAACAAGTTACCAGGACCAAATGGCATTCACCCCAGAGTGCTAAAAGAAACATGGAATAGCAAATAGGTTACAAACCACTAGTAACATATTTTATACAGCCACAATACTTGAAGGGTGGCTAATGTAAAGCTGATTCTTAGAAAGGACTCCAAGGGTGATAAGGAAGCTATAGACTGATCAGCTTGATGTCTATGCCAGGGAAAGTGGTAGAAGCTATTCTTAAAAACAAAATCACAGGCCATATAGATAGATATGACTTAATGGGGAAGAATCAATATAATTTTAGCAATCTTAGATTATTTTGAAGGTGTAAATAAACTTTTAGAAAAAGGTAAGACAGTTGATATAGTGCAGGGATCAGCTGCCTATGGCAGCTGATCCCTGCACTATATCAACTATATCACTATTGACATGCACTATATCAACTATTGACATGCAGCAGCAGCTGATTTGTTGCATCAGGAGAGGGTATCATGATGTTACGCTGAGACCCATGCCTCTCATGCATAAATACAGCGTTGCAGTGATAACATGCCCGCAGGGTTCCCAACTCCCGCGGATTGAAGAAACAACTGCTGCAGGATGAAAGAGGCCAGGGAGCTTCAGAATAAAAATATTATTGGTGGTCGAGGTCACTTTTCCTTCATAGAAAGGCATGGGTGGCAATAGGACAGCTGTTGTGGAGCGCTAGGAGAGCGGTCCACTTACCAGGAGATGTATGTTCTTGGGCCACGGCTCGACCCCAGAGGAACTCTGAAGAGGTGCCGAGCATGGGCTGGACAGGAGCGAGGCTGGACTGAAGAGAGATGGCCGGAGATACTGACCCTCCTCCGGACCTGCACGCTTCGGAAGACCAACAACGCAATGGTGGTCTTATGAACAGTCCTCTGACCGTTCCAAGCCCTTTCAGACCTGCCGCAGGGTACGGCAAGAAGCAGCAGGCCGGATGGAGGCCAGGGCAGTGTTACCTTAGATATTTCCTATGCTTAAGGAGTGATCTAGCAGGAAGATAAGGAAGGTGAGATTTAAACTTACCTCTTTATTTCCTTTCCTCAAGTCCTGCTAAACAAGTCCAAAACCCATCCAGGAACACCATGCTGCCAAAACCTGACACTAGCCGGGAGCTATGCGCTATCTTGCCTACCCTTTTCTCCCCTTCAACCCATATCCCATGGTAAGGGGCATAGGAAATAAGTGCCATCTACAGTTTTCTTGGGGGGAAAAATAAAGTGGAAGGAAGAGGATTATAGCCAAATGGAGCAGGAAAGCACCTAGAGAAGGTTACTTGATCTTTCTTTCTTCCTCCTGCTCCTTTATTTCATAATTAATGTTTATGGATATTCATTCCAAATTAGGATAGGGTAGTTGTCAACTTTTGTTTTGACAAAAGGTTACTGCCAAGTACCAAGGGACACACCTTCCTTATAGGTACACATGAGAAAAAGGTGTTCACTCTGTCTCCAGCAGTTGTGGAGAGGGAAATTTCCCATACATCAGAACTGGTCTAACAGGACTCAAGAAAAGGAAATTAACAGTTAAGTTTAAATTTCACCTTTTTTCCCATTACTTTGACATAAGGATACTAGCTTTTTATTTTCAAATTTGACTGCCTTTCCCAAATGGCTACAAAGCAGTGTACAATAAAAACAAATACAAGTTGTATAAAATAAAATAAAATATAGTCACAAATAAAATTCATTCAAAGGCTTTGGTGAATTATTAAGCTTTTTTGTAAACAAAAAAAAAATTTAGTGATCTAAGTGCATATAGGAGTGTATTCCAAAGAAATGGACCCACATAGGAAAACACTCTTTATCGTGTAAAAAACCAGCTTGACACCATCTGGAATTTTCAGTTGTGCTTGCCTGTGCTGCAGCATCCTATATACCACTGATGATGTCACTGAAGAAGATTGTGCCCTCTGCTATAAGACTAAATGTCTCCGTAGTACTAATTTAAGTGCATTGGGAAGAACTCATCACATAGAAAAACAGAGAAATTAAAAGTCTATACAGGCAGACTTTATTGTTCAGATATTGATGCTCTAACAAAGCTATCATGTTCATTTGATTGGGCTAGCAGGGCTGGTCTGCTCCACGAAGACAGAATACTCAAGCCTTGGAACAGAAAGAAATCAGTTGCCTCTATTGCAGACCTTAAATCACTGCTGAAAAAGTGTCTAGAATGCAATGTCTGTCCAGCTCCTGAGGCCAAGTCACCTGAGCATGCAACCTTGGGTGGTGGGGTGGGAAAAGTGTTGTGGGAAGGCGTATCAAAGAACATAGCTTTTTTGTGATCCTATATTTGAATCTAACATATTTTAATATTGGTAAAGGCTTTTTGTGATCAGCAGTTTCAATTATAGATAGATGGTAAAAGGGATAAGCAAAACTAAATTTTGAGGGTGTAGTAGAGTAGCGGTGTTTCCTCCAGCAGATGTGAAAAATTAAAATGGGTAAAGATAACTGGAAGCTCCATGATATGTAGCATTATTTGCCTGTGATTACATCTTTGCTTCCATAAGACAATACCAATAGAACACTGAGCTGATTCAGCAATTGTTTTAGGCATACTGAAGCATATAAAAACAGAAATGTATGTCCTTGTTTTAAAAAAACTGGTCAGATTTTGTCTACCTTTGAATGTTTTTCTTCACATAGGGAAAGAATGATAGTAGAATGAAGTATTTCCCATTGTTTAGTCTAGTGCTGAAAAGTTCTGCAAATGTATTTTCAGTAGTAGCTACTTAGCAGTAGTGCTAGGTACTAAAGGAGCTTGGTCATGTAAGCAAGGAGAAATGACTACCAATATAGTGAGAATCAGAGATATGAGAGGACAAATAGTAGAGGAATTAGGGAGAAAGCAGAGAAACATATTTGTCCTTAGTCATCTCAAACTTATTTCTACTGAGTAATTTTTATCAAGTTATTGTCAGGTTAATAATAAAATAAGTAATTACTGCCTTTTTGGTGAAGATAGATTTTATGAGCTATGAGGAAGAAAATGTGTGTGTTGGAAAATTGAGAGAAGAGACAATGCCTGTGAAGACTATTTGATTATATATATGTCCTGGCTTACAGATAACAGTAAAGAGATTGTTTTCTCTTCCCCTTAAGGTTAAGCTTTCCAGTCTAAACTTGGATGATCATGCAAGGAAGAAACTCATTAAACTTGTAGGAGAGCGGTACTGCAAAGGCACAGATACGCTTACCATCACAGCAGACAGGTATGGTAACACAGGAGAAAATATTAGAAGTGTGGGGCACTCTCCAGGGCAGCAAGGGCATGCTGTATTCATGTTAATTCTTATGTTACAAAACTCAAGTTTCTTTTCGGACACAAAATACACAGAGGCGGTGTGTTTACTACCAGCATTATATTTTTCTGTTTTCAACTTGGTTTCTTTCCAAGTCATAATTTTTAAAGCCGAGTAAGTTATTTGGTAACAACAATGTACATGCATGAGAAAAGAGGCTGCAGCTGTAAATAAATGTTTTAGGAGTGTGCAGACTGAAGAAAGTTGTTATAATAAACATTCAATTCATTTTTACATGTAGCCGCTGCTACTATAGTATAAGTACAAAAGCTGTTTATTGCATGATATAAAATTTTAAAAAGTAATCCCAGAAGTTACAACAGCTGCAGTATTGGTATATTCTTTGAATAATAAAATGGTGTTCACTGTAAGATTCATAGCTATGAGTTTATTGACTTAACAAGAATGTTTTAATAACTCTAAAGATTTGCCTCATGGTTGCTTAGTTTTGTATATGTGTGTGTATACATTTTACACACACACACACATACACATATTTGAGAGAAGATCTTTTTGGAAGAAGTATTGTCCTAGCATTTTGATATTTCTACTGCTGATATCAAATGGAAGAAGGCTAAAATTGCCCCAAGTACCACTGGAATGTTAAAAACCAGAGATGGTCAAAAGTCTTCCTTCAAGGACAGTTCAGTGCCAATGGCAGAACTGACCACTATCATGCAGAATACCCAGTATCTGATTATTGGGCTTGCATGGACCAGAGATGCTGCAGTTGCATAGTCCACAGAAGAGGAGCCAGGAGGAAATCCTAGCTATTGTGCAACAACAGTACCTACTAGTGAGATTCAAGATGCAAGCTTACTGGATTTCAAAGGGAGCTGCAGTCTATAGATTCCTACTGAGGACTGTTCCTGTGATAACTGGGTGCTAGAAAAAATGGTTCTTGATTAACATATGTAAATCCCAGGGGGGGGAGGTCACATGTTGTGGTGATCTGAGATTGATGTGTCTTTCTCGCCTCTGGGTGCTATGCTCCTGCAGTTGCCGGCAATCTGACCCGCAGAGGTGTTATTCCTGCCTCATCCCTTTCTCATACATCGGACATATGTCAGTTGTCCGATTCATGCAAAAATCACATTATGCCGGCTAAGGCAGGGAGAAAGGAGAAGGATAAACCATGTGGCATGGAAACCAAGATGGCGACTGCAAAGGACGATGCAGAGGACATGATGCTTGCTGATATTAAGGAGGTAACTCGAGCAGCCCTGGGCGAAAAATGAAGTAGCATCTCCGAACAAATAACTTGTATATAGACTCCAGTTAGTAACCTGCTTAAGCCTTTATATATAAGCCTTTATTTATAGACCTGTATATATATATATACCTGTAAATATCCTGTTACAGTTGTTTGATTGCTTTAATTTCTTTGCCCTCTGCTCTATGTATATTCCTCCCTGTTTCCCCTCCCCGTTGATTGTAATTTCAGCCTTTCAGTTACAATGTGAACCGGTATGATGTATGCTTACTAATGCCGGTATATAAATGTTTCAAATAAATAAATAAATAAATAAATAACTGATCTCAAATCGACTATTTCTGATCTTAACCCATTTCTGGAACAGACGGAAGGCCGTGTCTCTTTATTAGAAGGTGATGTGTTTGCCCTTACAGTTAAACACATTAGAGAAACGAGTGGCTGAGCAGGCCGATAAACTTGACTATCTGGAAAACAGATCACGAAGATCTAACCTGCGATTCTTTGGCTTTCCTGAGTCTATAGATAAGAATCTAAGGAAAGTCCTGCTAGATTTGGTTACCTGAGGTTCTGTATCTTCCAGATTTGCGTGGGTCCTTAGAAATCGAAGGGCCCATCAGCTGGGTGCCCAACGGGAAGCGGATTCATGGCCTAGGGTAGTCATTGCAAAAGTATTGAACTTTGCACTTAAGCAACAGATTCTACAAGTTGTGCACAAAGTACCAAATCTCAGATTTCAAGATCAAAAGATCTGGATTGCGCAGGATTATTCGGTACGGGTCTCAGCGCTGCGGAGAGACTTTTCACCTATTTGTGCATCGTTGATTCAAAAAGACATTTGTTTCACTCTTCAATTTCCTGCCAAACTGAGAATTTGATATAAAGAGCAATCCACGTTTTTTGAGACCCGTGCAGAGATGGAAAAGTTTTTTGTTTTTGCTGCTTCTTTTTTTTTTTATTATTATTTATTTATGCACTTTTAACAAAATATAGACAGTAATTTCCACTTGTCAATGATATGGTCATTACAGAAAAATATTTAAACAGGAATGCCCAAAACAAAAATATATAATGGCCCAGTTACATTAATACAGCAATCAAAGATAGCAAGAAAATCTTTCTTTAAACAGGCCAACATATAAATTTTAAACTGTATTTGACCTTTAATAACGAATCCGGAGATCCAAGACAGATAATTTTCCTATAATCGCTCTATTATTAACTTCCCGATTAATAAGGGGAGACTAAATGCTTGATTCTCTATAAACCTGTGACCAAGCTGAAAAATAACTAGAGATTCTAGCATCCAGGAATTTCCTGAGCTCTGGGGGTTCCAAAAACACATATCTCTCATTCAAGTATTTTACAACACATTTGCAGGGGAAATATACAACCATCTGAGCCCCCAGGTTCTTAGCCTCCTGGCTCATCTGTAGGAAATTTCTTATTATTATTATTTGAGTAGGCCTGTTTATGTCCGGGTACATCCACATTTTTGTGCAAAATAAAGCTTTGCTCGATTGCGGAGAAATAGCCTCAGTATGTTATCTCTGTCCTCCATTCTCAGGAATCTTACACACAAAGTTCCTCTTAGTTCCACCTGTTCTTCCATCGATTTTTCTAAGAAATCTGTGATGTTACTCAATTGCTGAGATTGAATTAAATCTTCATTTTTTTCTTTTTTCTTATTAACTATGAAGAAGATTTTTTCAATGGGTGGAATATTTTTCCAAAGAAAGCTGTAGCTTTTCCCTTAAAAATAAGAACATAAGAACATGCCTTACTGGGTCAGACCAAGGGTTCATCAAGCCCAGCATCCTGTTTCCAACAGTGGCCAATCCAGGCCATAAGAACCTGGCAAGTACCCAAAAACTAAGTTTATTCCATGTTACCATTGCTAGTAATAGCGGTGGCTATTTTCTAAGTCAACTTAATTAATAGCAGGTAATGGACTTCTCCTCCAAGAACTTATCCAATCCTTTTTTAAACACAGCTATACTAACTGCACTAACCACATCATCTGGCAACAAATTCCAGAGTTTAATTGTGCATTGAGTAAAAAAGAACTTTCTCCGATTAGTTTTAAATGTGCCACATGCTAACTTCATGGAGTGCCCCCTAGTATGAACACTAGTCTTTCTATTGTCTGAAAGAGTAAATAACTGATTCACATCTACCCGTTCTAGACCTCTCATGATTTTAAACACCTCTATCATATCCCCCCTCAGCCGTCTTTTCTCCAAGCTGAAAAGTCCTAACCTCTTTATTCTTTCCTCATAGGGGAGCTATTCCATTCCCCTTATCATTTTGGTAGCCCTTCTCTGTACCTTCTCCATCGCAATTATATCTTTTTTGAGATGCGGCGACCAAAATTGTACACAGTATTCAAGGTGCAGTCTCACCATGGAGCGATACAGAGGCATTATAACATTTTCCGTTTTATTCACCATTCCCTTTCTAATAATTCCCAACATTCTGTTTGCTTTTTTGACTGCCGCAGCACACTGAACCGACGATTTCAATGTGTTATCTACTATGACGCCTAGATCTCTTTCTTGGGTTGTAGCACCTAATATGGAACCCAACATTGTTAAAGCTTTGCCAACTGAAGACTTTCAAGTATCTCATTTTGGCATTTCCTAGCCTGTCGTTTGAAAAGATAAAGGCCGGTGTGTTTGACTGTCCACAGATTCGGCAGCTCATTAAAGATGAACATTTCGTCGGGACAGTGTCATAACTCCAAAAGAATGCTTGTTTGTCATTCAGAAACCTTGTCAAGGACTTTCTTGGAAATACACAAGCACAGAATTACACCGAAATTGTCCAGAAGCTCTTGGAGAGCTTCAAAATGCTTTGTTGCAACATGAGCATCAAGGTGCATTTTCTGCATAGCCACCTTGCTGACTTCCCGAAAAACCTTGGTGCAGTCATTGATGAGCAAGGAGAACAATTCCATCAAGATTTGAAGGTCATGAAGGCACGGTATCAGGGTAGATGGGATGTACATATGATGGCTGACTATTGTTGGAGCATCAGGCGAGATTGTCCACAGATTGAACACTGCCGGAAAACCTATAAATGTAAATTTTTACCTTAATATGTATGTTTGGTAGCAGAACTTTACTACTTGTACACAGTTTGACTTACAGTAACAATATATAGCCTTTGCATGAATAAAATAACTCTAAATAAACAGTATATTCAGGTAATTTTTTTTCTTTTATTTCCTTTGTTATGTACATTTTGTATGATTTTTGGGACAAAGGGAGGGTATCCTGTACCTTAAAAGTTTTTTTGTTTTTTTGTTTTTTTTAATTTATTTATAGAATTTTTAACCTTCCATACAGGTAAAAACATGAGAGAAAATACAATGGATTGATGCAGTTAACTATCTTTAAACAATTAATATTTTTGAAATATTATTACTTTATACATAGAATAAGATAGCTGCAACATTATTCCATGTAATATTAATGAAACAAAAGACAGCTCCTATTCTTGAGCGATCAAAGAAATTTGGAAAATCTCATTTGTTGTAATGTTGGAAATAGAGACATTAGTGGCATTTATCATCTCAAACCGAAAATCAAGATATACCTTGATTTTGACTTACCAAGGAACCTGAGCTTAAAAAGGTTTGTAAATGATCAGGTTCAAAAAATACATTCTTAACCCCTTGTTTATTCACTATACATTGGCATGGGAACCTAAGAGTAAACTTGGCTCCCATGCCCACCACATCATTCCGCAATGAAATAAATCTTTTCCTACGTTCCTGAGTGGAACGTGTGACATCTGGAAAAACCCAAATGGACTGCCCCAAAAAAGGTATCTTTCTATTGCGGAAAAAAGCTTTTAATATCATTTCTCTATCTTGTGCGAAAACACATTGTATGAACATAGTTCCTCTTTTAGTAGGTTTTATTTCCCCAGATGTTTCTAAGAATTGTGTCAAGTTCATGTCTAACTCAGGCACTTGATCAGTTGATGTTGTAGAAACAGTTTTTGTCATATAAATTTTTGCCAATGTAGGCATCAATTCTTTAGGAATTTTTTAGTACTTCCATCAAGTATTTTTTGAACATTTCTAAAGGAGAAATTTTTTCAAATAAAGGAAAATTGAGTATGCGGAGATTTAAAAGTTAACGTGATAGAGAAAAACTGGGGTCATTTTTTGATTCAGATATCAAAAGTTAGTCAAAAACAAGTGTCAGATCTAACTCAACAAAAATTGCGTTCCCCAGTGCAATTTGCAGCATAAAGATAACCCTCCCCTATTTTGGGAAACCTATAAAGTTGTTTTGAAGGGGGAGATCATGGTATATAGTATTAGTAAGAATAAACAACTAAATAAGTCCATACTCGGAAGGTCAGTTGTAAGAGGTGAAGCAGGCACTAGCACATTGCCCTACTTCATCTAATGAAAAGCGCTATCATGCTACCCTTAATGATCTGAATTCCTATTTACATCTGAGAGCCCAGAGATCTTTACACTTCTCGGAGCATGTTTTTTTTCAGATTTGGGAATAAATCAGGCACACACTGTTGGCTAGGTTTGTTAAATTTTGGAAAGGGAAAACTTTCATAGAAAGTATAAAGACTGATAGTGGGCAGGTGAAGACTAAAAGTAAGGAAATAGAAATATTGAGGACATTTTATGAAAGGTTATATGCAAATGATAGGTTAGGAGGACAAAAGGAGGAAGATGCCTTCTTTAAAGATATTATTTTACCTCAGTAATATCTAAACTGTCCAATCAGTAGCTTTGAAGTAATGAAAGTGATCAGTCTAGTAAATCTCATAAGACTCCTGGCCCTGATGGCTATACAGCGGATTTCTACAAACTGCTGTGTCCCCAATTGGCGAGTCCTTTTAAGTAAATTCTTTATGAATGCTTTTCAGAAGCAAGCCTTTCCATCAAGTTTTAATAAGGCTTTTATTACTGTTCTCGCCAAACCCAATAAAGATCCTGAGGTGACCTCTTCGTAAAGGCCGATCTCATTACTAAACAGTGACTTGAAAATTTATACTTGCATTATTGCCGAGCGGTTGAGTACTGTAATCCCTTCAATAATTTCATGACAAGTGGGGTTTGTTTAAAAAAAAAAAATAGGGCAGCGAGTTCTCATACACTTTAACTACTTACTACTAAGGAAGCGTGCAGTCTGTCGCATACCCGGGCCTTGGCTACAGGCCTTAATTCAGAAAAAGCTTTTGATAGGGTGTCTTAGGCCTGCATGTTTTTGGTTTTGAGAAGATTTGGTATATAGGGTCCCTTGCTGACATACATTTTCCTACTGTACAAGACCCCGTCTCAAACATTTTGGTAAATAATACGATTTCCGACAATATACACATTCGGAGGGGGGTTTGCCAGGGTTGCCCACAGGGTTGTCAATCGATCCCCTCCTAAGGAAAATTGCTTGCAACTCGTCTATTCAAGGGTTTGTAGTAAATAATCAGGAATTTAAAATAGCGGTTTTCGCCAATGATGTTTTAGTTTATTTAGTAAGTTCAGACACTTCTCGTAATGCTGTTTTACAAACTCAACAAGAGTTTGGCATGTTTGATGGACTTAAAAATTGTGACAAATCTGAGGCTATGGATGTGACTGGCAAGCTTCAGGCTAATTGGGAGGGGAATTTTCCCTTGAAATGGGTGGCTGGGGAGATGAAATACTTAGGAATCTGTATCACTGTACATATAGGAAAATTATATTTATTTATTTATTTAGGGTTTTTCTATACCGACATTTGTTTTTAGACATCATATCGGTTTACATGTAACAATGTTTCAGCAACAGAGCTTTACAGTATAACCAATTAATTTTACAGGGTATCAGTATTAACAGCTTAACAGCAAAACATAAATAACTAACTAGATTATATTTGTTTAGTGCATTAGATATGTTATAATATGAAAATAGAGATTACTAAATAATACAGAATAATGCAATTATATCTACAATTGACTGGTAATGTGAATATAGTGATTACTATATGATTCTATTGTGAGACCTTTAAAATGAAAACTTGTTTCAACTCTTCACTCCTGACATGGCTTACCTCTTTCATTACCTGGGGGAATTTATCTTCTGAAAATGGCTTTACTTGTTGCAAATGTTACCCATATGGCTGAGAAAACAGGATATGTTAGAAATTAATAAGAGTGTAGGTTCTTTTTTATTGGGGGGGGGGGGGGGGGAAGCATCCTAGGTTTCCCTTGAAAACTCTGATGAAGATTCCAAAGTCGGGGGAGGGGGGTTGAATTGCCCTAATTTACGTCAATAAAACATAGCTTGTTTATCACGGCATTTGAGGGACTGGATGTTTGAAACCTCTTATAGCACTCCGCTAATATATCTACAAAATTTGGTATGCCCCCTTTCTTTGGGGGCCCTTCTGCAGATTTCACATAAAAACCTGCCAGAAGCATTAAAATGTAATTTTCTGATACTTTCCTGTAGGGCTGCTTGGTGCTGTGTCTATCTTTACAATTAGGAGTAATAAAAACAGCACTTCTGCCAATCCAGGGGAACCTGGAGTTTTCCCCGGGATCTTTTTTTTTTTTTTTTAACTTATTTAACAAATTTCTATTCCAATACACAGGAATACAGAGCAAAGTAAACACACTGTTCCAGTAAAACATCAATAAACATTACAAGCAACAGCAAGCAATAATTCCCCCTTTTAACAAAGCATTAATCAACCATTCTGGTAATATGCATGATAAGGGCATTGTAGCCAATGAGGCTTATTCAAGTTGCAATTATTGCTAATTGAAAACTTTTCCCCCTGGGATCTTTAATCCTATATTTGCTTGCTGAAATCAACGAGACCTTCAACACTTTTCTCAGCTGTTTTCACTTCACGATCAAGTGATCTTAGCTTCCAAGATTTGCAAACAATGTTTGACCTCCCCTCTAAAGATTTTTACGGATACTTACAAGTCCGGCAGTACCTACAAAGTTACTGCAAGAAAATGTTCAATATAGAGGTTTTCCCAAATTAGATGAAATGCTAGGTGGTGAAGATGGCAAGTGTCATATATGCGCTCAATACTATAAAGCTTTTCAACTCATACAGAGTCTAGATGTGGATGATAGCTTGTTGGCAAGGTAGAGCAACATGCCATCCATAGAAGTGTGTGTTGCTGATTTGAATAAATGCTTTGCAAATATAAATTCTATTTAGGAAAACATAAGGGCTATGAGAAGTACAGTATACATTTTTACATCAAGTTTATCTTTCACAAGCAAGAGCATTTTGGATAGGTTTGGTCCCTTCTAATATATGTATTAAATGCTTGGTGGCTAAAGGAAATCTCTTCCATAGTTTCTGTTCATGTGCTGTTATTCAATGATTCTGGAGTGCTGTACAGCACTTCATTATCCAACTATAGGGGTCATTTATCAAAGTGCTATATGGCGTTTTCGCATGTGTTAAGGTGTTTTCACATGCGAAAACGCCTTTAACGTACGCAAAAATGCCACAACGATTAGTGCGATGTAAATTAGAAAAAGGGGAGGAGTTTGGGGCGGGATGTGTGGCCAAGTGGGCTGGCTTCATAATTTGCGAAGCCATATCACTCAGCTTTAACGCATATTTTAACTACACCTTTTTCATAGTGTAGTTAAAACATCACATAGTGCGATAAAGCCATGCAATGGGGCTTTATCGCACTATGTGATGTTTTCACACGTTTTTAGTAGTTTTAAGCTGCTGGAGATCCAGCCTAGCTA
Organism: Rhinatrema bivittatum; assembly: GCF_901001135.1. NCBI lineage: Eukaryota > Metazoa > Chordata > Amphibia > Gymnophiona > Rhinatrematidae > Rhinatrema > Rhinatrema bivittatum. Next base: position 243,942,502 of record NC_042618.1, read on the forward strand.
TCAGGGCCCTTCTACAACCACTGGGTAACATCAAGCTAGGTTGAGAGAACATTGCACAAATCTCATCTTTGTGTGAGTTTCCTCACTCAGAAGGTCATCAAATCTTCACAAGAGAGCACTGTTCTGTTCGTACATGTCACTTTGAATGTCAAAGTGGCCCCTAACCCCTACACTAATACCTAAACCTCACCTCGAGTGACTAGGTAGGCCTCATATAGAGGTATAAATATCTACCTAGTATGAGGGCATTATGGCTAGTCTCTCTCTCCCCCCCCCCCCCCCCCCTCCCGCAGTTGTTGTAGAAGGGCCCTGATAGCTAGGCTGGATCTCCAGCAGCTTAAAATGCTCCCCCCAGTGGTTGTATGTAGGAAATACAATTCTGGCACTTATCATAAAGTGCGAAAAAGTTATCGCAGTTTGCGCTAATACGTAAGATAGTGCACTTTGCGATAAACTGCCTTTTGCCATAAAACACGCCCCTTTTCCTATTGCATGCGATATTTAGTGCATTTTGATAAATCCAGGCCTATGGGAGGTACCCATTCCCCTAGCCCCTGAGAATATGGCTTTTCGGTCTTTGAGGGGGTTCATCCACCTTTTCCTGAATCTAGACAGCTATTTTTGGATAAAGTCGCTGTGGTTGTTAAACAAGTAATCTTTACTAATTGGACAAAGGAGTCAGTAACTTTATTTGACCAATGGAACCAGCACATTTATAAACTGATCAGCTTTGAATAATTAATGGTAAAGAAGGCTCCCTCTTAAAAAAAAAAAAAACAAAAAAAAAAGGCTCAAATGTGGGAAGTTTGAGGAGAGTATATTGACTCCTTACCACCTGATTCCCAAACTGGATTTTTCATTGGTAATGCTCTAGCTGCATAAGACTGTATTCAATATATAACCTGTGACTTGCTTGTGGTTTATGTTGTTGGCCATGTTATTCTGTGCTTTAAGTTACAGAATAAGGCTCTATGGGTATTTAAGAGATTTTGCCTATTAATACAAATCTTTGCCATCTGTTTCTTACTGTACCTGAAGGGAAAGGGAGGGAGGGAAGAGAGTGGAAAATAGGGGAATATAAGGCAATGCTTTCTTTCTTTTGGATCTTTTATCTCTTTTAAGATACTTGTTTTTAATACTTCTATTTACTACTAGCTGTACCTGGCCACGCATTGCAGTGGCAGAGCCAGGTTAAGTGGAAAAGAAAGAAAAGAGAATGGGGATAACCGCCCCCTGCCCCCCCCCCCCGAACATGGACGCAAGAACATCCCCACGCCCCCCCCCCCCTGCAGGCCCGCCGATACCTGTCAAAAATGGTAGTCTGTGGAGCGGGCGTTCGTTCCGGCATGGAAGTATTGGCGCCGGGCCCTCAGCAGCCAGCACTGAAACTGTCTCCGGCTGTTAGAACTTACTCTGTCAGTGGGGTGGAGCAATGGGAGCGGTCGTCTCGCTCAGATAGTAAGGGCGAAGGTGCGCCGGTTGCCAGTCCAGAAAATGGCATTGACGGGCCCTCGCCCTCACTATGTCACATGGGCTACTGCCGCCATTGGCGTTCCCGAGTTCCTAGTAAGGGAGAGAGCCGTCAGCGCCATTGTGATTGCTGGCAGCCGACGGCCGTAGTGTATGCGATGTGTCACGGAGCGGTGTTGCCCCCCCCCCCCCCCCCCCCCCGCTGGAGCAGCCCGAACTATTCTGCCGTTTTGCGTGCATTCGGAGGGTGTAGGCAGTAAGTGGAAAAGTCATGGGCGTGGGGGGTGTGAGGAGGGTGTTTTTGTGTGAGTTCGTAGGGTGTGGGAATTGCAAACATGTGGCATGTGAATGGCCTCCTGGTGTAGCATGCTGGAAATTTGTGGGTTTTTGTGTGTGTTGCGAGGGTGTGTGAAGTAAGTACAATTGGCATTTGTGCGGGGGGGTGTGAAGAGGGTGGATTTGTGTCTGGTCGGAGGGTGTGTGAATCCCAAACATTGGTCATGTGTGTGTGGGGTGTGAGCGTTTGTGCAAGGTGTAAGAGCTTGCGCTTATGTCCAGCAGATGTCGCTGTTTTGTGGAACCAAATTTTAAAACTTTTTTACCAGCCCCCAGTGTGACATATATGTAATGTAAGTGTAGAAGAACCTTGCCATATGTGAGGTGAAGCTTGTGTCCAAATTTGAAAGCAATCGGTTCAGTGGTTGCTGAGATTAGCAATTTCGTACAAACTTTTTAACATTTTTATTTATATAGATTATCTATAATACTTATCACTGTTATGTATATTTTATTATAGTGACCCATGGTGTATATGATATTTATGGACCTACTGTTCTATTATCTTACTGTTATGGGTCTACTCTTTGTATGTTGCCAATTAAAAAAAAAATATATATATATGTGTGTGTATTAATTCCGAGGTGACCAAGAATGAAATACCCATGAAGCCTTGGTTTTGGCACTCCTCTTTCTTTGTCATAAATGGTAGTGAAAAGGCTGGGGATGCATTAAGGAGTGGAGAAGTGGCCTAGTGGTTAGAGCAGCAGATTTCGAACCATTCCTTAATGTGCCACTGCCACTCCTTTTGACCTTGGGCAAGTCACTTTACCCTCCATTGCTTCAGGTACAAACTTGGGACTTGATTCGCTATTCATTTTTCCCATAAATATAGAATGGGAAAAAAGTCTTGGTGAATGAAGCCCTTCCTCTGCAGTTGAATTAGTTTTTTCTTCAGTAGCCTGAAAGGTAGTAACTGTCCAAAATTTGCCGTATAATGCACACAGTTTAGTTGATTCTTTTGGAAAGATTATGAAGACCCTAGAAAGAATATGAGGAAAATTGAAAAATAAGTGGTTCCATACTATAGAAAAAAAAATGTTAGTGGGTTTTTTTTTTGTTTGTTTGTTTTTAAATGTTAGTGATAAGATTACCAATTACTATTTTCTTTTTTAATTTTTTTATGAAATAGGCATTATGAGGATGATTTTATAAGGCTGTGGATAGGGATAAAGTCTGCATTTACCTTTCATGCACAAATGTTCAAAGCGAAAATATGTTAATACTGGAGTCGCTAGAGCGCACAAGAAATCTTACTTAAAGAAATTGAATAAGGACCATCATACTAAGCAATACCAGTCCGAAAACCTTCTTTGCTTTTTAAATAATCATCAGCCAAAAGTCCAGGTATATTTTTTGGTATTTTTTATGCAAATAAAATAAAAGTGAACAAGCACTTAACTTTGTCCTTCTTGTTATCTTTGGGATTAAAAAAAATACCATAGCAAATTTATATACACAAGTTTGCTTTGAAAATCCTGTGTAAGTGAGCTGGTGCTTGCACAAACACAGCCATACAAAGTTACAGTTGTTCTATGAAGGTCATAACTTGTGTAGGGGTACATTAAGTCCCAACACCACTCCTTCAGAATGCCTCTCCGCCATGCATAAAAGTATGCACAAAATCAGGTTACTTTTATGCGCACTAATCCCCAGGGAATTTTATAAAATAATTTTATAACAGCCATTTATATGCACAGAGCTGTTCAACGTGCACAAATGGCATTGGAAATTCAGTCATATAAAACTGGAATGTTTCTGCTGGGCAGTGGGTAGTCAGATTCACTAATTTGTTAGCTGATAGCAGACCCACTAACTCTTACTGTAGATGACTTGCTGTAAAATGGATTCCTAGAATGAGATTTTTAAAGTGGGATGGGATGGACACGAGTAACATGGTCACAATACAAGGTGCTAACCTTATAGTACAAAATGTTGAAAAAAATAGAAAAGAAAATTTAATAGGCATAGGCTGGAAGAAGAAGCAACAGAGCCACAAAAACAGGTATGTTGATTTTATATTTTAGGTAGTACTAATGCTTTATACAGAGTTCATCTCAAATGTATCTTCTTTTGAATTTCAGGTGTCCACTAAGGAGGCAAAACTATGACTATGGAATATATTTACTAACTGTCCTTTACCATGAATCTTGGGTAAGTTTTTGGAGATAGTATGGATTAACAGGGCTACCATATCGTTGCTTTTAGGTTGCATTTTTTTTTTGTCTACATTTTGGACCTGGTTTTCCTAAGATTTCCCTCCCTCCTCCCATTCTGTGTCTATGGGAAACTGTGTATATGGGGGGAAAACTTAATAAATCAGAATGATTGTTAGAATGAATACGAATAGTTGCAGTTGATTATATAACTTTTACGAAAGAGCTTTTGCTGACATTTTGAAGCATCAGTTGTCCTGAGCATACTATGCAGTCAGTATGGAAGCTAGAAATATGCAGTCTAGTTATCCCTCCAAACAAGGTACATGTAACCATGTAACTTGTTTCCAAAGAAGTCAGGTTTCTCGGTTCATGTTTTATTCAGATAAATTTATTGATATGACAATTTTATGCGTGTTGCCAAAGTAATACATAGAATGATTAAAATAAAAAGGGGAAGAAAAGAAAATGTAAAACTAAGAAAAGTAAAGTTCTCCTTTGACAAGCAGGGCTGAATTAGCCATGACATGTGGATGATGTCATCTGACGGCGCAAACTGACCCTTCTCTAAAGCAGTTCCCAAGCATGTTTTTTGAACCCCTTGATTTGTTTTTCTCTGAATACAAACAGGATGGCAAGTCCTCACATATGGGTGACATCATCCAGTGGAGCCCAGCATGGAAAACTTATAGCCATTGACTATCCACCACAATAGAGTTTAATTTTGAATCCCTTTTGCATTGTGACACCATGTTGACTGGGTTCCAGCAATGCCTCCGATGCCAGAGGACTACGTCTATCATAGATCCCCTTGATAGATATTTCTCTGCTTGAGGGCATTGCATGATGTCCGAATTTGCTGGAAATGCACAGAAATGACCCCCAAAGGATGCCGATCCTGTTTCGATTTGATGGAATGTCTATTTAGGCCCCAGAAGACGATCCATTGGCATCAGAGGCATTGATGTCAAAGAACCACGGAGCCACACTGATGGATGTAGAGTCATCGGCATCGGTGGGGCCCTCTGGTCCCTCAGTTCCAGTGGCCAGCAGGGAATCTGGAGACAGGCCATCGCCCAGCTCTTCCCAGTTGAAGAAGGTCTCTGGTTCATCTAAAGTGCCAGTGAAAACCCATCAAGGGTTAGCCGAAGGAGCGTCATCATCATCCCATTCAATGCATGGTGCTGAGCACGGGGACAGTACGGTGCGTGAAAGAACCCCCCCAAAGTGAACCCGTAGGGAGGAGAGATCATCTTCAAAGACTCCCGGGAGTTCACCATGGTCTCCACCAGTCCTGTGTCAACTACCGATCCTTCTCTTGGTTGCGAAGAGGACATGGCTGCCGCTCCTGCCTCCCATTCAGTATTGGCATCAGCGACTTTTAGAACATAAGATATGCCATGCTTGGGTCCATTAAGCCCAGTATCCTGTTTCCAACAGTGGCCAATCCAAGTCACAAGTACCTGGCAAATACCCAAACATTAAATAAATCTCAAGCTACTATTGCTTATTAATTAATAGCAGTTTATGGATTTTTCCTCTAGGAATTTATCCAAACCTCTTTTAAACCCATTTACACTAACTGCTGTAACCACATACTCTGGCAATGAATTCCAGGGCTTAACTATGCGCTGAGTGAAAAATAATTTTCTTTGATTTGTTTTAAATGAGCTACTTACTAACTTCATGGAGTGTCCCCTAGTCCTTCTATTATCTGAGAGAGTAAATAACTGATTTACATTAAGTTCAAGTACTTTCATGATTTTGTAGACTTATCATATTCCCTCTCAGTCTTCTCTTCTCCAAATTGAACAGCCCTAACTTCTTTAGCCTTTCCTCATAGGGCAGCTGTTCCATGCCCCTTATCATTTTGGTCACCCTTCTCTGCACTTTCTCCAGTGCAGCTATATCCTTTTTGAGATGTGGTGACCAGAACTGCACACAGTATTCAAGGTGCGGTCTCACCATGGAGCGATACAGAGGCGTTATGACATCCTCAGCTTTATTTTCCATTCCCTTCTTAATAATTCCTAACATTCTGTTTGCTTTTTTGATCGCCACAGCACACTAGGCTGACGATTTCAATGTATTATCCACTATGACGCCTAGATCTCTTTCCTGGGTGGTAACTCCTAAGATAGAACCTAACATTTTGTAACTACAGCAGGGGTTATTTTTCCCTATATGCATCTCTTTGCACTTCTCTACATTAAATTTCATCTGCCATTTGGAAGCCCAGTCTTCCAGTCTCGCAAGATCCTCCTGCAACTCATCACAATCTGCTTGAGATTTAACTACTCTGCATAATTTTGTGTCATTCGCAAATTTGATCACATCACTCACTGTACCCCTTTCCAGATTGTTTATAAATATATTAAAAAGCACCGGTCCAAGTACAGATCCCTGGGGCACTCCACTGTTTACCTTTTTCCACTGTGAAAACTGACCATGCTGGCTGTGTGTTGTGGAGCGCTAGGAGAGCGATCCCACTCCTGGGTGATGTGTGTCCTTGGGCCACTGCTCGACCCCAGAGGACTCTGAAGAAGTGCCGTGGGAGGCGTGCCATGCCCGAGCATGGGCTGGACGGGAGCAGGGCTGGAGTGACATGGAAGACAGGCCCTCCTCCGGACCTGCACGCTTCGGAAGACCCAACAACGCAATGTTGGTCTTGTGAACAGTCCTCCGACCGTTCCCAGCCCTTTCGGACCTGCCGCAGGGTACGGCACGAAGCGGCAGGCTGGATGGAGGCCAGGACAGCGATGACTGGAACATGGATTCAGACGAGACTCAGGAACGACGTAGACTCAGGCATAGACGTGGACTCAGGACGAGGTGCAGGATCCATAGACGTGGACTCAGGCAAAGACGTGGACTCAGGAATGAGGTGTAGGATGCATAGACGTAGACAGGCACAGACGTGGACTCAGGACGAGGTACTGGATGCACAGAGGTGGAGTCAGGAACAAGGGCTGAAGGAAGACATGGGCACCGTCCCTCAGGGTGCCCTACTCAGACCACCCGCGGGACTGAGTCGCGGACCACCCTGCCTCAAGCGTGCCCTACTCAGCCCTGGAAGGCTGGTCGCGGACCACGCAGAGAGCGGGAGAGCACAGGAAAGAGGAAGAAGGTTCGCTGCTCTCCTGGCAGCACAAGGCAAGGATACGCTGCTCTCCTGGCAGCACAAGGCAAGGATACGCTGCTCTCCTGGCAGCACAAGGCAGGTTAAAGCATCAGGATCAGGAACAAGGATATCTGGAACAGCAGGAACATCAGGACTGGAACACAGATACTGGAACAGGAGACACACCTCAGGGCTGGAACATGGACATCAGGAACAGCAGGAACATCAGGACTGGAACACAGATACTGGAACAGGAGACACACCTCAGGGCTGGAACATGGACATCAGGAACAGCAGGAACATCAGGACTGGATCAAGAGACAGACCTTGGGACTGGAACGGCAGGCAGACATCAGGACTGGACGAGGAGCTCCGACAGGTAACACGAAACACAGGACCTTGCAGAAGTGCTGGAACACGGACGACTTCCTGGAGCGAAGGATCTCAGGAGTGACCAACTCCTTGCGAAGGCAAAGACACACTGAAAGCTGAGCCCTTTAGTAGGGCTGAGGTGGACAACGCCCAGGGAGGGGTCAGCAGGGGCCACACCTGGCTGGCCCTTTAAGAGGAGCAGAGAGGCGCGCGCTTGCGCCCTAGAAGGCTGGAGAGAAGAGCTGGCAGCTGGTGGCGTCCTCAGCCACGTGGAGGGCCCAAGGAAGCCGCGGAGCAACCCTGGACTGGAGCTGGGTGAAGGCAGGTCAGTGGAGCAGCTCCCAGCCACATGGACAGAAGCAGAGAAGGTAAGGCTGGCTGCAGGCACCGGCAGAGAGAAGTGCTGGCTGCAGGGAACTGTGAGAGAACAGAAGCAGGAGAAGGGCTGACTGCAGGAACGGCTCCATGCCGTGAAGACAGCCCCAGGAGGAGAGGTAAGACTGCAGGCAGAGTAGAGAGCTGCAGGCACCGGCAGGGATGGCTCCCTGCCAGGCAAGGACCCGGGCTGAAGCAGGCACTGGGAGAGACGGTCTCGCTGCTGGCTAAAGGTCCCGGGATCACAGCAGCACGTCGGGGAAAGGCAGAAACAGGAGCCGACCGCATGGCAACAGCTGCGGGGAGTCCCAGCTGATTCAGGGAGAAAGCAAGCAACAGCGTCAGCAGCCTGGCTGGCTGTCTGTGAGAAGGTAAGAGCCTGCCCATGCTTCTTGTGGGCAGGAGCGTAACACTGTGTCCCAGCAAACTATGTCTATCTAAATGTTTTGTGATTTTATTATTTATAACAGTTTCCATAATTTTTCCAAGCACTGGTCTATAGTTTCCCAGATCACCTCTGGATCCCTTTTTAAATATCGGTGTTACATTGACCATCTTCCAATCTTCAGATACATCGGATGATTTTAATGATAGGTTACAAATTTCATTTTATAGTTATTTCAGAACCCTGGGGTGTATACTGTACAGTCCAGGTGATTTACTACTCTTTAGTTTGTCAATCAGGCCCACCACATCTTCCAGGTTCACCGTGATTTGGTTCAGTTGATCTGAATCATCACCGATGAAAATCTTCTCTGGAATGGGTATCTCTCCAATATCCTCTTCAGTAAACACTGAAGCAAAGAAATCGTTTAATCTTTCCGGGATGGCCTTATCTTCTCTAAGTGCCCTTTTAACCCCTTGATCATCCTGCGGTCTAACTGACTCCCTTGCAGGCTTTCAGCTTCTGATATATTTAAAAACGTTGTTATTGTAAGTTTTTGCTTCTATGGCTAACTTCTTTTCAAATTTTCTCTTAGCCTGTCTTATCAATGTCTTACTTTAACTTGCCAATGCTTTTCCTTTATCCTATTTTCTTCTGATGGATCCTTCTTTCAGTTTTTGAATGAAGAACATTTGGCTAAAATAGTCTTTCACCTCACCTTTTAACCATGCTGGTACTCATTTTGCCTTCCTTTCCCCTTTCTTAATGCATGGAATTCATCTGGTCTGTGCTTCTAGGATGGTATTTTTTTAACAATGTCCATGCCTGTTGCACACTGTTTTTTACCTTTGTAACTGCACCTTTTAGTTTTTTTCTAACTATTTTTCTTATTTTGTCCAAGTTTCCCTTTTCAAAGTTTTGTTCTAGAGCCGTGAACTTACCGTATTTTTCGCTCCATAACACGTACTTTTTTTCCCCCAAAACTGGGGGGGAAATGTATGTGCATCTTATGGAGCGAATATAAAAAAAACTAAAAATCTAACAAACCCCCCCCCCAACCCTCCTGACTCCCCCAAGACCTGCCAACTTAATTTACTACAACCCCCACCCTCCTGACCCCTCCAAGACCTGCCAAAAGGCCCTGGTGGTCCGGCGGGGCTCCAGGAGCGATCTCCTGGGCTTGGGCCGTCGGCTGCCAGTAATCAAAATGGCACCGAAGGCCCTTTGCCCTTACTATGCCACAGGGCCTACCGCTGTCATTGGTCGACCCCAGTGACTTAGTAAGGGCAAAGGGCCGTCGGCGCCATTTTGATTACTGGCATCCGATGGCCCAAGTCCAGGAGATCGCTCCCGGACCGCTCCTGGACCCCCGCTGGACCACCAGGGATTTTTAGCAGGTCTTGGGGGGGTCAGGAGGGTGGGGGGGGGGTGTATTTAATTAATTTGGCAGGTCTTGGGGGGGTCAGGAGGGTGGGGCATTGTTAATTAATTTAAAGGGTTGGGAAGGGGGGGTTTGGGGGGGTTCCCACAGAAATAGAAAGACAAAAGTTTTCTGATCTGGGGAATGGACCGAAATGGCCCTCCCCAGACCCGAAAACAAAATGGGGAGAAAAAAAATGTTATGCACTCCCCTAATTTGCAACTAAACAATTTAAAATTGTATCTCTTCTTAATTGCAGTAGTATCTGATGTAATATTGTGCATTTCCTATAAACCTCACCTTCCAGATTACTGGACTCCCCAAGTAGACTAACATCAGCTTCAGAATCCCTTCTTTGTTACAAGCAGTTGCAAACATCTGTTTTTACAAGTTGTGGTTGCTATGGCACTTACAATTTCTATTGTAGGCTACCAATTTCTAAACCTTAGTACTTAGTAATATTAATTGAAGTAACTCTATTTAGACATGCCATCATATTTACAGCAAGTTCTATAATTTGTCCAAAACTCATCTGCCTGGGAAGTATCAGAGCAGATATACTCATATGTCCCCAGTACTGAAAGTCCTGCATTAACTTCTAGTAGATTGTAGGCTCTGACCTTGGTCTTTAAAGTTCTCCATGGGCAGGCCTTTAGTTATCTAAAGAGCCCTTATATGCCTCTTTCTATTGCTTGCCCTCTCAGATTACCAGGGAAATTCCTATTATCAGTGAACTCATTTAAGAAATGTCATCTAGTTGAGCTCTCTCAATAGTGGGTGCAATACTGTGGAATACATTATCCCCTAGAACTATTAAGAAAAGTAATTATCTTATTTTTAGGAAACACATTAAAAGCCCTCTTTTTACTTATGCTTTTCATTGACTACATTTGATCTTTGCAGTTTTATTTGAATCACAGAATATTATATTTTATGATTGATTCTTTTTGCACTGATTGCTTTTATTATTTGTCACTTATGTCTGATTTCGGTTTATGTTGTTAATGTGGTGTAACTTATCTCGTATTATTAATGATTTTGTAATATGCTTGGAAAGGTTTTACACAGTGGAATATAAGTGTAAAATAAATAAAAAACTAAAAGCGGTTGCCAAGGTTAAAAATCTACATGAGAAATGGACATTGTTTAAAAATACCATCTTGGAAGCCTATATAAAACATACTTCATGCATTAAAAATTATTGAAGGAAGAACAGTTTAATGGTGATGTGATGAGAAAAATAGAAAGCAGACCCGAATGAGGAAAATAGGCAAGAGCATAAGCACAGGCAAGTTAGATGTGAAATACTAGTAAGACCAGAGAAAATGAGAAGCTTGCCAAAGAGACAAAAAATAAATGTTTTAAAGTACATTCAAAGCAAAATGTCTATGAGGGAGTCAGTTGGGCCGCTAGATGAACAAGGGGTAAAAGAGGTGCTCAGGGATGACAAGGAAATAGCAGAAAAACAGGGGTAAATTTTTAAAAAGTACGTGTGTGTGTGTGCTACCCGGTGCACATGCATGGATGCGCGATTTTATAACATGCGCGCGTTGGTGCACGCATGTTATAAAATCTGGGGTTGGCACACGCAAGGGGGTGCACATTAGTGCAACTTGCATGCGCCGACACCTGCGGGCTTCCCCAGTTCCCTCCCAGTCCACTCTAATTTATGAGCGGCCTGGGAGGGAACTTCCCTTCCCCATAGCCTGACCTTCCTACTCCTTCCCCTAACCTTCCCACCCCCCTAGCCCTATCCTAACCCCCCCAAACCCTTGTCCTACCTTTTGCGCCTGCCTCAGGGCAGGCGCAAGTAGCTCGCACCAGCACCCAGCTGGCACGCGATCCCTCTAGCCGCACCCCTTTTCTTCGGCCCCAGGACTTATGACTGGGCCTTTGAAAATTGGCCCAGCATGCATAATCTGAGCCATAATGAGTCATTTTAAATCTGAGCCTTAATGAGTCATTTGTCTTTGTATTGATTGTGGAAGATGTTGGAATCCTATCTGCATTGGAAATATTCTTTTATGGTGATGATTCTGAGCAACTAAAACAAATCTGTGATAGAAAATGTAATAGATCAAATTAATAGAAAGCTAGAAAGTTACAAATCACCAGGACCAGATGGTAACCACCCCAGAGTGCTAAAAGAACTAAAACATGAAATTGCAAACCTCTTCCTAATAATCTGTAACTTATTTAAAACCTCCATAGTTCCTGAAGACCGGAAGGTGACAAATGTAAGACTGATTTTCAAAAAGGGCTCTTGGAAACTTTAGACTGGTGAGTTTGATATTGGTGCCAGACAAAATGGTAGATGCCATTCTTAAAAACAAAATTACTGATCATATCAATAGATATAGTTTAATGGGGAGGAATTAA